>NC_086447.1:644412172-645612172 GCF_028390025.1 Pseudophryne corroboree | reverse complement strand
TTGGAATCCGCATCACCTGACCACTGTCGCGTCCATAAACTCCTTCTGGCAGATATGGACATCGCATTTACTCTCGATGCCAGAGTGCAAATATCTCTCTGCGCATCTCGCATATAAAGGAAAGCATCCTTTAATTGCTCTATAGTCAATAAAATACTGTCCCTATCCAGGGTATCAATATTTTCAGTCAGGGAATCCAACCAGACGACCCCAGCACTGCACATCCAGGCTGAGGCGATGGCTGGTCGCAGTATAACACCAGTATGAGTGTATATACTTTTCAGGGTAGTTTCCAGCCTCCTATCAGCTGGATCCTTGAGGGCGGCCGTATCAGGAGACGGTAACGCCACTTGTTTCGATAAGCGTGTGAGCGCCTTATCCACCCTAGGGGGTGTTTCCCAGCGCGCCCTAACCTCTGGCGGGAAAGGGTATAATGCTAATAACTTTTTTGAAATTAGCATTTTTCTATCTGGGTTAACCCACGCTTCATCACATACATCATTTAATTCCTCTGATTCAGGAAAAACTACAGGTAGTTTTTTCACCCCCCACATAATACCCCTTTTTGTGGTACTTGTAGTATCAGAGATATGCAAAGCCTCCTTCATTGCCGTGATCATATAACGTGTGGCCCTACTTGAAAATACGTTTGTTTCATCACCGTCGACACTAGATTCAGTGTCTGTGTCTGGGTCTGTGTCGACCGACTGAGGTAAAGGGCGCTTTACAGCCCCTGACGGTGTCTGAGACGCCTGGGCAGGTACTAACTGGTTTGCCGGCCGTCTCATGTCGTCAACTGATTTTTGTAATGTGCTGACATTATCACGTAATTCCATAAACAAAGCCATCCATTCCGGTGTCGACTCCCTGGGGGGTGACATCACCATTATCGGCAATTGCTCTGCCTCCACGCCAACATCGTCCTCATACATGTCGACACACACGTACCGACACACAGCAGACACACAGGGAATGCTCTTATCGAAGACAGGACCCCACTAGCCCTTTGGGGAGACAGAGGGAGAGTTTGCCAGCACACACCCAAGCGCTATAATATATATGGGAACAACCCTATATAAGTGTTGTTCCTTATAGCCGCTTAAATATATAAAAATATCGCCAAAATATGCCCCCCCTCTCTGTTTTACCCTGTTTCTGTAGTGCAGTGCAGGGGAGAGTCCTGGGAGCCTTCCTCACAGCGGAGCTGAGCAGAAAAATGGCGCTGTGTGCTGAGGAGAATAAGCCCCGCCCCCTATTCCGGCGGGCTTTTCTCCCGGAGTTTTAGACATTTGGCATGGGTTAAATACATACATATAGCCTTAATGGCTATATGTGATGTATTCTTTTGCCATAAAAGGTATTATATATTGCTGCCCAGGGCGCCCCCAGCAGCGCCCTGCACCCTCCGTGACCGTCTGGTGTGAAGTGTGTGACAACAATGGCGCACAGCTGCAGTGCTGTGCGCTACCTTCATGAAGACTGAAGAGCCTTCTGCCGCCTGTTTCCGGACCTTCAATCTTCAGCATCTGTAAGGGGGGTCGGCGGCGCGGCTCCGGGACGAACCCCAGGGTGAGACCTGTGTTCCGACTCCCTCTGGAGCTAATGGTGTCCAGTAGCCTAAGAATCCAATCCATCCTGCACGCAGGTGAGTTGAAATTCTCTCCCCTAAGTCCCTCGATGCAGTGAGCCTGTTGCCAGCAGGACTCACTGAAAATAAAAAACCTAAAAAACTTTTTCTAAGCAGCTCTTTAGGAGAGCCACCTAGATTGCACCCTGCTCGGACGGGCACAAAAACCTAACTGAGGCTTGGAGGAGGGTCATAGGGGGAGGAGCCAGTACACACCATGTGATCCTAAAAGCTTACTTTTTGTGCCCTGTCTCCTGCGGAGCCGCTATTCCCCATGGTCCTGACGGAGTCCCCAGCATCCACTTAGGACGTTAGAGAAAGGGGAATGGGATATGCTCTGCACCAGCTGAACAATTGATAATATCTAATTCAAAGAAAGGGCCCCGATCAATATCCGTCAACAGATCAATCCCTTGTGGTTGGATGTTCGGGGGTGCAACCAGAGACAATTAAACTATACAGTAGAGGAAAAAGAGGAAAGAATGTCTCTTTGTTGGCACACTTAAGAAGATATTAAAATTTAACTTTTAATAGATACATTATAATTGTCCAAACGCAAAATAAAACAGTGCAATACGTCAAATATTACAAAATATTACACAAACCACCCAAAGTGCGTAAAACAATTAATAAAGTGAATTTTTAAAACCAAGGCTCACTACCCGTATTATGTCTTATATTATTACCGTATATACTCGAGTATAAGCAGACTTTTTCAGCACTTTTTTTTGTGCTGAAAAAGCCACCTCGGCTTATACTCGAGTCAGTGGCAGTGCAGTGTGACAGGCAGAGCAGTGTGAAGGAGGGACACGGAGCGCACAGCGCGCACCTCTCCTGTGTCCCTCCTGCATCTCCGGCGGCAGCGGCGGGTCTATTAAAGGAAGTACCCGTTCGTGACCTCTGATCACGAACCGGCACTTCCTTTAATAGACCCGCCACGGCCGCCGGAGATGCAGGAGGGACACAGGAGAGGCGCGTGCTGTGTGCTCCGTGTCCCTCCTTCAGAAGACAGCGCGGGATCGACGGAGAGGTAAGTAACAGGCACTGGGGGAGGGGGCATATCTGGCAGCATGAGGGGCATATGTGGCAGCATGAGGGGCATATGTGGCAGCATGAGGGCATATCTGGCACTGCGGGGCATATCTGGCAGCATGAGGGGCATATCTGGCAGCATGAGGGGCATATCTGGCAGCATGAGGGGCATATCTGGCAGCATGAGGGGCATATCTGGCACATCTGGCACTGTGGGGCATATGTGGCAGCATGAGGGCATATCTGGCACATCTGGAACTGTGGGGCATATTTGGCAGCATGAGGGCACATCTGGCACTGTGGGGCATATCTGGCACATCAGGCACTGTGGGGCATATCTGGCACTGTGGGGGCATATCTGGCAGTATGAGGGCATATCTGGCACTGAGGGCTGTGTACGGCTAGAGCTGCATTTCCCACCCTAGGCTTATACTCGAGTCAATAAGTTTTCCGAGGTTTTTGTGGTAAAATTAGGTGCCTCTGCTTATATTCGGGTCGACTTATACTCGAGTATATACGGTATGTTTAGTTATATTTTATTACGGATCTGAATGTTCTGGGAGAACCATCTAATACGCAATAAGATTTTAAACCTACCGGTAAATCTTTTTCTCCTAGTCCGTAGAGGATGCTGGGGACTCCGTAAGGACCATGGGGTATAGACGGGCTCCGCAGGAGACATGGGCACTCTAAAGACTTTAGATGGGTGTGCACTGGCTCCTCCCTCTATGCCCCTCCTTCAGACCTCGTTAGAGAACTGTGCCCAGAGGAGACGGACAGTACGAGGAAAGGATTTTTGTTAATCTAAGGGCAAGATACATACCAGCCCACACCATCCACACCGTACAACTTGAAACACACGAACCAGTTAACAGTATGAAACAAAACAGCATCAGCCCGAGACTGATCAAAACTGTAACATAACCCTTATGTAAGCAATAACTATATACAAGTCTTGCAGAATTTAGTCCGCACTGGGATGGGCGCCCAGCATCCTCTACGGACTAGGAGAAAAAGCTTTACCGGTAGGTTTAAAATCTTATTTTCTCTTACGTCCTAGAGGATGCTGGGGACTCCGTAAGGACCATGGGGATTATACCAAAGCTCCAGAGCGGGCGGGAGAGTGCGGATGACTCTGCAGCACCGATTGAGCAAACATGAGGTCCTCCTCAGCCAAGGTATCAAACTTGTAGAATTTAGCAAAAGTGTTTGAACCCGACCAAGTCGCCGCTCTGCATAGCTGTAATGCCAAGACGCCTCGGGCAGCCGCCCAAGAAGAGCCCACCATCCTAGTGGATTGGGCCTTTACCGAATTTGGTAACGGCAATCCAGCCGTAGAATGAGTCACAAATGATTCCCAATTGAGTCCGTGGGCGCTCATATAATAAAAGAAAAGAAAAAAACAACCATAGTGTACTCTATTTTTCACATGTGATGTGTTACAATCAACATAAATAGTTGCTCGTACCCCACAAATTGGTCTACAATTTTACAAGTAGACAATCACACTTATCATGGGAGCTGGATATCACCAGTTAGGACTCTCTTCTTTCATAATCTCCTTGCAGATTGAATCCATACCATAAAAAAGAGAAAAATTCTCCAATAGTGCAACACTGTTTTATTACTTTAAAACCAACTAAAATAGGGGATATGAAATGGTCTCTCACCATGCCTTGAGAAAGACACAATACGTGTTGAAACGCGTTGGCAGGAGGACTGTAGGAGGGGAGACGTTGTGGACATCTTTTCCATGCGATTTGGACAGCTGGTTCCAGGGACGCCTGTGTTTGAGATCTAACCCATGCTGTTTTTGTCTGCTTATGGTAGACCATTTCATATCCCCTATTTTAGTTGGTTTTAAAGTAATAAAACGGTGTTGCACTATTGGAGAATTTTTCTCTTTTTTATGGTATGGATTCAATCTGCAAGGAGATTATGAAAGAAGAGAGTCCTAACTGGTGATATCCAGCTTCCATGATAAGTGTGATTGTCTACTTGTAAAATTGTAGACCAATTTGTGGGGTACGAGCAACTATTTATGTTGATTGTAACACATCACATGTGAAAATAGAGTACACTATGGTTGTTTTTTTCTTTTCTTTTATTATATGAGCGCCCACGGACTCAATTGGGAATCATTTGTGACTGTATCTATATAGAGTGTGTAACACTGTAGGGGTGCAAGGCGCCTTTTCCTGGGGAATATGGCAGCATGCAGCAGCTGAGGAACAACACAAGTCCAGTTTCTGGTACAACTGACCCCGGCCAGTTTTATTGAAACAGAAAATAAAACAAACCCCAAAATAAAAATACCTTGCCTGTCCGGCACTAACTAAACATAAGATGTTCCTAACTGTCACTAAACAAAACACAGAGTTCTTCAGTACATACTGTATAGCTTACTTGCATCA
The DNA here is from genome assembly GCF_028390025.1 of Pseudophryne corroboree. Classification (NCBI taxonomy): domain Eukaryota; kingdom Metazoa; phylum Chordata; class Amphibia; order Anura; family Myobatrachidae; genus Pseudophryne; species Pseudophryne corroboree. Next base: position 645,607,099 of record NC_086447.1, on the reverse strand, counting down.
GAAAGCGTGTCTCTCACACACAGATCCTGCAGCCTTCCCAGGCAGTCTGCCCATACTAATCAGGTTAGAAGCACTATATCACTCTTACACAGCTGAAACCCTGATTAGCCCTCTGTGAGGCCAAAGACCCGAACTGGGCCCAATGTCTAGAACTCGCCTTATCTCTCTCTCAGAGCCTTTACCCAGCTTTTACAGCAAACTGAAAAGGTTCAGACAAAACAAAAAGCATTTTTCCTAGAAGTTAACATTTTCTAAAACATGTAAGACAAGAACCTGGGACAAATATACCTGCCCTCAAACACTATCCCAGTGTTCTTGTCACATATCCCCCTCCCCTGTTTCGACCTAGGGGCCGGAACACTTGTAGCCCCCAAACAGAAGATGCGAGACAATGCATCTGCGTTGGCCAATTGTGTTCCCGGTCTATGTTCGACAGTAAACTTAAAGTCCTGCAACGCTAGAAACCATCTAGTTACACGAGCATTCTTGCCTCTATTTACATACATCCATTTTAAAGGGGCATGGTCTGTCACTAGTCTGAATTGTCTACCCAAGAGGTAATATCTCAAGGTATCTAGTGCCCACTTAATGGCCAAAGCCTCCTTTTCCACAATGGCATACCTTTTTTCATGCTCATTGAGTTTCCTACTCAAATAAATGATAGGGTGTTCGTCCCCATCTCTGGTTTGGGACAGCACAGCACCTATCCCTACCTCTGAGACATCTGTCTGTACCACAAATTCTTTTGAAAAATCTGGTGTTATCAACACCGGTTGTGAACACAAAGCCACTTTTAACGCTTGGAACGCCTTTTCTGCATCAGGGTTCCATTTCACCACATTTGACTGCTTCCCTTTGGTAAGGTCTGACAACGGCACCGTTGTGGTCGCAAAATTAGGAATAAACCGTCTATAGTACCCAGTAATTCCCAAAAAAGCCCTTACCTGTTTTTTATTCACTGGACGAGGCCAGTTTTGAATAGCATCAACTTTATTCAATTGGGGCCTAATCAGACCTCTGCCTATGGTGAAGCCCAAGTATTTGACCTCCTCCATTGCGAGGCAGCACTTCTTTGGGTTAGCAGTTAACCCTGCCTCTCTGATTGAGTCCAGTACTGCTTGTACTTTAACCAAATGTGACCCCCAGTCTGTACTGTGAATTACCACATCATCCAAATAGGCAGCTGCATATTTTCTATGGGGCCTCAAAATTTTATCCATCGCCCGTTGAAAGGTTGCTGGAGCCCCATGCAACCCAAAGGGTAACATCTTATACTGGTACAGCCCCTCCGGAACCGAAAAGGCTGTTTTTTCTTTGGCGCTATCAGATAAAGGTATTTGCCAGTAACCTTTGGTCAGGTCCAATGTGGTGAGAAACCTGGCTGTTCCCAGCCTTTCTACAAGCTCATCCACACGGGGCATGGGGTATGCGTCAAACTTGGACACCTCATTTAACTTACGAAAGTCATTACAGAAGCGTATGCTACCGTCGGGCTTCGGGATGAGCACTATGGGACTGGACCACTCACTGTTAGACTCCTCTATGACTCCAAGTTCTAACATGGTTTTAACTTCCTTAGAAATAGCTTCTCGCTGAGCTTCAGGAATCCTATATGGCTTTAAATGAACCCTGACCCCTGGTTCTGTGACAATGTCATGTTTTATTATGGTCGTTCGGCCAGGCAGCTCTGAAAATACCTCCCTATTTTGGATGAGAAATTCTTTAACCTGATTGTTCTGATCAGCTGATAATGTCTCTGACACCTTCACTGCGGGAAGCAACCGGGGTGAAGACACCGAAGGGCAAGGCTCCGCTGACAGAGACAACCTATCTTTCCAGGGTTTGATTAAGTTAACATGGTAGATCTGTTCGGGTTTTCTCTTTCCCGGCTGGTATACTTTGTAATTAACCTCATTCACTTTTTCCCTAATCTCAAATGGACCCTGCCATTTAGCTAGGAATTTGCTTTCCACAGTGGGTACCAAAACAAGAACTCTATCTCCAGGAGCAAATTCCCGTATCTTGGCACTCCGGTTATAGACCCTCTGTTGAGCACTTTGGGCCTGTTCCATGTGCTCTCTGACAACAGGTACCACGGCTGCAATCCTATCCTGCATTTGTGTTACATGCTCAATAACGCTTCTATAAGGAGTGGGCTGTCCTTCCCACGTCTCTTTGGCAACATCCAACAGCCCTCTGGGGTGTCTACCATACAACAAATCAAATGGAGAAAACCCCGTAGAGGACTGAGGAACTTCTCTGATGGCCATTAACAAGTAGGGCAACAAACAATCCCAGTTTTTCCCATCTCTCTCAACAACCTTTTTTAACATACTTTTTAATGTTTTATTAAACCTTTCCACCAACCCGTCAGTTTGGGGATGGTAGATGGACGTCCTGAGGTGAGTGACCTTAAATAACTTGCACAATTCTTTCATGATCCTTGACATAAATGGAGTACCTTGGTCAGTCAAAATTTCTTTTGGTATTCCCACTCTACTAAATACCTGCACCAGCTCCCTAGCTATCGCCTTGGTTGTGATAGTGCGTAAAGGGACAGCCTCAGGATATCGAGTGGCATAGTCCATAATTACCAGGATATACTGATGGCCCCGAGCAGACTTTAACAAGGGCCCCACGAGATCCATGGCTATTCTGTCAAACGGGACCTCTATAATAGGCATGGGAACTAGTGGACTCCTGAAATGGGGTCTAGGGGCATGATACTGGCATTCAGGACAGGAAGAACAATATTCAGACACTTCTTTATAAACCCCTGGCCAAAAGAACCTTTGTAAAACTCTTTCAGTGGTTTTTTCTGCCCCTAAATGTCCTGCGGTAACGTGACTATGAGCTAAATCTAGTACCGTTCTCCGATAAGGCTGGGGAACTACCAGCTGTTCCACCACATCCTCACCCCTTTTGACAATGTGGTACAAGAGCTCATTACAGATGGCCATGTGGGGATAAGTAACCCTGTCACCTGGTACCACAGGTTCCCCATTAACAATCTTAACATTCTCTCTAGCCTTTATTAAGGTAGGATCCTTTAACTGTTCAGACGCAAACAGATCCTTCTTTACCTCCAGGTCAGGCACGCTTTCAGTTCTAACTACTATGTCTCTGTTCCCGGCAAGAGGGTCCTCACTGGACTCCCCATCTGTCACTTCCCCAGCCAAACTAGCAAAAGGCAAAGGGCCAGAAAGTTCCGAAGACCCACGTACATCCAAAAAATCACCGGTATTATCAACTGGCTTTTTACTTCTCACATCTGTTGATAACCGTGATTCCCACAGTTTCCAAAAATGAGGAAAATCCCTCCCTATTATGGCCTCATGCACCAAGGTAGGGACCAGTCCCACTTTAACCATTGCTGACCCACAACAAGTTTCTATATTCACCTCAGCAGTGGCATAATATTGGGTATCCCCATGTATGCAAGTTACCCCAATAGGTATTTGCTGGACCTTTAAGGGGTTCACTAACCCAGCTTTCACGAGGGTAACTAAACTTCCTGAATCTAGCAAGGCCTCTACCCGGTTACCTTCTAAGAACACATCACACATTTGTTTTTCCAGCTCAGGTGAAGGTACCACAGTACAGGCTAACCTAGCAAAGAAAGACATTCTGCGACATTCAAAGGCAGCATCACATTGCATGGGTTCTTGCGTGACTGGGCAATTGGCAATAACATGACCTGGCATACCACACCTAAAACATTTAACCACACGATTATCAACCCATTTGGGCAGCATAGACCGTTCTAGCCCCATTGGCCTGTTTCCAGGGCCAGTGTTTACAGTCTCTCCAGCCTTGCGTTCTCTTAACCGCCCAGCAACGTTTTCCCACGGAACAGTCTTACCAGTCTTTACTGAAGGGCGCTGTCGAGGATCTATGGGTTGCTGGGTGGTCATCAGTAGTTCCTCTGCTGCCAAATACCTCTCTACCATGTCCACTAATTGGTCAGCAGTACCCGGGTTTCCATGGCTCACCCACTTGCGCAGGACCATGGGCAAAGATCTCAAGTAGCGGTCCATGACGACTCTTTCCACCATCTGGGGACCAGTTAATGTCTCTGGCTGCAGCCATTTTTTTGTTAGCTGAATAAGGTCGTGCATCTGGGAGCGCGGAGGCTTCTCCATGGCGTACAGCCAACGGTGCACCCGTTGTGCTCGTACTGACAGCGTGACTCCCAGGCGGGTCAGGATCTCAGTCTTTAGTTTATCATAGTCCCGAGCCTCAGCAGGGCTTAAATCAAAGTAAGCTTTTTGGGGCTCACCTGACAGGAAAGGTGCCAGCAGACTGGCCCACTGTGCTTTCGGCCAGTTCTCACGCTCGGCAGTCCTTTCAAACGTGGTCAGATAGGCCTCCACATCATCAACCTCTGTCATTTTCTGCAGGAAGCGACTGGCTCGTATAGAACTAGAGCTGGTTGGAGCACTGACGGCCACATCTCCAACCCGAGCTGCAAGTCTCTGCACCACTTCTGCTAAGGCCTCTCTATCCTGACGCTGTAGTCTCCAATTTTCCTCCATTGCCACCTGCTGCTGTCGGTTGGCCTCCTGCTGAGCCGCTGTAGCTTGCAGCAAGGCTTTAAGCAGATCCTCCATGTCAACAGATTTTTCAGGCGGCTTTGCAGCTGCTTTCACCCAGGACATATATCAAACCCTCAGGGGTGAGTCTCAGTAACTTCACACTGGGCTGTATCTGCATAAACCACCGTTTTCTGCAGGCCTCACAAAGCTGCAGCTTTCACTTATGCGCAGAACGGCCTGCTCGCATTCTCCACCAAGTTGTAACACTGTAGGGGTGCAAGGCGCCTTTTCCTGGGGAATATGGCAGCATGCAGCAGCTGAGGAACAACACAAGTCCAGTTTCTGGTACAACTGACCCCGGCCAGTTTTATTGAAACAGAAAATAAAACAAACCCCAAAATAAAAATACCTTGCCTGTCCGGCACTAACTAAACATAAGATGTTCCTAACTGTCACTAAACAAAACACAGAGTTCTTCAGAACATACTGTATAGCTTACTTGCATCAGAAAGCGTGTCTCTCACACACAGATCCTGCAGCCTTCCCAGGCAGTCTGCCCATACTAATCAGGTTAGAAGCACTATATCACTCTTACACAGCTGAAACCCTGATTAGCCCTCTGTGAGGCCAAAGACCCGAACTGGGCCCAATGTCTAGAACTCGCCTTATCTCTCTCTCAGAGCCTTTACCCAGCTTTTACAGCAAACTGAAAAGGTTCAGACAAAACAAAAAGCATTTTTCCTAGAAGTTAACATTTTCTAAAACATGTAAGACAAGAACCTGGGACAAATATACCTGCCCTCAAACACTATCCCAGTGTTCTTGTCACAAGTGTTTGGTGGCACTCTCATCTTTTCCAGTTTTGAGACCAGAAGGCTGCTCGTGGCGCACGGTAGTTTATTTAAAGCATTTTTTCCACAGCCGTAGAATGAGCCTGCTGAATCGTGTTACAGATCCAGCGAGCAATAGTCTGTTTAGAAGCAGGAGCGCCAAGCTTGTTGGCTGCATACAGGACAAACAGTGCCTCTGTTTTCCTAACCCGAGCCGTCCTGGCTACATACATTTTTAAGGCCCTGACTGCATCAAGGGACTTGGAATCCTCCAAGTCACCCGTGGCCACAGGCACCACGATAGGTTGGTTCATATGAAAAGATGAAACCACCTTAGGCAAAAATTGAAGAAGAGTCCTTAATTCTGCTCTATCCACATGGAAAATCAGATAGGGGCTCTTGTGAGACAAAGCCGCCAATTCGGACTCCCGTCGTGCAGATGCCAAGGCCAACAACATGACCACCTTCCAAGTGAGAAATTTAAAATTCACCGTTTGAAGAGGCTCAAACCAGTGAGATTTTAGGAACTGTTACACCACGTTAAGGTCCCATGGTGCAACTGGAGGCACAAAAAGAGGCTGGATGTGCAGCACTCCATTTACAAAAGTCTGCACTTCTGGGAGAGAAGCCAATTTCTTTTGAAAGAAAATTGATATGGCCGAAATCTGTACCTTAATGGAGCCTAACTTTAGGCCCATATCCACTCCTGTCTGTAGAAAGTGGAGAAAACGGCCCAGATGGAAATCTTCAGTAGGAGCCTTCTTGGCTTCACACCAAGATACATACTTCCTCCAGATGCGGTGATAATGTTTCGCCGTCACCTCCTTCCTAGCCTTAATCAGAGTAGGGATGACTTCCTCCGGAATACCTTTCCCCGCTAGGATTTGGTGTTTGACCGCCATGCCGTCAAACGTAACCGCGGTAAGTCTTCGAACACGCAGGGCCCCTGCTGCAATAGGCTTCCCTGAGAGGAAGAGGCCACGGATCTTCTGTGAGCATTTCCTGAAGATCTGAATACCAGGCCCTTCGAGGCCAATCCGGAACAATGAGTATTGTCTGCACTCTTTTTCATCTTATGATTCTCAGTATTATGAGATGAGCGGAAGAGGAGGGAACACATAGACCGACTGAAACACCCATGGTGTCACCAGGGCGTCCACCGCTACTGCCTGAGGGTCCCTTGACCTGGCACAATACCTCCGAAGGTTCTTGTTGAGGCATGACGCCATTATGTCTATTTGTGGAAGTCCCCACTGACTTGTTATCTCTGCAAAAACTTCTTGAGGAAGTCCCCACTCTCATGGATGGAGATCGTGTCTGCTGAGGAAGTCTGCTTCCCAGTTGTCCACTCCCGGAATGAAGACTGCTGACAGAGCACTTGCGTGATTTTCCGCCCAGCGAAGAATCCTGGTGCTTCCGCCATTGCCACTCTGCTCCTTGTCCCACCTTGGCGGTTTACATGAGCCACAGCTGTGACGTTGTCTGATTGAATCAGTACCGGTAGGTCGCGAAGAAGATTCTCCGCTTGTCGTAGGCCGTTGTATATGGCCCTCAATTCCAGTACGTTGATGTGTAGACAAGCCTCCTGGCTTGACCATAGTCCCTGAAAATGTCTTCCTTGTGTGACTGCTCCCCATCCTCGGAGGCTCGCATCCGTGGTTACCAGAACCCAGTCTTGAATGCCGAACCTGCGACCCTCTAGAAGGTGAGCACTCTGCAGCCACCACAGGAGAGACACCCTGGCCCTGGGGGACAGGCTTATTTTCTGATGTATTTGTAGATGGGACCCCGACCACTTGTCCAGATGGTCCCAATGAAACGTCCTCGCATGGAACCTGCCGAAGGGGATGGCCTCGTAGATCGCCACCATTTTTCCTAGTACTCGAGTGCATTGATGGACTGACACTTTTTTCGGTTTTAACAGGTCTCTGACCATGTTCTGGAGTTCCTGGGCTTTTTCCCTAGGGAGAAAAACCCTCTTTTGTTCCGTGTCCAGAATCATGCCTAAGAGTCGTTGGAATCAACTGTGACTTTGGTAGATTTAGAATCCAGCCATGCTGCTGCAGCACTCTCAGGGAGAGCGACACGCTTTTCTGCAATTGATCTCTTGATCTCGCTTTTATCAGGAGATCGTCCAAGTACGGGATAATTATGACTCCCTGCCTGCGCAGGAGCACCATCATTTTCCTCGGGCCGTGGAAAGTCCAAACGGCAATGTCTGAAACTGGTAATGACAGTCCTGTACAGCGAATCTCAGGTATGCCTGATGAGGGGGATATATGGGGACATGAAGGTATGCATCCTTTATGTCTAGTGACACCATAAAATCCCCCCCTTCCAGGCTGGAGATAACTGCCCGGAGCGATTCCATCTTGAATTTTAACTTTTTCAAGTACAGGTTTAAGGATCTTAGATTTAGAATGGGTCTGACCGAGCCATTCGGTTTCGGGACCACAAACAGGGTTGAATAGTATCCCTTCCCCTGTTGAACTAGGGGAACCTTGACAATCACTTGTTGTTGACACAGTTTTTGAATTGCAGCTAAAACTATCTCCCTTTCTGGAGGAGAATCTGGTAAAGCCGATTTGAAAAATCAGCGAGGAGGCACGTCTTCGAATTCCAGCTTGTAGCCTTGGGATACAATTTCCATCGCCCAAGGATCCACGTCTGACTGAACCCAGACGTGGCTGAACAGTCGAAGACGTGCCCCCACCGGTGCGGACTCCCTCAGTGGAGCCCCAGCGTCATGCAGTGGACTTAGTAGAAGCCGGGGAGGACTTCTGCTCCTGGGAACTAGCCGTAGCAGGCATTCTTTTCCCTCTACCCTTACCTCTGGCGAGGAAGGAAGAGCCCCGACCTCTTCTGGACTTACGCGACCGAAAGGACTGCATCTGATATTGTGGTGTTTTCTTTTGCTGTGGGGGAACATAAGGTAAAAAAGTAGATTAACCCGCGGTAGCTGTGGAAACCAGGTCCGCGAGACCTTCCCCAAACAAAACCTCACCCTTGTAAGGCAAAACTTCCATATGTCTCTGAGTCGGCACCACCCGTCCATTGGCGGGTCCACAGGGCTCGCCTAGCAGAAATCGCCATGGTGTTGCCTCTCGAACCTAACAGCCCAACGTCTCTCGAAGCGTCTCTCATATATAAGACTGCGTCTTTAATGTGACCTAAGGTCAATAAAATGCTATCCCTATCTAGGGTATCAATGTCAGATGACAAGGTATCTGCCCAAGCTGCTACAGCACTACAAACCCAAGTAGACGCTATTGCCGTTCTGAGCAAGGCATCCGTATGTGTATAAATTGATTTTAAGGTAGTTTCCTGTCTGCGATCAGCAGGATCCTTGAGGGCTGCCGTGTCTGGAGACGGTAGCGCCACCTTTTTGGACAAGCGCGTTAAAGCCTTGTCCACCCTGGGCGAGAATTCCCACCGTAACCTGTCCTGTGCAGGGAAAGGATACGCCATAGGAATTCTCTTGGGAAACTGCAGTTTCTTGTCTGGAGTTTCCCAAGCCTTTTCAAATAACGCGTTCAGCTCATGAGATGGGGGAAAGGTTACCTCAGGTTTTTTTTCCTTAAACATGCATACCCTCGTGTCAGGGACAGAGGGGTCATCTGTGATATGCAAAACATCTTTTATTGCAATAATCATATACTGAATACTTTTGGCCACCCTTGGGTGTAACCTCGCATCATCGTAGTCGACACTGGAGTCAGAATCCGTGTCGGTATCAGTGTCTGCTACTTGGGACAGGGGACGTTTCTGAGACCCTGAAGGACCCTGTGATACAGCCAAAGCCATGGATTGACTCCCTGTCTTTTCTCTGGACTCTGCTTTGTCCATTCTCTTATGTAATAAAGACACATTTGCATTTAAAACATTCCACATATCCAGCCAATCAGGTGTCGGCGTCGCCGACGGAGACACCACAATCATCTGCTCCACCTCCTCTTTAGATGAGCCTTCCGTTTCAGACATGCCGACACACACGTACCGACACCCCCACACACTCAGGGATAGATAGATAGATAGATAGATATATATATATATATATATATATATATATATATTGTAAAGAAGGGATGAGGTATTTGGAGCGACCAATGGTGCTTAAAAGAATTTAGTAGGACATGGTTGTTTATATAAATTCCACCAATTTATTAAGTTACAGCACTAGACAGAAAGGAGTATATGCAATTAAAAAAGTGCACACATATGAAAAAAGATTTTTTTTTAAAAGATACAGAACATAAAATATGCCCAAATGAAAAGATAAAAAATGGAATTAAAAATAGAAAACAGAAGAAAAAACAAAACAAGGAATTATATATAAAAAATACATGCATATAAAAAATATTTTTTATAAAAAAAAATTTTTTGTCTAAAAAATATTTTTAGAGGATCAATTATAAAAGAGGAGTAAAAATATCTTAACTTGTAGTAAGCGAGGTAGGATCAAGGCAGCACCCAACGCGTTTCGTCCTATCTGGACTTCATCAAGGGGTGATACCCCCTTGATGAAGTCCAGATAGGACGATCCTCTAAAAATATTTTTTAGACAAAAAAATTTTTTTTATAAAAAATATTTTTTATATGCATGTATTTTTTATATATAATTCCTTGTTTTGTTTTTTCTTCTGTTTTCTATTTTTAATTCCATTTTTTATCTTTTCATTTGGGCATATTTTATGTTCTGTATCTTTTTAAAAAAAATCTTTTTTCATATGTGTGCACTTTTTTAATTGCATATACTTCTTTCTGTCTAGTGCTGTAACTTAATAAATTGATGGAATTTATATAAACAACCATGTCCTACTAAATTCTTTTAAGCACCATTGGTCGCTCCAAATACCTCATCCCTTCTTTACAAACCGTAGCAACAGGTGCCTATACCAGCACCTTAATCCATTTGAGGTAAATAGCTGACGCCCTGTTAACCCCCAGGGAGTGCTTTTTTAGTAATTATTTATAAAAACACCGTATTTTTACGATTGTCCACGCACTAGTGTTTTTATTTTTGATACTGCATCTGTGGCGCTGCTAGCTCTCCCGGTACACATATATATATATACAGGTTGAGTATCCCTTATCCAAAATGCTTGGGACCAGAGGTATTTTGGAATAATTAGATACCATAATGAGATATCATGGTGATGGGACCTAAATCTAAGCACAGAATGCATTTATGTTACATATACACCTTATACACACAGCCTGAAGGTGAATTTAGCCAATATTTTTTATAACTTTGTGCATTAAACAAAGTGTGTCTACATCCACACAATTCATTTATGTTTCATATACACCTTATATACACTGCCTGAAGGTCATTTAATACAATAATATTAATAACCTTGTGTATTAAACAAAGTTTGTGTACATTGAGGCATCCGTAAACAAAGGTTTCACTATATCACTCTCACTCAAAAAAGTCCGTATTTCGGAATATTCCGTATTTCGGAATATTTGGATATGGGATACTCAACCTGTATAATAAGAATTTACTTACCGATAATTCTATTTCTCATAGTCCGTAGTGGATGCTGGGGACTCCGTAAGGACCATGGGGAATAGCGGCTCCGCAGGAGACTGGGCACATCTAAAGAAAGCTTTAGGACTATCTGGTGTGCACTGGCTCCTCCCCCTATGACCCTCCTCCAAGCCTCAGTTAGGATACTGTGCCCGGACGAGCGTACACAATAAGGAAGGATTTTGAATCCCGGGTAAGACTCATACCAGCCACACCAATCACACCGTATAACCTGTGATCTGAACCCAGTTAACAGCATGATAACAGAGGAGCCTCTGAAAGATGGCTCACAACAATAATAACCCGATTTTTGTAACAATAACTATGTACAAGTATTGCAGACAATCCGCACTTGGGATGGGCGCCCAGCATCCACTACGGACTATGAGAAATAGAATTATCGGTAAGTAAATTCTTATTTTCTCTAACGTCCTAAGTGGATGCTGGGGACTCCGTAAGGACCATGGGGATTATACCAAAGCTCCCAAACGGGCGGGAGAGTGCGGATGACTCTGCAGCACCAATTGAGAGAACTCCAGGTCCTCCTCAGCCAGGATATCAATTTTGTAGAATTTTACAAACGTATTTGCTCCTGACCAAGTAGCTGCTCGGCAAAGTTGTAAAGCCGAGACCCCTCGGGCAGCCGCCCAAGATGAGCCCACCTTCCTTGTGGAGTGGGCATTTACAGATTTTTGGCTGTGGCAGGCCTGCCACAGAATGTGCAAGCTGAATTGTACTACAAATCCAACGAGCAATAGTCTGCTTAGAAGCAGGAGCACCCAGCTTGTTGGGTGCACACAGGATAAACAGCGAGTCAGATTTCCTGACTCCAGCCGTCCTGGAAACATATATTTTCAGGGCACTGACAACGTCTAGCAACTTGGAGGCCTCCAAGTCCCTAGTAGCCGCAGGCACCACCAATAGGTTGGTTCAGGTGAGACGCTGAAACCACCTTGGGGAGAAACTGAGGACGAGTCCTCAATTCCGCCCTGTCCGAATGGAAAATCAGATAAGGGCTTTTTCAGGATAAAGCCGCCAATTCTGACACGCGCCTAGCCCAGGCCAGGGCCAACAGCATGACCACTTTCCATGTGAGATATTTTAACTCCACAGATTTAAGTGGTTCAAACCAATGTGACTTTTGGAACCCAAAACTACATTGAGATCCCAAAGTGCCACTGGAGGCACAAAAGGAGGCTGTATATGCAGTACCCCTTTTACAAACGTCTGAACTTCAGGGACTGAAGCTAGTTCTTTTTGGAAGAAAATTGACAGGGCCGAAATTTGAACCTTAATGGACCCCAATTTCAGGCCCATAGACACTCCTGTTTGCAGGAAATGTAGGAATCGACCCAGTTGAATTTCCTCCGTCGGGCCTTACTGGCCTCGCACCACGCAACATATTTTCGCCAATTGCGGTGATAATGTTTTTGCGGTTACATCCTTCCTGGCTTTGATCAGGATAGGAATGACTTCATCCGGAATGCCTTTTTTCCTTCAGGATCCGGCGTTCAACCGCCATGCCGTCAAACGCAGCCGCGGTAAGTCTTGGAACAGACAGGGTCCTTGCTGGAGCAGGTCCCTTCTTAGAGGTAGAGGCCACGGATCCTCCGTGAGCATCTCTTGAAGTTCCGGTTACCAAGTCCTTCTTGGCCAATCCGGAACCACGAATATAGTGCTTACTCCTCTCCATCTTATCAATCTCAGTACCTTGGGTATGAGAGGCAGAGGAGGGAACACATACCCTGACTGGTACACGCACGGTGTTACCAGAGCGTCGACAGCTTATTGCCTGAGGGTCCCTGGACCTGGCGCAATACCGGTCGAGTTTTTAATCATGTGGAAGACTTCTGGGTGAAGTCCCCACTCTCCCGGGTGGAGGTCGTGCTGAGGAAGTCTGCTTCCCAGTTGTCCATTCCCGGAATGAATACTGCTGACAGTGCTATCACATGATTTTCCGCCCAGCGAAGAATCCTTGCAGCTTCTGCCATTGCCCTCCTGCTTCTTGTGCCACCCTGTCTGTTTACGTGGGTGACTGCCGTGATGTTGTCCGACTGGATCAACACCGGCTGACCTTGAAGCAGAGGTCTTGCTAAGCTTAGAGCATTGTAAATGTCCCTTAGCTTCAGGATATTTATGTGAAGTGATGTCTCCAGGCTTGACCATAAGCCCTGGATATTCCTTCCCTGTGTGACTGCTCCCCAGCCTCGCAGGCTGGCATCCGTGGTCACCAGGACCCAGTCCTGAATGCCTAATCTGCGGCCCTCTAGAAGATGAGCACTCTGCAACCACCACAGGAGGGACACCCTTGTCCTTGGTGACAGGGTTATCCGCTGATGCATCTGAAGATGCGATCCGGACCATTTGTCCAGCAGGTCCCACTGGAAAGTTCTTGCGTGGAATCTGCCGAATGGGATTGCTTCGTAGGAAGCCACCATTTTACCCAGAACCCTTGTGCAATGATGCACTGAGACTTGGCTCGGTTTTAGGAGGTTCCTGACTAGCTCGGATAACTCCCTGGCTTTCTCCTCCGGGAGAAACACCTTTTTCTGGACTGTGTCCAGGATCATCCGTAGGAACAGAAGACACGTTGTCGGAACCAGGTGCGATTTTGGAATATTGAGAATCCAATCGTGCTGCCGCAACACTACCTGAGATAGTGCTACACCGACCTCCAACTGTTCCCTGGATCTTACCCTTATCAGGGAATTGTCCAAGGAAGGGATAACTAAAATTCACTTCCTTCGAAGGAATATCATCATTTCGGCCATTACCTTGGTAAAGACCCGGGGTGCCGTGTACCATCCATACGGCAGCGTCTGAACTGATAGTGACAGTTCTGTACCATAAACCTGAGGTACCCTTGGTGAGAAGGGTAAATTTTGACATGAAGGTAAGCATCCTTGATGTCCCGAGACATCATGTAGTCCCCTTCTTCCAGGTTCGCAATCACTGCTCTGAGTGACTCAATCTTGAATTTGAACCTCTGTACGTAAGTGTTCAAAGATTTTAGATTTAGAATCGGTCTCACCGAGCCGTCCGGCTTCGGTACCACAACAGTGTGGAATAATACCCCGTTCCCTGTTGCAGGAGGGGTATCTTGATTATCACCTGCTGGGAATACAGCTTGTGAATGGCTTCCAAAACTGTCTCCCTGTCAGAAGGAGACATCGGTAAAGCCGACTTTAGGAAACGGCGAGGGGGAGACGTCTCGAATTCTAATTTGTACCCCTGAGATATCACCTGAAGGATCCAGGGGTCTACTTGCGAGTGAGCCCACTGCGCGCTGAAATTCATTGAGACGGGCCCCCCACCGTGCCTGATTCTGCTTGTAAAGCCCCAGCGTATACTGAGGGCTTGGCAGAGGCGGGAGAGGGTTTCTGTTCCTGGGAACTGGCTGATTTCTGCAGCCTTTTTCCTCTTCCTCTGTCACGGGGCAGAAATGAGGAACCTTTTGCCCGCTTGTCCACGAAAAGACTGCGCCTGATAATACGGCGTCTTCTCATGTTGAGAGGCGACCTGGGGTACAAACGTGGAATTCCCAGCTGTTGCCGTGGCCACCAGGTCTGAAAGACCGACCCCAAATAACTCCTCCCTTAATAAAGCAATACTTCCAAATGCCGTTTGGAATACGCATCACCTGACCACTGACGTGTCCATAACCCTCTACTGGTAGAAATGGACAACGCGCTTAGACTTGATGCCAGTCGGCAAATATTCCGCTGTGCATCACGCATATATAAAAATGCATCTTTTAAATGCTCTATAGGCAAAAATATACTGTCCCTATCTAGGGTATCAATATTTTCAGTCAGGGAATCCGACCACGCCAACCCAGCACTGCACATCCAGGCTGAGGCGATTGCTGGTCGCAGTATAACACCAGTATGTGTGTAAATACCTTTTAGGATACCCTCCTGCTTTCTATCAGCAGGATCCTTAAGGGCGGCCATCTCAGGCGAAGGTAGAGCCCTTACAAGCGTGTGAGCGCTTTATCCCCCCTAGGGGGTGTTTCCCAACGCACCCTAACCTCTGGCGGGAAAGGATATAATGCCAATAACATTTTAGAAATTATCCGTTGTTATCGGGGGAAACCCACGCATCATCACACACCTCATTTAATTTCTCAGATTCAGGAAAACTACAGGTAGTTTTTCCTCACCGAACATAATACCCCCTTTTTTGGTGGTACTCGTATTATCAGAAATGTGTAAAACATTTTTCATTGCCTCAATCATGTAACGTGTGGCCCTACTGGAAGTCACATTCGTCTCTTCACCGTCGACACTGGAGTCAGTATCCGTGTCGGCGTCTATATCTGCCATCTGAGGTAACGGGCGCTTTAGAGCCCCTGACGGCCTATGAGACGTCTGGACAGGCACAAGCTGAGTAGCCGGCTGTCTCATGTCAACCACTGTCTTTTATACAGAGCTGACACTGTCACGTAATTCCTTCCAACAGTTCATCCACTCAGGTGTCGACCCCCTAGGGGGTGACATCACTATTACAGGCAATCTGCTCCGTCTCCACATCATTTTTCTCCTCATACATGTCGACACAAAAGTACCGACATACAGCACACACACAGGGAATGCTCTGATAGAGGACAGGACCCCACTAGCCCTTTGGGGAGACAGAGGGAGAGTTTGCCAGCACACACCAGAGCGCTATATATATACAGGGATAACCTTATATAAGTGTTTTTCCCCTTATAGCTGCTGTATAGTTAATACTGCGCCTAATTAGTGCCCCCCTCTCTTTTTTTTAACCCTTTCTGTAGTGTAGTGACTGCAGGGGAGAGACAGGGAGCTTCCCTCCAACGGAGCTGTGAGGGAAAATGGCGCCAGTGTGCTGAGGAGATAGGCTCCGCCCCTTTTTCGCTGACTTTTCTCCTGCTTTTTTATGGATTCTGGCAGGGGTTAAATGCATCCATATAGCCCAGGAGCTATATGTGATGCATTTTTTTTGCCATCCAAGGTGTTTTTATTGCGTCTCAGGGCGCCCGCCCCCAGCGCCCTGCACCCTCAGTGACCGAAGTGTGAAGTGTGCTGAGAGCAATGGCGCACAGCTGTAGTGCTGTGCGCTACCTTGTTGAAGACAGGACGTCTTCTGCCGCCGATTTTTCGGACCTCTTCTGCCTTCTGGCTCTGTAAGGGGGCAGGGCGGCGCGGCTCTGGGACCCATCCAAGCTGGGCCTGTGATCGTCCCTCTGGAGCTAATCTCCAGTAGCCTAAGAAGCCCAATCCACTCTGCACGCAGGTGAGTTCGCTTCTTCTCCCCTTAGTCCCTCGATGCAGTGAGCCTGTTGCCAGCAGGTCTCACTGAAAATAAAAAACCTAATCTAAAACTTTCACTAAGAAGCTCAGGAGAGCCCCTAGTGTGCACCCTTCTCGTTCGGGCACAGAGATCTAACTGAGGCTTGGAGAAGGGTCATAGGGGGAGGAGCCAGTGCACACCAGATAGTCCTAAAGCTTTCTTTAGATGTGCCCAGTCTCCTGCGGAGCCGCTATTCCCCATGGTCCTTACGGAGTCCCCAGCATCCACTTAGGACGTTAGAGAAATATATATATATATCTCTATGGAGACAGTCCCACAATAAGGCCCTTTGGAGAGACAGAGAGAGAGTATGCCAGCACACACCCAGCGCCACCGGAATAAAATCCCAGTCAGTACAGCGCTTTTATAAATATACTCACTGCGCTAATTAAATGTGCCCCCCCCCCTCTTTTTTGCCCTCTGTACTTGTGTCCAGTGAGCCAGCGTCTCTGTAGCGTGCTGTGGAGAAAATGGCGCTGGTTAGTGCTGAGGAATCAAGCTCCGCCCCCTTACCGACAGGCTTCGATCCCGCTCAAATCTTTATACTGGTGGGGGGTTTTGCAATACACTGCCTCCGCAGTATATATCTATACCAGTGTCCCTAGAGGGTTAATAATTGCTGCCCAGGGCGCCCCCCCCAGCGCCCTGCACCCATACAGTGCCGCCAGTGTTTGTGTTTGTTGGGAGCAATGGCCTCATAGAAGATCAGAAGTCTTCTGCCACCTTTGAAGTCTTCTATCTTCTCATACTCACCCGGCTTCTATCTTCCGGCTCTGTGAGGAGGAGGACGGCGCGGCTCCAGGACGAACGGCGAGGGTGAGACCTGCTTTCCGACCCTCTGGAGCTAATGGTGTCCAGTAGCCTAAGAAGTAGAGCCTATCATTTAAGTAGGTCTTGTCAAAGTCAAAAAAAATATTACATAGAGAGACCATATAAACTGCACACATATAAGCCGCTATACTTGCAAATTTGCGCAGCGAGCACAGCAAACACCAGACATTATGGAGATTTAGAATTGGCTAATGAATTAATGTCATGGATGTGTATCATTCGAACCGAACCAGATAAACACATCATGTTTGGTATTGAAGCAAGCAGAATAAGGTGTGGTTTAGTTTGAGACCTATTGTGTTGTCGTGGGACATTGCAGCGGATAGATATGATTATATGTATAAAAGTTAAGATCAGCTTTGTTGGGAACAATGGATGATCAACTAAGTTTTCAGGGCTGAACCTGATTAGCATATACAAAGATAACAGTGATTCAATACAAAAGCTAGAGAGACCCCTCCCCCAGGGACTGGTCAAACAGGAAGGTAGTTTTTCAGTGTTGCTTGTTTTGCCTCAGAGAGCAGATGTGATGTGGCTGGACTCAGAACAGAGCTCTCAGAAGCATGGCTGGATCCTCGCCATCGAAACAAAGGCTAAGTATCATAAAATCAATATCTCATGGCTGATTGGCATAGAGTAGTTTTAAATGTGTGGTTTGAGGTGGGGTAGTTGTGGAAAGATGGGTAAGCATAGAGTGGTTGGTTTGGTGAAACAAATGGCTTGGGGATGGTGAGGCTTGCGCAGCCGTGTGATTGTAACTTGTTTGTGTTGGTGCCCTGTGGAATCTGTGATGATTGTTGGGTGTTTGTGTTGGTGCCCTGTGGAATCTGTGATGATTGTTGGGTGTTAGTGTTGGTGCCCTGTGGAATCTGTGATGGTAGCTGGGATCTTGTTAATCATAAATACCACCATGCAGTACTTTTGAATATGTGCTGGTAGCAATGGCAGGCTGATACTTGTGAGTACCTGGTGGTCTGGTCTTGTGATAACTCATATGCTCTGGTTATAGAGATACTGTGTTTGCTTGAAATTGTGAAAGGTGTTTTAGATGGTTTGGAATTGTAAAATCAGAACATATGCATTGTTTTGAGGCTTGGGCATTTTGGAATAAAATGGAGTCTTGTGTTTTCTGCTATGTGATTGTGGTGCCATGTGTTTGGACCTGCAAATCTAAAATGGCTGCCGCTGGATGTCTTCCCCTCCCCCTTTCAGGCATGTGGTGTGGTCTTTGGAATCAAGTGGAGGTTTCTCAGAAATGGAGTCTAGCTTCCATCCCATGCTGTATTCAGCATTGACTAACTGCGCAGCGATTGTCTCTCACATGTGTAGTTTTATCTGCAACCATGTTGTCTCTTATTTAATGTAATCATTGTCTTTCTGTGAGCCAATTTCTCTCTCTCTCTCTCTATCTCTCTCTCTCCTCTTTTCTCTTATATACCTCATAGTATTGTATTGTATTGCATTTAGGTCAGCGTAGTATTGTCTTTTTGTATTTATTGTTTAGTTCTGTGGTTAGGAGGTCTCTGTTATATTGTAGTGTATCATATGTACTGTTATCCCCTTTTACAAGTATATTAGATATAATACAGTTAATAGGCTTTGGAAACCTAAACCAGGATCTTTGTATTTTCTATAGTGTTAAGTGTTCACTTGAGCGTCGGTGACGCTCAAGCAGCTTTGTAGTTAGTCAGGTTACACAAGGTTGCATTTACACCCTGTACTCACATTAAGGTATTCAGTGTATTTCATTGGTATAAGGTTTTAACATAAAGGTATAGCGTTGTGAGCGTCTGCGCCGCTGGTGACCTCCTCGTGGTCTCGAGCGTATGCTACGCCATAGCGAATCATTCCCCTAGACATAGCCAATAACGTGTCCTGTGATCACTGGGCCGTGAGCGAACGTGACGCTTGAGCGTCTCGCCTACGGCTGAGCGATCGCTACGCCAATAGCGTACCATTACGGTACTTCTTGAGCAAACAGCGTACAGTGTTCTTAGCTTCATAAAGGGTTGTTTATACGACAAAGGAATTTAGCATTGTCAATTGCGGGCTCGTCCTATACTTCTCATATCTGCACTAGGTAGATCAGCAGACATTATCCCTCCAGCAAAGGGTGGGAGGTTGTCTCACAGTGCTGACGGGATAAGCGTCTGCTTCGCTTAGATAAAGAGTGCTGAAGGAACCCGGTAACCGGAGGTAAGAACAGTACGCTATTGTCTTTGAAAATCTGGTTTTTATTTCAATTTGGTGCCAACTACACACTCAGGCCTAGAATAACTTTAGGAGTTTTGAATGATGACTTTCTTTGTGACAAGAGGCCGCATGGTCTGTCCACCATTTTGTGTGACCCTCATGGAGGTGGAAGGGGGAGGAGCAGCGGCCATTTTGGGAAGGTCAATTTTTTTTTTTTTTCTGAGCGGCTGGTTTTCAGTTGACTCAGGAAACAATCAGCCATCCACTGTCAAAAAGAAATCATCATTTAATGAGTTTTTTTTTAATGCATTTATTTAATCTATATCATAGTCAATCATAAGTAATAGTGATTGGTACTTATATGTAATATCTATATGCGTGTGCTTACATCAATGTATGTTATTAGATTAAATTTAGAATTGCATTTTCATCTGTGTAAGTTTCACATCTCACCTTCCTGTTTGCCATTTGCATTGATAACGTGCTGAGAAAAAACAAGCACACAGCATAGAAGATACTGTGTGGTGTTTGGTAAGCGTTTATATAGTGAAATATCGCTTATAGTAAGGCGATACAGAAGCCACAAGACAATAGCACACATTTGTTCAGTTTCCAAAATTTAGTTTAAATACCTTACTTTACTGTAACGCCTCTGGGGAGAGCTATCAGACTACGGGAAATGATTTTTCTGATCAGAAAACTATAAGAATGATAGTGGGTTGAAAACGGTATGAGTGTATTGAATCCCGCTTTGTGGACTTTGTGATCTATGTGATAAAACGGTATTGAATTCCGCTTTGTGGACTTTGTGAACTTTGTGATCTATGTGGAACGTGATGAGCACGATCTGAGTGAAAACGTGCAACAGAGTGTGATAAAGTTTTCGTTGTATTACGCTCTGGCTGTTTTGGAGCACAGTAGGGAGACTCCAATGATCCTACCATTTATGGGCAACAAGTGTCTATAAGTGGTACGATTGGACCGCACGGTTGTATGTGTGACCAATAACGCAACGTGATATGAGGTCGTATATCCATGCGTAAATCTTGCCCTCATACGTGTTGTAGGGAGCACATGCAAGCGTGATTTGTGTAAAGAAAAAGGAAGGGAATTTTCTCAGGAAAATCTCTAGAGATAGGGCCTGCAACGGCTACACGTGTCTGCTAGAAGGCGGAACGGGGATACCCGGAGCAGAAGAAGTTCAGTGGAAGAGCTTTAAGGATTTCCAACGAAGTTCTGTGTTTGGTGCATTTTAGGAAGTTTTTCTGTGTTAAAAAGGTCCACAATGGCAGCCAAGTGCACAACACAGAGACGGTCGGAGGTCAGGATTCAGACTCCAGAGGCTTGCAGACACCGAGGGTCTGCTCGGTTAGTAATGTGGGGGAAATATGGTCCCCACACTGAGACCTTTTGTGATGAATGGACACGAATGACTGCGGGGGATAAGGCACCATTTCCCGGGATAGGTAGTTTTGACTTAGAGGTGTTGCATAATTTAAGGCAAAGGATCAGTCTCATAAAATCCTGGAAACAACGAGTTAAACATGATGATTGTTTGCAGTTATGGCAACAGGAAAGTGAAATGCAAAGAAATGTAACTTACATATCTAACTTTCATCTTGAGAGGAGAGACATGGCATTGAAGAGGATTATGGTTGCAGAGAAATGGCACAATGTTGTACGATAAAAATGCACTTAGTAACTGTATTAAGAATGAAAGTGTTAAATGTAATAATGTTTATGAAAATGAAAGTGTAAAAATTACAAATGTTAACCTGTGCAAGTCGCACCCCATGTTAAACTTCCCTCAGGATTACCAACAAGAAAGTGAGCCCAGAACGATGTCGGCACCTCTTAAAGAAGCCATCCTACAAGACATCCAGGTGGACGCGACCAAATTGGTAAAGGCAATGATCAAACCCCCTAACGGAGGGTCAGGTGAGGTCGTGTCCACAGGTACGTACAATGTTTTATATCACGCACAAACAAATGTACCCCATATTGTAAGACCAAAACAAGGTGATGTGATTGAGTTTAGTCCTGTCAGGGTGATCACAGTCCCCAATGGGAAGACTGATGATCAGGGAACCATTCCCGTCAAGGACAGTGCAATGCGCCATCCCTGGTCCCGGACAGAATTGAGATCAATCATGTCTGATTACCCAGATCCTAGGAAAGATCTAAGTGTATGATCAAAGATTCACAGAAGGTATATCAACTCCCTAGACCACGACATAATCATGGTATACAAGGAATCAGGTAGGTACAGGGAAAGCGGTTGAGGGTGATGAGCATCCAAACGTTTGAGGAGGCATCAAATCAGCCAAGACCCCATTTCATTGGCACATGGAGGAACTTAAGGAGTTGTGATCTGTGCAAAAGAGAACTGCAATAACCCACATAAAGTTAGACCCCCTAGACATGAAAATGAGCAAAAGTTATGACACACCAAATTACAAGCAGGGATCATATAGGAAGAATTTTGGGCCACACCCATAATATATAGTTAGGAAAGGTGATTATTAGGAATGGAGGCAAGCCTGAGGTAACGGTTAATAAATTGGGAGGTCATTCACTGAAGACACAGGAATGACCAGGTTAAACGTTGTAAATGTATTTGTGAAAAATGTTTTTTTCTTTCTCTCTCTATCCCCATCTCTGACGATTATTGGTAAGAATTCAAACATTGCATATTCGCTTGGTCCTTGCAGAAGTCTACCAAACCCCAGCATGACCTATCCACCACAATGTATTCTGGCCAGATACAGACAGTGGAATAATGCAAGTGCTGGTGGGGAGGGACTGCTCAAGGAAACCATTAGACACGTAGATACGACAGCCAAATAGTCTGACAATGTTTTCTTAATGTTGACAATGTTTAAAAATGCTTTGTTTCTCTTCTCTTATTGGTGGTTATTGTCGGGTTATGTAATGTATATATGCACATGAATTGTTCTCTATCTCTTTTGTTTTTTTTGTTGTCTCTCTCTTCCCACTCATGTTTCCATGATTTAAAGATGGTATGTCACCCCTCAGTTGGACCAATGGTAATGCCAGATTTTTTCTCCTTACAGAAAGATCGCCGGTTAGGAAGGAATATTGCATCACCAGAATGTTCGTTTGGAAGACTGAGAGACAGCACCTTTGAGAGGACAGCAGAACAAGAAGAACAACAAGACGAGAGAACTTATTATCGTAACAAGTTCTCTCCCCCTCAAACTGTTTTCTTATACCCCCTTTACAAATTTCTTCTTTTCTCCTCCTGTAAGATGGACTTGCCCCAAGAGACTGTGATATGGATTTTCCCGTTAACCATGATGTTGACCAGAGCAGTCTGTTTCGGTGAGAGTACCAGTGAGGTCGAGAAAGGATCCAGAAAGGTCCTGATGACTGAGACGGAGGTGTAAATTTCCAATAGCAACCCAATCACCAAGCAAAGGCGAGTACCGGGCACGATCTAACAACCATGTTATCTGTAAACATTTTCTTTGAAGGATTGTTAGTTCAAAAAGAAAAACTGTATCTGTAGGCTCTGTGACAATGGTTGAAGATGGATGCATAAAGAAATGCCAATCCAGTCTTAATATCCATATGGACCGGCATCCATTGAGTGACTATCACTCCTTAGTGGGTAGTGTGTTAAATAAAACTGATTGTTGGGTATGCTCTCAAGTACCTCAGGGTCATAGTAAATCAGGGCTAGTACCATTTCCTTTAACGGTAGGGGAGGTACTTGAGCTAAAGGGTGGGAGACCGGTGGACAGGAGGTTTAATATCTCCAGCCCTCCTAGTTTGAAGCTCCACCAATACCATGTGGATAGGTCCCTCTTATGCTTTAACATCTCCAATCCCAGAAAACCGGGAAATTGGGAAGTGTCATGGAGCAACCTTACCATGACCTTTTCACACAGAGCAGATAGAATGCCTACAGATACAGAGCTGGTACGCCACATAGCCAGTAGAGGAAAATCTTTCCGGTATCGATATACCTTAGGAAATAGGATTACTAAAGTTGGAGAGGTATCACCAGGATACTGTGCACATGTCATACAAACTGATACGTGCATTAGGCAGATGGAAGAATTAGGGTCAGGAGATTTCACCTGGAAGGTTTGTAACATGGTCATGTCCTTCTCCGTCCCATATGTTCTCCCCGATGACGCATATTTCATATGTGGGAGAAAGGCGTACAAGTGGCTAGCCCCAAACTCTGAAGGATTGTGTTATATTGGAAAAGTATTGCCTGAAGTGATGACTGTTACACATGACAAAATGAAGGACATACACCGTGGTGCCCAAGCTCCTTATACTCACACTCATTACGAACACCGAGTTAAAAGACAACTGTCAGAAAGGTTAGAGCATCCGGCCTCTGATCTTATCCATGAATCCACCGGGATTCAGGTTCTGGTAGCGTTAGATTTCACTCGCACCGCTCGAGGTGTGATGAATTATAGATACATTTCCGCACTCGCCAATTTGTTAGATAATATCACTGAAATGTATGATGACACGTTTAGATACACTGGAAGAGAACTTCAAGCTTACAAAACAGAACTAGTTCAGCATAGGATGGTTCTTAATTATCTTACAGCAGTAACAGGCGGATATTGTGTTACATTGGCAACACAGTACGGCATAAAGTGTTGCACGTATATCACAAATAGCACCGAGGATCCGGTAGAGGTCATAGACCAAAAGATGGACGATATTCTCCAATTGAAGTGGGAATTTCGTCGAAAACACAATCTCACCCTTGCTGCTGTAGGTAATGAGCTGACTGGTTGGGTGTCATGGTTGAACCCGCGAAATTGGTTCTCCGGTTTAGGAGAGTGGGCTCAAGGAGTCATAATGGATGTTGGAAAGTTTCTACTATGTATCTTAGGTGTCGTTATATCGATTGGATTGATATTAAGATGCGGGCAGGCTTTAATGAGGTGCAAACAAAGTACAAAAGTGATGAGCTTGAGGAGTGAGGAAACTGTAATTAACCTGGATTTGATTTATGACCCAATGATAGAAACCAGAATGTGATGAAAATGCGATTATACGGTCCGTTTCTTTCACCTGTTTTTCTGCTTTTCTCCCAGATACAAAGACCCCCTTGGACGAGGAAGCTGACGAGACGAGATGTATACAGACAACAGACAAGCACCAAAGAAGAAGATTTGACAACTTTAAATATGGACACTTGATGAACTTTGCCATGGATCCCCAGTTTCCCTAGTATCTTTAAACTCACGCTAGCCCAACATTTTTGTAAATCTGATGGCTCAGACAAAGCTATTTGCTCATGCCTAAGGAGCAATACAGCGCAAAGAAGACGACTCTCAACAGATACCGAACACAACCTCAACGACAGATGTACATTTCCCTGACATAGAATATCATTGCATTTTCCATAAGTGTTCTTTATCTTCATCTCTACAACCCTCAGGTAATAACACACATAGACGATAGGGAATACAGGCACAGATATCAGCAACTACATACCTCCCCCATTCATGTATCACCAATTAAAATGTGCATCCCCATTGTGTTACAACCACAGCCGAAATGAGCTCGGTAGAGTTTGACAGCCCATCCACAGACCTGTACCACAGGATAAGAAGGAATTCAAATGTATACTTCGCAATACCTCGAAGCTTGATGTACAACACGTACGGCACGATGATACATGATCCCCCAAACATGGATTCATACACACATGCTTCTGCTTTCTCACTAGGTCATACCCTCTTCACATCTTCTCCTCTCTCCTCCCTTACCCAACCATGGAAATGTATTAACCCCTGACATATATTTTTCTCTTTTTGAAATGTTTTAGGAAGTGGCAGTTATTGGTGACTGCCAAAGGGTGGACTGTCAAAGTCAAAAAAAATATTACATAGAGAGACCATATAAACTGCACACATATAAGCCGCTATACTTGCAAATTTGCGCAGCGAGCACAGCAAACACCAGACATTATGGAGATTTAGAATTGGCTAATGAATTAATGTCATGGATGTGTATCATTCGAACCGAACCAGATAAACACATCATGTTTGGTATTGAAGCAAGCAGAATAAGGTGTGGTTTAGTTTGAGACCTATTGTGTTGTCGTGGGACATTGCAGCGGATAGATATGATTATATGTATAAAAGTTAAGATCAGCTTTGTTGGGAACAATGGATGATCAACTAAGTTTTCAGGGCTGAACCTGATTAGCATATACAAAGATAACAGTGATTCAATACAAAAGCTAGAGAGACCCCTCCCCCAGGGACTGGTCAAACAGGAAGGTAGTTTTTCAGTGTTGCTTGTTTTGCCTCAGAGAGCAGATGTGATGTGGCTGGACTCAGAACAGAGCTCTCAGAAGCATGGCTGGATCCTCGCCATCGAAACAAAGGCTAAGTATCATAAAATCAATATCTCATGGCTGATTGGCATAGAGTAGTTTTAAATGTGTGGTTTGAGGTGGGGTAGTTGTGGAAAGATGGGTAAGCATAGAGTGGTTGGTTTGGTGAAACAAATGGCTTGGGGATGGTGAGGCTTGCGCAGCCGTGTGATTGTAACTTGTTTGTGTTGGTGCCCTGTGGAATCTGTGATGATTGTTGGGTGTTTGTGTTGGTGCCCTGTGGAATCTGTGATGATTGTTGGGTGTTAGTGTTGGTGCCCTGTGGAATCTGTGATGGTAGCTGGGATCTTGTTTATCATAAATACCACCATGCAGTACTTTTGAATATGTGCTGGTAGCAATGGCAGGCTGATACTTGTGAGTACCTGGTGGTCTGGTCTTGTGATAACTCATATGCTCTGGTTATAGAGATACTGTGTTTGCTTGAAATTGTGAAAGGTGTTTTAGATGGTTTGGAATTGTAAAATCAGAACATATGCATTGTTTTGAGGCTTGGGCATTTTGGAATAAAATGGAGTCTTGTGTTTTCTGCTATGTGATTGTGGTGCCATGTGTTTGGACCTGCAAATCTAAAATGGCTGCCGCTGGATGTCTTCCCCTCCCCCTTTCAGGCATGTGGTGTGGTCTTTGGAATCAAGTGGAGGTTTCTCAGAAATGGAGTCTAGCTTCCATCCCATGCTGTATTCAGCATTGACTAACTGCGCAGCGATTGTCTCTCACATGTGTAGTTTTATCTGCAACCATGTTGTCTCTTATTTAATGTAATCATTGTCTTTCTGTGAGCCAATTTCTCTCTCTCTCTCTCTATCTCTCTCTCTCCTCTTTTCTCTTATATACCTCATAGTATTGTATTGTATTGCATTTAGGTCAGCGTAGTATTGTCTTTTTGTATTTATTGTTTAGTTCTGTGGTTAGAAGGTCTCTGTTATATTGTAGTGTATCATATGTACTGTTATCCCCTTTTACAAGTATATTAGATATAATACAGTTAATAGGCTTTGGAAACCTAAACCAGGATCTTTGTATTTTCTATAGTGTTAAGTGTTCACTTGAGCGTCGGTGACGCTCAAGCAGCTTTGTAGTTAGTCAGGTTACACAAGGTTGCATTTACACCCTGTACTCACATTAAGGTATTCAGTGTATTTCATTGGTATAAGGTTTTAACATAAAGGTATAGCGTTGTGAGCGTCTGCGCCGCTGGTGACCTCCTCGTGGTCTCGAGCGTATGCTACGCCATAGCGAATCATTCCCCTAGACATAGCCAATAACGTGTCCTGTGATCACTGGGCCGTGAGCGAACGTGACGCTTGAGCGTCTCGCCTACGGCTGAGCGATCGCTACGCCAATAGCGTACCATTACGGTACTTCTTGAGCAAACAGCGTACAGTGTTCTTAGCTTCATAAAGGGTTGTTTATACGACAAAGGAATTTAGCATTGTCAGTCTGCTTCTCTCCCCTCAGTCCCACGATGCAGGGAACCTGTTGCCAGCAGTGCTCCCTGAAAATAAAAAACCTAACAAAAAGTCTTTTTTCAGAGAAACTCAGTAGAGCTCCCCTGCAGTGCACCCAGTCTCCTCTGGGCACAGGATCTAACTGAGGTCTGGAGGAGGGGCATAGAGGGAGGAGCCAGTGCACACCCATCTAAAGTCTTTAGAGTGCCCGTGTCTCCTGCGGAGACCGTCTATACCCCATGGTCCTTGCGGAGTCCCCAGCATCCTCTAGGATGAAAGAGAAATGATATATTAGTAAATTTATGATCAGTCTACTTAATTAAGTATCTGGATAGTTGTCCTATCAATATCCAGAAATAATAATACTGGAGATTAAATTATAACTGTTTGGGGATTTATTATATCACTCCATATTCTGAATTAACACTCATCCAGAGAGCACATAGTAACTGTGCTACTTGTATCCATGTATAATATCATCATTATCATCACAAGTAGCACAGTTACTATGTGCTCTCTGGATTAGTGTTAATTCAGAATATGGAGTGATATAATAAATTTGAATAACACCTCACAGTGTTTAACTAATATTCAGCAAATTATTGGATATTGTTGTGAATTAATTAAATTATTCTTATTAATGATCGAGTCACATATATTAATCCAAATATTGCAGAATATTTGACGATTTTGTGCAGCAATAATAAACCTGCAATTTTGGAAATAAACATAATTACTGGAGAAGGGATATTACTCTGAATAAATCCCCAAACAGTTATAATTTAGTCTCCAGTATTATAATTTCTGGATATTGATAGGACAACTATCCAGATACTTAACTAAGTAGACTGATCATAAATTTACTAATATATCATATTTTGAGTATTAGATGGTTGTCCCAGAACATTCAAATCCGTAATAAAATATAACTAAACATAATATAATAAGACATAATACGGGTAGTGAGCCTTGGTTTTAAAAATTCACTTTATTAATTGTTTTACGCACTTTGGGTGGTTTGTGTATTATTTTGTAATATTTGACGTATTGCACTGTTTTATTTCGTGTTTGGAAAATTTTAATGTATCTATTAAAAGTTACATTTTAATATCTTCTTAAGTGCGCCAACAAAGAGACATTCTTTCCTCTTTTTCCTCTACCAAATGTTATATCTGCCCTACTGCAAACAAATTTGCTGCTACGATCAGGTCTGAATTACCCCCAACGTTCCTTATCATAACCACTCTGCAATGATTACAAGCAGTCCAAAAAGTGAAAAACTAAAAGGTAAGCGGCAGGTTTTGCCATGGAACCATGTTTAATTTCACAGAGCAACATATTTGTTAGGAACTTTGGGGCAGATTTATTAAGCCTGGTGAAGTGATAAAATACATGATGATAAAGTACCAGCCAATCAGCTCCTAACTTCGATGTCACAGGCTGGGTTTGAAAAATGACAGTTGAGAGCTGACTGGCTGGTGCTTTATCACCTTCCACTTTATCACTTCACCAGGCTTACTAAATCTGCCCCTTTATTACAAAGAGCTATATTTGTATTCAACAGTAGCATGTTATTTTTGGTGGTATATGGGTACTTTATCCACTTATAAATAATAACTCACAGACATATGATCAGATCAGCTGTACATTAAAAAAAAAAAAAAAAAGGAACAAATACAGCATTGTTTAACAATATGGGCCCTTATCCCAGTGCTGCAATATTATTTATAAACCCTTTTTACAAAATGGACTACAAATTTCGTTTGGCTAAGTAAGTTTCTGCAGTAAGGCAATGTTATGCATGCTAGTATATATGTAGAAACAGAAAATGATGGCAGAAAAGAAGCACTTGGTCCATCTAACCTGCCCTAAACACATGTACATGCACAAACACACTATGCTTAATTTTTTATGCCAAGAGCCAATTAACCTACCAGTACCAAACTTCACACAATTAGAACATGGCGGAAATCGAACCCATGACATCAGTGCTGTGAGGTAGTATTGCTAACCATTACACCACCTGTATCAGCTGGAAAGACTTAAGGTGCATACACACTGGGCGTTTTTCTCCCCTGCCCAGGGAGGGCTAAGAGTCTTATATCTCCTTGCATACACTGCTTGTATGAAATTTTCCAAGTTTTCAATACTATTCAAGTCCAAATTCAGTCCAACTCAAAACGTAATCTTTCCTTCCTGTACTTACAAACAATAATTTAGGATTTATTGACATTTAGTTAAACTCATTCTTCTTCCCTCCCAGACAGTATTTCCTGTCCTAGTGGCTGACACAACCTCAAAGCAGAATACTTCCACCTCCTATAAATAATGTTTGGAAATTTATTTTTTTCGGTTTCTTTTTTCTTTTTTACAAGTTGTTATTGAAAAAAAGTTTCATTTTTATTTCATCAGTCCATAGCACATTATTTTTCAAAAATTTTCCTTTAACTTTTGTGATGATAGTTAGAGAAAACAGGATGGCATCTAGATACTGAATATTTTTTAGACCATTGTTTACTGTAGCTGCACATACTGTAGTTGCAGACAAAACAAGGAGGGTCAGAGTATAACTCTGGGATTGCATTTCACCTGGCTTAAATTAAAGGTTTAAGGAACCCATTACGTTTTGGCAACCTTAAAAAAAGAAAATATATTGTATGAATTTATTAAGTTTCTTATATAGCGCAGCATATTTCATGTCACTTTACTGTACAATTGGAAACAAAAATTGATAGAACAAAACTGGATAACAGAAGACCGACATAGAGGTACCCATCCTCATCCAGCGTGCAAATAGTCGCAGCCATGATTAGTTTTTAGTAACACACCCGCGAATGTGTGAATAATCGCACCTGTGGCACATAGACAATGTAACTGAAGTCACACCCGACTGCTGCAAGTCGCGCACGCACTCAATGTGGGATAGAATAAAGGGGCTTTATATGTAAGGCCTGTAAGATATAATTACATAGCAATGTTGGTCAAGGGTCAGGAGGATGTGAAAGGGAAGAAAGAAAAAATGTGAGGTTACTTGAGGACTGTATACAGGTGATGTAATAAGATAGGAAAGCTTATAAAGGCTTATTGTGCATGGGAGGACATTCCACTGAGTGGGTGCAGCCCGAAAAAAGGAGATTTATCGTAGACTTACCATAGCTAAATCTCTTTCTGCGAGGTACATTGGTTCCACAAGGTGCCCACCCTGACGCACTTAGCTTTTTTGGGTTGGTATTTGCATAGCCGCTGACACCCTCTCCTGCAGTGAGTTTGTGGTATAATTGGCTACAATCGGTTGTCGTCTTTGGTACATGCTACTGCATTGGACTGGGTAACGAAACTGAGCTCACTGGCAGATGCGGGGTTATAGAGGAGGCGGCGCTGTGCATCTTGGGAACAGTCAAAAGCTTTGAGCCTGTTGGTGCCTCGGATCAAGATCCTACTCTACACCCCGATGTAATTACTTGTGGAGCCCAGTGTACCTCGCAGAAAGAGATTTAACAATGGTAAGTTCTTATCATAAATCTCGTTTTCTCATCCTCACACATTACCTGCTCCCATGCAGAGTTACTGAACTTTTTTGCAGTGGGGTACATTGTGTACCACAAGGAATACATCAGGGTATAGAGATGGATCTTGATCCAGAGGCACCAACAGCCTAAAGCTTTAGACTGTCCCAGGATGCATTGCGGGGCCTCCAGGCACTGTGAACGCAGTTTTGTTAACCAGTCCAATGCAGAAGCAGGTAAAAGAGAAGGCAGATATTAGTCACATAGAACCACGTCACAACAGCAGAAGGGACTAGCGGTTAATACCATACAAACCCAAAGAAGCTAAGCGCATCAGGGTGGGCGCCCTGTGGAACCCAGTGTACCTCGCAGAAAGAGATTTAACTATGGTAAGTCTACCATAAATCTTCTTTTTTTTGCAGCGGGGTACACAGTGTTCCACAGGGAATACATCGGGGATGTGCTAAAGCACTTCCTCAAGGGAGGGGACACACCTTAGCGGGTATGAGAACCAGGCGTCCAAAGGAAGCATCCTGGGAGGTGGAAGTATCAAAGGCATAGAACCTAATAAACGTGCTCACTGAGGACCACACAGCCGCCTTGCACAATTGTTCTGCGGACGTACCACAGCGGGACGCCTAAGAGGGTCCAACAGACCGAGTAGAATGGGCTTTAATAGCAGCAGGAGCTGGGAGTCCAGTCTGCGCATAAGCTTGTGCATTCACCATTCTAATCCATCTGCCCAAGGATTGCTCAATCGCAGGCCAGCCACGTTTGTGAAAACCAAACAGTACAAAGAGGGTATCTGACCTCCTGATAGAGGCAGTCCTCTCCACATATATACGGAGAGCCCGTACCACATCCAAAGACCGTTCTTTGGAGGACAATTCAGAAGAGATGAAGGCTGGAACCACAATCTCTTAATTAAGGTGGAAAGACGACACCACCTTAGGTAAATAACAAGGGCGAATTCTAAGAACTGCTCGGTCACGATGAAATATTAAAAAGGGTGGACGACAGGACAATGCACCTAAATCCGACACCCTCCTAGCAGAGGCAATAGCCAGTAGAAACAAGACCTTGGCTGTGAGCCATTTAAGGTCCACTGATTCAAGAGGTTCAAATGGAGACAACAGACAGATCCCATGGAGCCACAGGAGGGACATAGGGAGGCTGAATCCGCAGTACGCCCTGAGTGAATGTATGAACGTCAGGTATAGACGCAATTTTTCTCTGAAACCAAACCGACAAGGCAGATATGTGAACCTTGAGGGAGGCCAGATGAAGTCCTAAATCCAGGCCTTGTTGCAAAAAAGCCAGAAGTCTGGAAGTACTAAACTTGTAAGCATCATAATTCTTAGCAGCACACCAGGTGAAGTAAGAATTACAGACCCTATAATAAATCCGAGCAGAAGCCGGTTTTCGGGCATTCAGTATAGTTTGGATAACCATCTCGGAGAATCCTTTGGCCCTCAGCAGTAGACACAAGGGTCCTGAACTAGGAGGTCTGGGCATTGAGGAAGTAGAAGAGGATGCTCTATCGAGAGACCCTGCAGGTCTGAGAACCAATGCCGTCTGGGCCACGCTGGAGCGAATAGAAGTAGTATTCCTTCTTCTTGCATGAACTTCCGTAGTACCCTGAGCAGAAGTGACACTGGAGGGAACACATAGGGTAGCCGAAATTTCCATGGAATTGCCTGTGCGTCCACGAAAGCTGCTTGAGGATCCCTTGTTCTTCATCCGAAGACCGGAACTTTGTGATTGTGTCGAGACACCATCAGGTCTACATCTGGTAGAACCCACTTGTCCACTAGTAGTTGAAAGACTTCTTGACGAAAACTCCACTCTCCGGCGTGCACGTCCTGACGACCGAGGAAATCCACTTCCCAGTTGAGGACTCCTGGAATGAACACAGCCGAAATTGCTGGCAGATGGCGCTCCGCCCAACTAAGGATTTTTGGCAATTCCATCATTGCCATGCGGCTTTGAGTGCCGCCTTGATGATTTATGTATGCCACCGTGGTGGCGTTGTCTGATTGTACTTGAACCGGCCTGTTCTGTATCAGAGGCAGGGCAAGAGTCAAAGCATTGAACACTGCCCACAATTCCAGAATGTTTATTGAGAGGAGAGATTCCTCCTTCATCCACCAACCCTGGAGGGAATGTTGCTCTAGCACCATGCCCCAACCCCGCAGACTGGCGTCCGTAGTCAGTAGAACCCAGTTGGGGATCCAGAAGGGACGGCCCCTGCTCAACTGTTGGTCCTGTAGCCACCAGCTCAGTGACAGGCGAACCTCCAGAGTCAAGGAGATCATTTCAGACCTGATCCGATGAGGCAGGCAGTCCCACTTGGTAAGGATTAACCTCTGCAGAGGGCGGGAATGAAATTGAACGTACTCTACCATGTTGAAAGCCGACACCATGAGGCCTAGTACTTGCATCACTGAGTGTATCGACACTCTTTGGCAAGAGAGGAAGTACAGGTTGAGTATCCCTTATCCAAAATGCTTGGGACCAGAAGTATTTTGGATATCAGATTTTTCCGTATTTTAGAATAATTGCATACCATAATGAGATATCATGGTGATGGAACCCAAGTCTAAGCACTGAATGCATTTATGTTTCTTATACACCATATACACATAGCCTGAAGGTGACTTTAGTTAATATTTTTAATAACTGTTTGCATTAAACACAAGTTTGTGTACATACAATTCATTTATGTTTCATATACATCTAATACACACAGCCTGAAGATCATTTAATATAATACACATCAGGTAATGAGACCAAACAACAGGTCAGCCCAGTCATCCAGCAATACAATAGGCTATGCCTGACAGGCTCTATATACACCTATACCCAATTTAGAATTGGCGCCAAAAACGCCCCTTTTGTGACCTCATATCAATGCGACTTATATATTAACAAACAATCTAAACTACAACTTGTGCAAATAACCATAAAAGAGGATAATGTAGAGCACACTCATGTTACAACCAGGACCCACTTCAGATACCAAACCGGTCCTGCCGCACGCACCACGGCGGGTCCACATCTACGGTCCCGCTCGTCCGCAAGATGTCCACGCCAACAGGGCAAAGAGGGACAGCGACGCCCCTCGCCACACGTAACTAAGCAACGGGCAACACTTACCGTCCATGGAACGCACGCGTCACATGGGCGGAAGTGCAGCCGCGTTCAATGGAACGCAAACAGGATAACTCCCCGCAGCGGCATAAACATTAATCTCATCTCAATTTTAACACATACGGACAATTCCAAACCGCAACATCAGCCACATATAAGTCTCCAAACTCAGGGAGAGAAGTCCTAGCAACACGAGTGTGCACCACAAATCCCGGTGCTAGAGCCAATCAGCTGCAGATAAAAACAATCCCCATACAATACTCAGCTGCAGATAAAAACAATCCCCATACAACACTAAAAACTAAACACTGTGGCTACTAATGGGAAGGGTTATTAGGACAGACCCATATTATTCTAGGGGAAGATTTCATAACTACAATTTACTTCTCTCACAGGGTTAACAAAAAATCATCCTAACCCACCAGTAAATAGCCACAGTCTACCAACTACCATTAAGAAAGAAAGCATTCATGCATTTTCAAATAGTATAATAAATCTATACCACATTCCCTATACAGACACACATCTATATAGGGAAAACAATGAAATCAAAAAACCAATGTTAAGGAAAAAATGCTTGCATGTGCATGTATAAAAAAGTATATGTCGGTCAGATCCTCATACTAGCAGCATAGAACATTCCCTACTCAAAAAAAAGGGGAGCAGAAAAAAGGGGGGGAGGACAGAAAATATTTTTTTATATATCCGTTTCTCAACGTAGGAAAAATTTAGAGGATTAGATTCATTGAGTCCATTAGGAGCCACCGAACCCAGTCTGTGAATCCACCTTGATTACAACTTTTAACAGGAGTGATCGATCCCCACCCCTCTTGGGTATTGGAAGCCAATCAATAATTCGACACTTGAGGGATGCCACTTGATGTCCTGCTGTCAAAAAGTGCTGAGCAACCGGTTTATCGGTACGTCCTGTCAATAATGCTTGATGGATCGAGCTACGATGGTTCGCCATCCTCTCCCTAAATGTACATGTGGTCATCCCCACATAAGGGAGGTCACACGGGCAGAGCAACATATAGATTACATGGTCAAGGCGGCAATGTAGCCGAAATCTGATGTTAATCATTTTCCCACTCCGGGGATGCGGGAACTTATCCCCAACCAGCATGGAACGGCATGTGACACATCCCAGACACTTTATGCAGCCCTTCTTTTGTGGATTTAGCCAGCCTCTCTCTCCATTAGCAACCTGTTTTGCTGGATGCATCAGGAGCTGCTTCAAATTGCGGCCGCGTCTGTAGGCCATCATTGGTGGATGTTCGAACATTCCCTTCAATTTAGGGTCAGATTTCAGTATTGGCCAATGTCGCCCTAATGATGATCCAATGCTGGTCGATTTACCATCAAACTGTGTAACGTATATCATTCGTGCCTCTTTTGGTGGTTTTGGCTCTGCACATTTCGAACGTGCCTTCTCCAAACAAGTGTTGATCGTACTTTTTTTGTATCCCCTCTCCAGGAAACAAGTCCTCATCTCCAAAATCTGTGTCTCTGCAGTTACTGGATCTGTATTATTCCTCAGCACTCCCATAAACTGAGAAATGGGTAAACTCGACCTGAGTGCGGGTGGGTGCTTACTCGTAGCATGCAAGATCGTGTTACGATCTGTCTCCTTTCTAAATAAGGTGGTGCCCAGTCTGGTACCATTACGAAAAATCGTTAGGTCCAGAAAATTAATAGAATCTTCACTTATATGTCCAGTAAAGCGTACTGTAGAATCTAAAGTGTTTAACTGTTCCAGCATACTATTGAACTCGGACTCAGTGCCGTCCCACAGCATAAATATATCATCTATAAAACGTTTGCAATAGATAATTTTACTGCCATATGTGGGTAAGATATTGGTTGTCTCATATTGGTGCATAAAGATACATGCATAAAAAGGGGCCACATTGGAACCCATGGCCGTTCCCGAACACTGCATGTAATAATCACCCTGATACATAAAGTGATTATTGGTCAAAATCAACTCCAAGAATTCTAGAAGCCCCTCAATTGGAACTGCCAATGTACCCACTGAGATGAGTAATTTCCTTACTGCCTCAAGACCCAAATTATGGGGAATTATGGTGTACAGTGACGACACATCGAGTGTTACAAGCATAACTCCCTCATCAATATCACCAAGTTCCAAGATCTTAGTTAAGAAGTCCCCCGTATCTTTCAAATAGCTTGGAATGAAAGGAATCAATTCCTGTAGAAAGGTATCCACAAACATCGCTAGAGGTTGTAAGAGGGACCCCCTGGCGGAAATGATCGGCCTGCCCGGGGGGTTGACAAAAGTTTTATGAACTTTAGGAAGAGTATAGAGCATCGGACAGATGGGGTATTCCACCTTCAAAAAAAGGGATATTTGCTCAGTCAACCACCCCTGACTGACCGATCTATCAACCAGAGAGTCAACCTTCTTTTTGATAAGTGGCATCGGATTACCCACACAGCCTGAAGATCATTTAATATAATAGGTTTAATAACTTAGTGTATTAAGCAAAGTTTGTGTACATTGAGCCATTAAAAAACAAAGGTTTCACTATTTCAGTCTTACTCAAAAAATTCTGTATTTCGGAATAGTCTATATTTCAGAATATTTGGATATGGGATACTCAACATGTGTTTGATCCTGTCCTGGAGTTTCAGGACTTTCTCTGGAGACAGAAACAGTCTTTGGCTGTGTGTGTCCAGCAGTGCCCCCAGGTGCACCATGCTCCGAGCAGTGACCAGCGAGGACTTCTTCCAGTTGATTAGCCACCGTAAGTTGCAAATGACTGATGAGGACATCTTGGGAGTTCGCCAGGATCAGCAAGTCATCCAGAGGATCAGGATCCTGATTCCCTGACGACGTAGATGAGCCATGGCCAGTCCAAACGACAGAGCCTGGAACTGATAGTGAAGGTTGCCAATAGCAAACCGCAGATACTGCTGATGCGATATGGCAATAGGTATATGCAGATAAGCATCTTGTATATCCAGGGATACCATATAATCTCCGGGTTCCATGGCCAGTACAATCGAGCGCAGCGTTTCCTCACGGAACTTGGACACTCTCACAAATATGTTCAGTGATTTGAGGTTGCGTATAGGCCGGAAAGACCCATTGGGTTACGGGACTAGAAACAGGGTCGAGTAGTATCCTCCGCCTCTCTGGGACAGGGGTACCGGCACTACCACTCTTGTATCCAGGAGAGAATGCACAACCAGGTGTAGAGCTTGTGCCTTCATCGGATACGGAGGAATAACCGTTGTGCAGAACTGGCGAGGGGGACACCTCTTGAAAGAGACTGCGTACTCGCGAGAGACGACTTCTTACACCCATGCGTCTGAAGTGGACGCCTCCTGAATGTATGAGACAGATATTGTCTGCCAGTGTCCGATATATCCTGAGGCAGTTCTTCCTCAATTGCCTGAACCCATGCTTTGTGTTTTGTGGCCCAGGAGGCTGCTATAGTGGGTCTATGTACAGCACCTGTTAGGGATTAAATAGACTTCAGGCATCCCTCCACATGCTTATCTGTCTGTTCCTTCAGTGAGGTGACAGTGGTGACAGGCCGAGTAGATGAACAAGAAGACGGGTAACATGGGAATCCACCGGCGGTTAATTTTCCACTTGTTACATAACTCAGCAGGGAGAGGATAACGAGCTAGCATCTTTTAGAGCAAGCAGATACAGGCACACACAGTCACAGTGACATTGCAGATAATTATTTTAGTCAGACAATAAAACTGCACATATATACACACATATATATATACACACACACACACATATATATATATATATATATATATATATATATAAATAAAAACAATTCACGGTCCACGTACGGAAGTATTTATCAGAATACTCGTACAATATATTCTGGTAGAGGTACACTTTTTCTTAACTAGCGCTGTCTTAAATTGACATGTAGAATACTTAAGTGTCTGTAAAATCACAGCACTGATGTACAGGCGGATTTTCAGAAGACCTTGCCCTGCAGTCCCGTAGACCAGTCACAGCTACTGTGAGAAGATGGCGCCCAAAGTCTCAGTCAGAGAGTGAGGGAGAGTGTGAGGCAGCTCCAGGGCGGGAACACCAGCTGTAGCTGGGGAAGGGGCTACTGGTCAAGCGCCTTATCCCCTATGCTGGTCCTCACCACCGGGTACTGTGGAGCCTTATTAAACAGGATATTTTACAATTCGACCTGTGCTCTCATGCCCTGGTGGAAATAGTGGGGTCCCTGCTCTGTCACAGTGTCCACACCAGTGTCGTGGTCCGTCTCCTAAGACTGCGACCGGAACAACTTTTAATGGCAAGTCCCGCCTTGGGGGTCCCTCTTACCTCCTCCCTTAGTAGCAGCCACGCGATCCAGGAGAGCGTCTACAGTGGTGTGCCTAGGAACCGGAGCGCCACCGCAAGTACTCGGGAACAGAGCCAGGAGTATACAACGCCGCTGGGGAGGTGATGGAGCCAAAGCACAGTATGTCACACTGACATATGAAGTGTTGCAGCCCTTGAAGTCTCCTAAAAAGCTTTTCAGGGCTGCCTAGCGCAGCCCCCCCTATTAAGTGACCTGCTTCATGCAGGCACCAACTCTAAAACTGAGCTCACAGCGCCTGGAGGCAGGGCTATAGAGGATGCCACGCAATGCATCCTGGGACAGTCTAAAGCTTTAGCCTGTTGGTGCCTCTGGATCAAGATAAAGCTCTATACCCCGATGTATTCCCTGTGGTACACAATGTACCCCGCTGCAGAAAAGTTCAGTAACTCTGCATGGGAGCAGGTAATGTGTGTGGATGACAAAACGAGATTTATGGTAAGAACTTACCGTTGTTAAATCTCTTTCTGCGAGGTACACTGGGCTCCACAAGGAATTACATTGGGGTGTAGAGTAGGATATTGATCTGAGGCACCAACAGGCTCAAAGCTTTTGACTGTTCCCAAGATGCACAGCGCCGCCTCCTCTATAACCCCGCATCCATGCCAGTGAGCTCAGTTTCGTTAACCAGCCAATTACACCACACACTCGCCGCAGGAGAGGCTGTCAGTGGCTATGCAAACACCAACTCAAAAAAGCTAAGTGCGTCACGGTGGGCTCCTTGTGGAGCCCAGTGTACCTCGCAGAAAGATTTAACAACGGTAAGTTCTTACCATAAATCTCGATTTCTGCTGCGGAGTACACTGGGCTCCACAAGGAATTACATCGGGGATGTCTCAAAGCAGTTCCTCACAGGAGGGGACGCACTGTAGCGGGCACAAGAACACGGCGTCCAAAGGAAGCATCCTGGGTAGGCGGCGGTATCGAAGGCATAGAACCTTATAAACGTGTTCCCTGATGACCACGTAGCCGCCTTGCACAATTGTTCAAGGGTCGCACCACGTTGGACCGCCCAAGAAGGTCCAAACGACTGAGTAGAATGGGCTTTAATGGTAGCAGGAACCAGACGACCAGCCTGTACATAAGCATGTGCAATCACCATTCTAATCCATCTGGCCAGAGTCTGCCTGGAAGCAGGCCAGCCACGTTTGTGAAAACCAAACACAAAAAGAGAATCGGATTTCATAATAGAGGAAGTTCCCTTCACATAGATACGGAGAAACCGTAACCACATCCAAAGACCATTCTTTGGGAGACAACTCAGGAGAATTATAGGCCGGAACCACAATCTCCTGGTTAAGGTGGAAAGAATACACCACCTTAGGCAAATAACCTGACTGCGTTCTAAGTACCGCCCGTTCACAGTGAAAAATCAAATTGGGAGACTTGCAGGTTAAGGCACCAAGTCCGAGACCCTTCTAGCTGAAGCAATAGCCAGCAAGAATAGAACCTTAAGGGAAAGCCACTTAAGGTCAGCAGAGGCAAGAGGTTAAAACGGAGACTCTTGAAAGGCCTCCAAGACCACAGACAAGTCCCAAGGGGCCACAGGCGGCACATAAGGAGGCTGAATTCTCAACAAACCCTGAGTGAATGTATGGACATCAGGTAGGGTGGCAATCTTTCACTGACACCAAACCGACAAGGCAGAAATGTGAACCTTGAGGGAGGCCAGACGCAGGCCTAAGTCTAGGCCCTGTTGTAGAAAGGCCAATAGTTTGGCCGTACTAAACTTGAAAACTTCATGATTGTGAGACGCACACCAAGTAAAGTAAGCATTCCAGACCCTATGATAAATCCGAGAAAAACCCTTGGCCCTCAGGACGAAAGCTTCAAGAGCCATGCCGTCAAAGCCAGACCGGCTACATCCTGGTAAACACAAGGGCCCTGAACTAGGAGGTCTGGGCGTTGTGGAAGTAGAAGGGGACGGATCCCACGAGAGACCCAGTAGGTCGGAGAACCAGTGCCGTCTGACCACGCCGGAGCGACCAGAAGCAGGTTTCCTCCTTATTGCTTGAACTTCCGTATTACTCTGGGCAGGAGTGACACCGGAAGGAACACGTACGGCAGCCGAAAGTTCCATGGGATTGACAGAGCATCCACGAACGCTGCTTAAGGATCCATTGTCCTTACTCCGAAGACCGGAACTCTGTGATTGCGATGAGACGCTATCAGATCCACATCTGAAGGCCCCAAGTGTCCACAAGAAGTTGAAACACCTCCGGATGAATGCTCCACTCTCCTGCGTGTACGTCCTGACGACTGAGATAGTGCGCTTCCCAGTTCAGGACGCACGGAATGAACACTGCGGATATGGCCGGCAGATGGCGTTCTGCCCACTGAAGAATCTGTGATACTTCCCTCATTGCTATGCGGCTTCGAGTGCCGCCTTGATGATTTATGTACGCCACCATGGTGGCGTTGTCCAACTGTACTTGAACAGGTCTGTTCTGTATTAGATGCTGGGCCATTGTCAACGCGTTGAACACTGCCCGCAGCTCCAGAATATTGATCAGGAGCAGAGACTCCTCCTTGGTCCACCGACCTCGAAGAGAGTGTTTTTCCAACACTGCGCCCCAACCTCTCAGACTGGAATCCGTCGTCAGAAGGACCCAGTTGGATATCCAGAAGGGACGGCCCCTGCTCAATCGTTGGTCCTGCAGCCACCAGCTCAGTGACAGGCGAACCTCCGGAGACAATGAGATCATGTGAGATTTGATCCGGTGAGGCAGGCCGTCCCACTTGGTCAGAATTAACTTCTGCAGAGGGCGAGAGTGGAACTGAGCATACTCCACCATGTTGAAAGCCGACACCATGAGACCCAGCACTTGCATTGCCGAATGTATCGACACTTGCGGATGAGATAGGAAGCATCGAATCCTGTCCTGAAGCTTCAGGACTTTCTCCTGAGACATGGACAACCGTTGGTTGCGAGTGTGTCCAATAACGCTCCCAGGTGTAACATGCTCCGAGCAGGAACCAGGGAGGATTTCTTCCAGTTGATCCGCCACCCGTGGGCTTTCATGCACTGGACCGTCAGATCGAGATGACACAGGAGAAGTTCTGGGGAATTTGCCAGGATCAACAAATCGTCCAAGTACGGCAGGATCCTGACCCCTCGACGGCGGAGTGTAGCCGTCATGACCGCCATTACTTTGGTGAAAACTCGGGGAGCCGTTTTCAAACCAAAGGGTAACGCCCGAAAATTGGTAATGAAGGTTGCCAACCGCAAACATCAGGTACTGTTGATGAGAAACCGCAATAGGAATATGCAGGTAGGCATCCTGTATGTCCAGGGAGACCATATAGTCCCCAGGCTCCAAGGCCAGAACAATAGAGCACAGAGTTTCCATACGAAACTTGGGAGACCCGCACATGCTTGTTCAAGGACTTCAGATTAAGAATGGGCCGCGAGGACCCGTTCGGTTTCGGGACTAGAAACAGCGTTGAACAGTACCCCTTGCCTCTCTGAGCCAGAGGCACCTGTACCACCACTCCAGTGACCAGGAGGGAATGTACCACTGAGTGCAACATGTTTGCTTTTGCCGGATCCAGAGGCACATCTGTCAGGCAAAACCGCTGCGGGGGACGATTCTTGAAGGGTATGGCGTAACCTCGAGTGACGACTTCCCTCACCCAGGCATCTGAAGTGGTCTTCAGCCATTCCTGGGCAAAACCCAGAAGTCGGCCGCCCACCTTGGCATCCCCCAGAGGGAGACCCACCCCGTCGTGCAGCAGGCTTGTCAGTTGTTCAGGTCTTCTCCAAAGAGAATGTCTCCTTTGAAAGGAAGCACCTCCAGGGTTTTCTTGGAATACAAATCCACCGACCAGGATCTCAACCAAAGGATAGGTCTGGCCAAGACGGACGCAGTAGCAACCTTGGCCGCGAGCATCCCGGCATCGGAGGCCGCCTCCTTAAGGTACAGAGAAGCCATGGCAATATAGGAGAGACATTGTAGAGTATGCTCAGATGCGTCGGCAGACAGTTCCGCCTCGAGTTCCTGAGCCCACGCCTCAACAGCTTCAGCAGCCCAAGTCGCTGCAATTGTTGGCCTATGCACAGCCCCTGTTAGGGTATAAATCGCTTTTAAACAGCCCTCCACACGTCTATCCGTCAGTTCCTTCAAAGAGGTGACGGTAGTTACTGGCAGAGCAGAGGAAACAACCATACACGCCACATGAGAATCTACAGGCGGTGGGGTTTCCCAATTTTTACACACCTCCGCAGAGAGAGGACAGCGAGCCAATAGTCTCTTATTCGGTGTAAAACTTTGTCCCCGGATTTTCCCGGGATTCATGACGTATGTCAACCAGGTGTTTAGAGTAGGGTAAAACCTGTTTAACCACCTTCTTACGCTTAAACCTATACGGTTTCTTGGAGACAGTTTCAGGCGCAGAATCATCAGACACTTGAAGAATGAGCCAAATCGCCTCAATCAAATCCGGGACATCCACGGATGACTTACCTTCCCCATCTGAAACGTCAGCGGGGTCAGTATATGCACCGTCCTCGTCAGAGGACGTGTCAATTAAAGCCGTGGATTGTGAGGAGGTAATGGCCCGTTTAGAAGACGACTTAGTCCTAGGCGGGCGAGAGTGAGACTTAGATTTAGTCATAGATCGGTTCAAATGCTGTAGATGAGTGGAAAGCTAATCCGCCCATGGCGGGTTCACAGCAGGGACCATAAACTGCTGCAGTGGCACAGGTGGTCCAACAGGGGGCTCAATTTAGTC
Source organism: Pseudophryne corroboree (assembly GCF_028390025.1). Taxonomy (NCBI): domain Eukaryota; kingdom Metazoa; phylum Chordata; class Amphibia; order Anura; family Myobatrachidae; genus Pseudophryne; species Pseudophryne corroboree. The sequence goes on along the minus strand of NC_086447.1, from coordinate 645,564,250 downwards.
ACAAGCTTGCTTAGCAATGTGGAGAATGTAGCCCAAGGCGGATCCTGTGATGCCCCAAGCACTACTCACCCACTGGGGGGTAATGAACCCCCTGAACCTGAACTCTCAGCTGCTAAATTATCCTCCATTGCGTCAGCGGCCTCATTACCACGCAGTGTGGGAGAGGCCCCAACGTCGTTGCCACATGTAGCAGACATAACTACGTGCAGAATAATGGGCAACCCGGTACAAGGTGTAGCAGCACTATACCTAGCAAGGACTCTCAGACGGCACAGACCGGAGGTTCAATAGATATAGAATATATGGTGACTATAAATCACAAGCAAAAATACCCCGACAGTATATCTTGTGATATAATCCTACAATGAACATAGAAAAACCTGAAACACTTGGCCCCCTCAGGTATAGCAATAGCAAGGCACCAACTTACAAACTGAGCTCACTGGCATGGAGGCGGGGTTATAGAGGAGGAGGCGCTGTGCATCTTGGGAACAGTCAAAAGCTTTGAGCCTGTTGGTGCCTCGGATCAAGATCCTACTCTACACCCCGATGTAATTCCTTGTGGAGCCCAGTGTACCCGGCAGCAGAAACACAGATATTTTGCAGAGCAGAAAGATTGGCTTGGGAGATATTTTGAGATCAACAAAGAGATATAAGTTGGTTAATAGGTTTATGTGTAAGTAAAATTATTTGATATTGAATACAGTAGGATACAGGTAACCCAGAGGTTCCCAAACGCGGTCCTCAAGGCACCCCAACGGTCCTGGTTTAAAATGTATTCATGCTTGGCCACAGGTGACTTAATTAGCACCTTAGTCAATTTGCTTTAACCATCTGTGCTGAGCCATGGATATACCTAAAACCTGGACTGTTGGAGTGCCTTGTGGACCGCGTTTGGGAACCTCTGAGGTAACCAATGGAGGGACTGACAGAGCGGATCAGCAGATGATGAACGGATCTAAAGTGGATCCAATAAGTTGTGTGAGTTTAAAAAGTATGTATCAAAAAAGTATCAACGCATTATATCGAAGGGTCCACACAGGTTGATTATTTTCTCCAGTCTGTTATTTCCAGGAAATACCTAGCAATGTTAGTGTGCAGAAATGTTATGTTTAGGTTGTATCCCCTGCAGTCCTCCAGCCGGACAGAAAGAACACAATATACAGAGATATATATATTATGACTCCATAGATTGCACATACAATTATGCATATGTTCCTGATCATTATATACGGTTTAGAAACTTGATACCCTATACAAAAATAATCAGGAGTAACAAACTATCTGTATGGACTTGAATACATGCCTGGCATAGAAATGTCAAAATTTAATTGCTACAGTCTATAAGGCCGATGTTACTAAACTGTTATTTATTTCTGCTGAGAATGTGATACAAGTTAACTAAAAATCTTCTATGAAGCAGTGTTCACACTAGGTTATTTTAGCATTTTTAAAGTGCAAAATGCGCCCTGCCCCTTCAGCGGCATCCTGCTAAAACAGCCTGCCACTACGTGTATAGATGCCATGTGCATGGCATCTATTCACAGGAAAGGGAACGCTTGGGGGAAGCCCAGCACCTTCGTAGACGCTGGGCACACCCACATCCCTGATGCCGACAGCTCGGGCACACCTCCATTAGTGACATTGAGTGACATGCCAGGCCCCAATTGTGACACTTACAGGACCGCTCCCCCTCTCTGGCTGGCCACACCCCATTTCCGCGTGAGTGCAGAATTCCCCTGCACCTCCTGCGCTCTGCCGGCCTAGAAACCTACAGTGAACACTAAAGGCCCATACACATTAGACAATGTCGCGCTGTGAGCGACGTCGTCTAATTTTTCCCCCTCCCGGTCGGCGGCCGACTGTACATACTGAGCGATATGACCGCTCATATCGCTCAGTGACGTCACGCCTCCGCCAGCCCTGCATGCAGGTCGTGGACGACAGTCCAGATCCTGCATGCATGCCCTACCGACAGCGACGATCGATGCCGACCCGCGGGGCCGTGCATCGGTCGCCGCTGGCGGCATACACACTTGCCGATAAAAAGAGCGATGCCGCTCAGGGAGGGGGAAAATGAGCAACGTCGCTCATGTTATCGGCAAGTGTGTATGGGCCTTTATGAGGCTAATGTTTATCCTTGCTGAATAACAAATAAACAAAGGAGCCCGTAAGGTCACAGCGTGTGTGTGTGTGTGTGTGTGTGTGTGTGTGTGTGTGTGTGTGTGTGTGTGTGTGTGTGTGTCACAATAGAAGCATTTGAGACTAGTCAAAGTTAAAACTGGTAACACTGGGTAAACAAAGATAGAATATGAAATTGGTCCTCTCTAGGCTAATACAGTGGATCCCAAAAACTTTTTTTGACTCATGGCACTCGCCTAGAGTATCAGAATTTATTATTAAGTTAACAGTTTCTTATTGAGAAACTTAGAAAGAAATATTAAATAATGTAAATTGTGTGGGGAGGGACAAGATTTGCTCCTGTTTGTCCACATATTTTATGATTGGCAGCCACTAGCACTGGTTTTGCCTATAAATAATTAGATTTGGTCCTAAACCACCAACCCACGGCACCCCTGCAACAGCCTCGCAGCACCCCAGGGTGCCACGGCACACAGTTTCAGAACCTCTGTTCTAGTATATGGTCATTGAACCTTCCCGCCTTTAAAAAAAAAAATTAACGAGTGTCACCTATAGGAGCTTACGTAATTTTTATTTTCTTTACAAAAAGCGCCCCATTTTCTGTACAGATTAACATAAATTCTAAAACAAAAAAAAATTGCTGGGGCATCATACTGTATAATAGAAGAAATTCATCCCTTTGACATCTTGATACATACTGAGAGAGATGTATTGAGCTTAAGCAGCTATCAGCCATTTTGTTAAGTAGCAGCCATGATGTAGTGAATAAGAAGTATGCTATGCTAAGAAATCATAAAAATGCTGACATTTCACAGTTCGTACGTTCTGTGGGAAGCAAGGTCGTAGCTATAGTCTTGAAAATATGATATTAGACAGTTTTCTCAGTGTTTAGACTTCTTGTGAAGGACATGAAGGAGGGTGTCAGCTAGAGAGGAGTTCTGAGAAAAATGCATTATTGTTTTAATATATGACGTGTATCAAGTGTTCATGCAAGTACCTTTTTGCTATATAACGCCCTGCTGATTAAACGAGCTGCAGTCTCATTTTGCCGACATAACCGTGTGTATTCTCTCCTTCCTGGGTTTCCCAATTGATTGGTAAACAAACGGTTCGGACAGACAATTGTAGGGACTTGATAGAAGGAGATTTATCTCCAACAATATTAATTAGGTCCACAATTTTTTACATAGACACATTGATTTATAAAAATAATTCACCAAAACCAATGAATAAAAAAAAAAAAAGGTACTTTAGTGTCTAATTTTACTTTAATGCGGCGCACTCACACACAAAATAATTCTGACAAATGTGTACATGTATGTTTTCATTTCTCTTACGTTCTAGAGGATGCTGGGGTCCACACTAGTACCATGGGTGTAGACGGCTCCACTAGGAGACACTGGCGCTTTAAGAGTTTTATAGTGTGGGCTGGCTCCTGCCCCTATGCCCCTCCCATCAGAGTCAATTTAAAAAATGTGCCCGGAGGACCTCTACAGACCTTCTTTAGTAAAAGTTTATTTTAGAGTTTTCTATATTACAGGGAGGCTGCTGGCAACAGCTTCCCTGCTTCGTGGGACTAAGGATGTGTGTGTGTGTGTGTGTGGGGGGGGGGGGGGGGGGGGTCTGAGCCACTATCTCCGCTGACAGGATACTGAGCTGCTGAGGGGATAGAACGTTCCCCCTCACAGGGGATCGCTCACACCGGCAGCATGCCGCCACCCCCTTACAGAGCCAGAAGATCATGGCGAGTTAGTCACCGGACCCTCGAGCAAGCAGGGAGCCGGTGTAAAGATGGCGACAACAGCGTATGGAGCGCAGTACTAACTGCGCTCTGGGGCTCAGCGATACATAGTGCGGCGCTGTGAGGGGCGCTCTGAGCCAGCGCCTACACCCTACACTGACCTCTCAAGCCTGTCAGGGTCCCGGGATCTCTGCCAGCATAAATCCTCAGGCCAGTGTAGAGTGGGAAGACAGCCCCATTAAGGGGGCCGCATCTCTTGCTAAAGGGGTGCAGTTGATGATAGAGGTTATAAGGGATGTGTTGAATATTGCAGATACAACACCGTAGCAGGCTGAGGAGGCTTACTTCACTCACAATAAGAAAGCCTCGCTATCCTTCCCTGCGTCCAAAGAATTAAATGCTATATTTGAGAAAGCCTGGGAAAACCCGGAGAAAAAATTCCAGATCCCTAGAAGGGTTCTGGTTGCTTTTCTCTTCCCTGAGGATAGGAAAAATGGTAAAACCCATCCACAGTGGACGCGTCTGTGTCCAGACTCTCAAAAAAAGGTGGTTTTACCTATTCCAGGATCTATCGCCTTAAAGGAGCCGGCTGATCGCAAAATTGATACTACGCTCAAATCCATATACACGGCTTCAGGGGCGATATTACGGCCCACTGTTGCCCATGCATGGATTTCCAAAGCTATAGTAAAGTGGTCAGGCACGTTATTTGAGGATTTGGATACTATGGATAAAAGTGACGTAGAATAGTTTTTATGTAACATTCAGGATTCTGCATTTATTTGTTTGACTCCTCAATTTCATCAAAGTCCTTAGATGTTGTATGGGCTCGAAAGATCTAATTGAGGAGGACTGCTCGTCACAGAAAATCGGACTCTCTGTTTGTCCTGCATGATCCCAAGAAAATTGGGTGTCCTGCTTCTAAGCAGACGATCTCTCGCTGGATCAGGTTCACTATCCAGCATGCATATTCTACGGCAGGCTTGCCGTGTCCTAAGGCCCACTCTACTCGTAAGGTGGGTTCTTCCTGGGCGGCTGCCCGGGGTGTCTCGGCCTTACAACTCTGCCGAGCAGCTACTTGGTCGGGGTCGAACACGTTCGCAAAGTTCTATGTACAAGTATTGCAGACAATCCGCACTTGGGATGGGCGCCCAGCATCCACTACGGACTATGAGAAATAGAATTATCGGTAAGTAAATTCTTATTTTCTCTGACGTCCTAGTGGATGCTGGGAACTCCGAAAGGACCATGGGGATTATACCAAAGCTCCCAAACGGGCGGGAGAGTGCGGATGACTCTGCAGCACCGAATGAGAGAACTCCAGGTCCTCCTCAGCCAGGGTATCAAATTTGTAGAATTTAGCAAACGTGTTTGCCCCTGACCAAGTAGCTGCTCGGCAAAGTTGTAAAGCCGAGACCCCTCGGGCAGCCGCCCAAGATGAGCCCATCTTCCTTGTGGAGTGGGCATTTACAGATTTTTGGCTGTGGCAGGCCTGCCACAGAATGTGCAAGCTGAATTGTACTACAAATCCAACGAGCAATAGTCTGCTTAGAAGCAGGAGCACCCAGTTTGTTGGGTGCATACAGGATAAACAGCGAGTCAGATTTTCTGACTCCAGCCGTCCTGGAAACATATATTTTCAGGGCCCTGACAACGTCTAGCAACTTGGAGTCCTCCAAGTCCCTAGTAGCCGCAGGCACCACAATAGGTTGGTTCAGGTGAAACGCTGAAACCACCTTAGGGAGAAACTGAGGACGAGTCCTCAATTCCGCCCTGTCCGAAAGGAAAATCAGATAAGGGCTTTTACAGGATAAAGCCGCCAATTCTGACACGCGCCTGGCCCAGGCCAGGGCCAACAGCATGACCACTTTCCATGTGAGATATTTTAACTCCACAGATTTAAGTGGTTCAAACCAATGTGACTTTTGGAAACCAAAAACTACATTGAGATCCCAAGGTGCCACTGGAGGCACAAAAGGAGGCTGTATATGCAGTACCCCTTTTACAACGTCTGAACTTCAGGGACTGAAGCTAGTTCTTTTTGGAAGAAAATTGACAGGGCCGAAATTTGAACCTTAATGGACCCCAATTTCAGGCCCATAGACACTCCTGTTTGCAGGAAATGTAGGAATCGACCCAGTTGAATTTCCTCCGTCGGGCCTTACTGGCCTCGCACCACGCAACATATTTTCGCCAAATGCGGTGATAATGTTTTGCGGTTACATCCTTCCTGGGTTTGATCAGGATAGGGATGACTTCATCCGGAATGCCTTTTTTCCTTCAGGATCCGGCGTTCAACCGCCATGCCGTCAAACGCAGCCGCGGTTCTTGGAACAGACAGGGTCCTTGCTGGAGCAGGTCCCTTCTTAGAGGTAGAGGCCACGGATCCTCCGTGAGCATCTCTTGAAGTTCTGGTTACCAAGTCCTTCTTGGCCAATCCGGAGCCACGAATATAGTGCTTACTCCTCTCCATCTTATCAATCTCAGTACCTTGGGTATGAGAGGCAGATGAGGGAACACATACACTGACTGGTACACCCACGGTGTTACCAGAGCGTCTACAGCTATTGCCTGAAGGTCCCTTGACCTGGCGCAATACCTGTCGAGTTTTTCCCAACGGTTTATAATCATGTGGAAGACTTCTTACGTGGGTGACTGCCGTGATGTTGTCCGACTGGATCAACACCGGCTGACCTTGAAGCAGAGGTCTTGCTAAGCTTAGAGCATTGTAAATGGCCCTTAGCTTCAGGATATTTATGTGAAGTGATGTCTCCAGGCTTGACCATAAGCCCTGGAAATTCCTTCCCTGTGTGACTGCTCCCCAGCCTCGCAGGCTGGCATCCGTGGTCACCAGGACCCAGTCCTGAATGCCGAATCTGCGGCCCTCTAGAAGATGAGCACTCTGCAACCAACACAGGAGGGACACCCTTGTTCTTGGTGACAGGGTTATCCGCTGATGCATCTGAAGATGCGACCCGGACCATTTGTCCAGCAGGTCCCACTGGAAAGTTCTTGCGTGGAATCTGCCGAATGGGATTGCTTCGTAGGAAGCCACCATTTTACCCAGAACCCTTGTGCATTGATGCACTGAGACTTGGCTCGGTTTTAGGAGGTTCCTGACTAGCTCGGATAACTCCCTGGCTTTCTCCTCCCGGAGAAACACCTTTTTCTGGACAGTGTCCAGGATCATCCCTAGGAACAGAAGACGAGTCGTCGGAACCAGCTGCGATTTTGGAATATTGAGAATCCAATCGTGTTGCCGCAACACTACCTGAGATAGTGCTACACCGACCTCCAACTGTTCCCTGGATCTTACCCTTATCAGGGAATCGTCCAAGTAAGGGATAACTAAAATTCCCTTCCTTCGAAGGAATATCATCATTTCGGCCATTACCTTGGTAAAGACCCGGGGTGCCGTGGACCATCCATACGGCAGCGTCTGAACTGATAGTGACAGTTCTGTACCATAAACCTGAGGTACCCTTGGTGAGAAGGGTAAATTGGGACATGAAGGTAAGCATCCTTGATGTCCCGAGACATCATGTAGTCCCCTTCTTCCAGGTTCGCAATCACTGCTCTGAGTGACTCAATCTTGAATTTGAACCTCTGTATGTAAGTGTTCAAAGATTTTAGATTTAGAATCGGTCTCACCGAGCCGTCCGGCTTCGGTACCACAACAGTGTGGAATAATACCCCGTTCCCTGTTGCAGGAGGGGTACCTTGATTATCACCTGCTGGGAATACAGCTTGTGAATGGCTTCCAAAACTGTCTCCCTGTCAGAAGGAGACATTGGTAAAGCCGACTTTAGGAAACGGCGAGGGGGAGACGTCTCGAATTCCAATTTGTACCCCTGAGATATCACCTGACAGATCCAGGGGTCTACTTGCGAGTGAGCCCACTGCGCGCTGAAATTCATTGAGACGGGCCCCCCACCGTGCCTGATTCTGCTTGTAAAGCCCCAGCGTCATACTGAGGGCTTGGCAGAGGCGGGAGAGGGTTTCTGTTCCTGGGAACTGGCTGAATTCTGCAGCCTTTTTCCTCTCCCTCTGTCACGGGGCAGAAATGAGGAACCTTTTGCCCGCTTGTCCACGAAAAGACTGCGCCTGATAATACGGCGTCTTCTCATGTTGAGAGGCGACCTGGGGTACAAACGTGGATTTCCCAGCTGTTGCCGTGGCCACCAGGTCTGAAAGACCGACCCCAAATAACTCCTCCCCTTAATAAGGCAATACTTCCAAATGCCGTTTGAAATCCGCATAACCTGAACTAATTTAAACTTTTACTCTAAGCAGCTCAGGAGAGCCACCTAGATTGCACCCTTCTCGTTCGGGCACAAAAATCTAACAGAGGCTTGGAGGAGGGTCATAGGGGGAGGAGCCAGTGCACACCAGCTAGTCCTAAAGCTTTTACTTTTGTGCCCAGTCTCCTGCGGAGCCGCTATTCCCCATGGTCCTTTCGGAGTTCCCAGCATCCACTAGGACGTCAGAGAAATAGGATTTTAATTACCTACCGGTAAATCCTTTTCCCGTAGTCCGTAGAGGATGCTGGGCGCTCGCCCAGCGCTTCATGATCCTGCAATGGTTATTTCGTTCTGTACTGCTTAGTTCTAGGTAAGTACTGTTTTGTTACTTGGTAAGTAATCTTGTTCAGCCGTTGCTGATGTTTCAAGCTAGTTAGCTTGGTTTGCCTTGTGTGTGAGCTGGTGCGAAACTCGCCACTATCTGTGTAAAATCCTTCTCTCGAAGATGTCCGTCTCCTCGGGCACAGTTTCTAGACTGAGTCTGGTAGGAGGGGTATAGGGGGAGGAGCCAGCCCACACTCTCAAACTCTTAATGTGCCAGTGGCTCCTAGTGGACTCATATGTACCCATGGTACTAATGTGGACCCCAGCATCATCTACGGACTACGAGAAAAGTATTTACCGGTAGGTAATTAAAATCCTATTTTTAATTAGCAGCATTATCACATTACATTTTATTAACTATTTAGATTAATTTATTAACTTAAAGACACACTGTCTGAAAATATTCATTTATCAGCGCAAGGACCATGGGGAATAGCGGGCTCCGCAGGAGACTGGGCACTCTAAAGAAAGATTAGGTACTATCTGGTGTGCACTGGCTCCTCCCTCTATGTCCATCCTCCAGACCTCAGTTAGGGAAACTGTGCCCGGAAGAGCTGACATTACAAGGAAAGGATTTTTGGAATCCCGGGTAAGACTCATACCAGCCACACCAATCACACCGTACAACTTGTGATAACCTTACCCAGTTAACAGTATGAACAACAACTGAGCCTCACTCAACGGATGGCTCATAACAATAACCCTTATTAAGCAATAACTATATACGCGTATTGCAGAAAGTCCGCACTTGGGACGGGCGCCCAGCATCCACTACGGACTACGAGAAATAGAATTACCGGTGAGTAAATTCTTATTTTCTCTGACGTCCTAGTGGATGCTGGGAACTCCGTAAGGACCATGGGGATTATACCAAAGCTCCCAAACGGGCGGGAGAGTGCGGATGACTCTGCAGCACCGAATGAGCAAACACAAGGTCCTCCTCAGCCAGGGTATCAAACTTGTAGAATTTTGCAAAGGTGTTTGAACCCGACCAAGTAGCCGCTCGGCAAAACTGTAAAGCCGAGACCCCTCGGGCAGCCGCCCAAGAAGAGCCCACCTTCCTTGAAGAATGGGCTTCCACTGATTTTGGATGCGGCAGTCCAGCCGCATAATGCGCCAGCTGAATCGTGCTACAGATCCAGCGAGCAATAGATTGCTTTGAAGCAGGAGCACCCAGCTTGTTGGGTGCATACAGGATAAACAGCGAGTCAGTTTTTCTGACTCCAGCCGTCCAGGCTACATAAATTTTCAAAGCCCTGACTACATCAAGTAACTTGGAGTCCCCCAAGTCCCGAGTAGCCGCAGGCACCACAATAGGTTGGTTCAAATGAAACGATGATACCACCTTTGGGAGAAATTGGGGACGAGTCCTCAATTCTGCCCTGTCCATATGGAAGATCAGATATGGGCTTATACATGACAAAGCCGCCAATTCTGACACACGCCTAGCCAATGCTAAGGCCAACAACATGACCACCGTCCACGTGAGATACTTTAGTTCCACGGTCTTAAGTGGCTCAAACCAGTGGGATTTCAGGAAATCCAACACAACGTTAAGATCCCAAGGTGCCACTGGTGGCACAAAAGGAGGCAGAATATGCAGCACTCCGTTAACAAACGTCTGAACTTCAGGCAGTGAAGCCAGTTCCTTTTGAAAGAAAATGGATAGGGCCGAAATCTTGACCTTTATGGATCCTAATTTTAGGCCCATAGTCACTCCTGACTGTAGGAAGTGCAGGAATCGACCCAGCTGGAATTCCTCTGTAGGGGCCTTCCTGGCCACACACCAAGCAACCTATTTTCGCCATATACAGTGAAAATGTTTTGCTCTCACGTCTTTCCTAGCCTTTATCAGCGTAGGAATAACTTCATCCGGAATGCCTTTTTCCGCTAGGATCCGGCGTTCAACCGCCATGCCGTCAAAAGCAGCTGCGGTAAGTCTTGGAACAGACAGGGCCCCTGTTGCAACAGGTCCTATGTGAGAGGCAGAGGCCATGGGTCCTCTGAGAGCATTTCTTGCAGTTCCGGGTACCGAGTCCTTCTTGGCCAATCCGGAGCAATGATTATTGTACTCGCTCCTCTTTTTCTTACAATTCTCAGCACCTTGGGTAGGAGAGGTAGAGGAGGACATACATAGACCAACTGGAACACCCACGGTGTTACCAGTGCGTCCACAGTTATCGCCTGAGGTTCCCTTGACCTGGCGTAAAACCTTTTTAGCTTTTTGTTGAGGTGGGACGCCATCATGTCCACCTGTGGCAGTTCCCATCAATTTGCAATCTGCGGGAAGACTTCCTGATGAAGTCCGCACTCTCCCGGGTGGAGGTCGTGCCTGCTGAGGAGGTCTGCTTCCCAGTTGTCCACTCCCGGAATGAACACTGCTGACAGTGCGCTTACGTGATTCTCCGCCCAGCGAAGAATTCTGGTGGCTTCCACCATCGCCACCCTGCTCCTTGTGCCGCCTTGGCGGTTTACATGAGCCACTGCGGTCTGACTGGATCAGAACCGGTTGGTCGCGAAGCAGGATCTCTGCTTGACTTAGGGCGTTGTATATGGCCCTTAGTTCCAGGATATTGATGTGAAGGCAAGTCTCCTGACTTGACCACAGACCTTGGAAATTTCTTTCCTGTGTGACTGCCCCCCACCCTCGGAGGCTTGCATCCGTGGTCACCAGGACCCAGTCTTGAATGCCGAATCTGCGGCCCTCGAGAAGGTGAGCACTCTGCAGCCACCACAGGAGAGACACCCTGGCCCTGGGGGATAGGGTAATTAACCGATGCATCTGAAGATGTGATCCGGACCACTTGTCCAGTAAGTCCCACTGGAAGGTCCTCGCATGGAACCTGCCACAGGGAATGGCCTCGTATGATGCCACCATCCTTCCCAGGACTAGAGTGCAGTGATGCACTGACACCTGTTTTGGTGTTAATAGATTCTTGACCAGTGTCCCGAGCTCCTGAGCTCTCTCTATCGGGAGATAGACCCTTTTCTGATCTGTGTCTAGGATCATGCCTAGGAGAGGCAGATGAGCTGTAAGAACCAACAGCGACTTTGGAATATATAGAATCCAGCCGTGTTGCCGTTTCACTTCCAGAGAAAGTGATACGCTGTTCAGCAGCTGCTCTCGTGATCTCGTTTTTATGAGGAGATCGTTCGTGATAATAGTGACACCCTGCATCCGCAGGAGCACCATCATTTCCGCCATTACCGTGGTGATATTCTCAAGGCCGTGGAGAGACCAAACGGCAACGTCTGAAATTGGTACTGACAATCCCGTATCTCAATTCTGAGGTACGCCTGATGAGGTGGATAAATGGGGACATGAAGGTATGCATCCCTTATGTCCCGATTCACGATAAAGTCTCCCCCTTTCAGGCTTGCAATGACCGCTCTTAGCGATTCCATCTTGAACTTGAACCTTTTCAGGTATATGTTCAGGGATTTTAATTCAATATGGGTCTGACCGAACCGTCTGGTTTCGGGACTACAACATGGTCGAATAATAACCCCCTCATGTTGAAGGAGGGGAACCTTGACCACCACCTGTTGAAGATACAATTTGTGAATTGCAGTTAACACTGGTTCCCTCTCTTGGGGGGAAGCCGGCAGGGCCGTCGGTGAGGGGGCATCTTCTCAAAGTCCAGCTTGTATCCCTGAGACACAATATCTATTGCCCAGGGATATAACAGGGAGTGAACCCACTTGTGGCTGTGTCCCCACCAGGCCTAGCTCCGCCTGTGGAGCCCCAGCGACATGCGGTGGATTTTTGTAGAGGCCGAGGAGGACTTCTGTTCCTGGGAACTAGCTGTGTTGTGCAGCTTCTTTCCTCTGCCCCCGCCTCTGACAAGAAAGTACGTACCTCAGACTTTCTTGTTTCTCTATTCGAAAGGCTGCATTTGATAATGTCGTGCTTTCCTAGGCTGTGCAGGAATATAAGGCAAAATATCAGAATTACCAGCTATAGCTGTGGAGACCAGGCCCGAGAACCCTTCTCCACACAATCCTCAGCCTTCCATATGCCTCTTAAGTCGGCATCATCTATCCATTGCATATTACTACAGGACACGTTAAGCAGAAATCGACATAGCTCTGACTCTAGGACCCAGTATACTCATGTCTCTTTGGGCATGTTATATAATTATATATCTATCACTTAAGACAGCATCTTTAATATATATATATATATATATATATATATCTCTATACATACACATATATATATATATATATATATATATATATATAAATATCTATATGCATACTAGGGTCTCAATCTCTGCTGATAAGGTACCTGTCCACGCTGCTACAGCGCTATAAACCCATGCCGACACAATCGCCGGTCTGGGTAGTTTACTAGAACGTGCACGCTATCTGCACGATCCCTGAGAATAGCTAGTGCTACCGTCTGTGCAAACAGGACACCCTAGGGGAAGATTCTCAACACATCCTGGCCCTAGTGGGGAAAGGATACAGCCTGAGAATTTTTTTGTGGAAAGCTGCAGTCTCTTGTCTGGAGATTCCCGCTCTTTTTCCTCATGAGAGGAGGGGAATTTACCTCAGCTATCTTCCCCTTAACATGTGTACCCTTGTGTCAGGGACAAATGAGTCATCAGTGATATGCAAATCATCTTTTATTACAATAATCATATATTGAATACCTTTCAGCCATCTTGGCTGTAACTTTGCATTATCGTAGTCGACACTGGAGTTAAACTCCTTGTCGATACCAGTGTTTATTATTTTGGATAGTGAGCATTGAGAGACTCTGAAGGTCTCTGTGACATAGGGACAGACATGGGTAGATTTCCTGTCTGTTCCCTAACCTTTTGTGCAATAAATTCACCTTAGCACTTACACATATCCAAACAGGTGTCGGCGTTGTCGACGGAGACACCCTCTCACACACATATACGCTCTATCACCTCCTTAGGGGAGCCTTTTACCTCAGACATGTCGACACACGCGTACCGACACACCACCCACACAGGGGATGCTCTATTTGAAGACAGATCCCCCACAAGGCCCTTTGGAGAGATAGAGTATGCCAGCACACACCCCAGCGCTATATAACCCAGGGATTACACTACAACTCAGTGTTTACCCAGTAGCTGCTGAATATACAATTTTTGCACCTAAATTTATGTGCCCCCCCCCTCTTTTCACCCTTTGTGTACCAGGATACTGCAGGGGAGAGCCTGGGGAGCTTCCTTCCAGCGGAGCTGTGAAGAGAAAATGGCGCTGGTGTGCTGAGGAAGAAGGCCCCGCCCCCTCAGCGGCGGGCTTCTGTCCCGCTTTCTGTGTAAAAAAATGGCGGGGTTTTTTACATATATACAGTGCCTAACTGTATATATGTATTTTTATGCCAAAAGGTACTTCAATTGCTGCCCAGAAATATATATATATACACACACATACATACATACATACATACATACATACATACATACATACATACATACATACATATACATATATATACACACACACAGTATTGTTGGGATTGTCATAAAATAACAATGCTGACACCAAGGTATATGGTACTCCATTTTAGACCGTCTGGTGTCTCTCTCATCACATACCCTCCCCCTACGCTTTTCCTTGCTAGGGAAAGCAACCTTTTTTTCCAGGGGCTTTACGGTCTCATAGCGCCTGGACCAAGCATCAGCATTTTTGTGACGGGTTCCAGGTCTATGTTCTACCTTGAACTTGAACTGTTGAAGTGCCAAAAACCAACGTGTTACTTTAGCATTGACTTCCTTATTCAACTGCATCCAACGAAGCGGAGCATGGTCTGTTACCAGGATGAATTCTCGGCCCAGAAGGTAATACTTAAGAGATTCAACTGCCCATTTAATGGCGAAACACTCACAACTCGACAATGGCATATCTTGTTTCCCTGGGTACTAACTATCTGCTTAAGTAAAGGAGCGGTTTCTCTTCTCCATTTATTTCCTGTGACAGGACAGCCCCTAGACCCGATGTTGATGCGTTTGTCTTTAATATGAACGTCTTCTTGAAGTCAGAAGCTATCAGAACTGGGGCAGAACACAAGGCTGTTCTAAGATCTTCCTAGGCTCCTTCCACAGCTTTTGTCCAGGCCACTTTCTCAATGTGATCCTTCTTTTGGAGTTCCGTAAGGGGTAAGTCTCAGGCAGCAACATTTTCTATGAAGCGCCTATAGTACCCGACCAGTCCCAGAAATGTTCGCACTTTCTTTTTGGTGGTAGGTTTAGGCCATGTTCTCTTGGCTTCCACTTTACTTCCTTGGGATCTGACTTCTCCTTGACCTATCACATACCCAAGGTAATTGGCCTCAGTTAGTGCCAACTTGCATTTAGCTGGGTTGGCCGTTAAACCATGTTCCCTTAGAGAGGTTAAGACTGCCTGCACTTATTCCAGGTGGGTATCCCATGTATTTGTAAAGATGACTATGTCATCAAGATATGCCACTGGTGTATGCCTGGTGTGGTTTCAACAATCGGTCCATGTCTCGTTGGAACGTGGCAGGTGCTCCCTGGAGCCCAAACGGAAGCATCTTACAATGGAACAGTCCATCTGGAGTGGCAAAAGCAGTTCTCTCGTGCAGCTTTGGCTAAGGGAATTTGCCATTACCCTTTTGTTAAGTCTAGCGTAGCAAGGTATCGACTGCCCGCAAAGTTCTCCACTAACTCGTCAATTCGCGGCATGGGGTATGCGTCAAAACGTGACACTTGATTAAGTTTTTGGAAACCATTGCAAAACCATATTATAATACTATACAATACTATGGGACTGAACCAATTGCTTTGTTATTCCTCAATCACACCCAGGTGCAGCATTTCTCGGACTTCTGTGGCGACAGCTTCCCATCTCGCCTCGGGTATCAGATATGGTTTTTGTCTTACGATGACTCCCAGTGGTGTATAAATTTCATGCAAACCTTTTTCTTTTATGTACAATAGAAAATATGCAAGTGCGCGGCCAACAGCAGCAGGTAAGAGGAAGGTCAATCCCTCAAAACTGAACAGTAGAAAAGAAAAATGTGTACCAGCGCTGGCTGAGTAAATTTGAATTAATATACTATCAATAGTTTTTAAATATAATAGTAATAACCTTAATAATAATATGGTAATAATAATATTAATAAACGGATGGCTTGTTCTATATAAAAGGGTAACAATTTAATAGCATAATAAATGTAACAATTCTAAAAAGAAGGAATTCCTCTTGCCACAAGGTGGCAGTAAAAGCTTAGATATAGCTTATCTGGATAAAATTGGATATAATTCACATTCTCCACTGTTTAGATAGTCCATTCCTATAGGCTAGGACAGCCTCCCTTTGTGCATTCACTGTACTCAGTAGATATTTACCAAATCCCTTTGTTGGTGAGCATCAGCCTTGGAACAAGTCCTTTATGTAGCTGTAGGGGTAGGTCGGTTTGGTGAAGAGATCCAGTGATGGGAGAAGGGTCCAAATTATGCCCAGGCGGACACGGCTTTTGCGGGCCGGTGTGGAGAGCAGAGTCCAGGTAAAGCAAGTAGGCTCAAATCAATCAGGAAAAGCTCAACGCGTTTCACTGGTAAATCCAGCTTCCTGAGGAAGCTGGATTTACCAGTGAAACGCGTTGAGCTTTTCCTGATTGATTTGAGCCTACTTGCTTTACCTGGACTCTGCTCTCCACACCGGCCCGCAAAAGCCGTGTCCGCCTGGGCATAATTTGGACCCTTCTCCCATCACTGGATCTCTTCACCAAACCGACCTACCCCTACAGCTACATAAAGGACTTGTTCCAAGGCTGATGCTCACCAACAAAGGGATTTGGTAAATATCTACTGAGTACAGTGAATGCACAAAGGGAGGCTGTCCTAGCCTATAGGAATGGACTATCTAAACAGTGGAGAATGTGAATTATATCCAATTTTATCCAGATAAGCTATATCTAAGCTTTTACTGCCACCTTGTGGCAAGAGGAATTCCTTCTTTTTAGAATTGTTACATTTATTATGCTATTAAATTGTTACCCTTTTATATAGAACAAGCCATCCGTTTATTATTATTATTATTATTACCATATTATTATTAAGGTTATTACTATTATATTTAAAAACTATTGATAGTATATTAATTCAAATTTACTCAGCCAGCGCTGGTACACATTTTTCTTTTTCTTTTATGGCTTCCACCATAAAATTTGCAGAGTCTTGTATATATTGCAGGAACAACATAATTTCCTCTTGAGGTAAGGTGTCTAACACCTCAAGTAAGTTACCTGACCATTTAACAATGCCTCTTGTAATCCACCCACATGCTATAGTGGGTCTCTGGGCCACCAGCAGCAGTATACAAAGATTTGAGTGTAGTTTCAATCTTGCGATCAGCCGCATCTTTTACGGAGGCTGCACCAGGCACAGGTAGTACAATTTTACCTGAGAGCCTGGAGACATCCATCGGTGGATTTTCCCATTTTTTCCTATCCTCAGGAGGAAAATGAAAAGATGATAACAACCGCCTGGGAATTTTACATTTCTTATCTGGATTAACCCACGGTTCTTCAAACAGGGTATTTAGTTCCTTTGACACAGGAAAAGTGACTGAGGATTTTTTCTTAATATTAAAATAAAATTCCTCACTCTCCTCTGTCACCTTATCAGGGATATTTAGAACTTCTCTGATAGCATCTATGAGAGCCTCTACACCCTGTGACAGAGTACGCTCCCTTACCTCTGTGTCCACCTCACCTTCCTCCATTTCTGACCCTTCATCATCAGTCAGAATGCAGTATATGGGCCAAAGTACGTTTTTGCGGACAAATGATAGAGGACTGAGACGCTGGTCTGGGTACTGAGTCCTTTTTAATAAACTCACCTGAAGTATTTTATGGCTGTGTTGCCAGTCTGGGTACTGTGTACACAACAGTGTACTTAGTCAGGTGACTCAGTCCGACCCTGCGTAGAAGCCGCGCGTCTCCGTACCCTCATGCCGCCATAATGGCCGGCGACCCGCTAACCAGGACGCTGGCTTAGTACTCACCACTCTTCTTTCTTCTGGCTCTGTTAGGGGCAGCGGTGTGCTGCAGGAATGTACGCTCGCCATGGTGGGGCTTGCGAATAGTTCCCTCAGGAGCTAGCGTCCTGTAAGTCCCACGAAGCAGGCAGGCTGGTGCCATCCAGTCATGCCTGAAAATAACAAACTTAGAAAATAAATGCAGAAAACTCTTTAGGAGCTTCCAGAGACGTGACCGGATCCTCCGGACACATTTTCTAAACTGAGTCTGGTGGGAGGGGCATAGAGGGAGGAGCCAGCACACACAATCAAACTTCTATAGTGCCCATGGCTCCTAGTTGACCCATCTATACCCCATGGTACTACATGGATTCCCAGTATCCCCTAGGACGTAAGAGAAAATTGGTTTAAACCAAAAAAAGTTTTTGTGTTTTTTTCCAACCCTGGTTAAATTCATATTCTTCATCTAATTCACTCATAAAAAAAACAGACAATTTGAGTGGATTTTGGGGGGGAAATTTGTCAGTTAAGTGGTTAAACATTTATTATGTCAGTGTATTTGGTCTAATGTCCGCTATGTGAACTGTTCTTTCTGAAGGGCCTATACACTTATGCGATTTGGGCTGATTTCATCTGATTTCGATGGATCAAGCTGAGAAAACGGATGAAAAGTGGCAAATGACAGATGTTTTACATCCAATTCCGATCCCCTCGGAGCAGTCGCATAAGTGTATGGGGATCCTTATTCTGGTGTTTTTGTTTCATTAAATGAAAGAGAAAATAATCTAACATAGCCAAGCATGTACTTACTGATCACATAATATTTTTGTGTAATATAATGACAGTGAATAAACTCCGCTATTACAGAACTGGCTCCTTTCATGCAGTTTGGGACGACCCTCAAGTATGACTTCATTGGGAAAACATATTTTAAACAATCGCTATTAAAATTCATAAAACTGATCATTGCCAACAACTGCACCTGATGTTTCCAGCACAGAAAGTTATCCTTTTGAATAGGTCAAACTCTTAACTTGTCAAACATTCTGCATTGTGTAAAAGTGTGTCAAAATATTCAATGACTTGCTTCTATTTTACATATCAATACATGTAGTGTTCCCTCTAGGCAGTTTTTAAACTGCAAAAATTCACCCTGCCCTGGCGCCTGCTGACCTCAGCTTGCCCACAACACCCCACCTCCTGATGAACTTGTTCCCACCCCGTTATGCCTCTTTTCGGCTGCCGCGCTACCCCTTCGTGTTGAACTTTCTCCAGCTTGATAGCTTCATGAGCTTTCTCCTCATGATACAATGAGGTGACTGCACCAGATCTGCATCTGGGAGTAGAGTCTGCTGCAAAGCAGGGATGAAGGTCAGTGTTAGCTTTCCCAGCACATCTATCTCCATACTCCAGAGGTGTAAGATCGGATGGAGACCTCAAGGTCCGGGCAGGCAGGAAAGGCTGCGCTGTAACATCCTAGCAGCTTGTCAGTGTCAGTCACAGTACAGTGCTGAGGTCCGTACTGCTGGGAGCCTGTGCTGTACCCGGACAGATGGCATAATTGAAAGAGCCCTTATGTGACAGCTCTCAGAGATTATTGTGGGATGACGTGGCCTGTTACATGGGTCCTAGTGGTCAATATAGGTAGCTCTTTCAGCGTATAGCCATCACAGTGATGACTGTTGGGCACGGACAGGACTGAGCTGGGACATACACAGGGTGTAGATGTCCAAGAGCAGGGTCCGTTCTGTTACTCTGCGTGATCTAGTAACTATAGTGTGTTACTATGTGTTGTGTACATGGCTGTCACTATAGTGTTCCCTTGAAAATGACAGACACCACTGGGCATCCACCGCAGGGCATATGTACAGTGCATCTAAGGTGCAGCCTCATAAATGGACAGAACCCATCGCTGGGTACATGTACAGTGCAGCCCCATCCCTGGGTATATGTATCTTTCACTTACTGTGCAGCCACTATGCTGGGTACATGGGGGCAGATGTATTAAGCCTGGAGAAGTGATAAAGCAGTAATAAGTGCAAGGTGATAACGCACCAGCCAGTCAGCTCCTGTCAATTTACATATTGGAGCTGATTGGCTGGTGCATTATCACCTTGCACTTATTCCTGATTTATAACTTCTCCTGGCTTAATACATCTGCCCCATGATTATTATAGCATCAAAGAATTAATTGTCAGGCATACTGTGTGGAATACTATGAATTGGAGATTCTACAGTGTGGCACACTATGGGGCAGATGTATTAACCTGGAGAAAGCATAAGGAAGTGATAAACCAGTGATAAGTGCAAGGTAATAAACGCCCCAGCCAATCAGCTCCAATATGCAAATTAACAGCTGGTTTATCACTTCCTTATGCCTTCTCCAGGTTAATACATCTGCCCCTATGAATGAACTGGGGGTCCTTCTGTGTGTCCTACTAGCGTTCCTGCTAGGCTGTTTAGAGTACAATGCTGCACCCTGACCAATTTTTCAATGTCAAAGCCCAGAGAGTGATGGAAAGGGGAGTGCCATGAAGCCACACTTCTTCCACACGTGGTCATGCCTCTTTCCTGGCACGCGCCCTTCTCAGTGATCAGACCAAAAAATCCTAGAGTGATTATTTTAAAGTTTTAAAATAGATTGCTGAACTCCAATAAAGCAGCAAAGTAACTGAATAAAGTGCTCCTACATTATAAGATAGGTAAAAACTGATGTTATATATATAGTTTATATATAGTTTATAGCAGAACTTTAGAATGTATGTGCAGGCTTCTCTATGCCCAAATTAAGTGTGAATCAGTCTTTATTTAGGTAATACGAGGTGTGTAGTTCAATGTAAACTCACTTTTCAAATACTGTTGCATCAGCTTTATTTTGCATAAATGGGTGGGGGTTTTTTTCAGCGTTTTCAACCAATTGAACAGCGTTTATTATCATTTTGATTTAAAATTGTAAGAATTTCACAGCCTGGATATTTTTATTTTTGGGAGGAATTTTTATTTGTGAGTCATGCATTCATCTTCTGGACCCATCTAATAAGAAAGTTAATAGTAAACCATTACAAATAAACAATAACAATATCATTTAATTAAGTATTCAGCATTTTTGTCAATATGACCTCTGGAGTCTTTAGTAACTTTAAAAAAATATTTTCAGCCTAAGATACAGATTTATCAAGCCTTGGAGAGTGATAAATTGCAAGGTGATAAACTACCGACAAATCAGCTCCTGTCATTTTTCAAACACAGCCTGTAATATGACAGTTTGGAACTGGTTGGTTGGTACTTCATTACCGAGCAATTTATCAAGGCTTGATAAATCTGGGCTTAACTAATAAGTCCCTATATATATATATTTATTTATTTATTAATTTTTATTTTATTTTTTTAATTAAATTTTATTTTGT
Source organism: Pseudophryne corroboree (assembly GCF_028390025.1). NCBI lineage: Eukaryota > Metazoa > Chordata > Amphibia > Anura > Myobatrachidae > Pseudophryne > Pseudophryne corroboree. The sequence continues at coordinate 645,543,350 of NC_086447.1, read as the reverse complement.
GTCTGGTTCGCTAAGCATTGCAGATGCACCAAACCACTTGGGTTGTTATTATCTTTTTTTACACATTAACTGTAAATGTGTTTTCTTTATGTGCTATTTCTCAAATTTTGCACAAAATAGCTGAAACAATGCCTCTGGTCGCAATCCAGGCTCGTGATTTGAGATTTCCATATGCGACTCATTCTGGATCGGTTGCAAAGAAACAAATGGATTTTTGATGATTCTGGACACGACTGATTCTCTATTAAGCCTGTAATGAGGGTAACAAAATCAGCACTCATCTAATGAAATTAAACAGTTTAATGCACTTTTGGGAAGATGATATATGGTGATAAACCTTGGAGGCATTATACTGGAAGACCTACAAATAGGGAGCACTGTAATAATATACATATATTGGCATATGTAAATAAATATATTTATGTTGGTATGCTGTTTATCTCTCCACTGCATCAAAAGTATTAAACATAAAACACAGTGAGGGTGATTCAACTGAGTTTTTGCACGCCCGATTGCGCCTTATCAAGTGTTTATACTGATGGGCCAAATTCAATCAGGCTTTTTTTTTCTTTCCACTTGTGCACAAACAGACCAGGGTAAGCCGTGTAACAATACCATTTACAGTCCCAGTCAGTGTGCCCAAATAGTAGTCTGGGTGCCAAAAAACAGGACTTTGCCAATTTCTGCTCGCCACCTCAGAAGGCAGTGAGCATAATTCATGCTATCGCATCCATCAGTAGAAACAATTGTATAACTGCCGTCAAGCGCGCAATATTGTCTCGGGCAGCAGAAATGACTGAATCTCCTCCAATTTTTGCTCCGTTCAGACAAGAATGCTGCGGGGGACTCATTTCTTCTTGCAGCTTTCTGATTGTTCCGTTTTTATTTTATTTTTTTACTTTACTTTAATTTCCCAATAATGAACACTTTTTTGATAGACTTTTTTGATAGACTCCACAAGGAATTACATCGGGGTGTAGAGTAGGATCTTGATCCGAGGCACCAACAGGCTCAAAGCTTTTGACTGTTCCCAAGATGCATAGCACCGCCTCCTCTATAACCCCGCCTCCGTGCACAGGAGCTCAGTTTTTGCTAATCAGTCCAATGCAGTAGTAGGTAAAAGACGACAATCGTTAGTAGTACACCAAACACTCACGACAGGAGAGGGTGTCAGCGGCTAATGCCATACCAACCCAAAGAAGCTAAGTGCATCAGGGTGGGCGCCCTGTGGAGCCCAGTGTACCTCACAGAAAGAGAGGTAAGTTCTTACCATAAATCTCGTTTTCTGCTGCGGGGTACACGGCTCCACAGGGAATAACATCAGCGATGTCCTAAAGCAGTTTCTTATGGGAGGGGATGCTGTTAAAGCTGATTAACATACAGGAAGAAAAGCAATACCTTGAGATATATAACTGTTCAGGCCGCTGCGACCGCTAAGCGTGTGTGTGTGTAAAACCCCTAACAGATGCGTACACGTTGCGTAAGCACGCAGTCTCGCTGTAAGCACGCCGTCTCGCTGTAAGCACGAAGTGGCTACACGTGAGGCGGAATACACTTTATAACCCCTAGCAGGAAAGGGACACGACACAAATTTTATTTTTCTTATGGGGCTATCAGTGTGGGCCACTAGTGAGTCCAACACTAAAAAAGTGCTTCATTTGTGGCACACTCTTTTAAATTGATATGATAGAAAAATTAATACATAATTTTTATTAGTATATTAAAATAAAACTCTTAGTCAGGCATCATATCCATATGTTAGCCTGAGAGTGCATAAAACTTTTGCCAAATTGCCTGAATTAAATATTCATAAATGCTTATGGCAATACTAATTAAATTGGACCTAACGAAATATATAATACAATTAATAGTATCAGTTCTTATGGAATTCTGACAATTTTATGGTTCCTCATGGAGTAAACTCCCCAGTTTCCTGATGCAAATAAGCATAAATGAAGTTGTAGAAAAGGGAAATTTCATACATTGGATCAAAGCTGCATATATGGATTTTGGTAAGTGTACTTGATAGGAATTACCATGTACAAATGATGTCCTCTTGTACAGGGTGAGATCAGTCTGTTATATTATTAATTAATTGCTCACATATGAAGGTTTTGAAAATGTATCATGAAAAGACATTTCAAGCAGAACTGAAACTGTTGCTCCCAATCTGTAGTGCAGGCATGTCCAAACTGCGGCCCTCCAGCTGTTGAGAAACTACACATCCCAGCATGCCCTGACACAGCTTTAACAGCTGGAGGGCCGCAGTTTGGACATGCGTGCTGTAGTGCCTGGAAAGTGGATACATTAGGTTGTGTAAACTTTGTAAGTAATATGTATCCAAATATAGAGAAGAGAAAGATAAGGAGAAAGAGAACAATGTGTCAACTTCGTGGATATAGTTTCTAGGCAGAGTGAACAAATTTATGCTTTATTCTGCTATGCAGAGTAGAATCAATAGTTTACATTTAAATCAGTTGTTCTAGGGTATGGCTGTTAATGTTGGATGAAATATACATATGCCATACTTATGGGAGGCCCTTATCAGTAGTGATCTTTGTTCCTAATACTCGCACTCATATGGGAGTCCACTAATTGTTAATTTATCCTGTTGCTAATCACAGCTTGATTTATGAATAACAATTAAAGTGACGGCTGTTATATTTGAACAATGAAAGTAAGAAGTAGTCAAAAATATAAGCCTGTACCTCTTAGATATATAGAAACATGAGCAGCCCCCACTGAAGATTTTATGAAGGCAAAATAGACCTCAGTGTAAGTTATTGATACAAATATAGCCATTATAAAACGAGTCTTAGATTAGCATAATAATACATGTCTTTTTCTGCCTGTAACAAAGTCACATCATATGTTTTGCATTTTCATCTTTTATAAATATCACCACTAACAGTAGAAATTGAAATGCAGACTGATATAGATAATCCTTTTCAAAACACTGTAAAAATAAGATTTTACTCACCGGTAAATCTATTTCTCGTAGTCCGTAGTGGATGCTGGGGACTCCGTAAGGACCATGGGGAATAGCGGCTCCGCAGGAGACTGGGCACAGCTAAGAAAGACTTAGGACTACCTGGTGTGCAGTGGCTCGTCCCACTATGACCCTCCTCCAGACTTCAGTAAGGATACTGTGCCCGGAAGAGCTGACACAATAAGGAAGGATTTTGAATCCCGGGTAAGACTCATACCAGCCACACCAATCACACCGTATAACTCGTGATAATATACCCAGTTAACAGTATGAACACAACAGAGCCTCTCAAAAGATGGCTCAACAATAACCCTTGTAGTTAACAATAACTATATACAAGTATTGCAGACAGTCCGCACTTGGGACGGGCGCCCAGCATCCACTACGGACTACGAGAAATAGATTTACCGGTGAGTAAAATCTTATTTTCTCTGACGTCCTAGTGGATGCTGGGGACTCCGTAAGGACCATGGGGATTATACCAAGCTCCCAAACGGGCGGGAGAGTGCGGATGACTCTGCAGCACCGAATGAGAGAACTCAAGGTCCTCCTCAGCCAGGGTATCAAATTTGTAGAATTTTGCAAACGTGTTTGCCCCTGACCAAGTAGCAGCTCGGCAAAGTTGTAAAGCCGAGACCCCTCGGGCAGCCGCCCAAGAAGAGCCCACTTTCCTCGTGGAATGGGCTTTTACAGATTTAGGCTGCGGTAGGCCAGCCACAGAATGCGCAAGCTGAATTGTGCTACAAATCCAGCGAGCAATAGTCTGCTTTGAAGCAGGAGCACCCATCTTGTTTGGTGCATACAGGATAAATAGCGAGTCAGTCTTCCTGACTCCAGCCGTCCTGGAAACATACATTTTCAAGGCCCTGACTACATCCAGTAACTTGGAGTCCTCCAAGTCCCTAGTAGCCGCAGGCACCATGATAGGTTGGTTCAAGTGAAAAGCGGATACCACCTTAGGAAGAAACTGGGGACGAGTCCTCAATTCTGCCCTATCCATATGGAAAATCAAATAGGGGCTTTTACATGACAAAGCCGCCAATTCTGACACACGCCTTGCCGAAGCTAAGGCCAAAAGCATGACCACTTTATAAGCGAGATATTTTAAATCCACGGTTTTGAGTGGCTCAAACAAATGTGACTTTAGGAAACCCAACACCACGTTGAGGTCCCACGGTGCCACTGGAGGCACAAAAGGAGGCTGAATATGCAGCACTCCCTTGACAAATGTCTGAACTTCAGGCAGTGAAGCCAGTTCTTTTGGAAGAAAATCGACAGAGCCGAAATCTGGACCTTAATGGAACCCAGTTTTAGGCCCATAGTCACCCCTGACTGTAGGAAGTGCAGAAAACGACCTAGCTGGAATTCCTCCGTTGGGGCCTTCCTGGCCTCACACCATGCAACATATTTTCGCCATATGCGGTGATAATGTTGTACGGTTACATCTTTTCTAGCTTTAATAAGTGTAGTAATGACTTCCTCCGGAATACCCTTTTCTTTTAGGATCCGGTGTTCAACCGCCATGCCGTTAAACGCAGCCGCGGTAAGTCTTGGAACAGACAGGGCCCCTGCAGCAGCAGGTCCTGTCTGAGCGGCAGAGGCCATGGGTCCTCTGAGATTAATTCTTGAAGTTCCGGGTACCAAGACCTTCTTGGCCAATCTGGAACAATGAGAATAGTTCTTACTCCTCTTTTCTTTATTATCCTCAGTACCTTGGGTATGAGAGGAAGAGGAGGGAACACATAAACCGACCGGTACACCCACGGTGTCACTAGAGCGTCCACAGCTATCACCTGAGGGTCTCTTGACCTGGCGCAAAATTTTCTAGCTTTTTGTTTAAGCGGGACGCCATCATGTCCACCTGTGGCTTTTCCCAACGGTTTACAATCAGTTGGAAGACTTCTGGATGAAGTCCCCACTCTCCCGGGTGGAGGTCGTGCCTGCTGAGGAAGTCTGCTTCCCAGTTGTCCACTCCCGGAATGAACACTGTTGACAGTGCTAACACGTGATTTTCCGCCCATCGGAGAATCCTTGTGGCTTCTGCCAACGCCGTCCTGCTTCTTGTGCCGCCCTGTCGATTTACATGGGCGACTGCCGTGATGTTGTCTGACTGGATCAGAACCGGCTGGTTTTGAAGCAGGGGCTTTGCTTGACTTAGGGCATTGTAAATGGCCCTCAGTTCCAGAACATTTATGTGTAAGGAAGTCTCCTGACTTGACCAAATTCCTTGGAAGTTTCTTCCCCGTGTGACTGCACCCCAGCCCCGAAGGCTGGCATCCGTGGTCACCAGGACCCAGTCCTGTATGCCGAATCTGCGGCCCTCTCTGAGATGAGCACTCTGCAGCCACCACAGCAGAGACACCCTGGTCCTTGGAGACAGGGTTATCAACCGATGCATTTGAAGATGCGATCCGGACCATTGGTCCAACAGGTCCCACTGAAAGGTTCTGGCATGGAACCTGCCGAATGGAATCGCTTCGTAGGAAGCTACCATCTTTCCCAGGACTCGCGTGCAACGATGCACCGACACCTGTTTTGGTTTCAGGAGGCCTCTCACTAGAGATGACAGCTCCTTGGCTTTCTCCTCTGGGAGAAACACTTATTTCTGGACTGTGTCCAGTATCATCCCCAGGAACAGTAGACGTGTCGCCGGAACCAGCTGAGACTTTGGAATATTCAGAATCCAACCGTGCTGGTGTAGCACCTCCTGAGATAATGCTACGCCGACCAACAACTGCTCTCTGGACCTCGCCCTTATCAGGAGATCGTCCAAGTATGGGATAATTAAAACTCCCTTTTTCCGAAGGAGTATCATCATTTCGGCCATTACCTTGGTAAATGCCCTCGGTGCCGTGGACAGGCCGAACGGCAACGTCTGGAATTGGTAATGACAATCCTGTACCACAAATCTGAGGTACTTCTGGTGAGGATGGTAAATGGGGACATGCAGGTAAGCATTCTTGAAGTCCAGAGATACCATGTAATCTCCCTCTTCCAGGCTTGCAATAACCGCCCTGAGCGATTCCATCTTGAACTTGAATTTTCTTAAATATGTGTTCAAGGATTTCAAATTTAAAATGGGTCTCACCGAACCGTCCGGTTTCGGTACCACAAACATTGTGGAATAGTAACCCCGTCCTTGTTGAAGTAGGGGCACCTTGACTATCACCTGCTGGGAATACAGCTTGTGAATTGCCTCTAACACAGCCTCCCTTTCTGAAGGAGTCGTTGGTAAGGCAGATTTTAGGAAACGGCGGGGGAGGGGGGGATGTCTCGAATTCCAGCCTGTACCCCTGAGATACCACTTGGAGGATCCAGGGATCTACCTGTGAGCGAGCCCACTGATTGCTGAAGTTTTTTAGACGGCCCCCCACCGTACCTGGCTCCGCCTGCTGAGCCCCAGCGTCATGCGGCGGACATAGCAGAAGAAGCGGGGGAGGACTTTTGTTCCTGGGAAGTGGCTGTATGCTGCAGCTTTTTTCCCCTACCTCTGCCTCTGGGCAGAAAGGACGCGCCTCTACCCCGTCTGCTCTTTTGGGGGCGAAAGGACTGCACCTGATAATACGGTGCTCTCTTTGGTTGTGAGGGGACATGTGGCAAAAATGCTGACTTCCCAGATGTTGCTGTGGACACTAAGTCTGAAAGACCATCCCCGAACAACTCCTCACCCTTATAACCGGGCGCCAGATCGGGTATATTCCCCTGTTCCTGCGGAAGTGATGAGCGTCCGCACAACAAGGGAGGGGGGATATGAACGGGGACAGCAGAAGCTGCTTGCACTTTACTCCTTTCAGTCCTGCTGTGAACGGCTCTCCCCGCTCTCATTGACCTCATTCACTGCCAAAGACAATCGGGCACATGAGGCAACAGTAGAAGGGGGTCCGCTCAAATACAACAGGACTCTATCTTATCTTATATTACCTATACACTGTTTGAACCTATATCAATCTGTGATCAAAAATAATACCTTACAAAGGGTGTGCAACTTCATGCACGGATGGGATGAAGCTCTTTAGGAGTTGAATAGTTCGTTAACAGCTATTTTACAGTGTTTTGAAAAGGATTATCTATATCAGTCTGCATTTCAATTTCTACTGTTAGTGGTGATATTTATAAAAGATGAAGATGCAAAACATATGATGTGACTTTGTTACAGGCAGAAAAAGACATGTATTATTATGCTAATCTAAGACTCGTTTTATAATGGCTATATTTGTATCAATAACTTACACTGAGGTCTGTTTTGCCTTCATAAAATCTTCAGTGGGGGCTGCTCATGTTTCTATATATCTAAGAGGTACAGGCTTATATTTTTGACTACTTCTTACTTTCATTGTTCAAATATAACAGCCGTCACTTTAATTGTGATTTAAATGTAAACTATTGATTCTACTCTGCATAGCAGAATAAAGCATAAATTTGTTCACTCTGCCTAGAAACTATATCCACGAAGTTGACACATTGTTCTCTTTCTCCTTATCTTTCTCTTCTCTATATTTGGATACATATTACTTACAAAGTTTACACAACCTAATGTATCCTAATGTATCCACTTTCCAGGCACTACAGATTGGGAGCAACAGTTTCAGTTCTGCTTGAAATGTCTTTTCATGATACATTTTCAAAACCTTCATATGTGAGCAATTAATTAATAATATAACAGACTGATCTCACCCTGTACAAGAGGACATCATTTGTACATGGTAATTCCTATCAAGTACACTTACCAAAATCCATATATGCAGCTTTGATCCAATGTATGAAATTTCCCTTTTCTACAACTTCATTTATGCTTATTTGCATCAGGAAACTGGGGAGTTTACTCCATGAGGAACCATAAAATTGTCAGAATTCCATAAGAACTGATACTATTAATTGTATTATATATTTCGTTAGGTCCAATTTAATTAGTATTGCCATACTGACTAAGAGTTTTATTTTAATATACTAATAAAAATTATGTATTCATTTTTCTATCATATCAATTTAAAAGAGCGCACCACACATGAAGCACTTTTTTAGTGTTGGACTCACTAGTGGCCCACACTGATAGCCCCATAAGAAATTTACAGTTACCTTTTGCTTTGTGGCGCACCTCCAACCCATAGTGATTGTTTAGTACACGGTTTTTTTATAACCGAGATATTAATAAATACGGATTGGTTGGTTCTTATAAATTCTAAACACAATATTACCTGTGCATGGTCTTTTTTTAAGACTGACAGTCTTTTTGAAGAAATCACAAATTGTATTTTAAAATGTTGGGATCCAACCCACCAACAGTTATTTACTAAACAGGGGGTTACAACAATAATACAATCACAATAAGAGAAGAGGCTACAATCAATGGATACATACGTTTGTTTCGCCAGCGCCACCCAGTCCCGGTCCTCAGTCAATCTGGGTAGATGACCTTCAGAGAATGTGACTGACCGGCCAGGAGGCTTGGCTTTTATACAATATTCCAAAGAATGAAACAATAGAAACTGTATGCTCTTCATCCATTGGTCCGGGGGTGGGACATATCCTGTGCACTGGGGATCATTGGTCAGCTCAAGCGGTGGGCGATGGCTAAGTCTTGAGATGTGATTACTGTTGTTTACATCTGAGTTCCCGCACCAAGACCAGTTTAACCGACCACATTAATCATACATAATCCGGTATTACTAATAACTTATTGCTGCAATATGCAACAATATCCTCATACCCATCGGATTACTGCTTATGTGATCCTGAACAATATGATCCCACACATGATATGTTTACTTATTCTCATCCTCGAGATATGTGTTTGTGTATATATACCGTATCTATATATCTCTCTCTCTCTCTATATATATATATATATATATATATATATATATATATATATATATATATATATATATATATATATATGTGACGTGCGGTGGGGTGAGGCAGGTGAGTTTAGACTATAAATGTTATACCTCTGATATCTAAATGTCTGGTATGTGGTGTTGTAAGTTCTTTATTCGAGGTTAGGGTTTGGCTTGTATTCTTGTCTAGGATAATGGGGGTAATTCCAAGTTGATCGCAGCAGGAAATTTTTTAGCAGTTGGGCAAAACCATGTGCACCGCAGGGGAGGCAGATATAACATGTGCAGAAATAGTTAGATTTGGGTGGGTTATTTTATTTCTGTGCAGGGTAAATACTGGCTGCTTTATTTTTACACTGCAAATTAGATTGCAGATTGAACACACCACACCCAAATCTAACTCTCTCTGCACATGTTATATCTGCCTCCCCTGCAGTGCACATGGTTTTGCCCAACTGCTAAAAAAATTCCTGCTGCGATCAACTTGGAATTACCCCCATTGTCTTCTTGTTTGTCCTGGCTTCGAGGAAAACAATGACAGTCCAGTATCTGTTGTCTTAATGTACACTTTAAAACATTGGGGGCAACCAAAGGTATTTACCTTCTTCATAGATCAAGGTCCATGTTCCATGATTACAAAGCTTTGCGTAAACAAGATAGTCTGATACATTCAAGGCACGGTTTGTGATTTAGTTTCTGGGAAGAATCACCTTTCTATGCGTATGAGTGGTTTGATTAATTTGTGTGTGCACAGTAACTTGCTATTGATGAATGTACAGACTGTGTGCGAGTTATGCACTATATGGATAAAATATTGAATATGGCTTTTCTATGCGAATGCGTATGTTACCGTATTTACTGATACCCCGTGCTAATACGCAAGGCATCACGAGCCATTGTACGCAGCGTCCGGGTTTGCGCACGCACGGCTGGTACGCAACCGCACCGAGGCCACTCTGAATGGTGTTTGTGATGCGTGTGGCTATAATATTTTTAACTTCGACAAAGCACTGTAGCGGGCACAAGAACCCGGCGTCCAAAGGAAGCATCCTGGGAGGCGGAAGTATCAAAGGCATAGAACCTTATCAGTGTTCGCAAATACGCGCTATAGCGCGTATTTTACCCGACAATTGACAGTGGTGACTCAAAAAAAAAAAACCGCAGGGTCCCACAGGACGCGCTCTGACCAATCAGCAGCGCTGTCCTGTGCTGTCAGTCACTTTAACTCTCCAATGGCAGAGGAAGGGGAGGAGACCATGGAGCGTGTGATCTCCCGCCTTCCCCTCTCTGCTCTGCACGGGACCCGTAACATCCAGTCCGCCGTATGTGGCAGGGGGCTGTCCACTCCGGCCGGGCATGAAGCTCTGCCACATCGGTTATCCGCAGGAGCCAGCGGAGGAAGCCATTTGCTGGGATCAAGACGGGGGAAGATGCAGCGGTAGGTGGCGGGACAGCAGGTGGCTGAGGGTGTGTGCTCTTGTGTGATAGAAAAGTGATGCGTGAGGGGATGATCGCTCCTTGTCAGCAGCTTGGCGGGATGGTCAGGGCAGTGCTGGCAGTGGCGTCTCCCTTGTGTGTGCCGGCCGGTAGCAGCCATTCCCCTGACAGTACATGCATTACAGTACATGGGGGCAGTGTGGAGGAGGCCAGGCAGCGGGTCTCATGTGTCAGCGGTTGTAGATCATCGTGTCATTCAAGCTAGTATATAGTGTATTGTATAAGGTTTAAAGGCAATGTTTATCTTTTGTTAACTCTTGACTGCATTTTCGTCCAAAAAAAGAGGTGATTACTGCAGATCAGTATGTTTTGAATGCAGTCCGTGGCCAGTGAGTCAAGCAGGTGGTGGCTGGGCTTGCTGTGGAAGGGGGGGACGACGACTGAGGGTCTGAGGTGATGGCTGCAACTTGTAAGTGCTGTACCCGGTGCAAAGTGTATAACGTGCTGTACCCGGTGCAAAGTGTATAACGTGCTGTACCCGGTGCAAAGTGTATAACGTGCTGTACCCGGTGCAAAGTGTATAACGTGCTGTACCCGGCGCAATGTGTATAACGTGCTGTACCCGGCGCAATGTGTATAACGTGCTGTACCCGGCGCAATGTGTATAACGTGCTGTACCCGGCGCAATGTGTATAACGTGCTCTACCTGGTGCAAAGTGTATGACGTGCTGTTCCTGGTGCAAAGTGTATGACGTGCTGTTCCTGGTGCAAAGTGTATGACGTGCTGTTCCTGGTGCAAAGTGTATGACGTGCTGTTCCTGGTGCAAAGTGTATGACGTGCTGTTCCTGGTGCAAAGTGTATGACGTGCTGTACGTGGTGCAAAGTGTATGACGTGCTGTTCCTGGTGCAAAGTGTATGACGTGCTCTACCTGGCGCAGTGTGCATAGGAGGTTCTACCTGGTGCAATGTGTATAAGCGGCACTACTGTGTGGTGTAATGTGAATTGACACTATTATGTGGTCACGCCCCTTCCCTATGAAGCCACACCCTAAATTTTGCAGCGCGCCTACGGCGCGCACTACCTATGCTTTAGGGTCTGAGTGGTGGAACACCAATTCACTTTCTGCCTAAGGGCACCAAAATGTCTAGTTACAACTCTGGTGCAGGGTGTCCTGCATGCTACACAGCCCAGCAGCACTGTCACCCCCATCCCCCCATCTTGCAACACTTTTGTAGTGTCCAAACAAGATTAAAATTAATAAGAACCTTCATTCCGATGGGACCCATAAAAAGACCGGTAGGACCCCAATTTTTAAAAGTGAAGGGTCCCTGGGACCCACTTTTTTTTTTTGGCTCAGCGCGATCACTGCTTATGAACGTGTTCACGAGGACCACGTAGCCGTCTTGCACAATTGTTCAAGGGTCGCACCACGGCGGGCCGCCCAAGAAGGTCCAACAGACCGAGTAGACAGGCCTTAATGGTAGCAGTAGCTGGAAGACCAGCCTGTACATAAGCAAGTGCAATCACCATTCTAATCCAAGGCCAAGGTCCGCTTAATAGCAGGCCAGCCACGTATGTGAAAACCAAACAGTACGAAGAGAGATTCAGACTTCCGAATGGAAGCAGTTCTCTTCACATAGATACGGAGAGCCCTTACCACATCCAAAGACGGCGCTCCAGAAGACAACGCCGGAGAATTAAAAGGCAGGAACCACAATCTCCTGGTTAAGGTGGAAGGAAGACACCACCTTAGGTAGGTAACCAGGGCGTGTTCTAAGAACTGCCCGATCCCAGTGAAAAATCAGATAGGGAGACTTACAGGATAAGGCACCCAGGTCTGAAACGCGTCTAGCAGTGGCAATAGCTAGCAGAAACAAGACCTTAAGGGAAAGCCACTTAAGATCTGCGGATGCAAGAGGTTTAAATGGAAATTCTTGCAAGGCCTCCAAGACCACCGACAAATCCCACTGGGCCACAGGTGGGACATAAGGAGACTGAATGCGCAACACACCCTGAGTGAAAGTATGAACATCAGGCAGAGATGCAATTTTTCTCTGAAACCATACCGACAAGGCAGATATATGAACCTTGAGGGAGGCTAGACGAAGACCTAAGTCCAGGCCTTGCTGTAGAAAAGCCAAAAGTTTGGCTCTACTAAACTTGTAAGCGTCATGATTGTTATCTGTGCACCAAGCAAAGTAAGAATTCCAGACCCTATGGTAAATCCGAGCAGAATTTGTTTTACGGGCCTTCAACATAGTTTGAATGACCGCCTCCGAAAAACCTATGGACCTAAGTACGGAAGCTTCAAGAGCCACGCTGTCAAAGCCAGTCGGGACAGATCCTGGTGGATACAAGGGCCCTGAACAAGGAGGTCTGGTCGTTGTGGAAGCAGAAGGAGACGCCCTAGCGAGAGGCCCTGGAGGTCTGAGAACCAATGCCGTCTGGGCCACGCGGGAGCAATCAGAAGTAGTATGCCGCCTTCTTGTTTGAACTTCCTTATCACTCTGGGCAGTGGAGACTGGAGGGAACACATATGGCAACCGAAAGTTCCACAGGATTGCCAGTGCGACCACGAACGCTGCTTGAGGATCCCTTGTTCTTGATCCGAAGACCGGAACCTTGTGGTTGTGTCGAGACGCCATCAGATCTACATCCGGAGTCCCCCACTTGTCCACGAGGAGTTTAAATACTTCTGGATGGAGGCTCCACTCCCCGGCGTGCACGTCCTGACGACTGAGAAAGTCCACTTCCCAGTTGAGGACCCCTGGAATGAACACCGCCGATATAGCTGGTAGATGGCGTTCCGCCCATTGAAGAATCCATGATACTTCCCTCATTGCCATGTGGCTTCGAGTGCCGCCTTGATGATTTATGTACGTCACTGTGGTGGCGTTGTCCGACTGTACCTGAACAGGTCTGTTCTGAAATAAGTGCTGGGCCAGGTTCAGCGCGTTGAACACCGCCCACAGTTCCAGACTGTTTATTGGGAGGCGAGATTCCTCCTTGGTCCACCGACCCTGAAGGGAGTGTTGCTCCAACACCGCGCCCCAGTCTCTCAGACTGGCATCCGTCGTCAGAAGGACCCAGTGGAGATCCAGAAGGGACGACCCCCGCTCAAACGTCGGTCCTGCAGCCACCAGCTCAGTGACAGACGGACCTCCGGAGACAAGGAAATCATGTGAGACCTGAACCAGTGAGGCAGGCCGTCCCATTTGGCAAGAATCAGTTTCTGCAGAGGGGGTGAATGGAATGGAGCGTACTCCACCATGTCGAAAGCCGACACCATGAGACATAGCACTTGCATCGCCGAATGTATTGACACTTACGGATGAGATAGGAAGTATCGAACCTTGTCCTGAAGCTTCAGGACCTTCTCCTGAGACAAGAACAACCGCTGGTTGAGGGTGTCCAACAACGCTCCCAGGTGCACCATGCTCTGCGCAGGGACCAGGGAAGATTTCTTCCAGTTGATGAGCCACCTGTGGGCTTGCAGAAACTGGATAGTCAGATCCAGATAGCGTAGGAGAACTTCTGGGGAATTTGCCAGAATCAATAGGTTGTCCAGATACGGTAGGATCCTGACCCCTTGAGGGCGGAGCACAGCCGTCATTACCGCCATGACCTTGGTGAAGACTCGCGGAGCCGTGGTCAAGCCAAAAGGTAACGCCCGAAATCGGTAATGGAGGTTGTCCACCACAAACCTCAGGTACTGCTGTTACGACATTGGAATAGGAATATGCAGGTAAGCATCCTGTATGTCCAGCGAGACCATATAATCCCCAAGTTCCAAGGCCAGAACAATAGAGCGAAGGATTTTCATACGAAACTTGGAAACCCTGACAAATTTGTTCAAGGACTTGAGGTTGAGAATGGGCCGGGAAGACCCATTCAGTTTCGGGACTAGGAACAGCTGTGAATAGTACCCCTTGCCTCTCTGAGCCAGAGGCACTTGTACTACCACTCCTGTGTCCAGGAGGGACTGTACCACAGAATGGTTTTTGCCCTCACCTGATCCGAAGGGATGTCTGTCAGGCAAATCGATGAGGGGGACGTTTCTTGAAGGATACGGCGTAACCTAGAGTGACGACTTCCCATACCCAGGCAACCATTTCTGGGTAAACCCTAGAAGTCGGCCCCCCACGCTGGGAACCACCAGGGGGAGGCCCGCCCCGTCATGCTTGTTAGTTTTGGAAGCGTTTGGGTTTAGTAGGTTTGAAAGTGTGACCGTGTTTCGGGTACGCCTGACCTTTTGATTTTCCCGGAGGACGAAAGGAACGAGAGGAAGTACTCTTACCCTTCGGCGCCGAAGGAGCAGTAGTAGGCAGCATGCCATTTTAGCAGAAGCTAAGTCAATCACTATCTTGTTGTTTATCCAAAAAGAATGTCTCCCTTAAAAGGGAGCACCTCCAGGGTTTTCTTGGAGTCCAGATCAACGGACCAGGACCGCAACCAAAGAATCCGGCGAGCCAGGATAGATGTAGTAGAAGCCTTGGCCGCTAGAATACCGGCATCAGAAGCGCCTCCTTCACATAATGTGAAGCTGTGACAATATACGACAGGCATTGTCTAGCGTGATCTGAAGCATTGGAAGGCAACTCTGCCTCCAACTCCTGGGCCCACGCCTCAATGGCCTCTGCAGCCCACGATGCTGCAATAGTGGGCCTATGCGCAGCATCAGTTAGGGTGTAAATTGCCTTTAAACAACCCTCCACACGCTTATCCATCGATTCCTTCAGAGATGTGACGGTAGTCACAGGTAGGGCTAAGGATACTACCAGCCGCGCCACATTTGCGAATCCACTGGCGGGGGTGTTTCCCAATTTTTACTTAGCTCCGCAGGAAGAGGATAGCAAGCCAGCATCTTCTTGTGAGGTGTAAATGTCTTACCTGGAGTTTCCCAGAATTCCTGACGTATATCTACTAAGTGGTCAGTGAGGTAAAAATAAGATTTTAAACCTACCGGTAAATCTTTTTCTCCTAGTCCGTAGAGGATGCTGGGGACTCCGTAAGGACCATGGGGATAGATGGGCTCCGCAGGAGACATGGGCACTAAGAAAGAACTTTAGGTATGGGTGTGCACTGGCTCCTCCCTCTATGCCCCTCCTCCAGACCTCAGTTAGAGAAACTGTGCCCAGAGGAGACGGACAGTACGAGGAAAGGATTTTAGTTAATCTAAGGGCAAGATTCATACCAGCCCACACCATCCACATCGTATAACTTGGGATATACGAAATAGTTAACAGTATGAAACAACACAGCATCAGTCCGAGACTGAGGAAAACTGTAACATAACCCTTATGTAAGCAAAAACTATACACAAGTCTTGCAGAAGTAGTCCGCACTTGGGACGGGCGCCCAGCATCCTCTACGGACTAGGAGAAAAAGATTTACCGGTAGGTTTAAAATCTTATTTTCTCTTACGTCCTAGAGGATGCTGGGGACTCCGTAAGGACCATGGGGATTATACCAAAGCTCCCAAATGGGCGGGAGAGTGCGGATGACTCTGCAGCAACGATTGACAAACATGAAGTCCTCCTCAGCCAGGGTATCAAACTTGTAGAATTTTACAAAAGTGTTTGAACCCGACCAAGTAGCAGCTCGGCACAGCTGTAATGCCGAGACCCCTCGGGCAGCCGCCCAAGAAGAGCCCACTTTCCTGGTGGAATGGGCCTTTATTGATTTTGGTAATCCAGCCGTAGAATGAGCCTGCTGAATCGTGTTACAGATCCAGCGAGCAATAGTATGCTTGGAAGCAGGAGCGCCAACCTTGTCGGCTGCATACAGGACAAACAGTGCTTCTGTTTTCCGGACCCTAGCCGTTCTAGCCACGTAAATTTTCAAAGCCCTCACCACATCAAGGGACTCGGAATCCTCCAAGTCTCGCGTAGCCACAGGCACCACAATAGGTTGGTTCATATGAAAAGACGAAACCACCTTTGGCAAGAATTGAGGACGGGTCCGCAATTCTGCTCTATCCATATGGAAAACTAAATAGGGGCTTTTATGAGACAAAGCCGCCAACTCCGACACTCGCCTAGCCGAAGCCAAGGCCAACAACATGACCACTTTCCAAGTGAGATATTTTAACTCCACCGTTTTAAGTGGTTCAAACCAGTGTGACTTAAGGAAACTCAACACCACGTTCAGGTCCCAAGGTGCCACCGGAGGTACAAAAGGAGGCTGAATATGCAGCACTCCCTTCACAAAAGTCTGTACTTCTGGGAGAGAAGCCAATTCCATCTGAAAGAAAATGGATAGGGCCGAAATCTGAACTTTTAATGGAGCCTAATTTTAGGCCCAAATTCACTCCAGTCTGTAGGAAGTGAAGGAAACGGCCCAGGTGGAATTCTTCCGTAGGAGCATTCCTGGCCTCACACCAAGAAACATACTTTCGCCATATACGGTGATAATGTTTAGCTGTCACGTCCTTCCTAGCCTTTATCAGAGCAGGAATGACCTCATCCGGAATGCCCTTTTCCGCTAGGATCCGGCGTTCAACCGCCATGCCGTCAAACGCAGCCGCGGTAAGTCTTGGAACAGACATGGCCCCTGTTGTAACAGGTCCTGTCTTAGAGGAAGAGGCCATGGATCTTCCGTGAGCATTTCCTGCAGATCCGGATACCAGGCCCTTCGTGGCCAATCTAAAATAATGAGAATTGTCTGTACTCCTCTTTTTCTTATTATTCTCAACACCTTGGGGATGAGAGGAAGAGGAGGAAACACATAGACCGACTGGAACACCCACGGTGTCACGAGGGCGTCCACTGCCACCGCCTGAGGGTCTCTTGACCTGGCGCCATACCTCTGTAGTTTTTTGTTGAGGCGGGACGCCATCATGTCTATCTGGGGCAGTCCCCACTGACTTGCAATCTGTGCGAAGACTTCCTGATGAAGTCCCCACTCTCCTGGATGTAGATCGTGTCTGCTGAGGAAGTCTGCTTCCCAGTTGTCCACTCCCGGAATGAACACTGTTGACAGTGCGCTTACATGATTTTCCGCCCACCGAAGAATACTGGTGGCTTCCGTCATTGCCACTCTGCTCCTTGGGCCGCCTTGGCGGTTTACATGAGCCACTGTGGTGATGTTGTCTGACTGAATCAGAACCGGTAGGTCGCGAAGCAAAGTCTCCGCTTGACGAAGGGCGTTGTATATGGCCCTCAGCTCCAGGACGTTGATGTGAAGACAAGTCTCCTGACTTGACCAAAGACCTTGGAAGTTTCTTCCCTGTGACTGCTCCCCAACCTCGGAGGCTCGCGTCCGTTGTTACCAGAATCCAGTCCTGAATGGCGAACCTGCGACCCTCTAGAAGGTGAGCACTCTGTAGCCACCATAGGAGAGACACCCTTGCCCTGGGGGACAGGGTGATCAACTGATGAATCTGTAGATGTGACCCGGACCACTTGTCCAGTAGGTCCCATTGGAAGGTCCTCGCATGGAACCTGCCGAAGGGAATGGCCTCGTAAGATGCCACCATCTTTCCCAGGACTCAAGTGCAGTGATGCACTGACACCTGTTTTGGCTTCAATAGGTCCCTGACCAGAGTCATGAGTTCCTGGACCTTTTCTATCGGAAGATAAACCCTTTTCTGGTCCGTATCCAGAATCATGCCTAAGAAGGTCAAAGGAGTCGTAGGAACTAACTGTGACTTCGGGATATTGAGAATCCAGCCGTGTTGTTGTTACACCTTCAGTGAAAGTGACACGCTGTTCAACAACTGCTCTCACGATCTCGCTCTTATGAGGAGATCGTCCAAGTACGGGATAATTGTGACACCCTGCTTGTGCAGGAGCACCATCATTTCCGCCATTACCTTGGTGAAAATCCTCGGGGCCGTGGAAAGCCCAAACGGCAACATCTGAAATTGGTAATGACAATCCTGTACCGCAAATCTCAGGTACGCCTGATGAGGTGGATATATGGGAACATGAAGGTATGCATCCTTTATGTCCAGGGATACCATAAAATCCCCCCCTTCTAGGCTGGCGATGACCGCTCTCAGCGATTCCATCTTGGACTTAAAACATTTTCAAGTATAGGTTCAAGGATTTTAAATTTAAAATGGGTCTGACCGAACCGTCCGGTTTCGGGACTACAAATAGGGTTGAGTAATACCCCCTCCCTTGTTGAAGCAGGGGAACTTTGACCACCACCTGTTGAAGACACAATTTGTGAATTGCATTTAAAACTATCTCCCTTTCTGGGGGAGAAGCTGGTAGGGCCGATTTGAAAAACCGGCGAGGAGGTACCTCTTCGAATTCCAGCTTGCAACCCTGGGAAACAATTTCTATTGCCCAGGGATCCACCTGTGAGTGAACCCAGATGTGGCTGAAAAGTCGAAGACGTGCCCCCACTGGGGCGGACTCCCTCAGCGGAGCCCCAGCGTCATGCGGTGGATTTTGTAGAGGCCAGGGAGGACTTCTGCTCCTGAGAACTAGCTGTGGTTGGCAGCTTTTTCCCTCTGCCCTTACCTCTGGCAAGAAAGGACGATCCTCGTACTCTCTTGTTTTTATTTAACCGAAAGGACTGCATTTGATAATGTGGCGCTTTCTTAGGCTGTGAGGGAATATAAGGCAAAAAATTTGATTAACCTGCTGTAGCTGTGGAGACCAGGTCCGAGAGACCTTCCCCAAACAATTCCTCACCCTTGTAAGGTAAAACCTCCAAATGCCTATTTGAGTCGGCATCACCTGTCCATTGCCGGGTCCATAGGACTCGTCTAGCAGAAATCGACATAGCGTTGACTCTAGAACCCAGTAGGCCAATGTCTCTTTGAGCATCCCTCATATATAAGACAGCATCTTTAATATGACCCAGGGTCAATAAAATGGTATCCTTATCCAGGGTATCCAATTCCGCCGATAAGGTATCTGTCCACGCTGCTACAGCGCTACAAACCCAAGCCGACGCTATCGCCGATCTGAGTAAGGTACCAGAATGTGTGTAAATGGACTTTAAGGTAGCCTCCTGCTTGCGATCAGCAGGATCCCTGAGGGTAGCCGTATCTTGGGATGGCAGTGCTACCTTTTTGGATAAGCGCGTCAACGCTTTGTCCACCCTTGGGGAGGATTCCCACCGTATCCTGTCCTTAGCCGGGAAATGATACGCCATAAGAATCCTTTTGGGAATCTGCAATTTCTTGTCTTGAGATTCCCACGCCTTTTCAAATAACTCGTTCAGCTCATGAGAAGGGGTAAAGGTTACCTGAGGTTTCTTTTCCTTATACATGTGTACCCTCGTGTCAGGGACAGGGGGTTCCTCTGTGATATGCAAAACATCCTTTATTGCAATAATCATATATTGAATACTTTTAGCCAATTTTGGCTGTAACTTTGCATCATCGTAGTCAACACTGGAGTCAGAATCCATGTCGGTATTAGTGTCTACTATTTGGGATAGTGGGCGCTTTTGAGACCCCGAGGGTCCCTGCGACATAGGGGCAGGCAGGGCCTGACTCTCTGCATAATTCCTGGACTCAGCTTTGTCCAACCTTTTGTGCAATGAATTCACATTAGCACTTAAAACATTCCACATATCCACCCAGTCAGGTGTCGGTGTTGCCGACGGAGACACCACATTCATTTGCTCCACCGCCTCGCTAGGAAAGCCTTCTACCTTAGACATGCCGACACACGCGTACCGACACCACACACTCAGGGAAACCTCTTATCTGAAGACAGTTCCCCCACAAGGCCCTTTGGAGAGACAGAGAGAGAGTATGCCAGCACACACCCAGCGCTAATGACTTAGGGGGAAAAAACACACTATATGTTTACCCAGGTAGCGCTGTAATTATCTATTTGCGCCAAATTATGTGCCCCCCCCCCCCTTATTTTAAAACCCTCTTTCACCGTTGTAAGCAGGGGAGAGTCCGGGGAGCTTCCTCTCAGCGGTGTGCTGTGGAGAAAATGGCGCTGGTGAGTGCTGAGGAACAAGCTCCGCCCCCTCAGCGGCGGGCTTCGGTCACGCTGAAAAATTTAAAAACTGCCGGGGGATCTCTTTTATATACAGTGCCCAGCCTGTATATATGCTTATTGCCAGATTTGGAGGTCCTTATTGCTGCCCAGGGCGCCCCCCCTGCGCCCTGCACCCTTACAGTGACTGCTGTGTGTGTGCTGTGTGGGAGCAATGTCGCACAGCGTTACCACTGTGCATTACCTCTATGAAGATCTGAAGTCTTCTGCCGCCTCTGAAGTCTTCTTTCTTCACATACTCACCCGGCTTCTATCTTCCGGCTCTGCGAGGAGGACGGCGGCGCGGCTCTGGGACGAACGGCGAGGGTGAGACCTGCGTTCCATTCCCTCTGGAGCTAATGGTGTCCAGTAGCCTAAGAAACAGAGCCTAACATTAAAGTAGGTCTGTTTCTCTCCCCTCAGTCCCTCGATGCAGGGAGTCTGTTGCCAGTCACTTTACGAAAAAAAACGACACCAAAAAAAGTTTAAAAACTCATGTCGACCTTTTCATGTGTCGACCATGTGTCGATGTCGACCATGTCAATGTCGACCATTAGTGGTCGACCATGACATGGTCGACCATTCATACCAGAACCGCATATGTTATGCTTACTGTTTTCAAAAAGTTACCGGGCTGGGGCAAGCCTGGAGTTTTCACCTAGTTCCCGCTCTGGTGAACTAACTGCTAGTTAATGTTTTTTTGGTACCAGAAGTGCATTATTACTGTTTATTTACAGATCCTCTTCTTCTTGGATCTGCTGTGCTGTTCTCCCCAATGTTTTTTCCCTTTTGTGTCTTGTTTTGTCTGTTTATACTCTTCATTTTAGTACCATATTCTGTAGAAGGTGTATTTCCGGTCCTGGGAGTATATGCTGTGATATCCTCTGTGATTACTGCACGCTGCCGTGAGTCATGCTCTCCCTATGTTTTTGAATGGCTAACTTAAAATTCTGCACGTTTAATGTTGGAAGATTCCACTCCCCTGTGAAGCGGAAGAAAATTCTGCTTTATTTGTCCAAATTGCAAATAGAAGTAGCTTTCCTCCAGGAGTCTCATCTCCTCCCACCAGAGGTATTAAAACTTAATGCTTTAGGCTGGAAGGTGTTAGCGTCAGCCCCATTCACCGCTAAGGCTCGTGGAGTACTTATCTTAGTTAGACGCACTATACAAATTGAACTTCATTCCTCCCAATCAGACCCCGATGGTAGGTTTCTCATTGTTGATGCCACTCTTGAAAACACTCGCTTCCGTCTATGTAATGTATATGCCCCCAATGTTGATCCCCAATCCTTTTTTATATCCATTGCCGCTAAATTACATCCACACTCCCACAAACAGCTGGTCCTCGCAGGTGATTTTAATTCTGCTGTCTCCAATGCGCTTGATAGGAACACTAATCCTAGATCTAGACGCCCAATCCCTAAATATGGTCTACCCTATTTGATGTCGCAGCTGCATCTTGTTGATGTTTGGAGGGCGTGTCATCCAGTGGACCATGATTACACCTGTCTATCGGCATCTCATAGCACATTGCCAAGAATTGACTATTTATTTCTACCTCTATGTTTAATAAGGTTCAACTCGTCAGGATTGAGCCTATGGCCCTCATTCCGAGTTGTTCGCTCGGTATTTTTCATCGCATCGCAGTGAAAATCCGCTTAGTACGCATGCGCAATGTTCGCACTGCGACTGCGCCAAGTAACTTTACTATGAAGAAAGTATTTTTACTCACGGCTTTTTCTTCGCTCCGGCGATCGTAATGTGATTGACAGGAAATGGGTGTTACTGGGCGGATACACGGCGTTTCAGGGGCGTGTGGCTGAAAACGCTACCGTTTCCGGAAAAAACGCAGGAGTGGCCGGGGAAACGGTGGGAGTGCCTGGGCGAACGCTGGGTGTGTTTGTGACGTCAACCAGGAACGACAAGCACTGAAATGATCGCACAGGCAGAGTAAGTCTGGAGCTACTCTGAAACTGCTAACTCGTTTGTAATCGCAATATTGCGCGTACGTCGGTCGCAATTTTAAGAAGCTAAGATTCACTCCCAGTAGGCGGCGGCTTAGCGTGTGTAACTCTGCTACATTCGCCTTGCGAGCGAACAACTCGGAATGAGGGCCTATATCCCTATCTGATCATGCTTACCACCTTCCCTGACAGAGGCCCTGTCAGACAGTGGCGTTTCCTATCTCACTGCTAATTCCATTCAATTCCGTAATATGCTAGAGGCCTCATGGGCAGACTTTAAACATAGTAATGTTGTATCTGAGGAAGATTCACCTCTTTTGTAATGGCAAGCAAAACCTGTACTAAGGGGCTCTATTATCTCATTCACTTCCAAACACAAGAAGGACACCCAAACTTTATACCTTGATTCCCAATCGAAACTTACTAACGCTTACCAGGCATTCACACAAAATCCCTCCCCAACTACTAAAAATAGGATTTTAATACCTACCGGTAAATCCTTTTCTCCTAGTCCGTAGAGGATGCTGGGGACTCCAAAAGGACCATGGGGTATAGACGGGATCCGCAGTAGACATGGGCACACTATAAGACTTTGAATGGGTGTGAACTGGCTTCCTCCCTCTATGCCCCTCCTCCAGACCTCAGTTATAGGAACTGTGCCCAGGGAGATGGACATTTCGAGGAAAAGGATTTTTGTTAACCAAGAGTGAGTAACACACCAGCTCACACCACAACACACGTACAACATGGCTTTTAAGAAATACCAGTTAACAGCATGAACTAAAAACAGCAACAAGCTGAACATAACCGATACACAACCTCCATGTAACAGAAGCAATAACAATCAATACTACTGCAAATACAGTCCGCACTGGGATGGACGCCCAGCATCCTCTACGGACTAGGAGAAAAGTATTCAAATCCTATTTTCTCTTACGTCCTAGAGGATGCTGGGGACTCCAAAAGGACCATGGGGTCTATACCAAAGCTCCAGACCGGGCGGGAGAGTGCGGACGACTCTGCGGCACCAATTGAGCAAACATAAGGTCCTCATCAGCCAGGGTATCAAACTTGTAGAACTTAGCAAAAAAGTGTTTGAACTTGACCACGTCGCTGCTCAGCAAAGTTGAAGCGCCGAGACTCCTCGGGCATCCACCCAAGACGACCCCACCTTCCTGGTAGAATGGGCTTTCACTGACTTCAGCAACGGCAATCCAGCCGTAGAATGAGCATGCCGAATTGTATTACAGATCCAGCGGGCAATAGTCTGCTTGGAAGCAGGAGCCCCAATTTTGTTGAGAGCATATAGGACAAACAGAGCCTCTGATTTCCTAATGTGAGCCGTTCTGGCGACATAAATTTTCAAAGCTCTGACTACATCGAGAAATTTTGAAACAGCCAAGGCATCCGTAGCCACAGGTACCACAATAGGTTGGTTTATGTGAAACGAAGAAACCACCTTCGACAGAAATTGTTGACGAATTCTAAATTCCGCTCTATCCACATGGAAAATCAAATAGGGGCTCTTGTGAGACAAAGCCGCCAATTCCGACACCCGTCTTGCGGACGCCAAGGCCAAAAGCATGACCACCTTCCAAGTGAGAAATTTCAACTCAACCTTTCGCAAAGGTTCAAACCAGTGAGACATAAGAAATTGCAACACCACGTCAAGATCCTACGGCGCCACGGGTGGCACAAACGGAGGATGGATGTGCAGTACTCCCTTCACGAAAGTCTGAACCTCTGGAAGGGCGGCCAATTCTTTTTGAAAGAAAATAGATAATGCCGAAATCTGCACTTTAATGGAACCTAATTTCAGGCCTGCATCCACACCTGCCTGCAGAAAATGGAGGAAACGACCTAGCTGAAACTCCTCCGTAGGAGCTTTCTTGGCTTCACACCAAGAGACATACTTTCTCCAAATACGGTGATAATGATTCGCCGTGACCTCCTTTATAGCCTTAAAGAGAGTGGGGATGACTTCCCCGGGAATACCCTTTCAAGCTAGGATTTGGCGTTCAACTTCCACGCCGTCAAACGCAACCGCGGTAAGTCCTGGAAGACGCACGGCCCCTGCAGTAACAGATCCTCTCTGAGAGGAAGAGGCCAGGGATCTTCTATGAGCAATTCCTGAAGATCCGGATACCAGGCCCTCCGTGGCCAATATGGAACAATGAGTACCGCCTGAACCCTTGTTCTTCTTATGATCCTTATCACTTCTGGAATGAGTGGAAGTGGAGGGAACACATATACCGACTGAAACACCCACGGAGTCACCAGGGCGTCCACTGCACTGGCTTGAGGGTCCCTCGACCTGGAACAATATCTCTGAAGCTTCTTGTTGAGGCGAGACGCCATCATGTCTATGTGAGGAATTCCCCAACGACTTGTGACTTCTGCAAAAAACCTCTTGATGAAGACCACACTCTCCTGGATGGAGATCGTGTCTGCTGAGGAAATCCGCTTCCCAGTTGTCCACGCCCGGAAGTAAGACCGCTGACAGAGCGCTTACATGTTTTTCCGCCCAGCAGAGAACTTCTGTGGCCTCCGCCATCGCTGCTCTGCTCTTTGTTCCGCCCTGGCGGTTTATGTACGCCACCGCTGTTACGTTGTCTGACTGAATCAGGACAGGTAGACCTCGAAGAAAGTGTTCCGCTTGCAGAAGGCCGTTGTAGATGGCTCTTAATTCCAGAACGTTTATGTGCAGACAAGCTTCCTGGCTGGACCATTTTCCCTGGAAATTTTTTCCCTGTATGACTGCTCCCCAGCCTCGGAGACTTGCATCCGTGGTCACCAGGACCCAATCCTGGTATCACTGACCTGGTTGGAAAGTGTTGTGGACTCGGGGCTTCTTCCGGTGACCGGGAAGAGGAACCGCTACTGGGTCGCAGTAGAGATGGCCAGATGTAGGTCTTCCTCATAAAGGATTAAGACGGCAGGCAGGAGGCACGGGGGAATGCTTGAAGGTCTCCTGAAAGACAAGACTTGTAAAGATGCTGAATGCTGAGGCACTGTGATGCTGGAGGCACAGTTATTGAGGCACGGAAGTGCCGGAGGCACAGAGGTGCGGGAGGCACTGAGGTGCTGGAGGCACAGGTATTGAGGCACGGAAGTGCCAGAGGCACAGCGATGCTGAGGCACTGAGGTGCTGGGGGCACAGGTATTGAGGCACGGAGGTGCCGGAGGCACAGGTATTGAGGCACAGAGGTGCCGGAGGCACAGCGATGCTGAGTGCTGAGGCACAGAGGTGCTGGAGGCACTGAGGTGCTGGA
Organism: Pseudophryne corroboree; assembly: GCF_028390025.1. Lineage (NCBI taxonomy): Eukaryota > Metazoa > Chordata > Amphibia > Anura > Myobatrachidae > Pseudophryne > Pseudophryne corroboree. Next base: position 645,517,896 of record NC_086447.1, on the reverse strand, counting down.
GGTACAGGTATTGAGGCACGGAAGTGCCGGAGGAACAGCGATGCTGAGTGCTGAGGCACAGAGGTGCTGGGGGCATAGGTATTGAGGCACGGAGGTGCGTGGAGGCACTTGGGCGCTTGGAAGCACGGAGGTGCTTGGAGGCCCGGAGGTGCTTGGAGGCCCGGAGGTGCTTGGAGGCACGAAGATGCTTGGAGGAACGGAGACCGCAGGAATGGAGACCGCAGGAACGTGGGAGCTCTGGAGATCACAGCTTCTGACAGCAGAATTGATGACACTCAGGCACCGGAGCCCCGCCCGGCGTCCGAACCCAAACTTCCCGCCTCTCTCCGACTGGCGGAGAGCGCCGACGACGCCACCCGCCCATCTGACCCCCGGGGACGCCAGGCGCACTCGCGACGCCCGTCCCCCGGACATCCGCCGGGACCAGCGCCGACAGAGCAACAGGAGCCGGGGACCACCAGCGGGGACGGCCGCCAGGAAGCCCAGCGCACCCGGAGGGGTAAGCGCGGTGGCATGACAGTACCCCCTCCTCTAGGAGTGGCCTCAGGACACTTTCCTGGTTTAGTTGGGTGTCTGGAATGAAAGATCCGAATTAGTCGGGGAGCGGTGACCTCAGAAGCCTTTATCAAACTTCTTTCTTCAGGTCCATAACCCTTCCATTCCACCAAATATTGTAAACCCTTGTGATAGTAACGAGAGTCTAGAATAGTTTTGATCTCGAAGTCTGTTCCTGTTTCAGTCTCCATTGAGGTGGGGCTAGAGGCCTTTGAATGAAAATGATTAAGGACGAGAGGACGAAGAAGAGAAACATGGAAGGCATTAGGTATACGTAGGTGAGAAGGAAAACCCAGCTTACAGACCACAGGATTCAGGACTTGTAGCACAGGGTAAGGACCGATGAATCTTGGAGCAAACTTCATGGTGGGCACCTTCAACCGGAGATTACATGTGGACAGCCATACCCTGGCACCAACCTTGTATTGAGGAGCGGCTCGCCGTTTCTTATCTGCGAAGAACTTGTACCTGTTATGATTCCCGTACTCCAGACCAGAGGAGATCTTATGGCAGAGGTCTGAGTACTGGAAAGATATGCTGGTTACGGGAGCAGGAAAGCCTAGTAACCCCTGGCGCCCTAACTCCGTTGTCTCGCCCGTGTTATCAGAAATCCCCTGCGAGACTATGGTTGCTTGAGCCCATGGCAGCCGCGTTTGAAGGGCGGATTATGTCTGCCCAACTTCGATGCCCCCTCAGGTCTTAATGGGAGACAAAGGGAAATCCGAGACAGGGTGATAACAAGGGGCCCTCTGACTAAGCAACCAGGCCAGGGGCTACAAGCTAACTAACTTAAACCAAAAGTATGTGCGGACAAACCGCCAGGGAAAAGGACAACCAAAGATCCACTGATCCGTTACTCCTATCCAGCACCGCTGGATACCAGAGTGGATTTGTGGGAGCGGAATCCTCCGCAAAAGCTCCGGAACACAATGAAACTAAATAATAAACAGTAAGCGGTCAAGCCGCAACGCACGGCTACGCCGCGACTCACGAACACCACAGGATGTTAAAGGTGCTCGGTCGGACTCCAGGAATAGATGACAACTTCCGAGTACAGGACCACTGAGGACAGGAACAACCGGATTGAGCAGGACTGGAAACTCTCTGTAACTGACACAGCAAACAGGAAGCTATCACCGGCGTCTGTGAGAAGTCCTGAGAGTGCTTAAATTTGGGAGCCCTCCAATCAAGATCCAGACAGGGTAATCACATAATCATGCTGTGCAGCTGCATGCTGTACGGCCAGGATACAATTGAACTGATTAATTAAGACCCAGCAACGGGGAACGCGGTCCGAGCGTGGCGTCCCCGTTGCTAGGGTCTGAGCGGCTCCGTGCGCCCGGCGTCTAGCGTTGCTAGGGAGCCGGCGGCTGTCTGCCTGCGGCGTCCCTAGTTGCTAGGCGCCGGGCCGCACTGACGGGCGGACCCTCGGCGCCTAACAGTACCGGACTGAAACCTTCTTAAGATTAGCATGAATCTTACTCCAAATTTGTCCGAAGTGTCGTAGAGTGGACGTTACAGCTGGAACCTCTTCTGTCGGAAGGCTTGGTAATTCTGGAATACGTGGATGGAACCCGTAGTTGACGAAGAATGGAGATTCCCCAGTGGAAGAATGAAACGAATGGTTATGGGCAAACTCCGCCCAAGGCAACAACTCCACCCAGTTGTCCTGTGAAGGGGAGAGATAAAGACGAAGGAAAGTCTCTAGATCTTGATTGACTCGTTCCGTTTGACCATTCGTTTGGGGATAATAAGCGGATGAAAAGTTAAGTTTAATCTGTAGAGTCGAACAGAGGGCTTTCCAAAACCTTGCGGTGAACTGTACCCCACGGTCAGAGACTATTTCTTGTGGCAACCCATGCAACCGAAAATGTTCTTGGATGAACAGTAGAGCTAGTTTCGGAGCTGTCGGTAGACCAGTCAAAGGCACGAAGTGTGCCATCTTCGAAAAACGGTCAACGATTACCCAGACGGTGTTGTAACCCTTGGAAGAGGGCAAGTCAGTGATGAAGTCCATGGAAATGTGAGTCCAGGGTCTCACAGGGATAGGCAAAGGACGAAGTAACCCAGCAGGAGGCAGGCGAGGAGATTTATGTTGTGTACACTGTGGACAAGAATTAACGTAATCCTGTACATCCTTCCTCATGGTGTTCCACCAGTAAGACCTTTGCAGAAACTTGTACATCTTCTGGGCACCGGGATGACCGGAAAACTTGGAGTTATGGACCCACTGTAATATTCTTGGCCGGAATCTAGCTGGTACGGACATTCTTCCAGGAGGAGGAGCTGGAGTAGTTAAAGCAGCGGAGACAGAAACTGGATTTCGAAATAAACTCCGCTCAAAAGATTCGTCCTCGTCTGTGGAAACTTGTGAACGGGACAGCGCATCTGCTTTAATATTGAGAGTCCCGGCCTGGTACTTGATAACAAAAGAAAATCGAGTAAAGAAAAGTGCCCATCTCGCTTGGCGAGGATTCAAGCATTGTGCGGATTTGATGTACAGCAAATTTTTGTGATCCGTGTAAATGGTAAACACATGTTTAGCCCCTTCCAAGAGGTATCTCCACTCTTCCAAGGCGGATTTAATTGCCAAAAGTTCCTGGTCTCCAATAGTGTAATTTCGTTCGGCCGGAGAGAATTTACGAGAGTGGAAGCCACACGGATGTAACTTCTTATCAGAGGAGTACTGAGAGAGAACGGCCCCAACCCCCGACTGAAGATGTGTCAACCTCCAGGAAGAAAGGTTCATCGAAATTTGGTTGTTGGAGAACTGGAGCGGCCATGAAAGCTAACTTCAAGTGGGAAAATGCCTCAATGGCTTCGGGAGGCCACAAACTCGGATTAGAGCCCTTTCTTATCAGGGCAGTAATGGGCGCGACAATGGTGGAGAAACCTCTAACGAATTTCGTGTAGTAATTCGCAAAGCCCAGGAACCTTTGTATTGCTTTCAAAGAGAGAGGCTGAGTCCAGTCACGAATGGCAGAAAGCTTTTCCGGATCCATGCGAAGCTCCGTCCCCGAGATGATATAACCGAGGAACGGAATTGATGTTACTTCAAAGGTACATTTGGAAAGCTTAGCATAGAGATGATTCTCTCGTAAACGGTGGAGCACTTCTTTGACTTGAGTCCTGTGTTCCAACAAGATTCTTGGAAAAAATCAGTATGTCGTCCAAATATACCACAACACTCTGATATAACATGTCTCGGAAGATTTCGTTGACGAATCCCTGGAAAACAGCAGGAGCATTACTAAGACCGAACGGCATCACCAAGTATTCGTAATGCCCATCTCGGGTATTGAAGGCAGTCTTCCATTCATCCCCTTCTCGGATGCGTATAAGATTATAAGCTCCCCTCAAGTCGAGTTTGGAGAAAACGCGGGCACCACGAACCCTATCAAATAACTCTGTGATTAGTGGCATGGGGTATTTATTCTTGATAGTGATATCGTTTAAGCCGTGGTAGTCGATACATGGTCTCAACCCCCCGTCCTTCTTCTTCACGAAAAAGAAGCCCGCTCCAGGAGGGGAGGAAGAGGGGCGAATAAATCCCTTGAGCAGATTGAGCAGATTGGACTTAATATATTCCGACATAGCTTGAGTCTCGGGAAGTGATAGGGGATATGTGCGACCACGAGGTGGCGTCTTCCCTGGGACAAGGTCAATAGGGCAGTCCCAAGGCCTATGAGGTGGTAACAGATCAGCTACTTGTTCCGAAAACACATCCTTGTACCCTTGATACACCTCCGGAATATGCTCTTCATCCGTCTTGGAAGAGACACGGAGCGGACAAACAGGAGTGAGACAATTAGCGTGACAAAAGGAACTCCAGGACAGAATTTGTGAAGACTTCCAGTCAATGTGGGGATTATGAATTTTTAGCCAAGGCATTCCAAGGACCAGATCATGGTGCATTTCTGGGATCACCAAGAGTTCCAGACTTTCTTGATGTAGAGCCCCGACCTGCAGCTTAACTGGCTCCGTGCGCCACATTATGAGACCCTTGGAAATTCTAGTCCCGTTGATAGCCGTCAACGAAATAGGCCGCTCGATAGGCCATAACTTTAAACCCATGCTTTGGACACAGGAGGAAGAAACGAAGTTCCCCGCAGCCCCGGAATCCAACAGGGCTTCACAAGACTTGGAGGCTGAATCGGTGACTAGAGTTACAGGAAGCAAACAGTCCAAAATTGGAGAAGATTTTGTCGTAACCCCCAGCTTGACTCCTCCGGAACAAGCTAGGCCTGCCCGTTTCCCGGACGGGATTTACAAAACTTGAGAAAGTAATCTGCGGCTCCACAGTAAAGGCAAAGTTTACCCTCACAACGACGCTGTCGTTCTTCCGGAGACAGTCGGGATCGGTTAATTTGCATGGGCTCGTCCGAGCTAGGCATAGCCACCGGTCTAGGAGTAGGCTTCAGGAACCTGTAACGATCTGAACGGCTATGTTCTCTTCCACGCTCCTGCATCCGAAGATCCACCTTGACGCAAAGGGAAATCAACTCTTCTAATGGATCCGGCAGATCCCTTGTGACCAGCTCATCTTTCAGCCGATCGGAGAGACCGTTCCAGAAGGCAGCTCTCAGGCCATCATTATTCCAGCGTAATTCAGAGGCAATGGTCTGGAAATGAACCACGTACTGACCCACGGAACGGGAGCCCTGACGAACACGGAGCAAGTCGGAAGAAGCAGTGGTCATCCTGCCGGGTTCGTCGAAAATTCTTCGAAAGGACGTGATGAATTTGGTGTAGTTGGAAACCACGGGATCAGATCGTTCCCACAACGGAGATACCCAATCCAACGCTGATCCCTCAAGCAGGGAAATTATATACGCTACCTTAGAGCGATCCGTAGGGAAGTTATGAGCGAGCAGCTCGAAGTGCACCTCGCACTGATTTAAAAAACCACGGCAATTCTTCGGGTTCCCATTGTAGCGGGAAGTAGTAGGAAGCTGAAGACGTGACCTGGTACCGGCCGGAGGTTGGACATTACTGGAAACAGCAACTGGAGCCGGAATTGCGGAGGCTAAGGATGCTTGGATTTGATCCAATCGGCCGGACAGTTCCTGGAGATATTGCATCACCTGACCCTGTGTCGCCTCTTGAGACCGAACTCGGGAAGCCAAACTTTGGATGGCGCTCGACTCTGTGTTCCGATTCCCCGGGTCCATGTGGCTGGAGTATACTATCACTGACCTGGTTGGAAAGTGTTGTGGACTCGGGGCTTCTTCCGGTGACCGGGAAGAGGAACCGCTACTGGGTCGCAGTAGAGATGGCCGGATGTAGGTCTTCCTCATACAGGATTAAGACGGCAGGCAGGAGGCACGGAGGAATGCTTGAAGGTCTCCTGAAAGACAAGACTTGTAAAGATGCTGAATGCTGAGGCACTGAGATGCTGGAGGCACAGGTATTGAGGCACGGAAGTGCCGGAGGCACAGCGATGCTGAGTGCTGAGGCACAGAGGTGCTGGAGGCACTGAGGTGCTGGAGGCACAGGTATTGAGGCACGGAAGTGCCGGAAGCACAGCGATGCCGAGTGCTGAGGCACAGAGGTGCTGGAGGTACTGAGGTGCTGGGGGCACAGGTATTGAGGCACGGAGGTGCCGGAGGCACAGGTATTGAGGCACGGAGGTGCCGGAGGCACAGCGATGCTGAGTGCTGAGGCACTGAGGTGCGGCACTGAGGTGCTGGAGGCACAGGTATTGAGGCACAGCGATGCTGAGTGCTGAGGCACAGAGGTGCTGGAGGCACTGAGGTGCTGGGGGCACAGGTATTGAGGCACGGAGGTGCGTGGAGGCGCTTGGAAGCACGGAGGTGCTTGGAGGCACGGAGGTGCTTGGAGGCACGGAGACCGCAGGAACGGAGACCGCAGGAACGTGGGAGCTCTGGAGATCACAGCTTCTGACAGCAGAATTGATGACACTCAGACACCGGAGCCCCGCCTGGCATCCGAACCCAAACTTCCCGCCTCTCTCCGACTGGCGGAGAGCGTCGACGACGCCACCCGCCCATCTAACCCCCGGGGACGCCAGGCGCACTCGCGACGCCCGTCCCCCGGACATCCGCCGGGACCAGCGCCGACAGAGCAACAGGAGCCGGGGACCACCAGCGGGGACGGCCGCCAGGAAGCCCAGCGCACCCGGAGGGGTAAGCGCAGCGGCCGCGGCGGCATGACACCTGGATCCCGAACCTGCGTCCCTCTAGGAGGTGAGAACTTTGAAGCCACCACAGGAGAGATATTCTGGTCCTGAAAGATAGACTTATTTTCCGGTGCATGTGCAGGTGAGACCCGGACCACTTGTCCAACAGGTCCCACTGAAACACCCGGGCATGAAACCTGCTGAACGGAATGGCTTCGTAAACTGCAACCATCTTCCCCAGCACCCGAGTACATTGATGGATCAACACTCTTGCTGGTTTCAGAATCTCCTTGACCATGGTCTAGATTTCAAGAGCTTTTTCCGCTGGGAGAAACACTCTCTGCAGTTCCATGTCCAGGGTCATGCCCAAGAAAGACAGCCGAGTTGTCGGAATCAACTGTGACTTCGGCAAATTTAGAATCCAACCATGTTGTTGCAGAACTGTCAGGGAGAGTGCCACGTTTCTTAACAACAGGTCCTTTGACCTTGCCTTTATCAGGAGATCATCCAAGTACGGGATAATTGTGACACCCTGCTTGCGTAGGAGTACCATAATTTCCGCCATTACTTTGGTGAAGACCCTCGGGGCCGTGGCAAGACCAAACGGCAAAGTCTGAAATTGGTAATGACAATCCAGAACCGCAAACCTCAGGAAAGCTTGATGTGGAGGATATATTGGGACTGACAATGACACGCTGTTGACACAGCTTTTGTATCGCAGCACGCACTACTTCCTTTTCTGGGATAGAAACTGGCAAGGCTGATTTGAAAAATCGGTGGGGGGGCACTTCTTGAAACTCCAGTTTGTACCCTTGGGACACTATGTCTAACACCCAAGGATCCAGGCCCGAGTGAAACCAGACCTGACTGAAGAGTCGGAGATGTGCCCCTACCGGTACGGACTCCCGTAGAGGAGCCCCAGCGTCATGCGGTGGACTTGGCAGAAGCCGGGGAGGAGTGCTGCTTCTGGGAGCCTGGCACAGCAGGCGACCTTTTTCCTCTTCCTCTACCTTTAGAGGCAAGGAAGGACGACCCTCTTCCTTTTTTGTATTTATTAGGGCGAAAGGACTACATCTGATAATGCGGCGTCTTTTTCTGTTGTGCAGGAACATAAGGAAGAAAGGATGACTTACCCACTGTAGCTGTAGACACCAGATCAGCGAGGCCGTCACCAAACAAGATACTACCTTTATAAGGGAGAGCTTCCATAGCTTTCTTAAGGCCCGTACACACTGGTCAATATATCGGACGTTCTCTTGAACGGCCGATATATCGCGGGACCATCGGCCAGTGTGTACGGCCGATACGTCTGTGAACTCCGTCGTTCACAGACGTATCGCGTCGGCCGCGCAGCACAGCCGACAGCCAATATATCTACCGATATATTGGCGCGTCGCTGTGTGTGTACGGGGCGGTCGGCCGACCGCCCGTACACATGCTGCAGCGGCTGGCGGTGATTGACAGCTGAACTGGGCGGGCGTGTGTACACGCCCGCCCAGTTCATGACGTCAGTCCCCGACGGATCGGGCAGTGTGTATGCTGAACACACTGCCCGATCCGTCCATAGATATATCTGCAGATCAATTGATCTGCAGATATATCTACTAGTGTGTACCCACCTTTAGAGTCGGCATGAGCATTCCATTGATGAATCCACAGCGCTCTCCTGGCCGAGATTGCCATGGCATTGGCCCTTGATCCCAAGAGGCCAATATCCCTTGCCGCATCCTTCAGGTAAGCCGCAGCGTCCCTGATATAACAGAGAGTCAAAAGAATGCTATCCCTATCCAGGGTATCCATGTCAGATGCCAAATTATCTGCCCACTTGCCAATAGCACTACTCACCCATGCCGACGCCACGGCAGGTCTGAGCAGCGCACCCGTAGTGATATAAATGGATTTTAAGGTCGATTCCTGCTTCCGATCCGCAGGGTCCTTTAGGGCAGCAGTGTCAGGAGACGGAAGCGCCACCTTCTTTGACAGTCGTGACAGAGCCTTGTCCACATTGGGAGATGACTCCCACTTTTCCCTGTCGTCAGAGGGGAAAGGATATGCCATTAGAATTCTCTTGGGAATCTGCCACCTTTTGTCAGGAGATTCCCAAGCTTTTTCACAAAGAGTGTTCAGCTCATGAGACGGGGGAAACGTCACCTCAGGCTTTTTTCCCTTATACAAACAAACCCTTGTATCAGGAACAGTAGGTACTTCAGAAATATGTAAAATGTCTTTAATTGCCACAGTCATGTACTGAACACTCTTAACCAGTTTCGGATTTAAACTGGCCTCACTATAATCGACACTGGAATCAGAGTCCGTGTCGGTATCAGTATCCGCCATCTGTGTAAATGAATGCTTTTGTGACCCGGAGGGGGCCTGTACCTGAGACAAGGCGTCCTCCATAGATTTTCTCCACGTTTGTGTCTGAGAATCATATTTATCCAGCCTTTTAGTCAATAACGCCACATTTGCATTCAATGTACTCAACATATCCACCCAATCAGCAGTCGGCGGTGCCGACAAAGTCACTCCCAGCGCCTCATCTGCCCCCAATGCAACTTCCTCCGGGGAGGAGCACTCAGCCTCAGACATGTCGACACACACGTACCGACATGCACAAACACACTGGCTATAGGGGACAGACCCACAGGAAAACCTGTTAGAGAAACACAGAGGAGTTTACAAGCTCACACCCCAGCGCCTATCCCAGTACTGAGAGCAATTCACACAGCCTCAGACCTGTTTGCGCTGCTATTATAATGGGTTAATCGCACCAAATTACTGTGCCCCCCCCCCCCCCCCCCCTGTTTTGCTCCCTGTTACTTGTGCAGGAAAGTAGAGGTCCGGGCCAGCGTCTCTGTCCTGTGAAGAGAAAATGGCGCTGGTAAGCTGTGAGGGCTAAGCCACGCCCCGTCACCGGCGCGCTGTGGTCCCGCTCGAATTTAAAATATTTATACTGGCGGGAGCTATATCAAGTGCCTAGGCACTACAGACATATATACTTTGCCCGGATTATTTGTTAGACTCCAGCAATCATGCTGCCCAGAGTGCCCCCCCTGCGCCCTGCAAGTGCCGCCAGAAGTGTGTGTGGGAGCATGGGGCGCGGCGCGACCGCTGCGCGGTACCTCATTACTGAAGTCTTCTGCCGTCACTGAAGTCTTCTGATCTTCTTTATACTCACCCGGCTTCTTTCTTCTGGCTCTGTGAGGGAGCTGACGGAGCGGCTCCGGGAACAAGCAGCTAGGCGCACCAAGTGATCGAACCCTCTGGAGCTAATGGTGTCCAGGAGCCTAAGAAGCAGCGCCTTTGAACTCAGAAGAAGTAGGTCTGCTTCTCTCCCCTCATTCCCGCGAAGCAGGGAGCCTGTAGCCAGCAGGACTCCCTGAAAATAAAAAACCTATCATAAAGTCTTTTCAGAGAAACTCAGGAGAGCTCCCCTAGTATGTATCCAGTCTCTCTGGGCACAGAATCTAACTGAGGTCTGGAGGAGGGGCATAGAGGGAGGAGCCAGTTCACACCCATTCAAAGTCTTATAGTGTGCCCATGTCTCCTGCGGATCCCGTCTATAACCCCATGGTCCTTTTGGAGTCCCCAGCATCCTCTAGGACGTAAGAGAAAAACAATACTATGAACAAAAGTCTTTGCTTGATAAACTTTAGGCCCAAATCGAATCTCAACTAACATTTATGTCTCAAAGTAGATTCCATAAATTTGGTAATCGATCTAGTAGATTGCTTTCTAATCTTTTAAAAGGCCAACACCCCCCAACGCTTATTCGTGCTTTGAAGAAAGCAGATGGCACGGTAGTTCATAATAGTAGCCAAGTGTCTGAGGTACTGCACTCTTTTTACGCCTCGTTATACTATGAGCCCACCATTGATCAGCAACAACAACAATCTTTCTGGTCCTCCATTACACTCCCTTCCCTGTCTTCTGTCTCCTCCCAGTCCTTATTGGCCACCATTACTGAAGAGGAAGTGTTGCATTCAATCAAAAGCCTGAAAACAGGCAAGGCCCCTGGTCCCGATGGCATGACCAATGAATACTACAAAATTTTAGCTCCCCATTTAGTCAAACCCCTCTGCACCTTCTTCAACCTACTCTTAACAGGGACCCCTCCCCCTCTTTATTTCAATTCTGCGATTTTGAAAATTCTACACAAACCAGGTAGAGATCCCATACTTCCCATCTCATATAGACCTATTTCCCTATTAACTACGGATTACAAACTTTACACAAAAATTATGGCGGATCGGGTAAAACCCTTTTTGCCTTCCCTAATTCAGGAAGACCAGAAAGGATTTATATGGGGCCGTCATTCTGCGGTAAATGTGCGCAAGGTATTGGCTGTCATGCAATGGCTGGAGGCTTCGAGAGTCTTATGCCCTTTTATCTTTAGACGCCGAAAAGGCTTTCGACCTAGTCACCTGGGACCATCTGTTTAATACCATGCACAGGTTTGGATTCCCGGATGCCTTCATCCGTGCGGTCCAGCTTCTGTATACTAATTCCTCATCCCAAATTATTTGTAATAGTTATCTTTCTTCCCAAATTCCTCTTTATAGGGGAACCAGGCAAGGATGTCCTCTTTTGCCTCTTTTATTTGCTATAGCCATAGAGCCGCTGGCCATTGCCTTGCGTACAACTCCCCTATATTCTGGTATTATTGTTGGGGCAACTGAAATAAAACTCAGTTTGTTTGCTGACGACATGCTACTGTTTATCTCACAGCCCCAATCTTCTATCCCTGCTATAAAACATATTATAGAACACTTTGGCTCCTTCTCAGGCTTTAGAGTAAACTATGATAAATCCCGGCTCCTTCCCTTGGGCTCTAACAATTCCTCGACCCCCCTATCCTCTTCCATGACACAATTCACAATTTGTCTTCCCTCGCTTAAATATCTAGGCATTATGATTCCCCCTACCTTAAACGCGCTTTATTCTGCAAATTTCCATCATATCTATTCCTCTTCCGAAAAGATATTGAAAAGGTGGATGGATTTACCTTTATCACTATCCGGTAGAGTGGTGGTTGTCAAGAATTTTGATTTTCCCAAATTGTCTTACGTTCTCCAAATGCTCCCACTGCCGCTGTCTAAGTGTGATACCCAACGGTTTGACTCTCTTTTCAGAAAATGTATTTGGTCAGGGAAGAAATCTACAGTATCTCGCCATACGTTACTATTGCCAAGGGTGGGGGGCGGCTTTGGGATGCCAGACATCTCTGCTTTTTCGAATGTTGCTATGTTTCGCTACATTGTAGACTGGTTTTCTGGTGGCTCGGTATATACCCTCCCCGAAGAACACCTTTTCCACCCCTTTTCTCCAGCTGCCGTACTTCATGCACCCACCTCATTGATTGCCCCGCATTTAAAGTCTAATGTACTCTTCTGTGACACTTATAAAGCATGGAAATCTATTAATAAGCATCTACATAGGAATTTTGCTAACTCCACCTACACTACCTTTTGGGGTAACCCCCAATTTACTCCTGGCCTTGATAACCATACTTACCTTACATAGAAGGAAAAGGGCATTTCATCTATACGAAATATCTTTGACCCAGGCGGTGTAATATACCCCTTCTCTACCCTGATTAATAAATATAACTTACCAAATTGTCATTTCTTTATGTATCTACAATCTCGCCATTCTGCACATTTATTACCAACTGCAATGTCTCTTGATACTGATATTGACCCCCTTACTCCCCTCTTGCACTCAAATTTAGCCCTTGGCTATAGGATACGTAACTTGTATTCCATTCTTATAGACTCTGGAAGGCGAACTTTACAATCTAAGCTCCATTATCGCTGGTTTCAGGATATTCCTGATCTCTCACCTATGTCGACTATTCTGTCCACACTATCTTCAACACTTAAACATTTAAAGTCAGCAGCCTTACAGGAAACACACCTTAAGTTTTTGAATAGAGCTTACATCTCCCCGAAGCAACACTCCTAATTTTACCCTAGCCTCTTCTGGTCGATGTTCTAAATGCGGGATGGCTGACGCCACATACTTTCATAATTTTTGGGGTTGTAGAAAAATTAGAACTTTTTGGAACAGGTTAATGAACTATATTAATGTTGTTTTCTCACTCCACCTCTGCAAACTCCCAGCCGCCTGCTTATTCTATTGCTTCTCAGACTGGGATTTGGGTCCTCAGAAAACTAAGATTGTCCCTGCTCTAACTGTTATACTTACCATAGCTAAGAAATTAATTCTTACTCACTGGTTGCATAGACACTCTCCATCTATTGCTGAATTGAAGGCGTCTTTACTGAATAATATTTTCTACGAAAGATAAGCTATAGTGCCTGACATAGAATCGGGAGCTCCTAGATTTTATGGGAAATGGGATGCTGTCTTACAGAGTTATGATGAGTGCACTCAACTCAGGATCCAACAGATTTTTGAGTCCACTACCTGGTTCCTGCTTAGACAGATTACCTGAATCCTATATCCCCAATGATGTATGTACAACGTGACCTTATATTTTTGACTGTATAACTCCATTTATTGAATATGGGTGCTTCTCACCACTCTGCGGGATTACTATTCCTCTAGGGACTTATGATACATACTGTCTTTGTTTTGGTTGCGTTTGTCCCCCCATCCCTTCCTCTTCCCACCTCTCTCTTCTTAGTCTCTTTTTCCTCCCCTCTTATTTTTCTCTATTTTGCAATTTCATTGCTGTATATTTTGTTTAATATTTTTCTTCTATAAAAACAGAAAATCAATATTGAAGGACGGGTTACTCGTGGAAAGTTTTCAATTGTTGATTGATTTATTGTTCTGTTGCGCCTATGACTCTCGATATAAGGGTGCATGTCTGATTCTTTTTTCATTTGTTTCCCTCATGCCCGTATGATGCAATTGTCGTGATCTATTATGCAAGATGCGCTCACTGGGTAATGGAGCAACATATTCTTTATGATTGACATGTATCGTTTTCACTACTTTGTGCCCACTTATATTGCGCAATTTGTATTATTTCCATATCATGACGATCCTGTACGAAACAACTTTACATCATGTCTTTTCATGTGATATGTCTTCAAATCAATAATGCTTGTTTGACCCCATGTGCCTTTTCTTCAATAAAAACAGTTATATTAAAAAAAAAATAAGAATTTACTTACCGATAATTCTATTTCTCGGAGTCCGTAGTGGATGCTGGGGTTCCTGAAAGGACCATGGGGAATAGCGGCTCCGCAGGAGACAGGGCACAAAAAGTAAAGCTTTTCCAGATCAGGTGGTGTGCACTGGCTCCTCCCCCTATGACCCTCCTCCAGACTCCAGTTAGGTACTGTGCCCGGACGAGCGTACACAATAAGGGAGGATTTTGAATCCCGGGTAAGACTCATACCAGCCACACCAATCACACCGTACAACTTGTGATCTAAACCCAGTTAACAGTATGATAACAGAGGAGCCTCTGAAAGATGGCTCCCTAAACAATAACCCGAATTAGTTAACAATAACTATGTACAAGTATTGCAGATAATCCGCACTTGGGATGGGCGCCCAGCATCCACTACGGACTCCGAGAAATAGAATTATCGGTAAGTAAATTCTTATTTTCTCTATCGTCCTAGTGGATGCTGGGGTTCCTGAAAGGACCATGGGGATTATACCAAAGCTCCCAAACGGGCGGGAGAGTGCGGATGACTCTGCAGCACCGAATGAGAGAACTCCAGGTCCTCCTTTGCCAGGGTATCAAATTTGTAGAATTTTACAAACGTGTTCTCCCCTGACCACGTAGCTGCTCGGCAGAGTTGTAATGCCGAGACCCCTCGGGCAGCCGCCCAAGATGAGCCCACCTTCCTTGTGGAATGGGCCTTAACAGATTTAGGCTGTGGCAGGCCTGCCACAGAATGTGCAAGTTGAATTGTGTTACAAATCCAACGAGCAATCGACTGCTTAGAAGCAGGCGCACCCAACTTGTTGGGTGCATACAGTATAAACAGCGAGTCAGATTTTCTGACTCCAGCCGTCCTTGAAATGTATATTTTTAAAGCTCTGACAACGTCCAACAACTTGGAGTCCTCCAAGTCGCTTGTAGCCGCAGGCACTACAATAGGCTGGTTCAGGTGAAACGCTGATACCACCTTAGGGAGAAAATGCGGACGCGTCCGCAGCTCTGCCCTATCCGAATGGAAAATTAAATAAGGGCTTTTATAAGATAAAGCCGCCAGTTCAGATACTCTCCTGGCGGACGCCAGGGCCAGTAACATAGTCACTTTCCATGTGAGATATTTCAAATCCACATTTTTTAGTGGTTCAAACCAATGGGATTTGAGGAAATCTAAAACTACATTTAGATCCCACGGTGCCACCGGAGGCACCACAGGAGGCTGTATATGCAGTACTCCTTTGACAAAAGTCTGGACCTCAGGAACTGAGGCCAATTCTTTTTGGAAGAATATTGACAGGGCCGAAATTTGAACCTTAATAGATCCCAATTTGAGACCCATAGACAATCCTGATTGCAGGAAATGTAGGAAACGACCCATTTGAAATTCCTCCGTCGGAGCACTCCGATCCTCGCACCACGCAACATATTTCCGCCAAATGCGGTGATAATGCTTCGCGGTGACTTCCTTTCTTGCCTTAATCAAGGTAGGAATGACTTCTTCTGGAATGCCTTTTCCTTTTAGGCTCTGGCGTTCAACCGCCATGCCGTCAAACGCAGCCGCGGTAAGTCTTGGAATAGACACGGTCCCTGCTGAAGCAGGTCCTGTCTTAGAGGTAGAGGCCACGGATCGTCCGTGACCATCTCTTGAAGTTCCGGGTACCAAGACCTTCTTGGCCAATCCGGAGCCACTAGTATCGTTCTTACTCCGCTTTGCCGTATGATTCTCAATACCTTTGGTATGAGAGGCAGAGGAGGAAACACATACACCGACTGGTACACCCAAGGTGTTACCAGCGCGTCCACAGCTATTGCCTGCGGATCTCTTGACCTGGCGCAATACCTGTCCAGTTTTTTGTTGAGGCGAGACGCCATCATGTCCACCATTGGTCTTTCCCAACGGTTTATTAGCATGTGGAAAACTTCTGGATGAAGTCCCCACTCTCCCGGGTGAAGATCGTGTCTGCTGAGGAAGTCTGCTTCCCAGTTGTCCACTCCCGGGATGAACACTGCTGACAGTGCTATCACGTGATTCTCCGCCCAGCGAAGGATCCTGGCAGCTTCTGCCATTGCACTCCAGCTTCTTGTGCCGCCCTG
Organism: Pseudophryne corroboree; assembly: GCF_028390025.1. NCBI lineage: Eukaryota > Metazoa > Chordata > Amphibia > Anura > Myobatrachidae > Pseudophryne > Pseudophryne corroboree. The sequence continues at coordinate 645,501,967 of NC_086447.1, read as the reverse complement.
TCTGTTTACATGGGCGACTGCCGTGATGTTGTCCGACTGGATCAACACCGGTCTTTCTTGAAGCAGAGGTTCCGCCTGGCTTAGAGCATTGTAGATTGCTCTTAGTTCCAGAATGTTTATGTGAAGAGACTTTTCCAGGCTCGACCACACTCCCTGGAAGTTTCTTCCTTGTGTGACTGCTCCCCAGCCTCTCAGGCTGGCGTCCGTGGTCACCAGGATCCAATCCTGTATGCCGAATCTGCGGCCCTCCAATAGATGAGCCCTCTGCAACCACCACAGAAGAGATACCCTTGTCCTTGGAGACAGGGTTATCCGCAGGTGCATCTGAAGATGCGTGCATTGATGTACAGACACCTTTCCTGGTTTTAGGAGATTCCTGACCAGGTCGGATAACTCCTTGGCTTTTTCCTCGGGAAGAAAAACCTTTTTCTGAACCGTGTCCAGAATCATCCCTAGGAACAGCAGACGAGTTGTCGGCATTAATTGGGATTTTGGAATATTCAGAATCCATCCGTGCTGCTTTAGCACCTCTTGAGATATTGCTAATCCCATCTCTAGCTGTTCTCTGGACCTTGCCCTTATTAGGAGATCGTCCAAGTATGGGATAATTAATACGCCTTTTCTTCGAAGAAGAATCATCATCTCGGCCATTACCTTTGTAAAGACCCGAGGTGCCGTGGACAAACCAAACGGCAGCGTCTGAAACTGATAGTGACAGTTTTGTACAACGAACCTGAGGTACCCCTGGTGTGAGGGGTAAATTGGAACGTGGAGATACGCATCCTTGATGTCCAAGGATACCATAAAGTCCCCTTCTTCCAGGTTCGCTATCACTGCTCTGAGTGACTCCATCTTGAACTTGAACTTCTTTATGTACAGGTTCAAGGACTTCAGATTTAGAATAGGCCTTACCGAGCCATCCGGCTTCGGTACCACAAATAGAGTGGAATAATACCCCTTCCCTTGTTGTAGAAGAGGTACCTTGACTATCACCTGCTGAGAGTACAGCTTGTGAATGGCTTCCAAAACCGTCTCCCTTTCGGAAGGGGACGTTGGTAAAGCTGACTTCAGGAAACGGCGAGGTGGATCTGTCTCTAATTATAACCTGTACCCCTGAGATATTATCTGCAGGATCCAGGGATCTACCTGCGAGTGAGCCCACTGCGCGCTGTAATTTTTGAGACGACCTCCCACCGTCCCCGAGTCCGCTTGAGAAGCCCCAGCGTCATGCTGAGGCTTTTGTAGAAGCCGGGGAGGGCTTCTGTTCCTGGGAAGGAGCTGCCTGTTGCTGTTTCTTCCCTCGACCTCTGCCTCGTGGCAGATATGAATAGCCCTTTGCTCTCTTATATTTAAATGAACGAAAGGGCTGCGGTTGAAAAGTCGGTGCCTTTTTCTGTTGGGGAGTGACTTGAGGTAGAAAGGTGGATTTCCCGGCTGTAGCCGTGGCCACCAAATCTGATAGACCGACTCCAAATAACTCCTCCCCTTTATACGGCAAAACTTCCATATGCCGTTTTGAATCCGCATCGCCTGTCCACTGTCGCGTCCATAAAGCTCTTCTGGCCGAAATGGACATAGCACTTACCCGTGATGCCAGTGTGCAGATATCCCTCTGTGCATCACGCATATAAAGAAATGCATCCTTTATTTGTTCTAACGACAGTAAAATATTGTCCCTGTCCAGGGTATCAATATTTTCAATCAGGGACTCTGACCAAACTACCCCAGCACTGCACATCCAGGCAGTCGCTATAGCTGGTCGTAGTATAACACCTGCATGTGTGTATATACTTTTTTGGATATTTTCCATCCTCCTATCTGATGGATCTTTAAGTGCGGCCGTCTCAGGAGAAGGTAACGCCACTTGTTTTGATAAGCGTGTTAGCGCCTTGTCCACCCTAGGAGGTGTTTCCCAGCGCTCCCTAACCTCTGGCGGGAAAGGGTATAATGCCAATAATTTCTTTGAAATTATCAGCTTTTTATCAGGGGCACCCACGCTTCATCACACACGTCATTTAATTCTTCTGATTCAGGAAAAACTATAGGTAGTTTTTTCACACCCCACATAATACCCTGTTTAGTGGTACCTGTAGTATCAGCTAAATGTAACGCCTCCTTCATTGCCAAAATCATATAACGTGTGGCCCTACTGGAAAATACAGTTGATTCGTCACCGTCACCACTGGAATCAGTGCCTGTGTCTGGGTCTGTGTCGACCGACTGAGGCAAAGGGCGTTTTACAGCCCCTGACGGTGTTTGAGGCGCCTGGACAGGCACTAATTGATTGTCCGGCCGCCTCATGTCGTCAAACGACTGCTTTAGCGTGTTGACACTATCCCGTAATTCCATAAATAAAGGCATCCATTCTGGTGTCGACCCCCTAGGAGGTGACATCCCCATATTTGGCAATTGCTCCGCCTCCACACCAATATCGTCCTCATACATGTCGACACACACGTACCGACACACAGCAGACACACAGGGAATGCTCTAAACGAAGACAGGACCCACTAGCCCTTTGGGGAGACAGAGGGAGAGTCTGCCAGCACACACCAAAAAGCGCTATATATGACAGGGATAGCCTTATAATAAGTGCTCCCTTATAGCTGCTTTATATATATCAAGATATTGCCATTAAATTTGCCCCCCCTCTCTGTTTTACCCTGTTTCTGTAGTGCAGTGCAGGGGAGAGACCTGGGAGCCGTCCTGACCAGCGGAGCTGTGAGAGGAAATGGCGCCGTGTGCTGAGGAGATAGGCCCCGCCCCTTTTTCGGCGGGCTCGTCTCCCGCTATTTTGTGAATACAGGCAGGGGTTAAATATCTCCATATAGCCTCTGGGGGCTATATGTGAGGTATTTTTAGCCTTTATATAGGTTTACATTTGCCTCCCAGGGCGCCCCCCCCCAGCGCCCTGCACCCTCAGTGACTGCGTGTGAAGTGTGCTGAGAGGAAAATGGCGCACAGCTGCAGTGCTGTGCGCTACCTTTAGAAGACTGCAGGAGTCTTCAGCCGCCGATTCTGGACCTCTTCTTACTTCAGCATCTGCAAGGGGGCCGGCGGCGCGGCTCCGGTGACCATCCAGGCTGTACCTGTGATCGTCCCTCTGGCGCTGATGTCCAGTAGCCAAGAAGCCAATCCATCCTGCACGCAGGTGAGTTCACTTCTTCTCCCCTCTGTCCCTCGTTGCAGTGATCCTGTTGCCAGCAGGAATCACTGTAAAATAAAAAACCTAAGCTAAACTTTCTCTAAGTAGCTCTTTATGAGAGCCACCTAGAATTGCACCCTTCTCGGCCGGGCACAAAAATCTAACTGGAGTCTGGAGGAGGGTCATAGGGGGAGGAGCCAGTGCACACCACCTGATCTGGAAAAGCTTTACTTTTTGTGCCCTGTCTCCTGCGGAGCCGCTATTCCCCATGGTCCTTTCAGGAACCCCAGCATCCACTAGGACGATAGAGAAAATCATATTACTATTTTAATTTTGTTATGGTTTACTTATGGTAATGGTCGGAGGCTGCAGGATAGGTACAGGTGTGATCACCTACATCCTTGCTGCAGTCACGTTAAGCAGCCCTTCTAGTCACACTATGCTATGGTGTGACTTGGTAGCATTGAGCGCTTAGGACGCACAAGCAGACTATGCTGATTAAAATGATATGAGCCATGCCTATATTCTTTGTACGAATGCAGCTATATCTGCATTTAGTGTTCCTTCTAGGCTGTTTCAGCAGGGTGCTGCACCCTGCCCATTTTTGAAATGTGAAAAGGCACCATGCCCTTTTTCAGTGCACCCTGCAGGACCATAAATCGCCCCCTTGAATACAGAATGCAACAGTCAGAGTGCATGTTACAATGTTGTCGTCTACTCCTTGCCCACCTCTGAAATTGGAACATGATTTATATCCTTAGCCAACTGGATGGCAGAGGAGGCACTGTAAATAACACAGCACTCTGATAAAGAGGAAAAGAACAGGGTAAGCAGTGAGAATGTACTGCTTACAGTATTTTCCTAGTAGAACAGACTGTTTTTTTTCCTATATATTTTAACCGATTGTTTAACTTTTATGTTTTATAACACATACGGATTATAACTACTTCAGGACTGGAAAATACATTTATAATTATCTGCTTATGTATGTGCAACAGCCGATCTTTCAAGAAGACTGGACATATACAGTATGTTTCTCAGTACAGATGTTAGGTGTCTTATATGTATGCATAGGTATATGATTTACTAAGGGCAAAATGTATGTACAAAAACTATAAACATATGCGCTATGCTTTGTGAGCAAAGCGTCACTTCAAAAATGTGCCCTTCAAAATAAAAATGTGCCCTCTTCAATGCTCAGCACCCTGCCCTAAAAAAATCCTAGAGTGAACACTAGCATTCAAAATGTTCCGTTACAGTGTTTTCCTGAAAATCACTAACACAGCATTTCATATGCAGATACAGCCATAGTCACACACAGAATGTTGGCATGCCGCACATCATTTTAATAAGCCTAAACTGCTTGTGCATCCTATTCGCATTTTCTGCAAAAACAGACGCCCAACGTTAGCAGGGCTGCCCAGGAACTGCCGGCTCACTCACACCAGGCATCTCGTAGTGCATGGCGTAGAGGCCACATCTGTATTGGAAGATCCATCGTCTGCCAGGGATAGGCTTAAAGCAATTTATGCCAGACGAAGATGGTGTCAAAGTCAGAAAAATATCACGATGCACACTACCATATTTGCACCTCATACAGGTCCGCGATGCGCATGCGTGCGCTCTCCCGTGCGTGCGCATACCCGCTGTTACGTGCACCCGCAGGCGCATGGTATGCGCATTTACGGTAGAGTTTCTGTGTGCCCAGCGTGCGACTCAATCGTTACATATTTTAACTATATAATGTATTTTGTAGATCATGGTCCCCTTGATAGATTCTGAAAGTTTAGTTAATATAGCATGTTCATGGACAGAGAGATCCCTCTGTTTGATACGAAGGGTCAGACATGGGTCATACAGTGGTGTTTAGTATCCATCGGAAGAGTATTTAATTAGCAATATTCCGGTGTTGGTTTGAAGCGGATTAATCGCTCGTGCGAATAGTTATGGACATAAGAAGTTTATGTTCATTTACTATTATTTGCACTTACTTATCCATGCGGCGGGAAACCTAGTTTCCCACCCACCTGAGCAGTTGGAAATAGACACAGCCCACCTGTATGAATCAACCTATGACCTTTTGTTATAACGCGAAGACGAATTCCTGTGTCCAATGAACAATGAGATTGTAGGGACCATTGTATTGTATTGTGTGTGGGGCATAAATAGACAAGCCGATCGTATCCAGTACACTCTCTTCAACGGTTCTCATCACTGATAATCGGGAGCTGGATATTCAGAAAGGCGCATGCGATCGTTCCCTTTGTGCGTAAGTTTTCTCCGCAATCATATTGTCTTTATTGTTATTGTGAGCCATATCTCTCTCTCTCTCTCTCTCTCTCTCCTCCTCTTTCTCTCTCATTTTCCCTTAAACGTTATTGTATTGTATTGTATTTCCTGTGTAGTTATCTGGTTAGTTAGTCTATGTTATATTGTAGTGTATGACTTGTATTGTATTATTCTTTTTCAAGTATAACATTTATATAAGGCGTTAGACCCTAAGCCCGGTATTTGTGTATTTCTTATAGTGTTAAGTATTCTCAGAGCGTCGGTGACGCTCGAACAGCTTTTAAGTTAATAAGGTTACACTGTGTTGCATCTACACTCTATCACTACACTAAGGTTTTCCTGTATAATGCATTGTTCATGGTTTACATATAAAGGTTTAACATTGTGAGCGTCAGCGCCGCTGGTGATCTCCTCGTGGTCCCGAGCGTCCGCTACGCTATAGCGAACCATTACGTTAGTCGGCAGCCAATAGCGTGCCTGCCTGTGATCTCTTGGCCGTGAGCGAACGTGACGCTTGAGCGTCTCGACTACGGCTAAGCGATTGCTACGCAATGTGCGTACCCTTACGGTACTCCATACGTCAATAGCGTACAGTGTTCTTAGACCTCTTAAAGGGTTTTAAATAAGATAAATATTTCGCTTTATCAATTGGCGGCTCGTCCGTCCTTCACATATCTCTGCTAGGTAATTTCAGCAGACATTATCCATCAGCAAAGGGCGGGAGATCATATTCCTCGTAGTGCTGTCTGGATAAGCGTCTGCTTCGCTTAGTAAAGGGTGCTGAGGGAATCCGGAACCGGAGGTAAGAACAACACGCTAGTGTCTTTTAAAACTGTTTATTTCCGTCTTGCGTACGCACACACGCATATCTGCATTTCTTTTTATTCGTGTATTTTCATATATCACTCTCCTGTTTGCCATTTTATAATTGATAAACGTGCTAAGAGATTTGTCGCTATTTCATAGTTAAAGTGTAAAAGTAATACATTAAGGGATAAATTGCAAAGCACGCACGCAGCTCTACCTAAAGATACAAGGAGAGATTGGTGTGGTGCTCGGTAGATGATCGAGGATCATCTACATTGATAAACGTGTTAGTTGTGTTATGGTGGATAAAGACTGGTGTACACGTGTCTCTAACAAAGGGTGAGACTCGCGTACGCAAAGGCCGACGCACGCAGCGTATATTACGCAATGGAGCGTCCGGGTACGCCCACGTAACTCAAATCACACGCTAGTGTTATTTTAACAGGTGAAAAGGTGGCGACGCGATAAATAGCGCAAGTCTATTTTAGTGTCCGAAATTTAGACTAACAGATCCTTCTCCAAATTTACAACACATCTGGTCTAAAGGAAAGAAATTTCTGCGCAGAAATAGAAATAGAAACAAAAGTGTACATGTGGTGAGTGAGTGCATATATAAGTTTTTACAATTTTGGGGATTGAACCACAGAAATCATCGAGTTCTCGTGAAATTACATACGTGTAAGTGACATGCACGGTGGCTAGGGAGGCATCCCTTGTTAAACATATAAAGAGCATTAGAGTGTAGCAGACCAGGAGGTCATACTGTAGCAGACCAGGAGGTCAGGCCAGGAGGTCGCATAACAGACCAGGAGGTCCAGGTACAGCAGACAAAGAAGTCCGCTATAGAGTCAAGTAGCCCAACACCAAGAAGGGTTGGGGCGGAACCCATATAGGCCAGAAAGCTCAGGCTGAAGGAATTCGCAGCTGCTGAATGTCGATTCCGTTGGTCGCTCCGTACATAAGATTAGTTGCTTATGTACTGAACGATTGTACCGCACGTAATTGTGTGCATTAGTTAGTAATCTGACCTAGTACCATTTGTGTACGCAAGGGGTCATAAACGCTATTTGTACATTCTAACGTGATTTGTGTAATTTTTTATTTTCAAAAGGGAAGTTCACTGGTCACTCAGGAATTATCCAACAACCCCACAGTTACTGGAAAGGGTTAATGCTCTGCGGATCACACTCATGTTCCAGTAAACAAAGGTTCATAGGGGCCCTGGGTCGAGTACGCCAGCACTATATCAGTGTGGAGGTCGTATTGGTCGGCGTGGGCGAGTAAGTGGGGTACTCGGTAAACTACCACCGTCAACCTATCTTTGAATATTTTGTTTTTTTGTAAGGGTTCGCTGAAGACCCTGATATAAAGGTCAGAGGTAGAGCAAGCAACACCTGCAAATTATGGGGGCCAGTTGTTCAGGAAGGGGGCGATCAACCTCGGTTCGGGTTGATTTAGTGAACCGACCAATCGGGTCGGCAAGGTACGTAATGTGTGAAAAATACGGTTCACACACAGAAGTTTTATGTGATGAATGGGAGAGAATGACGGTACATGACGGGGAGAAGTTCCCAAGAGTAGGCAGCTTTAGCCCAGAAGTGTTACAAAATCTAAGGAGGAGGATATGTCTCATTAAAATCAGCAAAGAGACGAATCAAACATTATGATTATTTGCAGTTATGGCAACAGGAGGGTGAAATACAGAGAGGATTGGCTCAGGCGGCGGGATCTAATCCTATCAGGAAACTGATAGCCACGGCCCCGCCGCCACCATACATATCAGGAGAGAAATTGGTTGCGGAGAATGACGCACTAGGGTGTAACAAACAAACACTTAGCAACTGTGTAAATGTTAATAAGTTAACCAATGCAAGTATTAACCCGTGCAAGTTGTACCCTGTTTTGAACTTTCCCCAGGAGTGTGATCAAGAAGACGAAGCATCAACAATATCGGCACTCTCTCTAGCAGCCACCATATCGGAAACAACAGTAGGCACGGCCCAACCCTTAAGATTAGTAACAAAGGCCCCTAGCGGAGGGACAGGTGAGGTCGTATCAACGGGTAAGTACGGCACCTTACACTATGCTGAAACCATTTCACCACAGGCTGTAGAATCTAATCAGAATGACATTATTAAACTTGCTCCCGTTAGGGTGATAGCTGTTCCAAATGGGAAAACAGACACCACAGGAGTCACTCCCATTAGGAACATTGCCATGTATAGCCCATTTTCCCGAATGGAATTAAGAACCATAGTGTCTGAATTCCCTGATCCTAGGAAAGATCTAGTTGCTAGCCAGAAATACATCAGAGACCTAGGAAACACTGTAGAGCCAAATAACAAAGACTGGCAGATATTGCTGAGGGCATGTTTACCCTCCAATGTCGACTCAGCTCAATTTTTAGCTGACTGTGGATTGGATCAGGATGTACCCCTTACAGATGTGTACAACAAAGACAACGTAAAAAGAATAAATTTACAGTTAAAGGAGTATTTTCCAGCTGTAGCCAAATGGAATAGAATTTTTCCATTAAACAAAAAGAGTCAGAAACAGCTGCTGAGTATTTTCACCGGGCACTATTAGAAATGGCAAAATACACTGGCATAGAGGACATTAGGACCAATGCAAATCATCAAGAAGTAGCAGTATCTGTGCTAATGGATGGTTTAAAAGAAGCATTAAAGACAAGGGTACAGACCACGCAACCATGTTGGCGAGGTCTGTCGGTGGCTACTTTGAGAGAGGCTGATATTGATCACGACTGGAATATCACCAGACACAGGGAGTCACAAGGTGATAAGTTAATGGCCGTAAGTATACAGGCCCTGACCACAAAGCAGCCTTTGTTTAAATCACCAAACCCGGTGGGTAAGTCAAATGTGGTAACATGTTATTTTTGTCATAAACAGGGACACATAGCACGAGACTGTAGAGCGAAAAATGCACAAAGATCATACCAACCCCCTAGACAACGACATGACACACGAAATTGGGATCAGGGTCCGCAGAGACGGAGTTATGAGCCACATACAGGGGAAACAAAAAGATATCCCCCAAAAGAAGACTGGCAAACTTCTGGCAGTTCCCATTTAACCCCTTCACAAGTAGTTGCTGCCAGCGGGATTCAGGGAGGTCACCATACCCAATAGGGGTGTGGCCATACCTGTAATCTGCAGCCAGTAAAATTGATTGCAAGTCTTGGAAGTGAACCCGAAATTGCAATAAATGTAGCTGGTAAATCATTAAACTTTCTTGTAGATACGGGGGCGGCCAAATCAGTGATAAATTCGACAGTGGGCATGAGAACCACTGGTAAGACAATTCCAGCCATGGGAGTAACGGGAGTAGTCCAGCACTACCCTGTTAGCAAACCAGCCGAGGTTACAATAGGGCCTTTACATACCAAGCATTCCTTTTTGCTGGCTGCATCGGCACCGACTAATCTCCTGGGAAGAGACTTATTGTGTAAAATGGGGTGCGTCATTTATTGTACTCCTGAAGGTGTATTCTTGGACATACCTGAGAATCACGCTCAGGAAGTGCGAGACATGTTAGACTCCCCATCAAAATTAATGTCACATACCATTATGACAAATAGGACTCCCTCCCAGGTAGAGGAAATGACATCCCAGATACCAGAGTCACTTTGGACTAAAGATGGACAGGACACTGGATTGATGGCAAACGTAGCTCCGGTAGTTGTACAAGTAAAAGATGGTAGGATAGCTCCAAAAATCCCACAGTACCCTCTGAAGCCAGAGGTGGAGTTAGGAGTTTACCCAGTAATAGAGCGCTTGCTACAACAGGGCATTCTAGTAAGAACATCCAGCACTGCCAATAGTCCCATCTTCCCTGTGAAAAAGAGTGGGGGGAGGGGTTACCGGCTAGTGCAGGATCTAAGGGGGATTAACAAAATAGTTGAGAGTCAGTTCCCCGTAGTGCCAAATCCAGCTGTCATCCTTATGCAAATCCCTCCCACTGCGAAATTTTTCACTGTTATTGACCTCTGCTCCGCTTTCTTTTCGGTACCTCTGCACCCTGACAGCCAATATTTGTTCGCATTTACATACAGAGGAGTCCAATACACATGGACTCGATTACCACAAGGATTCATAGACAGCCCAAGTATATTTTCCCAGGCTTTGCATGATTGTTTACAGTCTTTCCAACCAGAGAGTGGATCAGTATTGATACAGTATGTGGATGATTTACTACTGTGTTCAGATTCATTGGAAGCGTCCCTGAAGGATACGAAACAGCTCCTGTTTCATCTTTCAGACACAGGACACAAGGTTTCCAAAGACAAGTTACAATTATGCCAAACTAAAGTAAAATATTTGGGACACTGTCTAACACAAGGACTGAGACACCTGACCGCTGATAGAATTCAAGCAATTAGAGACATGACTCTGCCACAAACCCAGCAACAGATCAGAACGTTTTTAGGAATGTGTGGGTATTGCCGTAACTGGATCCCAGGATTTTCCATTCTGGCATTACCTTTGCAGGAGATGGTCTCCTCAAACAAACCTGATCGGATTTTGCATACAGACGAGTCCGAAATGGCATTTGAGAGACTTAAACAGTGCCTAACGCAGGCACCAGCATTAGGTATGCCAGACTATGGGAAACCCTTTGAGCTGTACGGAACAGAAAGTGCTGGTTGCGCGGCAGGCGTCCTAACCCAAAAGCATGGTGATGCCAGCAGGCCGGTAGCATACTACAGCGCTCAGCTAGATACGGTAGCGCGATCCCTCCCCACATGCTTGCGAAGCGTTGCTGCGATAGCATTGCTAGTAACGAAAAGCGAAGATGTAGTGCTAGGTCACAACCTCACAATTCATACACCACATGCAGTGTCAGCCTTGCTAAATTCTGCCCAAACCAGGCACGTCTCATCAGCACGGTTTACAAGATGGGAATTGGCACTAATGGCCCCCGTAAACATCACCATAAGGAGATGCAGTGCATTAAATCCTGCAACATATCTCCCAGGTGTGCCTGGACAGGCACAAAGGGTGGAGGATGAGAGTGATGGGGAAGGAGGATTTAATACAAAAGATGACATGCATGATTGTATGGAATATTTGACCCAAAATTTCACCGCAAGGCCTGACATCAGTGACAACCCACTGGAAGATGTAGATCTTACCTTCTACACGGATGGTAGTTGTCACAGACAGTCAGACTCGGGATACTTGTGTACTGGATACGCAGTCGTAGACGACCAAGGCACCATAGAAGCTGAACCGCTAGGCCCACCTCACTCAGCCCAGGTTGCTGAACTGGTCGCCCTAACCAGAGCATGTGAATTGGCTAAGGGCAAATCAGCCAATATCTACACCGACTCTAGATACGCCTTCGGGGTAGTCCATGATTTCGGAGCCCTATGGCGCCTCAGAAATTTCATGACGGCAGCTGGTACACCGGTAGCGCATGCAGCTCACATCAAAAGGCTTCTAACAGCAATACAGGAACCCGACAGAGTGGCTGTTATCAAGTGTAAAGCACACACATATAGCCAGGACCCAGTATCACTTGGTAACAGCCGAGCAGACGAAGCTGCTAAGTTAGCAGCTGGTACACCCAGACAGACAGACACCACACAATTGATGGTATTTAATACCATCAACACACAGAAGTTGTGTGAAATGCAAAATTTGTGTTCCACACAGGATAAGGCAGTCTGGAAGGCAAAGGGATATGGCCAGGAGTCCTCAGGACTCTGGACGGATGGACAAGGTAAACCAGTGGCCCCCAGAGCATATCTTCCATGTTTAGCTGAGGCAGCACACGGGCTGACTCATCTGGGCAAGGAGGGAATGTGCAAGTTGGTAAGAGCATATTGGTGCGCCCCAGGATTTTCATCTCATGCGAGTAAGAGAGCAATGTCATGCCTTACCTGCTTGAGAAAGAATATCGGAAAGGCAATACCAACAGAACCATCTCATATCCCACCTACAGGCGGCCCTTTTCAGGTAATACAGATTGACTTTATTCAATTACCCCCTTGTCGAAATTTGAAATATGTACTTGTTTGTATAGATGTATTCTCAAATTGGGTCGAAGCATTTCCTGCGGCCACAAACACCGCTATGTTTACTGCTAAGAAAATTGTGCAGGAATTTGCATGTAGATATGGTATCCCTAGAATAATTGAAAGTGATAGGGGTACCCATTTTACAGGTGATGTCTTTCAAGGAATGTGTAAGTTGATGGGAATTGATAGCAAGCTGCACACTCCATACCGTCCCCAGGCGAGTGCGAAGGTGGAAAGAGTGAACAGCACTATTAAAAATAAACTGAGCAAAGTTATGGCAGAGACAGGATTGACATGGCCAGAAGCTTTACCCATTGTACTATACAGCATCAGAACCACTCCCAGGTCCCCTCTTAATCTGTCCCCCTTTGAAATCTTGTTTGGTCGACAACCGCATGTTATGATTAACCCTCAGGATGATTTGAAGTGTAACAATGAAGTGACTGTAAAATACTTGATTAACATGAGTAAACAGTTAAGGAAGCAAAATTATAATTTGAAGTTAATGATTCCTGATTTACCAGATAGTAATTGTCATGACATTGAACCTGGGGATTATGTAATGATACGGAATTTTCTACGCTCAGGTTGCCTTATTGACAGATGGGAAGGACCATACCAAGTCTTATTGACTAGCACTACAGCATTGAAGGTTGCCGAGAGAGAGACTTGGGTTCATTCGTCCCACTGTAAGAAGGTTGCTGATCCAGAGAGGTCCCGTGATAAGGAACAGACGGTAGAGGAAGTTGTATCACTGGAGTGTCTGTTCCAGGAGGACTGAGGCGGCACCGGAGCATTGAAAATCACAAGATCGAAAGCAGTTGTCGATTCCCTGTTCCCTTTTATTGTTTTTCTCCGCTTCCCATCCCCTCTCCCTCAACTATTTTTTTTCCCCTTCTCATTCTTCTCCATTTCCTCCTATAAGATGGACTTGCCCCAAGAGACTGTGATCCGGATTTTCCTGTTGACCATGATGTTGACCAGAGCAGTCTGTTCCGGCGAGAGTACCATGGAGGTCGAGAAAGGTTCTGGAATGGGTTCTGATGACAAAGATGGAGGCGTAGTTTTCCAAGAACAACTTAACCAACAAGTAAAGGCGAGTATCAGAAAACGATCCGATAGCATTGACAATAGAAGGAATTGTGAAGGATTGTTAGCTGAAGAAAACTGTATCTGTAGGCTCTGTGACAATGTAGTTGAGGATGGGTGCATCAAGAAATGCCAATCCAGTTTTAATATCCACATGGACCGGCATCCATTGAGTGACTATCACTCCTTAGTGGGTAGTGTGTTAAATCAAACAGATTGTTGGGTATGCTCTCAAGTACCTCAAGGTCATAGCAAATCAGGACTAGTACCATTCCCTTTAACAGTAGGAGAGGTACTTGAGCTAAAGGGTGGGAGACCGGTGGACAGGAGGTTTAATATCTCCAGTCCTCCTAGTTTGAAGCTCCACCAATATCATGTGGATAGATCCCTAATATGTTTTAACATTACCAATCCCCGAAAGCCGGGAAATTGGGAAGTGTCATGGAGTAACCAAACCATGACCTTTTCATATAGAGCAGATAGAATGCCTACAGATACAGAGCTTATACGCCACATAGCCAGTAGAGAAAAATCTTTCCGATATAGGTATACCCTAGGAAGTAGGATTACGAGAGTTGGAGAGGTATCACCAGGATACTGTGCACATATCGTACAAACAGATACGTGTACTAGACAGATGGGAGAATTAGGGGTAGGAGATTTCACATGGAAGATGTGTAATATGGTTATGTCCTACTCCGTCCCATATGTTCTCCCCGATGATGCATATTTCATATGCGGGAGGAAGGCGTATAAGTGGCTTGCCCCAAACTCTGAAAGGATTGTGTTATATTGGAAAAGTACTGCCTGAAGTAATGACTGTATCACATGCCAAAATGAAAGATATACACCGTGGTGCCCAAGCTCCTTATACTCACACCCACTACGAGCACGTAGTTAAAAGGCAACTGACAGAAAGGACAGAGCATTCGGCCTCTGACATGATCCATGAATCCACTGGGATTCAGGTTCTACTTGCGCTAGATTTCACTCGCACCGCTAGAGGAGTGATGAACTATAGATATATCTCTGCGCTTGCAAATTTGTTAGATAATATCACAGAAATGTATGATGACACTTTTAGGTATACTGGAAGAGAGCTTCAAGCTTATAAAACAGAACTGGTTCAGCATAGAATGGTTCTTAATTATCTCACAGCAGTGACAGGTGGATATTGTGTCACACTGGCAACGCAGTACGGCGTGAAATGCTGCACATATATTACGAATAGTACCGAGGACCCGGTCGAGGTCATAGACCAAAAGATGGACGACATTCTCCAATTAAAGTGGGAATTTCGCAGGAGACACAATCTCACCCTTGCCGCTGTGGGTAATGAGCTGACTGGTTGGGTGTCATGGTTGAACCCGCGAAATTGGTTCTCTGGTTTAGGAGAATGGGCTCAAGGAGTCATAATGGATGTAGGGAAGTTTCTCCTATGTATCTTGGGTGTCGTCATAACGATTGGCTTGATATTTAGATGCGGTCAGGCTTTAATGAAGTGCAAACGTAGTACCAGGGTAATGAGTCTAAGGAGTGAGGAAATTGTAATTCCAATGGATTTGATTTATGACCCAACGGTAGAAACAATGATGTGATGAAAATGCGATTATACGGTCCGTTTCTTTCACCTGTTTTTCCGTTTTCTCCAAGGTAAAAAGACCCACTTGGACAAGGAATTTGATGATCCTGTATACAGACAACTGATGGATTAAAGAAGAAGTTTTGACAACCTTATACACAGATATTTGATGAACTATGCCATAGACCCCCAGTTTCCCTAGAAATTTTAAAATTACGCTAGCCCAACACTTTTGTAAGTCTATGGACATTGACAAAGCTTTTGCCCACACTTTTTGGCAAAAGCCCAAAGAAGACTGCATTCAACAGACACCGAACAAGACTTCAACCGACAAATGTTCATTAACCTGACATAGAATACCACTGCATTTACCATAATTGTTCTTTATCTTCATCTCTACAACCTTCAGGTAATGACACACATAGTCGATAGGGAACACAGGCACAGATATCAGCAATCACATATTCCCCCATTCATGTATCATCAACTAAAATGTGCTCCCCCATTTTGTTGCAACCAAAAGCCGAAAAGAGCTCGGTAACGTTTGACAGCCCATCCACAGACCCGTACCACGGGATAAGAAGGAATTTAAATGTATACTTCGCAATACCTCGAAGCTTGATCTAAAACACGTACGGCACGATGATACATGACCCCCCCAAACATGGATTCATACACACATGCTACTGCTATCTCACTAGGTCATACCCTTTTCACACCTTCTTCTCTCCTCCCTTACCCAACCATGGAAATGTATTTACACCTGACATATATTTTTCTCGTTTTGAAATGTTTTAGGAAGTGGCAGTTATTGTTGACTGCCAAAGGGTGGACTGTCAAAGTCAGAAAAATATCACGATGCACACTACCATATTTGCACCTCATACAGGTCCGCGATGCGCATGCGTGCGCTCTCCCGTGCGTGCGCATACCCGCTGTTACGTGCACCCGCAGGCGCATGGTATGCGCATTTACGGTAGAGTTTCTGTGTGCCCAGCGTGCGACTCAATCGTTACATATTTTAACTATATAATGTATTTTGTAGATCATGGTCCCCTTGATAGATTCTGAAAGTTTAGTTAATATAGCATGTTCATGGACAGAGAGATCCCTCTTTGTTTGATACGAAGGGTCAGACATGGGTCATACAGTGGTGTTTAGTATCCATCGGAAGAGTATTTAATTAGCAATATTCCGGTGTTGGTTTGAAGCGGATTAATCGCTCGTGCGAATAGTTATGGACATAAGAAGTTTATGTCCATTTACTATTATTTGCACTTACTTATCCATGCGGCGGGAAACCTAGTTTCCCACCCACCTGAGCAGTTGGAAATAGACACAGCCCACCTGTATGAATCAACCTATGACCTTTTGTTATAACGCGAAGACGAATTCCTGTGTCCAATGAACAATGAGATTGTAGGGACCATTGTATTGTATTGTGTGTGGGGCATAAATAGACAAGCCGATCGTATCCAGTACACTCTCTTCAACGGTTCTCATCACTGATAATCGGGAGCTGGATATTCAGAAAGGCGCATGCGATCGTTCCCTTTGTGCGTAAGTTTTCTCCGCAATCATATTGTCTTTATTGTTATTGTGAGCCATATCTCTCTCTCTCTCTCCTCCTCTTTCTCTCTCATTTTCCCTTAAACGTTATTGTATTGTATTGTATTTCCTGTGTAGTTATCTGGTTAGTTAGTCTATGTTATATTGTAGTGTATGACTTGTATTGTATTATTCTTTTTCAAGTATAACATTCATATAAGGCGTTAGACCCTAAGCCCGGTATTTGTGTATTTCTTATAGTGTTAAGTATTCTCAGAGCGTCGGTGACGCTCGAACAGCTTTTAAGTTAATAAGGTTACACTGTGTTGCATCTACACTCTATCACTACACTAAGGTTTTCCTGTATAATGCATTGTTCATGGTTTACATATAAAGGTTTAACATTGTGAGCGTCAGCGCCGCTGGTGATCTCCTCGTGGTCCCGAGCGTCCGCTACGCTATAGCGAACCATTACGTTAGTCGGCAGCCAATAGCGTGCCTGCCTGTGATCTCTTGGCCGTGAGCGGACGTGACGCTTGAGCGTCTCGACTACGGCTAAGCGATTGCTACGCAATGTGCGTACCCTTACAGTACTCCATACGTCAATAGCGTACAGTGTTCTTAGACCTCTTAAAGGGTTTTAAATAAGATAAATATTTCGCTTTATCAATGGTGTGACATGAAAAGGAGTTTGGTATATAAGATTCAGATCACGTCTCCATCTATAATATGAGGGCTGCAATCTGTAGCGCTAATAAGCATTCAGCAGGACATTTCTGTAAAATCTACTACATTAGAGTATTAGTACATTGCAGTTTCTCCATCATTTTATTACAATAAAAAAAACCTTGATAAATACTTTTTCAATACACTGTAATTTGCCCCTTGAATTTGCTTAGCAATACCAAGTGCAATGTTATCTTAACTACAAGTGGATGGTACACAATCCATTTAATGCAATATGTAATGCAGCACCACCTACACTGACGCTCCATACCCCTATCTTTAGTTAAACATCCAGGTTAAAGTGGAACACAGTATTCCATGAAATGTTTATTACTATTACTATATGTTATAATTACTTATAATAAAAGGTTTATGGGTGCCTTCCTTACTAACAGGCATTTTGTGCAGCAGCACAGGCAGTATGTCAACACATGTTAGAGAACAGTAGCACACTATTACAAGTGATCATCTGCTGCAGAGCCGCAGGAAGACCTAGACCAGATATGCCCTCCAAATATAAAAATTGAAGAAAGTTACGACAATAACATTTTAAAAGATTAAAATCTAGTCATAAACAAAAAGAATGACACCCTTGGCCTGCTTTTCCAGGATCACAAGCTTAGGTCAGCCCATTCTCTGGGACACAGATGTTTTCCATAAAATGTTATACAGAATTAACATATAAAAAGGCAACTTTCCCCTAGTTTTTGCCTGGCCAGTCACCAACCTATCCCCATTACATCTACAGGATGCGCAGAATTTCTAAACATGGATGCTCCGCACCCCTAGGTACTGCATATGCCATTAAGGGAAAAATAAGATTTTACTCACCGGTAAATCTATTTCTCGTAGTCCGTAGTGGATGCTGGGAACTCTAAAAGGACCATGGGGAATAGCGGCTCCGCAGGAGACTGGGCACAACTAAAGAAAGCTTTTAGGTCACCTGGTGTGCACTGGTTCCTCCCACTATGACCCTCCTCCAAGCCTCAGTTAGGACACTGTGCCCGGACGAGCTGACATAATAAGGAAGGATTTTGAATCCCGGGTAAGACTCCTACCAGCCACACCAATCACACCGTATAACTCGTGATACTATACCCAGTTTAACAGTATGAAAACAACTGAGCCTCTCAACAGATGGCTCAACAATAACCCTTTAGTTAACAATAACTATGTACAAGTATTGCAGACAATCCGCACTTGGGATGGGCGCCCAGCATCCACTACGGACTACGAGAAATAGATTTACCGGTGAGTAAAATCTTATTTTCTCTGACGTCCTAGTGGATGCTGGGAACTCCGAAAGGACCATGGGGATTATACCAAAGCTCCCAAACGGGCGGGAGAGTGCGGATGACTCTGCAGCACCGAATGAGAGAACTCAAGGTCCTCCTCAGCCAGGGTATCAAATTTGTAGAATTTTGCAAACGTGTTTGCCCCTGACCAAGTAGCAGCTCGGCAAAGTTGTAAAGCCGAGACCCCTCGGGCAGCCGCCCAAGATGAGCCCACCTTCCTTGTGGAATGGGCTTTTACTGATTTAGGATGCGGCAGTCCAGCCGCAGAATGCGCCAGCTGAATTGTGCTACAAATCCAGCGAGCAATAGTCTGCTTAGAAGCAGGAGCACCCAGTTTGTTGGGTGCATACAGGATAAATAGCGAGTCAGTTTTCCTGACTCTAGCCGTCCTGGAAACATAAATTTTCAAGGCCCTGACTACGTCCAGTAACTTGGAATTCTCCAAGTCCCTAGTAGCCGCAGGCACCACAATAGGTTGGTTCAAGTGAAAAGCTGATACCACCTTAGGGAGAAACTGAGGACGAGTCCTCAATTCCGCCCTATCCATATGGAAAATCAGATTAGGGCTTTTACATGACAAAGAAGCCAATTCTGACACACGCCTGGCCGAAGCCAAGGCCAATAACATGACCACTTTCCACGTGAGATATTTTATATCCACGGTTTTAAGTGGCTCAAACCAATGTGATTTTAAGAAACTCAACACCACGTTGAGATCCCAAGGTGCCACTGGAGGCACAAACGGGGGCTGAATATGCAGCACTCCTTTCACAAACGTCTGAACTTCAGGTAGTGAAGCTAGTTCTTTCTGGAAGAAAATCGACAGAGCCGAGATCTGTACCTTAATGGAGCTTAATTTCAGGCCCATAGTCACTCCTGCTTGTAGGAAATGCAGAAATCGACCTAGTTGAAATTCCTCTGTTGGGGCCTTTTTGGCCTCACACCAAGCAACATATTTCCGCCATATGCGGTGATAATGCTTTGCAGTTACATCTTTCCTGGCTTTAATCAGCGTAGGAATGACTTCCTCCGGAATGCCCTTTTCCTTCAGGATCCGGCGTTCAACCGCCATGCCGTCAAACGCAGCCGCGGTAAGTCTTGGAACAGACAGGGCCCCTGCTGCAGCAGGTCCTGTCTGAGCGGCAGAGGCCATGGGTCCTCTGAGATCATCTCTTGAAGTTCCGGGTACCACGCTCGTCTTGGCCAATCCGGAACCACGAGTATTGTTCTTACTCCTCGTTTTCTTATTATTCTCAGTACCCTTGGTATGAGAGGCAGAGGAGGGAACACATAAACTGACTGGTACACCCACGTACGGTGTCACTAGAGCGTCCACAGCTATCGCCTGAGGGTCCCTTGACCTGGCGCAATATCTCTCTAGTTTTTTGTTTAGGCGGGACGCCATCATGTCCACCTGTGGCCGTTCCCATCGATTTACAATCAGCGTGAAGACTTCTGGATGAAGTCCCCACTCTCCCGGGTGGAGGTCGTGCCTGCTGAGAAAGTCTGCTTCCCAGTTGTCCACTCCCGGAATGAACACTGCTGACAGTGCTAGTACGTGATTTTCCGCCCATCGGAGAATCCTTGTGGCTTCTGCCATTGCCATCCTGCTTCTTGTGCCGCCCTGTCGATTTACATGGGCGACTGCCGTGATGTTGTCTGACTTAGGGCATTGTAAATGGCCCTTAGTTCCAGAATATTTATGTGTAGGGAAGTCTCCTGACTCGACCATAGTCCTTGGAAGTTTCTTCCCTGTGTGACTGCCCCCCAGCCTCGAAGGCTGGCATCCGTGGTCACCAGGACCCAGTCCTGTATGCCGAATCTGCGGCCCTCTAGAAGATGAGCACTCTGCAGCCACCACAGCAGAGACACCCTGGTTCTTGGAGACAGGGTTATTAGGCGATGCATCTGAAGATGCGATCCGGACCATTGGTCCAACAGGTCTGGCATGGAACCTGCCGAAAGGAATTGCTTCGTAAGAAGCCACCATCTTTCCCAGGACCCGCGTGCAGTGATGCACCGATACCTGTTTTGGTTTCAGGAGGTCTCTGACTAGAGATGACAGCTCCTTGGCTTTCTCCTTCGGGAGAAACACTTTTTTCTGGACTGTATCCAGAATCATACCCAGGAACAGTAGACGTGTCGTCGGAACCAGCTGTGATTTTGGAATATTCAGAATCCAACCGTGCTGGTGTAGCACCTCCTGAGATAGTGCTACTCCCACCAATAACTGCTCCTTGGACCTCGCCTTTATTAGGAGATCGTCCAAGTACGGGATAATTAAAACTCCCTTTCTTCGAAGGAGTATCATCATTTCCGCCATTACCTTGGTAAACACCCTCGGTGCCGTGGAGAGTCCAAACGGCAGCGTCTGGAATTGGTTATGGCAATCCTGTACCACAAATCTGAGGTACTCCTGGTGAGGATAGTAAATGGGGACATGCAGGTAAGCATCCTTGATGTCCAGGGATACCATGTAATCCCTCTCGTCCAGGTTTGCAATAACCGCCCTGAGCGATTCCATCTTGAACTTGAATTTTTTTATGTATGTGTTCAAGGATTTCAAATTTAAAATGGGTCTCACCGAACCGTCCGGTTTCGGTACCACAAACAGTGTGGAATAGTAGCCCCGTCCTTGTTGAAGTAGGGGCACCTTGATTATCACCTGCTGGGAATACAGCTTGTGAATTGCAGCTAGCACAGCCTCCCTGTCTGAAAGAGTAATCGGCAAGGCAGATTTTAGGAACCGGTGGGGTGGAGACGCCTCGAATTCCAGTTTGTACCCTTGAGATACTATTTGCAGGAATCCACCTGTGAGCGAGCCCACTGATCGCTGAAATTTTTGAGGCGGCCCCCCACCGTACCTGGCTCCGCCTGTGGAGCCCCACCGTCATGCGGCGGACTTGGAAGAAGCGGGGGAGGACTTTTGCTCCTGGGAACCTGCTGTTTGTTGCAGCCTTTTTCCCCTACCTCTGCCTCTGGACAGAAAGGACCCGCCTTTTCCACGCCTGTTTTTCTGAGTCCGAAAGGACTGTACCTGATAAAACGGCGCCTTTTTAGGCTGTGAGGGAACATGGGGTAAAAATGCTGACTTCCCAGCAGTTGCTGTGGAAACTAGGTCCGAGAGACCATCCCCAAATAACTCCTCACCCTTATAAGGCAAAACTTCCATGTGCCTTTTTGAATCTGCATCCCCTGTCCACTGGCGAGTCCATAAGCCTCTCCTAGCAGAAATGGACAATGCACTTATTTTAGATGCCAGCCGGCAGATCTCCCTCTGTGCATCTCTCATGTATAAGACTGAGTCTTTTATATGCTCTATGGTTAGCAGAGTAGTGTCCCTGTCTAGGGTGTCAATATTTTCTGACAGGGAATCTGACCACGCAGCGGCAGCACTGCACATCCATGCTGACGCAATAGCTGGTCTAAGTATAATGCCTGAGTGTGTATATACAGACTTCAGGATCGCCTCCTGCTTTCTATCAGCAGGTTCCTTGAGGACGGCCGTATCCGGAGACGGTAGTGCCACCTTTTTAGACAAACGTGTGAGCGCTTTATCCACCCTAGGGGGTGTCTCCCAACGTGACCTATCCTCTGGCGGGAAAGGGAACGCCATTAGTAACTTCTTAGAGATTACCAATCTTTTATCAGGGAAAGCCCACGCTTCTTCACACACTTCATTTAATTCTTCTGATGGGGGAAAAACTACGGGTAGTTTTTTCTCCCCAAACATAATACCCTTTTTAGTGGTACCTGGGTTTATATCAGAAATTTGTAACACCTCTTTCATTGCTTCAATCATGCAACGAATGGCCTTAGTGGACATTAGACTAGACTCATCGTCGTCGACACTGGTGTCAGTATCCGTGTCGACATCCGCGTCTGCCATCTGAGGTAGCGGGCATTTTAGAGCCCCCGATGGCCTTTGAGACGCCTGGACAGGCACGAGCTGAGAAGCCGGCTGTCCCGCATTTGGCATGTCGTCAAATTTTTTGTGTAAGGAGTCGACACGTGCACGCAATTCCTTCCATAAGTCCATCCACTCAGGTGTCTGCCCCGCAGGGGGTGACATCCCTTCTATAGGCATCTGCTCCGCCTCCACATCATTATCCTCATCAAACATGTCGACACAGCCGTACCAACACACCGCACACACACAGGGAATGCTCTAACAGAGGACAGGACCCACAAAAGCCCTTTGGGGAGACAGAGTGAGAGTATGCCAGCACACACCAGAGCGCTATATAATGCAGGGACTAACTGAATTATGTCCCCTATAGCTGCTGTTATATATACTGCGCCTAAATTTAGTGCCCCCCCTCTCTTTTTTACCCTTTTCTGTAGTGTAGACTGCAGGGGAGAGCCAGGGAGCTTCCTTCCAGCGGAGCTGTGAGGGAGAAATGGCGCCAGTGTGCTGAAGGAGATAGCTCCGCCCCTTTTTCGGACTATTCTCCCGCTTTTTTATGGATTCTGGCAGGGGTAATTATCACATATATAGCCTCTGGGGCTATATATTGTGGTATTTTTGCCAGCCAAGGTGTTTTTATTGCTGCTCAGGGCGCCCCCCCCTAGCGCCCTGCACCCTCAGTGACCGGAGTGTGAAGTGTGTATGAGGAGCAATGGCGCACAGCTGCAGTGCTGTGCGCTACCTTGGTGAAGACTGATGTCTTCTGCCGCCGATTTTCCGGACCTCTTCTTGCTTCTGGCTCTGTAAGGGGGACGGCGGCGCGGCTCCGGGACCGAACACCAAGGCCAGTTCCATGCGGTCGATCCCTCTGGAGCTAATGGTGTCCAGTAGCCTAAGAAGCCCAAGCTAGCTGCAAGCAGGTAGGTTCGCTTCTTCTCCCCTTAGTCCCTCGCTGCAGTGAGCCTGTTGCCAGCAGGTCTCACTGTAAAATAAAAAAACCTAATTATATACTTTCTTTTTAGAAGCTCAGGAGAGCCCCTAGTGTGCATCCAACCTCGGCCGGGCACAAAATCTAACTGAGGCTTGGAGGAGGGTCATAGTGGGAGGAGCCAGTGCACACCAGGTGACCTAAAAGCTTTCTTTAGTTGTGCCCAGTCTCCTGCGGAGCCGCTATTCCCCATGGTCCTTTCGGAGTTCCCAGCATCCACTAGGACGTCAGAGTAAAGAATTTCTTGAACTAAATGACAGCTTTAAAAGGCTTCTGGCCCTGGTGGTCATTCAGAGTTGATCGCTAGCTGAATTCGTTCGCTGTGCAGCGATAAGGCAAAAAAAAAGGCACTTCTGCGCAATCGGCGCAATGTGCACGCGCGTCGTACTATTACCACGAACTATGTAGTTTCACACTGGGTCTAGCTAAGCTTTTCAGTCGCACTGCTGGCAGCACAGTGATTGACATGAAGTGGGTGTTTCTGGGTGTCAACTGACAGTTTTCAGGGAGTGTTCGAAAAAACGCAGGCGTGCCAGGAAAAACGCAGGCATGGCTGTGCGAACGTAGGGCGTATTTGTGACGTCAAAACAGGAACTGAACAGTCTGAAGTCATCGCAAGCGCTCAGTAGGTATTGAGCTACTCTAAAACTGCACACAAAAAAAACTTTGCCGCCGCTCTGCGATCCTTTCATACGCACTTCCACTAAGCTAAAATACACTCCCAGTGGGAGGCAGCATAGCGTTTGCACGGCAGCTAAAAACTGCTAGCGAGCGATCAACTTGGAATGACCACCCTATACAATTGTGTCAGACTTTGGGGTCAATCCAATCATTTGTGAAGGGTGAGAGTCGCCACCAACAGCACCTGATCTCGCACTCCTTGCGGCCACATTTCTGCCAGAATTCGCTCGCAGTCCTATGGGACAGCGAGCGCTTTTGTGTGAGTTTAGGCTTCTATAAAGTGTGGCTGCTGCTGCCATAAATTGAGGGTGTGAGATACTCAGACTCAATTGGATTGACTTTGGCCCTCATTCCGAGTTGATCGCTCGGTATTTTTCATCGCATCGCAATGAAAATCCGCTTAGTACGCATGCGCAATATTCGCACTGCGACTGCGCCAAGTAATTTAACAATGAAGATAGTATTTTTACTCACGGCTTTTTCATCGCTCCGGCGATCGTAATGTGATTGACAGGAAATGGGTGTTACTGGGCGGAAACAGGCCGTTTTATGGGCGTGCGGGAAAAAACGCTACAGTTTCCGGAAAAAACGCAGGAGTGGCCGGGGAAACGGGGGAGTGTCTGGGCGAACGCTGGGTGTGTTTGTGACGTCAAAACAGGAACGACAACCACTGAACTGATCGCAGATGCCAAGTCTGAAGCTACTCTGAAACTGCTAAGTAGTTTGTAATCGCAATATTGCGAATACATCGGTCGCAATTTTAAGAAGCTAAGATACACTCCCAGTAGGCGTAGGCTTAGCGTGTGTAACTCTGCTAAAATCGCCTTGCGACCGATCAACTCGGAATGAGGGCCTTTATTGTATAAAGCACACATATTTAGTTAGTATATTTCCAAGCAAAACAGCCATCACCAAAACAATTGGTTTGGCCACGAAGAGGCAGAACCACTGTCATTACATGAATAAAAATCAACACATGAAGATCTCAGGACCACATTGGGCTATATGGACCACCAGAACACCAATGCTCCTTCCTATTTTTAAGACATAAAGTTAAATGAAAATGTAACATTAACTAGATCTGCCACATGTAATACATGAGTGTTGCTGTGATAATTGTGTTTTTTATTGCAATAATGGTTCGTCTAACAATTTCCAAAACACATCAAAGACAAATCTGCAAGCTGTCAGTTCAACAAAATCTCGCCCCCACCCCCTTCCCCCCAAAATTACTGTTACAAGTCGATGAACGTATTGCAGTTTCTCCCAGGTCAGCAGCCATTCATAATTCAGAGCTCTGCAACATGATTAGTGTAACGAATATATGGCACCAGATACAGTAGAAGCATGACAGGATGCCCCAACAAAAGCAGCATGCCTGACAGGAGCACCCACATCAGGGTGTCACAGGAGCAGCACATAAAGCAACGCTGAGGCATAAGCAGTAAACGTACTGCTTTGTTCTGTGTGCTACAGCAATACCAAGGCTACATAGAGGAGGATGTAATCCATTATCACACCACTGTACACACTATCGGTACAAAGCACTTCCTCTTCAGAAGCCAGATGCCACTCATCATCATCACTGCTGACCCCCCAATGTCAGCTGGTTCTGTAAACAGAGTAAAGGCCGCCGCCAGTCTGCACAAATGTCACTCACCGCCTAGGAGCCACCGGGCGAAGCCTCCGATTTATTACAGACCTAAGGGTAGTGGCAATACCCAGAGACACCATGAATCTCCGCGATTGTAACACAAGGACCAGTCGATGCTTATCAATAGCAGCAGTAGTAGTAGCCGGAGCCGGCGGCGGCGGGTAACGGCTCGGAGGAGAAGGGCGGGGCTGCTGCTGCTGTTGGGAAGGATGGAGGCTCCATGTACAGAGCATGCGCACTAGCTAGCGACGCTCACTGCAACGCTCGGCAAGGAGGGACGAGGGGTAATCAGTGTGCGGCGTGTACACACAGCACAGTGCTGCCACTGACTCCAGCCAGTCTCATCACCGCTGCCGGCACTCCAGTACTGTATGGCAGTGCCGTAACTTTACATTTCAGCGCTGTGTGCAAGAAACAGCATCGGCGACCCCTCCAAGGTTGGCTTAGCCTTAGGGCTGTAACACACTCCGGTTTTTCCCGGATGGCAAAAAGCCGGACAAAGTTTGTCCGGCTTTTTGCTATCCGGGAGAAACCGGCAGAGTCTGTCACACAGGACGGCTTTGAGCCGTGTGTGATGCTGTGCGCATGCGCAGCATCAGACACGGCTTCAGAAAAAACCATTGTGTGTGAAAGCTCCCCTTCACACACATGGTTTACTGGCTCCAAGGACGGCCCGGCGGCCGCCGGACCTTCCAGTGGTGAGACCCGGCTGCAACCCGGCAGCCGGGCCGGTGCCGTGCAGTGTGAAGGGACCCTACCCCTCACACTGTTAACTACAATGCCGGCACGGGAAAAAGCCGTCCGGCTTTTTCCCGGCCGGCAACAACCGTGTAGTGTGTTTTAGCCCTTACAGGGCAGAGAGTGCAGTGGAAGGGCATCAGAAAACAAAATGTTTCTCACCACTCATCATTGCAGCTCTTCTGCCACCTCCGAACTCCTAAGCAGGCCTGGGATGTATAACACAGCACTGCACTGCTCCTGCCGTGCAGGGGGTCCTTGCCGATCTTATCTGGCAGCTGGCTTGACTCCTCTGGTTCCGACTCCATCCGGAGTGCTCTGGTCGCCCTCTCTACAGGGGTCCTCTGTAAGGGGTTCTTCAGGCCGAGTCCTCACTGTGGGGGTTCTTCCGCGGGTCCTGATGGGTCTTGAATCCAATGGAGGTTGTCTTCTGCGGTGCTTGCGCGCCCTTGGCCGCTTGCCCTCCCCCAAGCAGAGCCGGCCCTAACCAGTTTGATGCCCTAGGCAAGATTTGGGCTGGTGCCTCCCAGCATTGATGCTAGTTTCGCCTCTGACCCAACTCCCTTCACCCAGCAGTACAGATCACAGCAGCAGCCAGCAACACCCATTACCTCTCGGAAAGGGGGAGAGAGGGATAGAGAGAGAGTGGGGGAAGAGAAATAGAGAGGGGGTAGAGAGAGAGAGACAGACAGCAGAGTACAGAAAGCAGGGTGAGAGGAGAGAGGGAGAAAAAAGAGAGCAGGGTGTAAGAGCGATAGAGGAAAGGGGGAGAGAGAATTAAAGAGAGAGAAAGAGGTGAGACGGGCGAGAGAAAGGGTTGAAAGAGGGGGTGAGGGAAGAGAGCAGGGTAGAGAGAGAGATAAAGCATGAGCGAAAGAGAAAGTAAGAAAAAGAGAGAAAGAAAGAAAGGTAAGGGGGTGAGAGGGAGCTGTGGGAGAGCGGGCAGGGGAGATAGGCGGGGATAAAGAAAAAGAAAAATAGGTGGGACAAAGGGGAGAGAGGGGTCAGGGGAAGAGAGAGAAAAAGAAAGGGGTGAGGGGGTTGACGGGGCAGGCTGGGGGTGAGCGGGAGGGGGGAAAAAGATAAAGAAAGAGCTGAGACAGAGTAGGGGTGGGAGTGAAAGAGAAAGGAGAGAGAGAGTGAGATAAGTGAGACAGACAGCAGGGAAGAGAAAGCAGTGTGAGAGAAGAGAGGCACGAGGGGGAGAAAAATAGAGAGAGGAGGAGAAAGAAAAGAAGAAACAAAGAGGGGGAGTAAAGGCCCATACACATTAGACGATGTCGCTCTGTGAGCGACATCGTCTAACGTCTCCCCCTCCCGGGGCGGCCGCCTGTACGCACTGAGCGATATGACCGCTCATATCGCTCAGTGACGTCACGCCCCCGCCAGCCCTGCATGAAGGTCGTGGACGACAGTCCACATCCTTCATGCATGCCCTACCGATAGCGACGATCGTTGCCGACCCGCGGGGCCGCGCATCGGTCGTCGCTGGCGGCATACACACTTAACGATATAATGAGCAACGTCGCTCAAGGAGGGGGAAAATGAGCGACGTCGCTCATTATATCGTTAAGTGTGTATGGACCTTAAGAGAGAGGATTGATAGAGTGTGGGAGGAGAGTGAGGGGGGGGAGAAAAAGGGGGTTTGGGGGAGAGCGACCAGGGGAGAGAGGTGAAAATAAGGATTGAGAGAGAGGGGTGGGTTAGAGTGAGAAGGAGGGTACATGTGGCACTGTGTACCTTGCTCTGTCCCCCTACCTCCGATACAAGTGTCACTGTGTGTCGTCGTCCCCTTAAGTACAAGCAGCACTGTGTACCTTGGGCAGCGACGGGTCCCTCTTCTCATCAGTGCCAGTAGCGGCTGGTCCTCCTTTCAGCGCCGGCAGCAGCAGGTCCCCTCTTCTGGTTTTTGTGGGATTGGGACGTTGGGCAACAGCGGTAGAGAGATGAAGAAAAGGTGAGTGGAGTGGCTGGATTGGCTGGACCGCCTCATGCTAGTACTGCGCTGACAGTGCTGCTGCATGCCCGTCATTACACCACAGTGCTGCAGGTCCCTGTTTAAAAAAAAAAAAGGCAGAAACGACATGGGGTGAAAATGTGCCCGTGTGTATACCTCCTCCCTGATCCGACAGTGCCTCCAGACCAGTCACCACACACACAGTCTGTTCCCCCCTTTCAAAAAATACACACATGCAGCCTTGCGTCTCCCATCACTATACCTACACACAGCTTGTTACCCCCCAGTCACCACACACACACACACACACAGTCTGTCTCCTACAGTCACCACACACACAGCCTGTCCCCTACAGTCACCACACACACAGCCTGTCCCTTACAGTCACCACACATACACACACACACAGTCTGTCCCCTACTGTCACCACACACACAGCCTGTCCCCTACAGTCACCACACACACAGCCTGTCCCTTACAGTCACCACACATACACACACACACAGTCTGTCCCCTACTGTCACCACACACACAGCCTGTCAAATACAGTCACCACACACACAAAGCCTGTTCTTTACAGTCACCACACCCAGCATTTTCCCTACAGTCACCACACACACACAGCCTTTCCCCTACAGTCACCACACACACAGCCTGTCCACTACAGTCACCCCCTCCGACACACACATACATACATAAATGTTACCTCCAGGTCTGCAGAGGAGCAGGGTTGGGACACACACAGACAACCACCGAGACCCAGGCAAAGTTGGAGGTGGGGCCTAACCACGTACCTCCGTGACCACGCCCCTTTCTCTATCGTCCTAGTGGATGCTGGGGTTCCTGAAAGGACCATGGGGAATAGCGGCTCCGCAGGAGACAGGGCACAAAAAGTAA
Source organism: Pseudophryne corroboree (assembly GCF_028390025.1). NCBI lineage: Eukaryota > Metazoa > Chordata > Amphibia > Anura > Myobatrachidae > Pseudophryne > Pseudophryne corroboree. The sequence continues at coordinate 645,472,621 of NC_086447.1, read as the reverse complement.
AGCTTTAGGATCAGGTGGTGTGCACTGGCTCCTCCCCCTATGACCCTCCTCCAAGCCAGTTAGATTTTTGTGCCCGGCCGAGAAGGGTGCAATCTAGGTGGCTCTCCTAAAGAGCTGCTTAGGAAAGTTTAGCTTAGGTTTTTTATTTTACAGTGAGTCCTGCTGGCAACAGGATCACTGCAACGAGGGACTTAGGGGAGAAGAAGTGAACTCACCTGCGTGCAGGATGGATTGGCTTCTTGGCTACTGGACATCAGCTCCAGAGGGACGATCACAGGTACAGCCTGGATGGTCACCGGAGCCTTGCCGCCGGCCCCCTTGCAGATGCTGAAGTAAGAAGAGGTCCAGAATCGGCGGCAGAAGACTCCTCAGTCTTCTAAAGGTAGCGCACAGCACTGCAGCTGTGCGCCATTTTCCTCTCAGCACACTTCACACGGCAGTCACTGAGGGTGCAGGGCGCTGGGAGGGGGGCGCCCTGGGAGGCAAATGAATACCTATTTTGGCTAAAAATACCTCACATATAGCCTCCGGAGGCTATATGGAGATATTTAACCCCTGCCAGAATCCGTTAAGAGCGGGAGACGAGGCCGCCGAAAAAGGGGCGGGGCCTATCTCCTCAGCACACAGCGCCATTTTCCCTCACAGAAAGGCTGGAGGGAAGGCTCCCAGGCTCTCCCCTGCACTGCACTACAGAAACAGGGTTAAAACAGAGAGGGGGGGCACTAATTTGGCGATATGCTTATATATATATTAAGATGCTATAAGGGAAAACACTTATATAAGGTTGTCCCTATATAATTATAGCGTTTTTGGTGTGTGCTGGCAAACTCTCCCTCTGTCTCTCCAAAGGGCTAGTGGGTCCTGTCCTCTATCAGAGCATTCCCTGTGTGTGTGCTGTGTGTCGGTACGTGTGTGTCGACAGGTAGGAGGACGATGTTGGTGAGGAGGCGGAGCAATTGCCTGTAATGGTGATGTCACTCTCTAGGGAGTCGACACCGGAATGGATGGCTTATTTAGGAAATTACGTGATAATGTCAACACGCTGCAAGGTCGGTTGACGACATGAGACGGCCGACAAACAATTAGTACGGTCCAGACGTCTCAAAAACACCGTCAAGGGTTTTAAAACGCCCGTTTACTTTAGTCGGTCGACACAGACACAGACAGGGACACTGAATCCAGTGTCGACGGTGAATAAACAAACGTATTCCTTATTAGGGCCACACGTTAAAGGCAATGAAGGAGGTGTTACGTATTTCTGATACTACAAGTACCACAAAAGAGGGTATTATGTGGGATGTGAAAAAACTACCATAGTTTTTCCTGAATCAGATAAATTAAATAAAGTGTGTGATGATGCGTGGGTTCCCCCCGATAGAAAATTATGGGCGGTATACCCTTTCCCGCCAGAAGTTAGGGCGCGTTGGGAAACACCCTTTAAGGTGGATAAGGCGCTCACACGCTTATCAAAACAAGTGGCGGTACCGTCTATAGATAGGGCCGTCCTCAAGGACCAGCTGACAAGGCTGGAAAATATAATAAAAAGTATATACACACATACTGGTGTTATACTGCGGCCAGCGATCGCCTCAGCCTGGATGTGCAGAGCTAGGGTGGCTTGGTCGGATTCCCTGACTAAAAATATTGATACCCTTGACAGGGACAGTATTTTATTGACTATAGAGCATTTCTATATATGCGAGATGCACAGAGGGATATTTGCACTCTGGCATCATGAATAAACGCGATGTCCATAACTGCCAGAAGATGTTATGGACACGACAGTGGTCAGGTGATGCAGATTCCAAACGGCACAGTATGGCCGTATACAGGAAGAGGACTTGTTTGGGGTCGGTCCATCGGACCTGGTGGTCACGGCAACTGCTGGAAAATCCACCGTTTTTTACCCTAAGTCACATCTCTGCAGAAAAAGACACCGTCTTTTCAGCCTCAGTCCTCTCGTCCCTATAAGATCATATCTGCCCAGGGATAGAGGAAAGGGAAGAAGACTGCAGCAGGCAGCCCATTCCCAGGAACAGAAGCGTTCCACCGCGTCTGACAAGTTCTCAGCATGGCGCTGAGACCGTACAGGACCCCTGGATCCTACAAGTAGTATCCCGGGGGTACAGATGGGAATGTCGAGACGTTTCCCCTTCGCAGGCTCCTGAAGTCTGCTTTACCAAGTCTCCCTCCGACAAGGAGGTAGTATGGGAAAAAATTCACAAGCTGTATTCCCAGCAGGTGATAATTAAATTACCCCTCCTACTACAGAAAAGGGGTATTATTCCACACTATATTGTGGTACTGAAGCCAGAAGGCTAGGTGAGACTTATTCTAAAAATTTGTTTTTGAACACTTACAAAGGTTCAAATTAAGATGAAGTCACTCAGAGCAGTGATAACGAACCAGGAATAAGGGGACTATATAGTGTCCCGGGACATCAGGGATGCTTACCTCTATGTCCCAAATTTGCCCTTCTCACTAAGGGTACCTCAGGTTCGTGGTGCAGAACTGTCACTATCAGTTTCAGACGCTGCCGTTTGGATTGTCCACGGCACCCTGGGGTCTTTACCAAGGTAATGGCCGAATTGATGATTCTTCTTCGAAGAAAAGGCGTCTTAATTATCCCTTACTTGGACGATCTCCTGATAGGGGCATAGTCCAGGGAACAGTTGGAGGTCGGAGTAGCACTATCTCGGATACTGCTACAATCAGCACGGGTGGATTCTAAATATTCCAAAATCGCAGCTGATCCCGACGACACGTCTGCTGTGCCTAGGGATGATTCTGGACACAGTCCAGAAAAAGGTGTTTCTCCCGGAAGAGAAAGCCAGGGAGATATCCGAGCAAGTCAGGAACCTCCTAAAAACAGTGCATCATTGCACAAGGGTCCTGGTAAAAATGGTGGCTTCCTACGAAGCAATTCCATTCGGCAGATTTCACGTAAGAACTTTTCAGTGGGATCTGCTGGACAAATGGTCCGGATCGCATCTTCAGATGCATCAGCGGATAACCCAATATCCAAGGACAAGGGTGTCTCTCCTGTGGTGGTTATAGAGTGCTCATCTTCTAGAGGGCAGCAGATTCGGCATTCAGGATTGGATGCTGGTAACCACGGAGCCCAGCCTGAGAGGCTGGGGAGCAGTCACACAAGGAAAAAATTTCCAGGGAGTGTGATCAAGTATGGAGACTTTTCTCCACATAAATATACTGGAGCTAAGGGTAAATTTATAATGCTCTAAGCTTAGCAAGACCTCTGCTTCAAGGTCAGCCGGTATTGATCCAGTGGGAAAAACATCACGGCAGTCGCCCACGTAAACAGACAGGGCGACACAAGAAGCAGGAGGGCAATGGCAGAAACTGCAAGGACTTTTCGCTGGGCGGAAAATCATGTGATAACACTGTCAGCAGTTTTTCATCCCGGGAATGGAAACTGGGAAGCAGACTTCCTCAGCACGACCTCCACCCGGGAGAGTGGAAACTTCATTGAGAAGTTTTTTCCACATGATTGTAAACCGTTGGGAAATACCAAAGGTGGACATGATGGCGTCCCGTCTGAACAAAAAACGGGACAGGTATTGCGCCAGGTCAAGAGACCCTCAGGCAATAGATGTGGACGTTCTGGTAACACCGTGGGTGTACCAGTCGGTGTATGTGTTCCCTCCTCTGCTTCTCATACCTAAGGTGCTGAGAATTATAAGACGTAGAGGAGTAAGAACTATACTCATGGCTCCGGATTGGCCAAGAAGGACTTGGTACCCGGAACTTCAAGAGATGCTTACAGAGGTCTTATGGCCTCTGCCGCTAAGAAGGGACTTGCTTCAGCAAGTACCATGTCTGTTCCAAGACTTACCGCAGCTGCGTTTGTCGGCATGGCGATGGAAAGCCGGATCCTAAGGGAAAAAAGGCATTCCGGAAGAGGTCATTCCTACCCTGGTCAAAGCCAGAAAGGAGGTGACCGCACAACATTATCACCACGTGTGGCGAAAATATGTTGCGTGGTGTGAGGCCAGGAAGGCCCCACAAAGAAATTTCAACTCGGTCGTTTCCTGCATTTCCTGCAAACAGGAGTGTCTATGGGCCTCAAATTGGGGTCCATTAAGGTTCAAATTCGGCCCTGTAAATTTTCTTCCAGAAAGAATTGGCTTCAGTTCCTGAAGTCCAGAAGTTTGTCAAGGGAGTAAATGCATATACAAACCCCTTTTTTGTGCCTCCAGTGGCACTGTGGGATCTCAACGTAGTTCTGGGATTCCTCAAATCACATTGGTTTAAAACCAGTCAAATATGTGGATTTGAAGCATCTCACATAAAAAGTGACCATGCTCTTGGCCCTGGCCTGGACCAGGCGAGTGTCAAATTGGTGGTTTTTTCTCAAAAAAGCCCATATCTGTTTGTCCATTCGGACAGGGCAGAGCTGCGGACTCGTCCCCAGTTCTCTCCCTAAGGTGGTGTCAGTGTTTCACCTGAACCAGCTTATTGTGGTGCCTTGCACCTACTAGGGACTTGGAGGACTCCAAGTTGCTAGGAGTTGTCAGGGCCCTGAAAATATGTTCCAGGACAGCTGGAGTCAGAAAATCTGACTCGCTGTTTATACTGTATGCACCCAACAAGTTGGGTGCGCCTGCTTCTAAGCAGGCGATTGCTCGTTGGATTTGTAACACAATTCAACTTGCACATTCTGAGGCAGGCCTGCCACAGTCTAAATCGGTTAAGGCCCATTCCACAAGGAAGGTGGGCTCATCTTGGGCGGCTGCCCGAGAGGTCTCGGCATTACAACTCTGCCGAGCAGCTACGTGGTCAGGGGAGAACACGTTTGTAAAATTCTACAAATTTGATATCCTGGCAAAAGAGGACCTGGAGTTCTCTCATTCGGTGCTGCAGAGTCATCCGCACTCTCCCGCCCGTTTGGGAGCTTTGGTATAATCCCCATGGTCCTTTCAGGAACCCCAGCATCCACTAGGACGATAGAGAAAATAAGAATTTACTTACCGATAATTCTATTTCTCGGAGTCCGTAGTGGATGCTGGGCGCCCATCCCAAGTGCGGATTATCTGCAATACTTGTACATAGTTACAAAAATCGGGTTATTATTGTTGTGAGCCATCTTTTCAGAGGCTCCGCTGTTATCATACTGTTAACTGGGTTTAGATCACAAGTTGTACGGTGTGATTGGTGTGGCTGGTATGAGTCTTACCCGGGATTCATAATTCCTCCCTTATTGTGTACGCTCGTCCGGGCACAGTACCTAACTGGCTTGGAGGAGGGTCATAGGGGGAGGAGCCAGTGCACACCACCTGATCCTAAAGCTTTACTTTTTGTGCCCTGTCTCCTGCGGAGCCGCTATTCCCCATGGTCCTTTCAGGAACCCCAGCATCCACTACGGACTCCGAGAAATAGAATTATCGGTAAGTAAATTCTTATTTTCATAAAAACAAAATTAAAAAACACTAGCACGCAGCAGAGACACATGGGCTGTAGGCGGAGATGTCTCGGGTAGGAGGAGTCGGAAATGGACTGGAGTCGGAATCTGCTGCTGCCCAGCGCCAGCGGGCTCTGCCCCCAAGCTCCGCTGCTGGGGTGCTGCCTGTGAGCATGGGCGCCACGGGTGCAGACCAAGGAGGGGAGGGAGCAGATATTAGTTGCGTCCTGGAGGCGGGGATATTACACATTACAAAGTGAAGTCTGTGGCTGTGTGCCGCAGAAGCCCCGCCCAGTCCTGCTTAACCTTTCACTTCCTGTTTCTGTATCCCTGCCGTTACTGGGATGTGCGTGTGTATGAATCAGTGTAACTGCGCACAGTACAACCGCTGCCTGGGTGAATAGTAAAGACAGCCACGCACCACAGCGCTGCACTGCTGAACAGCTCTACATCTGTCAGGGTGGCCAATCGGGAGCACACAGAGCAAGATGCGCTCCTACCGCAAGTGCGCTGTGTGCCAGGCACACTCAGCACACATCTAGTTACGGCCCTGATGTATGGGCACGGTCTCCCACGCCTTTGCGATGGATGTGCTCCGCTTACAGTAGCTGCTCCTTAAGGGTCTTAAAAGGAATCTTAAAAATATTAGTTTGGTGAAATTAATCAGCATGGGCACGAGGGGCTTTCAGGTGCCCACTGTTGAAGTAAAAAATATTATGGTCACACGCATCACATACAAACTCCACACAAGTGGCCTCCGTGCGCGTGCTTGTTCTGCCGTGCGTGCGCATACTCACACGTTGCTTATATAGGCTCACGAGATCCTGCGTATTAGCGCATGGTATGAGTAATTACGGTAGCATATGCATTCGCATGGAAAAGCCACAAAGACATATCTCATATTTCTCTATCGTCCTAGTGGATGCTGGGGTTCCTGAAAGGACCATGGGGAATAGCGGCTCCGCAGGAGACAGGGCACAAAAAGTAAAGCTTTAGGATCAGGTGGTGTGCACTGGCTCCTCCCCCTATGACCCTCCTCCAAGCCTCAGTTAGATTTTTGTGCCCGGCCGAGAAGGGTGCAATCTAGGTGGCTCTCCTAAAGAGCTGCTTAGAAAAGTTTAGCATAGGTTTTTTATTTTACAGTGAGTCCTGCTGGCAACAGGATCACTGCAACGAGGGACTTAGGGGAGAAGAAGTGAACTCACCTGCGTGCAGGATGGATTGGCTTCTTTGGCTACTGGACATTAGCTCCAGAGGGACGATCACAGGTACAGCCTGGATGGTCACCGGAGCCTCGCCGCCGGCCCCCTTGCAGATGCTGAAACAAGAAGAAGGTCCAGAATCGGCGGCATGAAGACTCCTCAGTCTTCTTAAGGTAGCGCACAGCACTGCAGCTGTGCGCCATTTCCTCTCAGCACACTTCACACGGCAGTCACTGAGGGTGCAGGGCGCTGGGAGGGGGGCGCCCTGGGAGGCAATGAAAACCTATATTTTGGCTAAAAATACCTCACATATAGCCTCCGGGGGCTATATGGAGATATTTAACCCCTGCCAGAATCCGTTAAGAGCGGGAGACGAGGCCGCCGAAAAAGGGGCGGGGCCTATCTCCTCAGCACACAGCGCCATTTTCCCTCACAGAAAGGCTGGAGGGAAGGCTCCCAGGCTCTCCCCTGCACTGCACTACAGAAACAGGGTTAAAACAGAGAGGGGGGGCACTAATTTGGCGTTAGAAATATATAAAAAAGATGCTATAAGGGAAAACACTTATATAAGGTTGTCCCTATATAATTATAGCGTTTTTGGTGTGTGCTGGCAAACTCTCCCTCTGTCTCTCCAAAGGGCTAGTAGGTCCTGTCCTCTATCAGAGCATTCCCTGTGTGTGTGCTGTGTGTCGGTACGTGTGTGTCGACATGTATGAGGACGATGTTGGTGAGGAGGCGGAGCAATTGCCTGTAATGGTGATGTCACTCTCTAGGGAGTCGACACCGGAATGGATGGCTTATTTAGGGAATTACGTGATAATGTCAACACGCGGCAAGGTCGGTTGACGACATGAGATGGCCGACAAAACCAGACGTCTCAAAAACACCGTCAGGGGTTTTAAAACGCCCGTTTACTTTAGTCGGTCGACACAGACACAGACAGGGACACTGAATCCAGTGTCGACGGTGAATAAACAAACGTATTCCTTATTAGGGCCACACGTTAAGGGCAATGAAGGAGGTGTTACATATTTCTGATACTACAAGTACCACAAAAGAGGGTATTATGTGGGATGTGAAAAAAACTACCGTAGTTTTTCCTGAATCAGATAAATTAAATGAAGTGTGTGATGATGCGTGGGTTCCCCCCGAGAGAAAATATGGGCGGTATACCCTTTCCCGCCAGAAGTTAGGGCGCGTTGGGAAACACCCCTTAGGGTGGATAAGGCGCTCACACGCTTATCAGAACAAGTGGCGGTACCGTCTATAGATAGGGCCGTCCTCAAGGAGCCAGCTGACAGGAGGCTGGAAAATATCATAAAAAGTATATACACACATACTGGTGTTATACTGCGACCAGCGATCGCCTCAGCCTGGATGTGCAGAGCTGGGGTGGCTTGGTCGGATTCCCTGACTAAAAATATTGATACCCTTGACAGGGACAGTATTTTATTGACTATAGAGCATTTAAAGGATGCATTTCTATATATGCGAGATGCACAGAGGGATATTTGCACTCTGGCATCAAGAGTAAGTGCGATGTCCATATCTGCCAGCAGATGTTTATGGACACGACAGTGGTCAGGTGATGCAGATTCCAAACGGCACAAAGGTGTATTGCCGTATAAAGGAAGAGGAGTTATTTGGGGTCGGTCCATCGGACCTGGTGGCCACGGCAACTGCTGGAAAATCCACCGTTTTTTACCCTAAGTCACATCTCTGCAGAAAAAGACACCGTCTTTTCAGTTTCAGTCCTTTCGTCCCTATAAGAGTCATATCTGCCCAGGGATAGAGGAAAGGGAAGAAGACTGCAGCAGGCAGCCCATTCCCAGGAACAGAAGCGTTCCACCGCTTCTGACAAGCTCTCAGCATGACGCTGAGACCGTACAGGACCCCTGGATCCTACAAGTAATATCCCAGGGGTACAGATTGGAATGTCGAGACGTTTCCCCTGCGCAGGCTCCTGAAGTCTGCTTTACCAAGGTCTCCCTCCGACAAGGAGGCAGTATGGGAAACAATTCACGAGCTGTATTCCCAGCAGGTGATAATTAAATTACCCCTCCTACAACAAGAAAAGGGGTATTATTCCACACTATATTGTGGTACTGAAGCCAGAAGGCTAGGTGAGACCTATTCTAAATCTAAAAAAATTTGAACACTTACAAAGGTTCAAATCAAGATGGAGTCACTCAGAGCAGTGATAACGAACCGGGAAGAAGGGGACTATATGGTGTCCCGAGACATCAGGGATGCTTACCTCCATGTCCCAAATTTGCCCTTATCACTAAGGGTACCTCAGGTTCGTGGTACAGAACTGTCACTATCAGTTTCAGACGCTGCCGTTTGGATTGTCCACGGCACCCCGGGTCTTTACCAAGGTAATGGCCGAAATGATGGTTCTTCTTCGAAGAAAAGGCGTCTTAATTATCCCTTACTTGGACGATCTCCTGATAAGGGCAAAGTCCTGGGAACAGTTGGAGGTCGGAGTAGCACTATCTCGGATACTGTTACAACAGCAGGGGTGGATTCTAAATATTCCAAAATCGCAGCTGATCCCGACAACAAGTCTCCTGTGCTTAGGGATGATTCTGGACACAGTCCAGAAAAAGGTGTTTCTCCCGGAAGAGAAAGCCAGGGAGTTATCCGAGCTAGTCAGGAACCTCCTAAAATCAGTGCATCATTGCACAAGGGCCATGGTAAAAAAATGGTGACTTCCTTCGAAGCAATTCCAGTCGGCAGATTTCATGCAAGAACTTTTCAGTGGGATCTGCTGGACAAATGGTCCGGATCGCATCTTCAGATGCATCAGCGGATAACCCTATATCCAAGGACAAGGGTGTCTCTCCTGTGGTGGTTACAGAGTGCTCATCTTCTAGAGGGCCGCAGATTCGGCATTCAGTTTTGGATGTTGGTGACCACGGAGGCCAGCCCGAGAGGCTGGGGAGCAGTCACACAAGGAAAAAATTTCCAGGGAGTGTGATCAAGTCTGGAGACTTTTCTCCACATAAATATAGCTAAGGGTAAATTTATAATGCTCTAAGCTTAACAAGACCTCTGCTTCAAGGTCAGCCGGTATTGATCCAGTGGGATAAAACATCACGGCAGTCGCCCACGTAAATAGACAGGGCGCCACAAGAAGCAGGAGGGCAGTGGCAAAAACTGCAAGGACTTTTCGCTGGGCGGAAAATCATGTGATAGCACTGTCAGCAGTGTTTCATTCCGGGAATGGAAACTGGGAAGCAGACTTCCTCAGTAGGCACGACCTCCACCCGGCAGAGTGGGAACTTCATGGGGAAGTTTTCCACATGATTATAAACCGTTGGGAATTACCAAAGGTGGACATGATGGCGTCCCGTCTGAACAAAAAACGGGACAGGTATTGCGCCAGGTTAAGAGACCCTCAGGCAATAACTGTGGACGTTCTGGTAACACCGTGGGTGTACCAGTCGGTGTATGTGTTCCATCCTCTGCTTTTCATACCTAAGGTACTGAGAATTATAAGACGTAGAGGAGTAAGAACTATACTCATGGCTCCGGATTGGCCAAGAAGGACTTGGTACCCGGAACTTCAAGAGATGCTCACAGAGGACTTATGGCCTCTGCCGCTAAGAAGGGACTTGTTTCAGCAAGTACCATGTCTGTTCCAAGACTTACCGCAGCTGCGTTTGACGGCATGGCGGTGGAACGCCGGATCCTAAGGGAAAAGGCATTCAGGAAGAGGTCATTCCTACCCTGGTCAAAGCCAGAAAGGAGGTGACCGCATAACATTATCACCACATGTGGCGAAAATATGTTGCGTGGTGTGAGGCCAGGAAGGCCCCACGAAGAAATTTCAACTCGGTCGATTCCTGCATTTCCTGCAAACAGGAGTGTCTATGGGCCTCAAATTGGGGTCCATTAAGGTTCAAATTTCGGCCCTGTCGATTTTTCTTCCAGAAAGAATTGGCTTCAGTTCCTGAAGTCCAGAAGTTTGTCAAGGGAGTATTGCATATACAACCCCCTTTTGTGCCTCCAGTGGCACTGTGGGATCTCAACGTAGTTCGGGGATTCCTCAAAACACATTGGTTTAAAACCAGTCAAATCTGTGGATTTGAAGCATCTCACGTGAAAAGTGAACATGCTCTTGGACCTGGCCTGGACCAGGCGAGTGTCAAATTGGTGGTTTTTTTCTCAAAAAAGCCCATATCTGTTTGTCCATTCGGACAGGGCAGAGCTGCGGACTCGTCCCCAGTTCTCTCCCAAAGGTGGTGTCAGTGTTACACCTGAACCAGCTTATTGTGGTGTCTTGCGCCTACTAGGGACTTGGAGGACTCCAAGTTGCTAGATGTGGTCAGGGCCCTGAAAATATAAGCTCCAGGACGGCTGGAGTCAGGAAAACTGACTTGCTGTTATCCTGTATGCACCCAACAAACTGGGTGCTCTTGCTTCTAAGCAGACTTTTGCTAGTTGGATGTGTAATACAATTCAGCTTGCACATTCTGTGGCAGGCCTGCCACAGCCAAAATATGTAAATGCCCATTCCACAAGGAAGGTGGGCTCATCTTGGGCGGCTGCCCGAGGGGTCTCGGCTTTACAACTTTGCCGAGCGGCTATTTAGTCAGGGGCAAACACGTTTGTAAAATCCTACAAATTTGATATCCTGGCTAAGGAGGACCTGGAGTTCTCTCATTCGGTGCTGCAGAGTCATCCGCACTCTCCCGCCCGTTTGGGAGCTTTGGTATAATCCCCATGGTCCTTTCAGGAACCCCAGCATCCACTAGGACGATAGAGAAAATAAGAATTTACTTACCGATAATTCTATTTCTCGGAGTCCGTAGTGGATGCTGGGCGCCCATCCCAAGTGCGGATTATCTGCAATACTTGTACATAGTTACAAAAATCGGGTTATTATTGTTGTGAGCCATCTTACAGAGGCTCCGCTGTTATCATACTGTTAACTGGGTTCAGATCACAGGTTGTACAGTGTGATTGGTGTGGCTGGTATGAGTCTTACCCGGGATTCATAAATCCTTCCTTATTGTGTACGCTCGTCCGGGCACAGTATCCTAACTGAGGCTTGGAGGAGGGTCATAGGGGGAGGAGCCAGTGCACACCACCTGATCCTAAAGCTTTACTTTTTGTGCCCTGTCTCCTGCGGAGCCGCTATTCCCCATGGTCCTTTCAGGAACCCCAGCATCCACTACGGACTCCGAGAAATAGAATTATCGGTAAGTAAATTCTTATTTTAATCCACATAGTACATAATTTACACATAGCCTACATGCACCACACCAGCGAGTTACATTTACTTTGGAAAGGGAACAATAGAGATAACCAACTTTACAGGATATGAGGGGACAGAATTAGGTTAGGAGGTGGTGTTTGGTATCCAGCTGTACAGTATTTCAAGGGCAATATTCCGATGGCAGTTTGCAGAAAGTAGCACGCTCCTGCGCATAGATATGCACAGGAATATAATATTAATTTCTCTTACGTCCTAGAGGATGATGGGTACTCCGTAAGGACCATGGGGGTATAGACGGGCTCCGCAGGAGATAGGGCACCTAAAAAGAACTTTGACTATGGGTGTGCACTGTCTCCTCCTCTATGCCCCTCCTCCAGACCTCAGTTAGATCTTGTGCCCAGAGGAGAATGGGTGCACTGCAGAGAGCTCTCCAGAGTTTTCTGTGGAAAAAGAATTTTGTTAGGTTTTTTATTTTCAGGGAGTCCTGTTGGCAACAGGCTCCCTGCATCGTGGGACCGAGGAGAGAGAAGCAGAGCTGGCTTGTCAAGTTGGGCACTGCTTCTAAGGCTACTGGACACCATTAGCTCCAGAGGGAGTCGGAACACAGGTCTCACCTGGGGTTCGTCCCGGAGCCGCGCCACTGTCCTCCTCACAGATGCCGAAGATAGAAGCCGGGTGAGTATGAGAAGGCAGAAGACATCATAGGCGGCAGAAGACTTCAGATCTTCATGAGGTAAGGCGCGCAGCGGTAAGCTGCGCGCCATTGCTCCCAGTCACACACACACAGAGCAGCACTGAAGGGTGCAGGGCGCAGGGGGGGCGCCCTGGGCAGCAATAAACCTCACGTTTGGGCACTGACAAGGTAGATTAGGCTGCTGGGCAGTAATTCTACGATCCCCCGGCATTTTCTATAAAAAAATCACCGGGACCGAAGCCCGCCGTCGGGTGGGCGGAGCTTGATCCCCAGCACCAACCAGCGCCATTTTCTCCACAGAAGCTGCATGAGGAAAACGCTGGCTCCCTGGTCTCTCCCCTGCTGAACATTCAGGCTGGAAAAAAGAGGAGGGGGGCATTTTGAGCGCAGTGAGTGGGAATCTGGTCATTTTATATATATATATATATATATATATATATATATATATAAAAGCGCTATCTGGTCATATTTTTCCAGTGTTATTAAGCGCTGGGTGTGTGCTGGCATACTCTCTCTCTGTCTCTCCTAAGGGCCTGGTTGGGGTTTTGTCCCCTTATAGGTTAATCCCTGTGTGTGTGGGGTGTCGGTACGTGGTGTCGACATGTCTGAAGCGGAAGGCTTTTCCAAGGAGGAGGTGGAGCAAATGAGTGGTGTGTCCCCGTCGGTTGTGCCGACTCCAGATTGGATGGACATGTGGCATATGTTGAATGCAAGTGTGGCATCTTTACATAAAAGGCTTGATAAGGCTGATTCAGGGGGGACATCAGGGGGTCAATCCTCAGATTGGACCGACTCACAGGGCCCGTCGGGGTCTCAAAAGCGTCCCTTAACACAAGACACTACTACCGACACGGATTCTGATTCCAGTGTCGACTATGACGAAGTAAAATTGCACCCTAGGGTGACTAAAACCATTCAGTGTATGATTGTGGCAATAAGGGATGTGTTGCATATTGTGGATGAACCCTCTGTCCCCGACACAAGGGTACACATGTTTAAGGAAAAGAAACAGATTATTAATTTTCCCACATCTCATGAATTAAATGAATTCTTTGGAAAAGCTTGGGAGACTCCGGATAAGAGACCGCAGATCCCCAAAAGAATTTATATGGCATACCCTTTCCCTAAGCAGGACAGGGAGATTTGGGAATCACCCCCCACTGTGGACAAAGCCCTGACGCACTTGTCCAAGAAAGTGGCGCTACCGTCTCCTGACACAGCAGCCCTTAAGGACCCTGCAGATCGCAGGCAAGAAACTACCTTAAAGTGTATTTATTCTCATACGGGTGCTGTGCTAAAACCGACAATTGCGTCGGCATGGGTGTGTAGCGCAATTGCAGCTTGGACAGATGAGCTGACAGATCAATTTGATAATATGGATAAGGATACTATATTCCTAACTCTAGCCCATATTAAAGACCCAGTCTTATTTATGAGGGATGCTCAAAGGGACATTGGATTGCTAGCTTCTAGGGCCAATGCCATGTCTGTCTCAGCGAGAAGATCCTTATGGACTTGCCAATGGACGGGTGATGCGGATTCCAAGAAACATATGGAAGTACTACCCTACAAGGGTGATGTATTGTTTGGAGATGGGCTGACGGACCTGGTTTCCACAGCCACAGCAGGTAAATCAAATTTATTACCATATATTCCCCAACAGCAAAAGAAAGTAACACCCTATCAGATGCAGTCCTTTCGGTCGCACAAGTCCAAAAGAGGTCGGGGATCCTCTTTCCTCGCCAGAGGTAAGGGCAGAGGCAAGAGAGCACCTGCTTCGACAGGTGCCCAGGAACCAAAGTCCTCCCCGGCTGCTCCAAAACCCACATCATGACGCTGGGGCTCCCCTGAGGGAGTCCGCTCCGGTGGGGGCACGTCTTCGACTTTTCAGTCAGGCCTGGGTCAGTTCGGACCTGAATCCCTGGGTGTTGGAAATAGTTTCCCAGGGTTACAAATTGGAATTCGAGGAGGTGCCCCCCGCGCCGATTTTTCAAATCAGCCCTACCAGCTTCCACATCGGAAAGGGATGTAGTGTTAGCTGCAATTCAAACGCTGTGTATACAGCAAGTGATAATCAAGGTTCCCCTGCACCAGCAGGGAAGAGGTTACTATTCAACCCTATTTGTCGTCCCGAAACCGGACGGTTCGGTCAGACCTATTTTGAATCTGAAATCCCTAAACCTGTACATAAGAAGATTCAAATTCAAAATGGAATCTCTCAGAGCGATAATAGCCAACATGGAGGAGGGGGAGTTTATGGTATCTCTGGACATAAAGGATGCGTACCTTCATGTCCCCATATATGCCCCCCATCAGGAATACCTGAGATTCGCTGTACAGGATTGTCATTACCAATTTCAGACGTTGCCGTTTGGACTCTCCACGACCCCGAGGATTTTCACCAAGATAATGGCGGAAATGATGGTGGTCCTGCGCAAGCATGGAGTCACAATTATCCCATACTTGGGCGATCTCCTGATAAAAGCGAGATCAAGGGAGAAATTGCTGAACAGTGTGGCGCTCTCGTTGAGAGTGCTCCAGCAACACGGTTGGATTCTAAATCTACCGAAGTCACAGTTGATTCCGACAACTCGACTACCGTTCCAAGGTATGATACTGGATACGGAACAAATGAAGGTCTTTCTCCCAATAGAGAAAGCCCAAGACATAAAGAACATGGTCAGAGACCTGCTAAAACCGAAAGGGGTGTCAGTTCACCAATGCACTCGAGTTCTGGGGAAAATGGTGGCGGCCTACGAGGCCATTCCCTTCGGCAGGTTCCATGCAAGGACTTTTCAATGGGACCTTCTGGACAAGTGGTCCGGGTCCCATCTGCACTTACATCGGAAAATAACTCTGTCCCCAGGAACCAGAGTGTCCCTCCTGTGGTGGTTGCAAAGTGCTCACCTCCTGGAGGTTCGCAGGTTCGGAATTCAGGATTGGATCCTGGTTACCACGGACGCGAGCCTCCGAGGATGGGGAGTGGTCACACAGGGAAAACATTTTCAGGAGTCCTGTCTACACATCAATGTGTTGGAACTCAGGGCCTTTTACAACGGCCTTCGACAAGCGGAGAGTTTTCTTCGAAACCTAACGGTACTGATTCAATCAGACAATGTCACAGCAGTGGCTCATGTGAACCGCCAAGGCGGGACAAAAAGCAGAGTCGCAATGGCGGAAGCCACAAGGATCCTTCGCTGGGCGGAAAATCATGTAAGCGCTCTGTCAGCTGTCTTCATTCCGGGAGTGGACAACTGGGAAGCAGACTTCCTCAGCAGACACGATCTCCATCCAGGAGAGTGGGGACTTCATCAAGAAGTCTTTGCAGACGTAACACGTCTTTCGGGAACTCCTCAAATAGACATGATGGCGTCACGCCTCAACAAAAAACTTCAGAGGTACTGCGCCAGGTCTCGGGACCCTCAGGCAATACCAGTGGACGCTCTGGTAACACCGTGGGTGTTCAAATCGGTCTACGTGTTTCCTCCTCTTCCTCTCATCACAAAAGTGTTGAGGATCATAAGACGAAGAAGAGTACGAACGATACTCGTTGTCCCAGACTGGCCTCGAAGGTCCTGGTACTCGGATCTTCAAGAGATGCTCACAGGAGATCCCTGGCCTCTTCCTCTGAGGGAAGACCTGTTGCAGCAGGGGCCCTGTGTATTTCAAGACTTACCGCGGTTACGTTTGACGGCATGGCGGTTGAACGCTGAATCCTAGCGAAAAAGGGGATTCCGGAAGAGGTCATCCCTACGTTAATAAAGGCTAGGAAGGAGGTGACGATAAAACGTTATCATCGTATCTGGAGAAAGTATGTGTCTTGGTGTGAGACCAAGAATGCACCTACGGAAGATTTTCATCTGGGTCGTCTTCTCCACTTCCTACAGACAGGAGTGGATATGGGCCTGAAATTAGGCTCTGTTAAGGTACAGATTTCGGACCTCTCGATTTTCTTTCAGAAGGAATTGGCTTCTCTTCCAGAAGTCCAGACGTTTGTAATGGGAGTGCTGCACATCCAGGCCCCTTTTGTGCCTCCAGTGGCACCATGGGACCTGAACGTGGTGTTGCAGTTCCTAAAATCACACTGGTTTGAACCGCTTAACAAGGTTGAGTTGAAATTTCTTACCTGGAAGGTGATCATGTTGTTGGCCTTAGCATCAGCAAGGCGAGTGTCAGAATTGGAGGCTTTGTCACACAAGAGCCCCTACTTGATTTTTCATGTGGATCGAGCTGAATTGAGGACAAGTCCGCAATTTTTGCCTAAAGTGGTTTCTTCGTTCCATATGAATCAACCTATTGTGGTGCCTGTGGCTACAAGTGACCTGGAGGATTCCAGATCCCTGGACGTAGTCAGGGCCTTTAAAATTTATGTAGCCAGGACGGCTAGAATTAGGAAAACAGAGGGTCTGTTTGTACTGTATGCGGCCAATATGATTGGCGCTCCTGCTTCGAAGCAGACTATTGCTCACTGGATCTGTAATACGATTCAGCAG
The DNA here is from genome assembly GCF_028390025.1 of Pseudophryne corroboree. NCBI lineage: Eukaryota > Metazoa > Chordata > Amphibia > Anura > Myobatrachidae > Pseudophryne > Pseudophryne corroboree. The sequence goes on along the minus strand of NC_086447.1, from coordinate 645,455,589 downwards.
GCTCACTCTACGGCTGGATTGCCGGTACCAAATTCGGTTAAGGCTTATTCCACTAGGAAGGTGGGCTCTTCTTGGCCAGCTGACCGAGGCGTCTCGGCATTACAACTTTGCCGAGTGGCGACTTGGTCGGGGTCAAACACTTTTGCTAAATTCTACAAGTTTGATACCCTGGCTGATGAGGACCTAGCGTTTGCTCAGTCGGTGCTGCAGAGTCATACGCACTCTCCCGCCCGATTGGAAGCTTTGGTATAAACCCCATGGTCCTTACGGAGTCCCCAGCATCCTCTAGGACGTAAGAGAAAATAAGATTTTAAACCTACCGGTAAATCTATTTCTCCTAGTCCGTAGAGGATGCTGGGCGCCCATCCCAGTGCGGAAACTCTGCAAGACTTGTATATAGTTGTTGCTTACATAAGGGTTATGTTACAGTTGACATCGGTCGTGGACCGTTACTGTAGTTTGTTCATACTGTTAACTGGTTATGTATGTTCCAGGTTACATGGTATGATTGGTGTGGGCTAGTATGAATCTTGCCCTTGGATTGCTAAATCCTGCATTGTATTGTCCATCTCCTCTGGGCACAGTTCTCTAACTGTGGTCTGGAGGAGGGGCATAGAGGGAGGAGACAGTGCACACCCATAGTCAAGTTCTTTTTAGGTGCCCTATCTCCTGCGGAGCCCGTCTATACCCCCATGGTCCTTACGGAGTCCCCAGCATCCTCTACGGACTAGAAGAAATAGATTTACCGGTAGGTTTAAAATCTTATTTTATCTATTTTGCAAAAGTGCGTAAACCCGATCAAGTAGCTGCTCGGCAAAGCTGTAATGCCGAGACGCCTCGGGCAGCCGCCCAAGAAGCGCCCACCTTCCTAGTGGAATGGGCCTTAACCGAATTTGGAACCGGCAGTCCAGCCGTAGAATGAGCCTGCTGAATAGTGTTACAGATCCAGCGAGCAAAAGTCTGCTTATACGCAGGAGCACCAACCTTGTTGGCCGCATACCGGACAAACAGTGCTTTTGTTTTCCTAACCCTAGCCGTTGTAGCCACATAAATCTTTAAGGCCCTGACTACATCAAGGGACTTGGAATCCTCCACAGCACCCGTAGCCACAGGCACCACAATAGGATGGTTCATAGACGGGCTCCGCAGGAGACATGGACACTCTAAGACTTTAGATGGGTGTGAACTGGCTCCTCCCTCTATGCCCCTCCTCCAGACCTCAGTTAGATCCTGTGCCCAGAGGAGACTGGATGCACTGCAGGGGAGCTCTACTGAGTTTCTCTGAAAAGACTTTTGTTAGGTTTTTTATTTTCAGGGAGCACTGCTGGCAACAGGCTCCCTGCTTCGTGGGACTGAGAAGAGAGAAGCAGACCTACTTAACTGATAGGCTCTGCTTCTTAGGCTTCTGGACACCATTAGCTCCAGAGGGTCGGAACACAGGTGTCGTCCTTGCTGTTCATCCCAGAGCCGCGCCGCCGTCCTCCTCACAGAGCCGGAAGATAGAAGCCCGGGTAAGTATATGAAGCAAGAAGACTTCAAAGGCGGCAGAAGACTTCAGATGTTCACTGAGGTGCCGCGCAGCGCGCCATTGCTCCCACACGCACACAAGGCACAGCATGGGTGCAGGGCGCAAAGGGGGGGCTCCTGGGCAGCAATAATCACCTCAAATGAAACTGGCAGCATTCTTAGATACTGCGGAGGCAGTATATTATAAAACCCCCGCCAGTATAAATAAATGAGCGGGACCGAAGCCCGCCGTCGAGGGGGTGGGGCTTAATCCTCCAGCACTAACCAGCGCCATTTTCTCCACAGCATGCTGCAGAGAAGCTGCTCCCGGACTCTCCCCTGCTGAACACAGTAACGGGGCAAAAACGAGGGGGGGGGGGCACATTATTTGGTGCAAAATTGTATATTTATAAAGCGCTATTTAGGCTGGGACTTTTGGTTTCAGTATATTGTGGCGCTGGGTGTGTGCTGGCATACTCTCTCTCTGTCTCTCCAAAGGGCCTTATTGTGGGTCAGTCCCCATATTTCAGTTATCCCAGTGTGTGTGGGGGTGTCAGTACGTGTGTGTCGACATGTCTGAAACGGAAGTCTCGTCTAGGGAGGAAGCAGAGCAGATGGTGGTGGTGTCTCCGTCGGCACAGCCGACACCTGATTGGGTGAACATGTGGAATGTTTTGAATGCTACTGTGGCTTTATTACATAAAAGATTGGACAAAGGAGTCCAAAGACAATGCTGGGAATCAACCTATGGCTTTTACTGTGTCACAGTACCCCTCAGGGTCCCATAAACGTCCCTTTACCCAGATAGCAGACACTGATAACAACACGGATTCCGACTCCAGTGTCGACTATGATGAGGCGAGGTGGCACCCAAGAGTCGCCAAAAGTATTCAGTATATGATTATTGCAATAAAATATGTTTTTGTTTTTTTTTCTAATATGTTTATTAAATACCTCCAAAACATAGTACAGAAATAAGGAAAAAACCGCATACGAATCAGACATATCAACATCAAAGTAAGCAGATAAAGGAGGTAAAAGTATACAGCATATGTGAGTAGGTGGAGGAAATTTTCCAATGTTCTAAAATAATCAACGAGAACAAACTGTAAACCACCAGAAGAGCGGCAGTCAGGCTTTAGTATGTTAAGAATGGGACTGAATACGACTGACTAAAAACTGACACTCAATTCTGACAGTTCAAATAAAGAAAAAGAAGAGGTAAAAAAAAAAAAAACACATCACAAAAACGTTAGAACAAAATGAGCAAAAACACCTACCAAGAGCCACAGGCCACCGATCCGTCCATAGAAGTGTCCATCCAATCCGCCAAGGAAGAAACAGAAGAAGTAAGAAGAGAAGGGAAAGAAAAGAAGAAATGTGTGGAAAGGGAAGTACGAATGAAGAAGAAGGGGAGGGGAAGACAGGAGGCTCAGTCAGTTAGAGAGACTCGGCTATCAAGTTGTCGGAGAGAGTACCAAAAGTTAGATTGGAAACATTTATGTATTGCTAGCTTAGTGTGGGGAGGAAGGGTACAAATGTATTTATCCCAGCACTTAAAGAGTGCAGGAGTCAGGGTTTCCTTGTGGATAGAGGCCTCCAGCCAGTCCATATTAAATAAAAAGAGTAACCTAGAAGTAGCCATAGGGAGAGTAGGAGAGGTAGGATGGATCCACTGTTGCAATATCGCTTTTTTCCCCACTGCTGAAAGTAACACTATCAATTTTTTATCAGTGCGTGGAATTCCAGGTTGGTCCGACAGATGACCAAAGAGGGCCCAGGGAACAGTACATTGAAAGGGGATGCCTAGTGTTGAGGTGCCATAATGGTGTAAGGTATGCCAGAATTTTTGAATGACAGGGCAGGCCCAGAGACAATGGAAAAGATCAGCTTCTACCGTTGGACATTTATTACATCCGGCCCTATCTGAAATACCCATTAGAAAACCTTGTTTAGGCGAGATATATGCCCTGTGTAGCAGTTTATAGGCCATTTCCTGATATATACTAGCCGGTATTAGTTTAAGGGTCGTAAGAAAAGTATCTAATAGGGTGTCCACTGTGAGTGTAGGAACTTGGGAGATCCATTTAGCTAGATCAGGAAAATCAGTGTGGGGGTCCAGTTCAGTGCGGATACGAGCATAAATAGAAGATATGGGCCCTCATTCCGAGTTGATCGGTCGCAAGGCGAATTTAGCAGAGTTACACACGCTAAGCCTACGCCTACTGGGAGTGTATCTTAGCTTCTTAAAATTGCGACCGATGTATTCGCAATATTGCGATTACTAACTACTTAGCAGTTTCAGAGTAGCTCCAGACTTACTCTGCCTGTGCGATCATTTCAGTGCTTGTCGTTCCTGGTTGACGTCACAAACACACCCAGCGTTCGCCCAGGCACTCCCACCGTTTCTCCGGCCACTCCTGCGTTTTTTCCGGAAACGGTAGCGTTTTCAGCCACACGCCCCTGAAACGCCGTGTTTCCGCCCAGTAACACCCATTTCCTGTCAATCACATTACGATCGCCGGAGCGAAGAAAAAGCTGTGAGTAAAAATACTTTCTTCATAGTAAAGTTACTTGGCGCAGTCGCAGTGCGAACATTGCGCATGCGTACTAAGCGGATTTTCACTGCGATGCGATGAAAAATACCGAGCGAACAACTCGGAATGAGGGCCATGGAGTATGTATTGGAGCGTAAAAGAGAATCTAAGGGGTTAACAAAGTCTTTTCCCGTGAGGTGAGGGAGAACGGACGTGAGATAATGTATAGCCTGGGAGTAGTAAAATCCATGCAGGGGCGAGATTGTATATTTCTCAATAGCCTCCTGGAATGGCAAAGGAGTATGAGTAGGTGTCATCAGATTATGTAAAGTCCTTAAACCAGAGGAGCACCAAGCACTAAAAGGTAAAGAGGCAGCACCATTCTGGAACTCCAGGTTTCCAAGCAAAGGTAGAGATACTGAGTAATAATATTTGAGACCGAGAGCTTTTCTAGCCATTTTCCGCGCCTTAATAGTGGAAGACAATAGCGGGTTATCAAATTGTGAAGATTTTATTTGAGAGGGCCGGGCATGTAGGAGGTAAGCAAGAGAAAGGGGAGCACAAAGCTGAGATTCTAACTTGGTATCCGTGAATACATCGTTACCACTGAGCCAATCTATAGCGAAACGTAATAAGCAGGCTAGATTGTATTGTTTAATGTTTGGTAGGTTTACGCCCCCTTGGCGCACAGATTGCGACATTTTTTTTAGACTTATCCTGGGGCGTTTATGGTTCCATACAAACTTGGAAAGCAAGGTATTAAGTAGAGAAAAGTCGGAATTAGTGAGAAGAATGGGAGTCATTTGAAGACTATACAGGAGTTTCGGGAAGCTTGCCATTTTAAACAGGTTGCATCTCCCTAACATATTAAGGGGAAGGTTTTGCCATAGGCTAAGTTCAGCCCGGATTTTATGTATGATCGGGGTAATATTACGTGCATAGAGGGTGGAGAGATGTTGTGGTAGATCCACTCCTAAAAAGGTGATATGCGAGGGGGCCCATCTAAACGGGAAGGGTCTATCCCAACCCAGTCTCGCCTGGCCAAATATGGCCAGGGCTTCAGACTTGGCAAAGTTAATGGAAAAGCCAGCAAAAGACGAAAATCTGTCAATTGCCTCTACCAATACAGGAAGGGAGCGTTTAGGGTCAGAGGTACATATAAGTAGGTCATCTGCGAAGGCTATAACTTTGAGTTCGCGATCCCCAATAACAATGCCCCTAAACCCAGGTAGCAGTTGGACATAACGAATAAAAGGTTCCAAGGCCAAATTAAAAAGCAAAGGGGAGTGAGGGCATCCTTGTCTGGTGCCTCTCTCAAGAAAAAAGGAAGAGGAGGCCACATTATTGACTACCACCTGGGCCATCGGAGCAGTGCAGAGGGCCCGCATTAGACTACAGAAATTAGTGCCAAATTGCTGATGGGAGAGCACTCTAAAAAGGTGTGGCCAAGCTATTTTATCGAAGGCCTTTTCGGCGTCTAGATTAATAAGAATATTGTCTTCCAAATTATGAAGGCGGGTATGGTAAATAGCAGCTATCGCCGATCTAATACCTTGTACAGATTGTCTGCCTTTAATAAAGCCTTACTGAGCCGGGGAAATGAGATGAGGCAGACAAGACTGTAGACGGTTGGCCATTAGTTTGGTAAGCAATTTGAAGTCTTGGTTAAGAAGTGAGATAGGGCGATAGGAACCCACGAGGGAGGGATCTTTACCCGGCTTGGCTATTACGATTATCCGCGCCTCATTGAAGTATAAGGGTATGGTTCCGGAGGTAAAGATATGATTATATAATTTGGCTAGAGTAGGTGTGAGTTCAGCACTAAGTAATTTATAATAATCAGCCCCAATGCCATCAGGGCCTGGGCTCTTGCCATTTGGTAAAGATTTGATAGTTTTGAGTATCTCTTCCTCAGTTATAGACATCTCGAGAAAGTCCCTGTCCTCTCGAGAGAGGACAGGAAGCTGAGCGTCATGCAAAAAGGATTTACCTGTCTCCACGTTATCTGGCTCTGCTGTATATAGGGATTGGTAAAACTGCATAAATTCAGCGCAGATGGCTGTCGGATCTGATATAATAGTGTCTGAAGATTTAACCACCTCAACCCACGTACGCGTGCGGGGTCCCCGAGCGAGGTTTGCCAAGAGTCTGCCCGATTTATTACCCCATCTAAAAAATTTGTTCCGCTGGTAATCATATCGTGTCTGGGCCTGCTCTGTTAGGAAGGTATCATATATTTGTTTAGCAGTCAGATACGCCTCTTTATGTGCAGGAGTGTCAGAACGCTTATACGTTCTATGAGTTGAGGTGAGAAGGGAGCTCAGCTCTTGGAGGCGGGAGTTAAATGCTTTGCGTTTAGAATTTACGTATGAGATAATGTGGCCTCGGATAACCGCTTTAGAGGCGCTCCAGAACAGTGAGACATCCTCCGCCTGGGCCAAATTATCAGAAACGTAGGTGTGCCAAGTGTGTCTAAGATGTAGGAGAAAATCCTCCGAGTGAATAAGATAAGCAGGGAATCGCCAGCATTTGGAAAAGCATTGAGGCAACGCAAGCTTAAGAGAAATCATAATAAGGGCATGGTCTGAGATAATAATATTTTTAATTGAGGTGTGAGTGACTTTAGGGAAGAGGTGTCGGGATAAGAAAATATAATCGATACGGGAGTGTGTAGAGTGGGGGTGAGAGTAGAAAGAGTAATCACGAAGAAGAGGGTGATGGATACGCCAAGGGTCGGAAAGAGCAAGTTGCGAACAGAGGGAAGAAAGAAGATCACAGCCGGATTTGGAGGATGAAGTACTCACCCCAGACCTGTCCATGGACTGATCGATGACCGTGTTGAAATCTCCTCCCAGGATTAGATTAGAGCTCCCCCAAGAGAAAAGTTTCTGTAGGACAACTGCAAAAAAATCCTGTTGAGAGACATTTGGGGCATATAGATTAAGGAGAGTATACAAGACATTATCAATAATCACATCCAGCAAAATAAATCTCCCATTAGGATCGAGAAACTTTCTGCGTATCGAATATTGTAAGGACTTGTGATAGAGGATGGCAACTCCCCTGGTCTTATTAGAATAAGGGGCCGAGATACAATCCCCAATCCAGGGGGCACGTAAAGTGTTACGGGGATCATCCAACCAATGTGTTTCCTGTAGGAAGGTGATGTGAGGGGTCAGACGGTGGAGGTGGGAGAGCACTTTCTTACGCTTCACTGGAGCGTTAAGGCCCTCCACATTCCATGACACTATATTAAAGGCAAGGAGTGGAGTATCCTCCGCGGCGGCGGGGGGAGTAGGAGCAGGGTCAGCTATATCAGCCTATACCGATGGATGGGAATGCAAACAAATATATACTTAAGGTAAAGTAGGGCCCCTGCCCGTCCCAGCGAGCGGGAAGGGGTTGACCCATGGAGGATCGGGGTCGGCAGGTCCGGCAGGTGCAACCAACAATACTAAACAGTAACAAAGAAAACAAACAAAAAAATTTACAGCTCATTGTATACACAGAGCTGCGCAATTATTCCTCTCCACGTGACCTACAGATTGAGGAAAAAAAAGGGGAGAAAGACATGCATGCAAGCAATAATAACAGTGCAACATTCAAGTGAGTAAACTCGAGAAGTGGGCCTTGGCGAGTGTTATGTCATCGAAGAACAATGGCTTGCCATCCTCGAAGACCTGCAGCCGAGCCGGGTACAGGAGAGAGAATTTGATTTTGGCGTTAAACAGTTGCTTGCACAACGGGGCAAACTCCTTGTGTTTAGCAGCGACAATGGTGGAAAAATCTTGAAAGATCAAGAGCCGATCTCCATTGTAGGTTAGGCTATCCGTCTTCCGGTAGTGGTCTAAGAGTCGAGCTTTGTCGGCATAATTAAGGATTTTCATGATCACAGGACGAGGGCGACAAGAGTTCGTTTTGCGTTCAGGGCCGATTCTATGTGCCCGCTCAATAGCCAGAGGGGTATCTTTGAGATCCATGGCCAGTTGTTGCGGTATGCACTTAGAGAGAAGATCAAGTAACTCATGGCCTTTGACCGATTCGGGGATACCCACCACCCGGAGATTACTTCTGCGTCCGCTATTCTCCAAATCATCTAGCTTCTGGGTTAGATCCGAAATGTCACTTTGCTGTGAATTAATGGCGAGTTGTGCTGCATGCAAATCATCCTCCAGGGTAGACACCCTCTGTTCGACGTCATCTAAGTGGCCAGAGTGTTGAGTTAATTTGGATAGAGTAGAGTCAATAGCTTCCCTAATGCCCGCCAGTTTTTCATCTAGCAGGGGGCCCAGCACCGCCGCGATATCTGCAGGTTTCATTTTGGAAGGCTTGCTGGCCGGAGCAGACTTGCGTTTTTGTAAGGACCTGGAATGGGTGATAATAAAAGATGTTATGCATATCACAAAGGACCCCTCTGTCCCTGACACGAGGGTCTACATGTTTAAAGAAAAGAAACCTGAGGGAACTTTTCCCCCATCTCATGAGCTGAACGCTTTATTTGAATAAGCTTGGGAGACTCCTGACACGAGACTGCAGGTTCCCAAGAGAATTATTATGGCGTATCCTTTCCCCTCAAAGGACAGGTTACGGTGGGAATCCTCACCCACAGTGGACAAGGCCTTAACGCGCTTGTCCAAAATGGTAGCACTACCGTCCCCGGATAGCAGCTTGGGCTGATAGCTTGTCATCTGACATTGACACCCTAGACATATTGTGTTGACCTTAGGTCACATCAAGGACGCAGCGTTATATATGAGAGAGGCTGCGAGAGATATTGGGCTTTTGGGTTCAAGAGCTAATGCCATGGCAGTTTCTGCTAAAAGGTCCCTGTGGACCCGTCAATGGACATGGGATGCTGACTCAAAGAGGCATATGGAGGCTTTACCTTACAAAGGTGAACTTTTATTTGGGGATGCCCTCGCGGACCTGGTTTCCACAGCTACCGCAGGTAAGTCTTATTTTTTGCCTTACGTTCCCCCACAGCAAAAGAAAACACCTCATTACCAGATGCAGTCCTTTCGGTCGCATAAGTTCAGAAGGGGGCGTGGCTCTTCTTTCCTCGCCAGAGGAAGAGGTAGAGGGAAGAGAACACCGGCTACGGCTAGTTCGCAGGAACAAAAATCCTCCCCGGCCTCTACCAAATCCACCGCATGACGCTGGGGCTCCGCTACGGGAGTCCGCACCGGTAGGGGCACGTCTTCGACTCTTCAGCCAAGTCTGGGTTCAGTCGGATTTGGATCCTTGGGTGGTCGATTTTGTATCCCAAGGCTACAAACTGGAGTTCGAAGATGTGCCTTCATACCGATTTTTCAAATCGGCCTTGCCAACTTCTTCCCCAGAGAGGGAAATAGTTTCGGCTGCCATACTAAAGCTGTGTCAACAGCAAGTGATTATCAAGGTTCCCCTAGTGCAACAGGGGAAAGGGTTTTATTCAACCCTATTGGTGGTCCTGAAGCCGGATGGCTCGGTCAGACCAATTCTGAATCTAAAATCCCTAAACCTATATTTGAGGAGGTTCAAATTTAAGATGGAATCTCTCAGGGCAGTGATCTCCAGCCTGGAAGGGGGGGATTTTATGGTGTCACTAGACATAAAGGATGCATACCTTCATGTTCCCATATATCCTCCTCATCAGGCGTACCTGAGATTCGCTGTACAGGATTGTCATTACCAGTTTCAGAAGTTGCCGTTTGGGCTTTCCACGGCCCCAAGGATTTTCACCAAGGTAATGGCGGAAATGATGGTGCTCCTGCGCAAGCAAGGCGTTACAATTATCCCATACTTGGACGATCTCCTGATAAAAGCTAGTTCAGGGTAACAGTTATTAAAAAGCGTGTCTCTCTCCCTGAGAGTACTACAACAGCACGGCTGGATTCTAAATCTACCAAAGTCGCAGTTGGTTCTGACAACTCGACTGTCATTTTTGGGCATTATTCTGGACACTGTTAGGTTCCTGGTGCTCAGAACAAGGGAGATGTTCATGAAGTGAGTCCAGAGCACCAGGACGTAACGCTGGGAAAGGGGAATGGAAAGGGAATAGCCCCTGGCGCCCTAACTCTGTTGTCTCACCCGTGCTATCGGAAATCCCTTGCGAGACTATGGTTTCTTGAGCCCTTGGCAGCCACGTTTGAAGGGCGGATTATGTCTGCCCAACTCCGGTGCCCCCCGGTCTTAATGAGAGACAAAGGGAAATCCGAGGCAGAATGATAACAAGAGGACCTCTAACTAAGCAAACAGGCCAGGGGCTACAAGCTAACTAAAAACCTAAAGTATGTGCGGAGAAACCGCCAAAGGAAAAGAACAACAAAGGAAATGCTGATCACACGCCGACACAATACCTTTGTGTACCGGCGGTGACAGCATAAGCAGAACCCTCTGCAAAACACCAGGGACAGAAACAATAATGGAATACAGCGGCCTAGGCCAACGGACGCGGGAGAGCCGCTACTCACGGAACCGGTACGAATACTGGCAAACAGACAGGAACTTCTAATGCTGCCGACACCGACTCTCAGAACTGGAGGACAGGCAGAATCCCAAACGACAGACCGGTGGACACCAGGAAGCCAGAAGACTTGACCAGGGACAGGCAAAAACACTGGAACTCAGGGCAGGAACGCCTCACAGCAGAACACGGGATCAGACACAGGAATCGACACAGGGACTGACACAGGAATCAACACAGGGACTGACAGGAACCAGCTCAAACTTCAAGCAGACTGCAAACCAAGGAATATCACCAGCATCTGTGAATTGCAAACAGCCAGCATATAACAGAGAGGCCTAATTAATAATCCCATGCAGCTGCCCTGTTGCATGATTCCAAACTGACAAGATGCAATTAGCAGCCAGGTGAGGCTAAACACATGGGAACAAGCTGCAATTACACAGACTCACCAGCGGCAGCAGACAAGAGTATTCTAAAACAGAGCAACAGGAAATCCTGGCATGCAAGACAACTTTATAAACATAAAATAGGAATGAACCACTACCTGTGGTTCATAACAGTATCCCCTCCTTAAGGGTGAGCTCCGAGCACCCCATGACACCCACGGGGAACATAAACAGAAGTATAACATGAAATACAGAACAAAACTGCAAAACAGGAATGAGCCACAGCCGTGGCTCATAACATTACCCCCCCCCCCCCCTAGAGGAGGGGTCAAAAGACCCCAAAATTCAGACTATCCAGAACAAGGGATACAAAAAAAAAAAACCTGACACACTGGTCTAACAGACAAGAAAACAAAAAACAAGCTGTAGCAACAACTTGTAACAGTGCCCTCCCCTTGATGGTGGCCACTGGACACAAGACAAGGAAAAAAAAAATCTCTCTTTTTTTTTTTTATATCAAGGCAAGAGTCAAAAATTATTTCTTTTTCTTCTTCTTCTTTTTACAAAGCTCTTTAGGTCTGACCAAGGTAATTCCCCAAACATTGTCTGAACTGATGGTACCACCCAGCAAGGCTGCGTTCAAATCAGAGACAGGTCTCTTACCCTTGGGAGCTGAACTTTCTGGTAAAGTACTATTATTAGAAGAAGAAGTCAAAAAAGCACATCCTGCAGTCAAAACAACGGGCTGGGACTCTTGTGCCGAGTTTACAGTATTTGGTGGACTCTCAGCAGACAAGACGGGTGACTTAGAGGAACCTGAACCAATTTCTTTGGAACCGTATCTTTTAACAATTGCATCACAGAATGCTAGGGGATCCTGAAGAATGGGATCTTCAGCTTTCATTAGGCTGGTCGCCCACTCAGAAGGCTCTCCTCTAAAAGAATAAATCAGATAGAGCCCAAGGTTTTCTGAAGTGATGCCCAGAAATGGTCTAGACAACATAATAGTGTAATAGTGTTTGAAAAGCGCCAGAAATTGGGCGAAGTCCCCATCAAAGGTTATGGATGTTGAGATATCAGAGTCAGGATCTGTTTCCTTCTCATCTGACTGACTGGAGTGCTTTGCTAGGACCTGGTCACTATTGACCTTACTCGAGGCTGAGACTCTCTGAACCCCACCCGGGGCTGAGACTTTCTGAACCCCACCCGGGGCAGTGACTTTCTGAACCCCACCCGGGGCAGTGACTTTCTGAACCCCACCCGGGGCAGTGACTTTCTGAACCCCACCCGGGGCAGTGACTTTCTGAACCCCACCCGGGGCAGTGACTTCCGGGAACCCCGCTGGGGCAGTGGCCTCCGGGAACCCCGCTGGGGCAGTGGCCTCCGGGAACCCCGCTGGGGCAGTGGCCTCCGGGAACCCTGCTAGGACAGTGGCCTCCGAGAACCCCGCTGGGGCAGTGGCCTCCGAGAACCCCGCTGGGGCAGTGGCCTCCGGGAACCCCGCTGGGGCCAGCATCTCGGATTCTTTTACTGGGACCGGGCCGTTGGCCTCCCTGACTGGGATCGGGCCATCGGCCTCCCTCTCTGAGTCGATAATTATCGAAAGTTCTCCCGGGACTATGACTTCCGGGACTTTTGCTGAAGCAATAACGTTCAGATCCTCCACTAATGCTATGCTTCTTAAGTTCTTTCCTGGGGAAGCGACTTCTAGACCCTTCTTTGGGGCTGCGTCTCTCGAGACCCCACTTAAGGATATTACTTCAAAGATCCCTTCTGGGGTTTTGCTTCTCGAGTTCCCCTCAAGAACTATGGTTTTAGAGACCCTTTTTAGGGTTGCGCTTTTCAAGTCCCTACCTGGGGTAACAGCTTCTGAGACCCCTTCCGGTATGGACACCTGAACTATAATATTTGATGTCCCTCTATAAGCTAGGGCATCGGGTACCGCTCCAGCACTCTGGGCATCGGGTACCGCTCCAGCACTCTGGGCATCGGGTATCGCTCCAGCACTCTGGGCATCGGGTACCGCTCCAGCACTCTGGGCATCGGGTACCGCTCCAGCACTCTGGGCATCGGGCACCGCTCCAGGACCCTGGGCTACGGGCACCGCTCCAGGACCCTGGGCTACGGGCACCACTCCAGGACCCTGGGCTACGGGCACCACTCCAGGACCCTGGGCTACGGGCACCACTCCAGGACCCTGGGCTACGGGCACCACTCCAGGACCCTGGGTTACGGGCACCACTCCAGGACCCTGGGCATCGGGCACCACTCCAGGAACCTGGGCATCGGGCACCACTCCAGGGACTTGCAACTCCGCTTCCACAGGAACCTCAAGAGAGGAGAGAAACATTCTCTTTTGATTCCTGAATCTATAATGGGGCTCCCTTGCCCAAGGACCCCAATTATAGGACAGAGAGCTTTTTTGTGTGGGTTGTGTGACAAGTACCTCTGCCACAGTAGAGACAGGAGTAGGTCTTGTATCATGACTCAACTTGGCCAGAGGGCAAGATTCGTCACCACACTTTGGCTTGCGCAACTCACAGGTCTGCAGATAATGGCCTAAACACCCACAATATAGGCATAAGTTTAAGTTTCTGCGACGCAGACGCTCCTCTTCTGAGAGCCTGGGCCGCAGAAAACTTTTAAACCTTTTCTCTTCAATTAAACCAGAGGATTCTCTTGTCATCATACTGTGAACAAGAGTCTCTTTAGAGATAGATGTACTCTCAACGACTTCTGGCAAAATGAGCAAGATTTTAGTCAGAAGGTTTTGCAGTTGCTTTAGGGATTGCTGCAAAACTTCTAGTCGCTCTGGTCTCAAAGCACTGAATACAGAGTTCAGGGCTGCGAGAGATGCCTGCAGGGCTTGCATAGTAGACATAGGAGGATTTAAAACTAGACAAGACAAGGCAAGTGACAATGTCTATAATATTTGTCCTATTAAAAACACGTTAAAGGTTAAAGAACACAGTACGCAATTGGCGCAAAAGGTACCGCAAGGGTATGCGCAGACGCTGTGCACAGGGTGTGAACACAGGCATTGCAGATACTTACAGAATTAAACTAGAATAACTATACCTTAAGGAATGTACTTGTACTGTAAACCTCTGTGTAGTGGTAGAGTGTAGATGCAACACAGTGTAACCTTATTAACTTAAAAGCTGTTTGAGCGTCACCGACGCTCTGAGAATACTTAACACTATAAGAAATACACAGATACCTGGGCTTAGGGTCTAACGCCTTATATATATATTATGGATGGTATGCTTGCAAAAGAATAATACAATACAATTATACACTACCAATATAACATAGACTAACTAACCAGATAACTACACAGGAAATACAATACAATTTAATTTACGTTTAAAGGAAAATGAGGGAGAAAGAGGAGAAGAGAGAGAGAGAGAGATATGGCTCACAATAACAATAAGAACAATATGATTCCAGAGAAGCTTACACATGTGAGGAACAATCGCTGCGCAGTTAGTCAATGCTGAGAATCTTTGTGGAGAAAATACTTGACCTTACCCATACTGGCTGTCCCTATATACACAACCCTACAATACCGCATGGGACAGAAGCTAGACTCCATTTTGGGAAAACTCCCATGATTCCAAAGACTGCACCACATGGTTGAAAGGGGGAGGGGAAAATACCCAACAGCAGCCATTTTACTCAAACCAACTAATCTTATTCCACGTTCCAATCCAACTTCCTAGAACCATCTTATTCAATTTCACATTCCAAACAACTTCAGTATCTCAATAACTAGAGCATATTCATCACAAGACCAGATCACAATGTAACCACACATATCAGCCTGCCATTGCTACAAGCACATGTTCAAACGTAACTGCATGGTGGTATTTATGATTAACAAGATATATTATAACTAACCAGCACAATCTATTTTAAATCACCATAGGCAAACAAATACCACAAATGCTATGCTACAGGTTGTCTAATGTTCCAATTCATCACAGACTTCACAGAGTATCAACACAAACACCCAACAATCACACAACTGCCCAAACCTCGTTAACCTTAAGCCATTTGTATCTCCAAACTAACTAATCTATGCTTACCTATCATTCTACAACTACTTTACCACAAACACATATTTAAAACTATTCTATGCCAATCAGCCATGAGATATTGAGATTATGATACTTAGCCTTTTGTAAGGAGCCTGGTGATGATCCAGCCATGCTTGCTGTGTGCAAGGTTAGTTCTGAGTGAGTGAGTGAGTGAGCCCTGTGATCTCCAGTGGGTATATCATACCCTCATTCCAGCTGTGGGGGTGTGTCAACAACAAGATGTGTGTGTCCCTCACAGCATGTGAGCCAGCTGCATCAGTGGCCTTGGTTATGCAAAACAATGGGTGATGACCAACACATTCCTGTCTTGTGGGAAGCTATTGTTTGGCGAATACTATCTCACTGTCCACTCTCAGTTGAGACAATGACATCTCAGCAATCATTCTTCTGGAGACAAATCCAGCCCCATTTGTAAACACAGGTGTTGGCCCTCCTCATTGAGTCTCAAAGCTCAGTGTAATTAAAGGCTATTGTACTCCGTCTGCGGGAAAGATACTGATTTGGAATACAATTAATCTTCAATTACTATTCCTGTGCTTACCTATGCATATGAAGATGTGAAGCCCTCCCAACATGCAAACTATTGCTTGGGGAATCTCTAAGGTCAAAGAGCCATTTGAGACCCACTGATACCTGCTGGACTCAGGGGAATATTAACTTATAAAATCCATTATTTTGATTAAATATGTAGCGTGCACACGCATGAGGTGCATATATGGCAACGTGCAGCCGTGATATTTTTCTGACTTTGACAGTCCACCCTTTGGCAGTCAACAAGAACTGCCACCTTCTAAAACATTTCAAAAAGAGAAAAATATATGTCAGGGGTTAATACATTTCCATGGTTGGGTAAGGGAGGAGAGAGGAGAAGGTGTGAAGAGGGTATGACCTAGTGAGATAGCAGAAGCATGTGTGTATGAATCCATGTTTGGGGGGTCATGTATCATCGCGCCGTACGTGTTGTAAATCAAGCTTCGAGGTATTGCGAAGTATACATTTGAATTCCTTCTTATCCCGTATTAAGGGTCTGTGGATGGGCTGTCAAACTCTACCGAGCTCTTTTTCGGCTGTGGTTGTAACAAAATGGGGAAGCACATTTTAGTTGATGATACATGAATGGGGGAGGTATGTGGTTGCTGATATCTGTGCCTGTATTCCCTATCGACTATGTGTGTCATTACCTGAGGGTTGTAGAAATGAAGATAAAGAACACTTATGGTAAATGCAGTGGTATTCTATGTCAGGTTAATGTACATTTGTCGGTTGAAGTCTTGTTCGGTGTCTGTTGGTTGCAGTCTTCTTTGTGCTTTTGCCCATAAGGTGCGAGCCAAAAGCTTTGTCAATGTCCATAGGCTTACAAAAGTGTTGGGCTAGCGTAATTTTAAAATTTCTAGGGAAACTGGGGGTCTATGGCATTGTTCATCAAAAATCTGTGTATAAGGTTGTCAAAACTTCTTCTTTAATCCATCTGTTGTCTGTATACAGGATCATCAAATTCCTCGTCCAAGTGGGTCTTTTTACCTTGGGGAAAAAACGGAAAAACAGGTGAAAGAAACGGACCGTATAATCGCATTTTCATCACATCATTGTTTCTACAGTTGGGTCATAAATCAAATCTATTGGAATTACAGTTTCCTCACTCCTCAAACTCATTACCCTGGTACGACGTTTGCACTTCATTAAAGCCTGACCGCATCTAAATATCAAGCCAATTGATATGACAACACCCAAGATACATAGAAGAAACTTCCCAACATCCATTATGACTCCTTGAGCCCATTCTCCTAAACCAGAGAACCAATTTCGCGGGTTCAACCATGACACCCAACCAGTCAGCTCATTACCTACAGCAGCAAGAGTGAGATTGTGTCTCCTGCGAAATTCCCACTTCAATTGGAGAATATCGTCCATCTTTTGGTCTATGACCTAGACCGGATCCTCGGTGCTATTTGTAATATATGTGCAACACTTCACGCCGTACTGCGTTGCCAGTGTGACACAATATCCGCCTGTCACTGCTGTGAGATAATTAAGAACCATTCTATGCTGGACCAGTTCTGTTTTATAAGCTTGAAGTTCTCTTCCAGTATACCTAAACGTGTCATCATACATTTCAGTGATATTATCTAACAAATTTGCAAGCGCAGATATGTATCTATAATTCATCACTCCTCGAGCGGTGCGAGTGAAATCTAGCGCAAGTAGAACCTGAATCCCAGTGGATTCATGGATCATATCAGAGGCCAAATGCTCTGTCCTTTCTGTCAGTTGCCTTTTAACTACGTGCTCGTAATGGGTGTGAGTATAAGGAGCTTGGGCACCACGGTGTATATCTTTCATTTTGGCATGTGATACAGTCATTACTTCAGGCAGTGCTTTTCCAGTATAACACAATCCTTCAGAGTTTGGGGCAAGCCACTTATACGCCTTCCTCCCGCATATGAAATATGCATCATCGGGGAGAACATATGGGACAGAGTATGACATAACCATATTACACATCTTCCATGTGAAATCTCCTAACCCTAATTCTCCCATCTGTTTAGTACACCTATCAGTTTGTACGATCTGTGCACTGTATCCTAGAGATACCTCTCCAACTCTCGTGATCCTATTTCCTAGGGTATACCTATATCGGAAAGATTTTTCCTTACCGGCTATGTGGCGTATAAGCTCTGTATCTGTTGGCATTCTATCTGCTCTATATGAAAAGGTCATGGTTTGGTTACTCCATGACACTTCCCAATTTCCCGGCTTTCGGGGATTGGAAATGTTAAAACATATTAGGGACTTATCCACATGATATTGGTGGAGCTTCAAACTAGGAGGGCTGGAGATATTAAACCTCCTGTCCACCGGTCTCCCACCCTTTAGCTCAAGTACCTCCCCTACCGTTAAAGGAAATGGTACTAGCCCTGATTTGCTATGACCTTGAGGTACTTGAGAGCATACCCAACAATCTGTCTTATTTAACACACTACCCACTAAGGAGTGATAGTCACTCAATGGATGCCGGTCCATGTGGATATTAAAACTGGATTGGCATTTGTTAATGCACCCATCCTCAACTACATTGTCACAGAGCCTACAGATACAGTTTTCTTCAGCTAACAATCCTTCACAATGTTTACAAATAACATGGCTGCTAGATCGTTTCCGGTACTCGCCTTTGCTTGGTGATTGTGTTGCTATTGGAAATTTACACCTCCGTCTCAGTCATCAGAAACCCATTCTGGATCCTTTCTCGACCTCACTGGTACTCTCACCGAAACAGACTGCTCTGGTCAACATCAGGGTCAACATGAAAACACGGATCACAGTCTCTTGAGGCGAGTCCATCTTACAGGAGGAGAAAAGGAGAAATTTGTAATGGGGGTACAGGAAAACAGTTTGAGGGGGAGAGAAACTTGTTACGATAATTAGTTCTCTAGTCTTGTTGTTCTTCTTGTTCTGCTGTCATCTCAAAGGTGTTGTCTCTCAGTCTTCCAAACGAACATTCTGGTGATACAATATTCCTTCCCAACCAGCGATCTTTCTGTAACGAGCAAAAATCTGGCATTACCATTTGTCTAACTACTGTGTGACATACCATCTGTAACGTTATGAGAACATGAGAAAGAAGAAAGAGAGAGAAAAAAACAACGAGAGAGAGAACCGTTCATATATATATATATATATATATATATATGCATCACATAAATCAACAATAAACAACAACAGAAAAAAAGCATTTTTCAAACATTCTTTTTTTCTTCAGGAAAGAAAAAAAAAACATTGTCAGATCTTCCGTTCACCATCAGGCTGTCACATCTACATGTCCAATGGTATCCTTGCATAGTCTCTCCCACCAGCATTTCCATACCTACACTGTATCTGGCCAGGATACATCGATGCTGGCAGGTCATACTGGGGTGTGGTAGACTTCTGCAAGGACCAAATAGCTATGTGATATTTGGGTCCTGCCGATGAACGTCAGAGATGGGGAAAAGAACATTTACAGATAAATTACAACGTCTACCCGGCCGTCCTTGTGCCTGCAAGGAACTGACCTCCCATTTCATTAACTGTAACCTCAGGCTTACTATCAGTCCTAGTGATCCCCTTTCCTGACTATATATTATGGGTGTGGCCCAAAATTCTTCCTATATGATCCCTGATTATAATTTGGTGTGTCATATTCATGCTCATATTCATGTCTAGGGGGTCTGACTTTATGTGGGCTGTTGCAGTTACTGGCATAATGCCCTTCTCTTTTGCAAAGATCACAAACCCTGGGCTTCCTCCAAGTGTCAGTGAAATGGGGTCTTGGTTGATTTGATGCCTCCTCAAACGCTTGGATGCTCATCACCATCAACCGCTTTCCCTGTACTTCTCTGACTCCTTGGATACCATGATTATGTTGTTGTCTAGGGGGTTCATATACCTTCTGTGAATCTTTGATCATACACTTAGATCTTTCCTAGGATCTGGGTAATCAGACATGATTGATCTCAATTCTGTCCGGGACCAGGGATGGCGCATTGCACTGTCCTTGACGGGAATGGTTCCCTGATCGTCAGTCTTCCCATTGGGGACTGTGATCACCCTGACAGGACTAAACTCCATTACATCACCTTGTTTTGGTCTTACAATATGGGGTACATTTGTTTGTGCGTGATATAAAACATTGTACGTACCTGTGGACACGACCTCACCTGACCCTCCGTTAGGGGGTTTGATTATTGCCTTTACCAATTTGGTCGCGTCCACCTGGATGTCTTGTAGGCTGGCTGCTGGAAGAGATGCCGACATCGTTCTGGGCTCACTTTCTTGCTGATAATCCTGAGGGAAGTTTAACATGGGGTGCGACTTGCACAGGTTAACATTTGTGATTTTTACACTTTCATTTTTATAAACATTATTACATTTGTTACTTTCGTTCTTAATACAGTTACTAAGTGCATTTTTATCGTACAACATTGTGCCATTTCTCTACAACCATAGTCCTCTCCATTGCCATGTCTCTCTTCCCAAGATGAGGGTCAGATATGTCAGTTAACTCTCTTTGCATTTCACTTTCCTGTTGCCACAATTTTAAACAATCATAATGTTT
Source organism: Pseudophryne corroboree (assembly GCF_028390025.1). Lineage (NCBI taxonomy): Eukaryota > Metazoa > Chordata > Amphibia > Anura > Myobatrachidae > Pseudophryne > Pseudophryne corroboree. The sequence continues at coordinate 645,435,520 of NC_086447.1, read as the reverse complement.
GATCCGTCTCTTTACTGATTTAATGAGACCTATCCTTCTCCTTAGGTTCTGTAACACTTCTGGGCTAAAGCTGCCTACTCTTGGGGATTTCTCCCCGTCATGTACAGTCATTCTCTCCCATTCATCACATAAAACTTCTGTGTGTGACCCGTATTTTTCACACATTACGTACCTTGCCGACCCGACTGGTCGGTTCACTGAATCAACCCGAACCGAGGTTGATCGCCCCCTTCCTGAACAACTGGCCCCCATAATTTGCAGGTGTTGCTTGCTCTACCTCTGACCTTTATATCAGGGTCTTCAGCGAACCCGTACAAAAAAACAAAATATTCAAAGATAGGTTGACGGTAAGGTTTACCGAGCACCTTACTCACTCTGCCCACGCCGACCAATACGACCTGTTCACACTGATATAGTGCTGGCGTACTCGACCCAGGGCCCCTATGAACCTTTGTTTACTGGAACATGTGAGTGTGATCCGCAGAGCATTAACCCTTTCCAGTAACTGTGGGGTTGTCAGATAGTTCCTGAGTGACCAGCGAACTTCCCTTCTTGAGAAAATAAAAAATTACACAAATCACGTTAGAATGTACAAATAGTGTTTGTGACCCCTTTACTCTAATGGTACTAGGTCAGATTACTAACTAATGTACACAATTACGTGCGGTACAATCGTTCAGTACATAAGCAACTAATCTTATGTACGGAGCGACCAACGGAATCGACATTCAGCAGCTGCGAATTCCTTCAGCCTGAGCTTTTATGGCCTATATGGGTGTTGCACCAACCCTTCTTGGTGTTGTGCCTTGTCTCTATAGCGGACTTCTTTGTACCTAGACCTCCTGGTCTGTTATAAGACCTCCTGGTCTGACCTCCAGGTCTGCTATACCTCCAGGTCCGCTACACTCTAATGCTCAAATTTTATGTTTAACCAGAGATGCCTCCCTAGCCACCACGTATGTCACTTATACGTATGTACCTTCACGAGAACTCGATGATTTCTTTGGTTCATTCCCCAATATTGTAAAAAAACTTATATGCAAACACTCACTCAACACATGTACACTTTTGTTTCTATTTCTGCGCAGAATTTTTTTTCCTTTAGACCAGATGAGTTGTAAATTGGAGAAGGATCTGTTAGTCTAAATTTCGGACACTAAAATAGACTTGCGCTATTTATCGCGTTGCCACCTCTTCGCCTGCTAAAATAACACTTATCGTGTGATTTGAGTTACGTGGGCGTACCCAGACGCTCCGTTGCGTAATTTACGCTGCGTGCGTCGGCCTTTGAGTTGCGTACGCTCTGTCCTTGTAAGGACACGTGTACACAGACCAAGTACGTTCACAGTAACATACTACACGTTTATCAATGTGAATGATCTTTAAGTGTAATCATTCACTATACACCACCCAAATCTCCCTTGTATTCTTAGGCGAGACTGTGTGCGTGCTTTACAAATTACCCCTTAAATGTATTACTTTTACTCTTTAACTACTAATAGCAACAAATCTTTCTTAGCACGTTATCAATGCAAATGGCAAACAGGAAGGTGAGATATGTGAAAGTACACAGATGAAAATGCAATTCTAAATTTAATCTAATAACATACATTGATGTAAGCACACGCATATAGATTTTACATATAAGTACCAATCACTATTACTTATGATTGACTATGATATAGATTAAATAAATGCATTAAAAAAAACTCATTAAATGATGATTTCTTTTTGACAATGGATGGCTGATTATTTCCTGAGTCAACTGAAAATCAGCCGTTCAAAAAAAAAAAATTTGACCTTCCCAAAATGGCCGCTGCTCCTCCCCCTTCCACATCCATGAGGGCTACACAAAATGGTGGACAGACCATTTGTCACAAAGAAAATCATCATGCCAGCTCCTTTTAGTTATCACGCGCTGCAGAGCGATTAAAAATAATTTTAAACCTATTTAAACAGACAAACCATCCAATCTGCGTGTGTAGTTGGCACCAAATAGAAATAAGAAAAAAAAACAGATTTTCAAAGACAATAACGTACTGTTCTTACCTTCCAGTTCCCGAATTCCCTCAGCACTCCTTACCAAGTGAAGCAGGCGCTTATCTGGTCAGCACTGCAGTATCCCCGACCTCCAAACGGTTTAACGAGGGATACTACCTTCCACTCTTTGCTGACCGATAATGTCTGCTGAAGTTACCTAGTGCAGATATGTGAATCCCGGACGATGAGCTCCCAATTGACAATGTCTATAATATTTGTCCTATTAAAAACACGTTAAAGGTTAAAGAACACAGTACGCAATTGGCGCAAAAGGTGCCGCAAGGGTATGCGCAGACGCTGTGCACAGGGTGTGAACACAGGCATTGCAGATACTTACAGAATTAAACTAGAATAACTATACCTTAAGGAATGTACTTGTACTGTAAACCTCTGTGTAGTGGTAGAGTGTAGATGCAACACAGTGTAACCTTATTAACTTAAAAGCTGTTTGAGCGTCACCGACGCTCTGAGAATACTTAACACTATAAGAAATACACAGATACCTGGGCTTAGGGTCTAACGCCTTATATATATATTATGGATGGTATGCTTGCAAAAGAATAATACAATACAATTATACACTACCAATATAACATAGACTAACTAACCAGATAACTACACAGGAAATACAATACAATTTAATTTACGTTTAAAGGAAAATGAGGGAGAAAGAGGAGAAGAGAGAGAGAGAGAGATATGGCTCACAATAACAATAAGAACAATATGATTCCAGAGAAGCTTACACATGTGAGGAACAATCGCTGCGCAGTTAGTCAATGCTGAGAATCTTTGTGGAGAAAATACTTGACCTTACCCATACTGGCTGTCCCTATATACACAACCCTACAATACCGCATGGGACAGAAGCTAGACTCCATTTTGGGAAAACTCCCATGATTCCAAAGACTGCACCACATGGTTGAAAGGGGGAGGGGAAAATACCCAACAGCAGCCATTTTACTCAAACCAACTAATCTTATTCCACATTCCAATCCAACTTCCTAGAACCATCTTATTCAATTTCACATTCCAAACAACTTCAGTATCTCAATAACTAGAGCATATTCATCACAAGACCAGATCACAATGTAACCACACATATCAGCCTGCCATTGCTACAAGCACATGTTCAAACGTAACTGCATGGTGGTATTTATGATTAACAAGATATATTATAACTAACCAGCACAATCTATTTTAAATCACCATAGGCAAACAAATACCACAAATGCTATGCTACAGGTTGTCTAATGTTCCAATTCATCACAGACTTCACAGAGTATCAACACAAACACCCAACAATCACACAACTGCCCAAACCTCGTTAACCTTAAGCCATTTGTATCTCCAAACTAACAAATCTATGCTTACCTATCATTCTACAACTGCTTTACCACAAACACATATTTAAAACTATTCTATGCCAATCAGCCATGAGATATTGAGATTATGATACTTAGCCTTTTGTAAGGAGCCTGGTGATGATCCAGCCATGCTTGCTGTGTGCAAGGTTAGTTCTGAGTGAGTGAGTGAGCCCTGTGATCTCCAGTGGGTATATCATACCCTCATTCCAGCTGTGGGGGTGTGTCAACAACAAGATGTGTGTGTCCCTCACAGCATGTGAGCCAGCTGCATCAGTGGCCTTGGTTATGCAAAACAATAGGTGATGACCATCACATTCCTGTCTTGTGGGAAGCTATTGTTTGGCGAATACTATCTCACTGTCCACTCTCAGTTGAGACAATGACATCTCAGCAATCATTCTTCTGGAGACAAATCCAGCCCCATTTGTAAACACAGGTGTTGGCCCTCCTCATTGAGTCTCAAAGCTCAGTGTAATTAAAGGCTATTGTACTCCGTCTGCGGGAAAGATACTGATTTGGAATACAATTAATCTTCAATTACTATTCCTGTGCTTACCTATGCATATGAAGATGTGAAGCCCTCCCAACATGCAAACTATTGTTTGGGGAATCTCTAAGGTCAAAGAGCCATTTGAGACCCACTGATACATGCTGGACTCAGGGGAATATTAACTTATAAAATCCATTATTTTGATTAAATATGTAGCGTGCACACGCATGAGGTGCATATATGGCAACGTGCAGCGTGATATTTTTCTGACTTTGACACAAGACAAGGCAAGGCAAGACTAAATTTTGCTAAACAAAACAAGACTTTTTTTTTTTTTTTTTTTTTTTAATTTTTTTTTTTTAAACACCGGACTGGATTCTAAACACCGTACTGGATTCTAAACACCGGACTGGATTCTAAACACCGGACTGGATTCTGCACACTGAATTCTAGACAGGACTGGATTCTAAACACCGGATTGGATTCTGCACACTGAATTCTAGACAACACTGGATTCTAGACTAGACACTGGACTGGGCCAAAAAAGAAAAAAAAGTTTTATTTCTTTTTTGTGGTATGGCTGGTGATAATGTTAGGTTCCTGGTGCTCAGAACAAGGGAGATGTTCATGAAGTGAGTCCAGAGCACCAGGACGTAACGCTGGGAAAGGGGAATGGAAAGGGAATAGCCCCTGGCGCCCTAACTCTGTTGTCTCACCCGTGCTATCGGAAATCCCTTGCGAGACTATGGTTTCTTGAGCCCTTGGCAGCCACGTTTGAAGGGCGGATTATGTCTGCCCAACTTCGGTGCCCCCCGGTCTTAATGAGAGACAAAGGGAAATCCGAGGCAGAATGATAACAAGAGGACCTCTAACTAAGCAAACAGGCCAGGGGCTACAAGCTAACTAAAAACCTAAAGTATGTGCGGAGAAACCGCCAAAGGAAAAGAACAACAAAGGAAATGCTGATCACACGCCGACACAATACCTTTGTGTACCGGCGGTGACAGCATAAGCAGAACCCTCTGCAAAACACCAGGGACAGAAACAATAATGGAATACAGCGGCCTAGGCCAACGGACGCGGGAGAGCCGCTACTCACGGAACCGGTACGAATACTGGCAAACAGACAGGAACTTCTAATGCTGCCGACACCGACTCTCAGAACTGGAGGACAGGCAGAATCCCAAACGACAGACCGGTGGACACCAGGAAGCCAGAAGACTTGACCAGGGACAGGCAAAGCCACTGGAACTCAGGGCAGGAACGCCTCACAGCAGGACACGGGATCAGACACAGGAATCGACACAGGGACTGACACAGGAATCAACACAGGGACTGACAGAAACCAGCTCAAACTTCAAGCAGACTGCAAACCAAGGAATATCACCAGCATCTGTGAATTGCAAACAGCCAGCATATAACAGAGAGGCCTAATTAATAATCCCATGCAGCTGCCCTGTTGCATGATTCCAAACTGACAAGATGCAATTAGCAGCCAGGTGAGGCTAAACACATGGGAACAAGCTGCAATTACACAGACTCACCAGCGGCAGCAGACAAGAGTATTCTAAAACAGAGCAACAGGAAATCCTGGCATGCAAGACAACTTTATAAACATAAAATAGGAATGAACCACTACCTGTGGTTCATAACAGTATCCCCTCCTTAAGGGTGAGCTCCGAGCACCCCATGACACCCACGGGGAACATAAACAGAAGTATAACATGAAATACAGAACAAAACTGCAAAACAGGAATGAGCCACAGCCGTGGCTCATAACAGACACGGAAGAACAAGGGGTTGTTCTCCCAATGGAATAAGCCCAGGAACTCCAGAACATGGTCAAGGACCTGTTAAAGTCAAAAAGAGTGTCAGTTCATCAATGCACTCGAGTATTGGGAAAAATGGTGGCGGCCTACGAGGCCATTCCGTTCGGCAGGTTCCATGCAAGGACTTTTCAGTGGGACCTTCTGGACAAGTGGTCAGGATCCCATCTGCAGATGCTTCGGAAGATAACTCTGTCCCCCAGGGCCAGGGTCTCTCTTCTGTGATGGCTCCAGAGTACTAGCCTTCTAGAGGGTCGCAGGTTCGGCATTCAAGCTTGGGTTCTTGTGACCACTGACGCGAGCCTCCGAGGATGGGGAGCAGTCACACAAAGAAAAATTTTTCAGGGAATATGGTCAAGCCAGGAGGCTTGTCTACACATCAATGTGCTGAAATTAAGGGCCATATACAATGGCCTGCGACAGGCGGAGAAACTTCTTTGCAACCTACCTGTTCTGATACAGTCAGACAACATCACAGCTGTGGCGCATGTAAACCGCCAGGGCGGGACAAGAAGCAGAGCAGCAATGGCAGCAGCCACCAGGATTCTTCGCTGGGCGGAAAATCATGTAAGTGCTCTGTCAGCGGTCTTCATTCCGGGAGTAGACAACTGGGAAGCAGACTTCCTCAGCAGACACGATCTCCATCCAGGAGAGTGGGGACTTCATCAAGAAGTCTTTGCAGAGGTGACAAGTCGTTGGGGTCTTCCTCAAATAGACATGATGGCGTCACGCCTCAACAGAAAGCTTTGAACGTATTATTCCAGGTCAAGGGACCCTCAGGCAGTGGCAGTGGACACCCTGGTGACACCGTGGGTGTTTCAGTCTGTCTATGTGTTCCCTCCACTTCCTCTCATCTCAAAGATATTGAGAAGCATAAGACGAACAAGAGTGCAGACAATACTCATTGTTACAGATTGGCCTCGAAGGGCCTGGTATTCAGATCTTCAGTAAATGCCCTCAGAAGATCCGTGGCCTCTTCCTCTCAGGGAGGACCTGTTAATACAAGGGCCCTGTGTGTTCCAAGACTTACCGCGGTTATGTTTGATGGCATGGCGGTTGAACACCAAATCCTAGCTAGGAAAGGTATTTCGGGTGAAGTCATCCCTACTCTAATTAAGCTAGGAAGAAGGTAACGGCGAAACACTATCACCGTGTCTGGAGAAATATGTGTCTTGGTGTGAAGCCAAGAATGCTCCTACGGAAGATTTTCAGCTGGGTCGTTTTCTCCATTTTCTGCAGTCAGGTGTGGATATGGGCCTAAAGTTAGGCTCCATTAAGGTGCAGATTTCGGCCTTATCTATATTCTTTCAGAAGGAATTGGCTTCTCTCCCAGAAGTCCAGACTTTTGTAAAGGAAGTGTTGCACATCCAACCTCCTTTTGTGCCTCCGGTGGCACCGTGGGACCTTAACATGGTGTTACAGTTCCTTAAATCACGCTGGTTTGAACCTCTTCAAACGGTTGAATTGAAGTTTCTCCCTTGGAAAGTGGTTGTGTTATTGGCCTTGGCATCTGCAAGGCGGGTGTCCGAATTGGCGTCTTTGTCTCATAAGAGCCCCTATCTGATTTTCCATGCGGATCGAGCAGAGTGTGCACTCATCCTCATTTTCTGCCTAAGGTGGTTTCGTCATTTCATATGAACCATCCTATTGTGGTGCCTGTGGCTATGGGTGCTGTGGAGGATTCCAAGTCCCTTGATGTAGTCAGGGCCTTAAAGATTTATGTGGCCACAACGGCTAGGGTTAGGAAAACAGAAGCACTGTTTGTCCGGTATGCGGCCAACAAGGTTGGCGCTCCTGCGTATAAGCAGACTTTTGCTCGCTGGATCTGTAACACTATTCAGCAGGCTCATTCTACGGCTGGACTGCCGGTTCCAAATTCGGTTAAGGCCCGTTCCACTAGGAAGGTGGGCGCTTCTTGGGCGGCTGCCCGAGGCGTCTCGGCATTACAGCTTTGCCGAGCAGCTACTTGATCGGGTTCACACACTTTTGCAAAATTCTACAAGTTTGATACCCTGGCTGATGAGGACCTCATGTTTGCTCTATTGGTGCTGCAGAGTCATCCGCACTCTCCTGCCCGGTCTGGAGCTTTGGTATAATCCCCATGGTCCTTACGGAGTCCACAGCATCCTCTAGGACGTAAGAGAAAATAAGATTTTAAACCTACCGGTAAATCTTTTTCTCCTAGTCCGTAGAGGATGCTGGGCGCCCGTCCCAGTGCGGAAAAATTCTGCAAGGCTTGTATATAGTTATTTCATACATAAGGGTTATGTTACAGTTGTGTTCAGTCTCTGGCTGATACTGTTTTGTTCATGCTGTTAACTGGTTTATTATATACCATGTTGTACTGTATGTATGGTGTGGGCTGGTATGTATCTCGCCCTTAGACAAAAATCCTTTCCTCGTACTGTCCGTCTCCTCTGGGCACAGTCCTAACTGAGGTCTGGAGGAGGGGCATAGAGGGAGGAGCCAGTGCACACCCATTCTAAAGTCTTATAGTGCCCATGTCTTCTGCGGAGCCGTCTATACCCCATGGTCCTTACGGAGTACCCAGCATCCTCTACGGACTAGGCGAAAAAGATTTACCGGTAGGTTTAAAATCTTATTATCACACTGTATGTATTGTACTCTTGATATTCGGAGAGAACCCAGTGGAGGACATCTGCAAGTGCACCTGGACCACGCATCGCCCACCTATTCAAACCGACCTATGACCCCCTCCTGTACTGTAAATAACCAGCCCTTTAACCTATGGATGATAAGATTACAGTTTCCTTTGTTTCATGCTTTGGACCATTGTATAAAACCAAGCCTCCTGGCTGGCCTCAGTCTCTTTCTCTGAAGGTCATCTATTCAGATTGACTGAGGACCGGAACCGGGTTGCGCAGGCGAACAAACGTATGTATCCATTGATTGTAGCCTATTCTCTTATGTGATTGAATTACTGTTGTAACCCCCTTTTGAGTAAATAGTTGTTGCTGGATTGGACCTCAACATTACATATACAATTGGTGTCACATTCCTTTCCTGTTAGGGGTTATAAAGTGTATTCCGCCACACATGTAGCTACTTTGTGCTTACAGCACGCCGGCGTGCTTACGCAACGTGTACGTATTTGATAGGGGTTTTGCACACACACGCTTAGCGGTCGCAGCGACCTGAACAGTTGTACATTTAAAGTATTGCTTTTCTTCCTGAAAGTTAATCAGACTTAACAATTGGGAGCTCTGTCCAGTTCATCACACACTCACAGACTTGCAGGCCATAAACAGACTTTGATCTACAACAAAGAGTGGAGTCGCATGTTAAGTAATCTTGCATTGTGTTTGAAACCAGGTGGTGTTGTTAGATCACAGTCTGTGCTGTCTAGTCTTAGAGGTGCTATTCTGTAAACCAGGGACATACAGGAAAAAAGACGTTTAAATTTGTGTGTAATTTTGGAGCGAAAGCGTACACAAAGCGTACCGATACTTTGCATGCTTTCTCACATATTGTTGCCATAGGTTAACAGTCATTATAGATCTGTATGAAATCGGAAACATTTGTTTGCTATATATATATTTGATAGTGTGTTAAGGGAGTAATTGTAAAACACAATTGTATGTTGTGTTAGTGAGCTATAGTAGTTTTATTGCTCACATTTATCGAGATAGTGTGGTTTATTGAATTGTGAACGCACGTTTGTACGGTACGTGAGGACAGCGTTCAGAAGAGCGCATGTGGCGTAGAAACGCACGGTCGCGTGTTTACGCAGGGTTGCGTAGAGTTGCGGGCGCAAGGTATAACCACACAATAGCTGTTCAATTTAAGGTGGGATAGTATACATTTAATACTGTAGCACATAACTATCCGATTTCATAAGCAGATTAATATAATATTTTGTTTAAACTGTACTACCCCTGGGGTAAAGCAATCAATCAAAGGGAGTGATATTTTCTGTACAGAAAAGAAAAACACTGTGTATCTGAGTGAGTGAAAGTAGGAGTGGATGTATTGAACCCCAGGGAAATCGGGTTCCCGTGGAAACACTGAATTAGTAGAGGCTCGGTGACGTAAGGTCCGCTACCTTACGTGAATACATAAATAGAGAAGTACGCAAGTCGTGAGGAGACTTGAACTGGAGCGTGATACGGAATTGTGAATATAGAATTGTGAATTGAAGTTAAGGTTTTGTGTTACGCTCCGGCTGAGGAGCGCAGCTTGTGAATTTGCGATCGTAGGGCATATAGATAACAAGTATCTATAGGCCGTGCGATTGAACCGCACGTCCGTGTGTTCTACACAGCACAACGTGATACTATTGTGTTATATGCGATGTGGAAAGCATACGCAGACGTCAGTGATCGCGCTGAGACTAGTGATGAGCGAGGTTCGGTTTTACTCGGTTTTACTCGGTTTTACTCGGTTCTCAAAACGGCATCTTATTGGCTATCCAAAACACGTGACATCCGTGAGCCAATAAGATGCCGTTTTGAGAACCGAGTAAAACCGAGTAAAACCGAGTAAAACCGAATCCGCTCATCACTAGCTGAGACCCAAAAAAAGTGGGTCCCAGGGACCCCTCACTTTTAAAAATTGGGGTCCTACTGGTCCTTTTCTGGGTCCCATCGGAATTAAGGTTTTTATTAATATAAATCTTATTTGGACACTACAAAAATGTTGCAAGGTGGGGGGATGGGGTGACAGTGCTACTGGGCTGTGTAGCATGCAGGACACTCTGCCCCAGAGGTGTAACTAGATGGTTTGGTGCCCTTTGGCAGAAAGTGAATTGGAGCTCCACCTCCCATATTCGAAACTACAGGCGGTGCGGGGCATGGCTTCATGGGGAAGGGGCGTGACCACATAATAGTGCCAATTCACATTACACCACACTGTAGTGCCACTTATACACACTGCGCCAGGTAGAGCACGCCGTTATACACACTGCGCCAGGTAGAGCACGCCGTTATACACACTGCGCCAGGTAGAGCACGTCGTTATACACACTGCGCCAGGTAGAGCACGCCGTTATACACACTGCGCCAGGTAGAGCACGCCGTTATACACACTGCGCCAGGTAGAGCATGCCGTATACACACTGCGCCAGGTAGAGCACGTTATACACAATGCGCCAGGTAGAGCACGTTATACACAATGCGCCAGGTAGAGCATGCCGTTATACTCACTGCACCAGGTAGAGCACGTTATACACAATGCACCAGGTAGAGCACGCCGTTATACACACTGCGCAAGGTAGAGCACGCCATTATACACACTGCGCCAGGTAGAGCACGCCGTTATACACAATGCGCCAGGTAGAGCACGTCGTTATACACAATGCGCCAGGTAGAGCACGTTATACATAATGCGCCAGGTAGAGCACGTTATACACATTGCACCAGGTAGAGCACACCGTTATACACAATGCGCCAGGTAGAGCACGTTATACACAATGCGCCAGGTAGAGCACGTTATACGCAATGCGCCAGGTAGAGCACGCCGTTGTATACATTGCACCAGGTAGAGCACACCGTTATACACAGTGCACCAGGTAGAGCACGCCGCAGCACAGTAAAGAAGACCATATACCTTAATGCTATATATACTAAAGACTCTGTACATGGGGCACACTTACTACAAAGCCACTGTAGAGAGCACAGATTACTCCAGGTGATCAACTCAGTTACATACCCATGGACATGAAAACTAGGACTCCGTGCCGCTACCACGCATGCACCTCACTCCCCCTCTGCCGCCTGCTATATGGGAACGTACCTTCCTCACCAGGGCCCTGTGCTGTCACCGCTGCTTCCATCAGGTAAAAGAAATGAGAAGAAGTTTGAGGGGGTGGTGCCACCTCAGGAACTGTCTCCCCTGTCACAGGCCCACTAGCTGGGCGTCCGTACGGATGCTGGGGACACCTGATGGTAATGGTGCAGCCCACTCTTCTCACAGCAGCAGTATGGAGGCAGAGCACGGCAGGGGCTGGACGGGAGGTTCCTGGCTGGTCACTGCTGCTCTCCTTCACAAAGGTCACGGGAGAGCACACTGGAGGCAGCCGAGAGGGAGGTGCAGTTCACGGTCTTGGCGAGTCACCTCCCGCCCGCAGCACAGCGTACAGCAGCCGCAGAGCCGTCTTCTCTCTCTGCCCGGCCCCCGTGTGAAGCCGCTGCACGTGACCAGGAGGGGGCACCGCCAGTGATAAGGCTCCACCTCGGCTCTGTACAGGCAGGAAGCGCCATCAGTTTACAAGGAGTTGGCTGCAACGGAGTGCGTCCCTGGGAAGTTGGCTGCAACGGAGTGCGCCCCCATTTTTGAAAAGTGAGTCCCCGCCCTTTGCGAACACTGGACGTGATTGTGTAAACAAGGGGTTTTTCGTTGATTACGTCAGGAAATCTCCCTGGAGGAAGTCCATTGGAAAGGGTGAGCAATAGATATAGTTTTCTGTTTTTCACCCTACAAAAATTCCAGTGGAAAGATACCGAAAAGGAATTTTTCGCTGCCTCTTTCAGGAAAATATTCCAACAGAACCTCCACCGAAAGAAATTACGGTGCTGTAAGGTCTGATAGGAGCCCGAAGTTGAGTACATCGCGATCCACTATCGACAGTGTATCGTTGTACTGGCCAGTGTGGGTGAGAGCGGGTGAAGGCATTCGGAGAACTTTCACCGTCTGCTTGCATTGTGTATTTGGTGTTTGGGGTAAGAAGCCCGCAATGGGAGCCAGGCGCTCAAGTGAGAGACGTTCAGCAGTCAGGGTTCAGGCTGGAGAGCTATGGCCCAAGGGGTCAGCTCAGTTTATAATGTGTGGGAAATATGGTCCACACGCGGAGGCTTATTGCGATGAATGGGTACGTATGACTGCTGAAGATAGGGCATCATTCCCTAGGGTGGGTAGCTTTGAATCAGAGGTACTGCAGAATATAGGTAATAGAATATGTCTGATCGAGTCTAAGGAACAAAGGATCAGACATAACGACTGTTTAAATATATGGCAACAAGAGGGGGAGGTGCAAAGGGAACTGGCTCGCACAGCCAGTTCCAAACCTAACGGGAATGTGAATGCGAGCGCACCACCTCCGCCGCATGTTGATGGGGAGAAATTGGCTGCAATCAATGGTACATCGGAAAATGATGGGGATATTCATGTAAAATGTATTAACCCAAACCCATGTATAGTGTACCCTGTCTTAAGTTCTCTCCAAGGACATAGGTCGGAGGAAAATGATGGATCCATCCTACTCTCAGCCCTCATCCAGGCAGTCACCTTGCAGGAAACTCAGGTAAGCCCGGCCCAACCAACAAGAGCAGTGACGGTATCTCCCACTGAAAGGACTGGTGAGATCACAGCCACCGGTAAGTGTGAGACTGTTCGTTACACAGAGACAGTAACACCTCACAGTGAGCCAATTAGGAATGGAATAGTTGGGTTACATCCCGTCTTGGTAATAGCAACTCCCAATGGGAGAACCGATAGTCAGGGAGTAACCCTCACCAGGAATAATGCAATGTATTGCCCGTGGATCAGATCAGAACTGCGGTCAATCATTTCAGAATTCCCCGATCCCCGGAAGCATTTAGCCAGATGTCAGAAGTATATTAAGGATCTGGGTAATGCCCATGAACCTGCAAACAAAGATTGGTGGACACTTTTGAAAGCGTGCCTACCCCCTAATATTGACACCCAAAAATTTATCACGGATTTTAATATAGAGTCGGACGATCCTCTGACTGACAAATACAATCAGGAGAACGCGGAACGAATTAACATAACTAGGATTGTACTTCCCCATTATTGTCCAGTGGAACCAAATTTTCTCCATAAAACGGGAGAAAATGAAATTACATCTGAATATTTTCATAGAGCTTTACAAGCTATGGCTAGATACACTGGGGTATCGGATATAAGGAACGATGCGAAGTACAGGGAGGTGGCTGTCTCTGTGCTAATGTACGGGCTCAATTAGGCATTGAGGGTCAGGGTGCAGACTTCTTTGCCTAATTGGAGAGGGGGTCACAGTAGATAATCTCAAAGAGTGCGCTATTGAACATCACAAGAATATCTCCAGACGCAGAGAACAACAGGAGGAGAGGTTGAGGACTGTAAGTATACAGGCACATACAGGGAAGTCCCATCAGCCCAAACCACAGACCCCTGATGGTAAGAAACGGTCAACAAAATGTTACATTTGTAGAAAGAAAGGATATTTTGCCAGGGATTGTAGGAGTAATGGGACACATAGTGGATATAGACCCCCTAGACCAGAACACGAGCCACATTATTAAACACATAGACGGGACCAAGGGACATATAGTAAGGATTCAAAAGCCATATAGGAAACACAAATTCAGCTAATGGGAAGAACAAAATAAATGCAACATCCTTTGACAAAACTTGCTGAGGTTAAGATGGGGCCTCTATGATGCTAAACCTTTACTTCTTTCCCTAGCAGAAGTGGCCCCTGACTAACGTAACAGAAACTTTGTTAAATATGATATATTTCTCTAACGTCTTAGTGGATGCTGGGGACTCCGTAAGGACTATGGGGAATAGACGGGCTCGCAGGAGACTGGGCACTCTAAGAAAGATTTAGTACTACTGGTGTGCACTGGCTCCTCCCTTTATGCCCCTCCTCCAGACCTCAGTTAGAATCTGTGCCCGGAAGGAGCTGGGTGCATTTTAGTGAGCTCTCCTGAGCTTGCTATTAAGAAAGTATTTTAGTTAGGTTTTTTATTTTCAGAGAGCTTCTGCTGGCAACAGACTCTCTGCTACGTGGGACTGAGGGAAGAGAAGCAAACCTACTAACTGCGGCTAGGTTGCGCTTTTTAGGCTACTGGACACCATTAGCTCGAGAGGGATAGAACACAGGAACTTAACCTTGGTCGTCCGTTCCCGGAGCCGCGCCGCCGTCCCCCTCGCAGAGCCAGAAGACAGAAGCCGGCGGTTGAAGCAAGAAGACGTCAAAATCGGCGGCAGAAGACTCCTGTCTTCATATGAGGTAGCGCACAGCACTGCAGCTGTGCGCCATTGCTCCCACACTAACCCACACACTCCGGTCACTGTAGGGTGCAGGGCGCAGGGGGGGGGGGGGGGCGCCCTGGGCAGCAATTGAGTACCTCCTGGCAAAAAGCAGCATATATACAGCTGGGCACTGTAATATGCATGAGCCCCCGCCATTATTTTTACACAAAATTGCGGGAGAGAAGCCCGCCGCTGAGGGGGCGGGGCTTCTTCCTCAGCACTCACCAGCGCCATTTTTTCTCCACAGATCCGCTGAGAGGAAGCTCCCCAGGCTCTCCCCTGCAGAAGCACGATAGAAGAGGGTGAAAAAGAGAGGGAGGGCACATAAATTTGGCGTAAAAATATATACAGCAGCTACTGGGTTAACACTAAGTTACTGTGTGATTCCTGGGTCATATAGCGCTGGGGTGTGTGCTGGCATACTCTCTCTCTGTCTCTCCAAAGGGCCTTGTGGGGGAACTGTCTTCAAATAGAGCATCCCCTGTGTGTGTGGTGTGTCAGTACGTTTGTGTCGACATGTCTGAGGTAAAAGGCTCCCCTAAGGAGGAGATAGAGCAAATATGTGTGTGAGAGGGTGTCTCCGTCAACAACGCCGACACCTGTTTGGATATGTGTAAGTGCTAAGGTGATTTTATTGCACAAAAGATTAGAGAACAGACAGGAAATCTACCCATGTCTGTCCCTATGGCGCAGAGACCTTCAGAGTCTCACAATGCTCACTATCCAAAATAATAAACACTGATATCGACACGGAGTTTGACTCCAGTGTCGACTACGATAATGCAAAGTTACAGCCAAAATGGCAGAAAAGTATTCAATATATGTTTATTGTAATAAAAGATGATTTGCATATCACTGATGACTCATTTGTCCATGACACAAGGGTACACATGTTTAAGGGGAAGAAAGCTGAGGTAAATTTCCCTCCTCTCATGAGGAAAAAGAGCGGGAATCTCCAGACAAGAGACTGCAGCTTCCCACAAAGAATTCTCAGGCAGTATCCTTTCCCCACTAGGGCCAGGATGTGATGGGAATCTTCCCCCAGGGTGTCACGTTTGCCCAGAAGGTAGCCCTAGCTATTCTCAGGGATCCTGCAGATAGCGTGCACATTCTGGTACACTACTCAGACCGGCGATTGTGTCGGCATGGGTTTATAGCGCTGGGGCGGCGTGGACAGGTACCTTATCAGCAGAAATTGAGACCCTAGTACGTATATATATATATATATATATATATATATGTATATAGAGAGATGTATATATATTAAAGATGCTGTCTTAAGAGATACATATAATCAAACATGCCCAAAGAGCAGTGGCGTAACTAGAAATTTTTCTCCCCCAAGCCAAAAAATCCTTCGGCGCCCCCCCCCCCCCCCGTAATTGCCTGCGGCACGCGCTGGCAAAAAGGGTGTGTGGCTTTGTCGAAATGGGCGTGGCTTTGCGTGGAGGGCGTGGCATTGCAGGAAAAGACTACCTTATACCCCAGTTTTGCAACCTGCACGCCCAGACGTTGGCCACCACAGGAAAGAAAAATAATCCTGATTCATGCCCCTTACATTATTTGTCATTTTTCCTCCTTATAGTAATGCCCAGTATACATTATTCCACATACTGCAATGGCCCTTAGACATTATTCCACACACAATCAGTGATCGCGCTGAGCCAAAAAAAAAGTGGGTCCCAGGGACCCTTCACTTTTAAAAATTGGGGTCCTACCGGTCTTTTTCTGGGTCCCATCGGAATGAAGGTTCTTATTAATTTTAATCTTGTTTGGACACTACAAAAGTGTTGCAAGATGGGGGGGATGGGGTGACAATGCTGCTGGGCTGTGTAGCATGCAGGACACCCTGCACCAGAGCTGTAACTAGACATTTTGGTGCCCTTAGGCAGAAAGTGAATTGGTGTTAGACCACGTAGACCACAAAGAACAGGTAGTGCGCGCCGTAGGCGCGCCGCAAAATTTTAGGGGCGTGGCTTCATAGGGAAGGGGCGTGGCCACATAATAGTGTCAATTCACATTACACCACACAGTAGTGGCGCTTATACACATTGCACCAGGTAGAACCTCCTATGCACACTGATCCAGGTAGATCACGTCATACACTTTGCTCCAGGTACAGCACGTCATACACTTTGCACCAGGTACAGCACGTCATACACTTTGCACCAGGTACAGCACGTCATACACTTTGCACCAGGTACAGCACGTCATACACTTTGCACCAGGTACAGCACGTCATACACTTTGCACCAGGTAGAGCACGTTATCATACACATTGCCGCTAGGTAGAGCACGTTATCATACACAGTGCGCCAGGTAGAACACGTTATACACACTGCGCCAGGTAGAGCACGTTATCATACACATTGCGCCAGGTAGAGCATGTTATCATACACATTGCCGCTAGGTAGAGCAAGTTATCATACACATTGCATCAGGTAGAGCATGTTATCATACACATTGCCGCTAGGTAGAGCAAGTTATCATACACATTGCCGCTAGGTAGAGCAAGTTATCATACACATTGCGTCAGGTAGAACACGTTATTATACACATTGCGCCAGGTAGAGCACGTTATTATACACAATGCGCCTGGTAGAGCACGTTATCAGCCACATTGCGCCAGGTAGAACACGTTATTATACACAATGCGCCTGGTAGAGCACATTATCATACACATTGCGCCAGGTAGAACACGTTATTATACACAATGCGCCTGGTAGAGCACGTTATAATACACATTGCACTAGGTAGAGCACGTTATCATACACATTGCGCCAGGTAGAACACGTTATCATACACATTGCGCCAGGTAGAACACGTTATCATACACATTGCGCCAGGTAGAGCACGTTATCATACACATTGCGCCAGGTAGAACACGTTATTATACACAATGCGCCTGGTAGAGCACGTTATAATACACATTGCACTAGGTAGAACACGTTATTATACACAATGCGCCTGGTAGAGCACGTTATTATACACATTGCACTAGGTAGAGCACGTTATCATACACATTGTGCCTGGTAGAGCACGTTATTATACACATTGCACCAGGTAGAGCACGTTATCATACACATTGCGCCAGGTAGAACACGTTATCATACACATTGCGCCAGGTAGAACACGTTATCATACACATTGCGCCAGGTAGAATACGTTATCATACACATTGCGCCAGGTAGAGCACGTTATCATACACATTGCGCCAGGTAGAACACGTTATTATACACATTGCGCCAGGTAGAACACGTTATTATACACATTGCGCCAGGTAGAACACGTTATTATACACAATGCGCCTGGTAGAGCACTGAGGCACATTGCAGTAACCACTCACTTATCACCTCCAGTTGCACGAAGGGGCCGTTTGACACAAGTGGTTCCGCCCCCAGCAGCAACTCACTGACACTCACCATTTTTTCTGACAGCACAGTGCAGTGAGTGCACTGGCACAAGTAGCCAGCCTGCGCCTGTAGTAGCCGCAGCCTGGAGGAGCTCTATGTGAAATCGCAAGCAGAGGCTGTTCTCTGGCAAAAAGGAGCTCGTCCAATCGCTTCCCCTGACGGGCTGGCCACTGCTAAATATACCGATAATCAGTTCCAACTGTGTCAAAGTAGTGGAGCCCCAGGTGCAATGGGAAAGTCAGTGTCACTGCACAGTTGTACTGATATACTGGTATATTTAGCAGTGGCCAGCCCGTCAGGGGAAGCGATCGGAGGAGCTCCTTCTTGCCAGCCTCTGCTTGCGATTTCACAGATAGCTCCTTCATGCTGCGGCGCCGGCTGGCTACTTGTGCCAGTGCACTCACTGCACTGTGCTGTCAGAAAAATGGTGTCAGTGAGGCCCTGACACTCTGAGCGGCCTCACATTGCACACACGGAGCTTGCAGCCCCCGGACATCCCGCATCTGCACCAGCTACTCCAGGTGAAGCGGGGCGATGCAGCACTGTCTACTGCTTACCTACAGCGGGAGCTGCGCAGCCCGGTCGGCTCCTGCTGGAAGGTAATTGTCGGGTCTCGGTGGGGCGTTGAGCGGGTCCCGGGTAGGGGGGTGGCGGCGGGCAGATCCGGAGCCGTACTCCCAGTCGCAGAGGAGGGTGCTGGCGGCAGAGCGGCAGTGGAGCCGGATGAGCGGGGCCAGTCTGTCAGCCCTGCAGCACAGATTCATGTGCTGGCGGGGAGCAGGATTCAAAGCGGGAGATGCTGCAGGCTGTGATTGGATGGAGACTACAGGAGGTGATTGGCCGAGGAAACAGCCAGTCACCTCCTGCATTCCGCTGACAGGCTTAACACATGCAAACACATATTCAGATGAGTGCGTCCTGTGGGACCCGCTCATCTTCTAAATGTGAGTCCCGGGCGGCTGTTTCTGGGTAAAATACGCGCCATGGCGCGTTTTTGCGATCACTGACAATAATGCACATGACACAATATGCACACACCGTAATGCCCCCTACACATTATGCCACACACCGTAATGCCCCCGACACATTATGCCACACACCGTAATGCCCCCGACACATTATGCCACACACCGTAATGCCTGTGACACATTATGACAGGAATCGCAATGCCAGTTATACATTATGCTACACACTGCAATGCCCCTGATACATTATAGCACACACAATGTCTGTGACACAGTATGACACACACCACAATGATCCTGAGACATTATACCACATACCACAATGCCCGTGATATAGTATACAACACACCGTAATGCCTGATACATTATGACACACACCGCAATGTCCGTGATACATTATGCCACACACCGTAATGCCCATTACACATTAAGTTCTACAGTAAGGCTTCCAATTACTTTTAAATTACCTCCTCGTTGCCAGGGGTTTCATGCTCTTGGTTCCATGCACGGTGCCAGGGGTTTTCATGCTCAGGGTGTCATGCTCGTTGCCAGGGGTTTCATGCACTGGGTGTCCTGCTCGTTGCTAGGGGGTAGTGCTTGTTGCTAGGGCCGTGCTCCCAGTGCCACATATGCTCCCAGTGCCAGATATTCCCCCACAGTGCCAGGTATATGCACCCAGTGCCAGATATTCCCCCACAGTGCCAGGTATATGCACCCAGTGCCAGATATTCCCCCACAGTGCCAGGTATATGCCCCCCCCCCCCCCCCCAGTGCCAGATATTCCCCCACAGTGCCTGCTTCCCCCCCAGTGCCAGATATTCCCCCCCAGTGCCAGGTATATGCCCCCAGTGCCAGATATCCCCCCCCTCCAGTGCCAGGTATATGCCCCCAGTGCCAGGTATATGACCCCCCAGTGCCAGATATCCCCCCCCCAGTGCCAGGTATATGCCCCCAGTGCCAGATATCCCCCCCATCCAGTGCCAGGTATATGCCCCCAGTGCCAGGTATATGACCCCCCAGTGCCAGATATTCCCCCCCCCAGTGCCAGGTATATGCCCCCAGTGCCAGATATTCCCCCACAGTGCCAGGCATATGCCCCCAGTGCCAGATATTCCCTCCCAGTGCCTGCTTCCCCCCCCAGTGCCAGGTATATGCCCCCCCAGTCACGGGTATATGCCCCCAGTGCCGGGTATATGCCCCCCCAGTGCCAGGTATATTCCCCCAGTGCCAGGTATATGCCCCCCCAGTGCCAGGTATATGCCCCCAGTGCCAGGTATATGCCCCCCCAGTGCCAGATATTCTCCCAGTGCCAGATATTCCCCCCCAGTGCCAGGTATATGCCCCCAGTGCCAGGTATATGCCCCCAGTGCCAGGTACATGCCCCCCCAGTGCCAGTTATATGCCCCCAGTGCCAGGTATATGCCCCCAGTGCCAGATATTCCCCCCCCAGTGCCTGCTTCCCCCCCAGTGCCAGGTATATGCCCCCAGTGCCGGGTATATGCCCCCCCAGTGCCAGGTATATGCCCCCAGTGCCGGGTATATGCCCCCCAGTGCCGGGTATATGCCCCCAGTGCCAGGTACATGCCCCCAGTGCCAGATATTCCCCCCTAGTGCCTGCTTCCCCCTCAGTGCCAGGTATATGCCTCCAGTGCCGGGTATATGCCCCCCCAGTGCCAGGTATATGCCCCCCAGTGCCAGGTATATGCCCCCAGTGCCAGGTACATGCCCCCAGTGCCGGGTATATGCCCCCCCAGTGCCAGGTATATGCCCCCAGTGCCAGGTATATGCCCCCAGTGCCAGGTACATGCCCTCAGTGCCAGGTATATGCCCCCCCCAGTGCCAGGTATATGTCCCCAGTGCCGGGTATATGCCCCAGTGCCTGCTCCTCCGGCCCCCCCCCCCTATGTGTTGGAGGGACACGAGCGCATCGCGCGTCTCTCCTGTGTCCCTCCTGGCTCTCCCCCAGCTGTCTAATAAAGGAAGTGCCGTTCGTGAGCAAATCAGAGTTCACGAACGGCACTTGCTTCCTTAGACCGGCCGGGGGAGAGCCAGGAGGGACACAGGAGAGACGCGCGATGCGCTCGTGTCCCTCCAACACATGGGGGGGGGGAGAGCCGGGGGAGCAGGCACCGCAGCAAGGAGGGAGAGGAGATCGCAGATTGACATGCGGACGCTCGTCCGCATGTCAATCTGTTCTAAATCAGTGGCGCCCCCGCAGCCCCTCGCCCCCAAGCCACCGCGAGGACTGCGGGGGCAGTAGTTACGCCACTGCCAAAGAGACATGATTATACTGGGTCCTAGAGTCAAAGCTATGTCGATTTCTGCTTGACGTGTCCTGTAGAGTATGCAATGGACAGATGATGCCAACTTAAGTGGCATAAGGAAGGCTGAGGATTGTGTGGAGAAGGGTTCTCGGACCTGGTCTCCACGGCTATAGCTGGTAATTCTGATATTTTGCCTTATATTCCTGCACAGCCTAGGAAAGCACGTCATTATCAAATGCAGCTTTTCGAACAAAGAAACAAGAAAGTCCGAGGTGCGTCCTTTCTTGCCAGAGGCGGGGCCAGATTAAAGAAGCTGCACAACACAGCTAGTTCCCAGGAACAGAAGTCCTCCCCGGCCTCTATGAAAATCCACCGCATGTCGCTGGGGCTCCACAGACGGAGCTAGGCCCGGTGGGGGCACGCTTTCGTAAGTTCTGCAACAAGTGGGTTCGCTCCCTGTTAGATCCCTGGGCAATAGATATTGTGTCTCAGGGATACAAGCTGGACTTTGAGAAGAGGCCTCCTCACTGACGGCCCTGCCGGCTTCCCCCCACGAGAGGGAAACAGGGTTAACTGCAATTCACAAATTGTATCTTCAACAGGTGGTGGTCAAGGTTCCCCTCCTTCGACAAGGAGGGGGTTATTATTCGACCATGTGGTAGTCCCGAAACCAGACGGTTCGGTCAGACCCATATTGAATTTAAAATCCCTGAACATATACCTGAAAAGGTTCAAGTTCAAGATGGAATCGCTAAGAGCGGTCGTTACAAGCCTGAAAGGGGGAGATTTTATCGTGACTCGGGACATAAAGGAGGCATACCTTCATGTCCCCATTTATCCACCTCATCAGGCGTACCTCGGAATTGCGGTACGGGATTGTCATTACCAATTTCAGACGTTGCCGTTTGCCCTCTCCACGGCCCCGAGAATATTCACCAAGGTAATGGCGGAAATGTTGGTGCTCCTGCGGTAGCAAGGTGTCACTATTATCACGTACTTGGACGATCTCCTCATAAAAGCGAGATCAAGAGAGCAGTGGCTGAACAGCGTATCACTTTCTCTGGAAGTGTAACGGCAACACGGCTGGATTCTATATATTCCAAAGTCGCAGTTGGTTCCTACAGCTCATCTGCCTCTCCTAGGCATGATCCTAGACACAGACCAGAAAAGGGTTTATCTCCCGATAGAGAGAGCACAGGAGCTCGTGACACTGGTCAGGAATCTATTAAAACCAAAACAGGTGTCAGTGCATCACTGCACTCGAGTCCTGGGAAGGATGGTGGCATCATACGAGGCCATTCCTTTCGGCAGGTTCCATGAGAGGACCTTCTAATGGGACTTACTGGACAAAGTGGTCCGGATCACATCTTTAGATGCATCGGTTAATCACCCTATCCCCCGGGGCCAGGGTGTCTCTCCTGTGGTGGCTGCAGAGTACTCACCTTCTCTAGGGCCTGCAGGTTCGGCATTCAGGACTGGGTCCTGGTGACCACGGATGCAAGCCTCCGAGAGTGGGGGGCAGTCACTCAGGGAAGAAGTTTCCAAGGGCTGTGGTCAAGTCAGGAGACTTGCCTTCACATCAATATCCTGGAACTAAGGGCCATATACAACGCCCTAAGTCAAGCGGAGACCCTGCTTCGCAACCAATCGGTGCTGATTCAATCAGACAACATCACCGCAGTGGCTCATGTAAACCGCCAAGGCGGCACAAGGAGCAGGGTGGCGATGGCGGAAGCCACCAGAATTCTTCGATGGGCGGAGAATCACGTACGAGCACTGTCAGCAGTGTTCATTCCGGGAGTGGACAACTGGGAAGCAGACTTCCTCAGCAGGCAAGACCTCCACCCGGGAGAGGGGGGACTTCATCAAGAAGTCTTCACGCAGATTGTAGGTCGGTGGGAACTGCCACAGGTGGTCATGATGGCATCCCGCCTCAACAAAAAGCTACAGAGGTATTGCGCCAGGTCTAGAGACTCTCAGGCGATAGCTGTAGACGCACTGGTGACACCGTGGATGTTCCAGTCGGTTTATGTGTTTCCTCCTCTTCCTCTCTTACCCAAGGTGCTGAGAATCATAAGGAAAAGAGGAGTGAGAACAATACTCATTGTTCCGGATTGGCCAAGAAGGACTTGGTATCTAGAGCTGCAAGAAATGCTCACAGAGGACCCTTGGCCTCTGCCTCTAGGGCAGGATCTGTTGCAGCAGGGACCTTGTCTGTTCCAAGACTTACCGCAGCTGCGTTTGACGGCATGGCGGTTGAACGCCGGATCCTAGTAGAACAAAGGGATTCCTGATGAGGTTATTCCTATGCTGATAAAGGCTAGGAAGGACGTGACAGCTAAACATTATCACCGTATATGGTGAAAATATGTTGCTTGGTGTGAGGCCAGGAATGCCTCTACAGAGGAATTCCAGCTGGGCCGTTTCCTTCACTTCCTACAGTCGGGAGTGACTTTGGGCCTTAAATTGGGGTCCATTAAGGTCCAGATTTCGGCCCTATCCATTTTCTTTCATAAAAAACTAGCTTCTCTACCTGAAGTTCAGATGTTTGTAAAGGGAGTGCTGCATATTCATCCCCCTTTTGTGCCACCAGTGGCACCTTGGGATCTTAACGTGGTGTTGAGTTTCCTGAAATCTCACTGGTTTGAGCCACTTAAGACTGTGGAGTTAAAATATCTCACGTGGAAAGTGGTCATGTTATTGGCCTTAGCTTCGGCTAGGCGTGTGTCAGAATTGACGGCTTTGTCACATAAAAGCCCCTATCTGGTTTTCCATATGGACAGGGCAGGATTACGGACTCGTCCGCACTTTCTGCCAAAGGTGGTGTCATCTTTTCATTTGAACCAACCTATTGTGGTGCCTGCGGCTACTCGTGACTTGGAGGATGCCAAGTTACTAGAGGTAGTCAGGGCTTTGAAGGTTTATGTAGCCAGAACGGCTGGAGTCAGGAAAACTGAGTCGTTGTTTATCCTGTATGCATCCAACAAGCTGGGTGCTCCTGCTTCAAAGCAAACTATTGCTCGCTGGATCTGTAACACGATTCAGCAGGCTCATCTTGGGGCTGGATTGCCGCCTCCAAAATCAGTAAAAAGCCCATTCCACAAGGACGGTGGGCTCTTCTTGGGCGGCTGCCCGAGGGGTCTCGGCATTACAGCTTTGCCGAGCAGCTACTTGGTCGGGTTCAAACACTTTTGCAAAATTCTACAAGTTTGTTACCCTGGCTGAGGAGGACCTTGTGTTTGCTCATTCGGTGCTGCAGAGTCATCCGCACTCTCCCGCCCGTTTGGGAGCTTTGGTATAATCCCCATGGTCCTTACGGAGTCCCCAGCATCCACTAGGACGTTAGAGAAAATAAGATTTTACTTACCGGTAAATTTATTTCTCGTAGTCCGTAGTGGATGCTGGGTGCCCGTCCCAAGTGCGAACTTCTTCTGCAATGCTTGTATATAGTTATTGCTTACATAAGGGTTATGTTATGGTTGCATCAGGTTGGTCTGATGCTCTGTTGTTGTTCATACTGTTAACTGGGTAAGTTTATCACGAGTTATACGGTGTGATTGGTATGGCTGGTATGAGTCTTACCCTGGATTCCAAAATCCTTTCCATGTAATGTCAGCTCTTCCGGGCACAGTTTCCTTAACTAAGGTCTGGAGGAGGGGCATAGAGGGAGGAGCCAGTGCACACCAGTAGTACTAAATCTATCTTAGAGTGCCCAGTTTCCTGCGGAGCCCGTCTATTCCCCATGGTCCTTACGGAGTCCCCAGCATCCACTACGGACTACGAGAAATAGATTTACCGGTAAGTAAAATCTTATTTTATATATATATATATATATATATATATATATATAGTGTGCTCCTGCTCAGGAAGTACAAAGTATGTTAGACACCCACAAAGACTAATATTGCATTTCACTGTTCTAGATTCATGTCCATCACAGGTAGAGCACATTATCTCACAGATACCGGGTTCCCTATGAATTTAGGATGGACAGGACACTGGATTGATGGCTGGGATAGTCCCAATAGCGATAAAACAAACACAGAATTTAAAGGGGAGTAGACCAAGTTAGGAACCAATTCCCCGTAGTGCCCAATCCCGTTGTCATTTTTATAAAATCATCTTTACCTCTGCAAACTTATCTGTTACAAACCTCTATGTGGTTTTTCTTCACAAGTTTCCTATTCACATTTTTGTTCACCTACAGGAGGGTACAATACACGGGGTGGTCTTCTGTATGCCGAATGTCGGGATCCCGGCGCACAGTATACCGGCGCCGGAATCCCGACACCCGGCATACCGACAACTATTCTCCCTCGTGGGGGTCCACGACCCCCCTGGAGGGAGAATAAAATAGTGTGGCGCGCGTAGCGCGCCACCGTGCCCGCAGCGTTGCGAGTGCAGCGAGCCCGCAAGGGGCTCCTTTGCGCTCGCCACGCTGTCGGTATGCCGGCGGTCGGGCTCTCGGCGCCGGCATGCTGGGCGCCGGGAGCCCGAGCGCCGGCATACCGTACGACACCCCAATACACGGACCCGATTATAATTCATACACCACATGCCCTATCGGAGATTCAGAGTGCTGCCTGAATCCAGTATATCTCACCAGCACAATGGCACCAGTATTACTGCAGTGTGCCTTGTCATGCACAAAGGGTGGAGAATGGGAATACTGGTGAAGGGAGATTGTGTACGGACACTGATATGCATGATGGTGTGACAGCCTGTTGGTGAACGGGAACCCGACATTTTTCTTTTTTTATTATTATTCCTTATTCTCTTCTAGAGATGTTTTTACTCCACACGACATAACACAACAGTTAAATTGAAATGCAAAATTTGTGTTCCCTACAGGAGAGGGCAGTCTGGAAGGTGAAGGGATATGGGGGGTCATTCCGAGTTGTTCACTCGCTAGCAGATTTTAGCAGCATTGCACACGCTAGGCCGCCGCCCTCTGGGAGTGTATCTTAGCATAGCAGAATAGCGAACGAAAGATTAGCAGAATTGCGAATAGAAATTTCTTAACAGTTTCTGAGTAGCTCGAGACCTACTCCTACACTGCGATCAGCTCAGCCCGTTTTGTTCCTGGTTTGACGTCACAAACACGCCCTGCGTTTGGCCAGCCACTCCCCCGTTTCTCCAGACACTACCGCGTTTTATCCTGGCACGCCTGCGTTTTTCCGCACACTCCCAGAAAACGGTCAGTTTCCGCCCAGAAACACCCACTTCCTGTCAATCACACTCCGATCACTTCAACAATGAAAATTCTTCGTTCGGACGTGAGTAAATCTACTAAGTTTTGAGCAAAAATACTTAGCGCATGCGCACTGCGTACCATGCGCATGCGCATTTTCGCCTTATTCGCTCCATTGCGAAAATCTGCAATGAGCGAACAACTCGGAATGACCCCCTTGGTCAGGGGTCCCTCAGGACTTTGGACAGATGGACACGGTAAACCAGTGGCCCCCAGGGCATATCTCCCAAGCCTAGCTGAGGCGGCACACGGTCTGACTCATCTGAGTAAGGAAGGTATGTGCAAATTGGTAAGAGCCTACTGGAGTGCACCAGGGTTCTCTTCTCATACAGGTAAGAAAGCAATGACATATCTTACTTGCTTGAGGAAGAATATTGGTAAGACAATACCAACGGAGCCATCCCATATCCCTCCTACAGACAGACCTTTCCAGGTAATACAAATCGACTTCATACAGTTACCACCCTGTAGGAATTTGAAGTATGTGTTAGTATACACTGATGTCTTTTCAAACTGGGTAGAAGCATTCCCCGCTGCCACAAATACTGCTGTGTCACTGCAAAGAAAATCGTGCAGGAATTTGTGTGCAGATATGGTATTCCTAGAATGATTGAAAGTGATAGGGGTACCCATTTTACAGGTGAAGTCTTTCAGGTCATGTGCAAACTGATGGGTATTAATAGCAAGCTGCATACTCCATACCGGCCACAGGCAAGTGCGAAGGTAGAGAGAATGAACAGCACTATAAAGAACAAGCTGTGCAAAGTGATGGCTGAAACTGGGTTGTTGTGGCCAGAAGCATTGCCACTAGTGTTGTACAGCATCAGAACCACTCCCAGGTCACCGCTTAACTTATCACCCTTCGAAGTTCTTTTTGGGCGACAACTCCATGTAATGATAGACCCCCAGGATGATTTGAAGTGCAATAATGAAATAGCTGTGCAATATTTGGTTAGGATGAGCCAGCAACTGAGAAACCAGCAAAGGAATCTAATGCTGGTGATTCCTGACCTACCGAACAGTAATTGTCATGACATTGAACCTGGGGATTATGTGATGATTTAAAAAATTTTACGCTCAGGTTGCCTCATAGACAGGTAGGAAGGACCGTATCAAGTTTTGTTGACCAGCACGACAGCACTAAAGGTCGCCGAGAGAGAGACTTGGGTCCACTCGTCCCACTGCAAAAAAGTCGCTGACCCGGAGAAAACTCGTGACAAAGAGAAAGGTGAAGAGAACCTAGAATCACTAGAGAGTCTGTTCCGGGAAAGCTAAGAGGCAGGACTGTTGCAAGGAGAACAACTAAATCAAGGACGGTTGTCGTACCAGTTTTCTTTTTTTCATACCCCCACTGCATTATTTTCTTTTTCTCTCTTCCTATTTTTGTTCCGTAACGAAATGGATCCACATGAAGAGACTGTGTATGGCCTTTTCTTGTGACTCTGTTTTTGATCAGGACAATCTGTTTTTGTGAGGGCCCCCGAGACGTTGAGCAAGGATCTGGAATGGGTTCTGATGGAGAGTACGGATTCATAGGACCACAGGAGCAGCATATCACTCTAGTAAAGGCTGGTGTCAGTAAGAGATCTGGTAGTCATGGAGCTTGGAGGCAATGTGAAGGGTTATTGTCTGATGAATATTGTATATGTAGAAATTGCGAAAATATAGTCGACGATGGGTGCATCCAGAGATGTCAGTCAAACAGTAATATCGACATTAGCAGACATACTTTGAGTGATTACCACTCATTAGTGGGTACGGTCTTAAACCAAACAGAATGCTGGGTGTGCTCACAGGTACCTCAAGGACAGAGTAAGTCAGGATTAGTGCCATATCCTTTAATGATAGATGATGTACTCGAATTACGGGGCAGGAGACCGGTGGACAAGAAATTTAATATATCTAGGCCCCCTAGCTTGAAGCTCCACCAGTACCACGTAGATAGGTCACTGTTATGTTTTAATGTGTCCAATTTCCAGAAACCAGGACATTGGGAAGTGACATGGAATAACCAGACAATGACCTTTTCACACAGAGCTGATAATGTACCTATCAACTCTGAACTTGTACATAAGATAGCCACAAGTGGGAAGTATTTTCGGTATAGGTATACACGTGGGATGAAAACCATGTGGCCTGGAAAAGTATCGCAGGGGTATTGTGCCCACATCATCCAGCCCGATACTTGTACTGAGCAAATGAGAGAACTGGGGATCGGTTCCTTTATAAGAAAGATATGTGATATGGTGTTGTTGCATTTTGTCCCATATGTTCTCCCAGACGATGCCTACTTCATATGTGGAAGGAAAGTGTACAAGTAGCTTACTCCGAGCTCCGAAGGGTTGTGTTATATTGGCAGAGTACTACCAGAGGTTATGACCATAGCACACGACAAAATGAAAGACATTCACCGCAACGCTCAGACTCCTTATACTCATACCCATTATGAACACATCATCAAGAGACACCTCATAGATAGGGCAGAGCACGCAGCGTCTGATTTGATCCATGAATCCACCGGGATTCAGTTCCTTCTCGCACTAGATATCACCCGTACTGCCAGAGGAACTATAAATTATAGGTATATCCATGCGCTAGCGAACTTGACAGATAATATCACTGAGATGTATGATGACACCTTCAGGTATACGGGCAGGGAGTTACAAGCCTACAAGAATTTGCTGGTCCAGCACAGGATGGTCCTGAATTATATCACGGCTGTGACAGGTGGGTACTGTGTTACTTTGGCAACTCAATATGGTGTGAAGTGCTGTACGTATATTACAAATAGCACTGACAACCCCACGGAGATCATCGATCAAAAGATGGACGAGATCTTGCCGTTAAAGTGGGAGTTCCGAAGGAAACAACCTTACCTTGACGACTGTGGGTAATGAATTGACCGGCTGGGCCTCATGGTTGAACCCACTGAAATGGTTTTCTGGATTAGGGGAGTGGGCGCAGAATGTAATTGCAAGTGTGGGAAAGTTTCTCCTTTGTATCCTGGGTGTCGTCATAATTATTGGTCTGATATTCAGGTGTGTTCGGATCTTGATGCGGCGCAAACACAGCACAAATTTGATGAGTCTAAGGAGCGATGGCGTTGTTACAGCGGCAGATTTGATTTATGACCCATCTGTAGAAACAGTGTTATTATAAGGATTGGAAATGAATTTCATGGCCTGTTTCTTTCACCATTTCTTTCTGTTTCCCCGTCTACCCAGAGAAACATCCAACCGGAAAAGACGTCAGCCATACCCAAATTTATGTGAATGTATATTTTTATGTGTCTTGCCTTCATCTCTGTAATCCTCCGTTAATGGCACACATAGTTGATAAACGTTATCTACATATAGTAGCACACACATATGTTTCCCCTCCATGTATCATCAGATAAATGTGCTCCCCATTTGTTGGTATAAGAAGCCGGAAAGGTGAGGGCTAATGGCCTTGCCTAGAAAGAGCTTGGTAGTGTTTGTTTGCCCATTTACAGACCCTTAATACGGGATGAGAAGGAGTTAATGTATACTTCGCAATGCCTCGAAGCTTACTTAGAACATATATGGCACGATAATACATGCCCCTCAGACATTAATTCATACATACATGCTTTTCCTATCCCACTAGGCTATACATTTCCCACCTACAGATCTTCCCCAGATATTTGAACTTTTGTATATAATGTACATGTAATATTTTCAGTTTTATTAGTAATATGTGGCAGTTATTGTTGACTGCCAAAGGTTGGACTGTCGAAGTCGAAAATATTATGGTCACACGCATCACATACAAACTCCACACAAGTGGCCTCCGTGCGCGTGCTTGTTCTGCCGTGCGTGCGCATACTCGCACGTTGCATATATCGTCTCACGAGGTCCTGCGTATTAGCGCGTGGTATGAGTAATTACGGTAGCATATGCATTCTCATGGAGAAGCCACAAAGACATATTCCATATTTAATCCACATAGTACATCATTTACACATAGTCTACATGCACCACACCAGCGAGTTACATTTACTTTGGAAAGGGAACAATAGAGATATCCAACTTTACAGGATATGAGGGGACAGAATTAGGTTAGGAGGTGGTGTTTGGTATCCAGCTGTACAGTATTTCAAGGGCAATATTCCGATGACAGTTTGCAGAAAGTAGCACGTTCCTGCGCATAGATATGCACAGGAATATATTATTAATATCACACTGTATGTACTGTACTCTTGATATTCGGAGGGAACCCAGTGGAGGACATCTGCAAGTGCACCTGGACCACGCATCGCCCACCTATTCAAACCGACCTATGACCCCTCCTGTACTGTAACTGACCAGCCCTTTAACCTATGGATGAAGAGATTACAGTTTCCTTTGTTTCATGCTTTGGATCATTGTATAAAACCAAGCCTCCTGGCTGGCCTCAGTCTCTTTCTCTGAAGGTCATCTATTCAGATTGACTGAGGACCGGAACCGGGTTGCGCAGGTGAACAAACATAGGTATCCATTGATTGTAGCCTATTCTCTTATGCGATTGTATTACTGTTGTAACCCCCTTTTGAGTAAATATTTGTTGCTGGGTTGGACCTCAACATTACATATACTATTGGTGTCGCATTCCTTTCCTGTTAGGGGTTATAAAGTGTATTCCGCCGCACGTGTAACTACTTTGTGCTTACAGCATGCCGGCGTGCTTACGCAATGTGTACGTATTTGATAGGAGTTTTGCACACACACGCTTAGCGGTCGCAGCGACCTGAACAGTTGTACATTTAAAGTATTGCTTTTCTTCCTGAATGTTAATCAGACTTAACACCAGGTTCCTCCACAGTCAGTCACATTCCGATAAGCCGTTAGTTAGATGGTCTGTATTATACTTGAATATTCCACTTTTTGTTTTTAACAATGGAAATATATATTAATGTATACAGTACACCTCATACGTAAACGAAAGAATAAACTAAAGATTTTAGGTTCAAGATGGGTCGTACCGAACTGTCCGGTTTCGGTACAACAGAAAGACTGGAGTAAAAACCCCTGTTGTGCAAAGGAGGAGGTACTGGAACAACAACCCCCATTTGTAGCAATTTTTGAATGGCGCCTTGCAAGGTAACCCTTGCAATGAGTGAAGCTGGTAAGCTGGACTTAAAGAATCTGAGAGGAGGTGGTGCTTGAAATTCCAACCGGTACCCTTGAGATAATGAGGTCCCTCACCCAAGGGTCCTGGCAGGACTGTTCCCACACATGTGCAAAGTGTTGAAGGTGAACACCTACCTGAAAGTTGCCCTGCTACTGGGGGCCAACCGTCACGTGGATGAGGATCCGGAAGCCTGGTCCAGCAGCGATCCAGCAGCTGCTGGTTTACGGGACTTACCGTGAGTTCCTCTAGCAGCATTTGAGGTGCCTCTGGCTCTGCCTCTGAATCTTCATGAAAGGACTGCAGAGAGGGCCCAGGGTAGGGACATCTAGCACGAGGTGCAGCAGACGGCAGATAGGTAGACTTACCAGCCGTCACCTAAGAAATCCACTTGTTCAGTTCTTCCCCAAACAAGCCGTCTCCTGTAAAGGAAGATTCTCCACACCTTTCTTGGAGTCAGCATCCGCTGACCATTGTTGTAGCCATAGAGCCCTGCAAGCCTAGACTGCCATAGGTGAGATATAATTCTTTTATGGCCTAACTCATAAAATTTGCAGCATCCTGAATATGATGTAGCAATGTAATGATTTCCTCCTGAGTCAAACCCATTTATTATATTATCCGACCATTTTACCATGGCCATCGAAATCCAGCCACAAGCTATAGTGGGCCTTTGAGCTACGCCCACCGCAGTATAGATGGATTTGAGTATAGTCTCAATCTTGCGGTCAGCAGGGTCTTTGAGAGAGATTGCCCCAGGTACAGGCAGTACAAGTTTGTGTGACAGCCTGGACACTGAAGTATCCACTGACAGGGGATTTTCCCAAACTTTCCTATCCTCAGGAGGGAAAGGAATTTAATAACCATTGAGGCATTTTGAATTTGTTGTCAGGATTGACCCATGCCTCCGTGGTAAGGCAGTTTAATTCCTTTGATACAGGAAAGGTGGCAGAGGATTTTGGTTTTACATTGAAAAACAATTCCTCTTCTGATTCTGCCTCCTTATCCGGTATGTTGAGGACCTCTCTAATAGCATAAATCAGGGCCTCAACACTCAGGGACAGAAAATTATTATCCTCCATATCAACCTCCTGGTGAAGGTTTAAATTTGGTGTTACATGAAGGACACACAGTCTTTTCCAGTCAATGTACTACAAGGTAGCTGAGTGTCCCCAGAAGCGGCCATTATCTGGGGTGACAGCAGGGAGTCTGTTTTTCATGCTTGATGGGGTTTGTCTCACTGTACTTTAAATGCTGCCTGTCCACCTTGCTGATCCATCTGCCATTTCTTGTACTTGCAACAATCCCTTCTATGCCCTGGCAGCTTGCACCAGAAGCACTTTCCTGTCATGTCTTCTCCTTGTATCGGAGCTTGCCTTCTGTCACCTGGCCTGCTGTAGCATCCATACTCATAGCTTCTGGGCGGCACTGAAACAATCTCATTCTAAGTTCAGGATCTAACCCATTGAGAAACTTTGTCTTAAACAATCTTGATTCATCAGGCTCAGTAACAGGAAAACCCTCATCATTCTGTCTGGTTGTCAGTTTATCAAAATAACTTCTGACAGTCATATCTTTTTGTACAATGTCTGGTGCTGCTGGAGCTCTCTGTCTTTCTTCATGACACCACCACTGAATCCTTGCCAAATAATTGTGTCCACTTTCAATTGTGTATCTGTCAGCTAGGGTTGGTGCTGCAGATATCGCCAGTCTAGTACCCTCTGCCGCTGTTTGCCATATTTGTAAGCTGCGTTGCTACTCCATCCCCCAGCAGTGCCTTTGCTGCTTGTTCCAAGTCCACCCAGCATCCCCTCCACACTGTCTGTATTTTTGTCATGTATGCAGAGAACGCTGCAGGGTTCTCTCTAGGATCTGGAGCTTCCTGGACTACTGTATGCAGTTCTGACTTGTACCACAGAGTATAGCTCTCTTGTGGATTAGGCAAATATGCACGGGCAGCTGGTGTGTCTGCCTGTGCTGCTGGATCATATCTTGGGTTTGACACCATTTGCACCCTAACTGGATAGATATATGAATTGTCTTGTCCCATATAAGGCATAACCTCTTTCCTTGCTCTCATTTTTCGAGTTTCTTTATCCTTTACAGGTGTGTCTCTTTCAGGACTGACATTAAAATTTTGTAACTGTTTCATTAGGTAATTTGGGTTAGGGGTGGACGTGCCATTGTCTGGGCAAGCAGGCAAATCTGGTGGCATATAATTTCTACACTGTGGGCAGAATCTCCATCCCGCAGGGATACATGCAAAGTGTCACAGCTGAGGGCTGGTGCTCACTACTGGAAGCCTCAGTTGTAGGGGTTGAGGTATACTCAAACATGAGAGGCCAGATAGTACTCCTGGACATGCGTGAACCTGCAGTACCTAAAGCCCGAAGGCGTGACCACGACAACAGAGGATATGTTCAACAGGTTTATTAAATGAACTCAGCTCACAAATGATAGCGACAGTTAGCAGTATGGTAACAGGATGAAAAGTCACAGCTCTCAGAGATGCACATAGGAAGTCTCTAGGTGTGGTACAATAGAACAGTCTTTAAGGACCTGGAGATGGTGAGTCCTTTACCACACCAATGCACTGAAGAGCTGTGTTAATAATGTTGGAATGCAAACTGTAGCTTGAGAGCGAGGAGTTATGTAAGTGATGCTTAGAAGCATATACTGGGGATGCTTGTGAGCGCAGATACAGGAGATGGTTGAGAGCATATACAGGAGATGCTTGAGAGTGTTAGGCGCCGAGGGTCCGCCCGTCAGTGCGGCCCGGCGCCTAGCAACTAGGGACGCCGCAGGCAGACAGCCGCCGGCTCCCTAGCAACGCTAGACGCCGGGCGCACGGAGCCGCTCAGACCCTAGCAACGGGGACGCCACGTTCAGGCCGCGTTCCCCGTTGCTGGGTATTAATTATCAGTGCTTGTGTATTCCGGCCGTGCAGCATGCAGCTGCACGGCATCACTTTATAATTACCCTGTCTGGATCATGATTGGAGGGCTCCCAAATATAAGCACTCCCAGGACTTATCACAGACGCCGGTAATAGCTTCCTGTTGGCTGTGTCAGTTACTGAGAGTTTCCAGTCCTGCTCAACCCGGTTGTTCCTGTCCTCAGTGATCCAGTACTCGGAATTTGTCATCTATTCCTGGAGTCCGACCGAGCACCTTTGACATCCTGTGGTGTTCGTGAGTCGCGGCGTAGCCGTGTGTTGCGGCTTGACCGCTTACTATTTATTATTTGGTTTATTGTGTTCTGGAGCTTTTGCGGAGGATTCCGCTCCCACAAATCCACTCTGGTATCCAGCGGTGCTGGATAGGAGTAACGGATCAGTGGATCTTTGGTTGTCCTTTTCCCTGGCGGTTTGTCCGCACATACTTTTGGTTTAAGTTAGATAGCTTGTAACCCCTGGCCTGGTTGCTTAGTCAGAGGGCCCCTTGTTATCACCCTGTCTCGGATTTCCCTTTGTCTCCCATTAAGACCTGAGGGGGCATCGGGGTTGGGCAGACATAATCCGCCCTTCGAACGCGGCTGCCATGGGCTCAAGCAACCATAGTCTCGCAGGGGATTTCTGATAACACGGGCGAGACAACGGAGTTAGGGCGCCAGGGGTTACTAGGCTTTCCTGCTCCCGTACCAGCATATCTTTCCAGTACTCAGACCTCTGTCATTAAGATCTCCTCTGGTCTGGAGTACGGGAATCATAACATTATCACCGGCCAGACTAAAATTTAAAATTAAACAGGAGTTAATTTTTTCCCTTATTCTGTTGGGAGATTTGTCAGCCTCATGAATCCCTCCGGTGTTGGGCCAAATCCTGGCCAGCTTTTAGTTAGCCAGATTCAAGAGCTTACTCAGATGGTTCAGGATCTGTCTCTTCGGGTGAGGTCTCAGGAAGATCTGTTACGGACTTCCCCGAGGGTCATTCCTGAACCAAAAATGCATCTGCCTGACCGTTTTTCTGGGGATAGAAAGCAGTTTTTTTAATTTTAAAGAGTCTTGTAAACTGTATTTTCGTTTAAGACCAGTCTCCTCAGGTACGGAATCTCAGCGGGTAGGAATTATTATTTCTTTGCTACAGGGGGATCCTCAGACCTGGGCTTTTGGCTTAAAGACAGACGATCCGGCTTTATTGTCTGTAGACGCCTTTCTGGGGTCTTTAGGGCTATTATATGACGACCCTGATAGAGAGGCATCCGCCGAGAGTCAGTTGCGTGCTCTCAGACAGGGTAGGAATCCCGCAGAGATGTATTGTACGGAGTTTCGCCGTTGGTCGAACGACTGTGGATGGAATGACCCAGCCCTGCGCAGTCAGTTTCGCCTCGGCTTATCCGAGTCTATAAAAGACAGTCTCCTTCAGTATCCCGCTCCTGAGACTCTCGATAAACTCATGGAGCTCTCTATTAAGATTGATCGTCGTCTCAGAGAGCGGAGGGCTGAAAAAGGAGCATCTGTCGGGTCTTCTCCTTGTGTTGTTTCCATTCCTGTGGACATAGAGGAGCCCATGCAGATAGGCCTCTCCAAACTGTCTCCTGAAGAAAGAACCAGAAGGCAAAATTCTGGTCTTTGTTTATACTGTGGGGGTAAGGGACATTTTGCCCGTAGTTGTCCGAACAAGTCGGGAAACGCCTCGACCAAGTGAGTTGTGAGGGGGTTCACTTTGGTCTGCAGCTTATCTCCTCAAATAATTCACTGTTGGTTCCAGCTAAAGTTTCCTTTGGCAGCCTCTGTTCCTCTGTCTCGGCTTTTGTGGACAGTGGAGCTGCAGGGAACTTTATGGATTTACCATGGGCTAAGGCCTTAGGTATTCCTCAGTTAGCCTTGGGTAGGTGTATCACCATGCATGGTTTAGATGGGAGTCCCTTGTCCAATGGGGTTATTTCTCTCTGTACCCCTTCTGTTCTTCTTTCAGTAGGAGCTCTGCATTCTGAAAAGATTGAGTTTTTCCTTACCCATTGCCCAGCAGTTCCTGTGGTTCTGGGTCACCCCTGGCTGGCCTTTCATAATCCCATCATTGATTGGCAGTCAGGGGAGATCTTACAATGGGGTACCATCTGTAATAAGGAATGTGTTACGCTTCCCATCAGAATAGCTGCTGTCATTCCCGCACCCATTCCTGTGGAATACCAGGATTTTGTTGATGTATTTTCCAAGGGCAATGCGGATATTCTGCCTCCCCATAGGCCTTATGATTGTGCTATCGAGTTAATTCCTGGTGCCACTTTGCCTAAGGGAAGGTTATATGCATTGTCCGGACCTGAAACTGTGGCCATGAATGAGTATGTTAAAGAAAGCCTAGGGAAAGGTTTTATCAGGCCATCTAAATCCCCTTTAAGTGCAGGCTTCTTCTTCGTGGAGAAGAAGGATGGATCACTTAGACCTTGCATTGACTTTAGAGCCTTGAATAAAATCTCAGGGAAGAATACTTACCCTTTGCCGCTGATTTCTGTCCTCTTTGATCAGCTACGTTCGGCTGTGATTTTTTCTAAGATTGACCTAAGAGGAGCATATAACCTCATCAGAATCAAGTCAGGGGATGAGTGGAAAACGGCATTCAGTACTCAATCAGGCCACTATGAGTATCTGGTTATGCCATTCGGCCTGTCCAACGCTCCGGCAGTTTTCCAGGATCTCATTAACGATGTGCTCCGTGAATTTCTTGGAAGATTCGTTGTAGTCTACTTAGACGATATTTTGATATATTCTGACTCCATTGAACAACATGTTACCCAGGTGCGTCAGGTTCTAAAAAAATTACGTGAAAATCACCTATATGCCAAGCTGGAGAAGTGTGAATTTCATGTCACGGAGGTATCCTTTTTAGGGTACATTATTTCCCCTCGGGGATTCTGTATGGAACCGAAGAAGCTCCAAGCCATCCTTAGTTGGGCGCAACCCACCAATTTAAAAGCAATTCAGCGCTTTTTAGGGTTTGCGAATTACTATAGAAGATTTATTCACTCTTTCTCTGACCTAGTTGCTCCCATTGTGGCACTGACTAAAAAGGGAGCAGATCCTACCAACTGGTCACGTGAAGCGGAGTTATCTTTTCAGGCCTTGAAACAAGCCTTTGTCTCAGCCCCGGTCCTCAGACATCCCAACCCAGAATTGCCTTTCATTGTTGAGGTTGATGCCTCGGAGGTTGGAGTAGGGGCTATCCTATCTCAGAAGGATCCGGATTCCCTGGAATTACATCCTTGTGCCTTTATGTCCAGGAAATTCTCATCTGCTGAATCCAACTACGATGTTGGTAACCGGGAATTACTGGCTATTAAATGGGCTTTCGAGGAGTGGAGGCATTGGCTTGAAGGAGCCACTCATACCATTTCAGTTTTGACTGATCACAAAAATCTTCAATACATTGAATCAGCTAAACGGCTGAATGCCCGGCAAGCTCGGTGGGCTTTATTTTTTACTCGTTTCAAGTTCTTTATCACCTTCAGGCCAGGTTCCAAGAATACCAAGGCAGATGCCCTGTCACGCAGTTTTCTTCCAGTTCAAGACAACAGTCCTGTTACTCCCATACTTCCGTCTTCAGTCATTCGGGCAGGTCTCACACAAGATTTATTTACCCAGTTAAAGCAGCTTCAACATCAAGCTCCTGGAAATACTCCTGCTGGTCGTCTTTATGTCCCCGAGTTTTTGAGAGCAACGGTTTTGACGGTGTTTCATGATAGCAAGGTTGCCGGGCATCCGGGGATCGCTAAAACTTTTGAATTAGTTTCCCGCTCGGTATGGTGGCCTGGTCTTTCCAAAGACATTAAGGAGTTTGTTTTTTCTTGTCAGGTCTGTGCACAGCATAAGGTTCCCCGTTCCTTGCCTATCGGTCAACTTATGCCCTTGAATGTTCCTCTTAGGCCATGGTCTCATATTTCCATGGATTTTGTGGTGGACCTCCCTCTGTCAGCCGGATGCCGAGTCATATGGGTGGTAGTGGACCGTTTTAGCAAAATGGCCCATTTCATTGCTCTTCCCCGATTGCCATCTGCCCAGGGATTGGCAGTCTTGTTCCTCCGCCATGTTTTCAGACTCCATGGGTTACCCACTGATATCGTTTCTGATCGGGGTCCACAATTCATTGCACAATTTTGGAAGTCTTTTTGTGCCTCATTAAAGATGAAATTATCTTTAACGTCTGGCTACCATCCCCAATCCAACGGGCAGACTGAGAGAGTTAATCAATCATTAAAACAATATTTGCGTTTGTACTCGGCCAAACTCCAAAATGACTGGTCTGAGTTTCTTCCGTTTGCAGAGTTTGCTTACAACAATGCCTGTCATTCCTCCACCAATGTATCTCCATTTTTTACAGTTTTTGGTTTTCACCCCAGAGCTAATTCCTTTTTTCAACATTCCTCTGTCTCCTCACTGACCTTGACCTCTCATCTCAAACTCATTTGGAGAAAAGTGCACCTGGCTCTCAGAAAAGCGGCATTTCGGGAGAAAAAATTTTCTGACAGGCTCCGGCGGCCGTGCACTTTTAAAGTTGGAGATAGGGTTTGGTTGTCGACTCGCAACATTAAACTTCGACAAACCTCAGCCAGATTGGGTCCTAAATTTATTGGACCATTTCATATTATCAAAAAAGTCAATCCAGTGGCTTTCCGGTTACGTTTACCAAAAACTTTACGGATCGGAAATAACTTCCATTGCTCCTTGTTAAAACCATATGTTTCGTCCAGTAGATTTCCTCGCAAGATCTCTCAGGGGAAATCACCAATAGATGTACAGGGTCAGCAGGAGTTCTTAGTGGAGAAGGTTCTCGATTCCAAGTTGTCCCGGGGTCGGCTTTATTTTTTGGTACATTGGAGAGGTTATGGTCCAGAAGAAAGGTCTTGGGTCCTGGATGAGGATCTCCATGCCCCAAGGCTCAAAAGGGCATTTTTTCGAGAATTTCCTCAGAAACCTGGCCGTAGGGGTTCCTTGACCCCTCCTCAAGGGGGGGGTACTGTTAGGCGCCGAGGGTCCGCCCGTCAGTGCGGCCCGGCGCCTAGCAACTAGGGACGCCGCAGGCAGACAGCCGCCGGCTCCCTAGCAACGCTAGACGCCGGGCGCACGGAGCCGCTCAGACCCTAGCAACGGGGACGCCACGTTCAGGCCGCGTTCCCCGTTGCTGGGTATTAATTATCAGTGCTTGTGTATTCCGGCCGTGCAGCATGCAGCTGCACGGCATCACTTTATAATTACCCTGTCTGGATCATGATTGGAGGGCTCCCAAATATAAGCACTCCCAGGACTTATCACAGACGCCGGTGATAGCTTCCTGTTGGCTGTGTCAGTTACTGAGAGTTTCCAGTCCTGCTCAACCCGGTTGTTCCTGTCCTCAGTGATCCAGTACTCGGAATTTGTCATCTATTCCTGGAGTCCGACCGAGCACCTTTGACATCCTGTGGTGTTCGTGAGTCGCGGCGTAGCCGTGTGTTGCGGCTTGACCGCTTACTATTTATTATTTGGTTTATTGTGTTCTGGAGCTTTTGCGGAGGATTCCGCTCCCACAAATCCACTCTGGTATCCAGCGGTGCTGGATAGGAGTAACGGATCAGTGGATCTTTGGTTGTCCTTTTCCCTGGCGGTTTGTCCGCACATACTTTTGGTTTAAGTTAGATAGCTTGTAACCCCTGGCCTGGTTGCTTAGTCAGAGGGCCCCTTGTTATCACCCTGTCTCGGATTTCCCTTTGTCTCCCATTAAGACCTGAGGGGGCATCGGGGTTGGGCAGACATAATCCGCCCTTCGAACGCGGCTGCCATGGGCTCAAGCAACCATAGTCTCGCAGGGGATTTCTGATAACACGGGCGAGACAACGGAGTTAGGGCGCCAGGGGTTACTAGGCTTTCCTGCTCCCGTACCAGCATATCTTTCCAGTACTCAGACCTCTGTCATTAAGATCTCCTCTGGTCTGGAGTACGGGAATCATAACAGAGAGCATATACAGGAGATGCTTGTGAGCACAGATACAGGAGATGCTTGTGAGCACAGATACATGAGATGCTTGTGAGCATATACAGGAGATGCTTGTGAGCATCTACAGGAGATGCTTGAGAGCGCAGATTACCGGAATACAGGAACAGGCCACCACTGGAAGTTGGAATGCTGGAAGCCGGTGTTATAGTAATCTGCCAGACGCAGGGTGCAATGGGAGATCGATGGCGGAACACCGATGGTGACTGGAGATCGATGGCGGAACACCGATGGTGACTGGAGATCGATGGCAGAACTCCAATGGTGACTAAATCGATGGCGGAACACCGATGGTGACTGGAGATTGATGGCGGAACACTGATGGTGACTGGAGATCGATGATGGAACATCAATGGTTACCGGCAGTACAGAGCACCGCTGGAAGCTGGTGTCAGGTAACCGCCGGTCACAGGATGCAATGACGAGACACTGCAGAGTCAGGCTGCACCATGGAGAGTGGAACTGGTGTGAGTCTCTAGTGGAGTTTGCAGGCAGGAACGACCACAATAGGAAGAGACTGGTTTCACTAGGATGACAACTGAAGCACTGACAACTTTCCAGCCCAGGAACAGGATATTTATACCAGCTGGGAAACAGGGATTGGCTGGCTGATTAAGCAGAGTCTAGAGTGCAGTTACTGGATAACTAGGCAGTGCAGCTGATAGGCTGAAAAGTAACATGTGATGAAAACAAACATGGCTGCGCCCATGTTTGAACGTGGAGGAAAAGACTGTTTGTAACTTGCATGTGAGTTTTAACCATGAAGCTGCCAGAATCACAGTGAAGAGACTTGAGACAATGAGATGCAGCGTGCTGCATGCAGACAGTGCAGATGGAATCCAGGCTTGGAATGCTGGGACAGTCTCAAGAGGCATTTGGAAGGTAAATACTGATAAGGAATTACCTGGATCGTGACACAAAGCAGAATGAACACTGCTGCTGTGGATATTCAGGGTCTAGAATTGCTGGTAGTCCCCTATTAATAAGTTTTTGTGCTGGACTTGGACTTTGTGCTGGACAAATAGTCCCCTATTTGGACAATCTCCTGATAAAGGCGGTGTCCAGGGAATCGACTTAACTACTCACCTGCTTACGGACCATGATTAGATCCTAAATTTCAAGAAGTCTCACCTGGAACCGTCACAAATTCAGTTCCTGGGAATGATTCTGGACACGGTGTCTCAGAAGGTATTCCTTCCAATGAAAGGAAATGGTTAGCGCGCTGATTGGTTGTAAAGGATGCGGTATGTGGCTGTATTTTGTGTTTTGCCGTGAAAACTGAAAAAATGAAAAAATGATTAATCTGGAAAAAATGATTACTCTGGAAAAAACGGATATGTTAATTTAATCGTATATAGGTTACAGGTTAATATGCCATAGGTCCTAATTGCAACCTCTAAGAGGTGTAATGCTACTCGTCTTTGTTGTTCACCGCTGTCAGGTGTGTCCTGCAGACTACCCTTTGCACTGTATACCTTCCTGATGGTATACAGGTTAGACTCCAGCTCAGGCAAATGTCAGGTGTACCACGTGGGTCACCTTTACCATAGGGGTGGTGAGTGCCTATGTCTCCTCTGAGACTGGGTGTCAGGTATGTTAGTATGTTAGTAGTATGTGGACAGTGCGGCGTCCCGCCTGTCACTAATAGTCTAT
Organism: Pseudophryne corroboree; assembly: GCF_028390025.1. Lineage (NCBI taxonomy): Eukaryota > Metazoa > Chordata > Amphibia > Anura > Myobatrachidae > Pseudophryne > Pseudophryne corroboree. Next base: position 645,393,169 of record NC_086447.1, on the reverse strand, counting down.
GTGTATCACTGAGGTATGGGGCCGTGGGCTGCGTGTCTTTAGACTAAACGCCGGGGGTTGGTGCTTTCCTACCGCCGGTGAGCCGCGTCTCCTCCTCCCCAACCTCAGATACCTGTCCTCGATGTCTTCTGTTTCCCTCGGTCCGTGCGTTGTCCAACAGCCGCCGGTCTCCACTTTCTCTGCCTCGCCTGTGTCTCGTCCCGTTCACTTCCTGGTTTGCGCGTCACGTCACGTGCCGTGTCACGTGAGCGCTGTGTGTTAGGATGTGAAAAGATGTGCCGTGCTCCCGTCTCCAGCCGGAGAGGGGAGTCTGTAGGTGATTGATAGGTCCCAACGCGTTTCAGCACGAATGCCTTTGTCTAGGCCTTGACTATCCAGGCTATGGTCTGCTCGGTGATCAGACCCCGCAAGATCTCGATTCATCTCTGCATCCGCCTACTGGGCAAGATGGTAGCCTCATATGAGGCAATCCAGTATGGTAGATTTCATGCCTGTCTGTTGGATCTTCTGGACAAGTAGTCAGGGTCTCACTTGCACATGCACCAGAGTATAACCCTGTCGCCAAAAGCATGGATTTTCCTGTTATGGTGGCTACAAGTCTCTCACCTTGTGGAAGGTCGGAGTTTCAGTACCCAATCCTGGACTCTACTGATGACGAACGCCAGCCTCAGAGGTTGGGGTGATGAGACCCAGGGGGTTCAGTTCCAGGGGAAGTGGACGAGTCAGGAATCTACATTCCCGATAAATGTTCTGGAACTCAGGGTGATTTACAATGCTCTTTTGCAGGCCTCCTATCTTCTCTGAAATCAAGCTATCCAGGTGCAGTCGGACAACGCCATGGCCATGGCGTACATAAACCGACAGGAAGGAACAAGAAGCAGGGCCGCAATGCGAGAGGTGACGCGGATACTCCTCTGGGCAGAGACAAACGCAAAGGCCATCTTTGCCATATTCATTCCAGGCGTGGACAACTGGAAAGCGGACTTCCTCAGCAGGCATGACCTCCATCTGGGGGGAATGGGGCCTTCACCCTCAGGTGTTTCAACAACTGGTTCAATGGTGGGGCTGTCCACAGATAGACTCTGATGGCATCTCGTCTCAACAAGAAATTCCGTCGTTCCTGTTCCAGAATGAGGGATCTGCAGACTGCAGCAGTAGACACCCTGACGGCACCGTGGACTTTCTGGTTCATGTACCTGTTTCCTCCAATCCCTCTTATTCCCAGAGTTCTAAAAAGACTCAAAAAGGAAAAAGTTTGGGCAATTCTAATTGCCCAGATTGGCCTCAACGGGCCTGGTATGCAGACGTCCTGGCCATGTCTCTGCAGGATCCCTGGCTTCTGCCGCTTCTCATGGACTTTCTTCAACAAGGACCGTTCGTTTATCCAGACTCACTGTGGCTACGTTTGATGGCTTGGAAGTTGAGAGGGAGATTCTAGCCAGAAAAGGTCTTCCTTCCAAGGTTATTTACACTAGGGTCCAGGCCCGTAAGCTGGTCACGTCAAAACATTATCACCGTATCTGGAGGAAATATGTTTCTTCATGTGAAGGGAGTAAATATTCTCCTGTGGAGTTTCAACTTGGCCGGTTTCTACTCTTCCTCCGTGGATATGGGCCTCAGGTTAGGCTCCATCACGGTTCAGATTTTGGCTCTCTTCCAGAAACAAGTGGCAGTACTTCCAGAAATACAGACATTCCTGAAGGGTGTTCTTCGCATCCAACCACCCTTTGTCCCTCCCACGGCTCCGTGGGATCTCAATGTGGTCTTGACTTTTTTCCAGTTGGATTGGCTTGAACCCTTGCACAGGGTGGACTTGAAATATCTTACTTAGAAGACTGTCATGCTGCTGGCTTTATCCTTTGCTAGACGTGTCAGAATTGGGGGCCTTATCTTGTAAGAGTTCGTATCTGATTTTTCACAAGGATAGGGTGGAGCTCAGGACCCGCCTGCAGTTTTTGCGGAAGGTGATTTCAGCTTTTCACATAAATCAACCGATGGTTCTGATTCTGTCGGATACGTAGGTTGCTCCAAAGTCCTTGGATGTGGTGAGGGCTTTGAGTATTTACGTCAAAAGGACGGCTCGTCACAGGAAGTCTGACTCACTGTTTTTCCTTTATGACGCTACCAAAATTGGATATCCTGCTTCCAAGCAGTCCATTGCTAGTTGGCTCAGGTTGACCATTCAACAAGCCTATTCTTCGGCAGCTCTGCCGCTACCGAGTTCTATCCAGGCTCACATCACAAGATCGGTGGGTTCTTCCTGGGCGGCTGCCTGGGGCGTTTCGGCTTTACAGTTGTACCGTGCAGCTACTTGGTCTGGGTCGAATACGTTCGTTAAGTTCTATAGGTTCGACACCTTGGCCACAGATGACCTTCAGTTTGGTCAGACGGTTTTGCAGGGGTCTCAGCACTCTCCCACCCATTGGGTGCTTTGGGACTTCCCCACAGTACTGATGTCATCCCAATATTCACTAGGACGTTAGAGAAATAGGAATTTAATACCTACCGGTAATTCCTTTTCTCATAGACCGTAGTGGATACTGTGCGCCCGACTCAGTGCTTTGTTTTCCTGCTTACCTGGTTGTAAGTGTTCTTTGTTGGGTCTGCTGTTGCTGTCCCTCTTCTATGTTTGGTTAGCGTTGCTATCCTGGTTAAGATTAACGTTGCTGTCCTCTGTTCTGGTTAGCGATGCTATTCTTTATTATCGTTGTGTGTTGGTTCGTTGCCTCACCGATACATATGTCTATATCCGTGGGAGGGGTCCTGGGGTGCACACTGGTAATGAGAGGTGCGGCCCTGCAGAGACCTTTCAGTAGTACTGCATACAAAGACAAAGGTTACAGGTGCGCAATTCAAACACTACCAATTTATTAATAATAATCACTGCACTAAAATGAGGTTACCTGGACGCAGTGGGCAAGCCATTACTTATGGCCATAACAATGCTAAAAACCTCACTCAAAATGCATAATTTTATTGCAATGATTATTATTGGTAGAATTTTAATTGTGCACCCGCAACCTTTGTCTTTGTATGCAGTACTACTGAAAGGTCTCCGCATGGCCACACCTCTCATTACCAGTGTGCACCCCAGGACCCCTCCCCTGTATAGCTTATGCTGTGTATTTACATAACTTAATGGAAGGCCAGAGACCCCTTCTGCCTGGTGGTAGCACCCACGTCCACATGTCCCATTTATTGGTTTTAATTAGGTTACTGACATTTCTAATGGTGTGTTCACACGGTGAGGTTTTTTATTACGATTTTGACTATATAGTCAAAATCGTAAGAAAAGTTAGTGCAGATCGCAAGGTGAAAGTCACCTTGCGATCCCGAATCGATGCCGATGCGCGGTCCCGCGCGGTTGGCATCGCAAGAATAGATAGACTGTGCAGGCAAGTCAATTTTGACTATCTCTATAGAAGAGATAGTCAAAATTGACACTTAGCCAAAATCGCACATAGTTAGTATCGCAAGCACATAATAAGGGTGCTTGCAATACTGACTATGTACCGACCTAGCCCCTGTCGCATAGTGAGAATCGGGCATAGCCCGAATCTCACTGTGTGTATGGGCCATAAGACTGCATGCAGAGCAAGGTGAGTCCTGCACAAATATATATCGGATTATCAGATGGGGGGTGGATTTCTGGGGCATGGGTCCCCCATGACAGCTGTGGCTGTTTAGCCTCAGGTCCCCTGAGGAAGTCTCAATTCAGCTAAAAGGGACAAAACGCGTTGGGCAAACAACCTCCGGTTCCCCGCTCTGTCACATGACATACAGATAAGCACTTATAATTATTTAAATTGTACGAGTCCATCTAAATGTGTGTTTTTGTTTAGTGTAATAAAAAAATGTTTTTTAAACGGTATTACACTATCAGGAGTTTTTCCCTTTTGGGAGTATTTTATTGGTTTTAAGGTTCTCGGATAGATGAGAATCCTGAAGTATCACACCTCAGTGCAGGACACTCTGAATGAGGATAAGTGAGTGTTCTTTTCACTAAGAGTGTGCAGGGCCGGCTCGAGGCATGTTCGACTCGAGCGGCCGCGCAGGGCGCCACCCTTAAAGGGCGCCGCCATGTCGGAGCCTGGAGCCGGCCCTGATCTCCCCTGCTGTCCTCCCGCTGTGTGCGCTGTGTGCGCTATGCGGCGCCTGCGTCTGATATCAGACACCGGCGCCACACAGCGCGCACAGTCAGACAGCGGCGCGCACAGCAGCACTCCCCCTCCCTCGGCACAGCAGGTACTGGGGGGCCTGGGGGCATATGTGGCACTGTGGGGGGCATTTATCTGGCACTGGGGGGGGGGCATTTATCTGGCACTGTGGGGGCATTTGTCTGTGCACTGTGAGGGGGCATTAATGTATCTGGCACTGTGGGGGCATTTCTGGCACTGTGGGGTCATGTATCTATCTGGGACTGTGGGGGCATATCTGGCACTGGGGGGGGCATTAATGTATCTGGCACTGTGGGGGACATTTATCTGGCACTGTGGGGGCATTTATCTGTGCACTGTGAGGGGGCATTAATGTATCTGGCAATGTGGGGGCATTTCTGGCACTGTGGGGTCATGTATCTATCTGGGACTGTGGTGGCATATCTAGCACTGGGGGGGCCATTAATGTATCTGGCACTGTGGGGGACATTTATCTGGCACTGTGGGAGGCATTTATCTGGCACTGTGGGGGGCATTCTTTTATCTGGCACTGTGGGGGGGCATTAATGTATCTGGCACTGTGGGGGGGGGCATTTATCTGACACTGTGGGGGCATTTATCTGTGCACTGTGAGGGGGCATTAATGTATCTGGCACTGTGGGGTCATGTATCTATCTGGGTCTGTGGGGGCATATCTGGCACTGGGGGGGGGGGCATTGATGTATCTGGCACTGTGGCGGCATTTATCTGGCACTGTGAGGGGGCATTAATGTATCTGGCACTGTGGGGGCATTTATCTGGCACTGTGAGGGGGCATTAATGTATCTGGCACTGTGGGGTCATTTATCTATCTGGGACTGTGGGGGCATATCTGGCACTGTGTGGGGCATTTATATATCTGGCACTGTGGAGGGCATTTATGTATCTGGCACTGTGGGGGGGCATTTATGTATCTGGCACTGTGGGGGCAATTATGTTTCTCACACTGCTAGGGGGGCATGTCATGTGCATTTGGCACTGCTGGGGGGGCATGTCATGTGCATTTGGCACTGCTGGGGGGCATGTCATGTGCATTTGGCACTGCTGGGGGGCATGTCATGTGCATCTGGCATGGCTGGGGGGCATGTCGTGTCTAGCTGGCACGGCTGGGGGGCATATCATGTAGTGTTCCCATGTCTCAGTGCAATACCTGGCGCAAAGTGTCTAACGTGCTCTGCCTGGCGCAAAGTGTCTAACGTGCTCTGCCTGGCGCAAAGTGTCTAACGTGCTCTGCCTGGCGCAAAGTGTCTAACGTGCTCTGCCTGGCGCAAAGTGTCTAACGTGCACTGCCTGGCGCAAAGTGTCTAACGTGCTCTGCCTGGCGCAAAGTGTCTAACGTGCTCTGCCTGGCGCAAAGTGTCTAACGTGCTCTGCCTGGCACAAAGTGTCTTAACGTGCTCTACCTGTCGCAGTGTGTATAGGAGGTTCTACCTGGTGCAATGTGTATTAGCTGCACTACTGTGTGGTGTAATGCGAATTGCCACTATTATGTGGCCGCGCCCCTTCCCCACGAAGCAACGCCCCTAAATTTCTCTGACGTCCTAGTGGATGCTGGGTACTCCGTAAGGACCATGGGGAATAGACGGGCTCCGCAGGAGACTGGGCACTCTAAAAGAAAGATTAGGTACTATCTGGTGTGCACTGGCTCCTCCCTCTATGCCCCTCCTCCAGACCTCAGTTAGAATCTATGCCCGGCTCGAGCTGGTTGCACACTAGGGGCTCTCCTGAGCTTCTAGTAAAGAAAGTATTTGTTAGGTTTTTTATTTTCAGTGAGATCTGCTGGCAACAGACTCACTGCTACGAGGGACTTATGGGAGAGAAGCGAACCTACCTGCTTGCAGCTAGCTTGGGCTTCTAGGCTACTGGACACCATTAGCTCCAGAGGGATCGAACACAGGCCCAGCCTCGGTCGTCCGGTCCCGGAGCCGCGCCGCCGTCCCCCTTGCAGAGCCAGAAGCAAGAAGAACATCCTGGAAATCGGCGGCTGAAGACTCCGGTCTTCATTAAGGTAGCGCACAGCACTGCAGCTGTGCGCCATTGCTCCCTATGCACACCACATACTCCAGTCACTGTTCGGCGCGCAAGGTCCATGATTTTGAACGGGGCAACAAGCATTACAGTATGTACATAATTTTTCCCTTCTAACTTAAATATGTGCCCTCCCAAATGCAAAATGTGCCCTCCCCGTGATCAGCACCCCTGCCCTAAAAAAATCCTAGAGTGAACACTATCATGTGTAGCTGGCACTGCTGGGGGGCATATCATGTGTAGCTGGCACTGCAGCAGGGCATGTCCTGTCTATCTGGCACTGCTGGGGGGTATATAATGTCTATCTGGCACTGCTGGGGGGCATGTAGTGTAGCTGGCACTGCTGGGGGCATGTCATGTGTAGATGGCACTGCTGCGGGGCATGTCATGTCTATCTGGCACTGCACTACTGTAGACATTATGTGTAGCTGGCACTATACTGGATACATTGTGTGTAAGGAACACTGCTGTAGCTGTTATGTGTAATGCTGCTAATTGTGTGCTTAGAGGGGGGGTGAAAATATATTTATTTATAGTGTGATAATATGAAGTTGTGAGGCCCCGCCCACTTTTTCAGAGGCCACACCCACTTTCCCGGGGGGGGGGGGGGGGGGGCATAGAGTATGGGAGGAGGCGCTTTTACATTTTCTCGCACAGGGTGCTAGTAGGCCTGGAGCCAGCCCTGGAGTGTGTATAGTATACACACTTATATTGGCTATATATGTTTTTAGTGCACAGGAAGTAAGTGCACTGGTGCAAGAGTTCACAATTTTTTTGACACGTAATTTGCACAAAAAGCACATCAGCACTTTTTATGCATGCTAGCACAAAGTCACTTTGTAAATCTGAAGGGCAGTATCATTGATACGTTGTCTCCATCCTTTATCCATGTGCATTGACACATAAACGTCTGGACTACGATGGAAGGAGAAGCAATACTATGAAAAGTACTGTACCTGAAAGACACTTCTACATGCTCACTTCATTTATTTATCCGGTACGCATATATTGTCACTGATAAGTCACGGGAGAAATCCCAATTTGATGCACTGAAGGCGCAGCTGATTTACCATTAGTGAAGATTTGAACTTTGTCCGATTGGAAATGGGACTACCCTGAAATTTAGCAGCAGCCACTATATACACTTGGAGTGCTTCCTATTTATTGATTAAGCCACAGGAGTGTGGATAATGTTTTTATAATCATCACAAAAATTATTTTTATTTATTTATATATCTTTGTGAATCATTGAATCATAAGGTTGTTAGCGTTAATTGCACCTTTTTACACATTGTGACAAGAACACTGGAATAGTGTTTGAGGGCAGGTATGTTTGTCCCAGGTTCTTGTCTTACATGTTTTAGAAAAAGGAAAACTTCTAGGAATATGTTTTGTTTTGTTAGAACCTTTTCAGTTTGCTGGAAAAGCTGGATAAGGGCCCTGTGAGAGAGAGAGAGGGCAAGTTCCAGACATTGGGCCCAGTTCGGGTCTTTGGCCTCACAGAGGGCTAATCAGGGTTTCAGCTGTGTAAGAGTGTTATAGGGCTGCTAGCCTGATTAGTGTGTGCAGACTGCCTGAGGAGACTGGAGAATCTCTGTGAGAGAAACACGCTTCCTTATACAAGTGAGCCATACAGTGTTGATCGGAAAACTGTGGTTTTTGGAGATACAGCCCAGTGTGAAGTTGCTGAGACTCACCCCTGAGTATTTGATAGATGTCCTGGGTGAAAGCAGCTACAAAGCCGCCCAAAAAATCTGTCGACATGGAGGAACTGCTTAAAGCCTTGCTGCAAGCTACAGCAGCTCAGCAGGAGGCCAACAGACAGCAGCAGGTGGCTATTGACGAACTTTACAGGCAACAGCGCTAGGATAGAGAGGCCTTAGCAGAAGTGGTGCAGAGCCTTGCAGCCCGGATTGGAGATGTGGCCGTCAGTGCTCCGACCAGCTCTAGTTCTATACGGCTCTAGTTCTGTACGGGCCAGTCACTTCCTGCAGAAAATGACAGAGGCTGATGATGTGGAAGCCTACCTGACCAATTTTTTTTAAGGACTGCCGAGCGTGAGAACTGGCCGAAAGCACAGTGGGCCAGTCTGCTGGCACCTTTTTTGTCAGGTGAGCCCCAAAAAGCGTACTTTGATTTAAGCCCTGCTGAGGCTTGGGACTATGATAAACTAAAGACTGAGATCCTGACCCGCCTGGGAGTCACGCTGTCAGTACGAGCACAACGGGTGCACCGTTGGGGGTACGCCATGGAGAAGCCTCCTCACTCCCAGATGAATAAACTTATTCAGCTAACAAAAAAATGGTTACAGCCAGAGACATTAACTGGTCCCCAGATGGTTGAAAGAGTCGTCATGGACCGCTATTTGAGATCTTTGCCCGTGGTCCTGCGCAAGTGGGTGAGCCATGGAAACCCGGATACTGCTGACCAATTAGTGGACATGGTAGAGAGGTATTTGGCGGAAGAGGAACTACTGATGACCACCCAGCAACCCATAGATCCTTGACAGCGCCCTTCCGTAAAGACTGGTAAGACTGTTCCGTGGGAAAACATTTGAGATTAGGGAAAAAGTGAATGAGGTTAATTACAAAGTATACCAACCGGGAAAGAGAGAACCCGAACAAATCTACCATGTTAACTTAATCAAACCATGGAAAGATAGGTTGTCTCTGTCAGCGGAGCCTTGCCCTTCGGTGTCTTCACCTCGGTTGCTTCCCACAGTAAAGGTGTCAGAGACATTATCAGCTGATCAGAACAATCAGGTTAAAGAATTTCTCATCCAAAATAGGGAGATATTTTCAGAGCTGCCTGGCCGAACGACCATAATTAAACATGACATTGTCACAGAACCAGGGGTCAGGGTCCATTTAAAGCCATATAGGATTCCTGAAGCTCAGCGAGAAGCTGTTTCTAAAGAAGTTCAAACCATGTTAGAACTTGGAGTCATAGAGGAATCTAACAGTGAGTGGTCCAGTCCCATAGTCCTCATCCCGAAGCCAGACGGTAGCATACGCTTCTGTAATGACTTTCGTAAGTTAACTGAGGTGTCCAAATTTGATGCATACCCCATGCCCCGTATGGATGAACTAATAGAAAGGCTGGGAACAGCCAGGTTTCTCACCACGTTGGACCTGACCAAAGGTTACTGGCAAATACCTTTAACTGATAGCACAAAAGAAAAAACAGCCTTTTCGGTTCCGGAGGGGCTATACCAGTATGTCATGACTAAGGTTTTGTGAACCCGGTGCTAGCGAAGTCTGCGCGGGCGACTGGAGGACTACACGAATACCACCACTGACCTGGTTTGGAAGTGTTGTGGACTCGGGGTCTCTTCCGGTGACTGGGAAGAGGAACCGCGGCAGAGATGGCCGAATCCAGGTTCTCCTCATGCAGGATGAGGTCGGCAGACAGGAAGCACGTGTGGGCGCTGAAGGTCTCCTGAAAGACAGAACTGGAAAGGCGCTGATGAATCAGTGAAGAATAACAGGTACAACTGTGCTAAAGGGCACGGGGTGCTTGGGGACACTGAGATGCTTGGAGACACTGAGGTGCTTGGAGACACTGAGGTACTTGGAGACACTGAGGTGCTTGGAGACACTGAGATACTTGGAGACACTGAGGTACTTGGAGACACTGAGGTACTTGGAGACACTGAGGTGCGTAGAGGCACTGAGGTGCGCAGATGCACTGAGGTGCGTAGAGACACTGAGGTGCGTAGAGACACTGGGGTGCGTAGAGACACTGAGGTGCGTGGAGGCACTGAGGTGATTGGAGGCACTGAGGTGCGTAGAGACACTGAGGTGCGTGGAGACACTGGGGTGTGTGGAGACACTGGGGTGCGTAGAGACACTGGGGGGCTGAGGCACAGAGGTGATTGGAGGCACTGAGGTGCGTAGAGACACTGAGGTGCATGGAGACACTGGGGTGCGTAGAGACACTGGGGTGCGTAGAGACACTGGGGTGCGTAGAGACACTGGGGTGCTGAGGCACGGAGGTGCTGGAAGCACGGAGATGCTGAGGCACGGAGGTGCTGGAAGCACGGAGATGCTGAGGCACGGAGGTGCTGGAAGCACGGAGGTACTGAGGCACGGAGGCACTGGAAGCACGGAGGTGCTGAGGCACGGAGGCACGGAGGTGCTGGAAGCACGGAGGTACTGAGGCACGGAGGCACGGAGGTGCTGGAAGCACGGAGGCACGGAGGTGCTGGAAGCACGGAGGTACTGAGGCACGGAGGTGCAGAGGCACGGAGGTGCTGAGGCACGGAGGCACTGGAAGCATGGAGGTGCTGAAGCACGTAGGCACAGAGGTGCTGGAAGCACGGAGGTACTGAGGTGCTGAGGCACGGAGGTACTGGGATACGGGAGCTCTGGAGATCACAACCTTAGGGAGCTCAGCTAGAATGCTCACACATAGCTGTGTGTGACACAAGGAACTGGCGCCGTTTCTAATTCAGCCTCCTGATTTATACTTCCTGGTCCTTGGTGATTGGTGAGCAGGATTAGGTGATGCAGAGAGTCTCAGGCTGGCAGAGGATTGAACAACTCTGGGTCAGGTGAACAGTCACTGTCATGTGACTACTCTAGCCAAGGCTGTGATGTAGAATGAGGCCTAGCAGGCCGAGAGAACACTGAAGCCTGGACTTCTGCAAAACACAGGATGCTGGCTTTTAGACCTAAAGTTCAGATTACTGAATTCAGCCTCACACAGGAGATCACCACAGGTGGAGCTAATTAACTATTACCTCTCAGGCAGAGAACTCAGGAAAACTCAGTGCTGACAAGCTGTTTAACTCCGTGAGTGAAAAGACACAGGATCCAGGACAGATGGCAGGGGTAAGTCACCAAATATAAAACCTACAGTCAGGATTGTGACAGTATCCCCCTCTTCAAGGGTGGACTCCGGACACCCATCTTGAATCTTAGAGGAACTTGAGAAATTCATACAGAAGAATTTAGGACCTTCGTTGATGCAGATTCCAAAGGTTTAGGACTAAATTCTTTAACTACAGCGTTACTAAAAGTCTGTAAGTCATGGAACACAGGATCATTACTCTCAAAGAGCATGTTGGCCCACTCCAAAGCTCTTCCTCTGAATGCCAGGAACAGATATCGAGTAATGTTGGAAGGAGTTACTGCACCTGAAGGATCAGACTCCATCCGAGAGAGAAATTGTTCAACCAGAGCGGCATATTGCAATAAATCTCTATCAAAGTAAATAGGTGGAAAACCATCAGACGAAAGCTTAGAGGATGAAACTGAAGAAAGCTTTGGCTGGACGAGTAGGACTGGATTGGATCCGAGGATACTTGAATTGGCTGGAGCCAAAGGAGACTGACCAGGCTGGTCCTGGAGTATTGCTGGACCGGCTGGAACCGGGACGGACTGACCAGGCAGGGCCTGGAATATTGCTGGACCGGCTGGAACCGGGACGGACTGACCAGGCAGGGCCTGGAGTATTGCTGGACCGGCTGGAACCGGGACGGACTGACCAGGCTGGGCCTGGAGTATTGCTGGACCGGCTGGAACTGGGACGGACTGACCAGGCTGGGCCTGGAGTATGGCTGGAACCGGGATGGACTGAGCCCTTTCTTCACGGGGCAGAACTAAGGCAGGAGCCCCCTCTTCACGGGGCTGGGCTGAGGCAAGAGCCCCCACTTCACGGGGCTGGGCTGAGGCAAGAGCCCCCTCTTCACGGGGCTGGGCAGCACTTTGTAGAATCTCTGGCTGGGCAGCACTCTGTAGAATCTCTGGCTGGGCAGCACTCTGTAGAATCTCTGGCTGGGCAGCACTCTGTAGAATCTCTGGCTGGGCAGCACTCTGTAGAATCTCTGGCTGGGCAGCACTCTGAAGACTCTCTGGCTGGGCAGCACTCTGAAGACTCTCTGGCTGGGCAGCACTCTGAAGACTCTCTGGCTGGGCAGCACTCTGAAGACTCTCTGGCTGGGCAGCACTCTGAAGACTCTCTGGCTGGGCAGCACTCTGAAGACTCTCTGGGGCTGGACGCTCTGAACCCCTCACTGGGGCTGGACGCTCTGAAGACGCCCCTCCTGGGGCTGGACGCTCTGAAGACGCCCCTCCTGGGGCTGGACGCTCTGAAGACGCCCCTCCTGGGGCTGGACACTCTGAAGACGCCCCTCCTGGGGCTGTGGACACGGACTCCTCTGTGACTGTAAATGGCTTGAACATTCTTCTCTGGACACCCAACTTGGGATAAGGTCTTTTAACCACCGGACCCCAGTCATAAATTTGAGTCTCTCTCAGAAGAGTAGCCTTCTTGATACCCCCGTCAGCAGCAGAAGGATCGGATACTGTGGATGACTTGTAGACATGAGCACTATGATACTGAGATTTGTCACTATTACCTGGCTTGCGAAGAATGCAGTCTTTAACAAAATGACCAGAATTTCCACAGTAAAGACAGAGATGTAGCTCCTTACGCCGCTGACGTTCAGCTTCAGAGAGCTTGGGCCGTGGATAGCTCTGATGAAAAACTTTCCCTTGCGCAGAGGAAGAGACTCTATTAACTGGATGGGACAAAACAGGATCAACAACGTTGGTAGTATTCCTGAGGAGATCAGGCAACACAGAGAGAATACTAGGCAAAAGTTCTTGTAACTGTAGTAACATCTGGTAGAAAATCTGCAGTTGGTCAGGAGTCTTAGAGCAGAAGGTCAGAGAATCTCTGGAGAAAGAATTCCGCTGCAGACACTGTGCCAATTGATGCTGAGTCGACTCCAGACCTTCCAAGCGTCCTGCAATATTGCTTAGGAGGTCCTTCGTCAGACAAACACTTTCGGCCGGGTCCATGTGGCCAGTTCCTACTGTCATGACTAAGGTTTTGTGAACCCGGTGCTAGCGAAGTCTGCGCGGGCGACTGGAGGACTACACGAATACCACCACTGACCTGGTTTGGAAGTGTTGTGGACTCGGGGTCTCTTCCGGTGACTGGGAAGAGGAACCGCGGCAGAGATGGCCGAATCCAGGTTCTCCTCATGCAGGATGAGGTCGGCAGACAGGAAGCACGTGTGGGCGCTGAAGGTCTCCTGAAAGACAGAACTGGAAAGGCGCTGATGAATCAGTGAAGAATAACAGGTACAACTGTGCTAAAGGGCACGGGGTGCTTGGGGACACTGAGATGCTTGGAGACACTGAGGTGCTTGGAGACACTGAGGTACTTGGAGACACTGAGGTGCTTGGAGACACTGAGGTACTTGGAGACACTGAGGTACTTGGAGACACTGAGGTGCGTAGAGGCACTGAGGTGCGTAGAGGCACTGAGGTGCGTAGAGACACTGAGGTGCGTAGAGACACTGAGGTGCGTGGAGGCACTGAGGTGATTGGAGGCACTGAGGTGCGTAGAGACACTGAGGTGCGTGGAGACACTGGGGTGCGTGGAGACACTGGGGTGCGTAGAGACACTGGGGTGCTGAGGCACTGAGGTGATTGGAGGCACTGAGGTGCGTAGAGACACTGAGGTGCGTGGAGACACTGGGGTGCGTAGAGACACTGGGGTGCGTAGAGACACTGGGGTGCTGAGGCACGGAGGTGCTGGAAGCACGGAGATGCTGAGGCACGGAGGTACTGGAAGCACGGAGATGCTGAGGCACGGAGGTGCTTAGGCACGGAGGTGCTGGAAGCACAGAGGTACTGAGGCACGGAGGCACTGGAAGCACGGAGGTGCTGAGGCACGGAGGCACGGAGGTGCTGGAAGCACGGAGGTACTGAGGCACGGAGGTGCTGAGGCACGGAGGTGCTGGAAGCATGGAGGCACTGAGGTGCTGGAAGCACGGAGGTACTGAGGCACGGATGTGCAGAGGCACGGAGGCACTGGAAGCACGGAGATGCTGAAGCACGGAGGCACGGAGGTGCTGGAAGCACGGAGGTACTGAGGTACTGAGGTGCTGAGGCACGGAGGTCCTGGGATACGGGAGCTCTGGAGATCACAACCTTAGGGAGCTCAGCTAGAATGCTCACACATAGCTGTGTGTGACACAAGGAACTGGCGCTGTTTCTAATTCAGCCTCCTGATTTATCCTTCCTGGTCCTTGGTGATTGGTGAGCAGGATTAGGTGATGCAGAGAGTCTCAGGCTGGCAGAGGATTGAACAACTCTGGGTCAGGTGAACAGTCACTGTCATGTGACTACTCTAGCCAAGGCTGTGATGTAGAATGAGGCCTAGCAGGCCGAGAGAACACTGAAGCCTGGACTTCTGCAAAACACAGGATGCTGGCTTTTAGACCTAAAGTTCAGATTACTGAATTCAGCCTCACACAGGAGATCACCACAGGTGGAGCTAATTAACTATTACCTCTCAGGCAGAGAACTCAGGAAAACTCAGTGCTGACAAGCTGTTTAACTCCGTGAGTGAAAAGACACAGGATCCAGGACAGATGGCAGGGGTAAGTCACCAAATATAAAACCTACAGTCAGGATTGTGACACAGTATAAGATGTTACCATTTGGGTTGCATGGGGTTTCAGCAACCTTTCAACGGGCGATGGATAAAATTTTGAGGCCCCATAGAAATATGCAGCTGCCTATTTGGATGATGTGGTAATTCACAGTACAGACTGGGGGTCCCATTTGGTTAAAGTACAAGCAGTACTGGACTCAATCAGAGAAGCAGGGTTACCTGCTAACCCAAAGAAGTGCTGCCTCGCAATGGAGGAGGTCAAATACTTGGGCTTCACCATAGGCAGAGGTCTGATTAGGCCCCAATTGAATAAAATTGATGCTATTCAAAACTGGCCTCGTCCAGTGAATAAAAAACAGGTACGGGCTTTTTTGGGAATAACTGGGTACTATAGATGGTTTATTCCCAATTTTGCGACCACAGCAGTGCCGTTGTCAGACCTTACAAAAGGGAAGCAGTCAAATATGGTGAAATGGAACCCTGATGCAGAAAAAGCGTTCCAAGCATTAAAAGTGGCTTTGTGTTCACAACCTGTATTGATAACACCAGATTTTTCAAAGGAATTTGTTGTACAGACAGACGCCTCAGAGGTAGGGATAAGGGCTGTGTTGTCCCAAACCAAAGATCGGGATGAACACCCTATAATTTATTGAGTAGGAAACTGAATGAGCATGAAAAAAGGTATGCCATTGTGGAAAAGGAGGCTTTGGCCATTAAGTGGGCATTAGATACCTTGAGATATTACTTCTTGTGTAGACAGTTCAGACTGGTGACAGATCACGCCCCTTTAAAAGCCCCTTTAAAATGGATGGATGTAAATAGAGGTCAGAATGCTAGTGTAACTAGATGGTTTCTAGCGTTGCAAGATTTTAAGTTTACTGTTGAACATAGACCAGGTACACAATTGTCCAACGCAGATGCGTTGTCCCGCATCTTCTGTTTGGGGGCTACAAGTGTTCCGGCCCCTAAGTCGAAACAGGGGAGGGGGATATGTGACAAGAACACTGGAATAGTGTTTGAGGGCAGGTATGTTTGTCCCAGGTTCTTGTCTTACATGTTTTAGAAAAAGGAAAACTTCAAGGAAAATGTTTTGTTTTGTTAGAACCTTTTCAGTTTGCTGGAAAAGCTGGATAAGGGCCCTGTGAGAGAGAGGGCAAGTTCCAGACATTGGGCCCAGTTCGGGTCTTTGGCCTCACAGAGGGCTAATCAGGGTTTCAGCTGTGTAAGAGTGTTATAGGGCTGCTAGCCTGATTAGTGTGTGCAGACTGCCTGAGGAGACTGGAGAATCTCTGTGAGAGAAACACGCTTCCTTATACAAGTGAGCCATACAGTGTTGATTGGAAAACTTTGTGTTTTTGTTTAGAGACAGGAACGTTTTGTGTTTAGTTAGTGCCGGACAGGCAAGGTATTTTCTGTTGATGTTTGTTTTATTTTCTGTTTAATAAAACTGGTTGTGGCCAGTTGCACCACAAACTGGACTTGTATGATTCCTCAGCTGCTGCTTGCTACCATTTACCCCAGGAAACGGCAGCTTGTTCCCTTACAGTGTTACAACTTACATATATATTATGTATAGATATAGTTATATTATTTTAAAAAGGGATTGCTGGCCACACAGGTGTATGTGTGTGTGTATATATATATATATATATATATATATATATATATATATATCCTTACAATAAGCACGGCACTCCAAGGACTCTTATGCAGTCGCCTTTATTGGCGGTGTTTTACATCAACATGTTTCAGGGCCTCAGCCCTTTCGTCAGGATACACCGATACATAACAAACAGACACACAAAAAACACTTAAATACCTGTTACCGAGTCCTGTCTCCCGCCGGCGTCCACGTCCACAGCTGCAGCCACTGATGCACCGCCGGAGCCTCACTTCCGGGTTCACGCAGGACGCGGTTGCCAAGCAACCGCCGGCTTGCGTTCCAGCACAGCAAGCCCGGACCAAGTGTTCTCAGTCAGCGCCATCAGTGGGGGACTGCCGGGGGCAAACAAAACAAACTTATTACATTTATAAAAAGACCTTTAAAAACATATAGCTGCAGCAGCCCATGAATGTGGATGTATTATAGCTAGATGTTCCCTGTCCATCTATACAGAAAAAACATGCTGTATTGACAATATCTAACTAACCACCGGTACACTGGACTTCATGCTTTAAACATTAATTCATACCCTACATCTACACTTCATTGCAACCTAGAACATCTACCGGCAGATCATCTTAAGCTATTCCAGTTGATTTTATCATTCAAACCGTAGGGTACCAAACTACCAACGTACTCAGACGGATAATCCATCTTGATTCCAGCACACACAGAGCTTTGATCCGATCACCCTCACGGGGAGTTTCCCGCACATGATCGATCATAAAGTATTTCAGATCAGACAGTGAGTGGCCCATCATCCTAAAGTGATGGGCCACTGGCTGATCAACAGCTCTACCCTCAGTCGACAAATGGATAGCCGACCTGTGCAAGCCATACGTTCCCGAAACTTGCGGGAAGTCTGGCCCACATAATATAGCCCACATGGGCATGTGATCACGTACACCACAAATGATGATAAATAAATAATAAGTGTGTTTTGTTTGCCCCCGGCAGTCCCCCACTGATGGCGCTGACTGAGAACACTTGGTCCGGGCTTGCTGTGCTGGAACGCAAGCCGGCGGTTGCTTGGCAACCGCGTCCTGCGTGAACAAGGAAGTGAGGCTCCGGCGGTGCATCAGCGGCTGCAGCTGTGGATGTGGACGCCGGCGGGAGACAGGACTCGGTAACATGTATTTAAGTGTTTTTTGTGTGTCTGTTTGTTATGTATCGGTGTATCCTGACGAAAGGGCTGAGGCCCTGAAACATGTTGATGTAAAACACCGCCAATAAAGGCGACTGCATAAGAGTCCTTGGAGTGCCGTGCTTATTGTAAGGATATTTGGATTGTTCTGCACTGGGCACCAGGACTAGTTGTCACTACAGCAAGGAGTGCCGGCTGAATTGGATCAGTATATATATATATATAGATATATATACACACACACACATATATACAATATTCAGCAGTACTCAGGGATGCAAAGTACAGTATGACATAACAGGATAGAGATACACATACAGATGGGATCTGTTCAGGTTTAGGATGTGGATGTGTCCTGGATTTAGGATATGGAGAGGGGGGTGATTATTTGGATGCAATGGGGGCACTGTGCTGGAGAGGATCTGGTGAGGGTGACCTGCTCAGGGCCAGGGAAATGGATACCTAGCAACAGTGCCATAACTAGACATTTTAGTGCTGTGTGCAAGAAACTGCATCGGCTTTCCCCCTTTATGTAAAATGGGGGCAAAAAATATAGGGGTGTGGTTTCATGGGGAAGGGGTGTGGCCACAAAATAATACCAATTCATATTACGGTACACAGTAGTCTCCATTATTCAAATTACGCCGCACTGTAACGCCACTACACCTAACGATGAATGCCAGTGTGCGGGGTTGGGGCACGGGGGTTGGAGCAACACTCTCTCTAGAGTCTGTGGACCAGGGAGGTATCTCTCCTCCAGATAAACATTCTGGAATTGCAGGCAGTGTTCTATATGTTGACACTGGCCCTGCCTTTCGTACAGAACAGGCCTGTTCAAGTACAATCAGACGCCACCACGGTGGAGTAAATAAATCATCAAGGTGGCGCTCGAAGTCGCATGGCAATGATGAAAAATTCTTTGATAGTCGGAACACCATCTGCCAGCAATATCGGCAGTGTTCATTCCGGGGTTCCTCAACTGTGAAGCGGACTTCCTCAGTCGTCAGGACGTACACGCCGGAGTGGAGTCTTCATCCTGAGGTCTTCCAGCTCCTTGTGGATAAGTGGGGTCTACCAGTTGTAGACCTGATGGCGTCTCGACACAATCACAAGGTTCCGGTCTTCGGAGTAAGGACAAGGGATCCTCAAGCAGCATTCGTGGACGCATTGGCAATTCCATAGAACTTTCGGCTGCCATACATGTTCCTCCAAAGAGTGGTCTTTGGATGTGGTACAGACTCTCTGTATATATATATATAGAAAGGACGGCCTCTATCAGGAGATCAGATTTTTTTTGTACTTTTTGGTTTTCACAAACGTGGCTGGTCTGCAAATAAGCCAGATGGATTAGAGTGGTGATTGCACAAGCATATGCACAGGCTGGACTCCCAGCTCCTGCTGCTATCAAGTCCCATTCTACTCTGTCTTTTGGACCTTCTTGGCACGGCCACTGAACAATTGTGCAAGGCGGCTATGTGGTCCTCAGTGAACATGTTCAGGTTCTATGCCTTTGATACTTCCGCCTCCAAGGATGCTTCCTTTGGATGCCGGGTTCTTGTGCCCGCTACAGTGCATCCCCTCTCATGGGGAACTGCTTTAGGACATCCCCAATGTTATTCCCTGTGGAATACCAGTGTACCCCACTGCAGAAAAGGAGATTTATGGTAAGACTTACCATTGTTGAATCTCTTTCTGCAAGGTACACTGGTTTCCACAGGGCGCCCACCCCGACACACTTAGCTTCTTTGGGTTTGTATGGCATTAGCCGCTAGTCCCTTCTCCTGTTGTGAGAATGTGGGTCTATGTGACTAACATCTACCGTCTCTCTTACCTGCTACTGCATTGGACTAGTTCACAAAACTGAGCTCCAGTGCCTGGAGGTGGGGCTAGAGAGGAGGCAGTGCAGTGCATCCTGGGAACAGTCAAAGCTTAAGCCTATTGGTGCCTCGGATCAAGATCCAACGCTACACCCCAATGTTATTCCCTGTGGAAACCAGTGTAACTTTTTTCTCCAGCTCCATTTTCACCTCCTCTAGCTGCCGTTATTAGCCTCCAGCAGTGAGAAGAGTTCAGTGATGTGCCGTGAGGTGGAGCCTTTCCTATCATACTAATGTATATGCCAGAGTTCACCAAATTTCCAGCAGTATATACTAGAAAATATAATATATACAACAGAGCATAATATATGTAGGTAACATAAACAAAGAACACAGACAACAATATACTGAGAGGCATAAGATATCAGACAGGTATGTAATATAAGATTGTCACACAAGGAATATAAAGAATAGATGCCGACATTCTGGCTGCCTCCTCCGGGAGGAAGCAGCCAGGTCGGCTCAGCAGTGGGCATGGCAAAAGGAGGCATAATGGGGAGGAGCAAGGGGCTTGACCTTGAGATCGCATCATCGAGATTACCGGCAGAGTGGGGCCGGGGGTGGTGTCATGATGATTGGTCATCGGCACCTCCGCAGCAGGGGATACTCCAGTATTTGCCCACAGGGTGCGGGAGCTCTGCTGCCCGTCGGGAGACTTGCCAACTCTTCCAGGTGACCGGGTGCGCCACCCGATTTTCTGGAGCCTCCCGGCCATTCCGGGAGAGTAGGTAAGTATGCTATAAACATTTTCATAAAAATAGTAAAAGAGAAAAGGAAGACTAAGTAAGAGAATGGGAAGGGGTGGTGGCACCAGTAAAGGAAATTGTGGGTCCATATGTGAGAAAAATCTATGTTGTGGAAAGGATGACCAAGGAGCAGAAAGTACTAAGAGAGATAGATCAAGGGTATCTGTCACAACGGAGGGCCTGAGCTGACGGGAGGCAGCCTCAGTTGTAGGGGCTGAGATGTAACGGAACCTGGGAGGTTGTATCAGACCCCTAGACATGTAAGTAACATGTAGAAGAACTGCCCGAAGGCGTGACCACGACAACCAGGGTAAAAGTCAATGATGTTTATTTTATGACAAACTCCGTAACACAGCAGCAGTAAAAAGAAAACATAAAAATCAGCAGAGGATAAATACAGTTCCTGGGTACTACAGGATGGCAAGGGCCACAGGGCTCTGGTAGTGTGAGATAGTTCTTATAATCTTCTAGTTAGAAAGTCCTTACCAGGCCCGACTGTAGCAATGGAGATAGCCCAGGATCGTACCAGCTGGTGTTCCAGGAAAAGCTGGGCTGCTGTGGATAAAACGGCTGCTGTGGGTACTGGCTGAAACCAGACTGATGTTGGCACGGAGTGGATACTGGCTGGAACCAGTTAAATAATAAATGTAGCTTGAGAGCGATGAAATATGAAGTGATGTTTGGAGCTTGAGAGCGGTGAAATAATAATGCCGGTGATAAATGATAATCTGCAGAAAAGGGTACCGGCACTTTAAGAAGAGCTGACCTCTGCTGGAAGCTGGATGCTGAAAGCAGGTGGATCTGTAGCTGGAAGCAGATGAATCCAAATGGATAGGAGAGTCAGGCTACACCGCAGGTGGAATGCTGGTGCGGGTCTCTTTAGTGGAGGTTTGGAGATAGGAACTGGAACCTGGAAAACAACCACAGGAGAGAGACAAACTGGAACTAGGTTTGACAACCAAAGCACTGACGCCTTCCTTGCTCAGGCACAGATTACTTATACCTGCAGCAAGGAAGGGATTGGCTAGGCAATTATGCAGATTAACAATGCAGACAGCAGATTGGTGGAAATGAACAGATGACAAAATCCAAGATGGCTGCGCCCATGCAGACACTTGGAGGGAAGTTTGGTTTGTAATCCATGTGGGAATTAAAACAGTAATGGCGGCGCCGGCCACAGGAGACAGGAGACGCCAGACTGACAAGTGCACATTCAACCACGCGGGCACAGCGGAGGCCGCGGCTGACGCAATCACCACTCTGACATTCTGCATGTAGCAACTCAGGAACAGCGGCGGAGGCCGCGGGAGACGCCATTCCGGATGTAACAGGCGCTGCGGTGACCGCGTCTCAGAGTGACAGGAGAGGAGGCAGGAATGTGGACATCAGTATAACAGATGGGATCCGGTCCTGGAACGCTGAGCCAGCCTTAGGAGGCATCTGAAGGGTAAGTAATGGCGTCCAGATACCCGGATCGTGACAGTATCCAGATGATAGACAGTGTCTAGTTAGTCCAGTTGTAAAGCGCAACGGAATTTGATGCGCTATATTAGAAACTCTTAATAATAAATAGACAGTCAATAGATAGATACCACATGTTAGACAGTCAAAAGGACAACAGGGTCAAAAGGTCAACATTAAAAGGTCGACAGGGTCAAAATGTCAACATGAAAATTTGATTGCAATGATTATTATTAATAAATTGGTAGTGTTTAAATTGTGCACCTGCAACCTTGTTTTTGTATGCAGTACTAAAAGGTCTCTGCAGGGTCACACTTCTAGGTACCGGTGTGCACCCCAGGACCCCTCCCCTGTTTACCTAGTGCTGTGTATTTACATACACAATAGAAGGCCAGAGACCCCTTCTGCCTGGTGGTAGTACCCAAGCCCACCTGTCCTATATACAGTATATTGGTTTTAATTAGGTTCCTGACATTTCTTTGACTGCATGCAGAGCAAGGTAAGTCCTGTACAAATGTATATTAGATTGTCAGATGGGGTGGACTTCTGGAGCGTGGGTCCCCTTGGACTGCTGTGACTGTTTGCCCTCAGGAGCAACACAGGTTGACACTTATTTTCATATTTCCTTTCATCCCTACTGTGTGTGTTGTTTCATTGTAACTTATTGTACACCTTCACTTCTCACTACTTTACCTCTCACTACTTTATTTCTCACCTCATTACCTCTCACTAATTTACAGCTGCTGTTGTTCAGCAGCCTCTCTCACTAACCTAGCCTCACTTTTTTCACTATATATTTTTCACTGTAGTGTTGCCCTGGGGTCACTCAGCTGCTTGGGTTTGGGGTGTCCCGCACCCTAGATTTGTACCCCCCAATTTGTTAGGGTCTCGCCCGATTAAAGAGGTCACCTGGACGTGGTGGGCAAGCCGTTATTTATGGCCTTGTCTTTGTATGCAGTACTGAAAGGTCTCAGCAGGGTCGCACCTCTCATTACCGTTGTGCACCCCAGGACTTCTCCCCTGTATATCCAGGCAAAACCATCAGCTCCCTTGGTACTGCACCAGAACTCGGGACCCAGAAACCGAGGCAGTGAATGCATTAACAAATCATTAGACATTTCCAGTCGTTGATGAATAGTCACAGCCCGCCATGCCATGCAGCAAGCCGTCTTGCAGCATGCCGCATCGCAGCAAGGATGAGCATGGCTAAATCTGTACGTATCTTCCCTGGTACTTAGACCTGCGACTTCTTCTAATAGATGACACTTGGCCACTGCCTCTAAGGGAGGACTTTCTCCAACAGGGTCCATTTGTCTGTTCAGACCTACAGCATCTGCATTTGATGGTGTGGCTGTTAAAACCGCATCGCTGAGAAAGAGGGGTATTCCCAGGTTTGTGATTCCGACTATGCTTCGGGCATGTGACTTCAGCGCACTATTATCGTATTTGAAAATCTTACGTGGCATGGTGCGAAAGTAAGTAGTTTCCTACTACGTGGTTCAGGTTGTCCCAACTCCTGCTTTTTCTTCAGACAAGGTTCTTGGCTGGATTAAGGATAGGGTCTTTGAAAGAGCAGATCTCTGTTCTCTTCATTTTTTTTCAGCGACGCCTTGCCTTAATTCAGGAAGTAGAGACATTTCTTCAGGACATGGTTAGACTACAGCCTCCCTTTGTTCTTTCCACTGCACCTTGGGACCTACAGTACACATGGTACTCTCTTTCCTCCAGTCATCCTTTATCGAGCCTTTGGAAATGTCTGACTTAAATTTTCTCTCCTGGAAGACGTTGGTCCTTCTGGCTTTGGCTAGAAGGGTTTCAGAACTGGGACCCTTGTCATTCTGCTCTCATTATCTAGTCTTCCATAAGGATATAGGGGGTAATTCAGAGGTGATCCCTGCAACGGCAGTGATTGCACTCTGTAGGCTTTTGTGGAGTGTGCTCATGCAACAGGTGCACTGCGCACCCAGTGAGATGCGAAAGCATCTTACTGGTGCGATCACCTCTGCCTGGTTGACAGGCAGAGGCTTGGCGGGGTGTGCCACCGGCCTTAGAATGCTGTTGGGGGGGCGCAGTCCGAACAACGTAGGCGTGTCCGGACCATTGCTGGGGTGGGCCACGGTGGTTACGTGGCATCACACGCAGCTGCTGCGACCCAAAACATGGCGTGTATCTACCTGCCAGCGCAGCTATGCTGCACAGGCAGGGAGCTACTTGCCACCAGTGAAAGCCCTGTGCTGGCCGCCCCCCACATGTCAGAGAATCTGATTTTAGATGTGCTAATTTTAGCAAATCTACGATCGGCTCTGGATTATCCCCATAGAGCAGACCTCTGCAAAGCTGGATTTTCTTTCCAAAGTGTTTTTTTCTTTCCACATTAACCAGTGTATTGTGATACCTGTTTTTTTCAGAGGACTCTCCATCCTCTCACTCTTTGGCTGTGGTAAGGGACTCGTACATGTATGTGAACAGGACGGCTCAACTAAAGAAATTAGATGCTCTCTTTATCCTCTATGATCCAGCTAAGCAGAGGTGGCCTACGTCAAAGCACATGTTGGCTTGCGGGATTCGCCGCACTATTCCACAAGCTTATCTGGCTTCTACTCTAACTCCACCGGCATCCATTTCTTCACACTCCACACGTTCAGTGGGACCCTCCTGAGCGACAGCCTGAGAGGTTTCAGCCATGCAACTGTGTAGTGCTGCTACCTAGGCTGGACAGAATACTTTTGTCAAATTTTACCTTGCCGGCCCCTGAATTTGTTTGGCCACTTTGTGTTGCAGGTGTCTCCCGCACATGAAGGGTGCACTGGGATATCCCCACTAACATAAGCCGCAAGTGTCCCCTAGTGGATGAAAGAGAAAATAGGATTTTGGTTACCTACCAGTAAAACCTTTTCTCGTAATCCAGAGAGGATGCTGGGTTTCCACATTAGTACCATGGGGTATAGACGGGTCCACCAGGAGCCATTGGCACTTAAAGAGTTTGAGAGTGTGGGCTGGCTCCTCCATCTATGCCCCTCCTACCAGACTCAGTCTAGAAACTGTGCCCGAGGATGGACATCTTCGAGAGAAGGATTTAACACAGGTAGTGGCGATATTCATACCAGCTCACACATACAAGGCACATCAAGCTAACTTAGCTTGAAAACTCAGCAACCACTGAAAACATTACTTACCAAGTAACAATGCAGTACTTAACTAAAAATAAAGTTGTACTGAACCAAATAACAATTGTAAGAAAACAAAGCGCTGGGCAGGCGCCCAGCATCTTCTACGGACTACGAGAAAAGGATTTACCGGTAGGTAACCAAAATCCTATTTTCTCTTATGTCCTAGAGGATGCTGGGGTCCACATTAGTACCATGGGGATGTACCAAAGCTCCCAGAATGGGAGGGAGAGCGCGGAGGCTCCTGCAGAACTGATTAACTGAACTTCAGATCATCAGAGGCCAAAGTATCGAACTTGTAGAACTTTGCAAACGTGTTCGACCCAGACCAAGTTTCAGCTCGGCAAAGTTGTAATGCCGAGACACCCCAGGCAGCAGCCCAGGAAGACCCCATCTTACGAGTAGAGTGGGCCTTGACAGACGTAGGACACGGCAAGCCTGCCGTAGAATACGCATGCTGGATAGTGAAGCTGATCTAGCGAGAGATCGTCTGCTTAGAAGCAGGACACCCAATTTTCTTGGGATCATACAGGACAGAGAGTACGATTTTCTGTGACGAGCAGTCCTCTTCACATATATTTTCAGAGCCCTTACAACATCCAAGGACTGTGATGAAATTGAGGATTCCGTAGCCACTGGCACCGCAACAGGTTGGTTGATATGAAATGCCGACACAACCTTCGGAAGAAACTGCTGACGTGTCCGGAGCTCAGCTCTATCTTCGTGGAAGATCAAGTATGGGCTTTTACAGGACAAAGCCCCCAACTCCGACACACGTCTAGCAAAAGCTAAAGCCAACGTGACAGCCTTCCACGTAAGAAATTTTACCTCAACCTCCTGCAGAGGCTCGAACCAGTCTGATTGGAGGAACTGCAACACCACGTTAAGGTCCCAAGTCTCCCTAGGCGGACAAAGGGAGGTTGGATGTGCAGAACTCCCTTCAAAAAGGTCTGAACCTCAGGGAGGACAGCCAATTGTTTTTGGAAGAAAATGGATAGGGCCAAAATCTTCACAGATCCCAACCTCAGGCCCATATCCACACCCGCTTGTAGGAAGAGGAGAAACCGTCCCAGTTGAAACTCCACCGCAGGAAATTTATTGGACTCACACCAAGATACATATTTTTTCCAAATTCGATGGTAATGTTTAGAAGTTACTCCTTTTCTAGCCTGTATCAGGGTAGGAATAACCTTGTTCGGAATCAGGCGTCCAACCGCCATGCCGTCAAACGTAGCCACGATAAGTCTTGACAGGTGAATGGCCCCTGCTGCAGCAGGTCCTCCCGAAGAGGAAGAGGCCTCGGCTCTTCTTGCAGTAGATCCAGAAGATCCGCGTACCAAGCCCTTCTTGGCCAGTCTGGAGCAATGAGGATCGCTTGAACCCTTGTTCTCCTTATGAGCTTTAGAACTCTTGGGATGAGTGGAAGTGGAGGAAACACGTACACTGACTGGAACACCCACAGAGTCAATAGGGCGTCCACGGCCGCTGCTTGCTGGTCCCTTGACCTGGAACAATACCACCGAAGCTTCTTGTTGAGACGAGAGGCCATCATGTCGATCTGCGGTACACCCCAAAGATCTGTTACCTCCTTGAACACCTCCGGATGGAGACCCCACTCCCCTGGATGGAGATCGTGTCTGCTGAGGAAGTCCGCTTCCCTGTTGTCTACTCCTGGAATGAAGATTGCTGACAGCGCCAATGCGTGCTTTTCTGCCCAGAGGATGATTCTTGTTACCTCTGCCATTGCAGCTCTGCTCTTTGTTCCGCCCTGTCGGTTTATGTAAGCCACCATTGTCAGATTGGGGGTCATTCCAAGTTGATCGCTCACTAGCTAGTTTTAGCAGCCGCGCAAACGCTATGCCTCCTCCCACTGGGGAGTGTATTTTAGCGTAGCAGAAGTGCGAATGCTTGTGCAGCAGTTTGTGCAGTTTCAGAGTAGCTCTGAACCTACTAAGCGCTTTCGATCACTTCAGCCTATTCGTGTCCGGATTTGACGTCATTCACCCGCCCAGCGAACGCCCAGCCACG
This sequence comes from Pseudophryne corroboree, assembly GCF_028390025.1. Classification (NCBI taxonomy): domain Eukaryota; kingdom Metazoa; phylum Chordata; class Amphibia; order Anura; family Myobatrachidae; genus Pseudophryne; species Pseudophryne corroboree. The sequence goes on along the minus strand of NC_086447.1, from coordinate 645,366,447 downwards.
CCTGCATTTTTCCAGACACGCCTGCGTTTTTGCAAACACTCCCTGAAAACGGTCAGTTGACACCCAGAAACGCCCCCTTCCTGTCAATCTTCTTGCGACCGTCAGTGCGAAGAAAAACTTCGCTAGAACCTGTGCACAACCACAACAGGCTTTGTACCCGTACAACGTGCGTGCGCATTGCGTCCCATACACATGCGCATAAATGCCATTTTTTCACCTGATCGCTGCGCTGTGAAAATCGGCAACGAGTGATCAACTCTGAATGACCCCCATTGTCCGACTGCACTTGAATGGCCTGATTTCTCAGAAGGTGGGCCGCTTGGAGAAGACCATTGTAGACGGCTCTTAGTTCCAGAATGTTTATCGGCAGGCCGGCTTCCAGACTTGACCACCTTCCTTGAAAGGTTTCCCCTTGAGTGACTGCGCCCCAGCCCCGGAGACTTGCATCCGTGGTTAGAAGGATCCAGTCCTGAATCCTGAACCTGCGGCCCTCCAGAAGGTAAGGTAATTGCAGCCACCAGAGGAGTGAAATCCTGGCCTTTGGTGACAGATGTATTCTCTGATGCATGTGTAGATGGGATCCCGACCACTTGTCCAGGAGATCCAGTTGGAAAGACCAAGCGTGAAACTTCCCGTACAGCAGAGCCTCGTAAGAGGCCACCATCTTCCCCAGAAAGCGAATGCACTGATGAACTGACACCGGGGCTGGCTTCAGGACATCCCGAACCATCATTTGAATCACCAATGCTTTTTCCTCTAGGAGAAACACCCTCTGGACCTCCGTGTCGAGGATAATTCCCAGAAAGGACAACCTCCTGGTTGGTTCCAATTGTGATTTTGGAAGATTTAGGATCCAACCATGTTCCCTGAGAAGTTGGGTCATGAGTGTTATGGACCATAACAGCTTCTCCTTGGACGATGCCTTCATCAGCAGATCGTCCAGGTATGGAATTATGTTCACCCCCTGTCTGCTGAGGAGAATCATCATTTCCGCCATCACCTTGGTGAATACCCTTGGTGCTGTGAAGAGCCCGAATGGAAGGGCCTGGAACTGAAAGTGACAGTCCAACAATGCGAATAGAAAATAAGCTGGATGCGGCTGCCAAATCGGAATGTGGAGGTACGCATCCTTGATATCCAGGGATACTAGGAATTCCCCCTCCTCCAGACCTGATATCACTGCCCTTAGAGACTCCATTTTGAACTTGAACTCCCTCAGAAAGGGGTTTAGTGATTTTAAGTTCAGAATGGGCCTGACCGAACCATCCGGTTTCGGTACCACGAAAAGGTTTGAATAGTAACCTTTGTTTTGCATATGAGGAGGCACTGGTACAATAACCTGTGCCTCCACCAACTTCTGGACGGCTTCTTGCAGGACAGTCCTGTCTGCCAGCAGAGCTGGCAAGCCTGATCTGAAAAATCGGTGAGGAGAAAGATTTTGAAATTCCAGCCTGTACCCCTGGGACACAATATCTTGCACCCAGGGGTCCAAGCCGGAGGACACCTAGACATGACTTAAATGTCTGAGTCTCGCACCCACCGGCCCCACCTCCGGGGCGTGCAGTCCACCGTCATGCGGAGGACTTTGGTGTACCTGAAGCAGATTTCTATTCCTGGGAACCTGCAGCCGCAGGTTTCTTGAACTTGGGCCGAACTCCCCGAAAGAAGATGTTGGACGGCTTGGCTTTTCTGGGCTTGTTAGCCCGAAAGGGCAGTGATGTAACTGAAGAAAAGGGTTTCTTCGGAGCAGGTGTAGCTGAGGGAAGGAATGGTGACTTACCAGCCGTAGCCGTGGAGATCCACGCATCTAACGCTTCCCCAAAGAGAGCCTGACCTGTGTAGGGTAGGGTCTCCACACTTCTCCTGGATTCCGCGTCGGCAGACCACTGGTGCAACCACAGTCCTCGACAAGCTGATAATGACATGGAGGAAATCCCCACAGCCATGGAACCCAGGTCTTTCATGCATTCTACCAGAAATCCTGCCGAATCCTGAATGTTACGTAAAAACAATTCAACATCACATTTCTCCATAGTATCCAAGTCCTCAAGTAACATGCCTGACCACTTTACTATAGCTTTGGCAATCCAAGCACTGGCAATAGTGAGATGTAGGATTGCCCCAGAAGCCATGTACATGGATTTGAGCGTATTATCAATTTTACGATCAGCCGGCTCTTTCAAGGTGGTAGAACCTGGAACAGGTAAAACCACCTTTTTTGAGAGTCTGGATACTGACGCGTCAACAATAGGCGGGTTTTCCCATTTTTTCCTATCCTCTACCAAGAAAGGAAACGCTACCAGAACCCTTTTAGGTATCTGGAATTTTTTATCCGGGTTTTCCCAAGCTTTTTCAAATATAGCATTTAATTCCTTTGATGCAGGGAAGGTTAGCGAGGCTTTCTTATTCTCAGTGAAGTAAGCTTCCTCAACCTGCTCGGGTGTTATATCAGCAATATTCAACACATAACTAATAGCCTCTATCATCAACTGCACCCCTTTTGCAAGAGATGCAGCCCCCCGCAACACATCCCCGTCACCGTCTGCAGTATCAGAATCGGTATCATCCTGCATGATCTGAGCAAGAGCACGTTTATGTGAATATACAGCGGGGAGCCCTGATGTACCAGAACTGGGCAATACTGCCATAGAGTTCTGTAAAGCCTGAGTTGCAGATTCATTTTGTGCAACCCTATTTGAAATATGAGAAATCATAGATTTGATAGAGGATAACCACTCAGGCTCCCTTGCTGGAATTTGTGCTAAACCAGTGCAATCCTGATTACATGAAATGGGATCATCCTGAGAGGACATATCCTCTGCAGCATATGACACAGAGTCCCTGGACATTGCTTAATGGAGACCACACACACACACACACACACACACACACACACACACACACACACACACACACACACACACGAGGGAAGACAGAGTTTCACCCCCAAGAATGGCAAGAGAGAGACAGAGATTGGAGCCAACCCACACACAGCACTTTTAATATAAAGGGAGACCCCCCTATCAGTGCTGACTGTGCACCTTAATAGGTTACACAGTCGTTTTGCAGCCTCCCCCTTCCCCCTTCTACAACCCCCTGGTACCATGATAGATAGCTGGAATTGCTGTGGAGGGACTTGCTTCTTCACTGACAGCGTTGTGCAGGCAGGAAAATGGCGCTGAATGCTGCTGGATCCACTCTGAGAAGCTCCACCCCCAAAATGGCGCGGTCTTCCCGCTCTTCATAGGATTATACTGGCCTGAGGATTTATGCTGGCTGAGTTCCGGGGACCCCGACAGGCTGTGTGACCAGTGTAGGCGGGTAGGCGCTGGCTCAGGGCACCCCTCTCAGCGCCGCACTATGTACCGCTGAGCCTTAACTGCGCTCCTACCCTTATGCCACCATCTTCACACTGGCCCCCTGCTTTCCAGGGGGGGTAGGTGACTCACTCGCCAGCTCTGTAAGGGGGTGGCGGCATTCTGCCGGGTTGAGCGATCCCCTGTGGCGGTGAACGATCTTTTCCCTCAGGAGCTCAGTGTCCTGTCAGCGGAGATAGTAGCTCAGACCCCGCAGGGCGGACACTACTCCCCCTGAGTCCCACGAAGCAGGGAGGCTGTTGCCAGCAGCCTCCCTGTAAAATAATAAACTCTAAGATAAACATTACTAGAGAAACTCTGTAGAGCTCCCCTAGCTGTGACCGGCTCCTCTGGGCACATTTTCTAAACTAAGTCTGGTAGGAGGGGCATAGAGGGAGGAGCCAGCCCACACTCTCAAACTGTTAAAGTGCCAATGGCTCCTGGTGGACCCGTCTATACCCCATGGTACTAATGTGGAACCCAGCATCCTCTAGGATATAAGAGAAAACAGGATTTTGGTATTTTCCGGTAAATCCATTTCTCAGATTCCACAGTAGTCACTGGACGCCCACCCTGCGCTATGTTTTCCTACCATATATATATGGTTGTGACTGCATCTGTTGTGCAGATTGTCATACAATTTTCATAATCTACTTCATATGTTTAACCTCTTTCTCTGAAGTTCTGTCTGTCTCTCCTCGGGCTCAGTTTCTCTAACTGGCCTGGAGCATACTTGCCTACCTGACCCTCTCCATGAGGGAGAAAATAAGATTTTAAACCTACCAGTAAATCTATTTCTCCTAGTCCATAGAGGATGCTGGGGACTCCGTAAGGACCATGGGGTATAGACGGGCTCCACAGGAGACATGGGCACCTATAAAGAACTTTTAGTATGGGTGTGCACTGGCTCCTCCCTCTATGCCCCTCCTCCAGACCTCAGTTAGAGAACTGTGCCCAGAGGAGATGGACAATACGAGGAAAGGATTTTGTAAATCTAAGGGCAAGATACATACCAGCCCACACCAATCATACCATGTAACCTGGAATACACATAACCAGTTAACAGTATGAACAAACAACAGCAACGGTCCAAGACCGATTCCAACTGTAACATAACCCTTATGTAAGCAATAACCATATACAAGTCTTGCAGATTTTCCGCACTGGGACGGGCGCCCAGCATCCTCTACGGACTAGGAGAAATAGATTTACCGGTAGGTTTAAAATCTTATTTTCTCTTACGTCCTAGAGGATGCTGGGGACTCCGTAAGGACCATGGGGTTCATAACAAAGCTCCCAATCGGGCGGGAGAGTGCGGATGACTCTGCAACACCGACTGAGCAAATGCTAGGTCCTCATCAGCCAGGGTATCAAACTTGTAGAATTCAGCAAAAGTGTTTGACCCCGACCAAGTCGCTGCTCGGCAAAGCTGTAATGCCGAGACGCCTCGGGCAGCCGCCCAAGAAGAGCCCACCTTCCTAGTGGAATGGGCCTTTACTGAATGTGGTAACGGCAATCCAGCCGTAACATCCGCCTGCTGAATCGTGTTACAGATCCAGCGAGCAATAGTCTGCTTTGAAGCAGGCGCGCCAATCTTGTTGGCTGCATACAGAACAAACAGAGCCTCTGTTTTCCTAACTCTAGCCGTCCTAGCTACATAAATCTTTAAGGCCCTGACTACATCCAGGGACCTGGAATCCTCCAAGTCACTCGTAGCCACAGGCACCACAATAGGTTGGTTTATATGGAATGAAGAAACCACCTTAGGTAAAAATTGAGGACGAGTCCTCAATTCCGCTCTATCAACATGAAAAATCAAGTAGGGGCTCTTGTGAGAAAAGGCCGCTAATTCTGACACCCGCCTTGCAGATGCCAAGGCCAATAACATGACCACCTTCCAGGTGAGAAATTTCAACTCAACCGTGTTGAGGGGTTCAAACCAGTGTGATTTTAGGAACTGCAATACCACGTTCAGGTCCCATGGTGCCACTGGGGGCACAAAAGGAGGCTGGATGTGTAGCACTCCCTTAACAAAAGTCTGGACTTCTGGAAGAGAAGCCAATTCCTTCTGGAAGAATATCGACAGAGCCGAAATCTGTACCTTAACAGAGCTTAATTTTAGGCCCATATCCACTCCTGTCTGTAGGAAGTGGAGAAAACGACCCAAATGGAAATCTTCCGTAGTAGCATTCTTGGTTTCACACCAAGAGACATATTTCCGCCAGATACGGTGATAATGTTTTGCCGTCACCTCCTTCCTAGCCTTTATTAGAGTAGGTATGACCTCTTCCGGAATACCCTTCTCAGCTAGGATCCGGCGTTCAACCGCCATGCCGTCAAACGTAACCGCGGTAAGTCTTGGAACATGCAGGGCCCCTGCTGCAACAGGTCCTCCCTTAGAGGAAGAGGCCAAGGATCTTCTATGAGCATCTCCTGAAGATCTGAGTACCAGGCCCTTCGAGGCCAGTCTGGAACAATGAGTATTGTCTGTACTCTTTTTTTGCCTTATGATCCTCAACACCTTTGTGATGAGAGGAAGAGGAGGAAACACGTAGACCGATTGGAACACCCATGGCGTTACCAGAGCATCTACTGCTATTGCCTGAGGGTCCCGGGACCTGGCACAATACCTCCGAAGCTTCTTGTTGAGGCGTGACGCCATCATGTCTATTTGAGGAACTCCCCAAAGACCCGTTATCTCTGCAAAGACTTCTTGATGAAGTCCCCACTCTCCTGGATGGAGATCGTGTCTGCTGAGGAAGTCTGCCTCCCAGTTGTCCACACCCGGAATGAAGACAGCTGACAGAGCGCTTACGTGATTTTCCGCCCAGCGAAGAATCCTGGTGGCTTCTGCCATCGCGACTCTGCTCTTGTCCCGCCTTGGCGGTTCACATGAGCCACTGCTGTGACATTGTCCGATTGAATCAGCACCGATAGGTTTAGAAGAAGACTCTCCGCTTGTCGAAGGCCGTGGTATAGGGCCCTTAATTCCAACAGGTTGATGTGCAGGCAGGACTCCTGGCTTGTCCATAGTCCTTGAAAATTTCTTCCTTGGGTGACTGCTCCCCATCCTTGGAGGCTCGCGTCCGTGGTTACCAGAACCCAGTCCTGAATGCCGAATCTGCGACCCTCTAGGAGGTGAGCACTTTGCAGCCACCATAGAAGAGACACCCTGGCCCTGGGGGACAGTGTTATCTTTTGATGTAATTGTAGATGGGACCCGGACCATTTGTCCAGAAGGTCCCATTGAAATGTCCTCGCATGGAACCTACCGAAGGGGATGGCCTCGTAGGCTGCCACCATTTTCCCCAGAACACGAGTGCATTGATGAACTGACACTCTTTTTGGCTTTAGCAGGTTTCTGACCATGTTCTGGAGGTCCTGGGCTTTTTCCAACGGGAGAAAAACCTTCTTTTGTTCCGTGTCCAGTATCATACCTAGGAACGCTAGTCGAGTTGTTGGAACCAACTGTGACTTCGGTAGATTGAGAATCCAACCATGTTGCTGGAGTACTCTCAGAGAGAGTGACACGTTTCTCAGCAATTGCTCTTTTGATCTCGCCTTTATCAGTAGATCGTCCAAGTATGGGATAATTGTGACTCCTTGCTTGCGCAGGACCACCATAATTTCCGCCATTATCTTGGTGAAAATCCTCGGGGCCATGGAAAGCCCAAACGGCAACGTCTGAAACTGGTAATGACAATCCTGTACAGCGAATCGCAGGTACTCCTGATGAGAGGGATATATGGGGGCATGAAGGTAAGCATCCTTTATGTCCAGTGACACCATAAAATCCCCCCCCCCCTCCAGGCTGGCTATTACCGCTCGGAGCGATTCCATCTTGAATTTGAATCTTTTAAAGTACAGGTTTAGGGATTTTAGATTTAAAATGGGTCTGACCGAACCATCCGGCTTTGGGACCACAAAGAGGGTCGAATAGTACCCTTTTCCCTGTTGGTTCAGAGGAACCCTGATAATTACTTGCCGTTGACACAGCGTTTGAATTGCAGCTAACACTACATCCCGCTCTGGGGTAGAAGTTGGTAAGGCCGACTTGAAAAATCGGCGTGGGGGCACCTCTTCGAATTCCAGTTTGTAGCCTTGGGAAACTATTTCCAACGCCCAAGGATTCACGTCTGACCTGACCCAGACCTGGCTGAAGAGTCGATGCCTATGCCCCCACTGGTGCGGACCCCAGCGTCATGCAGTGGGTTTTGTAGAAGCCGGGGAAGACTTCTGTTCCTGGGCACCAGCTGAAGCAGGTGTTCTCTTTGCTCTACCCTTACCTCTGGCAAGGAAGGAGGATCCCCAACCTCTTCTGGACTTTTGCGACCGAAAGGACTGAATATGATATTGTGGAGTTTTCTTTTGCTGTTGGGGAATAAAAGGTAAAAAGGTAGTCTTTAATATGAGCTAGAGTTAACAAAATGGCATCCCTATCTAGGGTATCAAGGTCAGCCGACAGGGTATCTGTCCAAGCTGCAACTGCGCTACATACCCATGCCGACGCAATTGCCGGTCTGAGCAAAGCACCAGTATGTGAATAAATAGACTTTAATGTAAGCCCTTCAATGGAGAGCCGGATTATATGGACTGTGTGTATGTATTTGTATATGTATGTATATATATATATATATATATATATATATATATATATATACTTCTCTCCTTTCTGTTTCCTGCATTGAGCTGGTTAACAAAATTGAAGTGCCTGGAGGGAGGGAAGCCGAGTATCTTGGGATTCGCTGAAAGCTTTAACTGTTTGGTGCCTGGATTCCTGAAAGTTAACAAAGGTACGGCTCATGACAGGAGAAAGGAACCAGAGGCCAATGCCGTACAAACACAGAGAGGGCAGGTGCATCCGGGTGGTCGCCCTGTGGACCCTATGTACTTCTCAGAAAGAGAGTTAACAAAGGAAAGTCTACCATAACTGTCCGTTTCTGTAGCAGGGTACATAGGGTTTCCACAGGGAAAGATCGGGGATGTCCCAAAGCAGTACTTCAAGGGTGTGGACGCGCCTGAGTGGATAAGAGTATCCGGCATCCAAAGGAAGCATCCTGGGAGACGAATGTATCAAAGGCATAAAACCTAAGAAACATGTGTACCGAAGACCACGTCTTCATCTTCGGCATGCCATGGGGCATCCACCTTGCACAATTGTTTGGCAGACGCACCATGGCATGCCACACAAGAAGGTCCTACAGACCGAATAGAATGGGAAGAAATCAAAGCATGCATTGGAAGGTCAGCTCGAGAGTAAGCATGTGCAATGACCATTCTAATCCATCGTGACAGCGTCTGCTTATTAGTAGGCCAGCCAGGGCCGTAACTACGTGTGTGCCAAGTGGGCTTGGCACACAGCGCAGTTGCCCTGAGGGCGCACGGCCAGCGGCATGTAATGAGTCAAATTGACTCATTACATGCCGCCTCTGAAGTCTGCGCCGTGCGCCGCCGCCGCGCTGTGGAGGAGAGCTACAGCGCCGGGCAGGTGAGAAGGAAGAGGAGGGAGGGGGACTGGAGCCGCAGCAGCGCTATTTCATTGGTAGTAAGCGCCGCTGCAGCATCCCCCTGTCCTTCCGTATTGGCTGCCCGGCACTGCTGTGGATGCTGGGATGCGGTTCCTCCATCCCAGCATCCACAGCAGCGCCGGGCAGCCAATACGGAAGGAGAGGGGGATGCTGCAGCGGTGCTTACTACCAATGAAATAGCGCTGCTGCGGCTCCAGTCCCCCTCCCTCCTCCTCCTTCTCACCTGCCTACACCGAGGGAGCTGCACGAGGAGCCTGTCAGCGGGGAGATGGTAAGTATGTATCTCTCTTTCTCTCTCTCTTTCTCTCTCACTCTCACTCTCACTCTCTCTCTCTCTCTCTCTCAGGGGGACACCGTCTGCCATAATGTGTAAAAAGGGGGCCTGGCTGCCGCAATGTGTAAAAAGGGGGACTGGCTGCCGCAATGTGTAAAAAGGGGGACTGGCTGCCGCAATGTGTAAAAATGGGGACTGGCTGCCGCAACGTGTAAAAAGGGGGACTGGCTGCCGCAATGTGTAAAAAGGGGGACTGGCTGCCGTAATGTGTAAAAAGGGGGACTGGCTGCCGCAATGTGTATAAAGGGGGACACCGTCTGCCGTAATGTGTAAAAACGGGGACGCTGTCTGCTGTAATGTGTAAAAAGGGGACGCTGTCTGCCGTAATGTTAAAAAAGGGGACGCTGTCTGCCGCAATGTGTAAAAAGGGGGACTGGCTGCCGCAATGTGTTAAAAGGGAGACTGTCTGCTGTAATGTGTAAAAAGGGGGACGCTGTCTGCTGTAATGTATAAAAGGGGCTCTACCTGGTGTAGTAGCGCTACTGTGCAGCGTAATTTGAATAATGTAGACTACTGTGCCCCATAGTATGAATTGCTATTATTTTGTGGCCACGCCCCTTCCCATGAAGCCACGCCCCTATATATTTTTCACGCGCCTACGGCGCGCACTGCCCCTGACTTACATGGGGGGGCGCCAATGTAGTTTCTTGCACACAGCACTAAAATGCCTAGTTACGGCACTGAGGCCAGCCACACTTGTGAAATCCAAAAAGAACAAAGAAGGCATCAGAGTGTCTAACAGGCAGTACGTTCCACATAGACACGTATAGTCCTAACCACATCTAACGAACGCTCCTTAGCTGACAATTCAGAAGAAATAAAGGCCAGGACCACATTCTCTTTATTCAGGTGAAAAGAGGAAACCACCTTAGGAAAGTAACCAGGTTTCGTTCGGAGAACCGCCCTGTCACGTTGGAAAATCAAGAAAGGAGGAAGACAGGATAGTGCTCCCAAATCCGAAACCCTTCTTGCAGAAGCAATAGCCAGTAAGAAAAGAGTCTTGGCAGTCAGCCATTTTGAGGTTCACTGAGTCTACAGGTTCGAATGGATCCTCTTGGAGAGCCTCCAGCACAACAGAAAGATCCCATGAAGCCACAGGTGGGACATAGGGAGGTTGTATGTGAATAACAGCTTGAAGAAGCTATCCTGCCTTGGAACAAGACGGACAAGGCAGAAATGTGTACCTTGAGAGAGGCAAGATGATGCGCTAAGTCTAAGCCTCTCTGTAGAAATGCAGTTCTAAACTTAGTAGCATCATAACGCTTAGCAGTGCACCAGGAGAAGTAAGAGTACCACACTCTATAGTAAATACGTATAGAGGCCGGTTTACGGGCTTTAAGCATAGTATGAATGACAGCCTCCAAAAATCCTTTGGACCTAAGTACTGATGCTTCAAGAGCCACGCCATCAAAGATAGCCTTGTTCAGGTCCAGATATAGACATGGACCTTGCGATAGAAGGTCCTGTCACTTAGGAAGGGGTCACTCTGAAAGCATGGAAAAAAGGGGGCTGTCTAAAGGTTAATACATAATGACCTGTTATTGTCAATGTTTTGGGGATACTTTTCACCTTCTTCAGAACATATTAAACAGGTGCAAAACAGTCCTTTATAACTGTACTTACATGCAGGACCTCCCCACTGCTCCCTGTGCTCCTGGATCTGTTTTTGAGTATGACGTCATACCAGACGTATGACGTTCGGACATTGAAGGAGCTTCTGGGATTGGCCATTAGTTGCCATGTCAACCATCAAATGCTCTGTGCTAGAAAACATGTTCTGCACAGCCAAATCAGTTAAGTGTAGAGCCTATTATACATGTTGTGTCAGGTAGAGCCTTTTATACATGTAACGCCAGATAGAGCCCCTTACACACATTACGCCAGGTAGAGCCCCTTATACACATTGTGCCAAGCAGAGCCCATTACACACATTGCGCCAGGTAGAGCCCCTTATACACATTTTACCAGGTAGAGCCTATTATACACATTGCACCAGGTAGAGACCCTCTATACATAGATAGATGGACTTATTATTTTATTAATTACTTAATAAAAAAATAAATAAAAAGATAGACATACACTGTATATAGAGAGAAAGTGTGTAAGTGTGTTTGTGTGCGTGTGCCATCGCCCTGCTGCCTGTGTCACCATCAAATCCGGTCGCAGCAGTATGTCCCCCGGCTCCCTTACCTCACTTTGAGTATTTAGGGGAGACCAGCAAGGGACGGCCATCAAGGAGCGGGCAGCAGGAGGCAGCCAGCGGGCGGGCACACGCATTTCAGACCCAGGCGTCTGCCCTGCTAGCCTATACCTAAAACCGCCACTGTCAGGAGTGTGCATAATCCAAAATTGGGCGCAGGGTAATTAAGTTTTTTTACCTAGCTAAACCTCACTCCCAATTGGATCTGCCCTTATAGGTAAAGTGAGCAGTGCAGGGAAGGAGGGAGTCTGTTTCCCCCTTGGGCTAATATGTAGCATGGAGCAGAGAGATAGAGACCACTATTTTTGCCAGTTAGACTCCCTGCACAGCCCCTGAGTGTGATCAAGCCCTTTGGTGGAAGTCAACCCATAGCCCCACCTCCCAGCATTCCCACTATCTTGTTTTAATATATGTACTTTAAGCACAGGGAAAATTGGAAATGCTGGCGCAGTATGTTATACAATAATTTACTGCAGCACCAGCCACAGGATTCTAGCACTGTTCTGTCAGAAGCCATTGCTAGTCCTGTGTGCAGCTGGCAGCTCTCTGCTATCTGCAACCTTTCCTCACTTCCAGCATTCCGTGCAAACATTTACTGATGGTAGAAACATGCTCGTTAGGTGGAAGGAACAAGCGATGGGGTATAGACGGGCCACTTTAAATTTCTTCAGTTGGGTGCACTGGCTCCTCCCCTCTATGCCCCCTCCCACGGGCAGTTATAGGTAAAACAGTGCCCGAAGGAGAAAGGACATACATGAGAGAAGGAACATAACAACAATGAGTAGTGAGATTTATACACCAGCACACCTCTAACATAAAACAACCAGCAACAGCTGGTAACAAAACAGCAACAGCTGAACAGGTAACCATAGAAAAGACAACCTGCAGAAAAGTAAACGCACTGAGGACTAAGATAAAAGGAATTACCGGTAGGTACTTAAAATCCTATTTTCTCTAGCATCCATAAGGGATATTGGGGAGACTTAGGGGGTCATTCCGAGTTGATCGCTAGCTGCTGTTGTTCACAGCGATCAGGCTAAAAATCGGCATTTCTGCGCATGCGTATGCACTGCAATGCGCACGTGCGACGTACGGGTACAAAGTCCTTTGTGGTTTTGCACAGGTTCTAGCGAAGCTTTCAGTGGCACGGCAGAATACAGGAAGATTGACATGAAGTGGGCGTTTCTGGGTGGCAACCGACCGTTTTAAGGGAGTGCTTAGAAAAACGCAGGCATGTCGGGGAAAATGCAGGCGTGGCTGGGCGAACGCTGGGCGGGTGTGTGACGTCAAAAGCCGTCCCTCCGTCATTAGAATCAATGCACACGAAGAGTAACTACAGGGCTGGTCTTGTTTTGCACAAAATGATTTTGCAGCCGCTCTGCTGCACAAGCGTTTGCACTTCTGCAAAGCGAAAATACACTCCCCGGTGGGCGGTGACTATGCGTTTGCACGGCTGCTAAAAGTAGGTAGTGAGCGATCAACTCGGAATGACCCCCTTAGTATGATGGGACATCCCAAAGCTTCCAGAACAAGTGGGAATGTGCGGAGACTACTGCAGCACCTCCTGCCTAAACTGGGTATCCTCTTTGGCCAGGGTATCAAACCTGTAGAACTTTACAAAGATGTTCTTCCCCGACCAGGTAGCAGCTCGGCATAGTTGCAAAGCCGAGACTCCACAGGCAGCAGCCCAGGAAGACCCCACCGATCTTGTAGAGTGGGTCTTTAGAGACTGTGGAACAGGTAAGGCTGCCAACACATAGGCCTGTTGGATAGTAAGCCTAAGCCAACGAGCAATAGACTGCTTTGAAGCAGGGCAACCCTTTTTCTGTGCATCATATAGCACGAACAAAGAATCCATCTTTCTGATCCGAGCTGTTCTCTTCAAGGCTTGCACAGCATCCAATGCTTCCGGAGGAGTGCCAGAAACTGACAGAACCACAATAGGTTGATTCAAGTGGAATGCAGTGACGACCTTCGGCAGGAACTGCTGCCTAGTCCTGAGCCCCGCTCTGTCCTAGTAAAAGACCAACTAAGGCCCCAAATTCTGAGACACGCCTAGCAGAAGCCACGGCCAACAACATCATCGTCTTCCACGTGAGGTACTTGACTTCTACCGTCATCAGTGATTCAAACCAGGAGTACTGTAGAAACTCCAACACAACATCCAAATCCCAGGGTGCCATGGGCGCACAAAAGGAGGTTGCAAAAAGGTCTGAACTGCTGGCAACACTGCCAATTTCTTCTGGAAGAAGATGGAGAGAGCTGAAATCTGGACCCTAATGGAACCCAGATGTAAACCCTTGTCCACACCAGCCTGCAGGAAATGTAGTAAACGTCCCAAGTAGATGTCCGCAGGCGGGTACGTGCGGTCCCCGCACCAAGAGACATATCTTCTCCAGATATGATGATAGTGTTTTGACATCACAGGTTTCCTGGTCTGAACCATGGTAGCAATGACCTTCTTGGAAAGGACCTTGTGAGTTAGGATGTTCCGCTCAACCTACATGCCGTCAAACAAAGTCGTTGTAAGTTCGGGTAGACGAACGGTCCTTGTTGAAGAAGATCTCCTCTTAGTGGTAGAGGCCAAGGGTCTTCGACGGACATGTCCAGAAGATCCGCGTACCACACCCTCCGGGGCCAATCCGGGACAATCAGAATTGCCTGGACTCCTTGATTTCTGATTCGCTTTAGCACCCTTGGGAGTAATGGAATCTGAGGAAACAGGTAGACCAGTCGGTAAGGCCAAGGCGATGTTAGTGCATGCACTGCCCTCGCCTGATGGTCCCTGGTTCGGGAGCAATACCAACAATGTTTCTTGTTGAGTCGAGAAGCCATCATGTATATTTGTGGGCAGCCCCACCGGTCGATGATCTGCTGAAACACCTGATGGTGGAGCCCCCAGTCTCCCGAGTGGAGATCGTGATGACTCAGGAAGTCCTGCTTCCCAGTTGTCTACTCCCAGAATGAAGATTGCTGACATTGCTCTTGCATTTCTTTCTGCCCAGAGGAGTATCTTTGACACTTCTCGCATGCAGGCCCTGCTTTTTGTCCCTCTCTCTGCCGATTGATGTACGCCACTGCTGTGGTGTTGTCCAACTGTACCTGGATCACGTGATCCCTGAGTAGAGGAGAGGCCTGAAGCAGAGCATTGTAGATCGCCCGAAGTTCCAGAATGTTGATCGGAAGGAGGGCTTTGTGGGCTGACCACCTGCCCTGGAACTGAGCTCCTTGGGTGACAGCTCCGGATCCTCTCAGACTCGCATCCATCGTGAGGAGGATCCAATCCTGAATCCCGAAACTTCGGCCTTCCAGGAGATTGGAAGACTGCAGCTACCACAGGAGGGAAATCCTGGCCTGTGGTGGCAGCCGTATTATCCGGTGCATCTGAAGATGTGACCCGGACCACTTGCTCAGGAGATCCAATTGAAATGTTCTGGCATGGAACCTCCCATATTGGATCGCCTCGTATGAGGCTACCATCTTTCCCAACAATCTTATGCAAAGATGGATGGATATTCGAGCAGGTCGGAGAACAAAGCGGACCATCTCCTGTCCTCTGGGAGGAACACTTTCTGGGCCACAGTATCCAGTAACATCCCCAGGAACCAGAGCCGCTAAGTTGGCTTCACGTGGGACCTCTGTAAATTGAGAATCCATCCATGGTGTGATAGAAGTTGGATAATGCGGTCGATCTGGAGCAATAAAAGCTCCCTGGATCTTGCTTTTATCAGGAGATCGTCCAGGTAAGGGACAACATTGACCCCCCTGGACCCGGAGCTGGAACATCTTCTTCGCCATTACCTTCGTGAACACCCTCAGAGCTGTGGACAGGCCGAAAGGGAGCACCTGGAACTGGTAGTGATCGTCTAGTAGGGCAAACCTCAGATAAGCCTGATGAGATGGCCAAATCGGAATATGGGGATAGGCGTCCTTGATATCCAGGGAGACCATGAATTCCTGTTCTTCCAGGCCCGCAATCACTGCTCGCAAGGATTCAATTTTGAACTTGAAAACCTTTAGGTAAGGGTTCAAGGAGTTTTTTAGATTCAAAATGGGCATTACCGAGCCATCTGGTTTCGGTACCAAAAACAGGTTGGAGTAATAACCCTTTGCATGTTGTTGTATTGGTACTGGAACAATGACGTGGGACTGGACCAACTTTTGGATGGCCTGTTGCAATGTAATTTGTGTATCCTCCAAAGCTGGTAAGCTTGATTTGAAAAATCGTTGGGGAGGAGCACCGTCGAACTCCAGCTTGTAGCTCTGAGAAATGAGGTCCTTGACCCAGGTATCCTGGCAGGAACTCTCCCAGATGCGGCTGAAGTGACGCAGCCGAGCTCCCACCTCGAGATCCCCTCGAGGTGGGTGGGCACCGTCATGGTGAGGACTTAGTGGAAGCAGAACTGGTGCTCTGTTCCTGAGAACCGGTGCTTGCAGGTTTTCTTGTCTTACCTCTGGTTCCTCTAGCCGCATGGGAGGCACCTCTGGCCCTTGATCGAAATCTGTTAGACCGAAAGGACTGAACAGACGGCCCCGGGTAGGAACTTATAGCCGGCAGGGCCCCAGAGGGGAGAATCTCGAGGATTTCCCCGCAGTAACTTTAGAAATCCACGTATCCAACTCAACCCGAAGAGCCATTCCCCAGTAAAGGGGAGAGATTCCACACTGCGCTTGTACTCTGTGACCGCTATCCATTGACGCAACCACAAGGCCCTGCGCGCCGACCCTGCCATGGCAGAGGTCCTAGCATTAATATTGCCCATCTCCTTGAGAGAGTCACACAGAATGAGAGAGCAGTGTCCTGGATGTGCCTTATGAGAGTTACCATAGTAACCAGGGCATATCCCCAGAGAGGCCCTCCTGAATTTGAGTAGCCCATGTATAAATGGCATGGGTCATCCAGCAACCTGCTATGACCGGTCTTTGTAATATACCCGCTGCATTGTAGATAGACTTCAGTGTAGTCTATATTTTCCTAACCCCGGGGTCCTTTATGGTAAAGGAGCCCGGGGCTGGCAGCACCGCCTTTTTAGACAGGCGAGAGATTGTCAACCACCAGGGGTTCTTCCCAGAATTTCCTACCTTCAGGAGCAAATGGTAAAGTGTGCAAAAATCTTTTTGACACTTGCCATTTTAGCCTAGAAAAATCCAGACATAACTTAAATAGGTCATCTAACTATGCAGAATCAGGGAAGGTGACATTAGGCTTGTTCTGTGCTAAGAAAAACGACTGCAGCGTCCTCTAGAGGGAGTTTTAACACGTCCCGTATAGCCAGAATGAGGGGTTCAATACCCTGAGCAGAAGTGGAATCCCCACTAACGGGATCCAAGTCCTCCCCGTCCTCCTGTTTCTCTTCATCTGAATCAGAGAGTAAGTCAGGTAAACCACGCTTTTGTGGTCCTTAGTTAGAGAGGGGGACTGTGTAACATCTGCCCTTGCACCTAGGTCTGCAACAGCCTGATGTAGTAGCTGAGTTTTTTTTAGCATTAGCAGTAAGTTGTGATGACATATCAGACATCATAGTTTTAATGGCACCTAGCCAGGAAGGCTCTTGACCCCCCCCCCCCCCCCCCCCCTCCCCCCTCACTGAGTTGTGAAGATTGGCTGCATTGTTCACAGGATACAGAATCAGATGTCAAGGGAGAGAATCTGGTGTGACACACACTGCATAATTTGTGTTTACCCATGTTCACAGTAAAGCACAGTTACATACACATACACACAGACAAGTAATACATTAGCAAGCCTGCCCTTACTGTATGTGAGAGGGAGATAGAGAGGCCAGCACACCCCAGCTACACAGCCCCAGTGAGGCTGTAAGCTGTTATGTCACAGTGAAACACCTATGATCACTGTCCTTTATAGGACACAGATTCTGTACAATAGCGGCTCTCCCCCTTTGCTACACCCTGTACCAGTTTTCCTGCGTTTCCTGAGTGCCTGCTGCTGCAGCTGTAAGCAGAGGAAGGTGCCAAAAAGACGCTGGTCCTGCTCTGAGGTAGCTCCAGCCCCCCAATGGCGCCGGAGCTACAGTGTTTTGTATACTGGCAATGTCTCCCAAATAGCTTAAAAACATCACACAAGTGTTCGTTTAAGCCACTGCTAGCCAGTGTACACAGGGGGCTATAGTGGGTCCCCCCCCAGGAGGGTCCCGTATGCCTCCCCTGCGTGTCAGCCACACCTTGAACCAGGAGACCCCCCTAGCGGGGACCTAGGTTTGTACTTACCACTGTCGTCATCTTCAGGCTATTGTTAGGGGTGTGCGGCGTGCTGCGATTGTGACCGCCAAGGCGCAGTGCCCCGCTGTACAACAACCTCTCAGGACAGCGGTCCTGCAGCGGGGAAGCGGCTCTGACACCTTGTACTAAGGGGATCATTCCAAGTTGATCGCTAGCTGCCGTTGTTCGCAGCGCAGTGATCAGGCTAAAAATCAGCATTTCTGTGTATGCACCGCAATGCGTACGCACAACGTACGGGTACAAAGTCCTTTGTGGTTTTGCACAGATTCTAGCCACGTTTTCATTCGCACTGGCGGCCGCAAGAAGATTGACAGGAAAGGGGCGTTTCTGGGTGTCAACTGACTGTTTTCAGGGAGTGCTTAGAAAAACGCAGGAGTGCCAGGGGAAAACGCAGGCGTGGCTGGGCGAACGCTGGGAGGGTGTGTGACATCAAAAACCAACCCTCCAACGTTAGATTCAACGCACACGAAGAGTAAGTCCAGGGCTGGTCTTGTTTTGCACAAAATGTTTTTGCAGGCGCTCTGCTGCACAGGCGTTCGCACTTCTGCAAAGCGAAAGTACACTCCCCAGTGGGCGGCAACAAAGTGTTTGCATGGCTGCTAAAATAAGATTTTAAACCTACCGGTAAATCTTTTTCTCGTAGTCCGTAGAGGATGCTGGGACTCCATAAGGACCATGGGGATAGACGGGCTCCGCAGGAGACATGGGCACTTTAAGAAAGACTTTGACTCTGGGTGTGCACTGGCTCCTCCCTCTATGCCCCTCCTCCAGACCTCAGTTAGAGAAACTGTGCCCAGGGAGACAGACAGTACAAGGAAAGGATTTTTGTAATCCAAGGGCAAGATACATACCAGCCACACCAATCACACCGTATAACTTGTGATATACTACCCAGTTAACAGTATGAACAACAACATAGCATCAGTCCAAGACCGATGAAACTATAACATAACCCTTATGTAAGCAATAACTATATACAAGTCTTGCAGAAGTAGTCCGCACTTGGGACGGGCGCCCAGCATCCTCTACGGACTACGAGAAAAAGATTTACCGGTAGGTTTAAAATCTTATTTTCTCTAACGTCCTAGAGGATGCTGGGACTCCGTAAGGACCATGGGGATTATACCAAAGCTCCCAAACGGGCGGGAGAGTGCGGATGACTATGCAGCACCGATTGAGCAAACAGGAGGTCCTCATCAGCCAGGGTATCAAACTTATAGAACTTTGCAAAGGTGTTTGACCCCGACCAAGTAGCAGCTCGGCACAGTAGTAGCCGCCCAAGAAGAGCCCACCTTCCTAGTGGAATGGGCCTTAACCGATTTTGGTAACGGCAATCCTGCCGTAGAATGCGCCTGCTGAATCGTGTTCCAGATCCAGCGAGCAATAGTCTGCTTTGAAGCAGTGCCGCCAACCTTGTTGGCTGCATACAGGACAAACAGTGCTTCTATTTTTCTGATCCTAGCCGTTCTGGCCACGTAAATTTTCAAAGCCCTGACCACATCAAGGGACTCGGAATCCTCCAAGTCACGCGTAGCCACAGGCACGACAATAGGTTGGTTCATATGAAAGGATGAGACCACCTTAGGCAGGAATTGAGGACGGGTCCGCAATTCCGCTCTATCCATATGGAAAACCAGATAGGGGCTTTTATGTGATAAAGCCGCCAATTCCGAAACTCGCCTAGCCGAAGCCAAGGCTAACAACATGACCACCTTCTAGGTGAGATATTTCAACTCCACTGTCTTAAGTGGTTCAAACCAATGTGACTTAAGGAAACTTAACACCACGTTAAGGTCCCAAGGCGCCACCGGAGGTACAAAAGGAGGCTGAATATGCAGTACTCCCTTCACAAAAGTCTGTACTTCAGGTAATGAGGCCAATTCCTTTTGAAAGAAAATGGATAAGGCCAAAATCTGAACTTTTAATGGAGCCTAATTTTAGGCCCAAATTCACTCCAGTTTGTAGGAAGTGAAGAAAACGGCCCAGGTGGAATTCTTCCGTAGGATCATTCATGGCCTCACACCAAGAAACATATTTTTTTCCATATTCGGTGATAATGTTTAGATGTCACGTCCTTCCTAGCCTTTATTAGCGTAGGAATGACCTCATCCGGAATACCTTTTTCCGCTAGGATCCGGCGTTCAACCGCCATGCCGTCAAACGCAGCCGCGGTAAGTCTTGGAACAGACAGGGACCTTGTTGTAACAAGTCCTGCTTAGAGGAAGAGGCCACGGATCTTCTGTGAGCATTTCTTGCAGATCCGGATACCAGGTCCTTCGTGGCCAATCTGGAACAATGAGAATTGTTCTCACTCCCCTTTTTCTTATTATCCTCAACACCTTGGGTACGAGAGGAAGAGAAGGAAACACATATACCGACTGGAACACCCACGGTGTCACTAGGGCGTCCACAGCTACCGCCTGAGGGTCTCTTGACCTGGCGCAATACCTTTGTAGCTTTTTGTTGAGACGGGATGTCATCATGTCTATTTGGGGTAGTCCCCATCGACTTGCAATATGCGCGAAGACTTCCTGATGAAGTCCCCACTCTCCCGGATGCAGAGCGTGTCTGCTGAGGAAGTCTGCTTCCCAGTTGTCCATTCCCGGAATGAACACTGCTGACAGAGCGCTTACATGATTCTCCGCCCAGCGAAGAACTCTGGTGGCTTCCGCCATTGCCACTCTGCTGCTTGTGCTGCCTTGGCGGTTTACATGAGCTACTGCGGTGATGTTGTCTGACTGGATCAGAACTGGTCAATTGCGAAGTAAGATCTCTGCTTGACGTAGGGCGTTGTATATGGCCCTTAGTTCCAGGATGTTTAAGTGAAGACAAGTCTCGACTTGACCGGGTCCTTGGAAATTTCTTCCCTGTGCGACCGCTCCCCAACCTCGGAGGCTCGCGTCCGTGGTCACCAGGATCCAGTCCTGAATGCCGAACTTGCGGCCCTCTAGAAGGTGAGCATTGTTTAGCCACCACAGGAGAGATACTCTGGCCCTGGGGGACAGGGTGATCCGCTGATGCAATTGCAGATACGACCCGGACCATTTGTCCAATAGGTCCCATTGGAAGGCCCTTGCATGGAATCTGCCGTATGGAATGGCTTCGTATGTTGCCACCATCTTTCCCAGAACTTGAGTGCAATGATGTACTGACACTTGTTTTGGTTTCAACAAGTTCATGACTAGAGTCATGAGTTCCTGCGCTTTTCCCTTCAGAAGAAAAACCCTTTTCTGGTCTGTGTCCAGAATCATGCCCAAGAAGGGCAGACGAGTTATAGGATTCAGCTGCGACTTTGGAAAATTGAGAATCCAGCCGTGTCGAAGTAACACATTCAGTGAAAGTGATACGCTGCTCAGCAACTTCTCCCGTGATCTCGCTTTTATGAGGAGATCGTCCAAGTACGGGATAATTGTGACACCCTGCTTGCGCAAGAGTACCATCATTTTCGCCATTACCTTGGTGAAAATTCTCGGGGCCGTGGAAAGCCCAAACGGCAACATCTGAAATTGGTAATGACAATCCTGTACCGCAAATCTCAGGTACGCCTGATGAGGAGGATATATGGGGACATGCAGGTATGCATCCTTTATGTCCAGAGATACCAAAAAAATCTCCCTCTTCTAGGCTGGCGATGACCGCCCTGAGTGATTCCATCTTGAACTTGAACCGTTTTAAGTAAAGGTTCAGGGATTTTAAATTTAAAATGGGTCTGACCGAACCATCCGGTTTCGGAACCACAAACAGAGTTGAGTAGTACCCTGCCCTCTTTGAAGCAGGGGAACCTCTACCACCACTTGTTGCAGACACAATTTGTGAATCGCATGTAGCACTATCTCCCTTTCCAGGGGTTGTTTCGGTAGGGCCGATTTGAAAAACCGGCTAGGAGGCACTCTTCGAATTCCAGCTTGTAATCCTGGGAAACAATTTCTATTGCCCATGGATCCACCTGTGAGTGGACCCAGACGTGGCTGATGCCCCCACAGGAGCTGACTCCCTCACGGGGAGCCCCAGCGTCATGTGGTGGATTTAGCAGAGGCCGGGGAGGACTTCTGTTCCTGGGAACTAGCTGTGTTGTGCAGCTTTTTCCCTCTGCCTTTACCTCTGGCAAGAAAGGACGATCCACGTGCACTCTTGTTTTTATTGGAACGAAAGGACTGCATTTGATAATTTGGCGCTTTCTTAGATTGTGAGGGAATATATGGCAAAAAATTTGATTTACCTGCCGTAGCCGTGGAGACGAGATCCGAGAGGCCCTCTCCAAACAATTCCTCACCCTTGTAAATGTAAAGCAACAACTCCATATGCCTCTTTTAGTCGGCATCACCTGTCCATTGCATGTTCCACAGGACACGTCTAGCAGAAATCGACATAGCGTTGACTCTAGAACCCAGTAGACTAACGTCCCTTTGGGCATGTCTTATATATATATATATATATATATATATATATATAAGACAACATCTTTTACATATAAATATATATATATATATATATATATATATATATACACACACTAGGGACAATAACATGGCATCCTTATCTAGGGTTTCAATTTCCGCTGATAAGGTATCTGTCTACACTGCTACAGCGCTATAACCCCATGCCGACACAATCGCCGGTCTGAGTAGTGTACCAGAATGTGTGTAAATGGACTTCAAAGTACTTTTACTGCATGCTATCTGCAGGATCCCTGAGGATAGCTGTAAAGTCAGCGCTACCTTTTGGGTAAACGTGTCAATGCCTTGTACACCCTAGGGGAAGATTCCCATCGTATCCTGGCCCCATTAGGGAAAGGATACTCCCTGAGAATTCTTTTTGGGAAGCTGCAGCTTCTTGTCTGGAGATTCCCGCTCTTTTTCTTCATGAGAGGAGGGAAATTTACCTCGGCTTTCTTCCCCTTAAACATGTGTACCCTCGTGTCAGGGACAGATGAGTCATCAGTGATATGCAAAACATCTTTTATAACAACAATCATATATTGAATACTTTTCTGCCAGTTTTGGCTGTAGTTTGCATTATCGTAGTCGACACTGGAGTCAGACTCCGTGTCGATATCTGTGTCTATTATTTTGGATTGTGAGACTCTGAAGGTCTCTGTGACATAGGGACAGACATGGGTAGATTCTGTCTGTTCTCTAATCTTTTGTGTAATAAATTCATCTTAGCACTTAATTTGACATATCCAATCAGGCGTCGGCATTGTCGACGGAGACACCACACACACACACACACACACACACACACACACACACGCACACACACACACACACACACACACACACACATACACACACATTTGCTCCATCTCCTTCTTAGGAGGGCCTTTTACCTCAGACATGTCGACACACACGTACCGACACACCACACACTCAGGGAATGCTCTACTGAAGACAGTTCACCCACAAGGCCCTTTGGAGAGACAGAGAGAGAGTATGCCAGCACACACCCCAGCGCTATATGACCCAGGAAAAAATACAGCAATTTAATGTTTACCCAGTAGCGCTGTTATTATTATCTGCGTCGAATTATGTGTCCCCCCTCTTCTTTAAAACCCTCTCTTCTACCGTGGTATAAACAGGGGAGAGTCCGGGGAGCTTCCTCTCAGCGGTGCTGTGGAGAAAAACATGGCGCTGGTGAGTGCTGAGGGAGAAGCCCCGCCCCCTCGGCGGCGGGCTTCAGTCCCGCTAAAAGTGTAAAATTGGCGGGGGCTCATGCATATATACAGTGTCCAGCTGTATATATGCTCTCTTTTGCCAAATAAGAGGTTTATATTGCTGCCCAGGGCGGCCCCCCCTGCGCCCTGCACCCTTACAGTGACTGCCGTTTGTGAGGTGTATGGGAGCAATGGCGCACAGCTGCAGTGCAGTGCGTTACCTCAGTGAAGATCAATGAAGTCTTCTGCCACCTCTGAAGATCTTTTCCTCTCATACTCACCCGGCTTCTATCTTCCGGCTCTGTGAGGAGGACGGCGGCGCGACTCCGGGACGAACTCCAGGGTGAGACCTGTGTTCTGACTCCCTCTGGAGCTAATGGTGTCCAGTAGCCTAAGAAACAGAGCCTTGAAACTCAGAGAAGTGGGTCTGTTTCTCTCTCCTCAGTCCCTCGATGCAGGGAGTCTGTTGCCAGCAGTGCTCCCTGAAAATAAAAAAACCTAACAAAAATGCTTTCTTACAGGAAACTCAGGAGAGCTCCTGAAATGCACCCAGCTCCTCTGGGCACAGTATCAAACTGAGGTCTGGAGGAGGGGCATAGAGGGAGGAGCCAGTGCACACCCAGAGTCAAAGTCTTTCTTTTTTTTTTTAACATAAATTTTTTATTGAAGCAATACATGCTATACATACATAAATGTTCAATACATTTCCAATCCTTGGTAGAAGGGTATTATAAGAGAGCAGAACAAGAAAAGTACAGTTGAGTCTTTGATCAAGGGACATATCTGCTATAAGCAATCAACAGCATCACAGTTGTGAATAACAAGACCTCTGACGATCATCTGTTTTACAGATCTGAAATTCAACTCAGTCGACTGACCCATATTTGTACTTTCGAACATAAGAAAAGAAAGAAATTAAAATAAGAAAAGATAAAAAATATACACATACACATATGTGTAATACCCGTGCCGTATTCGATTTCCCCCCCAATCCGCCCCCAGCGCCCCTTTCGTCAACTAACTTTCAAAGCACTATTGGCGGATCTCCCGCAGCCATTCTAGTTAGAAACCATTCTGTGTTGGACAGCGAGTCGTGGAGCTGTTTCCTAACCGTCGTCGACAAGGTCATTATATAACTCTCCCAAACCTCAAAGAATTTGTGTATCTTAGTGTCTTTTTCCAGCAGGACACTTATCCATTCCATCCTAAAGAGGTAGAATAATTTGGCTTTAAATAGTGATAGAGTTGGTGGATCCTTCGCTATCCACACCTGCAGGATGGCTTTTCTAGCCGCCAAACTAACTGCCAGCAACAATTTTTTACTGCCCAAAGAGAGGCGCTGGTTCGGTGGTATAATACCAAAGAGCGCCCACTCCGGGGACAACCTCCAATAGTTTACCAGATTGGCCGTCAAGTAGTTTCGTATCTGAATCCAAAATTGTCTGATTAAAGGACATGTCCACAGGCAGTGAAACATATCCGCCTGAGGAGTGCCACATTTCCAACATGCATGTGTGTCCGCAAGTCCCATCAAGTGTCGTCTATGGGGCGATAGATAAGTCCTATGCAAAATATTGAGAGACATTTCTTTATATCTAGAAGAAGGAAATAATTTGCAGGTTTTAACGTGTGCCGCCAGTAGGTCTGTAATTTCAATGTTCGGGAGACAATCTCTCCAGGACATAACACCTCCCGGACCCCTCGAGTAGTCTAGGACGTTCCGAAAGTACCCATACGCAGTCGAGATAGCCTTCTTAACCCTAGGGGTTTGTTTCAACATTTTATCCATCGGATTATCCCAATCCCCAGGTGAAAAACATCTGATAGTGGATGAAATATAGTGTTGCGCCAAAAGAAAGGCCACCGGAAAGGCCCTCAGAGTTGGGTATATAGTAGTAGCCTCCTGGAACGTGAGCGGCCTCGAGCCCCGCATGTCCACCAGATCACCGATCCTGGACACACCCCCCAGCCTCCATATATTAAAAGGGTATTGTGCCTGACCCTCTTGGAAGTCAGGATTAGCCACGAACGGAAGGTGTAATGATTTGTGGGCATTTAGATTTAGTTTGTGTCGCATTTCTTTCCATAGTTTTTTTATGTTCCACAGTAAGGGGTTTCCCCTCAGCTCCTCGGACACCTCCCGATCATGCAGATGTAGAAATGTAATGAGATCCCCCTCCTGTATAAATTCTCTATCTAAGTCTGTATTTGTGTATGTGTTATCGTTATGCATCCAGCATGTAGGTAACGTAACTGGGCCGCCTGGGAGTACCAGAGGATATTAGGGAAGTTAATTCCCCCATTCCCTACAGTCTGTTGCAATTTGATTAACGCTATACGCGGTCTCCCTCCCTGCCAAATGAATCTCCTAAAGATAAAATTGAGGCGTTGAACGTCTTTAGGCAGAAGTGTGTGTGGCATGGCTTGAATGAAGTACATCAGACGGGGGAATGATATCATCTTGATCAAGCTAGCCCTCCCCAAGAATGATAAAGGCATAGATTTCCAAGATTCAAGTTCTGTTTCAATTGTTCTTATGGCCGAGGTAAAGTTTAGGGCATATAAGCGCTCTGGCTTCCTCGATATTCGAATCCCTAAATAGGTTATGTGATCCGAACTCCATTGTAATGGTAAATTTGTCGCTCCCTGCTGCAAAAATGAACCATTCCCCAGTCTGAGCGCCACCGATTTTGCCCAGTTAACGTTAAAGCCTGATACTTGTCCATAAGCCTGTAGTAAATTAAATATATGGGTCAGTGAAGCCTCCGGATCAGAGATATATAGCAGAAGATCATCGGCAAAAGCAGTAAGTTTTAGGTTTCTGCGACCAACCTGGATTCCTTGAAACTGACTATCATTTAACAGCAAGCGATGTAAGGGATCTATGGCCAGGTTGAACAGCAGGGGAGATAAGGGGCAACCTTGCCGCGTGCCCCGATGCATCACCACCGGGTTGCTCATATAGCCATTAAGCAAAAGGGAAGTCGCGGGAGAATCATATAGGTAGCGAATGATTTCAATAAAGTCTCGATGGAATCGTCTACGTTCTAGGACCTTGAAGAGATGAGGGCCAGAGTACTGTGTCGAAGGCCTTGGTGGTGTCCAAACTGAGGAGTATGTTTCTGGATCGGGGCGACTGAGCAGAAGCTATAACTGCTGCAATCGCAGCCCTAATTCCCCTAACCGAGTGAGTATTGCGAACAAAGCCAAGTTGGTGGTTAGTTAAAGTGTGGGGAAGAATAGTTTGCAGCCGGTCTGCTAGAATCTTAGTAAATAGTTTTATGTCTGTATTTAGCAACGTAATTGGCCTATACGGGGACACCAATTGTGGGTCATGCGCAGGTTTCGGGATTAAAATAGTATGTGCTGTCGTGAAGTGGTGGAAGGGGGAACGATGCTGCAAAAGACTGTTGAACACTTCTAGCAGAGTCGGAACCACATGGGGCTGGAGGATTTTGTAAAATTCATTAGAGAGGCCGTCTGGGCCTGGAGACTTATGTAACTTGAGTTTGGACATTGCCAAGACCAACTCGTCTTCTGTAATAGGTCTCACCAGTAGATCCGACTGTGCAGTCGCGATTGTCGGTAATAAAGTGTCTGGTAGGAGTGTGGTGTGGGTGGATTCGTTGAAGGGGAGATTTGAGTATAGGTCCGCAAAGTAAGATTCAAAATGATTTAATATGTCTGGGGAATTGGTAAGGAGTTGTCCCGAGGCGCGGTGCCTAACAGCTGTTATGAATTTGCGTGTCGTTTTTTTCCTAGCCATGGTTGCCAGTAGTCTACCGGATTTATTACCCCATCTGTAGTATTTGTGGGAAGAAAATACCACGTCACGTTTTGCTTGCGCTAGTAAGTGGTCGTTTAAGAGCTGTTTAGCCTGTAAGTAAAGCCGCAAGGACTCCTCAGTCTGTAGGGTAAGATGGCATTGCATTGCATCAGTTAATTCTGAGTGTAAGGTGGTGTAAATCGCTAAGTTTTTCTTTTTCAATCTATGAACATACTCAAGAATTTGACCCCTTAGGACTGCTTTTGCCGCACCCCAAAAAATGTTTGGGCGGTTCCAATGTTCCAAGTTATCGTCTAAATAGTTGGCCCAGCTTGTTATCAAAAATTTTCTAAAATCATCACAGTTATAGAGATAGCTTGGAAATCTCCAAATCCTGGAGCCCCCTGACTGAAGAGTTCTTTGCAGCGTCAATGTCACAGGAGCATGATCTGATATCAAAATGTTGTGTATATCAGCTTTCATGACTCGCGTCACTAGGGAGTCTGCAACCAATATGGAGTCAATCCTGGACCAGGAGCTGTGAACCCCGGAAAAGAAAGTAAATAATCTGTCAGAGGGATTGAGGAGACGCCAAATATCAGTAAGCTGAAGGGAGGTTTTCAGTGTTTGGAGATGTGTCCAAGAAGGGGAACCGGAAGTGCGCGGGATAGGGCGTTTGTCAATAGTGGGATCGTCAACTGTGTTCCAGTCACCTGCCAGGATAAGCTGAGAATTATCACGTTGAAGCAGTTGAGAGCTAATTTCTTGGAAAAAAGCAGCTGTCTCGCCATTTGGTGCGTATACGTTAACCAGTGTGTATTTGTTACCCCAAATTTCTACGTCCAAGATTAAATAACGTCCCCCCGGGTCAGCTACAGTGTTTAAAACGGTATAGTGTAGGTGTTTGCTAAATAGAATCGCCACCCCCCTAGTCTTCCTCGCGTTATCTGCAGAAACACATCTATCTAACCATGGTGCCCGAAGAGCAGAGGAGGCGCCCGCCATCCAGTGGGTTTCTTGGAGAAATATAATTTGAGGTCGAAACCGCTTCAGGTGTGTGACAACCCGCTTACGTTTTATCGGGGAGTTAAGGCCGCCCACGTTCCAGGACAAAAGTTTAAAACAAGAATCTGCGTTAGAGGTCCCTATCCTAGGATCCGTCATTGATCATCAACCCACCCCCACCCTAGGGTGACACTCCAACGGGAATATCATGTCACACTGCCGTCCCCCTCCTTCCCAGCGAGCGGGGAGGAATGACCCAGACCACATAGTGCCAATGAGCCCAGGAACACATCGGGCGAGGAAGGCACAGCACGGGTAGAACAGAAAAAAATTAAATAAAAAAAACACATATTGCTTCACATAACATTTTTCATTTTTTCCAAACCAAACTAAAGACCACGCAAGTGCTAAACCCTCCGGTAGCACTGGCGAGAAACCTATCAAAAATTTATGCAACATTAGAAGTCAAGCTGAGTAGCATGTGAAGAGACCCAATGTCTCTCTCAAATGGAATTTAAACCAACTCTGACACAAAGAATTGAACAACATAATATTTAGTCTTGGTGTGGTGGATTCACCGGGTTCAACATGTGTGTAACATGGGAGTGTGCAGTGGCGGGATCAACAAAAATCAGTGTACGACCATTGTCATGGATGCGTAATTTGGCGGGATACATCAGTGCGAATCTGGTATTGCTCTCATGTAGTATTTTACAAACATCCGAGAACTCCCTCCTCTTCTGTGCAACAGAGGCCGAGAAATCTTGGAAAGCAAAATACGTTTTCCCTGCACTACCATTTGCGGGAGTTTGCGATAAGAGCGCAGCACATGTTCCTTCATACGAAAGTCCATGAATTTCGCAATGACGGGCCTAGGCTTGTTTTCAATATCAGGTCAGACAGGACCAATTCTATGCACCCTTTCTATGTGCGATAGGAATGGGGCATCTGTGATTCCCAAGGTCTGAAATATATCAGTCGTTACAAAATCTGATAATTGCCTGTCCTTAACTGATTCGGGGATGCCCACAAATCGTAGATTCGATCTTCTGTCCCTGTTCTCAAGCTCATCTATTTTCGCCTGTAAAGTTTTAAGAGAGGAATCCTGGGTGTTAGTGGAGCGCTGGAGTGTATGTATCTGATCCTCCCCATCGCTAACCCGCTGTTCTAGTGAGGTGATCCGTGAGGTGTTATGGTCAATTTTTGCAAGTGTCGAATCAAGTAGTGTCTGTATCTGTTCAAGCCTTTTATCAATTAAGGGAATATTCTCAAGTTTCTTGTCAATTTGGGGCATGAGGAGCCGAGAGAGCTCCTGGGCCATATGCATCAACGCGGGTTGATCAGGAAGCGTTTCCACTTCCGGAGTTTGGTCACGGGAGCTTCCCGTCTCTGGGGGCGAGGGGGGGTTAGGCCTCACCGCCGTGTTTTTGGTCTTACTCATTCTTGTAGTAACTGAGGACTGGGAAGATCTAACCGCTGGAGTTTTATGGACGAATTTGTCCATCCCCCGGTCCGTAGACCGTTAACTGTAACAAGCTAGTGACTCCTATATCAACACACTACAGTATATGATACTAAGGCACCTCACGGAAGGGTTCGAGTCAGAAGTTATGTCAGAGCTACTCAGCCGGAAAAAAATAACAGCAAAATTTAAGTAAACATTACATTACACATAGTACTGTTCACCTAGTAAGTAATAGGCATCAACTCAATATGTTATACAAGTAAAAGCCTTACCAAGGCGGTGTACCCTGAAATCTCCAAAGTAAAGCAGATGACAGGGCAAAACAATTATATAACAAATAATATGAGAAATATTTCAAATTTCCTCTAGTAAATGGCTTTGGAAAAGGTAACAGTAGATTAATATAACCAGTTGGGCGCCCTAACTTTTGGTAGCCAGCAGGTGGCGATACAACCTCAAAAGTTCCTGCTCAGGGATAACAGAGGCTTCAATATTCTTATTTCCCAGTGTCATTTAAAGCAGTTGCAAACCCTCCTACTACGTGTACTGTTGATGGTGGGTAGATAGGAATAGAAGAAAGGAAAGAAATAAATAAAGGGGAGAGTTTAGCAAGAAGTAGAAGGAAGAATAAAAGTGAGGCCAGAAATCCCACACCCCCAAACAGACGAGCCCAAGCGGAAGGGAGAGCCTGTGCAATCTGTCTGAGACAGGTGTAGGGAAGTGCAGGAGAGGTTAGGAAGAGGTGTATGTTTAAGCTGATATCACCCTTTGTAAAGGGAGGCTGTATAAGCCTCTCCAGGAAAAATGCAGTCTGGCAGCGAGACCATGCAGCCAGTGTCCAGCGACCAGCAAGACCCCAAGCTGCCACTCTCTCTCAGGATAGCGTTTCACACTTCAGAATATGTTCAAGGGCATTTCCCAGCCCCTTGCTCCAGCCACCATCGAAGGGCCAGTCGAGCAGGCACAGGGCCTAACTCAGCACTCACCACCGTCGCACTGCACCCCGATTCAGATGTCCGGATGGTTAACCAGGACCAGGGGGCACCCCTCAGATGACGTTCGGCCACCGTGTAGCAGGCCCTCTCTGATGTCACCCGGGATCCTCTGGCAGCGCCCGACAGCGACTACGCTCTTTGCCGCTCCTCTCAGCTCCGTCCTCGGGCACCTCAGCGTGGACCCCACCACAGGGGGGAAGCCGAGTCAGTGTCCTCCGATCCAGGGGCCGTCCTCAATTCAGCGCCCGTTCGTCGTCAGACGAGTCTTGACCCGCCACTCGTTCCTGTCTCCCTGCACCGCCGCACAGCCTCAGAATCAGCAGCGGAGGGTGGGAGTCGGGTTAGTGTCCTTCGGTCCTGGGATCTCCTCCGGGTCAGCGCCGCACCGCCGCCAGCCGAAGCCCGTCTTCGATCGCTGCCGCACAGTCTCAGGAGCAGCAGCGGGAGGGGGGGGGGGGTCGGGGGGGCCTCAACTCGTGTTTAGGGGCAGCAGGGGCCAGCGAGCATCAGGGATCAGAGGCCACAGCCCCGCCAGCAGAATACAGAGCCTCC
This sequence comes from Pseudophryne corroboree, assembly GCF_028390025.1. NCBI lineage: Eukaryota > Metazoa > Chordata > Amphibia > Anura > Myobatrachidae > Pseudophryne > Pseudophryne corroboree. The sequence continues at coordinate 645,335,353 of NC_086447.1, read as the reverse complement.
GCACTGACCTCCAGCGGGTGGGACATCCCCAGAGGATTGAAGGTAAGATTTAAACCCCTCGTGAGCTGGTGGGGATGAGTGATACCAGGCCTCCCGTTTTCGCGCCAGACCGGCGGTCATGTAGGCCGTCTCTTTAAAGGCCAGACTTCGGGGGCACACAATCACGCTCCTGCCCCTGCAGGGTCTTTCCAGGCTCCCTCTATTGTAGGGATTCTTGTAGAAGGTCTATCTGCAGGATAAGTGCCGGATAGCAGGGGATGCTGATGGATTTTCCACCTGCAGGCTGGAGCTCAGCTAAAAAGCAGCCATGCTGGATGGCCCGCCCACCGGAAGTCGTCAAAGTCTTTCTTAAAGTGCCCATGTCTCCTGCGGAGCCCGTCTATCCCCATGGTCCTTATGGAGTCCCAGCATCCTCTAGGACATTAGAGAAAAACTGCTAGCGAGCGAACGACTTGGAATGACCAAAGTCTCCACAATGGGCCTAATTCTGAGTTGATCGCAGCATCAAATTGGTTAGCAGTTGGACAACACCATGTGCACTGCAGGGGGGGGCAGATATAACATGTGCAGAGAGAGTTAGATTTGGGTGTGGTGTGTTCAAACTGAAATCTAAATTGCAGTGTAAAAATGAAGCAGCCAGTATTTACCCTGCACAGAAACAAAATTATACAGCCAAATCTAACTCTCTCTGCAAATGTTATATCTACCCCCCCCCCCTGCAGTGCACATGGTTTTGCCCAATTGCTAACAAACCTGTTGCTGCGATCAACTCAGCATTACCCCTAATATCCCTTATGGATGCTAGAGAAATAAAAAAAAAAAATTGGTTATACCTTTCCATCGATGGAGGGAAACCATCTGGTTCTCCCGCATCGATGGCAAAAGTATGATTTTGAATCATCTGCATATGCTCCCTGGGTTGCAGGGAGCATATGCCGCCTGTGGGCAATGGCATTGCAGCTGAGGGGACATCCGCAACTAACAACAATATGGTATAGCAATATGGGTACACTCACCACTGACTGGATGGCCAGGACATGCGAGGGGACACAGCAACTTGATGAGCATGGGCAGCGGCTGTGCTGTGGCCAGGGAGCCGGACAGTGGCCTTAGTAAGCCATAACGGGTCCCCTCTGTGTCCGGGAACCCAGACACAAGCCACAATAAGCTGTGGCGGGTCCCCTCCGGTGGTCTTCCATGATGCAGGCAAACTGTAGCAGCCTGGCTGTGACAGTTCTCTTAGAGGAAAATAAATTTACCAGGAAAAATCAATTACAAAAGGGCTGGATATATCCCTATGTGCACCTGGCTACCAAGAGACACTAATCTAAACTGGATCTTGTGAGGTATAGGGGATGAGGAGACAGCTGTCATTCTAAAGTAATTTTAAGTATCGGCTCCACCTATACCTGATTATATATACTCCAGTGTCCCCTAGAGGATGAAGGAGAAAACTTTTATCCTATGGGTGCCATTAGAAAAATGCTGATACTCTAGGGCGCCTTGATTCAAGATAGTTTGGAAACTAATGAACTAGTCAGATTCTAGCGATCATCTTTTTGCTCAATTTACAAAATGAAAGCAAACTGGTTGCTCGTCAATAGAATTGCTAAAAAAAAATTTCCATAAATGCCCCCTATACATATTGACCCATGTATATCTTTTCCAGCTCTCTCAGAATAAAGTACAGTCATTCTAACCTTTCCTAGTTTGATAAACACATATTATTATCCTTTATATGGTGCCACAAGGGTTCCACAGTGCCCAATTACAGAGTACATATGCACATAATCAAAACAGGAAAACAGTGACTTACAGTAAGATAATATAGGACAAGCACAGGGTAACTAAACATAACTACATCAGTAGACGACACTGAGATAAGTATCAAGGTGGCCGAAAACTGCAGGATTTGGGCAGTTGAGGATTATTAAAATTAGAAAAGGATAAGCACATGAGGGAAGAGGGCCCTACTCGTGAGAGCTTACATTCTAAAGGGGAGGGGCATACAGACAGGGGTGACACAGATGGGGTAGACCGAGCGTGGGACAGAGGGTTAGGATGAGATTTGGCTGGGTTTGGTAAAGAAGTGGGTCTTAAGAGCCCGTTTGAAGTTCTGTAGAGAGGTGGAGAGTCTGAGGGGGAGAGGTAGAGCATGTGAAAAATCTTGGAGAGAGAAGTAGGAGGAAGTAATCAGGAGAGTCGGCGTACATTAACAGAGCAAAGAGGACGGGTTGGAGAGTAAAGGCAGATAAGGTCAGAGATGTAAATGGGAGAGGAGTGGGTGAGTGCTTTGTAAGTGAGTGTGAGAAGTTTGAATTGGATTCTGAAACGGAAGCCAGTGAAGAGCTTGTATGAGAGGGGAGGTGGACGTAGTGGAGAGAGGTAATTGTCAGGGAGGCCAGTTAGAAGGAGAATACAGTAATCCAGTCTGGAAACGATCAGTCAGTGGATAATGGTGTTGGTGGCATTCTGGGTGAGAAAGGGTCTGATTCTGGAAATATTTTTGAGATGAAAATGACAGGTTTGTGAGAGGTGCTGAATGTGTGGTTTGAAGGATAGGGAGGAGTCAAGGATTACGCAAAGACAGTGTACTTGGGGGCTAGAGGAGATAGTCGTGCTATCAATGGATAATGAGATTGTGGGAGGTGAGGTTGTGCGGGAGGGTGGGAAGATGATCAACTCAGTCTTGAGTTGAGTTTAAGAAAGCGCTGGGACATCCAGGAAAAGATAGACGGAGGTACGAGTGAGGAGAGCCGGGGAGAGATCAGGGGAGGAAAGGTAGATTTGAGTGTCAACAGCACCGAGGTAATATTGGAAGATAAAAGAACCAATGAGTTCACCTAAAGAGGATGTATAGAGAGAAAATAGAAGAGGACCAAGAACAGAACGTTGGGGGACACCAACAGTTAGTGGAAGTGGGGGGGGGGGGGTAGCGTCATGAGAGGAGACAGAGAAGGAACAATCAGAGAGGTAGGAGGACAGCCTAGAGAGGGCAGTATAACGTAGATCAAGAAAGTGAAGGATTTGCAGAAGGAGAGCGTGATCCACAGTGTCAAAAGCAGCAGAGAGGTCGAAAAGAATAAGCATAGAGTAGTGGCCCTTAGATTTGGCTGCATGGAGGTCATTGCAGACTTTTGTGAGGGCTGTTTCAGTGGAGAGAATGGAAATCAGACTGGTTTCAAGAACGGAAACCAGACTGGGTCAAGCATTGAGGCGGTAAGGCGGTTATAGACAATACACTCAAGGAGTTTGGAGGCAAAAGGGAGGAGAGAGATGGGTCAATAGTTGGAGAGGGTGTTTGGATCAAGGGTAGGTTCTTTAAGAATAGGGGAGACAAGAGCATGCTTGAAGGCAGAGGGGACAGTGCCTGATGAGAGGGAGAGATTGAGAAGGTGGGCAAGATGGGAACAGGCAGAAGGAGAGAGGTAGCGGAGGAGGTGTAAGGGGATAGGGTCAAGTGGGGAGGTGGTGGTGGGGAGGAACAGATGAGGGCCATGACTTCCTCACTAGATACATGGAAGAAAGATGTCAGAGTTGCTGAGAGGGAAGGGGAGGGGTGGCAAGGGATGGGTGGTGGCTGGTTGCTGGTCTGGTGGGGTGTGATGTTCTGATGTATGGAGTCAATCTTGGATGTAAAATAAATGGCAAAGTCAAGAGCAGACATTGAGGATGGGAGAGGAGGTGGTGGTGGGCAGAGGAGGGAGTTGACAGTGGCAAAGAGGTGCCGGGAGTTGGAAGACTGGGTAAAGATGAGAATTTTGAAGTACAGTATGATTGTTTAGCGAGGGAAAGGGCAAGGATGAGAGCATAAATTTGAAATGGAGGAAGTCTGCCTTAGAGTGTGATTTCATCCACTGTTGCTCGGCAGTATGTGAGCATTTTTGAAGATATCTGGTGCATTTGGTGTGCCAGGGTTGAAATGTTGACCTGCAAGGGTAAATAGTGGTAGGTGGAGCGACAGAGTCAAGAGCAGAAGTAAGAGATGCATTGTATAGGGATGTGGCTTGTTCAGGGCATGAAAGAGAGAGAAGTGAGTCGAACAGGGAGGGTAGGGATGAGATGTCAATAGCCTCAATATTACGCTTAGCCATGGTAGCCTTAGGATGTAGAGATGGGGAAGCGGAGATAGATAAGTTGAAAGAGAGCAGGTGGTGGTCAGAAAGGGGAAAAGGGGAGTTGGAGAAATCAGAAATATCACAATGGTGAGTGAAAACCAGATCCAGTGAGCTCCCGTTCACATGGGAGGGTGAGGAGGTCCACTGGGAGAGACCAAGTGAAGAGGTGAGGTTAAGGAGTTTAGAGGCAGGTAATTTTGTGGGGTTATCAATAGGGATGTTTAAATCACCTAGGATAATGGAGGGAATGTCAGAAGAGAGGAAGTGAGGTAGCCAGGAAGCAAAGTTGTCGAGCAATTTGGAGGAAATGCCAGGGGGACGGTAAATGACAGCAACTGATTAGTAGGTTAGTAAAGGCATATCACATAGACCTCAAATGTAGAGAATGGAAGGGACGGTTCTGGAGGTATAAGTTGGTATGTGTAGCTAGAGGGTAAAAGGACCCTGACATCACCACCATGGTGAACCCCGGGTTGGGGTATGTGTGAGAATGTGAGAACCCCAGCAGAGAGAGCAGCAGAAGAAGTAGTGTCAGAGGGGGTAATCCAGGTTTCAGTAATTGCTAGGAGATGCAGGGAGTTGGTAAATGAATAGGTCATGAGTGGGGGCCAGTTTGTTGCAAACAGATCTGGCATTCCAGGGGGCACAGGATAGGGGGTAGGAGTTTGTGGGAGAGATGTGAATGAGATTATCAGGGTTGCTGTAGTGTTGAGGTAAGATTAATTTAGAAGGAAGGCATATAGAGGGTAAAATGATGGTGCTGGGTCCTTTGCTAGGAATTGATAGTATAGTATTGATAGTATAGTAGTGTAATTTTGCCCCATCCCCTGATATTCATTGACTTATTCACTTAAACACTAAGCAAAAGCTGAAACCAGAGAACTGAGTGTGGTTCAGAATGGTGCAGGTATGAGGATATATTGGTATGTCGGGAATGTAGTATACTGTTAAAGAGATTTCAGCAAGTATTTAAAATGTTAAGGCTGTTGGAGAGTCTGGTTAGAGTGTTTGGAAATTTGATTAAAAGAGTAGCAGTACAGGGAATGTATATGCACCCAATGTAGGGACTGTAGATTTTTTACAGGAGCTGACCAATTTGCTCTCACGGAGGGACAACTTCGCCCTAGTGATAGGAGGGGATTTTAATGCGGTGAACGACCGTACTTTGGATAAAAGACCTCCCACAAGAAATATAACTTCCCCTTTGTGGAAGCAGATGTTGTTGATGAGATCCACTCTCTGGCTCACGGACATCTGGCGACTACTGTATCCCACAGACAAGTCATACACTTTCTACTCGAATGTACACCATTCGTGGTCTAGAATTGACGCCATGTTGATAGCTGACTCCTTAGTGACGCAAGTGAGAAATACTGATATACATAACATCCTGATTTCCGATCATGCTCCAGTGTCTTTGACTTTGGAGAGGAACATACAATCGGGCGGCAACAGATTTTGGCGGTTCCCCAGCTATTTGTACAAGTCAGATGATTTTAGAAAATTTCTTACGAATAATTGGTTGAATTATCTGGATGACAGCCTACATTACTGGGATAAACCACATATTTTTTTGGGCGCAGCAAAGTCTGTTCTCAGAGGCCAGATAACCGAGTTTATCTTCAGGCATAAAAGGAAATCGGCTGCAACTTATCATTCGTTACACAATTCCATGAACGAAGCTCTTCATGAACACCTCCTTCTGTCAACTGAAGACTCATTACATAAATACACTCAAGCTAAACAGCTACTGAATGATTTTTTATTGTCCCAGGCCAAAAAAGATATAGTCTTTTCTCGTTATAAATATTACCAATGGGGAAACAAGACGGGACGTCTCTTAGCGACCATGTCCAAAAAACGACACCCCACTCGCTACATAACAGCAGTCAAAAATAGACACACAGGCCAATTACTCACAAATACTCAGGCGATTGTAAACCACTTTGAATCATATTTTACAAACTTATACTCCAGCCTTCCTTTTGATAGCGAGGCACATGAAGGGTTGCTGAGACAAGCGGTTGTACCTCGGTTGTCTCAAACTAAGGCTGAAACATTGATTGCGCCTATTACGATTTTAGAGATTGATGAGGCCATATCGAATCTTCATCTACATAAATCACCTGGGCCAGATGGTCTGTCAAACGAATTCTATAAAATTCTTCACCCACATATTGCTCCCACGCTACTCGAATTGTTTAACAATATCCTGCAACACCACACACCGTCCCATCATTTTAACACAGCTCACACTATTCTGATCCCTAAACCTAATCAAGACCCTCAGTTAGTGAACTCATATAGACCTATCACTTTACTAAACACAGACATCAAATTGTTTGCCAAAATACTTTCGGATAGATTGCAAACACTTCTACCGCACGCCCTGACCCCCCACCAACTTGGCTTTGTAAAAAATAAACACTCAGTTAAAGGGGTTCGCGCGGCTGTAGCGGCAAGCATTGTCTCTGCACAATCACGCTTATCCAAAAACATCTTACTGAGTCTAGACACAACAAAAGCCTTTGACACAGTATTGTGGCCCCACTTATACTCCGTACTACAACATAGAAATTTTCATCCTGATTTTATTAAGACAATACAATCTCTGTGTACATCTCCCTCCACTACCATCTTGATTAATGGTTTATGCAGTGACCCGATTATCATGCACAGGGGGATGCGCCAAGGCTGTCCCTTGTCCCCGCTTCTATTTAACCTGGCGATAGACCCTTTACTACGCGTCTTGCAAAATGACACCCAATTTGAAGGAATAAAAATTGGGCGAAGAGAAATTAAATTAACAGCGTTTGCTGACGACGTTCTGTTGTACATAGGAAACCCGTCAGACTCACTGCCTCACAATTTTAAACTTTTGCAAGCATACGGGAATGTTTCGGGTTACTGTATCAATTGGTCTAAATCAGTAGCACCCACATTGGGTTCCGGGAATTTTGCAAGAGATGGGATAGGAAACTTACCCTTAACATGGACGTCAGATTTCATTACATATCTGGGTATTCGGATTCCTAGAATTCCGAAACTACTGTATAGTTTAAATTTCACTCCAATAATACAAAGGATTACTGCTGAGCTGGAGAGCTGGAAATCTTTACAATTATCATACTTGGGGAGAGTCAACTTAATAAAAATGGTGTCATTTCCTCGTCTCATGTATATCATCCAAACCCTTCCAAGTGTACTTTCGCCCAGGGATATTCAATATTTGAACTTCTTGTTTAGAAAGTTTATATGGCAGGGAAGAAAAACACGAATTAGTTTACTTAAACTACAACAGCCAAATAGTCATGGCGGTTTGAATTTTCCTAATGTGGTTTGGTATTCTCAAGCTGCCCAATTGAGATATCTTTGTGATTGGTTACATAACCAGGAAAATTATACTAATACAGATTTGGAAAGGGAATTTTTCATAAGGTAGTGACCTGGTTAGCTTCTTGCATATGCATGACCGAGATATCTCAGCCCAAGGAAAAGATAACCCGCTTTTATGGTATGTTAAAAAACTGTGGGTAGGTATGAGGCACAAACACAACGTGAATGCACACAAATCTCTATTCCTCCCATTTATGGACAACCCAGAATTCCAGGAAGGAAACGCACGTTTCCCGTACAATATTTGGAGAACGGAAGGGATTCTTAATATTGGAAACTTGGTCGTTGTTCAGGATAAGAGGCCCTTGACGTTCCGGGAGGCAGCTGATAAATTTCCAGTGGTAGAGCCATACCCGATTGCATTCTTAATAGCTCAGCACTATGTTAGGAACACGGCTGGACAATTGTCTTTGACGGACTGGCATAACCCGGTAGATGATCTGCTCAAACAGGCCCCTATAATTAAGAAGGCCATTTCAATAGCCTATAAACACTTCCAGTTGGTCGTAGATTTCTCAACAAGATCAGAAGGCTTAGCGGCCTGGAAAACATATTTCCCTCACATAGAACTAGCTAATATTTTAAAGCCTCACACAATGGCATGTGTGACCCTCTCCTCTGCAAGATACAAAGAAATGTTTCTTAATATACTACACAGAACATACCTCGCTCCCCATAAGAGATTCCTGATTGGTCTTTCCTCATCTCATAACTGTTGGAAATGTGGCGGAGCCCAAGCAGATCTTTACCACTGCTTGTGGCTTTGCCCTTTGATTAGGGGTTTTTGGGTGCAGATCCATAGATATGTTATGAACAATTTAGTTAACTATTTACATTTAACACCAGAATGGGCACTTTTCGGCATTTTCCCAGACAATCAAGTAATGTCCAAAGGCAGCAAAAAACTGCTTTTAGCAGTAAGTGCTGCAGCCTTAAAGTCCATTTTACAAGTATGGATCCACCCGGAACCTCCGTCACTGGCTCTATTTAAAACAAAGTTATTTTACCTCTTTAGAATGGAATGGGTGGGAGTGATATTAGAGAAGGATAAGAAAGCAGAAAAGTTCTTTGATGTGTGGGAGAGCTATGTGGCCACACTGTCTACTTCTATAAAATCACAACTACATGAATCTTTAACGAATACTCTGTGGTATATGACCAGGGTACTGGGAGGTGACCCACCCATCGTCCTGTGATGCCTTTCTCTTGGATGTCCTTGGGGGCGGGGGGACGAGCGCAGACACTATTTCTATTGTTTCTTCTTTTGTTTTTGTTTTACTAATGTGTGTATTGGTAATCTTTGTCAACTAGAAGAGGCAACCGTTTTATTATTGTACTGTTATACCAGCACTTGTATGTGACACAGATGCTTTGTATACATTGGTAGTAATTATTTACCTCTTATTGAACCTTCAAATCACAAACAAGGACAAACTAAGTGCATCTAATTTCGAAGTTTATTGTGATAGGTTCATGACATGTACAAACTCTTTAAGATCTAATGTATCATGTTTGATGCTCAACACATGGCTTCAATAAATAAATATTTTTTAAAAAAAAAGAGTAGCAGTACAGGAGACATTGGCGTCAGTTGGCAAGGACTCTGGACCCTGCCCCACCAGCTGCCTCTCCAGAAATACGCTCCCACTGCTGCCTGGAGCCAGAAGGAGGCAAGGACACTTGCACAATGCAGACTGTGTTAACGCAGACTGTTTAAATGGCCGCAAGTCACATGTGGTGCAAGACTACTTACACAGGCTGCATTCATAAAGTCTGTTACATGTAAAACGTTAAGTACACCTCCCTCCTCCCACACGGCACCTTGTTTCCTCTGGTATATAAATCTGGTGCCCATAGGCCAATGCTTCCATTGATTTGGGGAGCTAGACCACTGACGGGGAAAGTCTTAGAAATAGTATGTGAGAGGAAGAAATAGTGTGTGAGAGAAGGTGTAGGTCAGATATAAATCTACTGTAGGTGAGGCTAATTTGAGATATATGAAGGGGAGGTGTGGTTGAAAGCTTCGTAAGTAAGGTTGAGTATATCACTTGCATTCTGGAGGACATAGGTAGCCTTTGCAGGAATGGGTTGGGTACGGAATCCTTGTAGTCACAATCTCGACTGTCAGTATGCCAACAGCGACATCCCAATGGTCAAAATGCAGCTAGATCTTGGTTAGTATTTTAACATTACCCCTAACTTACCCCTCCCGTAGCATAACCCTAACCGCCCCCTCCCACAGCCTGCACCGCTGCAGCCTAACCCTAACCTCTACCACAACCTAATCTTAACCCTACTTCTAGTGCTTAACCCTAACCCTAGAATTTTCTGTCAATATTCCACTGTTAGTATTCTGTCGGGTACTACGTGATTACCGGGATCCTGACCTCATCCCTGAGGGATCTGATAAGTCATATGGCAGATGTTGAGAAGTGATAGAGAAGTAGTCAGTACTTAGGTGAATGAAAATATTATAGCCTTAGTAAGATTATCACCCAAAATAGATGTGAGGATACCGGGTTAAAGTGTGCATTACTTACACCGATCGCCATCACTGACATGGGAAAGATAGCTTCCATAGCTCACAAAAGAACCTTGGTTCCTTTATGAGTCTGTACAGTTCTCACAGAATTATGCAATAGCAAGGTACAAAAGTAACTTTTTTACATATGCACTAGTTATACATGTAAACTGTCACCACACTATGTTCAACAGGTACTAGAGCATTAATATCAATAACAATTAAAATAAGATTATCATAAAAAGAACCACACAAAGGAACCCTCCACCCCCTAGGCAGTCAATAGTCACCTCTCAGGGCATATGAGCGCGCATCACTGCACGGCTGTGAGACTGCAGCAGACTATCTGCTGCTTGGAGAAGTTCCGCTGGGAAACGCCATGCTTCTCAGGAAAATGGCTTCCCTGAATCCCAGGTAGCATGTCCTGATATGTCCATCTACCAGTCTTGGTAGCGACAGACTACCAGTCAACCCAGCTTCTGGGGTACACTGGGCTTACCGGTCCAGGGGATTCCCCTGAGTGGAAATGGGGTCCACTGCTGCTGGAGTTATCTTTCAGGAACCGCAATTCCACATTCCAGGTTATTCCATGTCAGGACCTCCAACAAAGAACCTAAGGAACTGGTGCAGCTGATTTTTAACCCCTTGATCCAATGCAAGGACTGGGTGGATTTTCAATCTAAGGATGTAAATGTGTCCTGGGACAGCCTCAAACCCCTGTCATGTTAGTCCTAAAAGTCATATTGCAACTACAGAAGTTCCAAGGCTGTAGCAAGGAATGGGGGTTTCGGGCAAACCTTGCCCTGAGCCTCATTTAACAAAAAAAACAGGAGGAATGGAAACCATTCATCAATACCTGCATATGGTATAAAGGGTTTGGAGAGCCTGGATAGAAGTGGATGGAAAGACAACTCTCCAGAGGGTCTCAAACAAGTGATACCAAGTTATAAGGTTGAAAGCTTTTTCTGCGACAGCTGGGAACTCGCCTTCCAAAGACTGGCTCATGGACAATAGTTTATTGATTTTTGTGACCTTATGAAATAGCTTTTAGTCACTCTGCCATAATTTTAGTGAGAATCTTATAATCCACATAAAAGAGAGACATGGGTATATATTTACAAGCTCACGATTTTGACCGATTTAGTTTTTTCCCCAAATTGTCATCTCGGGAATTTACTAAACAGAAATCTCGGCAGTGATGAGGGCATTCGTATTTGTTTTGAGGGCAGAGAAAAAAAAATACAAATTAATACACCATTGGTCAAACACGGCTGTTTAGGTATACAACACAGTAATTTACCAACCAATCGTATTTGCAATCTCCACCGTGAATTGGCTATCGCGACCGTGAATAAATGCGATTCGTGTAAAAATGCGGAAAAAAATAGACCTGCTTTTATAAAGCGTATTTACGTGTCTCTAATTCAACATTAATCACACCTGCATTTTAGTGCCTCTAAAAGGGACCTAAGCACATTATTCAAATCCCTCACTCTGAAATGTCTGCTGGCGTGTGTAGCAGTGATTTATTGTGTGCTGTGGGATTCCTGAGACTGCTCCATCAGTCTGGAAGAAACCAGGGCCATGAAACTGGACATGGTCAGCAGGTTGAGCAGGTTCTGCAGAGGCTGCGCAGGCCTCGTTTTTTTAGGGGGCGTTTAAACTTAAACGCTTTGGCCGATGACCAGGTCATACAGATGTTCCGGCTCCATAAAAACAACAATTTCCGTCTGTATGACCATGTCAAACTGGACCTAGACCCTGAGACAGCACGCTCTCGCTCTGTCTCAGGCCTGCACAAACTCCTGGCTGTGTTGCACTTTCTGGCTACTAGCAGTTTTCAGGCTGTGTGTGAGGATGTCATTGGAATCTCACAGCCCACCTTTTCCAAGTACTTAAATTAGGTGAGGTATACAATACATACTCCTCTATCTCAAAGCATTTGATCTGTAATGTAACATTAGACGGTCTTGTTGTTATTAGGCATCACTTCACTCACCTTATTTTTACCCATGTACACACAGGTGTTGGCTGCATTGCAACCCCACATAGATGCCTCTATCTGCTTCCTTACCCAGGAGTCGCAGTGGCATGCAGTCAGGGTAGCTTTCTATGGTATTGCTGGAATGCACTCGTGCCATAGAGTGCACACACGTTGAGCTGTGACCACCTAGGGGCAGGCAGTATATTTATACTAACAGACATCTGGCCCACTCCACTAATATCCAGGTGGTTTGTGATTCAAGCCTTAAAATGATGAGTGTTGTTGCGGGTTACCATGGCGGCTGCCATGACTGCTTCATCCACAGTCAGTCATCCCTCTTTGATAAATTTGAGGCCGGACAAATGCGCGATGGATGGATGGCTGCTGAGTATGTAACTAGATATGTGTTTTTGTTTTGGTGTGAACAACATTGCCATTATTGGCGCAATATGTGTCCGAATACATACTTTACAATGTGCCCTATATATGGTATTGATGGAACGTGCTCGGTGCCATATATTGCACACCCGTTGAGCTGTGACCACCTAGGGGCAGGCAGTATATTTATACTAATAGACATCTGGCCCACTCCACTAATGTCCAGGTGGTTTGTGATTCAAGCCTTAAAATGATGAGTGTTGTTAAGGTTACCATGGCGGCTGCCATGACTCCTTCATCCTCAGTCAGTCATCCCTCTTTGATAAATTTGAGGCTGGACAAATGCGCGATGGATGGATGGCTGCTGAGTATGTAACTAGATATGTGTTTTTGTTTTGGTGTGAACAACATGGCCATTATTGGCGCAATGTGTGTCCGAATACATACTTTACAATGTGCCCTATATATGTTTTTCAGGTGATGGGGGATATGGCTGCTTCTCTTGGCTTATGACTCCATTGTCCCGCCCTGATTCCCCTGCTGAACACAATTACAATCATGCACATAAGTCCACGCGGAATGTGATAGAAGGATGTTTTGGTGTCCTGAAATCTAGGTTTCGGTGTTTGGATAAGTCTGCTGGCCTTTTGTTGTATAGTCCCTTAAAGGTGACTAAAATTGTGTTCTGCTGCTGTTTTCTTCATAACATGTGTTTGCAACAGCATCTGCCACATGTTGAGGAGGAGGATGAAGAAAACAGTCAGCAAGTAGGGGAGTTAGAAGTATCTGGCGACACTGTGAGTATAGATATAGGGAGGCAGGTAAGGCAAGAACTGATCCAGCTCCATTTTGGCCGTAAGTATATGTGTTTGTGTTGTTCTTGTATTTATTTTTTTATTACACAACCCAAATGCCTTTTCTATATAAATGTGTCTCTCTCTCTCTCTATAGATCTAGATTTCAGTTTATGTGTATTATATGTGTTTCTCTGTATCTATTGTGTTGCAGTTAGATATCTATATGTCTCTCTCTCTCTCTCTCTCTCTATATATATATATATATATATATTTATTTATTTATTTTTTCTAACAGATATATATGAAGTAAGCCGTCAAAACCTAACAATTGTGGTTTATGTATGGTTTGTTGGTTTTGGTTTGTGGCTCATTGTAATGTGTGCTGCATATTTGCGTGCTACTCAACAATACATAATGTGAATTGAGTAATGTTAGACATATGTCTAGGCCACATTGTATAAATGGGAACATACACAATATTTATTCATGTTTTATCTAATTGATGCTGTAATTCATCATGTTATAGATATGGTATGGAAGAACTGCGCTAATTAGTACCACACAAACTTACTAAGCTGGATGCTGCTGATATACTATAAGTAGGTGTACTACAAAACACCTACTATAGAGAGATATAGTTGTAAAAAGGAGATAGTTCAGCGCATCCCTTTCTTATTCTTATTTGTATCAATATTAAAATTTAAAAAAAAATATATACAGAGATTTTTAATAAGCAGATTTCCAGAGTCTAGTATAAAAGGATATATAAATTTTATTATTAATAAAGACCATGGATAATAAAATAAAGAATTCCTTTAAAAAGGTAAGTACCGGTACAACAGACTCTAAAACATACAACATATAAACAATACAAGACATACAAACAAAAAAACTTCCTGTGGGTACACTGACAAGCGATTTACCCCACTAGGAATGATACAATTAGTTGGGCTGTAATGGTGTTTGCCACTTGATATCAAACAATGTCCTTATAACGAAAACTACCTGGTTTTCAGCTGAGATAGCTCAGTCCAAACATTAATGTTGTATTTAAAGTCACTGTAGCTGCTCAGTAGCTGATGTTCTCAGTCCTCTTATAGTTATTGGCACTGTCTCTGCTCCTATTTATGCATTTGTTTTAGCACAAGAGCGCTGACTGAAAGAAGATATAAATAGATCCTACCGTTGTATGGTGGAGAAATAAGATTTCCTGTTTAGAGCGTGATTTCTCAGTCCATGAGATGTCCGCGATAGCGGTGGTGTTTGTCTGCCGGCAGACGTCCCGACTCCCCGTAACTCACTTCCGGGTGGCTGTGTGAAGCGGCTTTGGCGGCTTGCTTCTAGGCGGCTGTACGGAGCGGGATCTGTTGCTCCATGATCGACGCGTTTCACCTTACACAGAAGGCTTCGTCAGGATTGTGAAATAATGGATTTGACAACCCAGCGCTATTTAAATGATTCCCACGGACTCCATTTCACTTCCGCCCTTAATTTAAATGGAGTTACTTGCCTCCTTGCCCTTAGTGCAGTACATATATTAATATATAGCAATCTAAACATAAAAGACAAGACCATAACGAGGAACACAAAGACACACATCTATAAACATAATATATATTGAAAATATATGCATATGTAAAGAAATATATAAATATATATATATATATATATATGCATAGGTGTAACGAAAAGGAAAGAGCTATTATACTATATATTTGAAATATTAGATTATACTGGATTAATTCATTATTTCTTAATTAATTTATTTGTGGTATCTGCTTCGGTATTTATAGGAAATAAAAAAGTTTATAAAGGGGGGGGGGGATTTTTTCCTTACAATTCATTATTTTCACCCACAGAAAAAAACATATTTTTCATAAATGTAGTACATAGACTGCATATGTTTTATACTAGTATTTCAAGGTGATATACTTAATATAATAAAACTGATATGAATAAAGTAAGGACAACATTTTTTTTATTTAATATAGATAGAGAGTGTATGTAAATATAGTATATATGGATAAAGAGTTTTTCACGGAATAATAGGGTATACAAAAAAGCTAAACCAGAGGCGGGTACAAAGATAATTCTTATTTTATGACCCTGTATCCAATGTTATTTCTATGACAACCTATTTTTATCTTAGAAAGGGTACAATTTCCATATCCAGGTTAAGTCCCCTAGGTGCCATAGTACCCATTTCATATATCATCCTTGTCTCTTCTTTTGAGAGGATATCTTCCATGTTCCCACCCCTCAGGGGTCTTTTGATCTGCTTTAGTCCAATAAATTGTAACAACCCTTGGTCCGAATTATGTGCTTCTTTTAAGTGTATCGGTATACTATGGTTTGTATGTTCATTCTTAATATTGCATAAGTGCTCTTGGATCCGGATATGTAATTTTCTTTTTGTTTTGCCAATATACTGTAGGCCGCATGGGCACCACAGCATATAAATAACTCCAGCGGTATGGCAGCTCAATCTATCGGTAATAGTAAACACTTTCCTATTGGAATTGGATGTGGTTGTCTTAATTATTCTTGTTGAGTTCTGTCTGGTCTTCTTGCAGGCTGTACAGACACCACAACGTGAAAACCCCTGATTGTTCAATATTTTCTCTGTTTTGATTGTCGTAAATTGGCTCCT
This sequence comes from Pseudophryne corroboree, assembly GCF_028390025.1. Lineage (NCBI taxonomy): Eukaryota > Metazoa > Chordata > Amphibia > Anura > Myobatrachidae > Pseudophryne > Pseudophryne corroboree. The sequence goes on along the minus strand of NC_086447.1, from coordinate 645,319,509 downwards.
AACTAGAGAAGTCTTGAGGGTGGGTGCTCTTCTGTACACCAAACGAGGGCGAGAAGGAATTTCATCTTTGAGGTCTTCGTCTGTCTTTAGGATATGCCAATGACGCTGGAGACTGTTTTCCAGGAGTTTACTTTGAGCTGAGTAATCGGATATGAAGATTACATCTTTTGGGCCTTCCACTTTTTTCACTTTATATTTCAAAAGTCCATCTCTCTCCATCTTGCTGATTTTTTCTTTCTCATTTTCAAGGTTTATCACATTATAATGTTTCGCCTTGAAGTTTTCCAACATAATTGATGATTGCTGTTCAAAATCAATTGCTCTGGAGCAATTTCTCCTTATTCTTTTAAACTGACCCCCAGGAATGTTAGTTATCCAATTTTTATGATGGTTGCTTCGTGCACTCAAGTTTCTGTTGCAGTCTGTTGGTTTTGTATACGTTCTTGTCTCCAATTTTTTCTCGTCCACAAAAATTGTTAAGTCCAAGAAATTGATGGATATTCTGCTTGTACTATGAGTAAATTCTAGATTGATATCATTTTCATTCAGTTGATTCAGAAATATGTCTAGATATTCCTGTGTACCTTTCCAGACAATTATTATATCGTCAATGAATCTTGCCCACAATTTAAGGTTATTTTCTATGGAGGTGTTATTCCAGATTGTATTTCTCTCCCATTCTGCTAAAAACAGGTTTGCATAAGATGGCGCAAATTTGCTGCCCATAGCAGTTCCTTTTATCTGCACATAAAAGTCGTCACCAAATTGGAAATAATTATGCTGTAATATGAAGAACATCGATTGCACCAGAAACTGTATTTGTTCTTTTTTAAGGTTGGTGTCCTCTTCCAGTCTTCTCTTTACATGTCTGCATCCATCCTTATGTTGTATACAAGTATATAAGGACTTGATGTCACAGGTGGCCAGGATTAGGTCTTCTTCCCATTCTACTTCTTTCAGCATATTTATTATATGTGTAGTAACTTTTATATAGCTTTTCTGTTTAACTACTGATGGTTGTAAATATTTATCCACATATCCTGAGAGGTTAGATGTTAAAGACCCTATACCCGCAATAATCGGTCTTCCAGGTGGGTTCTTCATATCCTTGTGGATCTTGGGTAGATGGTAGAAAACCGGCATAATTGGATTTTTTTGATCCAAGAACTCAAACTCTTTTTTATCCAGGATACCACTTTTTAGGCCTTCCTTCAATTAAGTTGTCAATTTTTCTGTAAACCCAATTGTTGTATTTGTTTTCAACCTCTGATATGTAGTTTCGTCCTTTTTTGTCAAATGATAATACATTTTTGGACAGGTGGAATGCAGCACTTGATTCTTGTTCCAATAATCTTATGAAGTTAATTATTGAGGATAGAGAACTTTCATTGAAAAAAATTGAAGAAAGTATTGAAAAAATCAGAAAGAGAATAGAGCCTCTAAAAAATCTGGAAGACTTCAAGAAACTAGATACTCTTACTAAAAATAAAATAAGAAGAATTGAGGAAGAAACTATTGAACAGAAGAAACGCAAATTCAATAGGGATTTGGAGGACTACCAGTACGATTATAGGAATTGGAAGAGAGATTCTGTACAATATCAAAGTAGAGAGGAACAAGGCAATTGGAAAAATGATGCATCAAGAAACATCAGATATGATAGGGAAAATGAACCAAGAAGACAAGGTCAAAATCGATAAGAGCAGTCACCTTATGGGAGGCAAGATGGAATGACTAGAGACAGTCGAAAGATTGCAGATAGATACCAGCAGAATCAATCTGGAATACGAAGAAACAACTATATATATTACCCATATAGGAATACAACATACGCCACACAAGGTAGAAACCTTGATGAAAGAAAAAAGAAGAATTGGAGGGAAGAAGAGAAGATCACGTCAGTACGTTATCCAAACGAACAGACCCTCAGATGAAGCTTTAATCAAGGAAGACAGGACATACAAGAAGAGATTAATGTGTCAGCAAACACCTTGATGAATAGATTAATAGACAAATTAGAACATCCTATCAATATAAGAAGGCCAAGAGAGGAAAAAAAGATGAGGAGTATGAAGATCCTGATGAATATATGGATGCTTTTTTAGGCATGGCCTACAAGGAACATTATCTAATGGAGCAAAAAGCAATACCAAAGCAGTTATCATCCCAACAAGACAAGGGGAAGAGAAAGAGAAGACAGCGAAGTACAAGTATAAGCGAGGAAAGCGGGGAGGGACTAGGAACAACCACAAAAAAGAACAACAAGAGAAAGAAAAACGAAAAAAGACGTCAACAGAAGGCATCTTCAACCTGAGCAGCTATGAACTCACCAACACAGAAGTAAAGATTCTACAAAAAGGGTTAAAGTTTGCCCCTACTAACAAACTTAACAAATTTAACACCTTTATTGACCTGCAAAAATTCATTAGAAAATTAACTTTGAAAAAATTCCATAAGACCCACGAAATAAGATCAAATAAAATAGAACATGAAAATATATATGTACATTCAGGACTGAAAGAACCCTCCTTATTTTATCCACAACATCTTAAGAGCCATTCGATCAAAACTTTCCAGAAATTAGTAGAGATGGACATAGAAAATATGCCAACGACAATACCAAGGAATAAATGGAATATCTCCAAAGAGGAAAAAGAAGCATTAAAATCCCTCAGCAAAAATCCTGATTTAGTCATTAAACCAGCCGACAAGGGTGGAGGAATAGTAATCATGGACAAGATGATGTATGTGAATGAGGCTATGAACCAATTAAAGGACGAAACTACATATCAGAGGTTGAAAACAAATCCAACAATTGGGTTTACAGAAAAATTTACAACTTTATTGAAGGAAGGCCTAAAAAGTGGTATCCTGGATAAAAAAGAGTTTGAGTTCTTGGATCAAAAAAATCCAATTATGCCGGTTTTCTACCATCTACCCAAGATCCACAAGGATATGAAGAACCCACATGGAAGACCGATTATTGCGGGTATAGGGTCTTTAACATCTAACCTCTCAGGATATGTGGATAAATATTTACAACCTGCAGTAGTTAAACAGAAAAGCTATATAAAAGATACTACACATATAATAAATATGCTGAAAGAAATAGAATGGGAAGAAGACCTAATCCTGGCCACCTGTGACATCAAGTCCTTATATACTTGTATACAACATGAGGATGGATGCAGACATGTAAAGAGAAGACTAGAAGAGGACACCAACCTTAAAAAAGAACAAATACAGTTTCTGGTGCAATCGATGTTCTTCATATTACAGCATAATTATTTCCAATTTGGTGACGACTTTTATGTGCAGATAAAAGGAACTGCTATGGGCAGCAAATTTGTGCCATCTTATGCAAACCTGTTTTTAGCAGAATGGGAGAGAAATACAATCTGGAATAACACCTCCATAGAAAATAACCTTAAATTGTGGGCAAGATTCATTGACGATATAATAATTGTCTGGAAAGGTACACAGGAAGATCTAGACATATTTCTGAATCAACTGAATGAAAATGATATTAATCTAGAATTTACTCATAGTACAAGCAGAATATCCATCAATTTCTTGGACTTAACAATTTTTGTGGACGAGAAAAAATTGGAGACAAGAACGTATACAAAACCAACAGACTGCAACAGTTACTTGAGTGCACGGAGCAACCATCATAAAAAATGGATAACTAACATTCCTGGGGGTCAGTTTAAAAGAATAAGGAGAAATTGCTCCAGAGCAATTGATTTTGAACAACTTCAAGGCGAAACATTATAATGTGATAAACCTTGAAAATGAGAAAGAAAAAATCAGCAAGATGGAGAGAGATGGATTTTTGAAATATAAAGTGAAAAAAGTGGAAGGCCCAAAAGATGTAATCTTCATATCCGATTACTCAGCTCAAAGTAAACTCCTGGAAAACAGTCTCCAGTGTCATTGGCATATCCTAAAGACAGACGAAGACCTCAAAAATGAAATTCCTTCTCGCCCTCGTTTGGTGTACAGAAGAGCACCAACCCTCAAGACTTCTCTAGTTAGGAGCCAATTTACGACAATTAAAACAGAGAAAATATTGAACAATCAGGGGTTTTCACGTTGTGGTGTCTGTACAGCCTGCAAGAAGACCAGACAGAACTCAACAAGAATAATTAAGACAACCACATCCAATTCCAATAAGAAAGTGTTTACTATTACGGATAGATTGAGCTGCCATACCGCTGGAGTTATTTAAATGCTGTGGTGCCCATGCGGCCTACAGTATATTGGCAAAACAAAAAGAAAATTACATATCTGGATCCAAGAGCACTTATGCAATATTAAGAATGAACGTACAAACCATAGTATACCGATACACTTCAAAGAAGCACATAATTCGGACCAAGGGTTGTTACAATTTATTGGACTAAAGCATGTCAAAGTCGAAAAGTATTGCAGAACACACATTACATACAAACCACACACACATGCCCGCTGCGCGTGCACTTGTTCCGCCGTGCGTGCACATATACGCAATTTGCGTATGGTCGCTCCTGCGGTCCTGCGCGTGGTATGGGTATTTACGGCAGAGTTTGTGAACGCATGGAGGGCTATCAAAACATTACATATTTAATCCAAATAGTGCACATTGTACACATAGTCCCCCTTGCACCACATCAGAAAATTATAGCTGTTTAAATGGTAACAGAACAAAGGGATTCACCTTTACAGGATAGGAGGGGACAGAACAAGGTTACAAGGTGGTGTTTGGTATCCAGCTGTAGGGTATTTTAAGGGAAACATTCTGGTGTTGGTTTGCGGAAGATCGCATGTTTCTGAGGATAGTTATGTGCAGAAGCAGAATATAGATATAAACTGTATTTACTGTACATTATGTATGCAGCGGGAATCCAGAGGAGACTACCTACAAGAGCAGTGAAAATAGACATTGCCCACCTATTCAAACAGACCTATGACCTCTCCTGTACTGTAAATGACCATCCCTGTGTCCAATGGACAAAGAGATTACAGTATCCATTGTGTTATGTTTAGGATGAAGTGAATAAAGAGAGCCTGCAGCAGGCTTGGACACACAAGACTCTCAACGCAATCAACCTGATTGCGGAGGACCTGGCCGGGTTGCGCAAGCGAATCTACTCATGTATGTTTATTGACTGTAGCCATTTACTCTGTTGTATTGTAGTGCATAATTTGTATTGTTAACCCCCTTTCAGAAATATTGCTCTGTGGTGTTGGAACCCAGTGATTAACTACAAATCGGTGTTGTGTCCTCTTTTCCCTGCTAAGGTTTAAAGTGTAATAGCATCACACTGCATTGCTGCATAAGGTTTAAAGTGTAATAGCATCACACTGCATTGCTGCATAAGGTTTAAAGTGTAATAGCATCACACTGCATTGCTGCATAAGGTTTAAAGTGTAATAGCATCACACTGCATTGCTGCATAAGGTTTAAAGTGTAATATCATTGCATTGCATTACTGCGAAGGTTTAAAGTGTATCTAAGTGTGTGTAAGGTATAGCTTTCATTCCTGCATATCCTTTTTAATAACAAATATATACATCAATGAGCTTTGGAACTCGGATAATGTGTGGGTGTATTGTTTTCTCTTAAGGGATACAGCGTTTGCGATGTACAGCGCATTTTTATCGTATATGGTAATAAGATGTGCCTTGCGTCTGCAATATATATTAGAGCGGGCATTTTAAATATTTGTGAGAAATCTAAAAATGGCATTCATAGATGGGGGCTCTGGTCCGCGACATCACGAGAAGCTGATGAAAAAGTCATATCCGTGTGTATTGTGTTGTGTTATTGGTAAGATGCTGATATGAAAATGTCAAGGGACAATGCGTTTCTCATAATATTTAAGATGCTAAAATGTATTTTTATTGTTGCAAAACAAGGTTCAAACAAGTCATAGTGTGTTTGATTCAGATTGGATTGTTTATCTGTTAAATAGGTTTAAAAGTATATTTAAAAGTTGCAGCATAGCTTTGATATAGTTTTTATTTTTAACTCAGGCTGACTCATGTTAATATAGATTTAAGTACAAAGGAGCAAGGTAGCAGAGTACCGCAGACCAGAAGGTCAGCGAGGTTTAGAGTACTGCAGACCAGAAGGTCAGCGAGGTTTAGAGTACCGCGGCCCAGGGGGTCAGCGAAGATACCCATATAGGCTTTTTTTTTGTTGATACGCTCCGGCTGAGGTTTCGCAGCCTGAAAATTGATTCCATTGGTCGTACGGCGGATAAGTAACAAGTACCTATACGCTGTGCGATTGGACCGCGCGTTTGTGGGTGCAATACTTAGCGCAACGTGATACTCTTTTTACGAGTTTTGCGTAAAATCGCGGTATCATTAGCGCTGGATATAGCATACGCAAGCGTGATTTGTGTATAATAAAGGTTAAGGGAGTTTTCGCTGGTCTCTCTCAGGAAATCTCCAACAGCCAATATTTACTGGAAAGGGTAAGTTATTCCCAGAAACTTCCAGTAAATAGAGGTTACACAGGGGCCCTAGGTTGGGTACATTGCCTGCGCTATCAACAGTGTATGGTAGTACTGGCCAACGTGGGCGTGAGTGGGTGAAAGCACTCGGAGAACTTTCACCGTTGCCTTATATTGAGTATTTTGTTTTTTTTGTGGGATTAGCCGAAAGGGTAATACCTGCAAATTATGGGGGCCAGTTGCTCAAGTAAGGGACGTGCAACCAGGGTTCAGGTTGACATACCGCGGCCCAGGGGGTCAGCGAGGTTCATTTAGAGTACCGCGGCCCAGGAGGTCAGCGAAGTTCATTATGTGTGAAAAGTATGGTTCACACACAGAGAAGTTTTATGCAATGAATGGGAACGTATGACTGTGGAAGATAGGGAACCATTCCCTAAGGTAGGCAGTTTTGAACCAGAGGTATTGCAGAATTTAAGGATTAGGATATGTCTGATAAAATCCCGAAAACAAAGGGTCAGACATACAGATTGTTTAAATTTATGGCAGCAAGAGGGGGATATGCAAGGAGAATTAGCTAATGCAGCAGGTTCCAAACCTAGCGGGAATGAGAACACAAACACACCATTGTCGACACAGGTCGAAGGGGAACAGAAGGCTACAGTCAATGATACATCCGTAAATGATAGTAATATGAAAGAGCAATGTATTAACCCTAACTTTTGCAAAATGTATCCTGTTTTGAAGTCTCTCCAAGGTTTTAGGTCACAGGAAGATGAAGGATTCAGCCAAATCGCAGCTCTCCTCCAAGCAGTCACCTTGCAGGAAACTCAGGTGGGGCCTGTCCAACCAGGTAGTGCAGTAATAATATTCCCCAATGAAAGAACTGGTGAGGTCACAGCTACCGGTAAGTGTGAGACAGTTCATTGCACAGAGACAACAACACCTCACAGTAAACAAATTAGAACGGAATGGTAGAATTACACCCTGTCTTGGAAATGGTAAATCCCAATGGGGGAACCGATAGTCAGGGAGTAGTCCTCACCAGGAATAATGCAATCTATTGTCTGTGGTCCAGAGATGAGCTGCGATCAATCATTTCAGAATTCCCCGACCCTCGGAAGCATGTAGCCAGATGTCAGAATTTTTTAGAGATCTGGGTAATGTGTATGAACCGACAAACAAACACTGGCGGATATTTTTGAAAGCGTGCCTACCTCCCAATATTGACACCCAAAAATGTATCACTGATTGTAGATTAGAGTCGAATAGTCTTATGACTGACAAAACACAATCAGGAGAACTTACAGCAAATTAACATGCAACTAGAGTTGTTTTTCCCCACAACTGTTAAGTGGAGAAATATTTTCTCCATAAAACAGAGGGAAAATGAAATGACATCTGAATACTTCCATCAGGACCTGCAAATAATAGATACATGGGGGTATCAGATACAGGGAACGATGCGAATTACAGGGAGGTAGCTGTTTCTGTATTAATGGACGGACTCAATCAGACAGTGAGGGACAGAGTACAAAACTCTTTGCCTGGTTGGAGAGGGGTCACAGTAGCTTGCCTTAGAGAGTGCGCAATTGAACACCATAGGAATATTGCTAGGCGTAGGAAACTGCAAGAGGAGAGGCTGAAGATTGAAAGTATGCAGGCTCTTACACCAAAGTCTCATCAGCCCAAACCCCAAAACCCTAAAAGTAACAAAAGACCGAGAATATGTTACATTTGTAAAAATAAAGGACATTTTGCTAGAGATTGTAAGAGTAGTACAGCACATAGCCAATATAGACCCCTAGACAGAGTAAACAAGCCACGTTATTAAACACATTGACGGGATCAAGGTACATATATTAAGGAATCACGAGCCACATATATAAAACACAGATTCGGTTAATGGGAAGAGCAGAATAAATGCAACTTTACCCTTCTGACAGAACTTACTGGGGTTAGGAGGAGGCCTCTAAACTTCTGCTTCTCTCTCTAGCAGAAGTGACCTCTAAGTAACTTAACAGGAGTTTTGTTAGAGATGGTATACATATAGAGTGCTCCCACCCAGGAAGCACAAAATATGTTAGATACCCACGAAGACTAATGTTGCATTTCACTGTTTTAGATGCATGTCACAGGTAGAGGAAATTATCTCAAGGATACCGGGTTCCCTATGAACTTAAAATGGACAAGACACTGGATTGATGGCTGGGATAGTCCCAGTAGAGATATAACACACATAGAATTTTTTTTAAGGGGAACAGACCGATTAGGGAATCATTCCCCGTAGTGCCCAATCCAGATGTCAAACTTTGTAAAATCTTCTTTGCCTTTACAAGCTTACCTGTTACTAAACTCTATGTGATTGGTTTTCAAAAGCTCCCTCTTCATCCTCTTACGTTCACTGACAGGATTACAGTTCAAACGTCACATGCCTACTCGGTCTTTTCAGAGGTCTGCCCAAACCCAGTATATCTCACCAGCACAGGGACACCAGTATCAGTGTGCCTGGACATGCACAAAGGGTGGAGAATGGGAATATTGGTGAAGGGAGACTGTGCATAGATACCGATAGACATGATGGTTTGACAGCCTGATGGTGAACGCAAATCTGACAAATTTTCTTTTTATTATTTCCACTCTCTTTTCACTTTCCACAGATGGTTTACTTCACACAACTGATAATACACAACAGTTAAACACATTGAAATGCAAGATTTATGTTCCCTACAGAAAGGTCGCTGACCCGGAGAGAACCCGTGACAAAGAGCAGAGTGTAGAGAACATCGTATCACTGGAGTGTCTGTTCCGGGAAGGTTGAGAGGCAGGACTGTTGAGACGGCACCTGAGCACGGAGAACAACAAGACCAGAGGCGGTTGTCGCACCAGTTTTTTTATTTTCTCCATCTCCCACTACCCTCCTTCTCTTTCTCCCCCTTCTCTTCCCTTGACAAGATGGACTTACCCCAAGAGACTGCGTTCCGGGTTTTCCTGTTAATCCTGTTGTTGACCAGGACAGTCTGTTTCGGTGAGGGTCCCAGAGAGGTCGAGAAGGGATCTGGAATGGGTTCTGATGGCAAGGACGGATTTTAGATTCTCAAGAACAACACATCACTCGAACAAAGGCGAGTATCAGAAAGCGCTCTGGTAGTCAATGAGCTCGGAGGCACTGTGAAGGGTTATTGTCTGAAGAAAATTGCATTTGTAGAAATTGTGAGAACATAGTCGAGGATGGGTGCATCCAAAGGTGTCAGTCCAGCCTTAATATCAACATGGACCGTCATTCATTGAGTGATTACCACTCACTAGTGGGTAAGGTCTTAAACCAGACAGAATGCTGGGTGTGCTCACAAGTACCTCAAGGTCAGAGCAAGTCAGGATTAGTACCATACCCTTTAGCAATAGATGAGGTACTCGAATTACGGGGTGGGAGACCGGTGGACAAGAAATTTAATATTTCTAAGCCCCCTAGCTTGAAGCTCCACCAGTATCATGTAGATAGATCCTTAGTGTGTTTCAACATTTCCAATTACCGAAAACCGGGAAATTGGGAAGTGACCTGGAATAACCAAACAATGACCTTTTCACACAGAGCTGATAGGATACCCATAGACTCTGAACTTGTACGCCAAATAGCCAACAGTGGAAGGTATTTCCGGTATAGGTATACTCGAGGAAGCAAGACCATGTGGGTTGGAAAAGTATCACCAGGGTACTGTGCTCATATCATCCAGCCCGATACTTATACAGAGCAGATGGGAGAACTAGGGATTGGGTTTTTCACTTGGAAAGTTTGTAATATGGTGATGTCATATTTTGTCCCCTATGTTCTCCCCGATGATGCCTATTTCATATGTGGGAGGAAGGCGTATAAGTGGCTTGCCCCGAACTCAGAAGGATTGTGTTATATTGGAAGAGTGTTGCCAGAGGTCATGACCATAACCCATGATAAGATGAAAGACGTTCACCGCAGTGCTCAGGCTCCTTATACTCATACTCACTATGAACACATCGTCAAGAGACACCTCATAGAGAGGACAGAGCACGTAGCCTCTGATTTGATCCACAACTCCACCGGGATTCAATTCTTTCTCGCATTAGACATCACCCGTACTACCAGAGGAATTATAAATTATAGGTATATCCATGCGCTGGCGAACTTGATAGATAATATCACTGAGATGTATGACGATACCTTCAGGTATACAGGAAGGGAGTTACAAGCTTACAAGAAGGAATTGATTCAGCACAGGATGGTCCTTAATTATGTCACAGCCGTGACGGGTGGGTACTGTGTCACTTTGGCAACTCAATACGGCATGAAGTGCTGTATGTATATCACGAACAGCACTGACGACCCCACGGAGATCATCGATCAAAAGATGGATGATATTTTACAGTTAAAGTGGGAGTTCCGGAGGAGACACAACCTTACCCTGACTGCTGTGAGTAATGAACTGACTCATGGTTGAACCCACGCAATTGGTTCTCAGGTTTAGGAGAGTGGGCTCAAAATATTAATATGAGTGTAGGGAAGTTTCTCCTTTGTATCCTGGGAGTTGTCATAATTATTGGCTTGATATTTAGGTGTGTTCGAATTCTAACGCGGCGCAAACACGGCACAAAATTGATGAGTCTAAGGAGCGGGGGCGCTGTTACAGCAGCAGATTTCATTTACGACCCATCCATAGAGACAGTGTTGTGATAAGGATTGCAAATGAATTCCATGGCCTGTTTCTTTCACCCATTTTTCCTTTGTCTCCCCCTCTGCCCAGATACACCCATCCGGAAAAGACATCGACCATACCCAAGAATGTTTATGAAAATGTTATATGAATGTATTTTAGATATGTGTCTTATCTTCATCTCTACTACCTTCAGTTAATGACACACATAGTCGACAGGTGATATCCACATATACTAGCACTCACATATGTTCCCCCTCCATGTATCATCAACTAAATGTGCACCCCATTTGTTGGAACAAGAAGCCTAAAAGAGCTCGGTAGTGTTTGTTGGCCCACTTACAGACCCTTAATACGGGATAAGAAGGATTTAATGTATACTTCGCAATACCTCGAAGCTTATCTAGAACATGTACGGCATGATGATACATGCCCCTCAGACATGGATTCATACATACATACTTTTTACTGTCCCACTAGGTCATACATTTCCCACCTACAACTCTCCCCCGACCATCATCGTCTGTAAATATTGCTTTAATATTTTTCTGTTTAGTGATTAGATAGTGGCAGTTATTGGTGACTGACAAAGAGTGGACTGTCAAAGTCGAAAAGTATTGCAGAACACACATTACGTACAAACCACACACACATGCCTGCTGCGCGTGCACTTGTTCCGCCGTGCGTGCACATATCCGCAATTTGCGTATGGTCGCTCCTGCGGTCCTGCGCGTGGTATGGGTATTTACGGCAGAGTTTGTGAACGCATGGAGGGCTATCAAAACATTACATATTTAATCCAAATAGTGCACATTGTACACATAGTCCCCCTTGCACCACATCAGAAAACTATAGCTGTTCAAATGGTAACAGAACAAAGGGATTCACCTTTACAGGATAGGAGGGGACAGAACAAGGTTACAAGGTGGTGTTTGGTATCCAGCTGTAGGGTATTTTAAGGGAAACATTCTGGTGTTGGTTTGCGGAAGATCGCATGTTCCTGAGGATAGTTATGTGCAGAAGCAGAATATAGATATAAACTGTATTTACTGTACATTATGTATGCAGCGGGAATCCAGAGGAGACTACCTACAAGAGCAGTGAAAATAGACATTGCCCACCTATTCAAACAGACCTATGACCTCTCCTGTACTGTAAATGACCATCCCTGTGTCCAATGGACAAAGAGATTACAGTATCCATTGTGTTATGTTTTCGATGAAGTGAATAAAGAGAGCCTGCAGCAGGCTTGGACACACAAGACTCTCAACGCAATCAACCTGATTGCGGAGGACCGGGCCGGGTTGCGCAAGCGAATCTACTCACGTATGTACATTGACTGTAGCCATTTACTCTGTTGTATTGTAGTGCATAATTTGTATTGTTAACCCCCTTTCAGAAATATTACTCTGTGGTGTCGGAACCCAGTGATTAACTACAAATCGGTGTTGTATCCTCTTTTCCCTGCTAAGGTTTAAAGTGTAATAGCATCACACTGCATTGCTGCATAAGGTTTAAAGTGTAATAGCATCACACTGCATTGCTGCATAAGGTTTAAAGTGTAAAAGCATCACACTGCATTGCTGCATAAGGTTTAAAATAAGAATTTACTTACCGATAATTCTATTTCTCGTAGTCCGTAGTGGATGCTGGGGACTCCGTCAGGACCATGGGGTTTAGCGGCTCCGCAGGAGACAGGGCACAATAATAAAAGCTTTAGGATCAGGTGGTGTGCACTGGCTCCTCCCCCTATGACCCTCCTCCAAGCCTCAGTTAGGATACTGTGCCCGGACGAGCGTGCATAATAAGGAAGGATATTGAATCCCGGGTAAGACTCATACCAGCCACACCAATCACACCGTACAACCTGTGATCTGAATCCAGTTAACAGTATGATAACAACGAAGGAGCCTCTGAAAAGATGGCTCACAACAAGAATAACCCGATTTTTGTAACAATAACTATGTACAAGTATTGCAGACAATCCGCACTTGGGATGGGCGCCCAGCATCCACTACGGACTACGAGAAATAGAATTATCGGTAAGTAAATTCTTATTTTCTCTAACGTCCTAAGTGGATGCTGGGGACTCCGTCAGGACCATGGGGATTATACCAAAGCTCCCAAACGGGCGGGAGAGTGCGGATGACTCTGCAGCACCGAATGAGAGAACTCCAGGTCCTCCTCAGTCAGGGTGTGCCCCTGACCAAGTAGCAGCTCGGCAAAGTTGTAAAGCCGAGACCCCTCGGGCAGCCGCCCAAGATGAGCCCACTTCCTTGTGGAATGGGCTTTTACTGATTTTGGCTGTGGCAAGCCTGCCACAGAATGTGCAAGCTGAATTGTACTACAAATCCAGCGAGCAATCGTCTGCTTAGAAGCAGGAACACCCATCTTGTTGGGTGCATACAGGCTAAACAGCGAGTCAGATTTTCTGACTCCAGTCGTCCTGGAAACATATATTTTCAGGGCCCTGACAACGTCAAGTAACTTGGAGTCCTCCAAGTCCCTAGTAGCCGCAGGTACCACAATAGGTTGGTTCATGTGAAAAACAGAAAACACCTTAAGGAGAAATTGAGGACGAGTCCTCAATTCTGCCCTGTCAGAATGAAAAATTAAGTAATGGCTTTTATATGATAAAGCCGCCCATTCTGACACACGCCTGGCTGAAGCCAGGGCTAATAGAATCTTCACCTTCCATGTGAAATATTTTAATTCCACAGTGGTGAGTGGATCAAACCAATGTGACTTTAGGAAACTCAAAACAACATTGAGATCCCAAGGTGCCACTGGGGGCACAAAAGGAGGCTGTATATGCAGTACCCCTTTTACAAACGTCTGAACTTCAGGCACTGAAGCCAGTTCTTTCTGGAAGAAATTCGACAGGGTCGAAATTTGAACCTTAATGGACCCTAATTTTAGGCCCATAGACAGTCCTGTTTTCAGGAAATGTAGGAACGACCCAGTTGGAATTCCTCTGTAGGGACCTTCTTGGCCTCACACCACGCAACATATTTTCGCCAAATGCGGTGAAAATGTTTTGCGGTTACATCCTTCCTGGCTTCGACCAGGGTAGGGATGACTTCATCTGGAATGCCCTTTCAGGATCCGGCGTTCAACTGCCATGCCGTCAAACGCAGACGCGGTAAGTCTTGGAACAGACAAGGCCCCTGCTGGAGCAGGTCCTTTCTTAAAGGTAGAGGCCACGGTTCTTCCGTGAGCATCTCTTGAAGTTCCGGGTACCAAGTCCTTCTTGACCCATCCGGAACCACGAGTATCGTTCTTACTCATCTCCTTCTTATGATTCTCAGTACTTTTGGTATGAGATGCATAGGAGGGAACACATACCCTGACTGGTACACCCACAGTGTTACCAGAGCGTCCACCGCTATTGCCTGAGGGTCCCTTGACCTGGCGCAATATTTGTCTAGTTTTTTGTTCAGGCGGGACGCCATCATGTCCATCTTTGGTTTTTCCCAACGGTTTACAATCATGTGGAAGACTTCCCGCTGAAGTCCCCACTCTCCCGGGTGGAGGTTATGCCTGCTGAGGAAGTCTGCTTCCCAGTTTTCCACTCCCGGAATTAACACTGCTGAGAGTGTTATCACATGATTTTTCGCCCAGCGAAGAATCCTTGCAGTTTCTGCCATTTCCCTCCTGCTTCATGTGCCGCCCTGTCTGTTTACGTGGGCGACTGCCGTGATGTTGTCCCACTGGATCAATACCGGCTGACCTTGAAGCAGAGGTCTTGCTAAGCTTAGAGCCTTGTAAATTGCCCTTAGCTCCAGTATATTTATGTGGAGAGAAGTCTCCAGACTTGATCACACTCCCTGGAAATTTTTTCCTTGTGTGACTGCTCCCCAGCCACTCAGGCTGGCATCCGTGGTCACCAGGACCCAGTCCTGAATGTCGAATCTGCGGCCCTTTCATAGATGAGCATTCTGCAGCCACCGCAGAAGAAAACACCCTTGTCCTTGGAGACAGGGTTATCCGCTGATGCATCTGAAGATGCGATCCGGACCATTTTCCCAGCAGATTCCACTGAAAGGTTCTTGCGTGAAATCTACCGAATGGGATCGCTTTGTAAGAAACCACCATTTTTCACAGGACCCTTGTGCAATGATGCACTGATACTTTTCCTGGTTTTAGGAGGTTCCTGACTAGCTCGGATAACTCCCTGGCCTTCTTCTCCGGGAGAAAACATCCTTTTCTGGACTGTGTCCAGAATCATTCCTAGGAACATTAGACGTGTCGTCGGAAAAAGCTGCGATTTTGGAATATTTAGAATCCACTCGTGCTGTCGTAGAACTACTTGAGATAGTGCTACTCCGACCGCCAACTGTTCTCTGGACCTTGCCCTTATCAGGAAAGCGTCCATATTTCTTTTAGGAAGAATCATCATTTCGGCCATTACCATGGTAAAGACCCGGGGTGCCGTGGACAATCCAAACGGCAGCGTCTGAACTGATAGTGACAGTTCTGTACCACGAACCTGAGATACCCTTGGTGAGAAGGGCAAAATTTGGACATGTAGGTAAGCGTCCCTGATATCCAGTGACACCATATCGTCCTGGTTCGCTATCACTGCTCTGAGTGACTCCATCTTGATTTGAACCCTTGTATGTAATTGTTCAAATCTTTTAGATCTCACCGAGCCGTTTGGCTTCAGTACCACAATATAGTGTGGAATAATACCCCTTCCCTTGTTGTAGGAGGGGTACTTTGATTATCACCTGCTGGGAATACAGCCTGTGAATTTTTTCCCAATACTGCCTCCCTGTCGGAGGGAGACGTTGGTAAAGCAGACTTCAGGAACTTGTGAGGGGAAGACGTCTCGAATTTCCAATGTACACCTGGGATACTACGTGTAGGATCCAGGAGTCCACTTGCGAGTGAGCCCACTGCGTGCTGAAACTCTTGAGATGACCCCCCACCGCACCTGAGTCCGCTTGTATGGCCCCAGCGTCATGCTGCGGACTTGGCAGAAGCTGTGGAGGACTTCTGTTCCTGGGAATGGGCTGCCTGCTGCAGTCTTCTTCCCTTTCCTCTAACCCTGGGCAGATATGACTGGCCTTTTGCCCGCCTGCCTTTATGGGTACGAAAGGACTGAGACTGAAAAGACTGTGTCCTTTTCTGCTGAGATGTGACTTGGGGTAACAAAAGTGGATTTTCCAGCTGTTGCCATGGCCACCAGGTCCGATGGACCGCCCCTTTATACGGCAATACTTCCATGTGCCGTCTGGAATCTGCATCACCTGACCACTGTCATGTCTATAAACATCGTCTGGCAGATATGGACATCACATCTACTCTTGATGCCAGAATGCAAATATCCCTCTGCGCATCTCGCATATATAGAAATGCATCCTTAAAATGCTCTATAGTCAATAAAATATTGTTCCTGTCAAGGGTATCAATATTTTCAGTCAGGAAATCCGACCAAGCCCCCCCAGCGCTGCACATCCAGGCTGAGGCGATTGCTGGTCGTAGTATAACACCAGTATGTGTGTATATACTTTTTAGGATATTTTTCAGCTTCCTATCAGCTGGCTCTTTGAGGGCGGCCGTATCTGGAGACAGTAACGCCACTTGTTTTTATAAGCGTGTGAGCGCCTTATCCACCCTAAGGTGTGTTTCCCAACTCGCCCTCACTTCTGGCGGGAAAGGGTATACCTCCAATAATTTTCTATCGGAGGAAACCCACGTATCATCACACACTTTAATTTATCTGATTCAGGAAAAACTACAAGTAGATTATTCCCACCCTACATAATACCCTTATTTGTGGTACTTGTAGTATCAGAAATATGTAACACCTCCTTCATTGCCCTTAACATGTAACGTGTGGCCCTAAAGGAAAATACGTTTGTTTCTTCACCGTCGACACTGAAGTCAGTGTCCGTGTCTGTGTCTGTGTCGACCAACTGAGGTAAATGGGCGTTTTTACAAGCCCCTGACGGTGTCTGAGACGCCTGGACAGGTACTAATTTGTTTGCCGGCCGTCTCATGTCGTCAACCGACCTTGCATCGTGTTGACATTATCACGTAATTCCTAAATAAGCCATCCATTCCGGTGTCGACTCCCTAGAGAGTGACATCACCAATACAGGCAATTTGCTCCGCCTCCTCACCAACATCGTCCTCCTACATGTCGACACACACATACCGACACACAGCACACACACAGGGAATGCTCTGATAGAGGACAGGACCCCACTAGCCCTTTGGGGAGACAGAGGGAGAGTTTGCCAGCACACACCAAAAACGCTATAATTATACAGGGACAACCCCTTATACAAGTGTTTTCCCTTATAGCATTTTCACATATGTAATCATATCGCCAAATAAGTGCCCCCCCTCTCTGTTTTAACCCTGTTTCTGTAGTGCAGTGCAGGGGAGAGCCTGGGAGCCTTCCTCACAGCAGAGCTGAGCAGGAAAATGGCGCCGTGTGCTGAGGAGAATAGGCCTTGCCCCCTAAAACGGCGGGCTCTTCTCCCGGAGTTTGTGAGATCTGGCAGGGGTTAAATACATCCATATAGCCTCAAGGGCTATATGTGATGTATTTTAGCCATAAAAAAGGTATAATACATTGCTGCCCAGGGCGCCCCCCCCAGCGCCCTGCACCCTCAGTGACCGCTGGTATGAAGTGTGCTGACAACAATGGCGCACAGCTGCAGTGCTGTGCGCTACCTTATGAAGACTGAAAGTCTTCTGCCGCCTGTTTCTGGACCTCTGGACCTCTTCAACTTCGGCATCTGCAAGGGGGGTCGGCGGCACGGCTCCGGGATGAACCCCAGGGTGAGACCTGTGTTCCGACTCCCTCTGGAGCTAATGGTGTCCAGTAGCCTAAGAAGCAAATCCATCCTGCACGCAGGTGAGTTTACTTCTCTCCCCTAAGTCCCTCGTAGCAGTGAGCCTGTTGCCAGCAGGACTCACTGAAAATAAAAAACCTAACTTAAACTTTTATTCTAAGCAGCTCAGGAGAGCCACCTAGATTGCACCCTTCTCGGCCGGGCACAAAAATCTAACTGAGGCTTGGAGGAGGGTCATAGGGGGAGGAGCCAGTGCACACCACCTGATCCTAAAGCTTTTATTATTGTGCCCTGTCTCCTGCGGAGCCGCTAAACCCCATGGTCCTGACGGAGTCCCCAGCATCCACTTAGGACGTTAGAGAAAGTGTAATATCATTGCATTGCATTACTGCGAAGGTTTAAAGTGTATCTAAGTGTGTGTAAGGTATAGCTTTCATTCCTGCATATCCTTTTTAATAACAAATATATACATCAATGAGCTTTGGAACTCGGATAATGTGTGGGTGTATTGTTTTCTCTTAAGGGATACAGCGTTTGCGATGTACAGCGCATTTTTATCGTATATGGTAATAAGATGTGATGCAATATATATTAGAGCGGGCATTTTAAATATTTGTGAGAAATCTAAAAATGGCATTCATAAGCAGATCAAAAGACCCCTGAGGGGTGGGAACATGGAAGATATCCTCTCAAAAGAAGAGACAAGGATGATATATGAAATGGGTACTATGGCACCTAGGGGACTTAACCTGGATATGGAAATTGTACCCTTTCTAAGATAAAAATAGGTTGTCATAGAAATAACATTGGATACAGGGTCATAAAATAATAATTATCCTTGTACCCGCCTCTGGTTTAGCTTTTTTGTATACCCTATTTTTCCGTGAAAAACTCTTTATCCATATACACTATATTTACATACACTCTCTATCTATATTAAATTAAAAAAAATGTTGTCCTTACTTTATTCCTATCAGTTGTATTATACAGGTTGAGTATCCCTTATCCAAAATGCTTGGGACCAGAAGTATTTTGGATATGGGATTTTTCCGTATTTTGGAATAATTGCATACCATAATGAGATATTATGGTGATGGGACCTAAATCTAAGCACAGAATACATTTATGTTTCATATACACCTTATACACACAGCCTGAAAGTCATTTAATACAATATTTTTTATAACTTTGTGCATTAAACAAAGTGTGTCTACATTCACACAATTCATTTATGTTTCATATACACCTTATACACACAGCCTGAAGATCATTTAATAAAATATTTTAAATAACTTTTTGTATTAAACAAAGTTTGTGTACATTGAGCCATCAAAAAACAAAGGTTTCACTATCTCACTCAAAAAAGCCCGTATTTCGGAATATTTGGATATGGGATACTCAACCTGTATTAAGTATATCACCTTGAAATACTAATATAAAACATATGCAGTCTATGTACTACATTTATGAAAAATAAGTTTTTTTCTGTGGGTGAAAATAATGAATTGTAAGGAAAACCCCCCCCCCCCCCCTTTATAAACTTTTTTATTTCCTATAAATACCGAAGCAGATACCACAAATAAATTAATTAATAAATAATGAATTAATCCAGTATAATCAAATATTTCAAATATATAGTATAATAGCTCTTTCCTTTCGTTACACCTATGCATATATATATATATATATATATATATATATTTTTTTTTTTATATATTTCTTTACATATGCATATATTTTCAATATATATTATGTTTATAGATGTGTGTATTTGTGTTCCTCATTATGGTCTTGTCTTTTATGTTTAGATTGCTATATATTAATATATGTACTGCACTAAGGGCAAGGAGGCAAGTAACTCCATTTACATTAAGGACGGAAGTGAAATGGAGTCCGTGGGAATCATTTAAATAGCGCTGGGTTGTCAAATCCATTATTCCACAATCCTGATGAAGCCTTCTGTGTAAGGTGAAACGCGTCGATCGTGGAGCAACGGATCCCGCTCCGTACAGCCGCCTAGAAGCAAGCCGCCAGAGCCGCTTCACACAGCCACCCGGAAGTGAGTTACGGGGAGTCGGGACGTCTGCCGGCAGACAAACACCACCGCTATCGCGGACATCTCATGGACTGAGAAATCACGCTCTAAACAGGAAATCTTATTTATCCACCATACAACGGTAGGATCTATTTATATCTTCTTTCAGTCAGCGCTCTTGTGCTAAAACAAATGCTTAAATAGGAGCAGAGACAGTGCCAATAACTATAAGAGGACTGAGAACATCAGCTACTGAGCAGCTACAGTGACTTTAAATACAACATTAATGTTTGGACTGAGCTATCTCAGCTGAAAACCAGATAGTTTTCGTTATAAGGACACTGTTTGATATCAAGTGGCAAACACCATTACACCCCAACTAATTGTATCATTCCTAGTGGGGTAAATCGCTTGTCAGTGTACCCACAGGAAGTTTTTTTGTTTGTATGTCTTGTATTGTTTATGTGTTGTATGTTTTAGAGTCTGTTGTACCGGTACTTACCTTTTTAAAGGAATTCTTTATTTTATTATCCATGGTTTTTATTAATAATAAAATGTATATATCCTTTTATACTAGACTCTGGAAATCTGCTTATTAAAAATCTCGGTATATATTTTTACTTTGGATTATTCTAGATTTTTTATTTATTTTTATTTTTTATTTTAATATTGATACAAATAAGACTAAGCAAGGGATGCGCTGAACTATCTCCTTTTTACATTCATCATGTTATTCCTGATGCAAAATGTGTGCAATAAAATGTGTGTAATAAAATGTGTGTAATAATAACTGTCTGAATGTTCCTGTAACACTGACAGTCAATCTGAATGCAAACATTTCACTTAAATCGTGTTCAAACTTTATTACAATGCACAATTTCGGTGTGTATCTCACACTGCAACTTACTTTTTAGTACACACATATTAATTTGGCATCTGGATTGGTGTTGTGGTTCCAGAGCTGGAGCCTTTTTGTTGGGTTTGGAGCAAACTGATGTTCTGGCTCAGGTTACTCATAGCAGCGTTCAGTTGGGTTGTTGCTGCAGTATTATTTTCAATGATGCGGCTTAGACTTTCTGTAATAAGTTGGTTATTTGGTATTATTTGGATTAAGTGTTGTTGTTGACGATGTTGCTCATCCATGATGCGTTGATAACTGTTAATCATTTGGATGTTGTCTGCTCTCATTTGTTCCATAGTGTTAGCCATTCGGCTTACTTGAACATTGAGTCTGCTGGTATTCCTACTTAGTCTTGGCAGGTGATGGGGCAGACTTGCAAGAAATTGGCTTGGGGTGCGCAGACAATCGAGATTATGTCCCTGTTGTGTTGCCCAACTGTTCCAAAATGTCTGATCAACTGTTTGTGCCTGTGGTGTAGTTGGACTCATTTGTGTTGACGGGGATTTTTGTGGTGGAGTCGTACTTACAGGTGGCGATGTAGGTTGGGTTGGGTCAATTGGCTGCAGTTGTAGGATGAATGTATGCTCCAAATCTGTGTCCTGCTGGGTATCCTGGGGCATGATGTCGGCATCTGTATGGTGTTTAATGGTAAAACATTTTATGAAGTGTTGACAGATTTTTTTATACTTTTTATTTGGCTATTCAAACATGCATGATTATTTAGGAGGTAAACTGTTATTTTTTGGGGTGACAACAATACTCAATTAGCTTTTACGCAAGTGTGAAGTTATTGTTTTGTTCTAAATTATTTATCGTTGACAAACACTAAACAAGCATTAATACAAAATCACCACTTACTGTACAAACGCTGATATCTCTATTAAACGCCAAACACACAGATTTACTTGGTTTACCTACATATATGACTGAAAATACACTTAGACACATTACATGTAAAGATGTATACACTGACCATTGTGAAAGGATGTTAATCTGGCGGATCAATCAAGCTTCAGAGCATTACTTTTCCAAGCACAATACTACTGTATGGCTGATGTTTACACACATATTTTGTGCATATTTTAAAGTTGAGATGTGAACCCCTAAAATTTGTCACCCATTTGTTTTCTGATGTTACGTACAAGGATTAGTGTGTGGTAGAAGTGTTTGCAAATTAAAGAGAACATTTACTGTGTAAGTATGTATTGTAATGGTCTTTTGTTATTACTCACCAGGCAGCTGAGGAGAATATGGGTCCTGTGCTGGTGGACTGTCCAAAATGTCCAACAATGGTGGCTGGGAGGACAAAGTCGAGATGCGGCGTTGTGGCGGGGATAAGGATTGTGTTGTTGGGACGGGGACTCTTGCGAGTCCTGTGTTTTTGCATTGCAGAACCCTGGGGAGGGCGCCTTTGGCGCATTGTGCGTGATGTGGACGTTCCTATGTGAAAAAAGAAAACATTAATGTTTTGTTTTACATTTGGGACTCTGAATATGTGTCATAAAGTATACTTTACCTGCATCACCAGCATCCGCAGCTCGTGCCTGTGTGGTTGGAGTCCTGCCTGTGGTGGATTTTTGTCGCACTGTGAATAAATGTTGTTTTTGTTTATTAACATAAGCTTGTGTTTGTAAATATTTAATGACAACTAATTTTCGGACATATGAAGAACATTATCACAATTAATATAAGCAAATACGCTGCTTTTCTAACTGTATTTATTGTGTCTGGATAGTATACAAATATACTCTTCCAAAAAAAAAAAAAAAAAAATAGGGCAAGGTGCTTATTTTTCATTGGCAAACTGGGCAATATACAATCATGGAATAGTATCACTTAATAATAATCTACACTTACAGAATACATTACAAATGCAACATAAATTTTGTAATGTACGATTTCAATACACAAACAAGCTAACTACAAAACAAAAGCTGATGAACAATCAACATCTGGCCCACAAAGGTAGTAAATTTCAATTTCATAAACACAATGGGGGTAATACCATAATTTTTTAACAGTGGGGCAAAACCATGTGCACTGCAGGGGAGGCAGATATAACATGTGCAGAGAGAGTTAGATTTGGGTGGGTTATTTTGTTTCTGTGCAGGGTATATACTGGCTGCTTTACTTTTACACTGCAATTTAGATTGCAGATTTAACTCACCACACCCAAATCTCTCTCTAGGGCCCTATACACTAGCCGATCCGCCGCCGAGCTGCCCGACGGCGGATACGGCCGACGAGCGACCCGGCGGCGGGGGGGCAATGACGGGGGGAGTGAAGTTTCTTCACTCCCCCCGTCACGCGGCTGCATTGAAGTGCAGGCAAATATGGACGAGATCGTCCATATTGGCCTGCATGCACAGCCGACGGGAGACCAGCGATGAACGAGCGCGGGGCCGCGCATCGTTCATCGCTGGAGTCTCCACACTGAAAGATATGAACGAGTTCTCGTTCATTTATGAACGAGATCGTTCATATCTTTCTAAAAATCGGCCAGTGTGTAGGGCCTATCTCTCTGCACATGTTATATCTGCCTCCCCTGCACTGCACATGGTTTTGCCCAACTGCTAAAAAATTTCCTGCTGCGATCAACTTGGAATTAC
Source organism: Pseudophryne corroboree (assembly GCF_028390025.1). Lineage (NCBI taxonomy): Eukaryota > Metazoa > Chordata > Amphibia > Anura > Myobatrachidae > Pseudophryne > Pseudophryne corroboree. Next base: position 645,296,030 of record NC_086447.1, on the reverse strand, counting down.
CCCCATTGTCCTTTAAATCTTGTGTCTCTAAATTAATTTAGCCTAAAAAAAAAACATTACACACATCAACACGACCAAACAAAAATGAATACACAAACTGACCCTAAATGCCATTTAAAAAATGGAATGTAATAAACCCAATTACTATGGTACGCTAAAGGGCCTGTGGCCCATAAACTACAAAAAAAAAAAAAATACACTCTAAAATTAATCAAAAACAAGCAAAGGCAGTAATGTTACTCACACTACCAAAACACAACTATAAGTACAACAATATGGGTAGGTCCAACCACAATAACAACTACTAAGCACACAAACATCAGGTGAAATACAGTCTGCTAAACACTAAAGAAAATAATTTTTTGGATACTAAGGCAAAAGCACATATGTTAATGCAGAATGCAAGGACAAATATCAACTCACCATCCTGCCTAGGACGATCCGAATCACGGACATAAGTTGACCCGACCATTTCTGGAGGAATTAGGCTCCTCACAGGCTCCTCCCACTCCCGACAGGTCGCTATAAAGGGATGGCCTCCCCCAGTTTGTCTTGCAGACTTCGCCTCCTTGCCATCTTGGCCTTGACATGGCGCTTGATGTCATAAAACCTCTTGTGACACGTGTCCTCGGTCCGCTTCACCACACCCTCGCTGTTCACTGCCGCTACAACTTTCCCCCACAGTACACTTTTCCTGCGAGATGGGACCTTGCCTGCATCACGACAAAACAGCTGGCGATGATGGCGCATTAGCTCACGCACCAAAGCAACATTCTCAGCATAACTGAATTTGATACTGAGACCCGTCATTGTAGTGGTGCGTGGCTGCGGAGCTGCAGCACCAGGGCCGAAAACTAGGATTTACAGCACCCGGGGCAAGGCAGTAATTTAGCAGCGGGGCTGAATGCAGGGCTGCATGGGGCTGGAGTAAGCTCAGCAGCAAGTCACAGTTAGGGCGGACGGCTTGCCACCCAGGATAGCCGATTACTGCAGCTCCAGCGGCGGCCATATCTCTGCAGGGTGTAATGCCTCATGGGATTTGTAGTCTCTCTGTTACAGCTCTAAGTGTAACCAGCAACAGACATGACTACAAATCCCATGTGACTCCACTTCCTTCTCTGCTGTATCAGACGCAGCCGGATCCCAGCGCCCAATCCAGTCCCGCGCCTGGGTCACATGCCTCCCTAGCACCCCCCTAGTTACGGCCATGGCAGCACCATCACTGTCACTATCACTCGAGGCCACAGCAGCAACCTCACCCTCCTCCTCCACCTCACTAACCTCCTCCCTAGCACTCACCTCCTCCACCTCACTCACCTCTTACTGGGACATATTACAGACAAAAAACAATTAACACTGAGAAATAAAATAACACAAAACACACTCCTCCACTACACAAAACACACACACACACACACACACACACACACACACACACACACACACACACACTGACAATAGACTTATATAAAAATAGACAAACACTAGAAAATTGACAAACTGAAAATTACTATACAACAAGAATCACAAGACTACTTACAGACACAATAAAGCACTCAGCAATCAATTACATACTTCAAATCCACTCAACAACTCTCCAACACCACAAACCACTAACTCTCACCTCTCCACTAGCTAAACCCACGAGGTGCAGACGGTTTGGGGCGTATTTAAACTAATGAGCACAGACCAGGGACGTGCAGTCAGGGGAGGCAGTGCCTCCCCTGTCATTTCCCCCTGTCATTAATGATTACAATAATATAAAGAAAATACTTATGACACATATTCTGTGTCCTAAGTATATGCTTTATATTATTGGAATGATTTGTACATTTTAAAACAGGTTGCAATTTGTTTTGGAGGCACCGAGAGCGGTGCCTCCTGCGGATAATGTTAAAGGGCCGGATGTGGGGGGCGGGCGGGGGTGGCGGCCAAGGAGAGGGCTGTAAAAGCCCACTCCAAAAAGCATGATAAGCGGCACCAGTGTGAGTGCCTCAGTGACAGGGGCGTGCTTTCAGCACATATGAAAGCACGCCCCTGTCACTGCTGCAAATATGATTGGGCACTAGAATTTAAGCCCACCCTGTGGACCATCCTACCGATCACCGATCAACCCCGGCCTGCGGCTTTTCTCCCAACTCTCCATTCCTCCGGCCAGCCAGACCCTGGTGGCCTCTGCTCCCCTGACCTCCCTGACTACGCGGCTGCTGAATTCACCCCTCCCCCCCGCTCAGCGCCGCTCATCACTCCCCGGCCGCAGGCGCTGCCCATCACCGCCCCCCCCCCCCGCTCATCACTCTCTTCTCGCCGCTCATCACCCCCAGCCCCCATCCCCGCCGGCGCCGCTCATCAGCGCCGCTCACTAATCATCACATCCCCCCCCCCCCGCTCATCACCCTCTTCTCGCCGCTCATCACCCCCAGCCCCCGTCGGCGCCGCTCATCAGCGCCGCTTACTACTCATCACATCCCCCCCGCTCATCACCCTCTTCTCGCCGCTTATCACCCCCAGCCCCCCCCCGCTCACCACCGCCGGCACCGCTCACTGATCATCACCCCCCCTGCCCGCTCATCACCCTCATTTCACTACTCATCACCCCCAGCCACCGTCCCTGCCGCTGATCACATCACCGCCCTCATCACCAACAGACCCCCCCCTCCATTCATCACAGCTACTCATTGCCATTGCTCATCACCCCCCTCATCACCCCCAGCGCCCCCCCGCTCACCGCTACTCATAACATCTGCTCACTAAGCATCAACCCCAGTCCCACCCGCTTACCGCCGCTCACTGCTCATCACCCACCCCCCAGCTCATCACCCCCAGCTCACTCCCCCCCCCCCCCACTGCCGCCCGCCGTTCACCTGTCAGCTGGAGCGAACGCAGGAGAAGTTGCAGAGTCTTGGCCGCAACATCTGGCAATATGTGAGAGACCACAGCCGCTATTGACAGGTGAGTAGCTTGTAAACTCCCAAACTCCCCCCCACCCTGTGGTGCCGATCTATCTTTTTGCCGATGGGTGCCGTGATGTAATTACGTCGCCGCGGCTGCACACGCAACAGACCAGGAGGCTGTGAGCTGGGGGAGGAACCGCGGGCCGAGGAATTTACGGCCCGTTGCTCCACCCCCAGCTCACAGTCAGCCTCCTGGTCTCTAGGTCATTGGGCGGCTGGGGAAGCTGTAGTGCCGTGCCGTGCCCGGGGCTTCACTGACACTATCCTGTGCTCACCCCCCGCTGGCGGCTCACTGAGTGTCGGCTGAGGAAAGCCGCAGTGCTGTGCCTGGGGCGCCGCTGAGACTGCTGCACTCACCCCCGCTGGCGGCTCATGTGATGTATGTATACACCACATGAGTCACCAGCGGGGGTGAGCGCAGCATAGTCGTACACCAGATGAGCCGTCAGCAGGGGTGAGCGGGTGACTATAAGGACCTGCACATGGGCAGGTGACCCCGTGGGTGCTCATCATAGGCGCTGATTCCGTGGGTGCTCCCGAGCCTGAACACCCACGGAATCAGCGCCTATGCCCCCATCCCATCGGCAGCACCTCCCCATACTGCTATTTTGCCATCTCTCCCCTCAGCTCCATCCCTCCCCCCAAGCATCTCTTCCGTAGTGTAACGTGTATAAGGGTCTCTCCTGTGGTGTAATGTGTGTAAGCGTCTCTTCTGTGGTGTGACTTGTATAAGCGTCTTTTCTGTGGTGTAACGTGTATAAGCGGCTCTCTTGTGGTGTAACGTGTATAAGCGGCTCTCCTGTGGTGTAATGTGTATAAGCGTCTCTTCTGTGGTGTAATGTGTATAAGCGTCTCTTCTGTTGTGTACCGCTCCTGATAGGGTGCCAGTCCACAGCAGATTTGAAATAGTAGCGCCGCAGTCATAGGAGCTGCAGTGCCGCCGACCACAGCCTCCTCCTTGCACCGCCGCCGCCCTCTGCCTCCTCCTCGCTACACCTCAGCCATGCTGCCGCCGCACTCAGTCCTTCTCTGTACCTCAGCCTCCTCCGCACCATGCCGACCACAGCCTCCTCATCCACTGCACCGCAGACCACAGCATCCTTAGCACCGCCGCTACTAAAAGGTAATCTTACCCTGCTGCCTTTCTCTCTCCCTAGTCCCTACTGTATGCCCTTGCTGTTCCTCCCTCTGTCATTCTCCCTGTCCCTACTGTCCCTCTCTCTGTCACTTTCCCTGTCCCTATGTCCCTGCTGTCACTTTCCCTGAATTTTTTCTCATTCCATGTGGCATAACGTGAATTTCGGCTCATTCAGTGTGCTACAAGGTGAATTTCGGCTCATTCAGTGTGCTACAAGGTGAATTTCGGCTCATTCAGTGTGCTATAATGTGAATGTCGGCTCATTCAGTGTGCTACAATGTGAATTTCGGCTCATTCAGTGTGCTACAAGGTGAATTTCGGCTCATTCAGTGTGCTACAATGTGACTGTCGGCTCATTCAGTGTGCAATAATGTTAATGTCGGCTCATTCAGTGTGCTACAAGGTGAATTTTGGCTTATTCAGTGTGCTACAAGGTGGATTTCGGCTCATTCAGTGTGCTACAAGGTGAATTTCGGCTCATTCAGTGTGCTATAATGTGAATGTCGGCTCATTCAGTGTGCTACAATGTGAATTTCGGCTCATTCAGTGTGCTACAAGGTGAATTTCGGCTCATTCAGTGTGCTACAATGTGACTGTCGGCTCATTCAGTGTGCAATAATGTTAATGTCGGCTCATTCAGTGTGCTACAATGTGAATTTTGGCTCATTCAGTGAGCTACAATGTGAATTTCGGCTCATTCAGTGAGCTACAATGTGAATTTTGGCTCATTCAGTATGCTATAATGTGAATGTCGGCTCATTCAGTGTGCTAGAAGGTGAATGTCGGCTCATTCAGTGTGCTATAATGTGAATTTCGGCTCATTCAGTGTGCTATAATGTGAATTTCGGCTCATTCAGTGTGCTATAATGTGAATGTCGGCTAATTCAGTGTGCTAGAAGGTGAATGTCGGCTCATTCAGTGTGCTATAATGTGAATTTCGGCTCATTCAGTGTGCTATAATGTGAATTTCGGCTCATTCAGTGTGCTACAATGTGAATTTCGGCTCATTCAGTGTGCTACAATGTGAATTTCGGCTCATTCAGTGTGCTATAATGTGAATTTCTGCTCATACGTGTGCTATAATGTGAATTCCGGCTCATTCAGTGTGCTACAATGTGAATGTCGGCTCATACCGTGTGCTACAAGGTGAATTTCGGCTCACTCAGTGTGCTATAATGTGAATTTCGGCTCATTCAGTGTGGTATAATGTGAAATGGGCACCAGTACTAGACAGTATAAGGGGTCCTACTATTGCGGTGTCTAAGGGGTATATGGTGTGGTAAACTACACTGAAGGACACGCCCCCTTGCGAGTGGCCACGCCCCCTTATCCAGAGCGCGCCTTTGGCGCGCACATAATTACAACCTTCACTCTTCCATATCCACACTTCAAAATTCCACTTCTATCACTGTGAGGGATGGTATCAAAATCCTGGCGCTAGAGAGGACGACGGTCAGAATACCGACAGCGTCCTCCCGATGTGCAGGATCCCGACAACTGTTAGGGCAAAGCCATAACTCTAATCTCTAACCCCCCCTAACCCTCCCTGCCTGCCTGCAGCCTGTTCCTAAACTGCGCCAGGTAGAGCCCACTCCTAAACTGGTACTGCTGGCCAGGGATGACTCTGCTTGTCTCCAGCCTCCACCACAAGCAGCAGTTGTCCTGGCAGACCTGCTGCTGCTGGCGGAGAATAGAGGTGAGCAGATTCTGTCCCCATGTTGCCCAAAAGGAGGCTCCAGAATCTGCCCCCTACTGCTGTAGTGCTGGTAGGAGACACAAGCACAGCAGGCACAGCCAGGGGCGGTGATGACATGATATAGTGCTATGGATTGTATGAGGAAGGGGGCCCCAAATCGGTGTGTTACTTAGGGCCCCATGAGGTCTAAACTCACCTCTGGCAGCGGCCATAGCGGCGGCTTTAGTGGGCATGCCTCACCAGCCACTGACCTCACCGCACGCCACTGGCAAACACACTCCTCCATCAGAAACACAAACAATCACGTTCGAGTGACAAAAACGAAAGTCAGAATAAATGCGGCCGGGAAGTGCAAAAATCCCTGCCACAATTGAAAACTACAAATCCGTAAACCCCCCCCACAAATACGGCCGCAAAATAACAAATCGGCCGCATTATAACGGAAAAAAAATACGAATGACATCGACATCGGAAAACACGAAAAACATCAACACGGCAGCTTAGTAAATGATATGTAAAAAAATAAAAAAAGTAGCAAAAAAACACGAACGATGTAATTCGAGTTTAATCTCCCACCAAATCACTAAAAATATAAACCTTAGTAAATATACCCAATGGATTTATAGGAAGCAGGTAAGGTGGGGTCCCTATAAGCCTTCGGGGGGAAGTTTATTATAGCATTGTTAAAATGCATTGTCATTTTACTATTATTATTTATGTTGTTTAAAAATTTTTCCGGTGATTTCTGTATTATACATGCACAAATCTCCAGGAAAATGGTAGCTGCGTCATGTAAGTAAAATAAATGGGTGCAGGACAGCTGTGTGGTGTGTGCCCTGCTGGCACCAGAGGCCCGTGTGCACTGCATGCTCTGCACACATTACAGATATACCACTATGTCTATCTCCTTATGGGGCAGATGAATTAACCTGGAGAAGGCATAAGGAAGTGATAAACCAGTGATAAATTGCAAGGTGATAAACACACCAGCCAATCAGCTCCCATATGTAAATTAACAGTTAGGAGTTTATTGGCTGGTGCGTTATCACCTTGCACTTATCACTGCTTTATCACTGGTTTATCACTTCCTTATGCCTTCTCCACGTTAATACATCTGCCCCTATGTTTGAAGGTATTGTAGCTGCATGGACTGTGGTGATTGTGGAGTGCCTATGGAATGTCTGAAATAAATTGTACATTAACCTGCCAGATTTGTTACCGAAATTACAGAATCAAAGGGACTAATTCAGCATGCGTTGTAGTTTTGCCAAAAATTGCAAAACTACAACTCATGTCTGTAGCATGGGGGGACCGCCCAGCACAGGGCAAGGCTGCTCCGCATGACGGGTCCTCCACTCCCCCCCCCCCCCCCGCAAACATGCAAGCGCTTCACTTAATAGCGAAGCGCTCTCATATCAAGGGTAGCTCTCTGCCTTTGCAGGCTAGCTGCGAAGGCAGTTGACAGGCCGTCATGTTTTGTGTCGCAGTGGCTGCATATGATGTTGCGCAGCCGGCGCCGCGGGCTGCACCGCAAATGGTTAACATGTTTCCGTTGTCCAGACTGCATTCCCCCAACACCGCGTCACCGCTTCCAAAGCACTGCGATGCCGCCCCCACCAGCTCTTAAACTGTGATCGTAGTTTAAGTCCTTGTGCATACGCGCAGATGCATGTGCGCATGCACAGAAGTGCATAAATCGCCAAATAGCGATTTCCACACTTCAGCGATCCATGCTGAATTAGGCCCAAAGACAAGACAATAAGGCTGTTGTGCATCTGTGCTGTTGAATTTTTTTTCTTTTATTATGCTGTTAAAAATTTCTATTAAATGTGTTTAGATTTGAAATTGTGAAATGTGTTTGTGAGTTCAGCTTGGGCAGACATGGGTTTCTATCATCTTCTTGTATTGCTTCCCACATTAACCATACCCTCCAATATTTTACACATAAAAATCGGTACAAATTCGAAAAGCGTGCATGGCCACGGGTAAAGGGTGTGTAACCACGCCCCTTTTCCTATACTTTCAATAAAAGTTTGGAGAGCCAAAAATCGATACAGACCATAAAAAAAGGTACTGTACCTGCCAAAAAAGTACAGTTGGAGGGTATGCATTAACTAATTTCTACTCTAAGAACAGCCTTTCTTGCTTTCTAGAAGTCGGTCATCAGTATGTTGGTTATTATTATTATTATTATTATTATGAAGATACAGTATGTTACCCAAGCAATCATCAACATACTGTACATTGAAAAGACTTATAGGCCCTACACACATGCCGATTTTTTTGAAAGATATGAACGAACTCGTTCATATCTTTCAGTGTGGAGGCTCCAGCGATGAACGATGCACGGCCCCGCGCTCGTTCATCGCTGGTCCCCCGTCGGCTGTGCATGCAGGCCAATATGGACGATCTCGTCCATATTTGCCTGCACTTCAATGGTGCCGCGTGACGCTCGTCGGAACTTCACTCCCCCCGTCCCTGCCCCCCGCCGCCGGGTCGTTCGTCGGCCGTATACGCCGTTGGGCAGCTCGGCGGCGGATCGGCATGTCTGTAGGGCCCATTAGATTCAGCCAAATAAGCTATGAAGTTAATGGAGACTATCCCCTTGAGGGAGTAGTAACCTCTAATTTAATGCAAATTTTCATGGATTTCCGAGTTTTAATGAATTTGGTGCTATCATGCAATATTAGCACAAGCAGAGAGAAATGTGTGGCATATAGCATGATGCACTAGTAGTTTTTTTGCAAGGGACCCCTCAAGGTGTATTGGATCTCTCTGTGTCCTTGCACTGGTAACTAGCATGACAGATGACTAGCATGACAGATCAGCAGCACCAATCACTAGGAAATGTCAGGTAACTGGGATCTCGTTCACACAATGTCTTCTATAAGCCACGGCGGTTAATCAAGGAGAATCAACATGAAGTCACAGTTGGTTTACTGGGAGGTCTCAGGTAAACCACAGGGATAAGGCAGGCGAGGAGTCTCGACCAAAGATACAGTCAGAACACCAGGAGGTCATGTACAGGTCACTGAGGTTATGTACAGGGAAATAATATGCTGGAGTTACACTAGTTAGTGAGCCAATAGTTTGTCAACAATCTGCAGCCAGAGCAACACTTAAATATGGAAGCCAAGCTTGAACAGTCCTGCTATAGTGACTGCAGTGATTACGCGATCATAGGGGTAAAGTAATTGCTCACACCTACAGCAGAAGAGATCAGAGCCAGGCTTCTGAGTAATACCCCTTTTATTCTGCTGCTAAAAACCCGTGTTAATGCCATGATAAACCGGGAGCATCTAGGTGTAAAAGGGTTTACCCGAGTACAGTTACCCGGGAATCCAACCTGGCTAGCTTGCAGGGTTTGTCCCAAGAAGGCCCCTTTTTTCGCAGTGCAGTGTAAACGGTTAAGCTGGGTTGAGGCAAACCGGTACCTATTCACTGCATAGAGAAGAGGCAGTTCTTGGAGATCATCTGATCTGCGGTGACGTCACAAATCTAGGGTGCGACTCGGAATTTACGTTTAAAAAGGAGATTTATGGTAAGAACTTAACTTTGTTAAATCTCTTTCTGCGAGGTACACTGGGTTCCACAGGGATAACATCGGGGTGTAGCGTTGGATCTTGGTCCGAGGCACCAACAGGCTAAAAGCTTTGACTGTTCCCAGGATGCTCAGCGCCGCCTCCTCTATAACCCCGCCTCTGTGCACAGGAGCTCAGTTTTGATAACCAGTCCAATGCAGTGGCTGGTAAAAGAGATGACAACCGTTAGTAGCCACATACACTACATTCTCACGACAGGAGAAGGTATCAGCAGCTAATGCCATACAAACCCAAAGAAGCTAAGTGCATCAGGTGGCGCGCCCTGTGGAACCCAGTGTTCCTCGCAGAAAGAGATTTAACAAAGGTAAGTTCTTACCATAAATCTCCTTTACTGCAGCGGGGTGCACTGGGGTTCCACAGGGATAACATCGGGGATGTCCTAAATCAGTTCCTCATGGGAGGGGACGCACTGCAGCGGGCACAAGAACCCGGCGTCCAAAAGAGGCATCCTGGGAGGCGGAAGTATCAAAGGTATAGAACCTTATGAACGTATTCACTGAGGACAATGTAGCCACCTTGCACAATTGTTCAAGGGTCGCACCACGGCGGGCCGCCCAAGAAGCTCCAACAGACCGAGTAGAATGGGCTTTGATGGTAGCAGGAGCTGGAAGGCCAGCCTGTACATAAGCATGTGCAATCACCATTCTAATCCATCTGGCCAAGGTCTGCTTATTAGCAGGCCAGCCATGTTTGCGAAAACCAAAAAGGACAAAGAGGGAGTCAGATCTCCTAAGAGAAGCTGTTCTTTTCACATAAATACGGAGAGCCCGTACTACATCCAAAGACCGCTCTTTGGAGAATAAACCTGGAGAGGTAAAGGCCGGAACCACAATCTCTTGGTTAAGGTGGAAAGATGACACCACCTTAGGGAGATAACCAGGGCGAGTTCTAAGAACCGCACAGTCATGGTAAAAAATCAGAAAGGGTGACCGACAAGACAATGCACCCAAGTCTGAAACCCGTCTAACAGAGGCAATAGCCAGCAGAAACAAGACCTTAAGAGTAAGCCATTTAAGGTCCACAGCCTCAACAGGTTCAAACGGAGACTCTTGTAAGGCATCCAGAACAACCGTCAAATCCCAAGGAGCCACAGGGAGGTTGTATCCGTAAAACACCCTGAGTGAATGTATGAACATCAGGCAGACTGGCAGTTTTTCTCTGAAACCATATCGACAAGGTAGAAATATGAACCTTGAGGGAGGCCAGACGAAGGCCTAAGTCCAGGCCCTGTTGCAGAAAAGCCAAGAGTTTGGTGGTACTGAACTTGTTTGCATCATAATTGTTAGTTGCACACCAAGCAAAATAAGAATTCCAGATCCTATGATATAATCGAGCCGAAGCCAGTTTACGGGCCTTCAACATAGTTTGAATGATTGCCTCAGAAAAATCTTTGGACTTTAGTACGGAAGCTTCAAGAGCCACGCTGTCAAAGCCAGCCGGGCCAAATCCTGGTAGACACAAGGGCCCTGAACGAGGAGGTCTGGGCGCTGCGGAAGCAGAAGAGGATGCTCTATCGAGAGACCCTGCAGGTCTGAGAACCAATGCCGTCTGGGCAACGCTGGAGCGATTAAAAGTAGTCTTCTTCCTTCTTGCTTGAACTTCCTTATCACCCTGGGCAGAAGTGACACCTGAGGGAACAAGTACGGCAGCCGAAAGTTCCATGGAATTGCCAGTGCGTCCAAGAATGCTGCTTGAGGATCCCTTGTCCTTGCTCCGTAGACCGGAACCTTGCGATTGTGTCGAGACACCATCAAGTGTACATCTGGTAGACCCCACTGTTCCATGAGGAGTTGAAATACCTCTGGATGAAGGCTCCATTCTCCGGCGTGTACGTCCTGATGACTGGGGAAGTCCATTTCCCAGTTTAGGACCCCCGGAATGAACACTGCTGATATGGCTGGCAGATGGCGTTCCGCCCACCGAAGAATCTTTGACACTTCCATCAGTGCTTTGCGGCTGCCTTGATGATTTATGTACGCCACCGTGGTGGCGCTGTCTGACTGTACTTGAACAGGCCTGTCCTGTACTAGAGGCAGGGCTAGTGTAAACGCATTGAACACTGCCCGCAATTCCAGAATGTTTATCGGGAGGAGAGATTCTTCCCTGGTCCACCGACCCTGAAGAGAGTGTTGCTCCAACACCACGCCCCAACCCCGCAGACTGGCATCCGTCGTCAGAAGAATCCAGTTGGAGATCCAGAATGGACGACCCCTGCTCAGTTGTTGGTCCTGCAGCCACCAAGTTAGTGACAGATAGACCTCCAGAGTCAAGGAGAACATGTGAGACCTGATCCGGTGAGGCAGGCCGTCCCACTCGGAGAGAATTAACCTCTGCAGAGGGCGGAATGAAATTGAACGTACTCCACCATGTCGAAAGCCGACACCATGAGGCCTAGTACTTGCATCGCCGAGTGTATGAACACACATGGGCGAGAGTGGAAGCATCTTATCTTGTCCTCAAGCTTCAAGACCTGCTCCGGAGACAAAAACAACTGCTGGTTGTGGGTGTCCAACAGCGCTCCCAGGAGCACCATGCACTGAGCAGGAATCAGGGAAGACTTCTTCCAGTTGAAGAGCCACCTGTGGGCTTGCAGGAATTGGATCATCAGTTTCAGATGACGAAGGAGAACTTCTGGTGAGTTCACCAGGATCAACAAGTAGTCAAAATATGGCAGGATTCTGATACCCTGACGGTGGAGTAGGGCCGTCATGAACGCCATGACCTTTGTGAAAACTCGAGGAGCCAAGGTCAGACCAAAAGGCAGGGCCTGGAATTGAAAATGTAGGTTACCAATAGCAAACCGCAGGTATTGCTGATGCAACACTGCAATAGGTATATGCAGGTAAACATCCTGTATGTCCAGGGACACCATGTAGTCCTTGGGCTCCAAGGCCAGAACAATAGAGCAAAGAGTTTCCATATGGAATTTGGAAACCTACATAAATTTGTTCAAAGACTAAAGGTTGAGAATGGGCCGAGAAGGTCCATTCGGTTTCGGGACTAGGAACAGCGTTGAACAGTACCCCCTGCCTCACTGAGCCAGAGGAACCGGCACTACCACTCCCGTGTCCAGGAGGGATTGTACCACCAGATAGAGAGTCTTTGTTTTTACCAGATCCGAAGGGACTTTTGTTGAGTAAAACTGGCGAGGGGGACGTTTCTTGAAAGAGACCCTTCTTCCAATGCTTTTCTCCGTTCCAATATGGGATTAACTTCTATTCCCCGATGTAGCTCAAGATGATATGGAATAAAAACAATAAAAGATCATGGTGCAATATATCCTGAACTTGCCCCAAGATGATATCATATGCAGATCAATCTCCGATCTTCTATAAATTCCAATGCATACCCCACTGTTAGGGTCTCCTGCTCTGTGCTGCCACGTCATCATGGCAACCGGGAGACAAGTGCTAGCGGAGTAACCTGAGCGTAGCTGATACTCCGGTTCGGGTCTTTTGCTGTGCAGTGGTTACAGGCTCTGTGCACGGCAGGGGATCCGATGCTGGTTTTTGTGCTCACAGTCTGTGAGGTCTGAGTGGGGCGTGGACAGCACCTGGAAGACTGCCTTTAATACCCACTCAGGGCATTATGAATATTTGGTGATGCCTTTTGGGCTCTGTAATGCCCCGGCAGTCTTCCAGGACTTCATGAACGATGTGCTCAGGGAATATTTGGATAGATTCTTAGTTGTATACTTAGATGACATCCTAATCTTCTCCCATTCCCTGGAGGAACATCGGAAGCATGTACGCTTAGTCCTCCAGAAACTCAGAGATCACCGGCTTGGGGCGAAGCTGGAGAAGTGCAAATTTGAAGTTCAGCAAATCGCATTTCTAGGATATATTATCTCTCCAGAAGGTTTCCAAATGGAGGGTTCCAAGCTACAGGCAGTCCTGGATTGGGTGCAGCCCACTAGTTTAAAGGCGCTTCAGCGTTTTCTGGGCTTTGCGAATTTTTATAGACGATTTATCGCTGGATTTTCGTCTATAGTGGCGCCCTTGGTGGCACTCACTAAGAAAGGGGTGGATGTTGCTCACTGGTCTTGTGAGGCCAAAGCGGCTTTTGCCCGTCTCAAAAGGGCATTTGTCTCGGCCAAGGTGCTGCGACACCCAGATCCAGAGCGTCCTTTTGTGGTGGAGGTGGATGCCTCTGAGATGGGTATTGGGGCAGTGCTCTCTCAGATGGGGGTGTCTGATAATCGCCTTCATCCCTGTGCTTACTTTTCCCGTAAATTTTCGCCTGCCGAGATGAATTATGACGTGGGTAATTGTTGGCTATTAAGGATGCACTCGAGGAGAGGAGACACTGGCTTGAGGGGGCTAAGTTTGTGGTCTCAATTCTCACCGACCATAAGAATTTGGCATATTTAGAGTCAGCAAAGCGCCTCAATGCCAGGCAGGCACGATGGGCTTTGTTTTTTGCTCGCTTTAATTTTTTGATAACATATCGCCCTGGGTCAAAAAACATCAAGGCTGATGCGCTCTCGCGGAGTTTTGCTCCAATCCAGGAGACCACCGAGGAGCCATTGCCCATTGTGTCCCCATCATGTATTAAAGTGGGCATTACCCAGGACCTCTTGTCATTAGTCCTTAGAGCACAGGAGCAGGCTCCTCCAGACCTTCCGGTAGGTCTTTTGTTTGTGCCTCCTAGGTTAAGACAGCGAGTGTTCCTGGAATTCCATGCCAAGAAGTCGGCAGGTCACCCGGGTATTGCCAGAACTCGGGAGTTGCTATCTAGGGCGGTGTGGTGGCCCTCGGTGGCTAGGGATGTGGATCAGTGGGTTCGGGCATGTGACATCTGTGCCCGAAATCAGACTCCTAGAGGGGTTCCTGTTGGCCCATTACATCCACTCTCTATTCCATCTAAGCCATGGACCCACATTTCAATGGATTTTGTGGTGGACTTGCCCAAATCCTCGGGGATGACAGCCATCTGGGTTGTCGTTGACAGGTTTTCGAAGATGGCGCACTTCGTTCCATTGGTTGGGCTGCCATCGGCCAGACGCCTGTCTGAATTATTTATGCTGCATGTTGTGCGCCTCCACGGGTTGCCACTTGATGTGGTCTCTGACCGCGGATCCCAGTTTGTGGCCAAATTCTGGAGGGCATTTTGTTCCGATCTCCAGATTTCTGTCAGCTTGTCGTCAGGCTACCATCCGCAGTCTAATGGGCAGACTGAAAGGGTGAACCAGTCCTTGGAGCAGTTCCTCAGGTGTTATGTCTCCAAGTGTCAGACTGACTGGGTTGCTCATCTGTCCATGGCGGAGTTTGCCTATAACAACGCGGCTCACTCTGCTACAGGGATCTCTCCCTTCCTTTGTGTGTATGGGCATCATCCTAAGGCCAATTCTTTTGACCCCCTGGACTCCACGCCTGGTGGTTCCTCTGTGGTTTCGGTCCTTAGAGGTATTTGGAGGAAAGTGAAGAAAGCCCTTGTGTCTGTGTCATTAGTGACCAAAAGGGTTTTTGATAAGCGGAAGAGACCCTGCAGCTTCAAATTAGGAGACTTCGTCTGGTTGTCTACCAAGAATTTGAAGTTGAGACAGCCATCTCATAAGTTAGGCCCCCGGTTCATCGGTTCTTATAAGATCACTAGGGTTATCAATCCGGTGGCATTTCAGTTAGATCTACCCCGTTCTTTGGGTATCAATAAAACATTTCATTGTTCCCTTTTAAAACGGACGATTAGTAATCCTTCTTCCAGTGGAAGACCTTCCCCTCTTCTGATACGTGGCCAGAGGGAGTTTGTTGTTGAAAGGATTCTTGACTCCAAGATGGTTCGGGGTCGGCAGTCATTTTTGGTGCACTGGAAGGGGTATGGCCCGGAGGAGCGGTCGTGGGTGCGCAGTTGTGATCTTCATGCCCCCAGACTGTTACGCTCTTTCTTCTCGCAGTTCCCCGATAAACCCGGTGGTAGGGGTTCTTTGACCCCTCGTCAGAGGGGGGGGTACTGTTAGGGTCTCCTGCTCTGTGCTGCCACGTCGTCATGGCAACCGGGAGACAAGTGCTAGCGGAGTAACCTGAGTGTAGCTGATACTCCGGTTCGGATCTTTTGCTGTGCAGTGGTTACAGGCTCTGTGCACGGCAGGGGATCCGGTGCTGGTTTTTGTGCTCACAGTCTGTGAGGTCTGAGTGGGGCGTGGACAGCACCTGCTATAAAACCCTCTTCTCAGGTTAGGCAGATGCTGCCATGGAGATCGGTTGCCTTGAGGACGGACGGCGGAAATGACGCTCTATAAGGGCGGAAGTGCCGTGTGGTCCGGGGAACGGTTTCCATGGTTGCACGCAGCGATGCTGACGGCATCTAAGGGCGGAAGCGCCCGCATTTCTATACACGGAAAGTCCGTGTCCATAGGAGGAAGTAGGCTTAGTTAGATTATGGGGAATGCTGGGTACACGTGGAAACGTGTTACCATGGCAACCCGTTTTCTGAATGAGAAATGTATTTGCATTAATTTCCGGTTTTATGACTTAAATATGTCTGTTATACCTGCACTCTTGTTCCTTGACAAAGACTCCTAGAGGGTAGAAACGCGTTGGGAGAGTGCAGGCTGATCCATCATTTATTTTCCCCTTTGAGTATTGGTGTTTTAACACCAAGCAGGGCTCTGCTGTTTTCGGCCGACAGCTGCACCTGTGATTTTCATCATAATTAGTAGGGGATTCTTATGTATGGTAATTGCCTTTTTATATTTTAATAAATTTCCCTTTTTACATACAGTACGTCCCACTCCTTTATTATATGAGTGCTATGTTGCGGAGCATCTGACAAAGAAACCGTGATGTGTGGATCAATATCTGTGGAGACGTGAGTACGGTACGCATCTATATATGAGAGATTCTGTTTCTGTAACACAGCAAAAGATACCTATATGTGCAGATAGATACAATATATATTGTGAGTGGGGAACGCATTGGAATTTATAGAAGATCGGTGATTGATCTGCATATGATATCATCTTTGGGCAAGTTCAGGATATATTGCACCATGATCTTTTATTGTTTTTATTCCATATCATCTTGAGCTTCATCGGGGAATAGAAGTTAATCCCATATTGGAACGGAGAAAAGCATTGGAAGAAGGGACTTTTTCAATCAATTGTTTTGGGACTGATCTGCTTCTCATTTGGACACTAAGTATTATCTATCATTCATTTCATGTGAGACAGCACTGAGCGCTATATACTTGTGGATTTTCTTGTTGAACGTATTTCAGTTATAACGGTGAAGTGGCCTGTCTCATCCTCAAGTGGCTGCACAAGTGTGTTTGCACCTTGGGTAATTGATTATTTTTTGTTCATTTGTTTCTTGAAAGAGATGGCGTATCCGTGAGTGACGACCTCCCTTACCCAGGCGTCCGAAGTGGTCTGTAGCCATACCTGAGCAAACCGTAGAAGTCGGCCTCTCACCCCGGGATCCCCCAGAGGGAGGCCCGCCCTGTCATGCAGCAGGCTTGTCTGTTTTGGCAGCAGGCTGATGGGCAGCCCAGGCACGTTTTGGTTTGGGCTTAGTGGATTTGGTAGTGCAAGCCTGTTTCGGGTACGCCTGACCCTTTGCTTTGCCTGGAGGTCAAATGGAACGAAAGGAAATACTCTTACCATTGGGGCAGAAGGAGTAGTACTAGGCAGACATGCCGTCTTAGCAGATTCTAAGTCAGCGACAATCTTGTTGAGATCTTTCCCAAAAAAGAATGTTTCCCTTAAAAGGGATCACCTCCAAGGTCTTTTTAGAGTCCAGATTTACAGACCAGGCAACCAGAGGATCCGGCGAGCCAGAATAGACATGGTAGACGCTTTGGGCGCTAGGATACCAGCATCAGATGCCGCCTCTTGAATATAATGAGAAGCTGTAACAATGTATGAAAGACACTGTTTTTTACATTATCAGGAAAATTAGACGGTAGCTCCGCTTCAACTTCCTGAACCCAGGCCTGAATAGCTTTATCAGCCCAAGAGGCTGCAATAGTAGGCCTATGCTTAGCTCCAGCCAGAGTGTAAATGGACTTCAAGCAAACCTCCACACGCATATCTGTAGGTTCCTTCAGAGAAGTGACGGTAGTGACAGGCAGAGCAGATGATACCACCAGACGTGCGACCTGTGAGTCCACAGCGGCGGTGTTTCCTAATTTTTGCTTAACTCTGCAGCGAGGGGATAACAAGCTAGCATCTTCTTAGACAGAGCGAATTTCTTTCCTGGATATTTCCAGGATTCCTGACGTATGCCAACTAAATGGTCAGAATGTGGTAAAAATAGGATTTTAATTACCTACCGGTAAATCTTTTTCTCGTAGTCCGTAGAGGATGCTGTGGTCCACATTAGTACCATGTGGTACAGACGGGTCCACCAGAAGCCATGGGCACTTTAAGAGTTTAATGTGTGGGCTGGCTCCTCCCTCTATGCCCCTCCTACCAGACTCAGTCTAGAAACTGAGCCCGAGGAGACGGACATACTTCGAGAGAAGAAAATACACAGATAATGGTGAGATTCATACCAGCACACACATCAAAAGCCTGAACAATCTCAGCAACAGCTGAACACAGTACTCAAATGAGTAACAACACAGTACTAAACCAAGGAACAAGGCAGTACTGTACCAAGGAACAACTGCAGGAAAACGAAGCGCTGGGTGGGCACCCAGCATCCTCTACGGACTACGAGAAAAGGATTTACCGGTAGGTAATTAAAATCTTACGTCCTAGAGCAGGGATGGGGAACCTTCGGCCCTCCAGCTGTTGTTGAACTACACATCTCAGCATGCCCTGCAACAGTTTTAGCATGGCCAAATAGCAAAACTGTAGCAAGGCATGCTGGTATGTGTAGTTCAACAACAGCTGGAGGGCTGAAGGTTCCCCATCCCTGTCCTAGAGAATGCTGGGGTCCACATTAGTACCATGGGTATGTACCAAAGCTCCCAGTACGGGAGGGAGAGCGCGGAGGCTCCTGCAGAACTGACTGACCAAACTGTAGGTCCTCAGAGGCCAAAGTATCGAACTTGTAGAACTTAGCAAACATGTTTGACCGGGAACAAGTTGCTGCTCGGCAAAGTTGTAAAGCCGAGACACCCTGGGCAGCCGCCTAAGAAGAACCCACTTTACGAGTAGAGTGGGCCTTAACAGATTTTGGACATGGCAAGCCTGCCATAGAATAAGCATGCTGGATAGTGAACCTGATCCAGCGAGAAATCGTCTGCTTAGAAGCAGGACACCTAATCTTGTTGGGATCAAACTGGACAAACAGAGAGTCCGACTTTCTGTAACGTGAGGACCTCTTTACATAAATCCTCAAAGCCCTCACAACATCCAAGGACTTTGAGGTCACTGAGGAGTCAGTAGCCACTGTAACCACAATAGGTTGGTTTATATGAAAAGCCGACACAACCTTTGGAAGAAACTGCTGACGCGTCCTGAGCTCAGCTCTATCTTCATGGAAAATCAAATAGGGGCTCTTGCAGGACAATGCCCCCAATTCAGACACACGCCCAGCCGAAGCTAATGCTAACACCGTGACCACCTTCCAAGTGAAAAACTTGACCTCAACCTCCTGTAGAGGTTCGAACCAATCTGATTGCAGGAACTGCAACACCACGTAAAGATCCCAAGGTGCCGTAGGAGGCACAAAGGGAGGCTGGATGTGCAGCACCCCTTTCAAGAAAGTTTGAACCTCAGGGAGGGAAGCCTACTGCTTCTGTAAGAAAATGAACAAGGCCGAAATCTGGACTTTTAAGGAGCCCAAACGTAGGCCCACATCCACACCTGCTTTCAGCAAGAGGGTAAACCGCCCAAGTTAAAACTCCACCGTAGGAAACTTCTTGGATTCACACCAAGACACATACTTTTTCCAAATGCGACGGTAATGTTTAGACGTTACTCCTTTTCTAGCCTGAATTAGGGTAGGAATAACCTTTTTCGGAATGCCTTTCCGAGCTTAGATCTGGCGTTCAACCTACATGCTGTCAAACGTAGCCGTGGTATAAGTCTTGATAAGCGAACGGCCCCTGTTGTAGAAGGTCCTCTCGAAGAGGAAGAGGCCTCGGATCTTCCAGTAGTAACTCCAGAAGATACGCGTGCCAAGCCCTTCTTGGCCAGTCTGGAGCAATGAGGATCGCCTGAACTCTTGTTCTTTTGATTATTTTGAGAATCCTTGGAATGAGCGGAAGTGAAGGGAACACATACACTGACTGGAACACCCACAGAGTTACCAGGGCGTCCAGCGCCACTGCCTGTGGGTCCCTCAACCTGGAACAATACCTCCGAAGCTTCTTGTTGAGGCGTGAGGCCTTCATGTCTTTTTGAGGTACTCCCCAAAGACTTGTCAATTCTGCAAACACCTCTGGGTGGAGGCCCCACTCTCCCGGATGGAGATCGTGTCTGCTGAGGAAGTCCGCTTCCCAGTTGTCTACTCCCGGAATGAAGATTGCTGACAGAGCCACCGCGTGTCTTTCCGCCCAGAGGATGATTCTTGTTACCTCTGACATTGCAGCTCTGCTCATCATTCTGCCTTGTCGGTTTATGTAGGACACTGTCGTTACATTGTCTGACTGAACTTGAATGGCCCGATCTTTTAGAAGATGAGCCGCCTGTAGAAGACCATTGTACACTGCTCTTAGTTCCAGAATGTTTATTGGAAGGCTGGATTCCAGACTTGACCACCTTCCTTGGAAGTTTTTCCCCCGGGTGACTGCTCCCGAACCTCTGAGACTTGCATCCGTGGTTAGAAGGATCCAATTCTGAATCCCAAACCTGCGGCCCTATAGTAGGTGAGAAGTTTGCAGCCACCAGAGGAGCGAGATTCTGGCTTTCGGTGACAGACGTATCTTCTTGTGCATGTGAAGATGAGACCCTGACCATTTGTCCAGGAGATTCAGCTGGAAAGACCGTGCATGAAGTCTTCCGTACTGTAGAGCCTCGTAGGAGGCAAACATCTTCTCCAGAGGGCGAATGCACTGATGAACCAATACTCGGGCTGGCTTCAGGACATCCCGTACCATTGATTGGATCACCAATGCTTTCTGCACCGGTAGAAACACCCTCTGCACTTCCGTTTCAAGAATCATCCCCAGGAAGGACAGTTTTCTCGTCAGCTCCAAATGTGACTTTGGAAGATTCAGGATCCAACCATGATCCCGGAGCAGTCGAGTTGTGAGAGCAATGGACTGTAACAACTTCTCCCTGGACGATGCTTTTATCAGCAGATTGTCCAGATATGGAATTATGTTCACACCCTGTTTGCGGAGTAGAAGCATCATCTCCGCCATTACCTTGGTGAACACTCTCGGTGCTGTGGATAGGCCAAATGGCAGCGCCTGGAACTGATAGTGACAGACCAACAACGCAAATCTGAGATAAGCCTGGTGTGGCGGCCAAATAGGAATGTGAAGGTAAGCATCCTTAATATGTAAGGACACCAGGAATTCCCTTTCCTCCAAACCTCTCAGAGATTCCATTTTGAACTTGAATTCCCTCAAATATAGATTTAACGATTTAAGGTTCATTATTGGTCTGACCGAACCGTCCAGCTTCGGCACCACAAAAAGGTTTGATTAGTAACCTTTGTTTTCCAGGTGAGATGGAACTGGAACAATGATATTTGCCCTTTTCAATTTTTGAAAGGCTTCTTGTAAGCTAGCCCGGTCAGCAAAGCTGGTAAGCCTGATTTGAAAAATCTGTGAGGTGGGAGCTCTTGAAACTCCAGTCTGTATCCCTGAGGTACATTATCTTGAAACCAGTGGTCCATGCCTGAGGACGCACAAACCTGACTGAAATTTCGTAGACATGCTCCCTACTGCTCGACCTTCAGGCTGGGAGGTCCACCGTCATGCTGAGGATTTGGAGGAAACAGAGCCCGGCTTCTGTTCCTGGAAACCTGTCGGTGCAGGTTTTCTGGATTTTCCTCGACCACCTCTGAAGAAGGTGGAAGGGGATTTGGACTTCTTAATCTTTGCGGTCCGAAAGGACTGCATTGTAGATGCAGAAAAGGATTTCTTTGGCGTCGGAGTGGTTGACTTACCCACGGTTGCTGTGGAGATCCACGCATCCAAAGACTCCCCAAATAGAGCCTGACCTGTGTAGGGTAGGTTCTCCACACCCTTCTTGGATTCCACTTCCACAGACCATTGGCGCAGCCAGAGTCCCCTGCGTGCCGAGACAGCCATGGAAGACATCTGTGCAGTCAGATTACCAAGGTCCTTCATGGCCTCCACCATGAAACCCGCAGAATCCTGTATGTGACGTAAAAACAATTCAATTCAATGTAATTTCTATCCATAGTATCTAAATCCTCTAGTAACGTGTCTGACCACTTTACTATGGCTTTAGAAATCCATGCACAAGCAATAGTGGGCCTAAGCGCCACGCCTGAAGCAGTGTATATGGATTTGAGAGTAGTCTCATTCTTGCGGTTTGCCGGTTCTTTCAAAGCGGTAGACCCAGGGACAGGTAAAATCACCTTTTTAGACAACCTAGAAACAGAAGCGTCTACTATAGGAGGGTTTTCCCACTTTTTCCTATCCTCTTCAGGGAAAGGAAAAGCAACCAGAACTATTTGGGATCTGGTATTTTTTCTCTGGGTTTTCCCAGGATTTTTCAAATATAGCGTTTAATTCAATAGATGCAGGAAAGGTAAGGGAGACTTTCTTTTTGTCAGTAAAATAAGCCTCCTCGACTTGTTCAGTAATTCAACTTTGTCAGTAATGTGTACAACATCCTTATTGGTCTCAATCATTAGCTGTACCCCTTTAGCAAGGGATGCCTCCCCCTGCAGTATGTCCCCATCACCCGTATCAGAGTCGGTATCCGTGTCGACTTGCATTACGTGGGCAAGAGCGTGCTTTTGGGGGCATAAACCAGGGGACTTAGATGAGGTAGTGGGAGTTGAATACGACAAAACCTCCACAGATTGTTTTAAAACCTGTGTTTCAGTCTCATAATGAGCTATCCTAGATGAAATCATACCCTTAATAGAAGCCACCCACTTGGGTTCGGGTTCAGAGGGATGAGACAGTGGATTGCATTCCTGAGTACATGGAATAGACTCTTCTGGAGAAGATACATACTCTTTCCCTAGACATGGTAATGTAGGCTATATAGCATACACACACACACGAAAATGTCAGACACAGTTTCCCCAAAGTACCTTCAAAGAGACACAGAGTTATGGAGCCAGCCCACAAAGCGCGCCAGTAGACAGATATATAATAAATGCCTGGCGCTGACTGTGCAACCTTAATAGACTACACAGTAATGTGAATAACACTCTCCCCCACCCTTCTATAACCCGTACCGCACAGGATAGCTGGAGTTATGTGGAGGGTCAGCGCTCCCTGTCAGCATCTCAGTAGTGTGATCTGCAGGGAGAAAATGGCACTGGTGAGTGCTAGATCCGCTCTGAGGAGAAGCTACGCCCCCTAAAATCGGGCGTCTTCCCGCACTTTGTAAGATTATAGTGGCCTGAGGTATATGTTGCTAGCAGTAGTACAGTGTCCCTGATAGCTGCTGTGACCAGTTTAAGGGTGTTTGTGCTGGCCCAGGGCACCCCCCACAGCGCCGCACTCCGTACTTCTGGAGCGTAGCCTCAGCGCTGCGATCCTACCCTGATGCCGCCATTCTCACCAGATCCCTGCTTGTCGGGTCACCGGTGTCCAACTCACCACGACGTCTTCTGGCTCTGGTAGGGGGTGGCGGCAGTGCTGCGGGAGCGAGCAGTCGCCTCAGGTGCTTGCGATCGACACCCTCAGGAGCTCAGTGTCTTGTCAGCGGAGCTAATGGCCATTACCTCAGAGGGTTGGACACTACTCCCCCCCCCCCCCCCCAAAGTCCCACAAAGCAGGGAGGATGTTGCCAGCAGCCTCCCTCTGCCTAACTCTAATAAAAATAAGAAAACTAGAAAAACTCCTATGGAGCTCCCCTAGCTGTGACCGGCTCCTCCTGGCACATTTTATAAACTGGGTCTGGTAGGAGGGGCATAGAGGGAGTAGCCAGCCCACACTATTAAACTCTTAAAGTGCCCAAGGCTCCTGGTGGACCTGTCTATACCCCATGGTACTAATGTGGACTCCAGCATCCTCTAGGACGTAAGAGAAAGTAACTTAGTAACTTTCTGATGCTTGAACTTATCTGGTTTCTTAGAGTGAGCCGGTGGTTCTTCGTCATCATCAATTTGAAGAATCAGCCTTATAGCCTCTAAGAGGTCAGGAACATCCACTTGGGTCAGGAACTCCCCATCAGAAGCATCTGCATCAGTGTCTGAGGGATCAGTATATGCACCATCTTTATTAGATAAAGTATCTGTAACATCTGTGTGGATTGTGAGTACGTAATAGCCCGCTTAGATGACACCTTGGTCTTAGGCGGGCGAGGGTTAGGATTTTGCTTGGCTAAAGACTGATTTAATTGCTGTAACTGAGAGGACAGATTATCTGTCCATGGCGGATTAACAGCAGGGACAATATGTGGCTGTAATGGCACAGGAGGTCCCATAGGGGGCGCAAGTCTAGTTACCAGCGTAGTCAGTAAATTAGAAAAAGTAGCCCACGGAGGGTCAGTAGTTGCTCCCGTTGTAGTAAACTGACTGAGGGGTACAAAGCTCCCAGTACCTGAACCCTCAGCTGCAATATTTTCCTCAGAGACATCCATGGCATGAGCACTGCAGGACACAGGGTCAGCCACAGAACCCTCACCCTGTTGAGCTGACATTATATGAAAGCTTTACTTTAGGGTGGAACAGCACAATATAAGCAGACAAAGTACATAACAAAAATCCCCCCGGATAGTGAGACTACAGGCAGAGCACACACGGAGGATTTAAGATGTATATGTTGACTGTAATACACAGAGAAAATACCAAAAGAGTATATCCTGTGATCAACACTATATTATATAAAAACCCTGACACACTTAGCCCCCCTCAGGGTACATAATATAGGGATAGCAGTATATGTGAGATACACGGAATGGAAATCACACAGCAGCTATTGGCACACACACACAGTCACATGTACAATGCAGAAATTATCACAAATAACAATAAAACTGCACTGGACTAGCAACAATACTACTCAAGTAAAGCTAATTAGGTATAGAGATATATCAATGCACTGGATGTATATCACAGGGTACTTGTACTAAATATCCCTTACAATGTGCACTTGTTCTTAACTCAGTTACCTAGCCTCCCTCATTCTGCAGGAGACTCCCTGAAATAGCAGCAATCTCCCTCACTCCCTGAATAGTCCAGCAATCTCCCTGATTGCACCTTAACCCCATTATGCAGCTGTTACATTCTTAGAGAAAAAAGAAATCAGAGATACATACATTCAAATGGGATAATCAGTGACATTTCCCTGCATTGGTTATAAGGCACAGTGATCCCTATGCGTTTTAAATAAGGTTTCTCCTGGCCACTTACAGTATATAGAACCTCTTGTAAAACACAATACTCAGGCAAATTCTGCAAAATATCAGTGTCTTTTCTCGAACTAATAGATCTTACTAACTTTGGGGTTCATTTACATTTGGATGTAAGTCATTTTCATGACACGCCTCTCTCCGATGTAGCAGTACACACGCGCGCTGATAGGTGTTACTTTCACAGTCTCCCTGAAATACTTTTCCAAAAGTAGGCAAGTATGTCTTAACTAACACTGTCTAAAGACATGTAGAATACTTAAGTGTCCTGTAAATGCACAGGGCTGATGAGGCAGGCGGCTTTACAGAGGAGACATTGCCCAGCAGTCCCAGATCAGCGCAGCTGTGTGTATAATGGCGCCCAAACGCTGGCAGGGAGTGAGGGTGAGAGAGATGCAGCTCCAGGGCGGGAACATTAACAGTACATGGCGCCCTGGGGCTGGGGGTGGGGCTACAGGTCAGAGTCTTATCCCCTTGCTGGATTTCACCACCGGGTACTGCGGGCCATAGAAAAATGGATTATGTACAAAATCCGACCTGTGCCCTAGCCCTGGTGGTCTAGTGGGGTCCCTGCAAGGCCACAGTGTCCACGCCAGCGTGCGCGGTCCGTCTCCTAGAGACCACGCCGGATCGCGATTTGCAGCTGGTCCCGCCTGGGGGACCCCCTTACCTCCTCCTTGATGCGGCCACGCGATCCCAGAGAGCAGCGGTCAGTGTGTGTGCCTGGGACATTGAGGATCTCTCAGCATGGCCCCCATCTGTGAGTAATCAGCCTGCCTCCTCTGTCTCCACTGTTTTTTTTACGTAAACTGTTTTTATTGTGACAATAGACAAACATGATGTACAACAAATTTCTGACAATAGGAGACAAAATAATTGCAGGTCAGATATAGCAATATATCACAACTTAGTTTCCTAAAATATAGAAAAGCGTAGTCCATTTTCAATCTTAAGCAAATACATAGAGATAACATTATAATAAAACAGCGGAAGAGGAAAGACTAAGAAGAAAGAAAAAGGAAAGAAAAGAATAGAGGTGGGAGAGAGAGGCTAGAGATGCAAAAATTAGGAGTAGATAATAAGAATTTACTCACCGGTAATTCTATTTCTCGTAGTCCGTAGTGGATGCTGGGTACTCCGTAAGGACCATGGGGAATAGACAGGCTCCGCAGGAGACTGGGCACTCTAAAAGAAAGATTAGGTACTATCTGGTGTGCACTGGCTCCTCCCTCTATGCCCCTCCTCCAGACCTCAGTTAAGGAAACTGTGCCCGGAAGAGCTGACATTACTAGGAAAGGATTTGGAATCCAGGGTAAGACTTATACCAGCCACACCAATCACACCGTATAACTTGTGATAACTATACCCAGTTAACAGTATGAATAACAGCTGAGCCTCATTCAACAGATGGCTCAGAACAATAACCCTATAGTTAAGCAATAACTATATACAAGTTGTTAGGGTCTCCTGCCCTGTGCTGCCACGTCGTCATGGCAACCGGGAGACAAGTGCTAGCGGAGTAACCTGAGCGCAGCTGATACTCCGGTTCGGGTCTTTTGCTGTGCAGTGGTTATAGGCTCTGTGCACGGCAGGGGATCCGGTGCTGGTTTTTGTGCTCACAGTCTGTGAGGTCTGAGTGGGGCGTGGACAGCACCTGCTTTATAAGGCCTCTTCTCAGGGTAAGCAGATGCTGCTGAATCTTTGTTGGTTAGTCAGTTCCTGAAAGTTAACCAGTACTGTGTAGCTTTGTATTTGTTTGTTGCTTACTGCAAATAGGCCTGGGGATTTGGTATTACACTCTGCCAATCCAGACCTAGCAGTAAGACTGGAGTCAGTCGTTTAGCTTGCTGGGGTTCTGTTACTACTCTGTGAACTTAGCAAATTTGCGGCTGTATTCTAAGACTTGCCTGTCTAATCCTGTCTCACTGTGCTAGGTGTCAGGGGTCAGTTTAGTGGCAGTAAGCTGAACCTGTGCACTGCAAGTGAGAATTAGGATTGTGGAGACTCTCCTTGTGTCTATCATTCCATCTCTGACCAAGGAGTTTACTGCCACACCCGTTGGTAACCCTTTAGGGTTTTGCTGTTGCCCTTAGCAACAGCATTTCGGGTTCTCTACGTATTAAAACACAACATCTTGCTTTTCCCATCTGAGCAGTTCTAATTCAAGGGAGATACCCAGTTCCTTAGCCTCTGGGCTTCTCTGTTCACCGTGTGTGTATTTTGTTACCCTATCACCTTCTGTGTACGTTATGTCATATTCCCCAGTCTGTCTGTGAGTCCATTTGTTTTGCATAACAGTTCAAACACCAGTACATTCCTGCAGGCACTGGAGTGCATAACAGTTCTGACACCAGTACTTTCCTGCAGGCACTGGTGTGCATAACATATTCAGCAGCCTAATACTCCTGTTGAAATTTTGTGGGAATATGGAGCATACCCCTCAAAATACGTTGCAACAGGTGGTCGATCAGGTGCAGGTCCTGACTCGACAATTTAATGATTTGTCCATTAAAACGCACACCTCCCAGGCTGCTGGCGGAGCTCCCGCAGCAGCAGCACCTGCAGGGGTTAAGGAGCCGAAAGTAAATCTCCCGGATCGTTTTTCTGGAGATCGCTCGCAGTTCTTTTGTTTCAAGGAGAGCTGCAAGCTATACTTCCGGCTTAGGCCTCAGTTCTCTGGGTCGGAGATTCAGCGGGTGGGCATAGTGATTTCCTTGCTACAAGGAGACCCACAGGTCTGGGCATATGGGTTGCAGCCTGACTGTCCGTCGCTTAAAAGTGTTGATGCTTTTTTTACGGCACTGGGCATGTTGTATGATGACCCTGACAAGACGGCCTCAGCCGAGGCTCAGATTTCGATCCTTAAGCAAGGGCGAAGGCCAGTTGAGGTTTACTGTACGGAGTTTCGGAGGTTGGCCCATGATACCCAGTGGAATGACCCAGCCCTGAGACACCAGTACCGAAGAGGTCTTTCTAACCAGATAAAGGACCAACTGGTACAATATCCCATCCGGGTGGATAGACGGCTGAGAGAGCGTAGGCTTGAAAGGGAGACTGAGATTTCCTTCCTTCCCAAGGGAACCTCAGACTCTGAGGAATTTTCTGAGGAGCCTATGCAGATTGGGGCTACCCGCCTCTCCTCGCGTGAGAAGACGCGGAGGAGACAGCAGGGGTTGTGTTTGTACTGTGGGAATAAAGGTCATGTGGTAGTATCATGAACAGAAAAGCCGGAAAACTTCAGGGCCTGAGGGTGATGGGAAATATCCTGTCAGGCCAGAAGTCAGAATTTCCCAAGAAGACTTTTATCATTCCGGTGACCTTGAAGATCCTCGGTCAAACTGTCAAGACTGAGGCCTTTGTGGACAGTGGGGCCGACGGGGTTTTTATGGACCGCCAATTCGCCCTGAAACACTCTGTTCCCTTAGTACCCTTGGCATCGGAAATTGAGATTTGTGGGTTAAACGGGGAACCATTATCCCAAGGTAAAATTACCTCTTGCACTAGCCAGATTTCTTTGTTTATTGGAGCCACACACTCTGAAAAATTGTCCTTTTATGTGACTGTCTGTACTTTTGCCCCATTGGTGTTGGGGTTACCCTGGTTAAGGGCCCACAATCCTCAATTTGACTGGGTCT
Organism: Pseudophryne corroboree; assembly: GCF_028390025.1. Lineage (NCBI taxonomy): Eukaryota > Metazoa > Chordata > Amphibia > Anura > Myobatrachidae > Pseudophryne > Pseudophryne corroboree. The sequence goes on along the minus strand of NC_086447.1, from coordinate 645,267,605 downwards.
CTGGGGAGATTCTTAGTTGGGGTACTGATTGTTTCAGGAGTTGCTTGAGCCTTCCAGTCAGGCTCTCGCAGCTAAGTTTGCCAGGATTGCCAGGGTGTTATGCAGATTTTGCGGACGTGTTCTCCAAAAAAGTTGCAGAGGTACTACCTCCCCATCGCCCCTATGACTGTGCCATTGATTTGTTGCCAAATGCTAAGCTTCCCAAGAGCAGGTTGTACTCCCTGTCACGTCCTGAGACTCAGGCTATGGCAGAGTACATTCAGGAGAACTTGGCTAAGGGATTTATCAGACCTTCACAGTCTCCAGTTGGGTCGGGGTTCTTCCTCGTGGGTAAAAAGGACGGTTCGTTGCGACCCTGCATCGACTTCAGGGAATTGAACCGTATCACGATTAAAAACTCATACCCACTGCCTCTCATTTCGGTCTTGTTTGACCAGCTTCGTACTGCCACCATTTTTTCTAAGATTGACCTACGCGGTGCGTACAATCTAATCCGAATAAGAGAGGGGGATGAATGGAAGACTGCCTTTAATACCCACTCAGGGCATTATGAATATTTGGTGATGCCTTTTGGGCTCTGTAATGCCCCGGCAGTCTTTCAGGATTTCATGAATGATGTGCTCAGGAAATATTTGGATAGATTCTTAGTTGTATACTTAGATGACATCCTAATCTTCTCCCATTCCCTGGAGGAACATCGGAAGCATGTACGCTTAGTCCTCCAGAAACTCAGAGACCACCGGCTTGGGGCGAAGCTGGAGAAGTGCGAATTTGAAGTTCAGCAAATCGCATTTCTAGGATATACTATCTCCCCAGAAGGTTTCCAAATGGAGGGTTCCAAGGTACAGGCAGTCCTGGATTGGGTGCAGCCCACTAGTTTGAAGGCGCTTCAGCGTTTCCTGGGCTTTGCAAATTTTTATAGACGATTTATCGCTGGATTTTCGTCTATAGTGGCGCCCTTGGTGGCACTCACTAAGAAAGGGGCGGATGTTGCTCACTGGTCTTGTGAGGCTAAAGCGGCTTTTGCCCGTCTCAAAAGGGCATTTGTTTCGGCCAAGGTGCTGCGACACCCAGATCCAGAGCGTCCTTTTGTGGTGGAGGTGGATGCCTCTGAGATGGGTATTGGGGCAGTGCTTTCTCAGATGGGAGTGTCTGATAATCGCCTTCATCCCTGTGCTTACTTTTCCCGTAAATTTTCGCCTGCCGAGATGAATTATGACGTGGGTAACCGGGAATTGTTGGCTATTAAGGATGCACTCGAGGAGTGGAGACACTGGCTTGAGGGGGCTAAATTTGTGGTCTCAATTCTCACTGACCATAAGAATCTGGCATATTTAGAGTCAGCAAAGCGTCTCAATGCCAGGCAGGCACGATGGGCTTTGTTTTTTGCTCGCTTTAATTTTTTGATAACATATCGCCCTGGGTCAAAAAACATCAAGGCTGATGCGCTCTCGCGGAGTTTTGCTCCAATCCAGGAGACCACCGAGGAGCCGTTGCCCATTGTTTCCCCATCATGTATTAAAGTGGGCATTACCCAGGACCTCTTATCATTAGTCCTTAGAGCACAGGAGCAGGCTCCTCCAGACCTTCCGGTAGGTCTTTTGTTTGTGCCTCCTAGGTTAAGACAGCGAGTGTTCCTGGAATTCCATGCCAAGAAGTCGGCAGGTCACCCGGGTATTGCCAGAACTCGGGAGTTGCTATCTAGGGCGGTGTGGTGGCCCTCGGTGGCTAAGGATGTGGATCAGTGGGTTCGGGCATGTGACATCTGTGCCCGAAATAAGACTCCTAGAGGGGTTCCTGTTGGCCCATTACATCCACTCTCTATCCCATCTAAGCCATGGACCCACATTTCAATGGATTTTGTGGTGGACTTGCCCAAATCCTCGGGGATGACAGCCATCTGGGTTGTCGTTGACAGGTTTTCGAAGATGGCGCACTTCGTTCCACTGGTTGGGCTGCCATCGGCCAGACGCCTGTCTGAATTATTTATGCTGCATGTTGTGCGTCTCCACGGGTTGCCACTTGATGTGGTCTCTGACCGCGGATCCCAGTTTGTGGCCAAATTCTGGAGGGCATTTTGTTCCGATCTCCAGATTTCTGTCAGCTTGTCGTCAGGCTACCATCCGCAGTCTAATGGGCAGACCGAAAAGGTGAACCAGTCCTTGGAGCAGTTCCTCAGGTGTTATGTCTCCAAGTGTCAGACTGACTGGGTTGCTCATCTGTCCATGGCGGAGTTTGCCTATAACAACGCGGCTCACTCTGCTACAGGGATCTCTCCCTTCCTTTGTGTGTATGGGCATCATCCTAAGGCCAATTCTTTTGACCCCCTGGACTCCACGCCTGGTGGTTCCTCTGTGGTTTCGGTCCTTAGAGGTATTTGGCGGAAAGTGAAGAAAGCCCTTGTGTCTGTGTCATTAGTGACCAAAAGGGTTTTTGATAAGCGGAAAAGACCCTGCAGCTTCAAATTAGGAGACTTCGTCTGGTTGTCTACCAAGAATTTGAAGTTGAGACAGCCATCTCATAAGTTAGGCCCCCGGTTCATCGGCCCTTATAAGATCACCAGGGTTATCAATCCGGTGGCATTTCAGTTAGATCTGCCCCGTTCTTTGGGTATCAATAAAACATTTCATTGTTCCCTTTTAAAACGGGCGATTAGTAATCCTTCTTCCAGTGGAAGACCTTCCCCTCTTCTGATACGTGGCCAGAGGGAGTTTGTTGTTGAAAGGATTCTTGACTCCAAGGTGGTTCGGGGTCGGCTGTCATTTTTGGTGCACTGGAAGGGGTATGGCCCGGAGGAGCGGTCGTGGGTGCGCAGTTGTGATCTTCATGCCCCCAGACTGATACGCTCTTTCTTCTCGCAGTTCCCCGATAAACCCGGTGGTAGGGGTTCTTTGACCCCTCGTCAGAGGGGGGGTACTGTTAGGGTCTCCTGCCCTGTGCTGCCACGTCGTCATGGCAACCGGGAGACAAGTGCTAGCGGAGTAACCTGAGCGCAGCTGATACTCCGGTTCGGGTCTTTTGCTGTGCAGTGGTTATAGGCTCTGTGCACGGCAGGTGATCCGGTGCTGGTTTTTGTGCTCACAGTCTGTGAGGTCTGAGTGGGGCGTGGACAGCACCTGCTTTATAAGGCCTCTTCTCAGGGTAAGCAGATGCTGCTGAATCTTTGTTGGTTAGTCAGTTCCTGAAAGTTAACCAGTACTGTGTAGCTTTGTATTTGTTTGTTGCTTACTGCAAATAGGCCTGGGGATTTGGTATTACACTCTGCCAATCCAGACCTAGCAGTAAGACTGGAGTCAGTCGTTTAGCTTGCTGGGGTTCTGTTACTACTCTGTGAACTTAGCAAGTTTGCGGCTGTATTCTAAGACTTGCCTGTCTAATCCTGTCTCACTGTGCTAGGTGTCAGGGGTCAGTTTAGTGGCAGTAAGCTGAACCTGTGCACTGTAAGTGAGAATTAGGATTGTGGAGACTCTCCTTGTGTCTATCATTCCATCTCTGACCAAGGAGTTTACTGCCACACCCGTTGGTAACCCTTTAGGGTTTTGCTGTTGCCCTTAGCAACAGCATTTCGGGTTCTCTACGTATTAAAACACAACATCTTGCTTTTCCCATCTGAGCAGTTCTAATTCAAGGGAGATACCCAGTTCCTTAGCCTCTGGGCTTCTCTGTTCACCTTGTGTGTATTTTGTTACCCTATCACCTTCTGTGTACGTTATGTCATATTCCCCAGTCTGTCTGTGAGTCCATTTGTTTTGCATAACAGTTCAAACACCAGTACATTCCTGCAGGCACTGGAGTGCATAACAGTTCTGACACCAGTACTTTCCTGCAGGCACTGGTGTGCATAACACAAGTATTGCAGAAGTCCGCACTTGGGACGGGCTCCCAGCATTCACTACGGACTACGAGAAATAGAATTACCGGTGAGTAAATTCTTATTTTCTCTGACGTCCTAGTGGATGCTGGGTACTCCGTAAGGACCATGGGGATTATACCAAAGCTCCCAAACGGGCGGGAGAGTGCGGATGACTCTGCAGCACCGAATGAGCAAACTCAAGGTCCTCCTCAGCCAGGGTATCAAACTTGTAGAATTTTGCAAACGTGTTTGATCCCGACCAGGTAGCAGCTCGGCAAAGTTGTAAAGCCGAGACCCCTCGGGCAGCCGCCCATGAAGAGCCCACCTTCCTCGTGGAATGGGCTTTTACTGATTTAGGATGCGGCAGTCCAGCCGCAGAATGAGCCTGCTGAATCGTGCTACAGATCCAGCGAGCAATAGTCTGCTTAGAAGCAGGAGCACCCAGCTTGTTGGGTGCATGCAGGATAAACAGCGAGTCAGTTTTTCTGACTCTAGCCGTCCTGGAAACATAGATTTTCAGGGCCCGGACTACGTCCAGCAACTTGGAATCCTCCAAGTCCCGAGTAGCCGCAGGCACCACAATAGGTTGGTTCAAATGAAACGCTGATACCACCTTAGGGAGAAATTGGGGACGAGTCCTCAATTCTGCCCTGTCCATATGGAAGATCAGATAGGGGCTTTTACATGACAAAGCCGCCAATTCTGACACACGCCTAGCCGAAGCCAAGGCCAAAAGCATGACCACTTTCCACGTGAGATATTTCAACTCCACGGTCTAAAGTGGCTCAAACCAATGCGATTTTAGGAAATCCAACACAACGTTGAGATCCCAAGGTGCCACTGGAGGCACAAAAGGGGGCTGAATATGCAGTGAAGCCAGTTCTTTTTGAAAGAAAATCGACAGGGCCGAAATCTGGACTTTAATGGATCCCAATTTTAGGCCCATAGTCACTCCTGACTGTAGGAAGTGCAGAAATCGACCCAGCTGAAATTCCTCTGTTGGGGCCTTCATAGCCTCACACCAAGCAACATATTTTCGTTATATGCGGTGATAATGTTTTGCTGTCACATCCGTCCTAGCTTTTATCAGCGTAGGAATGACTTCAACCGGAATGCCTTTTTCCATCAGGATCCGGCGTTCAACCGCCATGCCGTCAAACGCAGCCGTGGTAAGTCTTGGAACAGACAGGGCCCCTGCTGTAGCAGGTCCTGTCGGAGCGGCAGAGGCCAAGGGTCCTCTGAGATCATTTCTTGTAGTTCCGGGTACCAAGTTCTTCTTGGCCAATCCGGAACGATGAGTATAGTTCTTACTCCTCTCTTTCTTAGTATCCTCAGTACCTTTGGTATGAGAGGAAGAGGAGGGAACACATAAACCGACTGGTACACCCACGGTGTCACTAGAGCGTCCACAGCTATCGCCTGAGGGTCCCTTGACCTGGCGCAATATCTTTTTAGCTTTTTGTTGAGGCGGGACGCCATCATGTCCACCTGTGGCCTTTCCCAACGATTTACAATCAGCTGGAAGACTTCTGGATGAAGTCCCCACTCTCCCGGGTGGAGGTTGTGCCTGCTGAGGAAGTCTGCTTCCCAGTTGTCCACTCCCGGAATGAACACTGCTGACAGTGCTATCACGTGATTTTCCGCCCATCGGAGAATCCTTGTGGCTTCTGCCATCGCCATCCTGCTTCTTGTGCCGCCCTGTCGGTTTACATGGGCGACCGCCGTGATGTTGTCTGACTGAATCAGCACCGGCTGGTTTTGAAGCAGGGGTTTTGCTTGACTTAGGGCATTGTAAATGGCCCTTAGTTCCAGAATATTTATGTGTAGGGAAGCCTCCTGACTCGACCATTGTCCTTGGAAGTTTCTTCCCTGAGTGACTGCCCCCCAACCTCGGAGGCTGGCATCCGTGGTCACCAGGACCCAGTCCTGTATGCCGAATCTGCGGCCCTCTAGAAGATGAGCACTCTGCAGCCACCACAGCAGAGACACCCTGGCCCTCGGGGACAGGGTGATCAGCCGATGCATCTGAAGATGCGATCCGGACCACTTGTCTAACAGATCCCACTGAAAGATCCTTGCATGGAACCTGCCGAAGGGAATCGCTTCGTAAGAAGCTACCATCTTTCCCAGGACTTGCGTGCAGTGATGCACCGACACCTGTTTTGGTTTCAGGAGGTATCTGACCAGAGATGACAACTCCTTGGCCTTCTCTTCCGGGAGAAACACCTTCTTCTGTTCTGTGTCCAGAATCATACCCAAGAACAGCAGACGCGTCGTAGGAACCAGCTGCGACTTTGGGATATTCAGAATCCAGCCGTGCTGTTGTAGCACTTCCTGAGATAGTGCTACTCCGACGAACAACTGCTCCATGGACCTCGCCTTTATAAGGAGATCGTCTAAGTACGGGATAATTATAACTCCCTTCTTTCGAAGGAGTATCATCATTTCGGCCATTACCTTGGTGAATACCCTCGGTGCCGTGGACAGACCGAACGGCAACGTCTGGAATTGGTAATGGCAGTCCTGTACCACAAACCTGAGGTACTCCTGGTGAGGTGGGTAAATGGGGACATGTAGGTAAGCATCCTTGATGTCCAGTGATACCATATAATCCCCCTCTTCCAGGCTTGCAATAACCGCCCTGAGCGATTCCATTTTGAACTTGAACTTCCTTATATAAGTGTTCAATGATTTCAAATTTAGAATGGGTCTCACCGAACCGTCTGGTTTCGGTACCACAAACATTGTGGAATAGTAACCCCGTCCCTGTTGAAGGAGGGGAACTTTGATTATCACCTGCTGGAGGTACAGCTTGTGAATTGCCGCCAGTACTACCTCCCTGTCCTGGAGAGTAGCTGGCAAGGCTGATATGAGGTAACGGCGAGGGGGAGACGTCTCGAACTCCAGCTTGTATCCCTGAGATACCACTTGTAGAACCCAGAGATCCACCTGTGAGCGAACCCACTGGTCGCTGAAGTTCCGGAGACGGGCCCCCACCGCACCTGGCTCCACCTGTGGAGCCCCAGCGTCATGCGGTGGACTTAGTGGAAGCAGGGGAGGATTTTTGTTCCTGGGAACTGGCTGTCTGGTGCAGCTTTTTCCCTCTACCCTTGCCTCTGGGCAGAAAGGACGCGCCTCTAACCCGCTTGCCTTTCTGAGGCCGAAAGGACTGTACTTGATAATACGGTGCTTTCTTAGGCTGTGAGGGAACCTGAGGTAAAAAAGTCGACTTCCCAGCTGTTGCTGTGGATACTAGGTCCGAGAAGAGACCGTCCCCAAACAATTCCTCACCCTTATAAGGCAAAACTTCCATGTGCCTTTTAGAATCAGCATCACCTGTCCACTGCCGAGTCCATAATACTCTCCTGGCAGAAATGGACATTGCATTAATTCTAGATGCCAGCTGGCAAATGTCCCTCTGTGCATCCCTCATATATAAGACTACGTCTTTAATATGCTCTATGGTTAGCAAAATAGTGTCCCTGTCAAGGGAATCAATGTTATCAGACAGAGAGTCAGACCATGCGGCTGCAGCACTACACATCCATGCTGAAGCAATAGCAGGTCTTAGTATAGTACCTGAGTGTGTATACACAGACTTCAGGATAGCCTCCTGCTTCCTATCTGCAGGATCCTTTAAGGCGGCCGTTTCCTGAGAAGGCAGTGCCACCTTTTTTGATAAGCGTGTGAGCGCCTTGTCCACCTTAGGGGATGTCTCCCAGCGCTACCTATCCGTTGGCGGGAAAGGGTACGCCATCAGTAACCTCTTAGAAATCACTAGTTTCTTATCTGGGGAACCCCACGCTTCTACACACAATTCATTTAACTCATCAGATGGGGGAAAAGTCACTGGCTGCTTTTTCTCCCCAAACATAATACCCTTTTTTGTGGTAACCTGGTTAATGTCAGAAATGTGCAACACATTTTTCATTGCCGTAATCATACATCGAATGGCCCTTGTGGATTGTACATCTGTCTCATCCTCGTCGACACTGGAGTCAGACTCCGTGTCGACATCTGTGTCTGCCATCTGAGGTAGCGGGCGTTTTTGAGCCCCTGATGGCCTCTGAGATGCCTGGGCAGGCGCGGGCTGAGATGCCGGCTGTCCCAAAGCTGCGTCATCGAACCTTTTATGCAAGGAGTTGACACTGTCGGTTAATACCTTCCACATATCCATCCACTCAGGTGTCGGCCCCGCAGGGGGCGACATCACACTTATCGGCACCTGCTCCGCCTCCACGTAAGCGTCCTCCTCAAACATGTCGACACAGCCGTACCGACACACCGCACACACACACAGGGAATGCTCTGACTGAGGACAGGACCCCACAAAGTCCTTTGGGGAGACAGAGAGTATGCCAGCACACACCAGAGCGCTATATAACAGAGGGATATACACTATATACAAAGTGAATTTTCCCCCAATAGCTGCTTATGTCACAATATGCGCCTAAATTTATGTGCCCCCCCTCTCTTTTTTACCCTTTCTGTAGTGTATACTGCAGGGGAGAGCCTGGGGAGCGTCCTTCCAGCGGAGCTGTGAAGAGAAAATGGCGCTGGCTGTGCTGAGGAAGATAGCCCCGCCCCTTCAGCGGCGGGCTTCTCCCGCTTTTTTAATGAAAATGATGGCAGGGGATTAGGCACATATACAGTTTAGAACTGTATTATGTGCAGTTTGCCATGTAAGGTATACTAATTGCAGCCCAGGGCGCCCCCCCCCCCCCAGCGCTCTGCACCCACCAGTGACCGGAGCGTGTGGTGTGCTGTGGGAGCAATGGCGCACAGCTGCAGTGCTGTGCGCTACCTTATTGAAGACCGGAGTCTTGAGCCGCCGATTTTCTCCGGTATCTTCCGTCTTCTGGCTCTGCAAGGGGGACGGCGGCGCGGCTCCGGGAACGGACGATCGAGGTCGGGCCCTGTGTTCGATCCCTCTGGAGCTAATGGTGTCCAGTAGCCTTAGAAGCACAAGCTAGCTGCAAGCAGGTAGGTTTGCTTCTCTCCCCTAAGTCCCACGTAGCAGTGAGTCTGTTGCCAGCAGATCTCACTGAAAATAAAAAACCTAACAAATACTTTCTTTATAGTGAACTCAGGAGAGCCCACTAAGTGCATCCAGCTCTGGCCGGGCACAGATTCTAACTGAGGTCTGGAGGAGGGGCATAGAGGGAGGAGCCAGTGCACACCAGATAGTACCTAATCTTTCTTTTAGAGTGCCCAGTCTCCTGCGGAGCCCGTCTATTCCCCATGGTCCTTACGGAGTACCCAGCATCCACTAGGACGTCAGAGAAAAGCTTATTCTATATATATGAGCGAATGGGCCTCACAGTAAATTAAAGGAGGGGTAAAACTGCTGGGTGGTCTGATATGTGGTGGGAAATGATCAGAGTTATTAGAGGGAAGAAGTCTAAATAGACATGTAAGTCCAATATACAGGTGACCCCTTGAAATCATACCAGGGAAACCAAGTGGCTGTAAAATTAATGGATCTTCCCAATGAGAAGGAGATAAGGTCCTCCATATCTAAAAAGTAATCAATCCTGTTAAACCATTGTTTGATTGAAGGGGGGGAGGTTGACCTCCAAAGGATCGGTATAACGGCCTTAGCCGCATTGCTAAGATGTCTCAGTAGTGAGCTCTTATAGGTGTGGACACCCACCGAAGTGAGGTTGAGGAGCCAAAACTCCGGGTCTTTAGGAACTGCATCTCCCATTATCAATTCTGAACATTTAAAAACTTCCATCCAACAGGAAACTATAAGAGGGCCTTCCCACCATATATGCAAAAAGCTCCCCGGGGCTCCCTTACATCGCAAGAAAAGTTTAGAGAGAGTAGGAAACATTTTGTTAAGCACTAAAGGGGTCCTGTACCATCTATATACGAGTTTATAAAGAGTTTCCATCGTAGATAAGCATAAAGAGCTAGCCTGGGTATTACGGAATATAGATTCCCAATTAGACTGTACTGTCCTCCACTGTTAATGCTCCTGTTCCCATAGCTCCTGCCTATCTCTGCCACCCTCTCTTCATTGTTTCTGTCTTTCCCCATCGTTTGCATGTTTCCAACTGTCAGTATATTCTGTGCCCACCATCAGTCTCCCCCTCTCTCTTCCCATCAGCTACCTCCCCCTCTCTCTTCCCATCATCTGGCCCCACTCTCTGCCCACCAGCTGTCTCCCCCTCTCTCTGCCCACCATCTGTCTCACCCGTCTTTGCCCACCATCTGCCCCTTCCCTCTGTCTGCCCAGAATCTGCCACCCTTTTCTTTGCCCACCATTTGTCCCCACCTCTCTGGCCAGAATCTGGATGCCCCCTCTTTCTGCCTAGAATCTGGCTGCCCCCTCTCTCTGACCAGCATATGCCCCCCCTTTTCTGCCCAGCATCTGGCTGCCCCACCCACTTGTCGGCATCTGTCTCCTCTCTCTCTGCCCAGCATATGACTGCCCACCCCCCTCTCTCTACCCATCACCAGTCTCCCAACTCTCTGCCCATCATGTCTAGCTCCCTCTCTCTGTCCACCATCTGGGTGTCACACACTGTATCTTCCCAGCATCTGTCTGTCCTCCCCTCTCTCTGCCTAGCATTTGGCTTTCTTACCCTCTATCTGCCCAGCATCTGGATGTCCCCCCCCCCCCCTCTCTCCCCAGCATCTGTCTGTCCTCCCCTCTCTCTCTGCCAACATCTGTTTTTGTACTAGGGGGAACAATGTGTTTTAATTTCTGCAGCGGGGTACACTGGGGTTCCACAGGGATAACATCGGGGTGTAGAGTTGGATCTTGATCCGAGGCACCAACAGGCTAAATGCTTTGACTGTTCCCAGGATGCTTAGCGACGCCTCCTCTATATCCCCGCCTCCAGGCACTGGCGCTCAGTTTGTAAGTTGGTGCCTGCAGTGCAGGCAGCTAACAGGGCGGGCTGCGCTGGGCAGCCCTGAAAAGAGCTTTTCAGAAGACTTCAAGGGCCGCAGCATAGGCACTTACAAGTGCTATATGTCATTCTGACATATCATACTGCAGCTCCCTCACCTACCCCGGCAGCGCTGTATACTCCCGCGCCCTGGTTGCTGGGTACTTACAGCGGAGGGCTCTGGTTTCCACTAGGGCACACACACTTACCACTGCTCTACGAGATCGCGTGGCCGCATCAAGGGAGGAGGTAAGAGGGTCCCCCATGTGGGACCCGCTGGAAATCACGATCCAGCGCGATCTTTAGGAGACGGACCGCGCGCGCTGGCGTGGACACTGTGGCCGTACAGGTACCCCACTAGACCACCGGGGCAAGGGCACAGGTTGGATTACCTCCAAATCCATTTTACTAAGGCCCGCAGTACCCGGTGGTGAAGTCCAGCAAGGGGATAAGGCTCTGACCTGTAGCCCCTCCTCCAGCCCCAGGCGCCATTTACTGCTAATGTTCCCGTCCTGGAGCTGCATCTCTCTGTCTCCCTCACTCCCTGTCAGCATTTGGGCGCCATTACACACATGCTGAGCTGACTTTGGGACTGCTGGGCAATGTCTCCTCTGTAAAGCCGCCTGCATCATCAGCGCTGAGAATTTACAGTACACTTAAGTATTCTACATGTCTTTTAGACAGTGATAGTTAAGAACAAGTGCATACATTCAGGGCTATTTAGTACAAGTACCCTGGGATATACATCCAGTCTTTACTGTGCATTGTTATATCTATATACACATATATAGCATTACTTTGTAGTGTAGTTACTTAGTATTGCTAGTCCAGTGCAGTTTTATTGATGTTTGTAATAATTTCTGCATTGTACATGTGACTGTGTGTGTGCCAGTAGCTGCTGTGTGATTTCCATTCCGTGTAACTCAGATATACTGCTATCTCTATATTCTGTACCCTGAAGGGGGCTAAGTGCATCAGGGTTCTCATATAATATAGTGATTCACAGGATATACTCTTTTGGCAATTTTCTCTGTGTATTACAGTCACCATATACCTCTTAAATCTTCCGTGTGTGCTTTGCTTGCAGTCACACTATACAGGGGGATTTCTGCCAGGTACTCTGTCTGCTTACATTGTACTATTTTGCCCTACGGTTACGCTTTCATATAATGTCAGCTAAAGGGTGATAATTCTATGGCTGATCCTGCAACATTCAGAGCTACTGCCATGGATGTCTCTGAGGAGAATATTGCAGCTGAGGGTTCAGGTACTGGGAGTTTTATACCCCTCAGTCAGTCTACAGCAACTGGGGTGAATCATGACCCGCCGTGGGCTACATTTTCTAATTTACTGACTACGCTGGTAACTAGACTTGCGTCCCCTATGGGACCTCCTGTGCCATTACAGCCACATATTGTCCCTGCAGTTGATCCGCCATGGGGACATACGCTGTCCTCTCAGTTACAGCAATTAAATTAGTCTTTGGCTAAGCAAAATCCTAACCCTCGCCCGCCTAAGACCAAGGGGTCATCTAAGCGGGCTATTACTTCCTCACAATCCACACGTTTCAGATACTTCATCTGATGAAGATGGCGCATATACTGACCCCTCAGACACTGATGCAGATGCTTCTGATGGGGAATCTATGACACAAGTGGATGTTACTGACCTCTTGGAGGCTATCAGGCTGATTCTTCAAATTGATGATGACGAAGAACCTCCAGCTACCTCTAAGAAACCAGATAAGTTCAAGTGTCAGAAGGTTAATAATAAATTAGTTTTGCCCAACTCTGACCACTTAGTTGACATACGTCAGGAATCCTGCCTAAAAAGATGCTAGCTCGTTATCCCCTCGCTGCAGAGTTAATTAAAAATTGGGAAACACAGCTGCCGGTGAACTCACAAGTCATGCGTCTGGTGGTGTCCTCTGTTCTGCCTGTCACTACCGTCACCTCTCTGAAGGAACCGACAGATAAGCGTGTCGAGGGTTGCTTGAAGTCTATTTACACTCTTGCTGGAGCTATGTACAGGCCTACTGTTACGGCCTCTTGGGCTGCTAAAGCTATTGAGGCCTGGGTTCAGGAAGTTGAAGCGGAACTACCATCTAATTTTCCTGATAATGCTAGACAGTGTCTTTCATACATTATTACAGCTTCTCATTATATTCAGGAGGCGGCATCTGATGCAGGTATCCTGGCGGCCAAAGCGTCTACCACGTCTATTCTGGCTCGCCGGATCCTCTGGTTGCAGTCCTGGTCTGTAGAGCTGGACTCTAAAAGACCTTGGAGGTGATCCCTTTTAAGGGAAACATACTTTTTGGGGAAGACCTCAATACGATTGTTGCTGACTTAGCATCGGCTAAGACTGCATGTACTTCCTTTCGTTCCTTTCGACCTCCAGGTAAAGCAAGGGGTCAGGCGTACCCGAAACAGGCTCGCACTTCCAAACCCACTAAGCCCAAACCTAAATGTGCCTGGGTTGCCCGTCAGCCTGCTTCCAAAACTGACAAGCCTGCTGCATGACGGGGCGGGCTGCCCCCTGTCGAATCTCGGACGCCTGGCTAAGGGAAGTTGTCACTCACGGATACGCCATCTCTTTCAAGAAACGTCCCCCTCGCCAGTCTTGCTTGACAAAAGTCCCTACGGATCCGGTGAAAGCAAAACTCTCCATCTGGTGGTGCAATCCCTCCTGGACACGGGAGTGATAGTGCCGGTGCCTCTGGCTCAGAGAGGCAGGGGTACTATTCAACGCTGTTCCTAGTTTCGAAGCCAAATGGTTCTTCCCGGCCCATTCTCAACCCCAAATCGTTGAACAAGTTTGTGAAAGTTTCCAATTCCGTATGGAAACTCTTCGCTCTATTGTTCTGGCCTTGGACCCCAAGGACTGTATGGTATCCCTGGACATACAGGATGCTTACCTGCATATACCTATTGCAGTGTCGCATCAGCAATACCTGCGGTTTGCTATTGGCAATCTCCAGTTTCAATTCCAGGCCTTGCTTTTTGGTCTGACCAAGGCTCCAAGAATTTTCACCAAGGCCATAGCGGTCATGACGGCTCCACTCCTCCGTCAGGGTATCAGGATCCTGCCGTATCTGGACGACTTGTTGATCCTGGTGAACTCTCCAGAGGTTCTCCTCTGTCATCTGGAACTGACGGTCCAATTCCTGCAAGCCCACAGGTGGCTCATCAATTGGAAGAAATCTTCCCTGGTCCCTGCTCAGAGTATGGTGCACCTGGGGAGCAGTATTGGACACCCACAATCAGTTATTTTTGTCTCCGGAGAAGGTCCTGAAACTTCAGGACAAGATAAGATGCTTCCTCTATCGCCCATTTGTGTCGATACACTTGGCGAAGCAAGTACTAGGCCTCATAGTGTCGGCTTTCGACATGGTGGAGTATGCTCAATTTCATTCCCGTCCTCTGCAGAAGTTAAAGTTGGGAGGGTCTGACTCACCGGATCAGGACTCACATTGTCTCCTTGACTCCGGAGGTCCGCTTGTCACTGAGCTGGTGGCTACAGGACCAGCAATTGAGCAGGGGTCGTTCCTTCTGGATTTCCAACTGGGTCCTCCTGACGACAGATGCCAGTCTGCGGGGCTGGGGCGCGGTTTTGGAGCAACACTCTCTTCAGGGTCGGTGGACAAGGGAGGAATCTCTCCTCCCGATAAACATTTTAGAATTGCGGGCAGTGGGGGTCATTCCGAGTTGATAGCTCACTACCGATTTTCGCAGCGCAGCGATCAGGTGAAAAAACGGCATTTATACGCATGCGTATGGCCCGCAATGCGCATGCGCGACGTACGGGTACAAAGCACTTTGTGGTTGTGCTCAGGTACTAGTGAAGTTTTCCTTTGCACTGACGGCCGCAAGAAGATTGACAGGAAGGGGGCATTTCTGGGTGTCAACTGACCGTTTTCAGGGAGTGTTTGCAAAAACACAGGCATGTCAGAAAAAACGCAGGAGTGGCTGGGCATTCGCTGGGCGGGTGTATGACGTCAAATCCGGACACGAATAGGCTGAAGTGATCGCAAGCACTGAGTAGGTTCAGAGCTACTCTGAAACTGCACAAACTGTTTTTGCAGAGCTCGGCTGCACATGCGTTCGCACTTCTGCTAAGCTAAAATACACTCCCCAGTGGGCGGCGGCATAGCGTTTGCATGGCTGCTAAAAACTGCTAGCGAGCGATCAACTCGGAATGACCCCCCTGTGTTCAATGCGTTGACTCTAGCCCTGCTTCTGGTACAGAACAGGACTGTTCAAGTACAGTCAGACAACGACACCACGGTGGCGTACATAAATCATCAAGGCAGCACTCGAAGCCACATGGCAATGATGGAAGTATCAAAAATCCTCCGTAGGGCGGAACGCCATCTGCCAGCAATATCGGCAGTGTTCTTTCCGGGAGTCCTCAACTCAAGTAAACTTCCTCAGTCTTCAGGACGTACACGCCGGAGAGTGGAGTCTTCATCCGGAAGTCTTTCAACTCCTAGTGGACAAGTGGGGCCTACCAGATGTAGACCTAATGGCGTCTCGACAGAATCACAAGGTTCCGGTCTCCGGAGCAAGGACAAGGGATCCTCAAGCAGCGTTCGTGGACGCACTGGCAATTCCATGGAACTTTCGGCTGCCGTACGTGTTCCCTCCGATGTCACTTCTGCCCAGGGTGATAAGGAAGTTCAAGCAAGAAGGAGGAAGACTACTTCTAATTGCTCCAGCATGGCCCAGACGGCATTGGTTCTCAGACCTGCAGGGTCTCTCGATAGAGCGTACTCTTCTACTTCCGCAACGCCAAGACCTCTTCATTCAGGGCCCTTGTGTCTACCAGGATTTGGCCTGGGTGGCTTTGACGGCGTGGCTCTTGAAGCTTCCGTACTGAGGGCCAAAGGATTTTCTGAGGCGGTCATTCAAACTATGTTAAAGGCCCGTAAACCGGCGTCTGCTCGAGTTTAATATAGGGTCTGGAATTCTTAATTTGCCTGGTGTGCGACTAACCATTTTGACACATACAAGTTTAGTACCGCCAAACTTTTGGCTTTTCTGCAGCAGGGTCTGGACTTAGGCCTTCGTCTGGCCTCCCTCAAGGTCCATATTTCTGCCTTGTCGATATGATTTCAGAGAAAAATTGCGACTCTGCCTGATGTTCATACATTCACACAGGGTGTTTTACGGATTCAACCTCCCTATGTCCCGCCTGTGGCTTCTTGGGATATGTCGGTTGTTCCGGACGCCTTACAAGAGTCTCCGTTTGAACCTCTTGAGTCTGTGGACCTTAAGTGGCTTACTCTTAAGATCTTGTTCTTGATGGCTATTGCCTCTGTTAGACGGGTTTCAGACTTGGGTGCCTTGTCCTGTCGGTCACCCTTCTGATTTTCAACGTGACTGGGTGGTTCTTAGAACTCGCCCTGGTTATTTGCCTAAGGTGGTGTCATCTTTCCACCTTAACCAGGAGATTGTGGTTCCGGCCTTTACCTCTCCAGGTTTGTCCTCCAAAGAGCGGTCTTTGGACATGGTACGGGCTCTCCGTATTTATGTGAAGAGAACAGCTTCTCTTAGAAAACCTGATTCCCTCTTTGTCCTTTTTGGTTTTCACAAACGTGGCTGGCCTGCTAATAAGCAGACCTTGGCCAGATGGATTATAATGGTGATTGCACATGCTTATGTAAAGCTGACCTTCCAGCTCCTGCTACCATCAAAGCCCATTCTGCTCGGTCTGTTGGACCTTCTTGGGCGGCCCGCCATGGTGCGACCCTAGAACAATTGTGCAAGGCGGCTACATGGCCCTCAGTAAACACGTTCATAAGGTTCTATGCCTTCTTTGGATGCTGGGTTCTTTTTTCCCGCTACAGTGCGTTCCTACTCCCATGAGGAACTGCTTTAGGACATCCCCGATGTTATCCCTGTGGAACCCCAGTGTACCCTGCTGCAGGAAAGGAGTTTTATGGCAAAAACTTACCTTTGTTAAATCTCTTTCTGCGAGGTACACTGGGTTCCACAGGGCGCCCACCCTGTCGCACTTAGCATCTTTGGGTTTGTATGGCATTAGCCGCCGGTACCTTCTCCTGTCGTGAGAATGTAGTGTATGTGGCTACTAACTGTTGTCGTCTCTCTTACCTGCTACTGCATTGGACTGGTTAACAAAACTGAGCTCCAGTGCCTGGAGGCGGGGATATAGAGGAGGCGGCGCTAAGCATCCTAGGAACAGTCAAAGCTTTTAGCCAGTTGGTGCCTCGGATCAAGATCCAACTCTACACCCCGATGTTATCCCTGTGGAACCCAGTGTACCTCGCAGAAATAGATTTAACAAAGGTAAGTTCTTACCATAAATCTCCTTTTATGTCCTGTAGGGGGACAATGTGTGAAAAAAAAAATCTGTAATAACATTTGCGGCCATACCCTTAAAATAAAGATTCCTTATTGCTGCAATAAAGAATAATTTTCCCAAGGTATCAGTGAGTCGCAGGGACAGGGGCTCCAATAGGAGCCTGTCCTGGTGATCACTGAGAAGGTGCTGCCAGATGCCGGTTAGGATGTGGGGTAGCACTACCACCTGTTTCACCTCCAGGCATCTGTTATGAACTTACGCTCCTGGGTGCATGGTAACCGGCAAAGGAGAAATAGTGTCTTCAAGTTCACCCTCTCTAACTCGCACTCACAGGGGCTAATTCAGACCTGATCGCTGCTGTGCATTTTCGCACAGCAGCGGTCATGTCTGAAGTGCGCATGCGCCGGCGCATGCCAGACAGCTGCCTTAGCCCTGCAATCGGATCGTGTGTGCTTGATTGACAGACAGAGGCGGCCAGGGGCGTTTGGCCGCTGTTTAGGGGGTGCGGTCCGGGTACCGCAGACGTGCCCGGACCATTGGGGGGGCGGGCCATGGCGGCTGCGTGACATCACACGCAGCCGCTGCGACCCGGGCAGCGACGAGTAGCCCCCTGCCAGCGCGCAGGAGCTGCACTGGCTGGAGATACTCTTCCAGTACAAAAGAATCACCACTGTGCGATGCTTTTGTACTTGTGTGGGGTAGGAAGGGGGGGGGGGGGGGGGTTCGGGCATGACATGCGGCGTGGACTAGCCCTGTGATGGGCCTCCCCCCCCCCCGCATGTCTGAAGACTGATCGTAGATGTGCAAAATTTAGCACATTTACGATCAGGTCTGAATTAGGCCCACTATCTCTATAACCGCAGCAGTTGCATGTGTGACCAGCATAAGTGTGGGGTTGGGGGTTGGTGTTGGAGAGAATGATGGTGGCTGGGCTTTTCTGTTTATGGAGGGGGGCTGCTGGGGGAAAATTATGGGATATGGGACTTAAGGTCGACAACAATTGGGGTCGACACCACTTAGGTTGACACCAATTGGTTGACACACCTGAAATAGGTCGTAATGTGACCGGGAACCCCAATTAGTGCAAAGTGTCGCCTTGCATGGCGGCTTTGGGCAAGTTGACTCGCTCCGCTACCGCTGCACTCGGCACAGGTTACCGTTCCCAATTGTAGTCCACGTGGATCGTAAAGTAAGAAAAAGTTCAAAAAATGGGGAAAAAAGTGAAAATGCATGTCGACCTTTTGTCCATGTCGACCTTTTTCATGGTTGCTAAGCTTTTTTTTCCATAGGATCTGTAACCAATTATTGGAAGCCCCCCTTTGAAAATCCTGCGTTTGCCACTGGTGGGAGTATCTAAATACCGATTGGTTGATGGCTGGTAAAATGGAACATATTCATTGATACTAGCAGACACAGGTAGGGTCCTATGAAGACACAATGATAGTCACTAATTACCAGTAAGGACTGGCGAATAGGCTGAGGACAAGGGACTGCGTAGAGTGACCAGTGCAGGCTTAAGCCTATAGAGAGTTCCTGGTGAAATCTGGGATATGACAGCCAATAGATCTGGGACGCGGTATCGACAAAGGACTGATAAACATCAATTAGATCGGCACCGTTACCTGTTTGTAGTGGAACAGCACTGTTTTGTATTCTGTCGACCTATGTGTTTGTTGATGAATGTATTGTCGGTCTATTTGTTTGTCGAGTTTCTGGTGTGTCTATATTATTTCATGTCGATTATTGTTTTGTTGATGTATACGTTGTCGATCTTTTATGTTGTCGATCTATGTTTGGTCGATAAGCCGTCCGGATACCACAGCCAATAGCCACAACACAGGAGACAATGGAGATTCAGAGGACACTCTTCTATGTACAGCAGTACATAGTATACTGGAAACTGTTATGGGTGCCAAACTGTAAAGACTGACGCTGGGAGTATCACAGGAGCACAATGGAAAATGTGGATAGTGCCCAGTAGCAATGACTGGTGCTACAAGTATCACAGGAACACATTGGAAAATGTGGAGAGAACCCACTAGCAAATGACTTACTGTACACAAGGAACAACACAGCACCAGATGGAGCACACTGGACTGTGGTGCCAAATTCTCTAACAACTGCACGCAGGAAGCTAGTATGCAATAGTAAGCAAACAACAGCATGGCCAGGAAGGACTGATATATGGTTCCCTGGCTGCAGATAGGTTACAGGAGTCATGTGCAGGGAATCAGGTCTGAGATTGGTTGAGCAGTGGTCAGCTGACTGCAGGCAAGATTACTGCGCCAATGTTCCGGCAGTGGTAGCTCCACAGGCAAAAAAAAACAACAGTCTCTCGCAGCAATACCACAAGGGATACTTCCTGAAAGCATGGGAGAGAGATGTAACACCATACATCGCTCTGTACCATAAAAGAGTTTGCCAGTGGGGCGTGTAACATGTAGAAGCAGTACCAGTAAAAGATGCTAACACGGATAAGCTTTACAACTTTATTGCATGTCAGAGTGTGAAGTAAAAAAAAATAGATAAATTGCTTGAGCTGGTGTGGATCTTGACATCGCCTTGCCTTATGATTCCACTCCAACGTCTTGGGCTTCCACTCTGTTCTAAGCCCTGTATTGGCATATGCAGCTAGATCAGCGTTAATCTCTGCACATGCTGGGGCCCGCCCAGCACACGGCAAGGCCGCCCTAATTGTGGATGCATCGGAACTAAGGTTGATCCCTGGCAGCACAGCCCGCTGCGCTGTCAGTGGGCATTTTTTAAATCAAAGCGGCTGTGTGTGATGTCACGCAGCCGCCCTGAAAATGGTCCTGGCCCCCCCGTTCGCCCTGCCCCCCATCCCCCCAACGCTGAGTCGCCACCCCAAAAACTCTCACATTGCAGTCGCATCCATCGGGGATGAGACAGCAATTTCTGTGTCCGCAAAGCCACTGCCGAAAAACTACACTGCGGGCTGCATCAGTGCACAGGTCTGAAAGACCCTCAATGTTTCTTTTTTCAATTGGTATTTTACCTTAATATCTCTCATAGGCTTTGTATTATGGAATTGAAAAAATAGGATTTTAATTACCTACCGGTAAATCCTTTTCTCTTAGTCCGTAGAGGATGCTGGGTCCACATTAGTACCATGGGGTATAGACGGGTCCACTAGAAGCCACTGGCACTTTAAGAGTTTGAGAGTGTGGGCTTGCTCCTCCCTCTATGTCCCTCCTACCAGACTCAGTCTAGAAACTGTGCCCGAGGAGACGGACAACTTCGAGAGAAAAATTTTACACTGATAGTGGCGAGATTCACACCAGCTCACACACAAGGCTTGAAACATCAGCAACGGCTGAACAAGTATTACTTACCAAGTAACAAAACAGTACTTAACCAAGAACTAAGCAGTACTGATCTAAGTAACCACTGCAGAATCACGAAGCGCTGGGCGGGCGCCCAGCATCCTCTACGGACTAGGAGAAAAGGATTTACCGGTAGGTAATTAAAATCCTATTTTCTCTTACGTCCTAGAGGGTGCTGGGGTCCACATTAGTACCATGGGGATGTACCAAAGCTCCCAGAACGGGAGGGAGAGCGCGGAAGCTCCTGCAAAACCGATTGACCAAACTTCAGGTCCGCAGAGACCAAAGTATCGAACTCATAGAACTCTGCAATCGTGTTCGACTAGACCAAGTAGCCGCTCGGCAAAGCTGTAAAGCCGAGACACCCCGGGCAGCCGCCAAGGAAGAACCCACTTTACGAGTAGAGTAGGCCTTAACAGACGTAGGACACGGCAATCCCGCCGTACAATACGCATGCTGGATAGAGAACCTGATCCAGCGAGAGATCATCTGCTTAGAAGCAGGACACCCAAGTTTCTTGGGATCAAACAGGACAAACAGTCCGATTTTCTGTGACGAGCAGTCCTCTTCACATAGATTTTCAGAGCCCTTATAACATCCAAGGACTTTGATGAAAATGAGGAGTCAGTACCAACTGGCACCACAATAGGTTGGTTGATATGAAATGCCGACACAACCTTCGGAAGGAACTGCGTACGTGTCCGGAGCTCAGCTCTATCTTCATGGAAGATCAATTAGGGGCTCCTACAAGACAAAGCCCCCCGCTCCGACACCTGTCTAGCAGAAACTAAGGCCAACGAAGTGACAGCCTTCCACGTGAGAAACTTGACCTCAACCTCCGGTAGAGGCTCGAACCAATCCGATTGGTGGAACTGCAACAGCACGTTAAGATCCCAGGGCGCCGTAGGCGGCACAAAAGGAGGCTGGATGTGCAGAACGCCTTTCAGAAAAGTCTGAACCTCAGGGAGGGAAGCCAGTTGTTTCTGGAAGAAAATGGATATGGCCGAAATCTGGACCTTTACGGATCCCAACCTAAGGCCCATATCCACACCTGCTTGCAGGAAAAGGAGAAACCGCCCCAGTTGAAACTTCACCGTACGAAATTTCTTGGACTCACACCAAGATACATATTTTTTCCAAATACGATGGTAATGTTTAGACATTACTCCTTTCCTAGCCTTTATCAGGGTAGGAATAACCTTGTTTAGAATGCCCTTCTGAGCTAATATCTGGCGTTCAACCTCCATGCCGTCAAACGTAGCCGTGGTAAGTCTTGATAAGTGTACGGCCCCTGCTGCAGCAGGTCCTCCCGAAGAGGAAAAGGCCTCAGTTTTTCTAGCAGTAGATCCAGAAGGTCCTTCTCGGCCAGTCCGGAGCAATGAGGATTGCCTGAACACTTGTTCTCCTTATGAGTTTTAGAACTCTTGGAATGAGTAGAAGTGAAGGAAACACGTACACTGACTGGAACACCCACGGAGTCACTAGGGCGTCCACCGCCACGGCTTGCGGGTCCCTCGACCTGCAACAATACCGACGAAGCTTCTTGTTGAGACGAGAGGCCATCATGTCTATTTGAGGTACACCCCAAAGATCTGTTACCTCCGTGAACACCTCCGGATGGAGTTCCCACTCTCCTGGATGGAGATCGTGTCTGCTGAGGAAGTCCGCTTCCCAGTTGTCTACTCCCGGAATGAAGATTGCTGACATCGCCAACACGAGTTTTTCTACCCAGTGGATGATTCTTGTTACCTCTGATATTGCAGCTCTGCTCTTCGTTCTGCCCTGTCGGTTTATGTAAGCCACCGTTGTTACATTGTCCGACTGCACCTAAATGGCTCGATCTCGCAGAAGATGGGCCGCTTGAAGACCGTTGTAGACGGATCCTAGTTCCAGAATTTTTATAGAAGGCTGGATTCCAGGCTTGACCACCTTCCTTGGAAGGTTAACCCCTGAGTAACTGCGCCCCAGCCCCGGAGACTTGCATCCATGGTTAGAAGGATCCAGTCCTGAATCCCGAACCTGCGGCCCTCCAGTAGGTGACGTAGTTGTAGCCAACAGATGAGTGAAATCCTGGCTTTCGGCGACAGACGTATTCTCTGGGGCATGTGCAGATGAGATTCCGACCACTTGTCCAGGAGATCCAGTTGGAAGGGCCGAACATGAAACCTTCCGTACTGTAGAGCCTCTAAAGAGGCCATCATCTTCCCCAGAAGGCGAATGCACTGAACCGAAACCCGGGCTGGCTTCAGGACATCCCGGACTATTGTTTGTATCACCAATGATTTCTCCTCTGGGAGAAACACTTCCGTGACGAGGATCATTCCCAGAAAAGACAATCTCCTGGTCGGCTCCAAATGTGATTTATGGAAGGTTTAGGATCCAACTGTGTTCCCTGAGATGAGTCGTGAGAACAATGGACTGCAACAACTTCTCCCTGGACAATGCCTTTATCAGCAGATTGTCCAGATATGGGATTATGTTCACCCCCTGTCTACAGAGGAGAACCATCATCTCCGCCATCACCTTGGTGAACACCCTCGGTGCTGTGGAGAGGCCGAATGGCAGTGCCTGAAATTGATAGTGACTGTCCAACAGTGCAAATCTGAGATAAGCCTGGTGTGGCGCCCAAATAGGAATGTGAAGATAAGCATCCTTGATATCTAAGGACAACAGGAATCCCCTTTCCTCCAAACCTGAAAATACTCTCTGAGAGACTCCATTTTGAATTTGAACACCCACAGGTAAGGGTTCAACGATTTCAAAATTAAATTTGGTCTGACCGAACCATCCGGTTTCAGTACTACTAAAAGGATTGAATAATAACCCTTGTTTCGCAAATTAGGTGGAACTGGGACAATGACCTGTGACTTTTCCAATTTTAGGATGGCTTCCTGTAGGATAGCCCTGTCTGTCAGCAAAGCTGGCAAGCCTGATTTGAAGAATCGATGAGGCGGGAGTTGTTGAAACTCCTGTCTGTACCCCTGGGACACAATATCCTGTACCCAGGGATCCAGGCCGGACGACACCCAGACGTGTCTGAAACGTCTGAGTCTCGCGCCCACCAGCCCTTCCTCCAGGCTTTGAGGTCCACCGTCATGCTGAAGATTTTGAGGAACCAGAAGTAGGTCTCTGGTCCTGGGAGCCTGCGGGTGCAGGCTTTTTGGATTTTGACGACCACCTCTAAAGAAAGTGGTAGGAGGCTTGGACATTTTTACCATAGCGCACAGCTGAAGAAAATGGATTCTTCGTAGAAGGTGTAGCAGAGGGAAGGAAAGGTGACTTACCCGTGGTTGCCGTGGAAATACACGCATCCAGCGCTTCCCCAAATAGAGCCTGACCTGTATAGGGTAGGTTCTCCACACTTCTCCTGGATTCTGCGTCTGCAGACCATTGGCGTCGCCAGAGTCCCCTGCGGGCAGAGACCGACATGGAAGATATCCGTGCAGTCAATGTCCCCAGGTCCTTCATGGATTCCACCATGAACCCCGCAGAATCCTGTATGTTACATAAAAACAATTCAATGTCACTTCTATCCATTGTATCCAAATCCTCTAGTAATGTGCCTAACCACTTTACTATGGCTTTAGAAATCCATGCACAGGCAATAGTGGGTCTTAACACCACTCCTGAAGCAGTGTAAATGGATTTGAGCCAGTGGCGTGCGGTGAGGTCAGTGGCTGGGGAGGCAAATGCAGCTAACCCCCCCCCCCCCCCCCCCCATAGTGGCAAAAAAAGTGTAGCCACCCCCCCCCCCCCCATACATTGGTAAAACCAGCACTAGGCAGAACCAGCCAGGGGGGATAATTCCATAGCAGGGGAGACACTTGGTATGGGGTCCCCCTGCCATAGAATTAACCTGTCCCCCCAAACTAGTCAGCCCAGGGCTGGAATTCCTCGGAATAGGAGACCCCAAAAAATAAAAATGGGGTCTCCCTCCCGAGCAATAACCAGCACTGGGCTGATAGCCCAGTGCTATGCCCCGCACCCCTGGTGGCGGAGGGTGCGGGGTTTATTGTTAATATTGTTCTTTACAGGTGGCCTACAGGTCCCAGCAAGCCTGCCCCAGCATGCTGGCACTTGGAGAACCACAAGTGCCAGCATGCTCGGACATAAATGGCCCGCTGGCACCTGTAGTCCACCTGTAAAGAAAATATTAAAATAAAAACACCACACTATCTTTAAAAAAAAGTTTATTAGTCAGGGTCTTCACCTGGGGGCGGCAGCCTTTAAGCTCTTTTGCAAGGCCACCGCCTCCCTAGGGCTTCCGGCGTCTTCCCCTGGGTGGGCGCCACCTCCCCAGGGCTTCCAGCATCTTCCTCCAGCGTCTTCACCTGGGAGGCGGTGGCCTTTAAGCACTTTTGCATGGCCGCCGCCTTCCCCAGGGCTTCCAGCGTCTTCACCTGGTGGGCGGCGGCTGCTAAACTCTTTTGCATAGCCGCCTATCCTGGACTTCCGGCGTCTTCTGCCTTCAGGAGCTTTTCTCTGCTCCTCCTCCGCCATCGGAATGACGCGCCGTTATATAAGTCAGCCGGAGGGGGCGGGGCGATGACACAGCGAGCATTGATTGGCTTGCGACGGCCATCTTGAATTTCAAAAATGATGCCGAGGCGCCATTTTTGAAATTGATACCGCTCCGCTGCCAAACTGCACTGCCGCCCGCCCGCACCACCGCCTCCCGCACCTCCGCCGGCGCCCACACCTCCACGGCGCCCACACAGTTATTGACAGCGGATCCAGTGAAGGATCCGCTGGCCAATCACTGTGGCCTCACTGACAGGGGCGTGCTTTCATGGGTTGAAAGCACGTCCCTGTATGAAAGCGGCACCTCTAATGGTGCCGCTTTCCAATGCATTTCCAATGGGCTTTTAATGCCCATTGCTATGCCCCGCCCGCGCCCGCCCCCCGCTCCCATACCTTTCCCATTCACACCGGGAGGCACCACGATTGGTGCCTCCTAAACGCATTTAGGCAGGGATAATGGTGGTCATTCCGAGTTGTTCGCTATTTTTTTTCGTTCGCACAACATATTCGCAAAATTGCGAATACGTTGTAAAATAGCGAATATCCGCCCCCAACGTATTTTTGCAGTTTCGTACGCAGTAGTACACAAAGTAGACGTATGCCAAATGACAACGAATTAATGCGAACCCATCGCATAAGCACAAACCTCATCGTTAAATTCCGAACTCATCGTAGATTTACACATTCCTCTTAAATGTGCACAAGTTTTTGCGGTAAAACGCACAGCAATGGGTTTTTTTTATAATTTATATTACACCTTGCAATTCAAACTCAACAAGCCTTCCTCAATTACAAATCCAATTAGTGTAATGAGTGATTGTGTGCATGACCAATTAAGTCTACAAAGAATACCTCAAGAACACTTTGTAGGCATAATTGGCCATTACCATGTTTGTTTATAAATTTGTGAAATAGATGTGAAAACTGTGCCTAGCATAATGTTAAATAGCATAATTTTGAGTGGAGGTGTAGTGTGTGAATGTATGTGTTTACATGTTTTTGAAAACAATAAGCTACTAACTGACATAATTTGTATGTAAATAATAAGCTTAATAATCGTAAGTTTGTTGTGTGTTTTTTGTAAGTTAACCAATTTCTACTTGGCAATATGCTGTTATTTTATTGCATTAAAAAACACAACAAGCGCTTAACTGTAAAATTGTATTTTTTATTATTTAACATAAATGTGTTTTTTATATTTTTTATATTTCAAAAATAAACCAAAAAAAATTAACAAAAGTTATGTAGCCTTTCTACGTCGGCCAGCATGGCCTGCAAATGGGCCTTTAGGCTGCCCACGATGCCTGCCAGGCTTGTGGGTTCTCCAACTGCACCATCTGAAATGCAGAGTAAAAATAAAAATTACAAAATAACTCACATTACCTATTACACCAGCAAGCCATAAAGCACACTTTCATGGCAAAGGGAATACATCATGGATGTTTGAATGTAAAAACAGTAGCATACCAACACACAAGCATGCTCAGCAATGTTTGTGATTGTTAAATTAAAATGTGTAAAAGTGTACCACACCATGATGTACATTTACTAAGATGGGAGTTCTATTTAAGATGGGACGTTGCCCATAGCAACCAATCAGATTCCACATCTCTTCTAGAAGGTGCTAAATAACTGAGAAGTTGAATCTGATTGGTTGCTATGGGCAACATCCCATCTTGAATAAAACTCCCATCTTAGTACATGTAACCCCATGCTGGCCTTCATTCACATCTGGAGTGAAGCAGACTTGTCTTTTGTGGTGTTTGCCCTGCATCATCACACTGCATATCAACATCTTCAGAAGGCCAACATATCCTAGCATGCCCACACTCCCTGAAAGCCTGCCTTACTACATAAGGTCAAACAGATTTTTAAAAATCAAATAATCATTTTGTGAGTGTAACTTTCACAACACAAATCATTGTGTCGTTAGCCTGGCTAACAAAGTGAAGCATGCGAGTTGAATGTGCAAATATTAGGAATACCCAGGCACAAGTGTAAAAGACCAACAACATACTAAACTCCACTCAGGTCTAACTGTTTCACTGACAACCTAGCACATATAAACCCTGTTGTCCTGGCAACCCTGTCGACCTAATGAGTGTCGACCTAGAGTGGACAGCCTAAACATTGCACACATAGACACTGTACATCTAATGATACTCACATGAATGTACAAGCAACATCTATACCATGAAGAAGAACACAAACATTTTTCCTCGGGCCAAGATTGGCCACAGTACAACACTGCATGTATTGTAATTGTAAGTGTAAGTAGGTAACCAATACATTTTAAATGTTGAAAAACTTACTCTCATCTGCCACATGCGGACTCCCCGGAATATCCGCTGGGGCTTCTGCTGCCCATTCACTGGGTGGGGAAGGCGGCTGGATGGGGGAAGGAGGCTGGATGGGGGTAGGAGGCTGGATTGGGGAAGGAGGCTGGATTGGGGAAGGAGGAGGGATTGGGGAAGGAGGAGGGACCGGGGAGCTGTTTTCAGAGGGTGGGTCTGATTGAGAGGGGGAGGGGGGCGGAGAGGGTGTTTGGGCAACAGAGGGGGAGGGGGCCAGAGAGGGGGAGGTGGCCGGAGTGGTTGTTTGGCCTTCAGAGGGGGAGGGGGACAGAGATGGGTATTGGTAAAGAGAGGGGGAGGGGGCCTGAGAAGGGGACTAGGAAGGAGAGGGGGATTGGGCGACAGAAGGGGAGGGGGCCTGAGAAGGGGACTGGGAAGGAGAGGGGGATTGGGCGACAGAAGGGGAGGGGGCCTGAGAAGGGGACTGGGAAGGAGAGGGGGATTGGGCGACAGAAGGGGAGGGGGCCTGAGAAGGGGACTGGGAAGAAGAGGGGGATTGGGCGACAGAAGGGGAGGGGGCCTGAGAAGGGGACTGGGAAGGAGAGGGGGATTGGGCGACAGAAGGGGAGGGGGCCTGAGAAGGGGACTGGGAAGGAGAGGGGGATTGGGCGACAGAAGGGGAGGGGGGCTGAGAAGGGGACTGGGAAGGAGAGGGGGATTGCGCGACAGAAGGGGAGGGGGGCTGAGAAGGGGATTGGTCGGGGCTCCCAGCAGCAGCAGCTTGCCGTTGTGCTCGCCCTAGAATGACATATGTAATATTTAGGTTGTAGCATGAAAAATTATAACAACAGCATTTTTCTATTACACTGTTCTGTCCCATGTTAAAGACACAGGGGTAACATTAATAGGTTTTTCTAATTTTAAAACTGGTGATGTTGCCCATAGCAACCAATCAGATTATACGTAACATTTATTAAGCTGCTAATAGATTGAATCTGATTGGTTGCTATAGGCAACATCACCAGTTCTAAAAACCTCCCACCTTATTAAATTTACCCCACTGAGCAAGTTATTGGGTTCAGTTGACAGCCTGTGTAGCAACTCTGTACAACATGCACTTTTACAGAAGCACCTTGCTACACAGTCAGTACTGCTTGCCCTAACCACACACACTGTGTCATGTTTATTCTACAATAGTTCATTGTCAGTGTGCAAATTTTCACACTATCACTTAGTGAAAATAGGCAAAGTTTATGCTAATAATCTCAGTGTTATTTAATGTAATGTAGTGTTATTTAATGTAATATGAAACTTACTGCGCCTTACGTATATCACGGATTTGTTGGCGGAGTTCCGCCAACAGGTCCGGCGTGCGCCTGCGGAGGTCGCTCCAGCGCCTCTCCAGCTGGATGATGGTCCTCCTGCTCCGGGTTCGCAATAAGCGGCGGACCTCCGCGTAGGCCTGGCGCTTTACCCTATTTGGGATAAAGGGCCCTGCGCGGCGGTCCATTACTGCTACCAACACGCGCAGCTCGCGGTGTGTAAATGCTGCTGCGCGCATGGTAATGGCGTTTTCCATATATGGGCTTATATTTATAGTGTGTGGTGGCATGTGATTGGTTGTAATTGTATGGTGTCATCTGTAATAAACACAGAATATGTCATAAGTATCTTCTTTATATTATTTTAATCATTAATGACACTGCCTCCCCTGACTGCAAGTCTCTGATTTGAGCGTAGTGTAAATTTTACGATCAGCCGGTTCTTTTAATGCGGTAGATCCAGGGACAGGTAAAACCACCTTTTTAGACAGTCTGGAGCAGATGCGTCCACAATAGGTGGGTTAAGCCATTTTTTTCCATCTTCTTCATGGAAGGGAAAAGCAACCGGAACCCTCTTTGGGATCTGGAATTTTTTCTCCGGGTTTCCCAGGATTTTTCAAATATAGCGTTTCATTCTTTAGACGCAGGAAAGATTAGCGAGGCTTTCTTATTGTCAGTGAAGTAAGCCTCCTCAACCTGCTCAGGTGTGGTGTCATTAATATTTAACACATTTCTAATGGCCTCAATCATGAGCTGCACCCCCTTAGCAAGGGATGCCGCCCCCCTCAGCACCTCCCCATCACCGTCTGCAGTATCAGAATCGGTATCCGTGTCATCTTGCATGATTTGGACAAGTGAACGTTTCTTTGGGAACATGCTAGGAGATTTTGCAGGAATAGGGACAGAGCCTGACCAAACTGCCATAGACTTCTTCAACACCTGAGTTTCAGTCTCAGTATTAGCTTCAACAATGGGAATCTGAGAGAAAGCATTACAATCCTGTGTACATGGAATGGATCCCTTCTGAAAGGAAACATCTTCTGCAGCATATGACACAGAGTCCCTAGACATGGCTATGTGAGATATTAAACACCTACACACACATACGGAAATTTCAGACACAGTTCCCCCCCAAGCATGCCACAGAGAGACACAGAGATTGGAGCCAACCCACACACAGCGCTTTTTAAGGTAGAACTAATAACACCACCAGCGCTGTCTGTGTACCTTAATAGGCTACACAGACTTTACACAGCCTCCTCCCCCCACCCCCTTCTACAACCCCCTGGTACCGTGCAAGGTAGCTGGAGTTGATCTGGAGGGACAGCTCTCCCTGTCAGGGCTTCTGCAGGCAGGAAAATGGCGCTGAACGCTGCTGGGCCCGCTCTGAGGAGAAGCTCCGTCCCCTTTCATGGCGCTGTCTTCCCGCTCTTCTGAAGATTATATTGGCCTGAGGAATTGTGCTGGCAGCGATCTTGGGACCCTGACAGGCTTGCTGGACAGTGTAGGCGCTGGCTCAGGGCGCCCCTCACAGCGCCGCACCATGTACCGCTGAGGCCCGGAGCGCAGTTAATACTGCGCTCCCTACCCTGTTGCCGCCATCTTCACACCGGCTCCCAGCTTGCCAGGGGGGGCCGGTGACTAACTCGCCACTGATTTTCCGACTCTGTAAGGGGGTGGAGGCATGCTGCTGGGGTGAGCGATCCCCTGTGGCGGCAAACGTTCGATCCCCTCAGGAGCTCAGTGTCCTGTCAGCGGAGATAGTGGCTCAGACCCCGCAGGGCGGACACTACTCTCCCCCGTAGTCCCTCAAAGCAGGGAGGCTGTTGCAAGCAGCCTCCCTGTAAAATAATAAACTCTGAAAAAAACTTTTACTAGAGAAACTCTGGAGAGCTCCCCTAGCTGTGACCGGCTCCTCCGGGCACATTTTCTAAACTGAGTCTGGTAGGAGGGGCATAGAGGGAAAAGCCAGCCCACACTTTCAAACTCTTAAAGTGCCAGTGGTTCCTAGGGGACCGTCTATACCCCATGGTACTAATGTGGACCTCCGCATCCTCTAGGACGTAAGAGAAATATACTTGAAATAACTCAATGTTTTGATACTTAACTCCTTATCCATCACTCTTTGTTGTACCCCAGTGCAGCATATCATGAAGGAGGTGCGTCTCTTCTCAGATCAGTCATGGACAGTGGGACTGTTATAAAGTACATAGGGGGTCATTCCGAGTAGATCGCTCGCTGCCGAATTTCGCAGCGCAGCGATCAGGTGAAAAAACGGCATTTATGCGCATGTATATGGCCCGCAATGCGCATGTGCGACGTACAGGTACAAAGCTCTTTGTGGTTGTTCTCAGGTTCTAGCAAAGTTTTCCTTCACACTGACGGCCGCAAGAAGATTGACAGGAAGGGGGCGTTACTGTGTGTCAACTGACCGTTTCAGGGAGTGTTTGCAAAAACGCAGGCGTGTTTGCAAAAACGCAGCCGTGGCTGGGCGGGTGTATGATGTCAAATCCGGACACGAATAGGCTGAAGTGATCACAAGCGCTGAGTAGGTTCAGAGCTACTCTGAAACTGCACAAACTTTTTTTGCAGAGCTCCCCAGTGGGCGGCGGCATAGCCTTTGCACGGCTGCTAAAAACTGCTTGCGAGCGATCAACTCGGAATGACCCCCATAACCAATAGATGCCAGGGCCCACAAAATACACTGTTAAACTTCACTGTTCAATAACTGAAAAGTGCACATGTGCCATCCTCCATATCTCAGTGCTTGTTTCTATGCCACCTGTTCTGAGGAGGGGAAATGAGGGACTCAGAAGGAAGAATGGCACCACATTGGGACAACAATGATTGTCCTATGCCAAGATAACTTAGGTCAGCACTCTCATGCAAGTGGCAGTACTGACGACTGAAATGCTTATATACTGTATACTCAGACTCTGTGATATAAGACAATTCAATAACTGCATTTTCTCTGGAAAATTTGTTTTCAAGAGCTAACCATTACTAATTTCTCTTGTTATAGTGGTGCCTATCTGGTACGTTAACCTGTATTTGAAATAAATGCTTCCCTGTTATTGTTTTTTTCTTGGACAGTTCTTACTATTAAGTATCTGCCTGTGGATTAAACCCAATCTAGCCTCAGTATACTCCTTCCTGACAATGATACTTACTCTACGGTAGGGATGGCCATCGACCTTCGATAATTCAAAATCATTGATGGTTTGTGACCAACGTTAAATACTTTTGCCATCGATGGGGAAGAACCAGATGGTTTCCCACCATCGATGATGCACAAGCAATGAATATGTATTTATTTTTTAACAAAGTGTTGGGACACGGAGCTTAGCTCTGCCCCCAACACTCCCGCAAATATTCGCCCCTGGGCTCTCATTGGCCCACAGCCTACTGAATTGTAAAGCAGGGATGACCATCAGTGGGTGAAATCATCGATGGTTCCCTTTCAGATGGTTTCACATCACGAGGTTACCCATCAAAGGTACCATCGATGGATAAACCACAGATGCCCATCCCTACTCTAGGGATATGGGACAAATGATTGTAAATAAACAATATGACGTTACTGAATATTCCTTCTCCTCTCACCCCAATTTCGAGACAACCACTCTATCCATTAGAAGACATCAATAAGTACAAATTGAAAGATCCACACGTACAGTATATTGGGAGAATTTGTACAAATTTGGTTACTGAGCTGTGGGAGAAATATGGGATCTTAAAATCACTGTTTCTAATATTTTCAAGTTAACCCATTTTGTCCCAGGTGGGTAGTTTTCTACCCATTTTTTGAGATTTTTTGCGGAATGGCTAATATTCACCCACTTAAGAAAAATCTGGTGGATTTTTTTTTACGATATAATGATAAAATATTGAAGTGCTGGGTAGAAAACTACCCACCTGGGCCGAAATGGGTTAAGGTATGTAATGAAGTCACTAAGCTTTGTGATCTAACATAATTTGAAAGGAAATGCACATTCACATCAGCGAAACATGGAGCAAACTCACTTCTGCACCACATTGTAAAGTTTGATCATTTTGGGAAAGAACAATCATTTTGATCAGTATTGAGTGAAGACTCTTTGTATCAAACAGACACATACAGTACAAAGGTTTATTTGTTGTTTGAGAATCTATTATATAAGAGCATTACATTTTTTTTATCAAGCAATAGGGCATTAGAGGTGAGGGAAGGGCTTGCCTCCCTCTGTGAGAGTGCTTTGTGCTACTAGGCAAAAAAGTTCCTGCTTCATCTGCCTCTTTCCTACGTCTCCCCACTCACAACCTAGCCACAAGACAGTCTATGCCATCCTAAGTCCCTCTCTCATTGGGAAGAGCCAAATAAAGGATAGGGCAGGAAGAGAGCGGTACAGAAATAAGAGGGGTTAGGTGGGGGGATGCAGGCATAGAAAAGTGGGTAGGGTATAGATAAAAGCCAGCAGCTAGTGCGAGAAAAGGAGACACGTGTGAGACAGGAGGAATGGGACAGAAAAGACGGAGGGAACAGAGGATAAGCGCAGAAACAGTACTAAAAAATAAACAGTACTAAAAAAGGAATAGGGGGGAGAAGGGAGGAATTGACAGAGACGGGAGCAACAGGGGGATGAATAGGGGTGCATGGGAGGAATAGGGGCAAAATTAGGGGGAGATGAGAAGAATAGGGGGAAGACTACGTCGAGACAGGTGGAAGTAGGGCAGGAATAGCGGGAGACAGAAGGACAAGTGGCGATAACATACATATATGGAACACTGCCAATGCTGAATTTTAAATTGCTAAACATCCACTCAGTAAATTTATAATGCAGTCCCCCCCCCTCCAAAAAATGTGTTATATAGCTTTAATAGAAAACATTTGAAACTTATTTAACGACAGAGTCAAGACTTCTGTATAGCAATTCACCAATTCCAACTCTTGGCATTCTAAAACACAGTATATATATTTACTACAGAAATGAAACCTTAAGGCAATATGAAATGTGATGTCTCAGTTTCTGAAAGATGTAATTTCTTGATCCATTTGCTGAAATAAAAAAATAAAACATAGTTAAAAAATTTTGATAGAAAGGAAACCATATCCATTTATTTTCTTTGCTATATAAAAGTTATGATAGGCCTGTTCACTGGTATCATTGAAACCTCAAGATATGGCTTTTATAATTTCTAAAGCCTAGCACTGATGTAGAAGAGCCACCAGCACAGCTAATTTACTACTATCACTGTTTACTCAGGGGCAGTTCAAGGCGCTCTCTGAGAAGGTGTCTGTCTAAAACACACTGTATAGATGATTCCTTTAGATCTTCTGTAGTGTGACTTGTAACAGGAGTTCATAGTTTTAATCCTACTGTAGTAATGAAACCAATAAAAAACAAGGAGAAGCCGATAATGGATAGAGACAAATGTAGAATGTGTGAGGGTCAGCATGCCCTCTAGGGAATACAGAGGATGGCTTTGAGAAGGACAAGAGGACTTTGCCCTACAAAGATTGGTGACGGTAAGACCTTGGGGACAATTCAGAGTTGATCGTAGCAGCAAATTTGTTAGCAGATGGGCAAAACCATGTGCACTGCGGGGGGGCAGTTATAACATATGCAGAGAGAGTTAGATTTGGGTGGGTTATATTGTTTCTGTGCAGGTTAAGTACTGGCTGCTTTATTTTTAAATTGCAATTTAGATTACAGTTTTAACACACCCCACCCAAATCTTACTCTCTCTGCACATATTATATCTGCCCCCCCCCCCCTCCTGCAGTGCACATGGTTTTGCCCATCTGCTAACAAATTTGCTGCTACGATCAGGTCTGAATTAGGCCCCTCGCCCCTTGTCACTTTTATCTGAAAGCTCACAAGAATTTACTAGATTGGCTTGGATGCCAGAGTAGAACTGTAGATAGCACCCACATATGCAATAGCGGCAGAATAAAGTGAGTGTGTGGTAGAGGGGAAGTAACTGCTAGACCATCTGCAGCTTTATCCAATTCCCCAAACACAATTAGATGGAGGGAAATAGCAGCCAGCTCTGAAACCAAGGGGCAGATTTACTATATGTCCAGTTTGCAAAGCCGCCAATGACTGTCAGCATTGAGGGCAAATTTCACAATTTCCACTTGAAAACAAATGTTTAGTAAATCTAACCCCTGTACGTTGAACAAAAAGTAGAAGAAAATGGTTGATAAATCTGTATTTTAAGTGTACGGAACCTTCTATTATTCAGTGTTTTCATCCTTTCATGACCATACCAATTTGTACTTGCTGGCAATCTGCTTTTTATTCCACATTCCACTTAAATTTCATATAAATTACATCAAGAATAACTGAGACCCTTATACGCCCACCCAAATCTTAAATGACCCCCATTACATGCATACTTTGGTCTCTTGCAGCTCTGTTTAATTTTTATGTCTAGCCATCACATGGGGTTTGTGTGTAAAATGGGGTGATGTTCTCTAGACACAGCCCAACTAACAATAACCAAGAGTGAGCAGACCAGTAAAAAAAAAAGGACACATACTGTACATATGGTTAAAGTAGAAACAACTGGCCGGTTCTTACAGGGCAAAAATAGTACAGTCAATGAGCACGTACTGTCAAAATGAATGGTCACCCTAACAGAATTTTAAATCCTAGCTCTGATTGGTCATCTTCTTAGGCCTAGAAAATCTGCAGTCAGTTCTCAGAATGCCTATATGGCCAGTGACTATGGGAAAGATTGTTTCAAACTTTGGAGATAGATAAAAGTATCAACCAGTTAGCTTCTGTCATTTTGCAGGCTGTGACTGAAAAATTAGTTAGGATTTGATTGGTTGGTACTTTATCTCTCTCTAGGCCTTAATAAATCTTTTTCTTGCTGTCATGCTTTTGTTACCAGACAAAACAATAAAAAATAGTGATCTTATTCTTGTTATGAGCCGCAGCTCATTGTGATAGCGGGTTCCAGCCGTTGCTAGGCGCCTGGGACACTGTGTCACACCAGCTGCAGGGGGTTGCTGGTCCCAGCAGTTGCCAGGCAACGGGAACTCCATTGGCCGCTCTGTTCCTGGCTGTTACTAGCATCCAGGACGCCTCTGTGTATATGTGCAGCCTTACAGATGCAATGTATTCTGTCATTAAGAGGGCTGGTCTGCCTGGCTAATGGTCATTGGTCCCTGGAGGCAACCAGGCCTGCTGGTGATATTGGAGAAAGGTTTATATAGATGGGTCCTCCGTTATCTTGGCTCTTTCTGCGCCTAGATGGAGGTTTAGTCACGCCTAGGCGATAGCTTAGGTTGCTGAGTTTAATCACGGACAGGCGCAACTAGATACTCAGCATGCAATACACATCTCCACCACTGGGTGGCTAATGCTCCACTAATCCAGTACTTTAGATCGAATAGCGGCGGATTGATCTACAAGCTCTGTCAAATGGTCAGTGATGACTGTAATGTTAGTATACAGTCCTGTACTGCATAGTGTACACACAGATGGTGACCAATGGTCAGATGGAGAGAGTTAAAAAAAATAGTTTATACAGACACAAACGAACATGTTAAAACACTTGTGTATGCAGACGCAGCTAATGTGTGAAAGATTGTGTATGCAGACGCAACTAATGTGTGAAAGGAATAATGTAGCTCATTGACTTGAAAGTATGTACAGTTCACTAAATATCGTGCTTTTGTCATATGAGCGTCCGAGTCCCCTAACGGCATAAACGCACACCAATGGGAAGGAATCGCTGTTTGCAGTACTTTTACACATGAACTTGTGAATCTTCGAGGGCAAGCGATGAAGGTTCCCGCCTCCCACGCTGAGAGTCCCGGGTTCGATTCCCAAAGTGCCAATCTTTTTTTTTTTTTCCTGACATTCACTTTATTATTTTTTCTTCTTCTTTGTAATACATTCAATGGAAGGGTGCACACCGGTTTCACAGAAATCAGAGTAAATCTGCAGGAGCGACTTATTCCGCTATATAAAATACACAGTGGTAATGAGCACACGTAGACATACAGTACCAGTAAATATAAATTAGTGTATTCTGACGCAACTAACTGTTCGAGCAACACAGTACTGTAGATCATCAGCATTAGAGAATCTGTGTTGTGAGAATCTGTGTTGTACTTAATGAGAAGGGATCACTGCTACTGTACCATTTACACATTTACAGTATCAACGTGACTGCAGTTCTCTATGTGATTTTCATACACAGTATACTGTTGCACATGTATTGTAACCTGACCTGAACTCCCTCCCTGTCTACTGCATGAACTGTGCATGCTCCCAGGGGGGAAGGGGGAAGTGGGATAGGGGTAGGGCGAGGCAGTGGAAAATACTGTGTTCAAAGAAAAGACATAATCAAATAGTATTTATAAATTGATCATTCTACAGGACCTCATTGCCCTTGTGTATTTTAGCTAGGGGATTGTGACACTCCTTCAGCATTAGCCCATAGCCTGCAAAACCTATGCCGTCGCTCGCTCCATACCCGAGCGCTGCCACGAGGCGGGGGTTCACAGGCGGCGGACATTTTGTCAGTTTGCTATGCAATTGAGTCCGGTGTATCGCTATGTGCATAGAGCTCGCTCATCCTTATCGCCCCTGTGTATTTTAGCTAGGAGATTGTGACGCTCCTTTAGCATTGGCCCATAGCCTGCAAAACCTATGCCGTCGCTTGCTCCATACCTAAAGCGCTGCCGCGGGGGGGAGTCGGGCGGTGTCCATTTTGTCAATTTGCTATGCAATTGAGTCCGGTGTATCGCTATGTGCATGGAGCTCACTTATCCCTATCGCCCCTGTGTATTTTAGCTAGGGGATTGTGACGCTCCTTCAGCATTGGCCCATAGCCTTCAAAACCTATGCCGTTGCTCACTCCATACCCGAGCGCTGCCACAAGGCGGGAGTTCACAGACGGAGGCCATTTTGTCAGTTTGCTATGCGATCGAGTTCGGTGTATCACTATGTACATAGAGCTCGCTCATGCCTATCGCCCCTGTGTATTTTAGCTAGGGGATTGTGACGCTCCTTCAGCATTAGCCCATAGCCTGCAAAACCTATGCCGTCATTTGCTCCATACCTGAGCGCTGCCGAGGGGGGGGGGGAGTCGGGAGGCGTCCATTTGTCAATTTGCTATGTGATCGAGTCCGGTGTATCGATATGTGCATAGAGCTCACTTATCCCTATCGCCCCTGTGTATTTTAGCTAGGGGACTGTGACGCTTCTTCAGCATTGGCCCATAGCCTGCAACCTATGCCGTCGCTCGCTCCATACCAGAGCGCTCCCACGCGGCAGGGGTGGGGGGGTTCGGGCGGCGTCCTTTTTGTCAGTTTGCTATGCGATCAAGTCCGGTGTATCGCTATGTGCATAGAGCTCGCTTATCCCTATCGCCCCTGTGTATTTTAGCTAGGAGATTATGAGGTTCCTTCAGCATTGGCCCATAGCCTGCAAAACCTGTACCATACGGTGCATAGAACCTTAACAGTAGAAACACTCCTGCAGCTTTGCCCTGCTTTATGTAAAACTTGTGTGCACACTTCTATTGAATGTGAAAGTATACTACAGTACGATAGATACAAAAATAAAAAATAGGATTTTAATACCTATCGGTAAATCCTTTTCTCTTAGTCCGTAGAGGATGCTGGGGACTCCGTAAGGACCATGGGGTATAGACGGGATCCGCAGGAGACATGGGCACACTATAAGACTTTGAATGGGTGTGAACTGGCTCCTCCCTCTATGCCCCTCCTCCAGACCTCAGTTAGAAAACTGTGCCCAGGGAGATGGACATTTCGAGGAAAGAATTTATTGTTTAGGCACAGTGAGTGCCATATCAGCTCACACCTCGAACATACCGCAGAACGTGGTTTTCAATAGAACAACAGCCAAGGGCATGAAAAATTACACAGCCACATGCTGAGAGAATATGTAACACGACCTGTGTGTCAACCCAACCAATAAGAAGATACTGCATGCCATGGCATGAACAAAGTCAGCAACAGCCTGACAGAAAAGAAACACCACAAAAGTGTAACCATAACCAGTAACTGCAGACACAGTACGCACTGGGACGGGCGCCCAGCATCCTCTACGGACTAAGAGAAAAGGATTTACCGGTAGGTATTAAAATCCTATTTTCTCATACGTCCTAGAGGATGCTGGGGACTCCGTAGGGACCATGGGATTTATACCAAAGCTCCAGACTGGGCGGGAGAGTGCGGACGACTCTGCAGCACCGATTGAGCAAACATGAGGTCCTCATCAGCCAGGGTATCAAACTTGTAGAGCTTAGCAAAGGTGTTTGAACCCAACCAAGTAGCCACTCGGCAAAGTTAAACCGCCGAGACACCTCGGGCATCCACCCAAGAAGAGCCCATCTTCCTAGTATAATGGGTCTCCCCCGACTTCGGTAACGGCAATCCAGCCGTAAAACCAGGACGCCAAATCGTATCACAGATCCAGCGTGTAACAGACTGCACAGACGCAGGAGCCCTAATCACGCTGGGAGCATACCGGACAAACAGAGCCTCTGTTTCCCCAATCTGAGCCCAATTGGTGACATAAATATTCAAAGCCCTGACTACATCGAGAGACTTTGAAGCAGCCAATGCTGAAGTTACCACAGGCATCAAAATAGGCAGATTTCTGCGAAACACAGAAACCCCCTTTTGGCCAAACTATTATCCAAGTTCTCAATTCCGCTCTATCCACATGGAAGATCAAACAGGGGCTCTTGTGAGACAAAGCCGTTACTTCCGGCACCCGCCTTGTGAACGCCAAAGCTAAAAGCATGACCACTCTCCAAGAGAGAAATTTTAACACAACCTTTCATAAAGGGTCCAATCAGTGTGACACAAGAAAACGCAACACCACGTCAAGGTCCCACGGTGCCAATGAGGGCACAAAAGGAGCTTGGATGTGCAGAACTCCTTTCACGAAAATCTGAACTTCCGGAAAGGTGGGCAATTCTTTTCTTGAAAGAAAATTTATAAGGCCAAAAACCGCACTGAAATGGAGCCTAACTTTAGGCCTGCAACCACACCTGCTTGCAAAGAATGGAGAAGAACGACCCAGCTAAAAGTCTTCAGTAGTAGCCCTCTTGGATTCACACCAAGACACATATTTACACCAAATACGGTGGTAAGGCTTTGCCGTTACTTCTTTAATAGCCTGAAGAAGTGTGGAAATGACTTCACTGGGAATACCCTTTCGGTTTAGGATATGGCGTTCAACCGCCACGCCGTCAACGCAGCTGCGGTAAATCTTGATACACGCCCGGATCTTGCCGTAACAGTTCCTCACGTAAAGGAAGAGGCCAGGGATCCTCTATGAGTAAATCTCAAAGAACTGGATACCAAGCCTTCCTTGGCTAGACCGGAACAATGAGGATCGCCTGAACCTTTGTTCTTCTTACGTTTATCACCTTCAGAAAGAGGGAAAGCGGAGGGGACACATAGACCAACTGAAAACACCCAAGGTGTCACGAGGGCGTCCACTGCTATAGCTTGAGTGTCCCGTGACATGGAACAATATCCATGAGGTCTCTCGTTGAGGCGAGACGCCAACATGTTCAATTGAGGCACTCCTCAAAGACTTGTCACTTCTGTGAAAACTTCTCGATGACGACTGTATTTCTCCCGGATGGAGATCGCATCTGCAGAGGAAATCTATTTCTCCGTCGTCTACATCCGGAACGAAGACTGCTAATATATATCGTTTACGTGTCTTTCCGCCCAGCGGAAAACTTTTGCGGCTTCTGCCATTGCCGCTTTTCTCCTTGTTCAAAGCATAGAAATAAAATATCACTTAGCTTCCTGTATACGATCCTTTGTGACAGGGCCCTGTGCCAACCAGGAGTTGACTTTCACAGTATTCTATCCGCGGCGGGAAAAGAATAAACACTCGGACTCCTCGTGAGGATCTGAGACCAACTCGTCACGGCTGACCTAGAGCTTTATCAACAGAGCGACCAGCACATGAGAAGGAATACTTTTACTTCAGCATTCATTAGAACTTGCAATATGAATATACATATTTAAATACACATATACACACATATCCTCTATATAAATATATCTATATATCTATATCATACATATAAGTATATTGTCCAGAACCCCAGAGTCCCTAGTGACATTAATGTGTGCAGAATGTGTACGACCACGTACTGAAACCCCAAGTTGTGGATCTGACCAGGAAACCTTATGGTCGACATAAAATATAGAATTTTTTCTGACAACAGGGAGTGGTAATTAGGTAAAATAACATTCTTACGACCCCGAGGGGTCCGATGGAAGTATAAACACATAAATTTAATATCATTCCCCCACAAATGAAAGCACAACTGTGCCAGAGCTACAGGCCCATGGAACCGTACCCTGTACAGGTATAGGTTATTGACTTCATGTTACTTTACCCCCAGTAATAACAGATGGTGCCGACAGGCCACCCACATACTACTGTGTCACCCATACAGTGTTTACTTTCGAAAAAGCATGCAACTACCGACCTGCTGACACTTGATGTACAGACCCAAGTACCACCAGGAGTCGGCAATGCCGACAGAGGGATTCCCATAGCCAGCTCGTGTCAGAGCACACACACATGTCGACACGAGTACTATAAGCTATCATGGGTATATGTGACAGGGAAAACACAGAATACCAGTACAATTCATTAACTAACACGTCCATTATAGTGTATAGTGCTATATTTTCTCTTTTGCACTAAAACCACCTTGCCCCCCCCCCCCCTCGTTTTCCACTGTTAGCTGCCTAACAGTGCTTTTTGGTGGGGACATGAGGAGAAAATGGTGCTGTAACAAGTTGTGAGGGCTAAGCCCCGCCCCCTCTCGGCGCGCTTCAGCCCCTCTAAAAATATTCATATTTATACTGGCGGGGGTCCCTATACAGTGCCTATGCACTGTACACATCTTTTGCCAGTTGCAGGAAAGAGGTATATTGCTGCCCAGAGCGCCCCCCCCTCCCTGCGCCCTGCACCCTTGTAGAAGCGTTGGTGTGTGGGGGCAATGGCGCGCAGCGCGACCGCTGCGCTGTACCTCCGACCTGAAGTCTTCTGCCGTCACTGAAGTCTTCTTTTTCTTCCAATACTCACCCGGCTTCTGTCTTCTGTGAGGGGGTTGACGACGCGGCTCCGGGAACAAGCAGCTAGGCGCACCAAGTGATCGAACTCTCTGGAGCTAATGGTGTCCAGGAGCCTAAGAAGCAGAGCCCTTAACTCAGAAGAAGAAGGTCTGACTTCTTTCCCCTCAGTCCCACGAAGAAGAGAGCCTGTAGCCAGCAGGTCTCTCTGAAAATAAAAAACCTAACAATAAAGTCTTTAGAGAAACTCTGTAGAGCTCCCCTAGTGTGTGACCAGTCTCTCTGGGCACAGAATCTAACTGAGGTCTGGAGGAGGGGCATAGAGGGAGGAGCCAGTTCACACCCATTCAAAGTCTTATAGTGTGCCCATGTCTCCTGCGGATCCCGTCTATACTCCATGGTCCTTACGGAGTCCCCAGCATCCTCTAGGACATATAAGAAATAATAATAAAGTGCATGGAAGAAACTAACATGCATTTGTACTTTAAGAATTGAACCCGGGACTCTAAGCATGGGAAGTGGAACACTTCCCCACCGACAGAAGAATAAGCCCATTAGTTTTGATTATGCCGTAATGGCTACGGGATTAGGATGCTAACATACAGTACAATATCCCTAACATCAATAGGCAACAATGTACTTGTAACACGTCCGTTTACGTCTGTGTACACTGCTGGTTTTATGTTGATTTGCCACATATTCCTAAAGTACTATAAATGGACCATACTGTGGCTTTATCATGTTTGTTTGCATCTGTATATGCTGTACTATTTGCGTCTGTACTGTATATACTGTTATATACTGTATGAAATACTGTAGCGTAATGAGATGCACTAGTAAAGTAGTTCTTACTATGTATTTCAGTATTGTATTTTATGGGAGACCACACGCATGCGCAGTGGTGATTGTAAAAAGCGACATCTGGTGGATGATCGCAGGTATTACACTTAAAGGTAACGACAAACGCTCTGTGCACCTCCCTACGACTAGGCGCGCCTACCTACGACTAGGCGTGCCTCCCTGCGCCCAGGCACGTTGCGTATGCCCGATTGCGACTAACGCCTCAGCCAGCCAAGATAACGGAGGACCCATCTGTAGCAAGCATATAATATTCAGGTGCATCCAAGAGTGGCTTTTCCTTGCAGCTGTAATGGT
Organism: Pseudophryne corroboree; assembly: GCF_028390025.1. NCBI lineage: Eukaryota > Metazoa > Chordata > Amphibia > Anura > Myobatrachidae > Pseudophryne > Pseudophryne corroboree. The sequence goes on along the minus strand of NC_086447.1, from coordinate 645,224,812 downwards.
GGGAGATAGTCAATCTCCCCAAAGAAGGTGAAAAGAACAATATAAAAACAGCGCCTAACACATTTTCAATTATCACAATAAATACACTTTAATATGCAAAAAGTTTTAAAAACATTGGCCCTCATTCCGAGTTGATCGCTCGCAAGGCGATTTTAGCAGAGTTACACACGCTAAGCCGCCGCCTACTGGGAGTGAATCTTAGCTTCTTAAAATTGCGACCGATGTATTCGCAATATTGCGATTACTAACTACTTAGCAGTTTCAGAGTAGCTTCAGACTTACTCTGCCTGTGCGATCAGTTCAGTGCTTGTCGTTCCTGGTTTGACGTCACAAACACACCCAGCGTTCGCCCAGACACTCCCCCGTTTCCCCGGCCACTCCTGCGTTTTTTCCGGAAACGGTAGCGTTTTTTCCCGCACGCCCATAAAACGGCCTGTTTCCGCCCAGTAACACCCATTTCCTGTCAATCACATTACGATCGCCGGAGCGATGAAAAAGCCGTGAGTAAAAATACTATCTCCATTGTAAAATTACTTGGCGCAGTCGCAGTGCGAATATTGCGCATGCGTACTAAGCGGAATTTCACTGCGATGCAATGAAAAATACAGAGCGATCAACTCGGAATGAGGGCCATAGTGAATGAGCATAAAATGCAAATATGGTATATAGTCAATTGGTAACACACCAGTACATGAACTCCTGAGTTTGCTCCACAGATTAATGCACTCCTCAAAAGAGGGTTGGTCACAATGGGTTACAGTTCTTATTCATACATGGCCATGTTGTTGACAGTTCAAATTTATAATGCACAAATGTAACTTCCAGCTATTAAGGCACTTCACCAGTTCTGTGTCCCAAGTTAGAAGATCCAAGAGAGTAATTAGCTTGCGTAGCAACGGCAGGCTATGTTGGATGGATCCTTGTTCACAGTGAATAGTGGTGGCGATTATGCTGCCCTTAGTAATGTTCCTCCAATTGGATGGATTGTGCTGGATGGAGCGGTCCGGTACTCTGTGTGTGTAGGTCTGATGCGTTTCGCTGCACTAGGCAGCTTTCTCAACGTTACATTTGTGCATTATAAATTCTACAGTGGTGCTAATTCCGAAGCCGGGTAAGGACCCACTTTACCCAAACTCGTATTATCCTATCTCCTTGCTGTCAACTGACATTTAAAATGCTGGCTAAACTTTTGGCTCTCCGTGTAGTGCTTAAAGTGTTACACTTGAATCAGACTGGTTTTATGCCAGGCAGGTCTACTGCTATTAATCTCAGATGACTGTATACTTATTTGCAGTTGGCAGGCGGTGAGATGGACTATGCGATAATTATACCTTTGGATGCTGCCCGTGCATTTGATTCTGTGGAGTGGCTATACCTTTGGGAGGTCCTCACGAGATTTGGGCTAGGCTCAAATTTTTTTGTCATGGGTTAAATTATTGTATTCTTGTCCAGCTGCTAGGATTAATGTTAACGGTTTCACCACGGACTCTTTTCTACTGGGAAGAGCAACTTGATAGGGGTGCCCACTGTCCCCTTTGCTCTAAAATAATCACTAGCTTGTCATATTAGAGCCTCCTCTGCTATAAAAGGGTTCAGATGACACTTCCTGCTCCGCCTCTGAGATATACCCCAGAGCTGCTCTGCTGCCACCCGCTCTAAATAGCATTTCAAGGCTGTTTTACAGCCTCTAATACGGCCCTGGGACCCCCCGGAACACCCCCCAGAGATCCTACCTCGCATGGAGAGATATTTTTCTCCCTTGATGCCCGGAAAAACAAACTAACAGAAGTCCCAGCAAGGTTGCCAGAAATCCAAGATGGCACCAAACATTTCAGGCACTGCTGATGAGGCTGAATCTGCTACTTCCTCTCCTCACCAGACACCTCAGGTGAGCAGAAACAACACTAGTCATTCCCCAAATAGAGTTATTCCTTCCCCAGACACACCAGTTACATATGGGGATATGATAGTGGAAATCAGAGAGGCTATAGATCCCTTGCTGCAACAACAAACAGCCAGCATTAAAGAGCAGTTGAACCAGCTAACACAGAAAGTGAAAGTAAATGAAGAGAGAGTGGGAGAGTTATTTTCAGATATGGCAGCACTCAAGGTGATCCGAGATAAACAGGACCGCATTCAATCTCAAATATTAAACAAATTAGATGACCTTGAGAACAGATCGCGGAGACAGAATTTGACCGTGGTGGGGCACCCCGAAACTCTAAAAGGGCCGGCATTGCTGGACTTTCTCAAAAATTCACTTCCCAGCTTATTGCAAATTACAGACTCCTGCTCAGACCTCGTAATAGAACGAGCACACAGAGTGTGACCGCTACGCACCCACCCTGGAGCAAGACCACGTGTAGTTCTTTTTAGATGCCTGAACTTCCTGCATAAGGAGGCGTTCTGGAGAGCATCGAGAAAATGTTGTGACCTTGTTTGGGAAGGGAACAAGATATTTCTGTTCCAAGATTACTCTGCTGAACTGACTAAAGCACGCAAAGATTTCTCACCAAGTTGAATTTTGATTGCTCACATACAGTGATATGTTTTCCCTTTTTCATATTTTTTGCAGCTATGCTTTCCTACACTGTTCACAGCTCTCTCGCTGTCGCTGTCAACGGTATTACACTTATCCCTCAAAGATATATGCTGTTATATAATATGATTAGTTAGTAATGTGTTTATTTGTGCTCACTAGATGCATATTTCTATTCGGTTTCTTCATACAAGTTATTTTTGCTGTTATTGCTGCTCAAGGATCTTCTTTAAAGTTATTCTAGACATACCTTTATTACTGAATAACAATGTTTGGATTTTTGGGCGTTAGTGGCTAGGAGCAAGTCTCCTATGATACTGGACATTTACCTGTGTTTGATTCTGAGCTTGAAGCTCCATCTGGAAGTTCATTGTATTTCTACTGCCACCCTGTGTTTTTTTTTTTTCTTTCTTTATTTCTTATGGTTTCTTTCTTTTTACTTTCCTGTTATATCTTCCATGTTTTTCCCCTCATGTTCTCTCCCCCCCCAACTGCACATGGGCACCATTACGTCATTACTCTATATATTATGCTGATGCTCCTGTTTTTGACATTTGTATTTTTATCGTGTGATATAGAATGGCTTGTTGGAAGATAGGATCCCGGAATATAGGAGGTGTTAACTCCTCCCAGAAACGCAAGAAAATTCTCATTTATGCTAATAAAATGAAATTAGATATGCTTCTCCTTCAAGAAACGCATTTGATACCATCAGAAATATTAAAACTAAACACTTAAACACTTTGAGATGGAAGGTGTTGTCATCTGCCCCATTTACTTCAAAGGTAAGAGGGGTGGTTATTTTAGTTAAACAGCACTTAGATATAGAGTTAATCTCCTTTAACGCTGACCCGGATGGTCGCATACTTATATGTGAATTTTTAATGGCAAAATTCAAGTTGACTCTTTGTAATATATATGCCCCTAATATATATTCTAGGTCCTTCTTCCAGACATTATTAGCCAAACTTTTACCGAAAGTGGACACCCCACTGATTATTTGTGGGGACTTTAATTTGATCTCGTCTACCCAGTTAGATAAACAAAGGCCTTCAGTAGGCAGACGTAAACCCCCGAAAATAGGGGTGCCTTATTTCTCCAAACGACTACAACTACTAGATATTTGGAGGTTACACAACCCTACACAAAAGGAATTCTGCCTATCTGCGGCGACTGGTCTGATGTCTCGAATCGACTATGTCTTATGTTTTCATACTGTGATCAATAAAATACCTCATATCCAAATGGAACCTATCAGCCTCTCAGACCACGCATTGATTTGGTATGAAGTACATACAAATATTGAACAAAGCGCTTTCAGATCGTGAAAATTTCCCACGGCTCTTTCTAATTCACTAAAATTTAGAGAAAAATTAGAAGACGCCTGGGAGTCGTATAGATTAAACAACCTTCCCTTTGCATCAGACAATCCTGTATTATTTTGGCAGGTGTCCAAGGCCGTAATCCGAGGTAGCATTATTTCTTATGTGTCATCAGCTAGGAAATCTCTGAGGGATGATCATGTCAAGGCCCAACAAGCTTTGACAGATGCGTTTCAAACATATAAATCCCACCCTAATTCAACTACTAAGAAAATATATTTTGAAGCTAAATCACATTATGATGGCATGTTTATTAAGATGGAATAATGTTTTTCCTTTAAAAAAGACCATAGATTCTACAAATATGGCAACAGAAGTGGTAAACTTTTATCTACCATTTTAAAAGGACAAAAACCGCCGATGGTGGTTAGACCATTAGCTAAGCCTGATGGTACCTTCTCAACTACCAATGCACAGATAGCTGATATTATGACTAAATTCTACGCCTCATTGTACACACAACCGCACGTCTATCCTGCAGCGGAAGTTGCAAGGTTCTGGGAAGACTTTCCTATCCCTCGAATCCCGGAACAATTAGTAGAATCTCTTATAGGCCCTATCACTGAGGAAGAAGTATCTTGTGCTATTAAACGTTTAAAAAATGGCAAAGCACCAGGTCCTGACGGGTATACTGCAGAATATTATAAGATACTAGCACCAAGAATTGTCCCTCAATTAACGCTATTTTGTAACTCACTTTTGACATTAGAAAAGGTCCTAGATCATTTTAATTCAGCCACTATAAACATCATTCCCAAACAAGGTAGAGATCTGGCAGATCCGGGCTCCTATCACCCAATATCAGTTTTGAATGCCGATTATAAAATGCTTACTAAAATTTTTGCAGAAAGGGTAAAATATATCCTCCCGCATATAATTCATAAAGATCGGACTGTCAGCGTCCGGAGTCTTACCGGTACGCTGGGGCCGCGGGGCTGGCTTCCTTGGCGATGTGCGGGCAGCGGCGGAGGTGGGCTGCTGCGCCGGATCTGTGGGCAGCAGTAGCGGCGGTGAGGGGGTCCGCTCGTGGCTTCGGGACGCTGCTACAGCGGGTCGCTCTTGCTGAGCCGTTGCTAGGAGACCAGGGGCAGTGTGCATTGTGGCTTTGCAAAAAGGTCTGCATTACTGGGCGCCGCCATGTTGAGACCAAGTTTTAAGCATAGTTCCTGTTTCTTCCAGCCAATCCAGGGGAAACTCTCTCTATAAAAGGGGGCTGGTTTAGGACAGGGATGCCAGTGCTTCAAGTTACAACCCTGTTGTAGGTGCTTTAGCCTGTGCTCCCAGGATTCCTGCTGTATTCTGGTTCCTCCTGATCCTGCTTGGTCGGTTCTCTGTTGCTGCTGCAGCCCTGCCGTTTCTAGCCTGCTACTGCCTGTGGAAGGGCCCCTGGAAAACCCGGTCCAGTAAGACTCTTTGGGCACAGTCGGCCCCGGGTCTTCTGCCTTGTCTTTCAAGTCACACTCCACAGATCTCCTTCACCAGCCACGCCTCTGTACCACCGACCACAGCCTGCAGATTACTATCTTCAGACTCTTTTTCCAAACCACAGTCCACGTCTCAAGCCACGTCTTCAACCATCATCCACAGTTCCACAGTTCATCATCTTCAGTCTCATATTTCAAATCACAGTCCACAGTTCTTCGCCTCCAGCCACGTCTTTAACCATCGTGCCCCAGCCTCGGTTCTCTACCTCAGCCCTGTACATAATACTTTCCATTGACTCTCAAACCCCGCCTACGTTCTTCATTACTCCGTGTCCCATGCGTAGGAACTATATCCAGCCCCCTCATCTGGTTCATTCACAGCCTGCTACCTCCTCGGGCAAATCTCAGCTGCCGGATCCTCAAACTCTGCTAGACGTGACACGGACAGGGTTTATAATTGTCCGGAACTTGACAAGAAACATCCTAAGAGTATTGGCAGCTATTTCAGATGCACAGAACTCTAACAAGAAGACACCACAAGCTATCCTTACCCTAGATGCTGAAAAGGCATTTGATAGAATACATTAGGACCATCTGTATCTATCGCTTCGTAAATTTGGTTTCCCTGACAGATTCGTTAATATTCTGAACCTGTTATATTCTTATTCAAATTCTAAGATACTATTTAATGGCTATCTTTCTGACTCTTTTCAAATTTATAAAGGGGACGAGACAAGGATGTCCACTCTCACCATTACTCTTTGCAGTAGCCCTAGAACCACTTGCAATAGCCCTCAGACAATCGCCCCTATATCAAGGAATCATGGTTGGAGGAGTAGACTTGCATCTTTTTCTATTCGCTGATGACATGTTATTGTTTATGTCACACCCCAATTATTCTTTACCCATTATCTTAGATATTATAACACAGTTTGGCTCTTTTTCTGGATATAAAATAAACATAAATAAATCAGAAATGTTGCAGTTGGGCACCGACACATCATATGAAATGTCATCAGCATTACTCAAGGAAATGAAAGTGGTGAAATCCAAATTTAAATATTTAGGAATTAATATTCCGAGCCATTTATCTCATGTCACGATCCGGGTATCTGGACGCCATTACTTACCCTTCAGATGCCTCCTAAGGCGGGCTCAGCGTTCCAGGACCAGATTCCGCTGTTCCTGAGTTTCCACATGCAGAGTGTCAGAGTGGTGTTTTCATCAGCCGCGGCCTCCGCTGTGCCCGCGTGGTTAAATGTGCATCTATCAGCCTGGCGTCTCCTGTCTCCGGTGGCCGGCGCCGCCATTACTGTTTCCCAGACCACATGGATTACAAACCTAACTTCCCTCCAAGTGTCTGCATGGGCGCAGCCATCTTGGATTCTGTCATCTGATCATTTCCACCAATCTGCTGTTTGTATTGTTGATTTGCATAATTGCCTAGCCAACCCCTTCCTTGCTGCAGGTATAAGTAAGCTGTGCCTGAGCAAGGAAGACGTCAGTGCTTTGGTTGTCAAACCTAGTTCCTGTTTGTCTCTCTTCTATGATTGTCTTCCAGGTTCCAGCTCCTGTCTCAAGACTTCCACCATAGAGACCCGCACCAGCATTCCACCTGCGGTGTAGCCTGACTCTCCAATCCATTGTGGATTCACCTGTTTCCAGCTACAACACTACCTGCTTCCAGCCTCAGCTTCCAGCAGAATACAGCTTCCCTTAAAGGGCCGGTGTCCTTTCTACACTTTACCACTCTCCACCGGAATTATTATTTCTCCGCTCTCAAGTTCTACATTTCAGTTCACATTTCATCGCTCCCAAAGTTCATTTATTATTTAACTGGTTCCAGCCAGTATCCACTCCGTGCTAACAACAGTCTGGTTCCAGCCAGTATCCACAGCAGCTGTTTTACCTTCAGCAACCCAGCTCTTCCTGGAACACCAGCTGGTACAATCCTGGGTTATCTCCATTGCTACAGCCGGGCCTGGTAAGGACTTTCCATCTAGAAGATCATAAGAACTATCTCACACTACCAGTGCCCTGTGGCTCCTGCCATGCTGTAGTACTCAGGAACTGTATTTATTCTTTGCTGACTTTTACGTTTTCTTTATTGCTGCTGTGATGCGGAGTTGTCATAATAAACATCATTGACTTTTATCTAAGTTGTCGTGGTCACGCCTTCGGGCAGTTATTATTCATGTTACTTACATGTCCAGGGGTCTGATACAACCTCCCAGGTTCCGGTACATCTCAGCCCCTACAACTGAGGCTGCCTCCCGTCAGCTCAGGCCCTCAGTTGTGACAGTAAGCACTGACCTAATGAATCCAGCCGGAGACCAGGATCAAGCGGCCAGGCCGATGCAAGAACTGGCAGCCCGACTAGAACATCAGGAGGCTGCACAGGGCCACATCATCCGCTGTCTCCAGGATCTCTCTACTCGGCTGGATGGGATTCAGACCACTCTCCGTGGATCAGGCGCGTCTGGTGCGTCAACCACAGTGACTCCAGCTATAACCCCACCCACCTTACCCATTCCTGCTCCACGTCTTCATCTTCCAACGCCAGCAAAATTTGACGGATCTCCAAGATTCTGCAGGGGATTTCTCAACCAGTGTGAGATTCAGTTTGAGCTACAACCTGGCAATTTCCCCAGTGACCGTACAAAAATTGCCTACATTATTTCTCTTCTCAGTGGCTCAGCCCTCGATTGGGCATCACCGTTATGGGAGAGGTCCGACACCCTGCTATCTTCTTACACTGCATTCGTGTCAACATTCAGGCGCATCTTTGACGAGCCAGGCCGGGTAACTTCAGCTTCGTCTGAGATTCTCCGTTTACGCCAGGGATCACGTACTGTAGGACAATATCTTATACAGTTCCAGATCCTGGCATCCGAACTGGCATGGAACGACGAGGCCCTGTATACTGCATTCTGGCATGGTTTATCCGAGCGTATTAAAGATGAGTTAGCTACCAGAGACTTACCCTCCAAGTTAGATGAGTTAATCTCACTTTGTACGAAAGTTGACTTACGTTTCAGAGAGAGAGCAACTGAGCGTGGAAGATCATCTGCTCCAAAATCTTCTGCTCCTCCTCCTCGCCAACTGTCACCAACTAAAGATGAACCCATGCAAATTGGCCGTTCCCGTTTAACTCCTGCTGAGCGCCGAAGACGTCTCTCCGAGTTTCTCTGTTTGTACTGTGCAGCTCCGTCTCACACCATTAATGCCTGTCCCAAACGTCCGGGAAACTCCAAATCCTAGCTCGCCAAGGAGAGGGCCGGCTAGGAGTAATGATCTCCTCTCCATCTCCTCAAGATTGTAACCTCCCAGTCTCGCTTCAAGTTGCTCAACGTTATCAGAACGTCATTGCCCTCCTGGATTCCGGAGCAGCTGGGAACTTTATTACCGAAGCCTATGTTAAACGGTGGTCCCTACCCACCGAGAGACTTCCTTCGTCCTTTTCCTTAACTGCTGTGGATGGCAGTAAAATTTTTGATACAGTTATTTCTCTAAGGACTCTACCAGTTCGTCTGAGAGTGGGAGTTCTTCATTCCGAACTTATTTCACTTTTAGTGATTCCAAGAGCCACACATCCTGTGGTCCTGGGCCTTCCATGGCTCCGTCTTCACAATCCTACAATTGATTGGACGACTACGCAAATCCTGGCATGGGGTTCCTCCTGTACTAAGACATGTTTGTTTAAAGTGTTGCCTGTCTGTTCCTCCTCCCCCAGGTCGTCTGATGTTCCACCTCCTCCATATCAAGATTTCACGGATGTGTTCAGTAAAGCTTCTGCTGATATCCTTCCCCCTCATAGAGAATGGGACTGCCCGATTGATCTCGTTCCAGGGAAGGTTCCACCTCGAGGCCGAACTTATCCGTTGTCTCTCCCCGAGACGCATTCTATGGAGGAATACATAAAAGAGAACCTAGCAAAGGGGTTCATTCGACCTTCTTCTTCTCCAGCCGGCGCAGGCTTCTTTTTTGTAAAGAAGAAAGATGGTGGTCTGCGGCCGTGCATCGACTACAGAGGTTTGAACGACATTACCATCAAGAACCGCTATCCTTTACCCCTGATTACTGAGCTCTTTGACAGAGTTAGCGGAGCTACCATCTTTACAAAGCTGGACCTGAGAGGTGCATACAATCTCATCCGGATCCGTGAGGGTGACGAGTGGAAGACCGCATTTAACACCCGTGACGGACATTATGAGTACCTCGTCATGCCCTTCGGATTGAGCAATGCTCCAGCTGTCTTCCAGCATTTCGTCAATGAGATCTTCAGAGACATTCTATACCGTCATGTCGTGGTCTATCTAGATGATATCCTCATTTTTGCCAACAATTTAGAGGAACATCGTTTCTGGGTAAAGGAGGTTCTGTCCCGTCTCCGTGTCAATCATCTCTACTGCAAATTAGAGAAATGCGCCTTTGAAGTCAAGTCCATTCCGTTTCTAGGGTACATTGTGTCCGGTTCCGGACTAGAGATGGATCCTGAGAAACTACAAGCAATCCAGAATTGGCCAGTACCCTTAACCCTCAAAGGGGTCCAGAGGTTCTTAGGGTTCGCCAATTATTACCGAAAGTTTATACGAGACTTTTCCACCATTGTGGCGCCTATTACTGCTTTCACCAAGAAGGGTGCTAACCCGTCCAAGTGGTCTGAAGAAGCCATGCAAGCTTTTCATCTTTTAAAACAGAGGTTCATCTCTGCACCTGTCCTGAAACAGCCTGACGTCGACTCTCCTTTCATCTTAGAGGTGGATGCCTCCTCCGTTGGAGTAGGAGCGGTGTTATCTCAGAGGGCTAAAGATGGTCATTTACATCCTTGCAGTTTCTTCTCACGGAAGTTCTCCCCAGCGGAGCGCAACTATGCCATTGGCGACCAGGAGTTGCTAGCCATCAAGCTCGCTCTAGAGGAGTGGAGATATCTGTTGGAGGGAGCTTCTCATTCAATCACCATCCTTACAGACCACAAGAACCTTCTATATCTAAAAGGCGCACAATGTCTCAACCCTCGTCAGGCCAGATGGGCACTTTTCTTTTCCAGGTTCGACTTTAAACTCCAGTTCTGTCCGGGCTCTCAGAATCACAAGGCCGATGCCCTTTCCCGCTCATGGGAGCAAGAAAATGAGTCAGAGTCTTCAGACAAGCATCCTATTATAAATCCGTTGGCATTCTCCACGGTAGGGATGGACTCTACGCCCCCATCAGGGAAAAGTTTTGTGAAGCCGACACTAAGGAAGAAGCTCATGCATTGGGCCCATGCTTCCCGTTTTGCCGGACATACAGGTATCCAAAAAACCCTGGAGTTTATCTCTAGGTCCTATTGGTGGCCAACTCTGAAAAAGGACGTTTTGGAGTTTATTGCATCTTGCCCAAAGTGTGCTCAACATAAAGTATCCCGCCAGTCGCCTGTGGGGCAACTGGTTCCACTATCTGTTCCCCGTCGACCATGGACCCATTTGTCGATGGATTTTATTACAGATTTGCCCATGTGCAACAAGTTCAATACCATCTGGGTGGTAGTTGACCGGTTCACCAAGATGGCACACTTCATTCCTCTCACCGGTCTTCCGTCAGCTTCCAAGTTGGCTCAAGTATTCATACAAGAGATCTTCCGACTCCACGGTCTTCCAGAAGAAATTATCTCAGATCGAGGAGTTCAATTCACAGCCAAATTCTGGCGAAGTTTATGTCAAGTCCTCCAAGTCAAGTTAAAGTTTTCCACGGCTTACCATCCTCAGACCAATGGTCAAACTGAGAGGGTGAATCAGGACTTGGAGGCCTTCCTCCGCATCTATGTGTCCTCCTCTCAAGATGACTGGGTTCAATTACTTCCCTGGGCCGAGTTCTGTCATAACAACCAGTATCATTCTTCATCTTCTTCAACACCATTCTTCACCAACTTTGGATTCCACCCTAAAGTCCCTGAGTTCCAACCGCTTCCAGCAACTTCTGTTCCCGCAGTGGATATCACCTTGCATCAGTTTGCCAATATCTGGAAGAGCGTACGATCAGCTCTGCTCAAGGCATCGTTCAGGTACAAGAAGTTTGCGGATAAGAAGCGTCGAGCAGTTCCTGCTCTCAAGGTGGGTGATCGGGTATGGTTATCCACGAAGAATTTGAGGTTAAGAGTTCCCAGTATGAAGTTTGCACCTCGCTACATCGGTCCTTTTAAAATTGATCAAGTCATCAATCCTGTTGCTTACAGACTCCAGTTACCTCCCTTCTTAAAAATACCCAGGACATTCCATGTTTCCCTGTTGAAACCGCTAATCTTGAATCGGTTTCATTCCTCACTTCCACCAACTCCGAAAGTCCAAACTCAACGAGGCGTTGAGTATGAAGTGGCCAAGATCCTGGACTCACGTCACCGTTACGGTCAACTTCAGTATCTCATTGACTGGAAGGGCTATGGTCCTGAAGAACGCTCTTGGACCAATGCCTCTGACGTCCATGCTCCTGCCTTGGTCCGAAATTTCCACGCAAAGTTTCCTTTAAAGCCTAAGAAGTGTCCTGGGGCCACTCCTAAAGGGGGGGGTGCTGTCACGATCCGGGTATCTGGACGCCATTACTTACCCTTCAGATGCCTCCTAAGGCGGGCTCAGCGTTCCAGGACCAGATTCCGCTGTTCCTGAGTTTCCACATGCAGAGTGTCAGAGTGGTGTTTTCATCAGCCGCGGCCTCCGCTGTGCCCGCGTGGTTAAATGTGCATCTATCAGCCTGGCGTCTCCTGTCTCCGGTGGCCGGCGCCGCCATTACTGTTTCCCAGACCACATGGATTACAAACCTAACTTCCCTCCAAGTGTCTGCATGGGCGCAGCCATCTTGGATTCTGTCATCTGATCATTTCCACCAATCTGCTGTTTGTATTGTTGATTTGCATAATTGCCTAGCCAACCCCTTCCTTGCTGCAGGTATAAGTAAGCTGTGCCTGAGCAAGGAAGACGTCAGTGCTTTGGTTGTCAAACCTAGTTCCTGTTTGTCTCTCTTCTATGATTGTCTTCCAGGTTCCAGCTCCTGTCTCAAGACTTCCACCATAGAGACCCGCACCAGCATTCCACCTGCGGTGTAGCCTGACTCTCCAATCCATTGTGGATTCATCTGTTTCCAGCTACAACACTACCTGCTTCCAGCCTCAGCTTCCAGCAGAATACAGCTTCCCTTAAAGGGCCGGTGTCCTTTCTACACTTTACCACTCTCCACCGGAATTATTATTTCTCCGCTCTCAAGTTCTACATTTCAGTTCACATTTCATCGCTCCCAAAGTTCATTTATTATTTAACTGGTTCCAGCCAGTATCCACTCCGTGCTAACAACAGTCTGGTTCCAGCCAGTATCCACAGCAGCTGTTTTACCTTCAGCAACCCAGCTCTTCCTGGAACACCAGCTGGTACAATCCTGGGTTATCTCCATTGCTACAGCCGGGCCTGGTAAGGACTTTCCATCTAGAAGATCATAAGAACTATCTCACACTACCAGTGCCCTGTGGCTCCTGCCATGCTGTAGTACTCAGGAACTGTATTTATTCTTTGCTGACTTTTACGTTTTCTTTATTGCTGCTGTGATGCGGAGTTGTCATAATAAACATCATTGACTTTTATCTAAGTTGTCGTGGTCACGCCTTCGGGCAGTTATTATTCATGTTACTTACATGTCCAGGGGTCTGATACAACCTCCCAGGTTCCGGTACATCTCAGCCCCTACAACTGAGGCTGCCTCCCGTCAGCTCAGGCCCTCAGTTGTGACATCTCACCTATACTCATATAATTTTACTCCACTGATAAACTCACGTAGATGCTCCCAAATTCTATCTCTACCCAGGATATAAAAAAATTATACAGAGAATTTAAAAAATTCATCTGGAAAAATGGACGCCCTAGAATTTCCAGAACCAATTTACACATGTTGCGCTCGGATGGCGGCCTTGGACTTCCAGACCTACTGAAATTCACATATTCTATATTTTTCCGTTATATTGCAGATTGGCTACTGGAAAGGGATACCTACTCTGTGTATGCCTTAGATTTTTCTACTTATGCTCCGTTCTCCCCGGGTGCCTTGCTACATATCCCGAAAAAGCTTCTCCCACCTTCTGTACTTAATATTTTCTTTAGAGACACCTACCATACTTGGTGGGCCCTTAATAAACTGTTCAAGAAAAACCCTTGCCGCACTGATGTGATCCCGCTTTGGGGCAACCCTTTGTTTAAACCAGGGCTAGAAAATCTAACTTACCTTAGACTGAAGACAAAGGGCATCAGAAACACTGCTGATGTTTTTGACCCTGGAGGCAAGATTCTTTCTTTTTCTGAATTGCAAACTAAATTTAATCTAAGTAATCACCATTTCTTTGCATACCTTCCGATTAAGCACTACATGGAGTCGTTTCCTAATGCCTTGTCTTCTGCGGAAGAAGACGATGTTCTGATGTCTTTGGTGTCTTTCATTAAACAAATGAAATATAAAACTAGATACCTTTATCAAGATTTAGTCAAATTAAACTCCCCCAAACTGTGGACTCATGTCAATGCGTTATGGAAGAATGGTGTTCCTTCCTTAAATAATGAACCGATCTTGTTTAAAAACCATGAGACTGCATTGAAAGCACTTCACTCTGTTTCTTTACAAGAAACCCATATAAAATTCATTCATAGAGCTTACATTTTGCAGGCTCAGCGCAAACACTTTGTACCTGCCGAAACAGGGCAATGCCCTAAGTGCAAGGCCTCATCGGCTACCTTCTTTAATAATGTATGGTCTTGTGGAACAATTAACAAATTTTGGAACAAGATTATTTCATATATTAATACCACATTTAGTTTAAAAGTGTCATTAGATCCTGCAGCATTGTTGTTTGCTAATTTCAAAAACTGGACTCTAGGTGCTGATACCACCAAGCTCATCCCTTTCTTAATTGTACTGGTCACTATTGCCAAAAAAAATAAGATTTTACTTACCGGTAAATCTATTTCTCGTAGTCAGTAGTGGATGCTGGGGACTCCGTAAGGACCATGGGGAATAGACGGGCTCCGCAGGAGACAGGGCACTTTAAGAAAAAATTTAGGTTCTGGTGTGCTCTGGCTCCTCCCTCTATGTCCCTCCTCCAGACCTCAGTTAGAGAAACTGTGCCCGGAAGAGCTGACAGTACAAGGAAAGGATTTTGGAATCCAGGGCAAGACTCATACCAGCCGCACCAATCACACCGTATAACTTGTGATAACTATACCCAGTTAACAGTATGAACAACAACGGAGCATCAGATCAACCCTGATGCAACCAAACATAACCCTTATTTAAGCAATAACTATATACAAGTATTGCAGAAGAAGTCCGCACTTGGGACGGGCGCCCAGCATCCACTACGGACTACGAGAAATAGATTTACCGGTAAGTAAAATCTTATTTTCTCTAACGTCCTAGTGGATGCTGGGGACTCCGTAAGGACCATGGGGATTATACCAAAGCTCCCAAAGGGGCGGGAGAGTGCGGATGACTCTGCAGCACCGAATGAGCAAACACAAGGTCCTCCTCAGCCAGGGTATCAAACTTGTAAAACTTTGCAAAAGTGTTTGAACCTGACCAAGTAGCCGCTCGGCAAAGCTGTAATGCCGAGACCCCTCGGGCAGCCGCCCAAGAAGAGCCCACCTTCCTTGTGGAGTGGGCTTTTACTGATTTTGGAATCGGCAATCCAGCCGCAGAATGAGCCTGCTGAATCGTGTTACAGATCCAGCGAGCAATAGTTTGCTTTGAAGCAGGAGCACCCAGCTTGTTGGGTGCATACAGGATAAACAACGACTAAGTTTTCCTGACTCTAGCCGTTCTGGCTACATAAACCTTCAAAGCCCTGACCACATCTAGTAACTCGGAATCCTCCAAGTCACGAGTAGCCACAGGCACCACAATAGGTTGGTTCATATGAAAGGATGACACCACTTTTGACAGAAATTGTGGTTGGGTCCGCAATTCTGCCCTGTCCATATGGAAAACCAGATAGGAGCTTTTATGTGACAAAGCCGCTAATTCTGACACACGCCTAGCTGAAGCCAAGGCTAATAGCATGACCACCTTCCACGTGAGAAATTTTAACTCCACGGTCTTGAGTGGCTCAAACCAGTGTGACTTCAGGAAATTCAACACCACGTTAAGATCCCAAGGTGCCACTGGAGGCACAAAAGGAGGCTGAATATGCAGCACTCCCTTTACAAACGTCTGGACTTCCGGAAGAGAAGCCAGTTCTTTTTGAAAGAAAATGGATAGGGCCGAAATCTGGACCTTAATGGAACCCAATTTTAGGCCCAAAGTCACTCCCGACTGTAGGAAGTGAAGGAAACGGCCCAGCTGGAATTCCTCCGTAGGGGCATTCCGGGCCTCACACCAAGCAACATATTTTCGCCATATACGGTGATAATGTTTAGCCGTCACGTCCTTCCTAGCCTTTATCAGCGTAGGAATAACCTCATCCGGAATGCCTTTTTCTGCTAGGATCCGGCGTTCAACCGCCATGCCGTCAAACGCAGCCGCGGTAAGTCTTGGAACAGACAGGGCCCCTGTTGCAACAGGTCCTGTCTTAGAGGCAGAGGCCATGGGTCCTCTGTGAGCATTTCTTGCAGTTCTGGATACCAAGTCCTTCTTGGCCAATCCGGAACAATGAGTATTGTTCTCACTCCTCTTTTTCTTATGATTCTCAGCACCTTGGGTATGAGAGGAAGAGGAGGAAATACATAAACCGACTGGAACACCCACGGTGTCACTAGTGCGTCTACAGCTATCGCCTGAGGGTCTCTTAACCTGGCGCAATACCTCTGTAGCTTTTTGCTGAGGCGGGATGCCATCATGTCCACCTGTCGCAGTTCCCACCGACTTGCAATCTGCGCGAAGACTTCTTGATGAAGTCCCCACTCTCCCGGGTGGAGGTCGTGCCTGCTGAGGAAGTCTGCTTCCCAGTTGTCCACTCCCGGAATGAACACTGCTGACAGTGCTCTTACGTGATTCTCCGCCCAGCGAAGAATTCTGGTGGCTTCCGCCATCGCCACCCTGCTCCTTGTGCCGCCTTGGCGGTTTACATGAGCCACTGCGGTGATGTTGTCTGACTGAATCAGCACCGATTGGTCGCGAAGCAGGGTCTCCGCTTGACTTAGGGCGTTGTATATGGCCCTTAGTTCCAGGATATTGATGTGAAGGCAAGTCTCCTGACTTGACCACAGGCCTTGGAAATTTCTTCCCTGTGTGACTGCCCCCCACCCTCGGAGGCTTGCATCCGTGGTCACCAGGACCCAGTCCTGAATGCAGAATCTGCGGCCCTCGAGAAGGTGAGCACTCTGCAGCCACCACAGAAGAGACACCCTGGCCCTGGGGGATAGGGTGATCAGCCGATGCATCTGTAGATGTGATCCGGACCACTTGTCCAACAGATCCCATTAAAAGGTCCTCGCATGGAACCTGCCGAAGGGAAAGGCCTCGTATGATGCCACCATCTTTCCCAGGACTCGCGTGCAGTGATGCACCGACACCTGTTTTGGTTTTAATAGGTCTCTGACCAGTGTCATGAGCTCCTGAGCCTTCTCCATCGGGAGATAAACCCTCTTCTGGTCTGTGTCCAGAATCATGCCCAGGAAGGGCAGATGAGTCGTACGAATCAACTGCGACTTTGGAATATTTAGAATCCAGCCGTGCTGTTGTAACACTTCCCGAGAGCATGCTACGCTGATCAACAACTGATCTCTGGACCTCGCCTTTATGAGGAGATCGTCCAAGTATGGGATAATTGTGACCCCTTGCTTTCGCAGGAGCACCATCATTTCCGCCATTACCTTGGTAAATATTCTCGGTGCCGTGGAGAGACCAAACGGCAACGTCTGGAATTGGTAATGACAATCCTGTACCACAAATCTGAGGTACGCCTGATGAGGTGGATAAATGGGGACATGAAGGTATGCATCCTTTATGTCCAGAGACACCATAAAATCCCCCCCTTCCAGGCTTGCGATGACCGCTCTGAGCGATTCCATCTTGAACTTGAACCTTTTCAGGTATATGTTCAGGGATTTTAAATTCAATATGGGTCTGACCGAACCGTCCGGTTTCGGTACCACAAACATGGTCGAATAATAACCCTTTCCTTGTTGAAGGAGGGGAACCTTGACCACCACCTGCTGAAGATACAATTTGTGAATTGCAGCTAACACTATTTCCCTCTCTAAGGGGGAAGCTGGCAGGGCCGATTTGAGGTATCGGTGAGGGGGCATCTCTTCGAATTCCAGCTTGTATCCCTGAGACACAATCTCTATCGCCCAGGGATCCACCTGGGAGTGAACCCACTTGTGGCTGAAATTTCAGAGACGCGCCCCCACCGGGCCTAGCTCCGCCTGAGGAGCCCCAGCGTCATGCGGTGGATTTAGTGGAAGCCGGGGAGGACTTCTGTTCCTGTGAACTAGCTGTGTTATGCAGCTTCTTTCCTTTGCCCCTGCCTCTGGCAAGTAAGGACGCACCTCGGACTTTCTTGCTTTTTTGTGATCGAAAGGACTGCATTTGGTAATACGGTGCTTTCTTAGGTTGTGAGGGAACATATGGCAAAAAATTTGACTTTCCAGCAGTAGCTGTGGAGACCAGGTCCGAGAGACCTTCCCCAAACAACTCCTCACCCTTGTAAGGTAAAACCTCCATGTGCCTTTTTGAGTCGGCATCGCCTGTCCATTGCCGAGTCCACAGGACCCTTCTGGCAGAAATCGACATTGCATTTATTCTAGAGCCCAGAAGGCTAATGTCTCTTTGAGCATCTCTCATATATAGGACAGCGTCTTTTATATGCCCAAGGGTCAGTAATATAGTATCCTTATCTAAGGTATCAAGTTCCTCTGATTAGGTATCCGTCCATGCTGCTACAGCACTACACACCCAGGCTGACGCAATTGACAGCCTTAGTAAGGTACCTGAATGTGTATAAATGGACTTCAGGGTACTCTCCTGCTTTCTATCCGCAGCATCTTTAAGGGTGGCCGAATCCTGTGACGGCAGGGCTACCCTCTTGGATAAGCGTGTTAGAGCTTTGTCCACCCTAGGGGAGGATTCCCAGCGTAACCTGTCCGAAGGCGGGAAGGGATACGCCATAAGCATCCTCTTGGAAATCTGCAGTTTTTTATCTGGAGATTGAATCCGGGCAAAGATTCAAACTGAGGTCTGGAGGAGGGACATAGAGGGAGGAGCCAGAGCACACCAGTATCCAAATTCTTTCTTAAAGTGCCCTGTCTC
The DNA here is from genome assembly GCF_028390025.1 of Pseudophryne corroboree. NCBI lineage: Eukaryota > Metazoa > Chordata > Amphibia > Anura > Myobatrachidae > Pseudophryne > Pseudophryne corroboree. The sequence goes on along the minus strand of NC_086447.1, from coordinate 645,206,213 downwards.
CTGCGGAGCCTGTCTATTCCCCATGGTCCTTACGGAGTCCCCAGCATCCACTAGGACGTTAGAGAAAGTAATATTGACACAGTGGATACACCGTTCACCACCCAGATTAGATATGGTCCACCGCATGCTTCTTAAAACCATGTATTTAGCCAGACACTCCACGCTCCCTTCTGCTGAAAAAATAAGATTTTAAACCTACCGGTAAATCTTTTTCTACTAGTCCGTAGAGGATGCTGGGGACTCCGTAAGGACCATGGGGATAGACGGCTCCGCAGGAGATATGGGCACTGTAAAGCTTTAGAATGGGTGTGCACTGGCTCCTCCCTCTATGCCCCTTCTCCAGACCTCAGTTATGACTGTGCCCAGAGGAGACTAACAGTACGAGGAAAAGGATTTTGTTATCTAAGGGCGAGATACACACCAGCCCACACCATACACACCGTACAACATGGTATACAATAGCCAGTTAACAGTATGAACAAAACAGCATCAGCCAGAGGCCGATCTCAAACTGTAACTTAACCCTTAAGTATGCAATAACTATATACAAGTCTTGCAGAATGCTTCCGCACTGGGACGGGCGCCCAGCATCCTCTATGGACTAGGAGAAAAAGATTTACCGGTAGGTTTAAAATCTTATTTTCTCTTACGTCCTAGAGGATGCTGGGGACTCCATAAGGACCATGGGGATTATACCAAAGCTCCAAAACGGGCGGGAGAGTGCGGATGACTCTGCAGCACCGATTGAGCAAACATGAGGCCCTCATCAGCCAGGGTATCAAACTTGTAGAATTTTGCAAAAGTGTTTGACCCCGACCAAGTAGCTGCTCGGCAAAGCTGTAATGCCGAGACGCCTAGGGCATCCGCCCAAGAAGAGCCCACCTTCGTAGTGGAATGGGCCTTTACCGAATTTGGTACCGGCAATCCAGCCGTAGAATGAGCCTGCTGAATCGTGTTACAGATCCAGCGAGCAATAGTCTGCTTAGAAGCAGGAGTGCCAACCTTGTTGGCTGCATACAGGATAAACAGTGCCTCTGTTTTCCTAACCGTAGCCGTTCTTGCTCAATAAATCTTTAAGGCCCTGACTACATCAAGGGACTTGGAATTCTCTAAGGCCCCGTAGCCACAGGCCCACAATAGTTTGGTTCATATGAAATGATGAAACCACTTTAAGCAGAAATTGAGGACGAGTCCTAAACTCTGCCCTATCCGCATGGAAAACCAGATAGGGGCTCTTGTAAGACAAGGCCGCCAATTCAGACACCCGCCTCGCAGATGCCAAGGCCAATAACATGACCACTTTCCAAGTGAGAAACTTCGATTCAACTGTTTGAAGCGGTTCAAACCAGTGTGACTCAAGGAAACTTAACATCACGTTAAGGTACCATGGTGCCACAGGGGCACCAAAAGAGGTTGGATGTGCAACACTCCTTTTACAAAAAAACTGGGCTTCTGTAAGAGAAGCCAATACCTTCTGAAAGAATATGGATAAGGCAGAAATCTGCACCTTAACGGAGCCTAACTTTCAGCCCATATCCACTCCTGTCTGTAGAAAATGGATAAAACGTCCTAGTTGGACATCCTCAGTAGGAGCATTCTTGGCATCACACCAAGACATGTATTTTCTCCAGAAACGGTGATAGTGATTCGCCGTAACAACTTTTCTAGCTTTAATAAGAGTAGGAATGATCTGGAATACCCTTTTAGCTAGGATTTGGTGTTCAACCGCCATGCCGTCCAACGTAACCACGGTAAGTCTTGGAACACGCACAGCCCCTGTAGTAGCAGGTCCACCCTGAGAGGAAGGGGCCCCTGAAAATCTGCATACCAGGCCCTTCGAGGCCAATCTGGAACAATGAGTATCGTCTGCACTCTTGTTCGTCTTATAATATATATATTCTCAATATTTTTCAGATGAGAGGAAGTGGAGGAAACACATAGACCGACTGAAACACCCAAGGTGACACCGCCGCTGCCTGAGGGTCCCTCGACCTGGACAATACATCCGAATCTTCCTGTTGAGGCGTGATGCCATCATGTCTATTTGAGGAAGTCCCCAACGACTTGTCACTTCTGTAAAGACTTCCTGATGAAGTTTCCACTCTACTGGATGGAGATCGTGTCTGCTGAGGAAGTCTGCTTCCCAGTTGTCTGGAATGAAGACCGCTGACAGTTTGCTTACAGTACATGATTTTCCGCCCAGCGAAGAATCCTGTTGGCTTCTGCCATTACTGCTCTGCTTTTTGTCTCGCCCTGGCGGTTCACATGCGCCACTGCCGTGACGTTGTCTGATTGGATCAGAACAGGTAGGTTGCGAAGAAAATTCTCAGCTTGTTTGAGGCCGTTGTAAATGGCCCTTAATTCCAGCACATTGATGTGTAGGCAAGCCTCTTGGCTTGACCGTATTCCCTAAAAATTGTTTTCCTGTGTGACTGCTCCCCATCCTCGGAGGCTCACGTCCGTGGTCACAAGAACCCAATCCTAATGCCGAACCTGCGACCCTCTAGAAGGTGAGACACTGGAGCCACCACAGGAGACAGAGAGACCCTGGCCCAAGGGGACAGGGCAATCTTCCAATGCATGTGCAGGTGGGACCCTGACCACTTGTCCAGAAGGTCCTACTGAAAAGTCCGTGTGGAATGGCCTCGTAGGCCGCCACCATCTTTCCTAATACATGAGTGCATTGATGAACTGACACTCTTTTTGGCTTTGATAGGTCTCTGACAATGTTCTGGAGTACTTGGACTTTTTTTTTTCTTTCTCTGGGAGAAAGACCTTTTGTTTTTCTGTGTCCAGAATTATGCCCAGAAACGACAGTCGAGTTGTTGGAACCAACTGCGACTTTGGTAAATTTAGGATCCAGCCGAGTTGTTGTAGTATTCTCAGGGAGAGAGATACGCTTTGTAACAATTTTTTGCCCTTGAACTCGCCTATATTAGGAGATCGTCCAAGTACGGGATAGTTGTGACGCCTTGCTTGCGCAGGAGCACCATCAATTCCGCCATTACCTCGTCAGGGCCGTGGAACGCCCAAACGGCAACGCCTGAAATTGGTAAGAACAATCCTGTACAGTGAATCTCAGGTACGCCTGATGAGGAGGATATATGGGGACATGAAGGTATGCATCCTTTATGTCTAGTGACACCATAAAAACTCCCCCTTCCAGGCTGGAGATCACTGCCCGGCGAGATTCCATCTTGAATTTGAACCTTTTCAGATATAGTGAATTGTCAAAATGGGGTTGAGGTAGAAAAACTGCGCTGTATAGACTTTAGCTGGCCTAGGGGTGGTCACAGGGCTCCCCTGTTGAGCCCAAAAATAGAAATGGATATATGCAATACAGAAAGAGGACTACTCCTGATTGGCGCTTGTCAGATAACACCCACATAAAACATTATGATTGAGCCATGATTGGTAGGAAATAAAGCATGTGTCTAGTGTTATGTAAAAACAATCTGTTTTAATTTAAACAAAACACTTAAAATCAAAACACATATAAAATGGAAGTAGATAACACAGAGAATCCTACCAAGATGGTGGCCGGAGCCGCAGGTGTTATATGCAAGGTATACCCGGGAAAGATACCCTGCATAAGGCTCCGGAAGGCGAGATTTTCCCTGTGGTATAAACTGAGTCCAAAAACGTCCTTGGCAGTCCAGAGCACTGGTAGGCAGACACCAACGCGTTTCGGGACATCAAAGTCCCTTTTTCAAGGTAGTATGTCTCCAGTGCTAACTTAGTGTCTTTATATAAGGTGTGCAATTAGTGAAATGGCCTCCTGTAAAGCACTTCCTGTCCGCCGATTACCGGAACCGGAAGTGACACTCCTGTGCGTTCCACCAGCCAACCGGAAGTGATCTTGTGTCCGCCGGAACCGGAAATGACGTTTTTTTATTAATTTTTTTTTTTTTTTTTATTAGTGTGTCCATAGAAGTTGCTGAATTGAAAGTTCCAAATCCAACTTATTGTAGATGTTCATGTTGGTATTGGCCTCAGTACCGGTACATAGAAAAGATAGAAATAGAGATAATGAGCAAACAATAAAGTTATCAAAAGGGGGGCTAAAAATGAATTAAGGAATTTTAATCTTTAGAGGAACCATTTGATTTCAAAATCCCTGTTTAGACCAGTGGGAAAGAGGGTTTGTAAATTAAATATGGTTTTCATTTCGGCTTTCGCGAGATTTGTCTCCAAATTGCGGTTCTTCCACGTGGCTTTAATGTGGCGCAGACCTATAAAGTTGGAAATGGAGTTTATGGAACATTGATGTTCAATTCTAAAATGTTCTGACAAGTGGTGAGTTGTAAGACCTTTTTTGATGTTCCGCAAATGTTCCCCTATTCTGGTTTTTAATGATCTCGACGTCCTGCCGACATATGTTTTCCCACATTTACATGTAATCATATAGACTACGTTGGTGGTGTTGCAGGTAATGAAGTCACGAATTTTCATCTTGGTGCCATTGACTTTGACTTTAGTAAATTTGGATTTTTCAGATTTGATGTTTCTACACCCAATACATGTCCCACATCGGTGGAAACCAGATGTTCTTATGGGATTTGATGTTTTAAAGGGTAGCGCACTTCTCACCAAATGGTTTCTTAAATTCGGAGCCTTGCGGTAAACGAATTTTGGTGTAGATGGGATGATTTTCTTCAGGATAGGGTCACCTTGCAATATGTGCCAATGTTTTTTTATGACTTGTTCGAATAGTTTGTGGTCTGAATCAAAATTGGAAAAGAATGCCAGCTGTGTCTCCTTGATGGCATTCGGGGGCTTTATCTGGTCCTCTATTAATGTAGATCTTTCTATTGACATCGTTTGTTGTGCAGATTGTTCGATATCTTCTGATTTATATCCCTTCTCCAAGAACAACTTTTTGAGACTCTGTATTTGGGATTCACACATGGGAAGTTCACTGCAGTTTCTTCTTGTTCTTATGAACTGCCCCTTGGGGATCCCTTTCAACCAATTGATATGATGTTCACTGTTTATTGCTATGTAGTTCTGCGTATCAGTAGGTTTGTGATATGTCCTAGTGTGAACTGATCCAGTTTTTATGTAAATTTGAAGGTCCAAGAAATTGATTTAGTTTTGACTGATTGAAAAGGTAAATAATATATTGTTGTCATTGTTGTTCAGAGATGTACAAAAAGATTCTAGTTCTTCTCTTTCTCCCGTCTAAGTGAAAATTACATCATCAATATATCGACCCCAATCGTTAAGTTGTTCACCCCAAGTTACGCCTGGGTAGATGGTGATGGATTCCCAATAAGCCATAAACAGGTTGGCGTAACTTGGGGCAAATCGAGTGCCCATAGCGGTGCCTTTGCTTTGAAGAAAGTATTCTCCATTGAAGAAGAAGTTATTCATGAGGATGAAGTTGATGGCTTCTAAAATGAAACTTTTCCTTTCTTCCGTGTATTGGGTCTGGTCAAGGAACCACTTAATTGCTTTGAGGCCATCCTCATGCTTGATGATGGTGTAAAGTGAACAGACATCAGCTGTTACCAGAAAGGTGTTCACTTTCCAATTGATCCTTTGTACTCTCCTAATTGCGTCTCTGGTGTCTTTAATGAAGGAAGGGGTTTGAATAACAGAGGGTTGTAATAAACGATCTACCATTGCTGATAGATTAGATGTTAAGCTGCCCGTTCCGGTAATTATAGGTCGTCCGGGAGGTGTAGTGAGGCTCTTGTGTACTTTTGGCAGGACGTAGATGGTGGGTGTAACAGGATTCTCTATGTTGAGGTATTCAAATTCACCCTTGGATATGCCACCAGATTCTAGATGTTTGTTAAGAAGTTTCTCAAAATTGTTCTTGATTCGTATGGATGGGTCAGTTTTTAATTTTTGATATGTTGTTGTGTCGGATAATTGTCTCATGATTTCTTGAATGTAATCAGACAAATTAAGGATGGCCACACCCCCACCCTTATCACAGGGTTTTATGACGATAGATTCATCTTTACTCAAAGTGGTGATTGCTTGTCGCTCTTTCCGACTGAGGTTCCAGCGTGGATGACGTTTCTTGGTTTCTATTTTCCGGAACTCTTCGGTGGTTAATTTTTGGAATGTATCAATAAAGCTCCCTTTAATATGGGCCGGATAGAATGTGGATTTCTTCTTGAAGAGTGGTATTTCTTCTTGATCTTGGTGAGATTCTTGTGTGTTTTCTGATTTCTTCATCTCAAAGAATTTTTTAAGGGTTACCTTCCTTGTGAATTTTTCCAGATCAATATATTTGTCAAAGGCCTTTGATGATGTGGTGGGGGCATATTTTAGGCCTTTTTCTAAGACCCTTGTCTCTTCCTCTGTAAGAATACGGTTACTGAGATTGAAGATGATTTGTTTTCTTTCTTCTGTTGCAATGTTCGCAATACTTTCTCCTTTCTTCTTTTTCTTTTTGTTTTTCTTAACCAATTTTCCTGCCCTTTTTCCCCTTTTCCTTCGAATCGTGTTCTTTTGTTTTTGGTTAGGTATCAGATCCTCGTTGAACCTCTCCTCTGTTCCTGAAAAGGGGGTTCTGTACGAAACTCTCTATTACGATATGAATCAGTTCTGTCTGTCCTTGTTCCTCTATCGTCTCTTCTTGATGGGCCTTTTCTTTGTTCTCTTGGGGGTAAAGGTTTGTCTTTTCGCTCTGGAGTAGGCCAACGATCGATCGTCCATTCCTTTCTGCGAGGTGACAGGTACCTTGCTCTAGATCTGTGGAGATCTAGTGGTGATCTCTCTCTCCTACTTTGGTCCCTGTTATTCCTGTATTCACGTCTTCTACCAGCTTCTGGTCGGGTATTGTATTCTCTTTCACTATAATTATTCCACATCGGTCTCCTTCTTTCATATTCCTTTGGATATCTGTAAATATTAACCCTTCTCTCCCATGGTGTCCTCCGTGGTCTATACCTGTGTTCTTGATGATTCCACCTCTTGTTCCATCCTATTGATCTTTCTCTAACCGGCCTGTGAATATTGTTGGAATCTTTTTGTGGTACGGCAGTGGAATTGGTGGATGGATCTGAGGGTGGTGGTTTGGGTTTTCTTGTTTTGGAGATTCCAAAGCAATATAAGTCACAGTCTCTTTGGAGTTTTTTCTGTTTCTTTTTAATTAACTCCTTGGTATTCTGTTCCATCTTTACTGCTAGTTCTTTCTCCAGTTCTTCAAACTTCTTTAATTTTGTAAAAGGTTCAATGATAGGCTGGAATGATTCGATCCTATCTTTTGTTTCTTTTAATTTATTTGTTCTTTCTTTCAGAATAAGATCGATGAGTGAAAAAGAACAAGTGTCCAATATGGTGGACCATTCTTTGATGAATTCTTCTGAGGTGTCTACAAAAGATGGCTGTTTGTCTATCCGGAGTCCTTTTGGGATTAATTGTTCTACTTTGTATTTTTCTAGAGTTGCAATTTCCCACCAAAGACGGTTTTCTTTTAGAAGCCAATTTGTAACTCTGTGCATAATGGTCTCTAAATTTTCGTCATTAGTGACAAACTCATCTTTGTTATAATGGACACCAAAAGCTTCTTTGATTTCATCATTTCTTCGTTTTATGTGTTGTAACATACTGCAGCAGTAACTACCTCAGTGAGGGGAAGAGTGAATTGTCAAAAATAAGAATTTACTTACCGATAATTCTATTTCTCGGAGTCCGTAGTGGATGCTGGGGTTCCTGAAAGGACCATGGGGAATAGCGGCTCCGCAGGAGACAGGGCACAAAAAGTAAAGCTTTAGGATCAGGTGGTGTGCACTGGCTCCTCCCCCCATGACCCTCCTCCAAGCCTCAGTTAGGATACTGTGCCCGGACGAGCGTACACAATAAGGAAGGATTTATGAATCCCGGGTAAGACTCATACCAGCCACACCAATCACACTGTACAACCTGTGATCTGAACCCAGTTAACAGTATGATAACAGCGGAGCCTCTGAAAAGATGGCTCACAACAAATAATAACCCGATTTTTGTAACTATGTACAAGTAATGCAGATAATCCGCACTTGGGATGGGCGCCCAGCATCCACTACGGACTCCGAGAAATAGAATTATCGGTAAGTAAATTCTTATTTTCTCTATCGTCCTAGTGGATGCTGGGGTTCCTGAAAGGACCATGGGGATTATACCAAAGCTCCCAAACGGGCGGGAGAGTGCGGATGACTCTGCAGCACCGAATGAGAGAACTCCAGGTCCTCCTTAGCCAGGGTATCAAATTTGTAGGATTTTACAAACGTGTTTGCCCCTGACTAAATAGCCGCTCGGCAAAGTTGTAAAGCCGAGACTCCTCGGGCAGCCGCCCAAGATGAGCCCACCTTCCTTGTGGAATGGGCATTTACATATTTTGGCTGTGGCAGGCCTGCCACAGAATGTGCAAACTGAATTGTATTACACATCCAACTAGCAAAAGTCTGCTTAGAAGCAAGAGCACCCAGTTTGTTGGGTGCATACAGGATAACAGCAAGTCAGTTTTCCTGACTCCAGCCGTCCTGGAACCTATATTTTCAGGGCCCTGACCACATCTAGCAACTTGGAGTCCTCCAAGTCCCTAGTAGGCGCAAGACACCACAATAAGCTGGTTCAGGTGAAACACTGACACCACCTTAGGGAGAGAACTGGGGACGAGTCCGCAGCTCTGCCCTGTCCGAATGGACAAACAGATATGGGCTTTTTTTGAGAAAAAAACCACCAATTTGACACTCGCCTGGTCCAGGCCAGGTCCAAGAGCATGTTCACTTTTCATGTGAGATGCTTCAAATCCACAGATTTGACTGGTTTTAAACCAATGTGTTTTGAGGAATCCCAGAACTACGTTGAGATCCCACAGTGCCACTGGAGGCACAAAAGGGGGTTGTATATGCAATACTCCCTTGACAAACTTCTGGACTTCAGGAACTGAAGCCAATTCTTTCTGGAAGAAAAATCGACAGGGCCGAAATTTGAACCTTAATGGACCCCAATTTGAGGCCCATAGACACTCCTGTTTGCAGGAAATGCAGGAATCGACCGAGTTGAAATTTCTTCGTGGGGCCTTCCTGGCCTCACACCACGCAACATATTTTCGCCACATGTGGTGATAATGTTGTGCGGTCACCTCCTTTCTGGCTTTGACCAGGGTAGGAATGACCTCTTCCTGAATGCCTTTTCCCTTAGGATCCGGCGTTCCACCGCCATGCCGTCAAACGCAGCTGCGGTAAGTCTTGGAACAGACATGGTACTTGCTGAAACAAGTCCCTTCTTAGCGGCAGAGGCCATAAGTCCTCTGTGAGCATCTCTTGAAGTTCCGGGTACCAAGTCCTTCTTGGCCAATCCGGAGCCATGAGTATAGTTCTTACTCCTCTACGTCTTATAATTCTCAGTACCTTAGGTATGAAAAGCAGAGGATGGAACACATACACCGACTGGTACACCCACGGTGTTACCAGAACGTCCACAGCTATTGCCTGAGGGTCTCTTAACCTGGCGCAATACCTGTCCCGTTTTTTGTTCAGACGGGACGCCATCATGTCCACCTTTGGTAATTCCCAACGGTTTACAATCATGTGGAAAACTTCCCCATGAAGTTCCCACTCTGCCGGGCGGAGGTCGTGCCTACTGAGGAAGTCTGCTTCCCAGTTTCCATTCCCGGAATGAAACACTGCTGACAGTGCTATCACATGATTTTCCGCCCAGCGAAAAGTCCTTGCAGTTTTTGCCACTGCCCTCCTGCTTCTTGTGCCGCCCTGTCTATTTACGTGGGCGACTGCCGTGATGTTTTATCCCACTGGATCAATACCGGCTGACCTTGAAGCAGAGGTCTTGCTAAGCTTAGAGCATTATAAATTTACCCTTAGCTATATTTATGTGGAGAAAAGTCTCCAGACTTGATCACACTCCCTGGAAATTTTTTCCTTGTGTGACTGCTCCCCAGCCTCTCGGGCTGGCCTCCGTGGTCACCAACATCCAAAACTGAATGCCGAATCTGCGGCCCTCTAGAAGATGAGCACTCTGTAACCACCACAGGAGAGACACCCTTGTCCTTGGATATAGGGTTATCCGCTGATGCATCTGAAGATGCGATCCGGACCATTTGTCCAGCAGATCCCACTGAAAAGTTATTGCATGAAATCTGCCAACTGGAATTGCTTCGAAGGAAGTCACCATTTTTTTACCATGGCCCTTGTGCAATGATGCACTGATTTTAGGAGGTTCCTGACTAGCTCGGATAACTCCCTGGCTTTCTCTTCCGGGAGAAACACCTTTTTCTGGACTGTGTCCAGAATCATCCCTAAGCACAGGAGACTTGTTGTCGGGATCAGCTGCGATTTTGGAATATTTAGAATCCACCCCTGCTGTTGTAACAGTATCCGAGATAGTGCTACTCCGACCTCCAACTGTTCCCTGGACTTTGCCCTTATCAGGAGATCGTCCAAGTAAGGGATAATTAAGACGCCTTTTCTTCGAAGAAGAACCATCATTTCGGCCATTACCTTGGTAAAGACCCGGGGTGCCGTGGACAATCCAAACGGCAGCGTCTGAAACTGATAGTGACAGTTCTGTACCACGAACCTGAGGTACCCTTAGTGATAAGGGCAAATTTTGGACATGGAGGTAAGCATCCCTGATGTCTCGGGACACCATATAGTCCCCTTCTTTCCGGTTCGTTATCACTGCTCTGAGTGACTACATCTTGATTTGAACCTTTGTAAGTGTTCAAATTTTTTTAGATTTAGAATAGGTCTCACCTAGCCTTCTGGCTTCAGTACCACAATATAGTGTGGAATAATACCCCTTTTCTTGTTGTAGGAGGGGTAATTTAATTATCACCTGCTGGGAATACAGCTCGTGAATTGTTTCCCATACTGCCTCCTTGTCGGAGGGAGACCTTGGTAAAGCAGACTTCAGGAGCCTGCGCAGGGGAAACGTCTCGACATTCCAATCTGTACCCCTGGGATACTACTTGTAGGATCCAGGGGTCCTGTACGGTCTCAGCGTCATGCTGAGAGCTTGTCAGAAGCGGTGGAACGCTTCTGTTCCTGGGAATGGGCTGCCTGCTGCAGTCTTCTTCCCTTTCCTCTATCCCTGGGCAGATATGACTCTTATAGGGACGAAAGGACTGAAGCTGAAAAGACGGTGTCTTTTTCTGCAGAGATGTGACTTAGGGTAAAAACGGTGGATTTTCCAGCAGTTGCCGTGGCCACCAGGTCCGATGGACCGACCCCAAATAACTCCTCTTCCTTTATACGGCAATACACCTTTGTGCCGTTTGGAATCTGCATCACCTGACCACTGTCGTGTCCATAAACATCTTCTGGCAGATATGGACATCGCACTTACTCTTGATGCCAGAGTGCAAATATCCCTCTGTGCATCTCGCATATATAGAAATGCATCCTTTAAATGCTCTATAGTCAATAAAATACTGTCCCTGTCAAGGGTATCAATATTTTTAGTCAGGGAATCCGACCAAGCCACCCCAGCTCTGCACATCCAGGCTGAGGCGATCGCTGGTCGCAGTATAACACCAGTATGTGTGTATATACTTTTTATGATATTTTCCAGCCTCCTGTCAGCTGGCTCCTTGAGGACGGCCCTATCTATAGACGGTACCGCCACTTGTTCTGATAAGCGTGTGAGCGCCTTATCCACCCTAAGGGGTGTTTCCCAACGCGCCCTAACTTCTGGCGGGAAAGGGTATACCGCCCATATTTTCTATCGGGGGGAACCCACGCATCATCACACACTTCATTTAATTTATCTGATTCAGGAAAAACTACGGTAGTTTTTTCACATCCCACATAATACCCTCTTTTGTGGTACTTGTAGTATCAGAAATATGTAACACCTCCTTCATTGCCCTTAACGTGTGGCCCTAATAAGGAATACGTTTGTTTATTCACCGTCGACACTGGATTCAGTGTCCCTGTCTGTGTCTGTGTCGACCGACTAAAGTAAACGGGCGTTTTAAAACCCCTGACGGTGTTTTTGAGACGTCTGGACCGGTACTAATTGTTTGTCGGCCGTCTCATGTCGTCAACCGACCTTGGCGCGTGTTGACATTATCACGTAATTCCCTAAATAAGCCATCCATTCCGGTGTCGACTCCCTAGAGAGTGACATCACCATTACAGGCAATTGCTCCGCCTCCTCACCAACATCGTCCTCATACATGTCGACACACACGTACCGACACACAGCACACACACAGGGAATGCTCTGATAGAGGACAGGACCTACTAGCCCTTTGGAGAGACAGAGGGAGAGTTTGCCAGCACACACCAAAAACGCTATAATTATATAGGGACAACCTTATATAAGTGTTTTCCCTTATAGCATCTTTTTTATATATTTCTAACGCCAAATTAGTGCCCCCCCTCTCTGTTTTAACCCTGTTTCTGTAGTGCAGTGCAGGGGAGAGCCTGGGAGCCTTCCCTCCAGCCTTTCTGTGAGGGGAAAATGGCGCTGTGTGCTGAGGAGATAGGCCCCGCCCCTTTTTCGGCGGCCTCGTCTCCCGCTCTTAACGGATTCTGGCAGGGGTTAAATATCTCCATATAGCCCCCGGAGGCTATATGTGAGGTATTTTTAGCCAAAAATAGGTTTTCATTGCCTCCCAGGGCGCCCCCCTCCCAGCGCCCTGCACCCTCAGTGACTGCCGTGTGAAGTGTGCTGAGAGGAAATGGCGCACAGCTGCAGTGCTGTGCGCTACCTTAAGAAGACTGAGGAGTCTTCATGCCGCCGATTCTGGACCTTCTTCTTGTTTCAGCATCTGCAAGGGGGCCGGCGGCGAGGCTCCGGTGACCATCCAGGCTGTACCTGTGATCGTCCCTCTGGAGCTAATGTCCAGTAGCCAAAGAAGCCAATCCATCCTGCACGCAGGTGAGTTCACTTCTTCTCCCCTAAGTCCCTCGTTGCAGTGATCCTGTTGCCAGCAGGACTCACTGTAAAATAAAAAACCTAAGCTAAACTTTTCTAAGCAGCTCTTTAGGAGAGCCACCTAGATTGCACCCTTCTCGGCCGGGCACAAAAATCCAACTGAGGCTTGGAGGAGGGTCATAGGGGGAGGAGTCAGTGCACACCACCTGATCCTAAAGCTTTACTTTTTGTGCCCTGTCTCCTGCGGAGCCGCTATTCCCCATGGTCCTTTCAGGAACCCCAGCATCCACTAGGACGATAGAGAAAAACAGTGAACATCATATCAATTAGTTGAAAGGGATCCCCAAGGGGCAGTTCATAAGAACAAGAAGAAACTGCAGTGAACTTCCCATGTGTGAATCCCAAATACAGAGTCTCAAAAAGTTGTTCTTGGAGAAGGGATATAAATCAGAAGATATCGAACAATCTGCACAACAAACGATGTCAATAGAAAGATCTACATTAATAGAGGACCAGATAAAGCCCCCGAATGCCCTCAAGGAGACACAGCTGGCATTCTTTTCCAATTTTGATTCAGACCACAAACTATTCGAACAAGTCATAAAAAAACATTGGCACATATTGCAAGGTGACCCTATCCTGAAGAAAATCATCCCATCTACACCAAAATTCGTTTACCGCAAGGCTCCGAATTTAAGAAACCATTTGGTGAGAAGTGCGCTACCCTTTAAAACATCAAATCCCATAAGAACATCTGGTTTCCACCGATGTGGGACATGTATTGGGTGTAGAAACATCAAATCTGAAAAATCCAAATTTACTGAAGTCAAAGTCAATGGCACCAAGATGAAAATTCGTGACTTCATTACCTGCAACACCACCAACGTAGTCTATATGATTACATGTAAATGTGGGAAAACATATGTCGGCAGGACGTCGAGATCATTAAAAACCAGAATAGGGGAACATTTGCGGAACATCAAAAAAGGTCTTACAACTCACCACTTGTCAGAACATTTTAGAATTGAACATCAATGTTCCATAAACTCCATTTCCAACTTTATAGGTCTGCGCCACATTAAAGCCACGTGGAAGAACCGCAATTTGGAGACAAATCTCGCGAAAGCCGAAATGAAAACCATATTTAATTTACAAACCCTCTTTCCCACTGGTCTAAACAGGGATTTTGAAATCAAATGGTTCCTCTAAAGATTAAAATTCCTTAATTCATTTTTAGCCCCCCTTTTGATAACTTTATTGTTTGCTCATTATCTCTATTTCTATCTTTTCTATGTACCGGTACTGAGGCCAATACCAAGATGAACATCTACAATAAGTTGGATTTTGAACTTTCAATTCAGCAACTTCTATGGACACACTAATAAAAAAAAACAAAAAAAAAACAAAAAAAAAACAAACGTAATTTCCGGTTCCGGCGGACACAAGATCACTTCCGGTCGGCTGGTGGAACGCACAGGAGTGTCACTTCCGGTTCCGGTAATCGGCGGACAGGAAGTGCTTTACAGGAGGCCATTTCACTAATTGCACACCTTATATAAAGACACTAAGTTAGCACTGGAGACATACTACCTTGAAAAAGGGACTTTGATGTCCCGAAACGCGTTGGTGTCTGCCTACCAGTGCTCTGGACTTCCAAGGACGTTTTTGGACTCAGTTTATACCACAGGGAAAATCTCGCCTTCCGGAGCCTTATGCAGTGTATCTTTCCCGGGTATACCTTGCATATAACACCTGCGGCTCCGGCCACCATCTTGGTAGGATTCTCTGTGTTATCTACTTCCATTTTATATGTGTTTTGATTTTAAGTGTTTGTTTAAATTAAAACAGAGATTGTTTTTACATAACACTAGACACATGCTTTATTTCCTACCAATCATGGCTCAATCATAATGTTTTATGTGGGTGTTATCTGACAAGCGCCAATCAGGAGTAGTCCTCTTTCTGTATTGCATATATCCTTTTCTATTTTTGGGCTCAACAGGGGAGCCCTGTGACCACCCCTAGGCCAGCTAAAGTCTATACAGCGCAGTTTTTCTACCTCAACCCCATTTTGACAATTCACTCTTCCCCTCACTGAGGTAGTTACTGCTGCAGTATGTTACAACACATAAAACGAAGAAATTATGAAATCAAAGAAGCTTTTGGTGTCCATTACAACAAAGATGAGTTTGTCACTAATGACGAAAATTTAGAGACCATTATGCACAGAGTTACAGATTGGCTTCTAAAAGAAAACCGTCTGTGGTGGGAAATTGCAACTCTAGAAAAATACAAAGTAGAACAATTAATCCCAAAAGGACTCCGGATAGACAAACAGCCATCTTTTGTAGACACCTCAGAAGAATTCATCAAAGAATGGTCCACCATATTGGACACTTGTTCTTTTTCACTCATCGATCTTATTCTAAAAGAAAGAACAAATAAATTAAAAGAAACAAAAGATAGGATCGAATCATTCCAGCCTATCATTGAACCTTTTACAAAATTAAAGAAGTTTGAAGAACTGGAGAAAGAACTAGCAGTAAAGATGGAACAGAATACCAAGGAGTTAATTAAAAAGAAACAGAAAAAACTCCAAAGAGACTGTGACTTATATTGCTTTGGAATCTCCAAAACAAGAAAACCCAAACCACCACCCTCAGATCCATCCACCAATTCCACTGCCGTACCACAAAAAGATTCCAACAATATTCACAGGCCGGTTAGAGAAAGATCAATAGGATGGAACAAGAGGTGGAATCATCAAGAACACAGGTATAGACCACGGAGGACACCATGGGAGAGAAGGGTTAATGTTTACAGATATCCAAAGGAATATGAAAGAAGGAGACCGATGTGGAATAATTATAGTGAAAGAGAATACAATACCCGACCAGAAGCTGGTAGAAGACGTGAATACAGGAATAACAGGGACCAAAGTAGGAGAGATCACCACTAGATCTCCACAGATCTAGAGCAAGGTACCTGTCACCTCGCAGAAAGGAATGGACGATCGATCGTTGGCCTACTCCAGAGCGAAAAGACAAACCTTTACCCCCAAGAGAACAAAGAAAAGGCCCATCAAGAAGAGACGATAGAGGAACAAGGACAGACAGAACTGATTCATATCGTAATAGAGAGTTTCGTACAGAACCCCCTTTTCAGGAACAGAGGAGAGGTTCAACGAGGATCTGATACCTAACCAAAAACAAAAACAAAAGAACAAGATTCGAAGGAAAAGGGGAAAAAGGGCAGGAAAATTGGTTAAGAAAAACAAAAAGAAAAAGAAAAAGAAGAAAGGAGAAAGTATTGCGAACATTGCAACAGAAGAAAGAAAACAAATCATCTTCAATCTCAGTAACCGTATTCTTACAGAGGAAGAGACAAGGGTCTTAGAAAAAGGCCTAAAATATGCCCCCACCACATCATCAAAGGCCTTTGACAAATATATTGATCTGGAAAAATTCACAAGGAAGGTAACCCTTAAAAAATTCTTTGAGATGAAGAAATCAGAAAACACACAAGAATCTCACCAAGATCAAGAAGAAATACCACTCTTCAAGAAGAAATCCACATTCTATCCTGCCCATATTAAAGGGAGCTTTATAGATACATTCCAAAAATTAACCACCGAAGAGTTCCGGAAAATAGAAACCAAGAAACGTCATCCACGCTGGAACCTCAGTCGGAAAGAGCGACAAGCAATCACCACTTTGAGTAAAGATGAATCTATCGTCATAAAACCCTGTGATAAGGGTGGGGGTGTGGCCATCCTTAATTTGTCTGATTACATTCAAGAAATCATGAGACAATTATCCGACACAACAACATATCAAAAATTAAAAACTGACCCATCCATACGAATCAAGAACAATTTTGAGAAACTTCTTAACAAACATCTAGAATCTGGTGGCATATCCAAGGGTGAATTTGAATACCTCAACATAGAGAATCCTGTTACACCCACCATCTACGTCCTGCCAAAAGTACACAAGAGCCTCACTACACCTCCCGGACGATCTATAATTACCGGAACGGGCAGCTTAACATCTGTCAAAGTCAGAAAAATATCACGCTGCACGTTGCCATATATGCACCTCATGCGCGTGCCTGCTGCACGTGCACATTCTCTCCCGTGCGTGTGGATATACGCAGCCGCGTGATTGCGCCTCGGCCATGCGCTCGAGCGCGTGGTATGTGCATTTACGGTAGACTTTGTGTGCGTCTAGCGGGCGACTCAATCGTTTAATAATAGAACCAAATAGCTCGTTTTATAGATAATGTTCCCCTTAATGATAACTGTAAGTTTGGTTAATGTGACTTGTTCACGGACTTGGGAATCCCACTTTACGTGGTACAAAGGGTCTGATTAAGGTTGAACAGCTGTGTCTGGTACCTAACTGAAGAGTATTTTAATAGCAATAATCCGGTGTTGGTTAGGTAAAGATTAATAGCTCCTGCGTGTAGTTATGGCCATTAGTAGTTTCTGGACATATTCTATATTTGCAGTTCATTATCCATGCGGCGGGAATCCGGAGATTCCCACCCACCTGAGCTGTTTAAAATAGTCACAGCCCACCTGTTCAAACTAACCTATGACCTTTTGATATGATGCAAGGAGACATTCCTGTGTCCAATGAACAATGAGATTGTAGGTCCCTTTGTAGTATACTGTACCCAGTGTATAAAAGATCAGCCAGCCTGAACAGCTCTCCCATTCTCTCCACAAACGGTTTTCATATTGATTAACTCGGGGCTGGTACCAGGCTGCGCTGCGATCGTTCCCAGTGTGTGTGTGTAAGTAATTCTCTGTAACCATTCTAAATCTTTGTTTGTATTGGCCATATTCTCTCTCTCTGTTATAGTATAAGATTGTGACGTTATTGTATATTTCTGTCTAGATATTCTGTTAGAATTATATGTTAGTATGTAGAGTATAAGCTGTAACTGTGTACCCCTTTTGATATATCTAAAAGCTCGTTAGTAAAGGTGTTGGAACCTCAGCAGGGTGTCTGTGTCTCTCTAGCTAGTACAAAGGGTTTCTGAGTTTCTAAATCGCTCTAACAGCATTTACATTAACAAGGTTAAGCAGCGTTATATCGCTGCAGTATTTCAGTAGTAAGGTTTACAATACAAACTCAATCATAGTGTGTTGCATTAAGGTTTACAATGTAAGCATATTCTGTATTTAAAGTTTATAAAGGTTACGGTCTGTGTGTATGCTCGCTGTGGGTATTCCGTACACCCAGCACAGCGTGTGTACTTAATTTGCGTACCACGTGCGAGGTCTTCATACGCAAATAGCGTACGGAGTGCGTAGCATGTGCACGTGGTTTAGCAGCCATTACGGCTACACAGTATTAGTATATAGCTAATGTTAAAAGGTAGATACTTGACTCTATCACATCTAATCTATCAGCAATGGTAGATTGTTTATTACAACCCTCTGTTATTCAAACCCCTTCCGTCATTAAAGACACCAGATACGCAATTAGGAGAGTACAAAGGATCAATTGGAAAGTGAACACCTTTCTGGTAACAGCTGATGTCTGTTCACTTTACACCATCATCAAGCATGAGGATGGCCTCAAAGCAATTAAGTGGTTCCTTGACCAGACCCAATACACGGAAGAAAGGAAAAGTTTCATTTTAGAAGCCATCAACTTCATCCTCATGAATAACTTCTTCTTCAATGGAGAATACTTTCTTCAAAGCAAAGGCACCGCTATGGGCACTCGATTTGCCCCAAGTTACGCCAACCTGTTTATGGCTTATTGGGAATCCATCACCATCTACCCAGGCGTAACTTGGGGTGAACAACTTAACGATTGGGGTCGATATATTGATGTAATTTTCACTTGGACGGGAGAAAGAGAAGAACTAGAATCTTTTTGTACATCTCTGAACAACAATGACAACAATATATTATTTACCTTTTCAATCAGTCAAAATGAAATCAATTTCTTGGACCTTCAAATTTACATCAAAACTGGATCAGTTCACACTAGGACATATCACAAACCTACTGATACGCAGAACTACATAGCAATAATAAGAATTTACTTGCCGATAATTCTATTTCTCGGAGTCCGTAGTGGATGCTGGGGTTCCTGAAAGGTCCATGGGGAATAGCGGCTCCGCAGGAGACAGGGCACAAAAAGTAAAGCTTTAGGATCAGGTGGTGTGCACTGGCTCCTCCCCCTATGACCCTCCTCCAAGCCTCAGTTAGGATACTGTGCCCGGACGAGCGTACACAATAAGGAAGGATTTTGAATCCCGGGTAAGACTCATACCAGCCACACCAATCACACTGTACAACCTGTGATCTGAACCCAGTTAACAGAATGATAACAGCGGAGCCTCTGAAAAGATGGCTCACAACAATAATAACCCGATTTTTGGAACTATGTACAAGTATTGCAGATAATCCGCACTTGGGATGGGCGCCCAGCATCCACTACGGACTCCGAGAAATAGAATTATCGGTAAGTAAATTCTTATTTTCTCTATCGTCCTAGTGGATGCTGGGGTTCCTGAAAGGACCATGGGGATTATACCAAAGCTCCCAAACGGGCGGGAGAGTGCGGATGACTCTGCAGCACCGAATGAGAGAACTCCAGGTCCTCCTTAGCCAGGGTATCAAATTTGTAGGATTTTACAAACGTGTTTGCCCCTGACTAAATAGCCGCTCGGCAAAGTTGTAAAGCCGAGACCCCTCGGGCAGCCGCCCAAGATGAGCCCACCTTCCTTGTGGAATGGGCATTTACATATTTTGGCTGTGGCAGGCCTGCCACAGAATGTGCAAGCTGAATTGTATTACACATCCAACTAGCAATAGTCTGCTTAGAAGCAAGAGCACCCAGTTTGTTGGGTGCATACAGGATAACAGCAAGTCAGTTTTCCTGACTCCAGCCGTCCTGGAACCTATACTTTCAGGGCCCTGACAACATCCAGCAACTTGGAGTCCTCCAAGTCCCCAGTAGGCGCAAGGCACCACAATAAGCTGGTTCAGGTGAAACACTGACACCACCTTAGGGAGAGAACTGGGGACGAGTCCGCAGCTCTGCCCTGTCCAAATGGACAAACAGATATGGGCTTTTTTGAGAAAAAAACCACCAATTTGACACTCGCCTGGTCCAGGCCAGGGCAAAGAGCATGGTCACTTTTCATGTGAGATGCTTCAAATCCACAGATTTGACTGGTTTTAAACCAATGTGATTTGAGGAATCCCAGAACTACGTTGAGATCCCACAGTGCCACTGGAGGCACAAAAGGGGGTTGTATATGCAATACTCCCTTGACAAACTTCTGGACTTCAGGAACTGAAGCCAATTCTTTCTGGAAGAAAATCGACAGGGCCGAAATTTGAAATTTCTTCGTGGGGCCTTTCTGGCCTCACACCACGCAACATATTTTTGCCACATGTGGTGATAATGTTGTGCGGTCACCTCCTTTCTGGCTTTGACCAGGGTAGGAATGACCTCTTCCGGAATGCCTTTTTCCCTTAGGATCCGGCGTTCCACCGCCATGCCGTCAAACGCAGCTGCGGTAAGTCTTGTAACAGACATGGTACTTGCTGAAACAAGTCCCTTCTTAGCGGCAGAGGCCATAAGTCCTCTGTGAGCATCTCTTGAAGTTCCGGGTACCAAGTCCTTCTTGGCCAATCCGGAGCCATGAGTATAGTTCTTACTCCTCTACGTCTTATAATTCTCAGTACCTTAGGTATGAGAAGCAGAGGATGGAACACATACACCGACTGGTACACCCACGGTGTTACCAGAACGTCCACAGCTATTGCCTGAGGGTCTCTTAACCTGGCGCAATACCTGTCCCGTTTTTTGTTCAGACGGGACGCCATCATGTCCACCTTTGGTATTTCCCAACGGTTTACAATCATGTGGAAAACTTCCCGATGAAGTTTCCACTCTGCCGGGTGGAGGTCGTGCCTGCTGAGGAAGTCTGCTTCCCAGTTTCCATTCCCGGAATGAAACACTGCTGACAGTGCTATCACATGATTTTCCGCCCAGCGAAAAGTCCTTGCAGTTTTTGCCATTGCCCTCCTGCTTCTTGTGCCGCCCTGTCTATTTACGTGGGCGACTGCCGTGATGTTTTTCCCACTGGATCAATACCGGCTGACCTTGAAGCAGAGGTCTTGCTAAGCTTAGAGCATTATAAATTTAACCTTAGCTCCAGTATATTTATGTGGAGAAAAGTCTCCAGACTTGATCACACTCCCTGGAAATTTTTTCCTTGTGTGACTGCTCCCCAGCCTCTCGGGCTGGCCTCCGTGGTCACCAGCATCCAATCCTGAATGCCGAATCTGCGGCCCTCTAGAAGATGAGCACTCTGTAACCACCACAGGAGAGACACCCTTGTCCTTGGATATAGGGTTATCCGCTGATGCATCTGAAGATGCGATCCGGACCATTTGTCCAGCAGATCCCACTGAAAAGTTCTTGCGTGAAATCTGCCGAATGGAATTGCTTCGTAGGAAGTCACCATTTTTACCAGGACCCTTGTGCAATGATGCACTGATTTTAGGAGGTTCCTGACTAGCTCGGATAACTCCCTGGCTTTCTCCCCCGGGAGAAACACCTTTTTCTGGACTGTGTCCAGAATCATCCCTAGGCACAGCAGACTTGTCGTCGGGATCAGCTACGATTTTGGAATATTTAGAATCCACCCGTGCTGTTGTAGCAGTATCCGAGATAGTGCTACTCCGACCTCCAACTGTTCCCTGGACTTTGCCCTTATCAGGAGATCGTCCAAGTAAGGGATAATTAAGACGCCTTTTCTTCGAAGAAGAATCATCATTTCGGCCATTACCTTGGTAAAGACCCGGGGTGCCGTGGACAATCCAAACGGCAGCGTCTGAAACTGATAGTGACAGTTCTGTACCACGAACCTGAGGTACCCTTAGTGAGAAGGGCAAATTTGGGACATGGAGGTAAGCATCCCTGATGTCTCGGGACACTATATAGTCCCCTTCTTCCTGGTTCGTTATCACTGCTCTGAGTGACTCCATTTTGATTTGAACCTTTGTAAGTGTTCAAATTTTTTTAGATTTAGAATAGGTCTCACCTAGCCTTCTGGCTTCAGTACCACAATATAGTGTGGGATAATACCCCTTTTCTTGTTGTAGGAGGGGTAATTTGATTATCACCTGCTGGGAATACAGCTTGTGAATTGTTTCCCATACTGTCTCCTTGTCGGAGGGAGACCTTGGTAAAACAGACTTCAGGAGCCTGCGAAGGGGAAACGTCTCGACATTCCAATCTGTACCCCTGGGATACTATTTGTAGGATCCAGGGGTCCTGTACGGTCCCAGCGTCATGCTGAGAGCTTGGCAGAAGCGGTGGAACGCTTCTGTTCCTGGGAATGGGCTGCCTGCTGCAGTCTTCTTCCCTTTCCTCTATCCCTGGGCAGATATGACTCTTATAGGGACGAAAGGACTGAGGCTGAAAAGACGGTGTCTTTTTCTGCAGAGATGTGACTTAGGGTAAAAACGGTGGATTTTCCAGCAGTTGCCGTGGCCACCAGGTCCGATGGACCGACCCCAAATAACTCCTCTTCCTTTATACGGCAATACACCTTTGTGCCGTTTGGAATCTGCATCACCTGACCACTGTCGTGTCCATAAACATCTTCTGGCAGATATGGACATCGCACTTACTCTTGATGCCAGAGTGCAAATATCCCTCTGTGCATCTCGCATATATAGAAATGCATCCTTTAAATGCTCTATAGTCAATAAAATACTGTCCCTGTCAAGGGTATCAATATTTTTAGTCAGGGAATGCGACCAAGCCACCCCAGCTCTGCACATCCAGGCTGAGGCGATCGCTGGTCGCAGTATAACACCAGTATGTGTGTATATACTTTTTATGATATTTTCCAGCCTCCTGTCAGCTGGCTCCTTGAGGACGGCCCTATCTATAGACGGTACCGCCACTTGTTTTGATAAGCGTGTGAGCGCCTTATCCACCCTAAGGGGTGTTTCCCAACGCGCCCTAACTTCTGGCGGGAAAGGGTATACCGCCAATAATTTTCTATCGGGGGGAACCCACGCATCATCACACACTTCATTTAATTTATCTGATTCAGGAAAAACTACGGTAGTTTTTTCACATCCCACATAATACCCTCTTTTGTGGTACTTGTAGTATCAGAAATATGTAACACCTCCTTCATTGCCCTTAACGTGTGGCCCTAATAAGGAATACGTTTGTTTATTCACCGTCGACACTGGATTCAGTGTCCGTGTCTGTGTCGACCGACTAAAGTAAACGGGCGTTTTAAAACCCCTGACGGTGTTTTTGAGACGTCTGGACCGGTACTAATTGTTTGTCGGCCGTCTCATGTCGTCAACCGACCTTGCAGCGTGTTGACATTATCACGTAATTCCCTAAATAAGCCATCCATTCCGGTGTCGACTCCCTAGAGAGTGACATCACCATTACAGGCAATTGCTCCGCCTCCTCACCAACATCGTCCTCATACATGTCGACACACACGTACCGACACACAGCACACACACAGGGAATGCTCTGATAGAGGACAGGACCCACTAGCCCTTTGGAGAGACAGAGGGAGAGTTTGCCAGCACACACCAAAAACGCTATAATTATATAGGGACAACCTTATATAAGTGTTTTCCCTTATAGCATCTTTTTTATATATTTCTAACGCCAAATTAGTGCCCCCCCTCTCTGTTTTAACCCTGTTTCTGTAGTGCAGTGCAGGGGAGAGCCTGGGAGCCTTCCCTCCAGCCTTTCTGTGAGGGAAAATGGCGCTGTGTGCTGGAGATAGGCCCCGCCCCTTTTTCGGCGGGCTCGTCTCCCGCTCTTCAACGGATTCTGGCAGGGGTTAAATATCTCCATATAGCCCCCGGAGGCTATATGTGAGGTATTTTTTGCCAAAACATAGGTTTACATTGCCTCCCAGGGCGCCCCCCTCCCAGCGCCCTGCACCCTCAGTGACTGCCGTGTGAAGTGTGCTGAGAGCAATGGCGCACAGCTGCAGTGCTGTGCGCTACCTTAAGAAGACTGAGGAGTCTTCTGCCGCCGATTCTGGACCTTCTTCTCTTTTCAGCATCTGCAAGGGGGCCGGCGGCGAGGCTCCGGTGACCATCCAGGCTGTACCTGTGATCGTCCCTCTGGAGCTAATGTCCAGTAGCCAAAGAAGCCAATCCATCCTGCACGCAGGTGAGTTCACTTCTTCTCCCCTAAGTCCCTCGTTGCAGTGATCCTGTTGCCAGCAGGACTCACTGTAAAATAAAAAACCTAAGCTAAACTTTTCTAAGCAGCTCTTTAGGAGAGCCACCTAGATTGCACCCTTCTCGGCCGGGCACAAAAATCCAACTGAGGCTTGGAGGAGGGTCATAGGGGGAGGAGCCAGTGCACACCACCTGATCCTAAAGCTTTACTTTTTGTGCCCTGTCTCCTGCGGAGCCGCTATTCCCCATGGTCCTTTCAGGAACCCCAGCATCCACTAGGACGATAGAGAAAAACAGTGAACATCATATCAATTAGTTGAAAGGGATCCCCAAGGGGCAGTTCATAAGAACAAGAAGAAACTGCAGTGAACTTCCCATGTGTGAATCCCAAATACAGAGTCTCAAAAAGTTGTTCTTGGAGAAGGGATATAAATCAGAAGATATCGAACAATCTGCACAACAAACGATGTCAATAGAAAGATCTACATTAATAGAGGACCAGATAAAGCCCCCGAATGCCCTCAAGGAGACACAGCTGGCATTCTTTTCCAATTTTGATTCAGACCACAAACTATTCGAACGAGTCATAAAAAAACATTGGCACATATTGCAAGGTGACCCTATCCTGAAGAAAATCATACCATCTACACCAAAATTCGTTTACCGCAAGGCTCCGAATTTAAGAAACCATTTGGTGAGAAGTGCGCTACCCTTTAAAACATCAAATCCCATAGGAACATCTGGTTTCCACCGATGTGGGACATGTATTGGGTGTAGAAACATCAAATCTGAAAAATCCAAATTTACTGAAGTCAAAGTCAATGGCACCAAGATGAAAATTCGTGACTTCATTATCTGCAACACCACCAACGTAGTCTATATGATTACATGTAAATGTGGGAAAACATATGTCGGCAGGACGTCGAGATCATTAAAAACCAGAATAGGGGAACATTTGCGGAACATCAAAAAAGGTCTTACAACTCACCACTTGTCAGAACATTTTAGAATTGAACATCAATGTTCCATAAACTCCATTTCCAACTTTATAGGTCTGCGCCACATTAAAGCCACGTGGAAGAACCGCAATTAGGAGACAAATCTTGCGAAAGCCGAAATGAAAACCATATTTAATTTACAAACCCTCTTTCCCACTGGTCTAAACAGGGATTTTGAAATCAAATGGTTCCTCTAAAGATTAAAATTCCTTAATTCATTTTTAGCCCCCTTTTTGATAACTTTATTGTTTGCTCATTATCTCTATTTCTATCTTTTCTATGTACCGGTACTGAGGCCAATACCAAGATGAACATCTACAATAAGTTGGATTTGGAACTTTCAATTCAGCAACTTCTATGGACACACTAATAAAAAAATAAATAAAAAATAAATAAAAAAATAAAAAAACGTAATTTCTGGTTCCGGCGGACACAAGATCACTTCCGGTCGGCTGGTGGAACGCACAGGAGTGTCACTTCCGGTTCCGGTAATCGGCGGACAGGAAGTGCTTTACAGGAGGCCATTTCACTAATTGCACACCTTATATAAAGACACTAAGTTAGCACTGGAGACATACTACCTTGAAAAAGGGACTTTGATGTCCCGAAACGCGTTGGTGTCTGCCTACCAGTGCTCTGGACTTCCAAGGACGTTTTTGGACTCAGTTTATACCACAGGGAAAATCTCGCCTTCCGGAGCCTTATGCAGGGTATCTTTCCCGGGTATACCTTGCATATAACACCTGCGGCTCCGGCCACCATCTTGGTAGGATTCTCTGTGTTATCTACTTCCATTTTATATGTGTTTTGATTTTAAGTGTTTGTTTAAATTAAAACAGAGATTGTTTTTACATAACACTAGACACATGCTTTATTTCCTACCAATCATGGCTCAATCATAATGTTTTATGTGGGTGTTATCTGACAAGCGCCAATCAGGAGTAGTCCTCTTTCTGTATTGCATATATCCTTTTCAGATATAGGTTCAGGGATTTTTAGATTCAAAATGGGCCTGACCGAGCTATCCGGTTTCGGGACCACATAAAAGCTTGAATAAAACCCCTTCCCCTGTTGTATCAGGGGAACCTTGATAATCACTTACTGATGATACAGTTTCTGTATGGCAGCTGCCACTGTTTTCCTCTCTGGGAAGGAAATTGGCAAGACCGATTTGAAAAATCGGTGAGGAGGCACATCTTCGAATTCTAGTTTGCATCCCTGGGATACAATTTCTACCACCTAAGGATCCAAGTCCGACTAAACCCAGACTAGTCTGAAGAGTCAAAGACGTGCCCCCACCGGCGCGGACTCCCTCAGCGGAGCCCCAGCGTCATGCAGTGGATTTTCCAGAGGACGGGGAGGCTTTTTGCCCTTGGAACTAGCCGTAGGAGGCGCTGTTTTCCCTCTACCTCCACCTCTGGTGTGGAAGGAAGAGTCCCGACCCTTTCTGGACTTATGCGACCTAAAGGACTGCCTCTGATATGTTTTCCCACAGCAAAGGAAAACACCTCAATAAGGCAAAAAAGAAGATTTACCCGCGGTAGCTGTGGTAACCAGATCCGCGAGGCCCTCCCCAATTTAAACTTCACCTTTGTAAGGCAAAGCCTCCAAATGTCTCTTTGAATCAGCATCACCTGACCATTGGCGGGTCCACAGGGACCGTCCAGCAGAAATTGCCATGGCATTGGCTCTTGCACCCAACAGCCCAATATCTCTCGCAGCTTCTCTCATATATAATGGTACATCTAGTGTGACCCAAGGTCCACAAAAAGGTATCTTTATCTAGGGTGTCAATGTCAGATGACAAGGTATCTGCCCACGCTGCAGCTGCGCTACCCACCCATGCTGACGCTACTGTCGGCCTTAGTAGGGCACCCGTATGTGTATAAATCGATTTTAAGGTAGTTTCCTGTCTGCGATCAGCAGGATCCTTGAGGGTTGCCGTATCTATTGACAAGCGCGTTAAAGCCTTGTTTACTGTGGGTGGGGAATCCCACCGTAACCTGTCCTGGGAGTGGAAAGGTTACGCCATAATAATTCTCTTGGGAATCTGCAGTTTCTTATCTGGAGTTTCCCAAACTTTTCAAACTGCCGTTCAGCTCGTGAGATGGGGGAAAATTTACCTCAGGTTTCATTTCCTTAAACATGTAGACCCGTATGTCAGGGACAGAGGGGTCCTAAGTGATATGCAAAACATCTTTTATTGCAACAAACATATATTGAATACTCTTGGCCACCATTGGGTGCAATTCAGCATCATCGTCGACACTGGAGTCGGAATCCGTGTCGGTATCAGCATCTACTACCTGTGAAAGGGGACGTTTCTGAGACCCCGAAGGGCCCTGTGACACAGTCAAAGCTATGGATTGATTCCCTGCTTTTTCCTTGGACTCAGCTTTGTCCAATCTTTTGTGTTTAAAACATTCCACATATCCATCCAGTCAGGTGTCGGCAGCGCCGACATAGACACCACAATCATCTGCTCTGCCTCCTTCCAAGATGAGTTTTCCACCTCAGACATGTCGACACACTCGTACTGACACTATCACACACACTGGGATACCTAATATTATGGGGACTGACCCACAATAAGGCCCTTAGGAGAGACAGAGAGAGAGAGTATGCCAGCACACACCCAGCGCCGCTGTACACTGAGACAAAAATCCCAGTCTGTCAGCGCTTTTTATATACATGTGTAAAAATAAGATTTTACTCACCGGTAAATCTATTTCTCGTAGTCCGTAGTGGATGCTGGGAACTCCGAAAGGACCATGGGGATTAGCGGCTCCGCAGGAGTCTGGGCACAACTAAAAGAAAGCTTTTAGACTACCTGGTGTGCACTGGCTCCTCCCACTATGACCCTCCTCCAAGCCTCAGTTAGGATACTGTGCCCGGAAGAGCTGACACAATAAGGAAGGATTTTGAATCCCGGGTAAGACTCATACCAGCCACACCAATCACACCGTACAACACGTGATACCATATCCAGTTAACAGTATGAAACAAAACTGAGCCTCTCAACAGATGGCTCATAACAATAACCCGTTATTAAACAATAACTATGTACAATTATTGCAGACAATCCGCACTAGGGACGGGCGCCCAGCATTCCACTACGGACTACGAGAAATAGATTTACCGGTGAGTAAAATCTTATTTTCTCTAACGTCCTAGTGGATGCTGGGAACTCCGAAAGGACCATGGGGATTATACCAAAGCTCCCAAACGGGCGGGAGAGTGCGGATGACTCTGCAGCACCGAATGAGAGAACTCAAGGTCCTCCTCAGCCAGGGTATCAAATTTGTAGAATTTTGCAAACGTGTTTGCCCCTGACCAAGTAGCAGCTCGGCAAAGTTGTAAAGCCGAGACCCCTCGGGCAGCCGCCCAAGATGAGCCCACCTTCCTTGTAGAATGGGCTTTAACTGATTTAGGACGCGGCAGTCCAACCGCAGAATGCGCCAGCTGAATTGTGCTACAAATCCAGCGAGCAATAGTCTGCTTAGAAGCAGGAGCACCCAGTTTGTTGGGTGCATACAGGATAAATAGCGAGTCAGTTTTCCTGACTCCAGCCGTCCTGGAAACATAAATTTTCAAGGCCCTGACTACGTCCAGCAACTTGGAATCCTCCACGTTACTAGTAGCCGCAGGCACTACAATAGGTTGGTTCAAGTGAAAAGCTGATACCACCTTAGGGAGAAACTGGGGACGAGTCCTCAATTCTGCCCTATCCATATGGAAAATCAGATAAGGGCTTTTGCATGACAAAGCCGCCAATTCTGAAACACGCCTGGCCGAAGCCAAGGCCAACAACATGACCACTTTCCACGTGAGATATTTAAGATCCACGGTCTTCAGTGGTTCAAACCAATGTGATTTTAGGAAATTCAACACCACGTTGAGATCCCAGGGTGCCACTGGAGGCACAAAAGGGGGCTGAATATGCAGCACTCCTTTTACAAATGTCTGAACTTCAGGTAGTGAAGCTAGTTCTTTTTGGAAGAAAATCGACAGAGCCGATATCTGCACCTTAATGGAGCCTAATTTTAGGCCCATAGCCACGCCTGCCTGTAGGAAGTGCAGAAATCGACCCAGCTGAAATTCCTCTGTTGGGGCCTTATTGGCCTCACACCAAGCAACATATTTCCGCCATATGCGGTGATAATGTTTTACAGTTACATCTTTCCTGGCTTTAATCAGCGTAGGAATGACATCCTCCGGAATGCCTTTCTCCTTTAGGATCCGGTGTTCAACCGCCATGCCGTCAAACGCAGCCGCGGTAAGTCTTGGAACAGACAGGGCCCCTGCTGCAGCAGGTCCTGTCTGAGCGGCACAGGCCATGGGTCCTCTGAGATCATCTCTTGAAGTTCCGGGTACCACGCTCTTCTTGGCCAATCCGGAACCACGAGTATTGTCCTTACTCCTCGTTTTCTTATTATTCTCAGTACCTTTGGTATGAGAGGCAGAGGAGGGAACACATAAACCGACTGGTACACCCACGGTGTCACTAGAGCGTCCACCGCTATCGCCTGAGGGTCCCTTGACCTGGCGCAATCTCTCTCTAGTTTTTTGTTTAGGCGGGACGCCATCATGTCCACCTGTGGCCGTTCCCAACGATTTACAATCAGTGTGAAGACTTCTGGATGAAGTCCCCACTCTCCCGGATGGAGATCGTGTCTGCTGAGGAAGTCTGCTTCCCAGTTGTCCACTCCCGGAATGAACACTGCTGACAGTGCTAACACATGATTTTCCGCCCATCGGAGAATCCTTGTGGCTTCTGCCATCGCCGTCCTGCTTCTTGTGTCGCCCTGTCGGTTTACATGGGCGACTGCCGTGATGTTGTCTGATTGGATCAGTACCGGCTGGTTTTGAAGCAGGGATTTTGCCTGACTTAGGGCATTGTAAATGGCCCTCAGTTCTAGAATATTCATGTGTAGGGAAGTCTCCTGACTCGACCATAGTCCTTGGAAGTTTCTTCCCTGTGTGACTGCCCCCCAGCCTCGAAGGCTGGCATCCGTGGTCACCAGGACCCAGTCCTGTATGCCGAATCTGCGGCCCTCGAGAAGATGAGCACTCTGCAGCCACCACAGTAGAGACACCCTGGTTCTTGGAGACAGGGTTATTAGCCGATGCATCTGAAGATGCGATCCGGACCATTGGTCCAACAGGTCCCACTGAAAGATTCTGGCATGGAACCTGCCGAAGGGAATTGCTTCGTAAGAAGCCACCATCTTTCCCAGGACTCGCGTGCAGTGATGCACCGACACCTGTTTTGGTTTCAGGAGGTTTCTGACTAGAGACGACAGCTCCATGGCTTTTTCCTCTGGGAGAAACACTTTTTTCTGGACTGTGTCCAGAATCATTCCCAGGAACAGTAGACGTGTCGTCGGAACCAGCTGTGACTTTGGAATATTTAGAATCCAACCGTGCTGGTGTAGCACCTCCTGAGATAGTGCTACTCCTACCAACAACTGCTCCTTGGATCTCGCCTTTATTAGGAGATCGTCCAAGTATGGGATAATTAAAACTCCCTTTTTTCGAAGGAGTATCATCATTTCCGCCATTACCTTGGTAAACACCCTCGGTGCCGTGGACAGACCAAACGGCAGCGTCTGGAATTGGTAATGGCAATTCTGTACCGCAAATCTGAGGTACTCCTGGTGAGAATGATAAATGGGGACATGCAGGTAAGCATCCTTGATGTCCAGGGATACCATGTAATCCCCCTCGTCTAGACTTGCAATAACCGCCCTGAGCGATTCCATCTTGAACTTGAATTTTTTTATGTATGTGTTCAAGGATTTCAAATTTAAAATGGGTCTCACCGAACCGTCCGGTTTCGGTACCACAAACAGTGTGGAATAGTAACCCCGTCCTTGTTGAAGTAGGGGCACCTTGACTATCACGCGCTGGGAATACAGCTTGTGAATTGCCTCTAGCACAGCCTCCCTGTCCGAGGTAGTTGCTGGCAAGGCTGATTTGAGGAAACGGCGGGGGGGAGACGCCTCGAATTCCAGCTTGTACCCCTGAGATACTACTTGAAAGATCCAGGGATCCACCTGTGAGCGAGCCCACTGATCGCTGAAATTTTTGAGGCGGCCCCCCACCGTACCTGGCTCCGCCTGTGGAGCCCCACCGTCATGCGGCGGACTTGGAAGAAGCGGGGGAGGACTTTTGCTCCTGGGAACTAGCTGTTTGTTGCAGCCTTTTTCCCCTACCTCTGCCTCTGGACAGAAAAGACCCGCCTTTTCCTCGCCTGTTTTTCTGGGTCCGAAAGGACTGTACCTGATAAAACGGCGCATTTTTAGGCTGTGAGGGAACATGGGGTAAAAATGCTGACTTCCCAGCTGTCGCTGTGGAAACGAGGTCCGAGAGACCATCCCCGAATAACTCCTCACCCTTATAAGGCAAAACTTCCATGTGCCTTTTGGAATCTGCATCCCCTGTCCACTGCCGGGTCCATAAGCCTCTCCTAGCCGAAATGGACAATGCACTTATTTTAGATGCCAGCCGGCAGATCTCCCTCTGTGCATCTCTCATGTATAAGACTGAGTCTTTTATATGCTCTATGGTTAGCAGAATAGTGTCCCTGTCTAGGGTGTCAATATTTTCTGACAGGGAATCTGACCACGCAGCGGCAGCACTGCACATCCATGCTGACGCAATAGCTGGTCTAAGTATAATGCCTGTGTGTGTATATATATAGACTTCAGGATTGCCTCCTGTTTTCTATCCGCAGGCTCCTTCAGGGCGGCCGTATCCGGAGACGGAAGTGCCACCTTTTTAGACAAACGTGTGAGCGCTTTATCCACCCTAGGAGGTGTTTCCCAACGTGCCCTATCCTCTGGCGGGAAAGAGAACGCCATTAGTAATTTTTTTGAGATTATCAATCTTTTATCAGGGAAAGCCCACGCTTCTTCACACACTTCATTTAATTCTTCAGATGGGGGAAAAACTACGGGTAGTTTTTTCTCCCCAAACATAATACCCTTTTTTGTGGTACCTGGGTTTAAATCTGAAATGTGTAACACCTCTTTCATTGCCTCAATCATGCAGCGAATGGCCTTAGTGGACATTAGATTAGACTCATCGTCGTCGACACTGGTATCAGTATCCATGTCGACATCTGGGTCTGCCATCTGAGGTAGCGGGCGTTTTAGAGCCCCTGATGGCCTTTGAGACACCTGGGCAGGCACAAGCTGAGAAGCCGGCTGTCCCGCATTTGGCATGTCGTCAAATTTTTTGTGTAAGGAGTCGACACTTGCACGTAATTCCTTCCATAAAACCATCCACTCAGGTGTCTGCCCCGCAGGGGGTGACATCACTTCTACAGGCATCTGCTCCGCCTCCACATAATTTTCCTCCTCAAACATGTCGACACAGCCGTACCGACACACCGCACACACACCGGGAATGCTCTAAACAGAGGACAGGACCCCACAGAAGCCCTTTGGGGAGACAGAGAGAGAGTATGCCAGCACACACCAGAGCGCTATATACTGCAGGGACTAACTGAATTATGTCCCCTATAGCTGCTATAATATTTACTGCGCCTAAATTTAGTGCCCCCCCTCTCTTTTTTACCCTTTTTCTGTAGTGTAGACTGCAGGGGAGAGCCAGGGAGCTTCCTTCCAGCGGAACTGTGAGGGAAAAATGGCGCCAGTGTGCTGAGGGGGATAGCTCCGCCCCTTTTTCGCGGACTATTCTCCCGCTTTTTTAAGGATTCTGGCAGGGGTAATTATCACATATATAGCCTCTGGGGCTATATATTGTGATTGTTTTGCCAGCCAAGGTGTTTTTATTGCTGCTCAGGGCGCCCCCCCCCCCAGCGCCCTGCACCCTCAGTGACCGGAGTGTGAAGTGTGTATGAGAAGCAATGGCCCACAGCTGCAGTGCTGTGCGCTACCTTGGAGAAGACAGAAGTCTTCATGCCGCCGATTTTCCGGACTTCTTCTTGCTTCTGGCTCTGTAAGGGGGACGGCGGCGCGGCTCCGGGACCGAACACCAAGGCCAGTTCCATGCGGTCGGTCCCTCTGGAGCTAATGGTGTCCAGTAGCCTAAGAAGCCCAAGCTAGCTGCAAGCAGGTAGGTTCGCTTCTTCTCCCCTTAGTCCCTCGTTGCAGTGAGCCTGTTGCCAGCAGGTCTCACTGTAAAATAAAAAACCTAAAATATACTTTCTTCTAAGAGCTCAGGAGAGCTCCTAGTGTGCATCCAGCTCGGCCGGGCACAAAAATCTAACTGAGGCTTGGAGGAGGGTCATAGTGGGAGGAGCCAGTGCACACCAGGTAGTCTAAAAGCTTTCTTTTAGTTGTGCCCAGACTCCTGCGGAGCCGCTATTCCCCATGGTCCTTTTGGAGTTCCCAGCATCCACTAGGACGTTCGAGAAACACTCTTTTTCACTAAGTTTTGCGCCAAATAACGTGCCCACCCCCGCTCATTTTGACCCTCTGTACTAGGTAACAGCAGGGGAGAGTCCGGGGCCGCTTCTCTGCAGCATGCTGAGGAGAAAATGGCGCTGGTTAGTGCTGGAGGATCAAGCTCCGCCCCCCGACGGCGGGCTTTGGTCCCGCTCTAAATCTTTATACTGGCTGGGGATTTGGATTTATATAGCCTCTACAGTATATATAAGTACTTTGCCAGTGTTATCTGAGGTATATTTATGCTGCCCAGGGCGCCCCCCCCTTACTGTGGTGCCTGTGTGTGTGAGCTGGGAGCAATGGCGCGCAGCGTTACCACTACGCGTTACCTCATGAAGATCTGAAGTCTTCTGCCGCCTTTGAAGTCTTCTTTCTTCTTATACTCACCCGGCTTATATCTTCCGGCTCTGTGAGGAGGATGGCGGCGCGGCTCCGGGACGAACGGCGAGGGTGAGACCTGCGTTCCGATTCCCTCTGGAGCTAATGGTGTCCAGTAGCCTAAGAAGCAGAGCCTATCATTAAAGTAGGTCTGCTTCTCTCCCCTCAGTCCCACGAAGAAAATAATAAACCTAACAAAAGCTTTTTCAGAGAAACTCAGGAGAGCTCCCCTGCAGTGCATCCAGTCTCCACTGGGCACAGGAATCAACTGAGGTCTGGAGGAGGGGCATAGAGGGAGGAGCCAGTGCACACCCATTCTAAAGCTTTACAGTGCCCATATCTCCTGCGAAGCGGTCTATCCCCATGGTCCTTACGGAGTTCCCAGCATCCTCTAGGACGTAAGAGAAAGGTATTACAGGTTGAGTCTCCCTTATCCAAAATGCTTGGGACCAGAGGTATTTTGGATATGGGATTTTTCCGTATTTTGGAATAATTGCATACCATAATGAGATATCATGGTGATGGGACCTAAATCTAAGCACAGAATGCATTTATGTTACATATACACCTTATACACACAGCCTGAAGGTAATTTTAGCCAATATTTTTTATAACTTTGTGCATTAAACAAAGTGTGTCTACATTCACACAATTCATTTATGTTTCATATACACCTTATACACACAGCCTGAAGGTCATTTAATACAATATTTTTTTTTTTTTTTTAAATAAATTTCTTTATTAGACAGCCATATAGTCATAACATAAGTTTCCAAGAGACAGCGTACAAGGTTATTCAGCAATGACAGATATTCTAAACCAATAGTGAATAGCATGCAGAAAATTGGAGGCTGTACATCTTTTCTATTTTTTAGTGAAGAAGGAAAAGAGGGGAAAGAAAAGAAGATAGCAGCAGTTCACATAGGATAATATAAGTCCAGCTGTCCAGCAGCGAGCATGGAGGAAATGATCCACCTGGGTGTCCCACCTTCCCCAACCGCCCACCACATTAACAGGACGTAAACTAAAAATCACATCTGCTAGAGAGGAGGAAAGACGGAAAAGAAATAGGATAGAGATAGAGAGTGAAGAAAAGAAAATAATACAGAAATTCTGTAATTGGGTGATGTATATTGCCGGGGGGGGAGGTGATCAAATATACATTCTGGATGAGGGGAGTAAATCTCGATTTTGGGGTGACCGTTTCAATGTGGAGAGTTATCCTTTTAGAGGATCGGTATTATAAGTGGGATTTACCCATTAACTCTGCCTTTTAAATTGCAATAATCATGTAATAATTCCCGCTATCCGACCAGTCCAGTACCACGTTGTGTCTCGGAATACCCTCCATATACCTTCGCGTCTAGCCGGGGGTAAGCTCTCAATATACAGTCCCCATTTTTTATGGAAGAGTACAACTCCATTCTCAATTTGGAAAGTGGCCATTCGTCTCTCACAAAACAGCACATCTAATAAGGCGGATTCCCATTCTCCTACTGATGGGGCAGTTTTGTATATCCAATGCCTCATTATCACCTGTTTTGCCACCGTGACCATCACAGTCAGCAGAGGGATTGCCGGGGCAAGGTCAAATCGCGATAGCCAGGATGAGAAGTCAGCAAACAACAGCGGGCCCACTAGTCCAGGAAGATTTAACTTGAATAGTTGGGATAAATATTGGAGAATCTTACACCAGAAACGTCTAATCTTCCCACATGACCATAGGTTGTGTGTAAGGGTTGCTCCGTTTACTCCACATTTAGGGCATTTGCCCGACTCACCCTGGCGGAAGTGTTGTCTTTGGGAGGGGGATATATACATCCTGTTTACAATCCTTAGATGTATCTCTTGTAACTTAGCTGATTTTAGGGCTTTTAGGACCGCGTCAGTGTTCTTTGAAACCCCACCCATCTCAGGTGTCTCTGGAAGTTCTCGCTTCCAAGAATCAGTGAGAGGGGACCAAGAGGGGGTTAACGTTTCAATCAGGTCATTGTAGAGATAACGAATTTGGAATGGATTATGTCTGCAGAACAGGAGAGTGTCGAGAATCGTTCGAGTGGGGGTCTCTTTGCCCAAGGGATCCTTAAGGGAGTTAATATAATGGCGTGCTTGGAGAAACATGAAGAAGTTGGAGTGGGGTAAAGAAAATTTGTCACGTAGTTGCAGAAAGGAGAACATCTGTCCCCCAGGATCAAAGACATCTCTAATAGTGTATATCCCTTTACATTTCCATGTGTAAAAATGACGATTATCTAAAGAAGAGGGGAAGTTGGGGTTACCCCATAAGGGTAAGTATGGTGATTCAAAGGGATCAGTATGGAATAGTTTATGTATGGAGGTCCAGGCCCTATAAGTGTCCCAAAATAAAATATTAGTCTTAATCCCCTGGGGTAGTTTGGACCTCGGTGTGTGGAGCAGTGCTGCAGGGGAGTACGGGGAAAACAGTGCTTCTTCCAGTTCCAAGTTCGTGAATATATCTGATCGGAGGAGCCAATCTGAGGCAAATTTAAATAGTGCCGATCTGGCAAACATCGTCACATTGGGCATGCTCAAACCACCCTTTCGCTTGCTAACATAAGTTCGGATCTTGGGCATGCGGGGTTTTGAGTTTTTCCAGATGAATTTTGAAAACATTTGTGAGCATAATAAGGAGTCTTGTTTAGTGATCGTGATGGGGAGCATTTGAAGCAAGTAAGCCAGTTTCGGGTAAATGACAGCTTTTATCACCACTATCCTACCCAACAGAGAGAGTTTAAGGTCTTTCCAGGATTCTAATCATGTTTTGATTTGCTGGATAGTGGGTATATAGTTAAATTGATATAATCGGGAAAGTTCTGAGGGAATATAAATACCTAAGTATTTTAGTTTGGTAGGTGTCAGCGTGAATTGGGAGGAGAAGTCAGCATAGAGGAGAGGGTTCTGCATGTTGGTCAGAGGGAGTAATTCCGATTTATGGGTGTTTATGCGATATCCTGCAAAGGTACTAAAACATTGTATAGTGTCAAAAATGGCAGGTATTGAGATACTGGGGTTAGAGACAAATAAAATCATATCATCCGCAAATAATCCGAGTTTAACTTCTCTTTTTCCCACCGATATCCCATAGAAGGTTGGTAATTGTCTCAGTGCTATAGCCAGGGGTTCCAAAGCTGCCGCAAAAAGTAAAGGGGATAAGGGGCAGCCCTGTCTGGTTCCCCTATGAATCGTTAAGGGTTGAGACATATATCGGTTAGTGAAAACTTGTGTAGATGCATTATGGTATATGGTATGTAAAATGGGCACAAATCTGTCAGAGAATCCGAAGCGTCGGAGTGTCTCAAACAGGTGGTCCCACGTCACCAAATCAAACGCTTTCTCAGCATCTAATGACAATAGAAAAGTGGGATCACCCGTCTCCACCCCCTTCAGGGATTGGAGAACTGTTAGAACTTTGCGGATATTGGTCACCGAGTGTCTGCCCGAAATAAAACCGGTTTGATCACTTTGGATTATTTCAGGTAGAATATATTTTAGTCGGTTCGCTAACAGTTTAGTAAACAGTTTGTAGTCTACATTAAGTAGGGAGATAGGGCGGTAGGAAGACGGGAGGAGCGGGTCTTTGCCAGATTTAGGTATAACCCGGATCAGGGCCGAGTTAAAATGGTGTGGGATAGTGAGGTTGGAGAATATAGTATTAAAGAAGGCCACTAGTGAATCCACAATTTTAGGGGAGAGTAGTTTAAAGAATTCTCCTGATAGGCCATCAGGGCCTGGGGTCTTCAGTGGTTTAAGGTCTTTAATTGCCTCCGTCACTTCGGTGGCAGTTATAGGGGTCGTAAGGGAATCTGATTGATCCTGGGAAATCTGAGGTAATTGTACTGTTTCCCAGAAGGAGGTTTTGGTATATTGGTCAACAGTGTTGTGAGAGTAGAGATCAGTAAAAAAGGAGTGGAAAATGTCAGCTATTGCCTTCCCTTCAGATTGTATAGCTGAGGTCGAATCCCTCAAAGCTGTCACATGGTGGGGTCCCTTATCAGATTTAAGTAAATTGGAAAGCATTCGACTCGGCTTATCTCCATATTGGAAAAAATTATATTTGCCTGCAGTTAGGAATCTATTATCCATATGCGTTAGAGTATGATCATATTGGGTTTTGGCGTCTCTATATTTCTGTTTGTTAGCAAACGTAGGTGTGGTTTTAAAATTTTGAAATGAGGAAGTGAGTACAGCTTGTGCTGCTCTATATGCGGCGTCTTGATCTCGTCTATATTTCGCCATGAATGCAATTATATCTCCTCGCAGAACAGCTTTAGCGGTCTGCCAGAGTAAGGCAGGGTCAGACGTATGGTCAGCATTGTTAAGAGCATAAGAGTCCCAGGAAGTCAGCAGCATAGTTTTAAATTCCGGAGAAGCCGCCATCTTGGCAGGGAATCTCCAATGGGAATTGGTACCCAAAGTGAGTCTACCTTGAAGGACAAGTGATATAGGGGCATGGTCTGAAATAGTTATAGGGTTAATAGCTGCCTCAGTGATCCTGGGGGACAGATCAGTGGAAACAAGAAAGTAGTCAATACGTGAGAAAGAATTATGGGATGAAGAATAATAAGTATATTCCAACTCTACCGGGTTACGGAGTCGCCACACATCGACCAGTCCCAATTGTGCAGACATGTATTCCAGGTTGATCTTGGGGAGTCGGGCCCCCTGAGACGAGGCACCCTTCCTGTCCAAAACCAAAGAGGATACCATATTCATATCCCCGCCAACAATGAGAGAGGTATGTGAATATGGACGGAGAACATTAGTTATTTCTAGATAGAATGCTTTTTCATAGACAGCCGGGGCATAAATATTACACAAGGTTAATCTGGTGCCCTCCAAGGTGATATCTAACACAACATATCTGCCTAGAGGGTCGATAATCTGATGATGTATGTCAAATTTCACCCCCTTACGGATAAGGATAGCAACTCCCCTTGCCTTTGAAGAAAATGAAGAAAACACTACAACCTCTTGTCTAAGCATGGTAAGTTTAACATGTTCAGGGGGGGTCAGGTGCGTCTCTTGGAGCATAGAGACATCAGCTTTTATCTTATTTAAGTAGGTAAGGATACGTCTCCGTTTAATAGGAGAATTAATACCCCTAACATTCCACGATATTA
Organism: Pseudophryne corroboree; assembly: GCF_028390025.1. Taxonomy (NCBI): domain Eukaryota; kingdom Metazoa; phylum Chordata; class Amphibia; order Anura; family Myobatrachidae; genus Pseudophryne; species Pseudophryne corroboree. The sequence continues at coordinate 645,167,224 of NC_086447.1, read as the reverse complement.
TATTAAGCTGTGACATTTATACCAACAACGGGGGAATATAGAGAGGTAGCAGTCGGTCTCATGAAGAAAGACAGCTTCCCGTCATTAATCCAGAGTATCATAAACATAAATATTCCCCACCACAGCCAGGCAAACATCTGTAGGTAAAAAGTAGCAGAGAGGAGAGTAAAAGGAGTCGGAAAGAAGAGAGAAAGGTAAAGACAAATTTTAAGAGAAGTATAACATATGAGTGCGTCCACACCAGCATGCATCAGTATGGACTTTCAGCGTGAACCCGCTGCGATGTAGAACAATAAAAATAACAAAATAACCAACAGGCAATAGTATGATAAGCAACTCAAGAGATCGCCTTAATGATCCTAATACAGGGAAAGGGAAGTATTTTCGAAATGGTCGTGGTAGGGGCAAAACTTAATCCACCTCGTATAAGAGGAGGATTATTAACTATAACAACCAGTAGAAGAACATGGGTAAAGTCCCGGTGTCAGGTTTCAGTTGGTAGCTGCAGCTCCGTTTGGGGAGGATGGATGTGAGGCCAAGGATAATCTCGCAGATTCCCCAAGTTCCGTTATATAGTCCTTGGCCGAGTCTGCTGAGGTGAAATCTTTCGGGCCTTGTGGGGTGAAGATGCGTAGCCTTGCAGGGTAAAGAAGGGCAAATCGAAGACCATTTTTCACCAGCTGAGAGCAGATTGGAGACATTTCCCTTCTAGCTCTGGAGACTTCCGCAGAGTAGTCCTGAAAGAGGAACAATCGCTGACCCTCCCATTGAAGTGGGCCTTTGTTTCGAGCTGCGGACCATATCAGTTCTTTGTGTCTGAAATTTAAGCATTTAAAAATGATCGGTCGGGGTCTAGCCTGGTTAGAGTCACGCGGGGGACCCAATCTATGAGCTCGTTCGATCTCCATCGAGGAGAGTTCTTCGGGAATACCTAGAAGGTCTGGTAAGTCGGAGATGAGGAATTTCAGCAGGTCCGGGCCTTTCAGTGATTCTTTAAGGCCCACAATCCTCAGGTTATTACGTCTCGAACGATTTTCCAAATCATCTATCTTCATCATCATATGTTGACGCGAGGTCGCTAAAGATACGACTTGTTCTTTGAGATCCTCTATTTCCTTAAAGTTAACTCCAATTCTATTTTCGTTCACTGAGATTCTGCGGGTCATCGACCCAAGTTCTGATTTCAAATCTGATACTGCAGTCATAAATTTATCAGCCTGAGCTTGTAGTAAAGGTTCCATGGTTTCTTTAATCGCTTTCACTATTTCCGAATAGGAAGGTGGAGCAGGGGGAGCTTTCGGGGCCATGGTAGGTGGTGTTTCAACCGCGATGTCTTGGCAGACAGAGTGGGAGATTAGTGATGGGGAGGTGGTGTTTGGTTCTCCGCGTTTACTCCCACTTCTATATCGTTGGGGTTTTGGTGTAGAGGAACTTAAGAATTTGTCCATAATAGTAATTACGAGCTCATGAGGGTCGGACAGATGACATAACTTGCCGTTGGTTAGAAAGATGGGGATAGGTCTACATCACAGTTGTGGGTGACGCGACTTCACATATCGCCACGATATGTATCCAATTATGAGAAGCTGAGAGTGGGTGTGGTTCTCCAAGTCGTCGGAGGGATGGAGTTGTGTTTACCAGTTATAAGATTGCTATCACCACTATATGGGAGATTAGACAGTGAGATTTAGATAGCGTGGAAATAATATCTGTGATTTCAATTACAATGGCAATCCGGCCCGCGGCATCACCGTGTAGACACGCCAACTGAGAACTGATATGTAGGTATGAAGATAGTCTCACTCACCTCCCACACACGTGGCGACGGGGAGGGGGGGTAAATAGGAGTTGTAATTCACTTTGTGGCAGCAGACTGGAGAATTAATGACAGTTTAAGTAATCAGCCATGGTGGTAATGAGGGTAGTCAGCTTCACCATGGATGTCGGATTATAAGCAGTAAAGGGTATGGGGAGGGGGAGATGGTGCCCCTATAGTTGTAATGTTAGGTAAGGCTTCCCCAGCATGAGTATGGCAGCTGCAGTCTTCTTCACCCTCACAGCCCCCCTCCTGTCTCTCCCTATTACATTAGGAGCTATTGCTATTGGGGGGAGAGGGGTGTAGGGAAGATACCTCAGTGTCTCAGTTTCTTCACTGCAGGCTGAGGGAACGTTGCACCGCCGCAGCACCGGAAGTGCGGGTCCGCGGCTTTCTTCCGTCCACGAGCGCCGGGACCAAAGCCCGATGTACGGGGCACTGGTGTCTGCGCAGGGGGGGTCCCAGGCACTCTCCAGGTGGTTGCAGGGTCAGCCTGTGTGGTCCGACGTCCGCGGTCAGCTCCGGCGTCGCGTACCCCTTGGAGCTTCTCGGCGGGTCAGCTCCAGAAATCTAGTCCCCGGCTCCGGCGTCTAGTGCAGGCCACAACCTGCAGAGACCATGAAAACGATCTCCCGGCTCCGCGACTCGGCACCCAGACACCTCGAGCCACAAGGTTGGTTGTGAGGGCAGTGTGGGGGTAGTTTGTGTAGGGATATACGGGTTATTTTGTACAATGAGCAGGAGCTCCGAATTTTTGTTGCCAGTCTCCTCTCCAGTCAGGCCACGCCCCCTAATACAATATTTTTAATAACTTTGTGTATTAAACAAAGTTTGTGTATGTTAAGCCATCAAAAAACAAAGGTTTCACTATCTCACTCAAAAAAGTCCGTATTTCGGAATATTCCGTATTTCGGAATATTTGGATATGGGATACTCAACCTGTATACCCTTTCACCGTAAATGGGGCTCCTTTATTGATACACTGCCAGATCATACCAAATAACAGATTTTTTAAATATTTAAAAATACGGAATGGTATTTATATTACAAAATACAGGAAACATTGTAGCTGTGGTTTCCAGGGAGAATTGTAGAAACTAGTCACACCATTCTCTGACTTGCTACCACTTGTTGAACTATAACAGTCTAAATGCATTTCTTTAACATATGGTCTAACTGCTTTAATAACAGCTCTAATGTATTATGCAAATATGACGCCTATGTGCAAAACATTTCCCCCTCTTCCCCTCGTTCCCTCCTTCTCTGTTTACCCTTGTCTGTGTTTTCTTTTCCCACTTTCTTTTAATGTGATAACTTAGTTGATATTTTACATTACTGAATACTGTTCTTTTATTGATACGTACATTGTATTTTTGCCAACTATTCCTATATATTCCTTTGCCAATTATTCCTACTCTTTCAATACACTCGTAGTATTAATGAAGATGCCGATTTTGTTGATTATATCATACCTGGACGAACTTTGGACCGCAGCTGCAGATCCCTATTGATATTCTATGTGAACATTAAGTAATGGGATTGTGTGTCTCAATCTCTGACTTTATATGACACTCATTTTTGTCAACTCTTTTTTTTCTCTCCACTTATCCACTCAGTGACATTACATTGTAATGATTTTATTGTTGGCAACTGTACAACATTTATTGTGTTTTAATACTTTGAGTATACTTTTTGTAAAAAAAAAAAAAAAAAAAAAAGATAAAAAAAAAAAAAGGGTTCAGATTGCAGGCTGTGAGGAAAAAATATGTATATATGCAGATGATATGCTTTTATATCTGACGAACATGCCACATTCCTTGCCTGTTCTGCATGACCTGGTAAAGGACTTTGGCTATTACTCGGGTGTCCACATTAACTGGGACAAGTCAGTGCTGTTCCCATTACTTTCCTCTACACCGCAGCCCCTCTCCTATGATTTCCCTCTTAAATGGTGCACTCAGTTTAAGTACCTCGATATCCAAATTTCTCATTCCCCTGATGATTTTCTTGCCTTAAATCTAAATCCCCAGATAGATAATCTTCACGTTAAGACTCGAGTTTGGTAGGAACATTCCACTATCAGTCACAGGCCGTGTCAACCTTGTTCAATCCAGAACGCTCCAGGTTTATGTCCCCATTTCACAATACCAACTGATCTCACGTTATATTGCTTCTTTTACTTGGGGCATAGGTGGGCACGTATTGCTTATAAAACACTATGTAGATCTAGAAGTGAGGGCAGTCTGGACCTGCCAGACATGTGTCTGTATTATTTGGCCACTCAAATAGTACAATAGAGTGATTGGGTTACCCCTAAGGAATATGTAAATCTCCCTGTGGCTCTGCAGGATAAGGCAGGTCTTACATTTTCCACACTACAGTTTCTTTTAACTTGTACACCGTTGTCCGCCCTTCCTCCCCAGCTACAACAAGCTAGGAAAGTGCGGATAGCAGTCGTGAAAACAAGATTTATGGTAAGAACTTACCTTTGTTAAATCTCGTTCTGCGAGGTACACTGGGCTCCACAAGGACAGACATTGGGGTGTAGAGTAGGATCTTGATCCGAGGCACCAACAGGCTGAAAAGCTTTGACTGTTCCCAGAATGCATAGCACCGACTCCTCTATAACCCCGCCTCCCTGCACAGGAGCTCAGTTTTTAGTTAACCAGTCCAATGCAGTAGCAGGTAAAAGAGACAACAACAGTTAGTAACCACAGACAACACAATTTCACCCCAGGAGAAAGTGTCAGTGGTTAATGCCATACCAACCCAAAGAAGCTCAGTGCGTCAGGGTGGGCGCCTTGTGGAGCCCAGTGTACCTTGCAGAAAGAGATTTAACAAAGGCAAGTTCTTACTATAAATCTCGTTTTCTGCTGCGGGGTACACTGGGCTCCACAAGGATAGACATTAGGGATGTCCTAAAGCAGTTCCTTATGGGAGGGGATGCACTGTAGTGGGCACAAGAACCCGGCGTCCAAAGGAAGCATCCTCGGAAGCGTCAGTATCGAAGGCATAGAACCTTATGAACGTGTTCACTGAATACCACGTAGCCGCCTTGCACAATTGTTCAAGGGTCGCACCACGGTGGGCCGCCCAAGAAGCTCCGACAGACCGAGCAGTATGGGCATTAATGTGAGCAGGAGCGGACAGACCAGCCCTCACATAAGCATGTGCAATCACCACTCTAATCCACCTGGCCAAGGTCTGCTTGTGAGCAGGCCAGCCACATTTGTGAAAACCAAACAGAACAAAGAGAGAATCAGACTTCCGGATGGAAGCAGTCCTCTTCACATAGATACAGAGAGCTCGTACCACATCCAAAGACCGCCCTTTGGGAGACAAATCAGGAGAGACAAGGGCCGAAACCACTATCTCCTGATTAAGGTGGAACGAAGACACCACCTTAGGTAAATACCCGGGACGAGTCCGCAGAACCGCACGGTCACGGTGAAAATCAGATATGGGGAACTACAAGACAAGGCGCCCAAATCCGACACTCTTCTAGCAGAGGCAATAGCCAGCAGAAACACCACCTTAAGGTAAAGCCATTTAAGGTCAGCCGATTCAAGAGGTTCAAACGGAGATTCTTGCAACGCCTCCAAAATCACCAACAAATCCCAAGGAGCCACAGGCAGGGCATAGGGGGGTTGGATTCGCAATACACCCTGAGTGAAGGTATGTACATCAGGCAAGGTTGCGATTTTTCTCTGAAACCAAACCGACAAGGCAGAAATATGAACCTTGATGGAAGCCAGACACAGGCCAAGGTCCAGGCCCCGCTGAAGAAAAGTAAAAAGCTTGGCCGTACTAAACACTTTTGGATGGAGGCCCCACTCTCCGGCGTGTACGTCCTGACGACTGAGAAAGTAAGCTTCCCAATTCAGGACCCCCGGAATAAATATTGCCGATATGGCCGGTAGATGGCGTTCCGCCCACTGAAGAATCCGTGATACTTCCTTCATTGCCAAGCTGCTTCGAGTGCCGCCTTGATGATTTATGTAAGCCACTGTGGTGGCGTTGTCCGACGGTACCTGAACAGGTCGGTTCTGTAATAAATGCTGGACCAGGTTCAATGAGTTGAATACCGCCTGTAATCCACAATGTTGATCGGGAGGCAAGACTCCTCCACGGCCCACCGACCCTGAAGGGAGTGTTGCTCCAACACTGCGCCCCAACCTCTCAGAATAGCATCCGTCGTCAGCAGGACCCAGTCGGGTATCCAGAAGGGATGACCCCTGCTCAATCGTTGGTCCTGAAGACACCAGCTCAGTGACAGATGGCCCTCCGGTGTCAAGGAGATCAATTGAGACCTGATCCGGTAAAGCAGGCTGTCCCACTTGGCCAGAATCAGCCTCTGGAGGGGGCAAGAATGAAATTGAGCATACACCACCATGTCGAATGCCGACACCATGAGGCCTAGCACTTGCATCGCCAAATGTATCGACACTTGCGGACGAGATAGGAAGTATCGAATCCTGTCCTGAAGCTTCAGGACTTTCTCCTGAGACAAAAACAACCATTGGTTGCGAGTGTCCAATAACGCTCCCAGGTGCACCATGCTCTGAGCAGGGACCAGGGACGATTTCTTCCAGTTGATGAGCCACCCGTGGGCTTGCAGAAACCGGACAGTCAGATCCAGATGACATAGGAGAATTTCTGGGGAATTTGCCAGGATCAACAAGTCGCCCAGGTACGGTAGGATCCTGACCCCTTGACGGCGGAGTACAGCCATCATCACTGCCATGACTTTGGTGAAGACTCGCAGAGACGTGGTCAAACCAAAAGGTAATGCCCGAAATTGGTAATGTAGATTGCCAACCGCAAACTACAGATACTGCTGATGCGACACTGCTATAGGGATACTGCAGGAAGGCATCCTGTATGTTCAGGGAGACCATATAATCTCCAGGTTCCAAGACCAGGACAATAGAGCGAAGAGTTTCCATACGGAACTTGGATACCTTCACAAATTTGTTCAGCGCCTTGAGGTTGAGAATGGGCCAGGAGGACCCATTCGGTTTCGGGACTAGGAACAGGGGCGAATAGTACACCTGGCCCCTCTGAGCAAGAGGCACCTGTACTACCACTCCTGTTTACAGGAGGGTCTGTACCACCGAATGAAGAGTCTTTGCCTTTAACTGATCCGAAGGAACGTCTGTCAGGCAAAATCGATGAGGGGGACAGGTTTTGAAGGCGACGGCGTAACCCCGAGTGGCGACTTCCCGTACCCAGGCATCTGAAGTGGTCTTCAACCAATCCTGGGTATACTTTAGAAGCCGGCCCCCCACCCTGGGGTCCCCCAGGGGGAGGCCCGCCCAGTCATGCGGCAGGCTTATCGGTCTTGGAAGCTGGCTGACGGGCAGCCCAGGCACGTTTGGGCTTTGGCTTGCCAGATCTGGAAGTGCGATCCTGTTTGGTGTACGCCTGACCTTTTGCTTTTCCTGAAGGACGAAAGGAAGTACAGAAGGGGCAGTACTTGGTAGACAGGCTGTTTTAGCAGACGCCAAATCAGCCACTATCTTATTCAAGTCCTCTCCAAAAAGGATATCTCCATTAAAAGGGAGTACCTCCAGGGTTTTTCTAGAGTCCAGATCCACAGACCAGGACCGCAGCCATAAGATCCGGCGAGCTAGAACTGACGTAGTCGAAGCCTTGGCTGCCAGAACACCAGCATCAGAAGTCGCCTCCTTAACATAGTGAGAAGCCATGACAATATACGACAAACATTGTTTAGCATGGTCAGAAGAGATTTCAGCTTCCAACTCCTGGGCCCACGCTTCAATAGCTTCTGCAGACCATGTCGCTGCAATAATGGGCCTATGTACGGCGCCCGCAAGGGTATAAATCGCTCTTAGACAACCCTCCACACGCTTATCCATAGGCTCTTTCAGAGACGTAACAGTAGTGACAGGTAGAGCTGAGGAGATCACCATCCTTGCCACATGTGAATCCACCGGCGGAGGTGTCTCCCAATTTTTAGTCAGCTCCGGCGCGACAGGATGGCAAGCAAGTAGCTTCTTGTGAGGCGTGAACTTCTTTCCTGGGTTTTCCCAGGATTCCTGACGAATATCAACCAGATGATCAGAGTGAGGTAAAACTAGTTTAACCACCTTCTGACGTTTAAACCTATCCGGTTTCTTAGGAGGAACGGTTTTGGTTCATCTGAAATCTGAAGAATTGACCGTATAGCCTCCAATAAATCAGGAACATCCACTTGTGAAACACCCTCCCCATCAGATAGATCAGGATCGGAATCTGTGGGGTCAGTATAAATGCCATCCTCATCAGACGTGGTGTCAGGGACAGCAGTGGATTGTGAGGAAGTAATGGCCCGCTTAGAGGACCCTTTGGTCTTAGGCGGGCGAGGGTTTGACTTCTTAGTAGTCAAGGAATGGTTCAATTGCTGTAACTGATTGGACAAATGATCTGCCCACGGCGGATTAAACGCGGGGACCATGAACGGTTGCACCGGCACAGGAGGTCCCATAGGGGGCGTTAGTTTGGTAACTAGTGTAGTCAGTAGCGTGGAGAAGGTAGCCCACGGTGGGTCATTCTGAACCCCAGTTGCTACAGTCCCACTCGGGGGCAAGGGAACCCCAGAACCAAAACCCTCAGCTGCTACGTTTTCCTCAAATGTATCTGCGACTTCATCACCACTCCCAGTGGGTTCAGCCCCAGAACCGTTACCCTTTTTGGCGGACATGATACATCGCAATACAAGGTAAGACAGTACAATATCAGCAGCACAATACCTGACCCAAACCCCTGCGCAGTGTAGTCAGCACAAACAGGAATTTAGGAGAGATACGGTGACTAAAATCACATAGAAAAATACACACTGAGTATATCTTGTGAATATCCTACTGTGACAAGAACACTGGGATAGTGTTTGAGGGCAGGTATATTTGTCCCAGGTTCTTGTCTTACATGTTTTAGAAAATGTTAACTTCTAGGAAAAATGCTTTTTGTTTTGTCTGAACCTTTTCAGTTTGCTGTAAAAGCTGGGTAAAGGCTCTGAGAGAGAGATAAGGCGAGTTCTAGACATTGGGCCCAGTTCGGGTCTTTGGCCTCACAGAGGGCTAATCAGGGTTTCAGCTGTGTAAGAGTGTTATAGTGCTTCTAACCTGATTAGTATGGGCAGACTGCCTGGGAAGGCTGCAGGATCTGTGTGTGAGAGACACGTTTTCTGATGCAAGTAAGCTATACAGTATGTACTGAAGAACTCTGTGTTTTGTTTAGTGACAGTTAGGAATATCTTATGTTTAGTTAGTGCCGGACAGGCAAGGTATTTTTATTTTGGGGTTTGTTTTATTTTCTGTTTCAATAAAACTGGCCGGGGTCAGTTGTACCAGAAACTGGACTTGTGTTGTTCCTCAGCTGCTGCGTGCGGCCATATTCCCCAGGAAAAGGCGCCTTGCACCCCTACAGTGTTACAACTTGGTGGAGAATGCGAGCACACCGTTCTGCGCATAAGTGAAAGCAGCAGCTTTGTGAGGCCTGCAGAAAACGGTGGTTTATGCAGATACAGCCCAGTGTGAAGTTACTGAGACTCATCCCTGAGGGTTTGATATATGTCCTGGGTGAAAGCAGCTACAAAGCCGCCTGAAAAAATCTGTCGACATGGAGGATCTGCTTAAAGCCTTGCTGCAAGCTACAGCGGCTCAGCAGGAGGCCAACCGACAGCAGCAGGTGGCAATGGAGGAAAATAGGAGACAACAGCAGGTGGCAATGGAGGAAAATAGGAGACAACAGCAGGTGGCAATGGAGGAAAATTGGAGACTACAGCAGGAGGCCAACAGACAGCAGCAGGTGGCAATGGAGGAAAATAAGAGACAACAGCAGGCAGTTGTTGATGAACTTTACAGGCAACAGCGTCAGGATAGAGAGGCCTTAGCAGAAGTGGTGCAGAGACTTGCAGCTCGGGTTGGAGATGTGGCCGTCAGTGCTCCAACCAGCTCTAGTTCTATACGGGCCAGTCACTTCCTGCAGAAAATGACAGAGGCTGATGATGTGGAGGCCTATCTGACCACGTTTGAAAGGACTGCCGAGCGTGAGAACTGGCCGAAAGCACAGTGGGCCAGTCTGCTGGCACCTTTCCTGTCAGGTGAGCCCCAAAAAGCTTACTTTGATTTAAGCCCTGCTGAGGCTCGGGACTATGATAAACTAAAGACTGAGATCCTGACCCGCCTGGGAGTCACGCTGTCAGTACGAGCGCAACGGGTGCACCGTTGGCTGTACGCCATGGAGAAGCCTCCGCGCTCCCAGATGCACGACCTTATTCAGCTAACAAAAAAATGGCTACAGCCAGAGACATTAACTGGTCCCCAGATGGTGGAAAGAGTCGTCATGGACCGCTACTTGAGATCTTTGCCCATGGTCCTGCGCAAGTGGGTGAGCCATGGAAACCCGGGTACTGCTGACCAATTAGTGGACATGGTAGAGAGGTATTTGGCAGCAGAGGAACTACTGATGACCACCCAGCAACCCATAGATCCTCGACAGCGCCCTTCAGTAAAGACTGGTAAGACTGTTCCGTGGGAAAACGTTGCTGGGCGGTTAAGAGAACGCAAGGCTGGAGAGACTGTAAACACTGGCCCTGGAAACAGGCCAATGGGGCTAGAACGGTCTATGCTGCCCAAACGGGTTGATAATCGTGTGATTAAATGTTTTAGGTGTGGTATGCCAGGTCATGTTATTGCCAATTGCCCAGTCACGCAAGAACCCATGCAATGTGATGCTGCCTTTGAATGTCGCAGAATGTCTTTCTTTGCTAGGTTAGCCTGTACTGTGGTACCTTCACCTGAGCTGGAAAAACAAATGTGTGATGTGTTCTTAGAGGGTAACCGGGTAGAGGCCTTGCTAGATTCAGGAAGTTTAGTTACCCTCGTGAAAGCTGGGTTAGTGAACCCCTTAAAGGTCCAGCAAATACCTATTGGGGTAACTTGCATACATGGGGATACCCAACATTATGCCACTGCTGAGGTGAATATAGAAACTTGTTGTGGGTCAGCAATAGTTAAAGTGGGACTGGTCCCTACCTTGGTGCATGAGGCCATAATAAGGAGGGATTTTCCTCATTTTTGGAAACTGTGGGAATCACGGTTATCTACAGATGTGAGAAGTAAAAAGCCAGTTGATAATACCGGTGATTTTATGGATGTACGTGGGTCTTCGGAACTTTCTGGCCCTTTGCCTTTTGCTAGTTTGGCTGGGGAAGTGACAGATGGGGAGTCCAGTGAGGACCCTCTTGCTGGGAAAAGAGACATAGTAGTTAGAACTGAAAGCGTGCCTGACCTGGAGGTAAAGAAGGATCTGTTTGCGTCTGAACAGTTAAAGGATCCTACCTTAATAAAGGCTAGAGAGAATGTTAAGATTGTTAATGGGGAACCTGTGGTACCAGGTGACAGGGTTACGTATCCCCACATGGCCATCTGTAATGACTCTTGTACCACATTGTCAAAAGGGGTGAGGATGTGGTGGAACAGTTGGTAGTTCCCCAGCCTTATCGGAGAACGGTACTAGATTTAGCTCATAGTCACGTTACCGCATGACATTTAGGGGCAGAAAAAACCACTGAAAGAGTTTTACAAAGGTTCTTTTGGCCAGGGGTTTATAAAGAAGTGTCTGAATATTGTTCTTCCTGTCCTGAATGCCAGTATCATGCCCCTAGACCCCATTTCAGGAGCCCACTAGTTCCCATGCCTATTATAGAGGTCCCGTTTGACAGAATAGCCATGGATCTCGTGGGGCCCTTGTTAAAGTCTGCTCGGGGCCATCAGTATATCCTGGTAATTATGGACTATGCCACTCGATATCCTGAGGCTGTCCCTTTACGCACTATCACAACCAAGGCGATAGCTAGGGAGCTGGTGCAGGTATTTAGTAGAGTGGGAATACCAAAAGAAATTTTGACTGACCAAGGTACTCCATTTATGTCAAGGATCATGAAAGAATTGTGCAAGTTATTTAAGGTCACTCACCTCAGGACGTCCATCTACCATCCCCAAACTGACGGGTTGGTGGAAAGGTTTAATAAAACATTAAAAAGTATGTTAAAAAAGGTTGTTGAGAGAGATGGGAAAAACTGGGATTGTTTGTTGCCCTACTTGTTAATGGCCATCAGAGAAGTTCCTCAGTCCTCTACGGGGTTTTCTCCATTTGATTTGTTGTATGGTAGACACCCCAGAGGGCTGTTGGATATTGCCAAAGAGACGTGGGAAGGACAGCCCACTCCTTATAGAAGCGTTATTGAGCATGTAACACAAATGCAGGATAGGATTGCAGCCGTGGTACCTGTTGTCAGAGAGCACATGGAACAGGCCCAAAGTGCTCAACAGAGGGTCTATAACCGGAGTGCCAAGATACGGGAATTTGCTCCTGGAGATAGAGTTCTTGTTTTGGTACCCACTGTGGAAAGCAAATTCCTAGCTAAATGGCAGGGTCCATTTGAGATTAGGGAAAAAGTGAATGAGGTTAATTACAAAGTATACCAGCCGGGAAAGAGAAAACCCGAACAGATCTACCATGTTAACTTAATCAAACCCTGGAAAGATAGGTTGTCTCTGTCAGCGGAGCCTTGCCCTTCGGTGTCTTCACCCCGGTTGCTTCCCGCAGTGAAGATGTCAGAGACATTATCAGCTGATCAGAACAATCAGGTTAAAGAATTTCTCATCCAAAATAGGGGGGTATTTTCAGAGCTGCCTGGCCGAACGACCATAATAAAACATGACATTGTCACAGAACCAGGGGTCAGGGTTCATTTAAAGCCATATAGGATTCCTGAAGCTCAGCGAGAAGCTATTTCTAAAGAAGTTAAAACCATGTTAGAACTTGGAGTCATAGAGGAGTCTAACAGTGAGTGGTCCAGTCCCATAGTGCTCATCCCGAAGCCCGACGGTAGCATACGCTTCTGTAATGACTTTCGTAAGTTAAATGAGGTGTCCAAGTTTGACGCATACCCCATGCCCCGTGTGGATGAGCTTGTAGAAAGGCTGGGAACAGCCAGGTTTCTCACCACATTGGACCTGACCAAAGGTTACTGGCAAATACCTTTATCTGATAGCGCCAAAGAAAAAACAGCCTTTTCGGTTCCGGAGGGGCTGTACCAGTATAAGATGTTACCCTTTGGGTTGCATGGGGCTCCAGCAACCTTTCAACGGGCGATGGATAAAATTTTGAGGCCCCATAGAAAATATGCAGCTGCCTATTTGGATGATGTGGTAATTCACAGTAAAGACTGGGGGTCCCATTTGGTTAAAGTACAAGCAGTACTGGACTCAATCAGAGAGGCAGGGTTAACTGCTAACCCAAAGAAGTGCTGCCTCGCAATGGAGGAGGTCAAATACTTGGGCTTCACCATAGGCAGAGGTCTGATTAGGCCCCAATTGAATAAAGTTGATGCTATTCAAAACTGGCCTCGTCCAGTGAATAAAAAACAGGTAAGGGCTTTTTTGGGAATTACTGGGTACTATAGACGGTTTATTCCCAATTTTGCGACCACAGCGGTGCCGTTGTCAGACCTTACCAAAGGGAAGCAGTCAAATGTGGTGAAATGGAACCCTGATGCAGAAAAGGCGTTCCAAGCGTTAAAAGTGGCTTTGTGTTCACAACCGGTGTTGATAACACCAGATTTTTCAAAAGAATTTGTGGTACAGACAGATGCCTCAGAGGTAGGGATAGGTGCTGTGCTGTCCCAAACCAGAGATGGGGACGAACACCCTATCATTTATTTGAGTAGGAAACTCAATGAGCATGAAAAAAGGTATGCCATTGTGGAAAAGGAGGCTTTGGCCATTAAGTGGGCACTAGATACCTTGAGATATTACCTCTTGGGTAGACAATTCAGACTAGTGACGGATCATGCCCCTTTAAAATGGATGTATGTAAATAGAGGCAAGAATGCTCGGGTAACTAGATGGTTTCTAGCGTTGCAGGATTTTAAGTTTACTGTTGAACATAGACCGGGAACACAATTGGCCAACGCAGATGCATTGTCTCGCATCTTCTGTTTGGGGGCTACAAGTGTTCCGGCCCCTAGGTCGAAACAGGGGAGGGGGATATGTGACAAGAACACTGGGATAGTGTTTGAGGGCAGGTATATTTGTCCCAGGTTCTTGTCTTACATGTTTTAGAAAATGTTAACTTCTAGGAAAAATGCTTTTTGTTTTGTCTGAACCTTTTCAGTTTGCTGTAAAAGCTGGGTAAAGGCTCTGAGAGAGAGATAAGGCGAGTTCTAGACATTGGGCCCAGTTCGGGTCTTTGGCCTCACAGAGGGCTAATCAGGGTTTCAGCTGTGTAAGAGTGTTATAGTGCTTCTAACCTGATTAGTATGGGCAGACTGCCTGGGAAGGCTGCAGGATCTGTGTGTGAGAGACACGTTTTCTGATGCAAGTAAGCTATACAGTATGTACTGAAGAACTCTGTGTTTTGTTTAGTGACAGTTAGGAATATCTTATGTTTAGTTAGTGCCGGACAGGCAAGGTATTTTTATTTTGGGGTTTGTTTTATTTTCTGTTTCAATAAAACTGGCCGGGGTCAGTTGTACCAGAAACTGGACTTGTGTTGTTCCTCAGCTGCTGCGTGCGGCCATATTCCCCAGGAAAAGGCGCCTTGCACCCCTACAGTGTTACACTACATTAATAATAAACCTGATGCACCTAGCCCCCTCAGGTTATAGAATATAGGGATAGCAAGCTGAGTGAGAAACACGAAATGAAAGTCACACAGCAGGCAAATGCACACACATATAGTCACAGTTGTACAATGCAGAAGTTATGACATGCAATAATACTGCACTGGACTAGCTATATAGCTATATAGAAGATAGATATAACAATGCACAGTAAAGACTGGATGTATATCACAGGGTACTTGTACTAAATAACCCTGACTAAATGCACTCTTTCTTAACTAGCACTGTCAACAGACATGTAGAATACTAAAGTGTCCTGTAAGATGCACAGCGCTGACATGCAGGTGGCTTTACAGAGGAGGATTTGCCCAAACAGTCCCAGGAACAGTGTAGCTGAGTGTAATAGCGCCCAAACACTGCTGGGAGTAAGGGAAAGAGAGAGAGATATGTAGCTCCAGGGCGGGAACATTTACTCTAAATGGCGCCCTGGGTCTGGGGGAGGGGCTACAGGTCTAAGCCTTTCCCCCTTCTGGACTTAACCACCGGTACTGTGGGCTGCATGAGAAACGGTTTATGAGAGAAACCGACTTGTGCCCTTGCCCTGGTGGCCTAGTGGGGTCCCTGTACTGACACAGTGTCCACACCAGTGCGCGTGGCCGGCCTCCCACTGGCCGCGCCGGATCGCGATAAAGCCACATCCCGAAATGCGGCCACGCGATCCCGGAGAGCCCCAGCCGTGTGTGTATGACCAAGAAGAAACCCGGAGCCTCCTGCTGTGTGTACCCGGCAACCATGGCGCGGGAGTCTACAGCGCTGCTGTGGGAGAGATGGAGCCGCAGCAGAGAATGTCCCTGACATCTAACCTCCGCTGCAACCCTTGTAGACTTCACTTTTTTCTTCAAAAAAAAGCTCTTTTCTTAGACTGCCTGGAGCAACCTCCTGTTGACATGCCTGCTACTGCAAGCACCAACTACAAAACTGAGCTCCTGTGCAGGGAGGCGGGGTTATAGAGGAGGCGGCGCTATGCATTCTGGAAACAGTCAAAGCTTTTGAGCCTGTTGGTGCCTCGGATCAAGATCCTACTCTACACCCCAATGTCTATCCTTGTGGAGCCCAGTATACCCCGCAGCAGAAATAGGGGATTCTGCACAGTGGGGAGGATCTGCTTCGCAACTCTCTAAATCCCCTGTTCATACACTAGTTCGCACTATGGGGCCGATTCAGACCTGATCGCTGCTGTGCGTTTTCGCACAACGGGCGATCAGGTCTGAACTGCGCATGCGTTTGCTATGCCCAAGCGCGACGGTCCGCAGCGATGGGGAGCGCCAGGATGGTGCGAAAAAACCCATTGCACCGGCGAACGCAGGAGATTGACAGGAAGAGGGCGTTTGTGGGTGGCAACTGACCATTATTGAGGAGTGTCCAGAAAAACGCAAGAGGGACCAGGCGTTTGGAGGGAGGATTCCAGGCGTCAGCTCTGGCCGATCATCGCAGCGGCTGAGTAAGTCCTGGGCTGTGCAGAGACTGCACAAACTTCTGTTTGTGCAGCTCTCCTGCAGATGCGATCGCACACCTGCACAGTGATTTCCCCCTCCCCATGTAGTTACCTGATTGCAGGGATGCAAAAAACGCGCACTAGCGATCAGGTCTGAATTAGCCCCTATGGGCGGTATTCAATTACCGCTGATGAAGCTTCAAGGGAAATTTCCCAATGTTTCATCAATGTTTTTTTCACCTGGAAAAAACATCCTTTTCACCCGAAAACACGCAGGTTCAGCAAAACCTGTGTGTTTTCGGGTGAAATAGCCCTGCTTTCGATAAAAATAGGGCTGTTATCGGGGACTTTGCTTCGCCTGCCAAAGGCAGGAGAAACAAAATCACTGATAAGCCGCAGCACGCGCCAACTTATCAGGACTAATTACTCCTCTCCTCCTCTGGGACTTATGTTTTGGTTGCTCTTAGTGCAAAATGGCTGATAGATTTGGGCACAATTGATGATGATGAGTGGGACCATGTCCTAGTCTCCCCGCAGGCCACCACAGCCTATGCTAGATTTCAACATATCCAACTGTATATTTTACATAGGGTCTATTGGACTCCAAGTAAATTGTTTCAGATTGGAAGATCGGCATCTAAAGCCTGCTCTAAGTGTTCCGCTCCAGCTGCTTGATTTTTGGCATCTCCTCTGGCTGTGCCTGTGGGTATTTGCCTTTTGGGAGGCAGCAACATGTATACACAACACTGGTATTCAGATCCCTTTAATGAATCCATGTATTTGTATATTTGGACTAGATTTACAGGATTCTCTCTCTACCCATCTTCGCCTGTTAATAATCTCCTTACAGTGTCTTGTGTTTGTATAGCTCGTACCTATGGCCCTCCCTCCTCTGCAGCCTGGGTGGCGATGGTTCACATTTTCCTATGAGCGCTTTATGTATGCTAAACGTCAATGCCCAGTGAAGTATGATAAGATATGGGGTCTCTGGAAGAACTCTCAGTATATTCTTAATAACAACGCTTAAGTCTTGTTGTTTACGATTCATTCACTAATTTTTTGCTCTTGATACACGCCGACCTGCCTCCGTGTATATTTAACCTGTTTTCATATATTATCTTTAACAGAATTATTTTACTTGTTTATAGAATATACGTGAATTGTAATGATTTTCAGTATCCTAACATGAAATTGGTACTCCTTGATTGATGTAATCTACCTCCTAGTGTGATCGTTCTGTTATCTATCCCATTACGAAATCTTCTGTTGTTATTTCTAACCTGCTGATTTTACAGCATGAAATGCACATACCTTATGTGTTTGTATTGTTACGTTTATGTCTTGTTTTTCTGTGTGTTTATTGAAAAACAATAAAAAATACAGATGTAAACAGTCTCATCGTTGCCACAATGTGTATTAACATGTATATGCATCGCGGCAATGACTAGCTGTGACTGGCTGCACCCATGACTAGGCAATGCATAGCGTATGCATCGCAGGTGTGAAAATATGCACGCCGGCATGCACCCGCATCGCAGCAACCCAGTCGTGGTTGCAACTAGGTGCAGCCACAATGAGAGTGGCTACATCTGTACTTGAATTAAAATGGTAATGCAGCAGGAGGCATCTGTAGGAAAAAGATGCCTTATGTTAGCATCTGCAATCCGAGTGTTGTATCCGAATACGGAGCATTGGATCACCAGCACAACCATCAGTTTTATTGTTGGCTGCATCGCTCATCTGAGTGAGCTGAAGCTTACTAAAAATGGCTGCCGAAACTGATCAGAAGGAGCCAGGAAATGTGCGTTTGAAGACGCAGACCCTGGCCTTGGCACTCCTAAAAAAAAACAGGGTGACATGCCCCATTTCAAGGAATGATAGCCAACTATCAATCAGGATGCTGTTTAGGGGATACTGTGTGCATGCCCAGTTCACATATCATAGGGTTTGTATGCATCTCTGAATTAGTGCTATACAGGTGAACCTCAGAAAATTAGAATATTGTGCAAAAGTTCATTTATTTCACTAACTCAATTTAAAAGGTGAAACTAATATATAGACTTATTGCATGCAACGTAAGATAGTTCAAGCCTTTATTTGTTATAATTTTGATGATTGTGGCTTACAGTTTAAGAAAACCCCAAATCCAAAATCTCAGAAAATTAGAATATTACATAAAATCAATTTAAAAAAGGATTTTAAATACAGAAATGTCAGCCCTCTGAAAAGTATAATCATGCATATGTACTTGGTTTGGGCCCCTTTTGCATGAATTACTGCCTCAATGCAGCATGGCATGGATTCTATCGGCCTGTGGCACTGCTGAGGTGTTATGGAAGACCAGGATGCTTCAATAGCGGCTTTCAGCTCTTCTGCATTGTTCGGTCTCATGTATCTCATCTTTCTCTTGGCAATGTCCCATAGATTCTCTATGGGGTTCAAGTCAGGCGAGTTTGCTGGCCAATCCAGCACAGTAATCCCACGGTCATTGAACCAGGTTTTGGTACTTTTGGCAGTGTGGGCAGGTGCCAAGTCCTGCTGGAAAATTAAGTCAGCATCTCCATAAAGCTTGTCTGCTGAAGGAGGCATGAAGTGATCTAAAATGTCCTGGTAGACGGCCGTGTTGACTCTAGACTTAATAAAGCACAGTAGACCAACACCAGCAGATGACATGGCTCCCCAAATCAACAGACTGTGGAAACTTCACACTGGACTTCAAGCATCTTAGATTGTGTGCCTCTCCATTCTTCCTCCATACTCTGGGACCTTGGTTTCCAGATGAGATGCAAAAGTTTCTCTCATCAGAAAAGAGGACTTTGGACCACTGAGAAACAGACCAGTTCTTTTTTTCTTTAGCCCAGGTCCAGGATCTGTCTGTGTGTGGTGGCTCTTGATGCACTAACTCCAGCCTCAGTCCACTCCTTGTGAAGTTCACCCATACTTTTGAATGGCCTTTTCCTGACAATCCTCTCCAGGCTGCGGTCATCCCTGCTGCTTGTGCACCTTTTTCTTCCACACTTTTCCCTTCCACTTAACTTTCTATTAATGTGCTTTGATACAGAACTTTAAGAACATCCAATTTCTTTTGCAATTTCCTTTTGAGGCTTTCCCTCCTTGTGGAGGGTGTCAATGGTTTTCTGCACAACTGTCAGGTCAGCAGTCTTCCCCATGATTGTGAATTTTTACTAAACCAGACTGAGAGACCATTTAAAGGCTCAGGAACCGTTTGCATGTGGTTTGGATTAATTAGCTGATTAGGGTATGACAATTTGAGCCTACAATATTGAACCTTTTCACAATATTCTAATTTTCAGAGATTTTGGATTTAGGGTTTTCTTAAACTATAAGCCACAATCATCAAAATTATAACAAATAAAGGCTTGAAATATCTCACTTTGGATGTAAAAAGTCTATATTTTAGGGGGTGATTCCGAGTTGTTCGCTCGCTAGCTGCTTTTAGCAGCATTGCACACGCTAAGCCGCCGCCCTCTGGAAGTGTATCTTAGCTTAGCAGAATTGCGAACGAAAGATTAGCAGAATTGCGAATAGAAATTTCTTAGCAGTTTCTGAGTAGCTCCAGACTTACTCAGCCATTGCGACCAGCTCAGTCCTTTTCGTTCCTGGTTTGACGTCACAAACACATCCAGCGTTTGCCCAACCACTCCCCCATTTCTCCAGCCACTCCTGCGTTTTGCAACTCGAACGCCTGCGTTTTTCCGCACACTCCCATAAAATGGCCAGTTTCCGCCCAGAAACACCCACTTCCTGTCAATCACACTACGATCAGCACAGC
Source organism: Pseudophryne corroboree (assembly GCF_028390025.1). NCBI lineage: Eukaryota > Metazoa > Chordata > Amphibia > Anura > Myobatrachidae > Pseudophryne > Pseudophryne corroboree. The sequence goes on along the minus strand of NC_086447.1, from coordinate 645,147,489 downwards.
GATGAAAAAGCTTTGTTATGCCGTGAGTAAAATACCTAACTTTTGTGTAAAATAACTAAGCTCATGCGCTCTGCGAACCTTGCGCATGCGCAGTAAGCGACTAATCGCAGTATAGCGAAAATTGGCAACGAGCGAACAACTCGGAATGACCCCCTTAGTGTGAAGATATCGGGTTCCAAATCACTCAGTCATGGTGGTAGATGAAAAAGCAACAGTGGTTTATTGAACAGAATGGGTTATAAACAGCTCAGCACACTTCTGTGATCCAATTCCACATGACAATTCTGACTCCTGACAGAACATTACTTCTTAGTCTGGGAGCAGAGTCTATTCTAGCAATACAGAGTCCCAGATAAATCCAATATAATAGGTCCCCAAGCAGACCCCTGGCAGAACATCACTTTTTAGCCTGGGATCAAAGAATCTCTCTTCAGCTCTCTGGGTAGCTCTACTTATACCTCCAGAAGCTTCATATTGCTGGGGTGTGTGTGACCTCTGTGTCTTAGGATCTTACAGCATTGGAATACAATACATATTCTAATCAAGTCGATTACATCCGTCAGAGAGCCACTAAAGGGTAACAGATAACATAACACAATTGCATATATTAACAATATTAAGGTCGACAGGGCCGTAACTAGGGGGGGCCAAGGGGGCATGCGCCCCGGGTGCAGGATTTGAGGGGGCGCTGAGAAGTTACAGAGGAGCAAAGTTTTGTTTCGTTTCTTTTTTTATCGGCAGTACTGTGCTGATCCAGTGAGACAGCAGACAGCTTCCGGGGCAGTGTCTCTGACCCACCTGTCTGCCCGCAGCTAGCTCCGACGCTGTGCGTACCTGGGATCTCTCCTTTGCCGGCTACTGCCTTAAACTTTCTTCTTTGCCATGCAGTGCTGCAACTAGCGTGTTGTGCACCGTGCAAGCTATGGAAGCGAGCTGTTGGTGCTGTTTTTTTCAGCAGGCTATGATCCCGGCTGCCTGCCCAGCACCAACCTGGGTATAACAAGCTGCTGGCTACACACCATTGAGAGGACCCAGGCTTCTGCTTGTTAATAGGTGCAGTCACAGAGGTTACAGAAATCAAAGGCTAACTTTGCTAGCTATCCACCTGACAGTGGAAACTAAGAGCCTGGACAACCTCCAACTCTCACTGAGTATCACTACAGCAGCTTTGTGGTGAGTTTAAAGACAGACTTTATTATCAGAACTGTGCTCCCAGTTAGCAGTATCCACCTCCGCTTTGCCTCCCAGATAGAGGAATTTAGTTTAGATTCTAGGGGGATGTAGTGTAGTGATGTAGTGTACCTTATAGGGTATGTAGTGTAGTAATGTATTGCAGTATATAGGGGCATGTAGTGCACTGATGTGGTGTAGAATATAAGGGGATGTAGTAATAATGATGTAGTGTAGCATATAGGGTATGTTGTGCAGTGTACAGGGGCATGAGTGTAGTGATTTAGTGTACCATATAGGATATGTAGTATAGTAATGTAGTGCAGTGGATAGGGGAATGTAGTGCAGTGATGTAGAGTTATGATATAGTGCAGTGATATAGTGCAATGTATGGGGACATACATGGGGGGCATGTAGTGGAACACGCTGCTGGGAGGGCATGTGATGCTTAGGGCATTTGAGGCATGTAGGGGAACATTGTCCAATAGTATCTCCTATTTTTCAAAATTTTTGATAATCTGTATATTTTGGCGCCAAATTACTGCCTTGCCCCGGGTGCCGAAAATCCTAGTTTCGGCCCTGAGGTTGATTTAAACACAGTATTGGGTGAACAGCAATGGACATGTTATGGAGAATGAACAAACAGACAAATTGGATGAATATGATATGGGTATAAAAAGTACATATTTGACACAGGAAATGAGGCATAGCTATCTTAATTGTCACAGACCTAATTTTCTCACATTTAGTTTCACCTTTTAAACTGAATTACTGACATAAATTAACTTTTGCACGATATTCTAATTTTCTAAGTTTCACCTGTAAACCCCAAATCAAACATTACCTAAAATGTAACATGCTCTTTTTAAAGACCCGGTATAATCTAGGCTCACTAACTTTTCCTTTTGTACTTGTCTATTTTTAATGTATATTAGTTTTCTTGCTGAAAGACTTTACCTATATTAAACAATAGCTCTGAGCCAGCTAAACTCTAAGAGGCAGAGTCAATTGCCAGTGGGAAATTTAAAAAACCCCGCCACGCAGGATTTTTCCTGCAGCCGCTGGGTTTTCATGTTCAATTGCTGGGCTGAAAATGGGATAGAAAGTATTGCGTCTGTTTTTCACACACCTCCAGAGCAAGTCTGATTTTTCTTAAAATTGTTCATTTTATGAAAAATCACCAGGACTTGCTCTGGTGGCCCAGCGACACCCCCTAGGACTAATTAAGCAGTTGGAAGGTTCCAATTAGCCTAATTAGTTTGTAATTACTCTCCTTCTGAAGCAGGATCTTCCCCTACAGGGTGAGTATGTGAGGTGTGTGGAGTGTGTGTGACCCCCGGACCCCGGTATGTGCAACCTCCCCCCTAAACTGTGCAGTGTATCTCCCCTGTCCCACCCAGAGCTCACTGGGGGGAGGGGGTCTGGCCGGACTCCCAGCACCCCTGTAGCATCACAGCAACCCCTGACCCAGTAGAAAGATGGAGAGGAGACCACAGTGAGCTGCAGAGACCACCGGAATGCGAGTATCTTTTTTTTTTTCATTCACGCGTTGCAGGGAAAAGCCCGCAACCATTTTTTAAATAAAATTTGATACCGCGGATATCGGGAGCACGCATACCCGCGGTAATCGAAAATTGGATGTGAAAAACGCAAGATTTTCTACCTCGCTAAACCTCGCACCCAAATGAATTCCTCGCTATTTCTTGTAGAGATGTAGCCATGCTCATCCTTGCCAGCTGCAGTGCATCCCGTGCTGCAAATAGTCGCAGCCGGAGTTTGCTCCATAGAAGTCTATGACGTGTGCGTACGCAAGCGCGTGTCATAGACGCGGGCACACTAGTCGCACCATCCATGCCGGTATACGTACGCATCGCGGGATGGATGAGCATGGCTACATCTGTAAATTATCAAATTATTGTTTTTTTTTTTTTTTACTCAAAAACCTACAGATTGGGGGTAATTCCAAGTTGATCGCAGCAGGAATTTAGTTAGCAATTGGGCAAAACCATGTGCACTGCAGGGGAGGCAGATATAACATGTGCAGAGAGAGTTAGATTAGGGTGGGGTGTGTTCAATCTGCAATCTAATTTGCAGTGTAAAACTAAAGCAGCCAGTATTTACCCTGCACAGAAACAAAATAACCCACCCAAATCTAACGCTCTCTGCACATGTTAAATCTGCCTCCCCTGCAGTGCACATGGTTTTGCTCAATTGCTAACTAAATTCCTGCTGCGATCAACTTGGAATCACCCCCCTTGTGTCCTCATACACCTAGCCTCAAAATGCCATGCAATGCAAGATGCAAGGTAAGGCGCCAGGACCCGTTGACTTGTGCTGAACATGAATTTTGCCTGAAAATGCATTTTTGTCGCAAACAGATGCAACAAGCCACTTTACTAATGAATGATGCACTACTTAATTTGATATGCGAAACTTGTATATCTGTGTGCAACCAGTCTGTATACGAAGCACAACGTGACAAAAAGCCACAGCTGCTGCATTGTAACACTTCACATAAAGACTCAGACTCTGTCACACAAAGATATACAAGTATTGCACATCAAATTAATCAGTGCTGTCTCATGAAGTCGCTTGTCACATTAGTCTGCGTATAAGACACGTTTGTGGGCGTAAAGACACAAAAACCTTGTCTGGCGCAAGCTGAGTTGCACAGAACCTGGCCACTGTTTGGAGTGACTGGAGCAACAGCAACAATGAGGACACATCTGTATTAGGATGTTTTTAGAGTGTGAGACAAATCTGAAGCACCCAGAGGAACACGCATACATGCATGAGAGAGAGGACATACACACTCAGAACATGAAATTGAAATGATGGTATCAGTGCTGTGAGGCAGAAATGATAGCCACTGTTACACCATGTCGTCCCACTAAAATGTTGCATCAAAATACTGGCATACAGAGAGAGACAGTGACAAGCCTTTAATCTGATTGTAAAAAGAATTTTGGTCCAACTCCTGCACTGTAAGAGCTTAAATATCAAGCTAGGTTTTTAATAACCAACACACTAAATAAAGATAAGCATATAGAAACAGTGTAAGCTACTCAAACAAAACATTATACCGTTACACTTTTTTTCTTCTTCAAGAATTGCATAAAATAAAACAAGCATTAAACACTTTAGTTGCCCTCTGTGCCTTTTAAAAATTACAACTGGATAAAATAAACCACAGCTAGGTTTTCCCAAATGTTTCGTAAAGGAGAGACTTACCAGTAGCAACTGAGTTTTGTCTTTACGATATCTGTAAATGCACTGGCTTAGCACAACATACAACCTCTCCAGTTGTAACACATTATAGCCACAACTTTTATTGACAGCTTTGTCTAGGAGTGTCTAGAAAAACAAAAATATCGAAATATAATAACAAAAACAAAATATGAATTGGATGTTCAGCTACTCTAGATCAAGGAGGTCACTGGGATAATTCTGTCACATATCTAAATTTACAGTATAGTCTATATAAAACCGTCCAACTAAACAGGAGGTGGCAGCCACTGCCAATGCTAAGGCCAGTGGTTCCCAAACGTGGCCCTCAAAGCACCCCAACGGACCTGGTTTTAAAGATATCCATGCTAAAGCACAAGTGACTTAGGGCCTAATTCAAATCTGACCGCAGCAGCAAATTTGTAAGCAGTTGGGCAAAACCATGTGCATTGCAGGGGGGCAGATACAACATGTGCAGAGAGAGATAGATTTGGATGGGGCGTGTTTAAACTGAAATCTAAATTGCAGTGTTAAAATAAAGCATCCAATATTTACCCTGCACAGAAACAATATAACCCACCCAAATGTAATTCTCTGCAAATGTTATATCTGCCCCCCCCCCCCCCCCCCCCCCTGTAGTGCACATGGTTTTGCCCAACTGCTAACAAATTTGCTGCCACGATCAACTCTGAATTACCCCCCATGTGCACTGCAGGGGGGAGGGGAGGGCAGATATAACATGTGCAGAGAGAGTTAGATTTGGGTGGGGTGTTAAATCTGAAATCTAAATTGCAGTGTAAAAATAAAGCAGCCAGTATTTACCCTGCACAGAAGCAAAAAAAAAAAAAAACCCCAAATCTAACTCTCTCTGCACATTTATATCTGAACCACCTGCAGTGCACATGGGGGGTAATTCTGGGTTGATGGCAGCATCAAGTTTGTTAGCAATTGGGTGCACTGCAAAGGGGGGGCAGATGTAACATTTGCAGAGAGAGTTAGATTTGGGTGGGTTATTTCGTTTCTGTGCAGGGTAAAAACTGGCTGCTTTATTTTTACACGGCAATTTAGATTTCAGTTTGAATACACCCCACCCAAATCTAACTCTCTCTGCACATGTTATATCTGTCCCCCCTGCAGTGCACATGGTTTTGCCCAACTGCTAACAAATTTGCTGCTGCGATCAACTCAGAATTAGGCCCATGGTGTTGCCCAACTGCTAACAAATTTGCTGCTGCAATCAGATCTGAATTACCCCCTTAATTAGTACCTCAGTCACTTTGATTATACCATTTGTGCACAAGCATGTATATCCTCAAAACCTGGACTGGTTTGGAAACCACTGGCTTAGGCTGTTAGCACCAGAATATAACCAACAATGGCAGTGCATAGTTGTCCAATCTTAAGGTAAGCTGTTTTGGAAAATTAAATTATGCAACCCCCCGTGGGAATTTTTTTATATATATATATATATATATATATATATATATATATATATATATATATATATATATAAAATAAAAAAATAAATGGAGCAGGCACAAGGACATATATGCAAACTTGTTTTATTTGTTTTTGTTTCCCGAACACCACAATGGCATTTTATCAGAATCTAAGAGATAAAACTGACTGTTGATAACCAATTGTCAGGTACACACCTTACCATGGAATGCTACTGTAAGGGCTTCTCGAGTAATCATCCCAATCTCATGACCTACCTGTAGTCTAGCTAGTTTACTCAACCAAAATTGGCATCTGTTCATACCCATTTCTGTTGACACAACGGTTACAAAAGGTCAATATGGCCCCAAAACACTTTGTTACCCAAATGTACCCACTAATACACACTATGGACCATATTTTGAGTCATCATATGCAATAGGATCTACAGCAAACTACCACAAGGGATTCAAATTGAGAGGTGTTGGAACTCATTGCATAGTACAAAATTATTACCTCCATGTCCTGGGCTGATAGTCCTCCTTCAAATTTCAACAATTTGCCTGAGCTAGTCAGATATAGTACCTTGCCACTGCGCAGAAGAGTAACTAGGTTACATGGCACCCAGGGTAAATGAAAAAATGGTGGAACCCCATAAAAAGTTACCTTTAAAACTCTATCAAAGTTAAATATGGCAGGGATATCACATTCAGACACACACTGGTGTTTGACAGATACTGTAAGTCAGGGGTGGGGAACCTCCGGCCCGCGGGCCGTATAAGGCCCGCGAAGCCGTTTGCTCCGGCCCACCTGCTTCTCCCAGTGAGACACGCCGCCGCTCAGTCCGGCGGCAGCGTGTCTCAGCTGTCAGTGTCAGGACAGGGAGGAGAGCGCGGCGGCGGCGTGTAGAACTTGAAACCAGCCGCCGGTTCGTGAGCCAATCAGAGCTCGCGGACCGGCAGCCAATCAGGAGCCGCGGCTGCCGGTCCGCGAGCTCTGATTGGCTCTCGAACCGGCGGCTGGTTTCAAGTCCTACGCGCCGCCGCCCAACATAGCCGCGCTCTCCTCCGTGTCCCGCCAAAAGGAGCGGTAAGTAGCACGGAAGGGGGGGGGGCACTGTGGGGGCATCTGTATACCTGGCACTGTGGGGGCATCTGTATACCTGGCACTGTGGGGGCATCTGTATACCTGGCACTGTGAGGGGCATTTGTATACCTGTCACTGTGGGGGCATCTGTATACCTGGCACTGTGGGGGCATCTGTATAACTGGCACTGTGGGGGCATCTGTATAGCTGGCACTGTGAGGAGCATTTGTATACTTGGCACTGTGGGGGCATCTGTATACCTGGCACTGTGGGGGCATCTGTATAAATGGCACTGTGGGGGCATCTGTATACCTGGCACTGTGAGGGGCATTTGTATACCTGGCACTGTGGGGGCATTTGTATACCTGGCACTGTGGGGGCATCTGTAAGCCTGGCACTGTGGGGGGCATTTGTATACCTGGTACTGTGGGGGGCATCTGTATACCTGGCACTGTGGGGGCATCTGTATAACTGGCACTGTGGGGGCATCTGTATACCTGGCACTGTGAGTGGCATTTGTATACCTGGCACTGTGGGGGCATCTGTATACCTGGCACTGTGGGGTCATCTGTATACCTGGCACTGTGGGGGCATTTGTATACCTGGCACTGTGGGGGCATCTGTATACCTGGCACTGTGGGGACATCTGTATACCTGGCACTGTGGGGGCATCTGTATACCTGGCACTGTGGGGGGGCATTTGTATACCTGGCACTGTGGGGGCATCTGTATACCTGGCACTGTGGGGGCATCTGTATAACTGGCACTGTGGGGGCATCTGTATACCTGGCACTGTGAGGGGCATTTGTATACCTGGCACTGTGGGGGCATCTGTATACCTGGCACTGTGGGGGCATCTGTATAACTGGCACTGTGGGGCATCTGTATAACTGGCACTGTGGGGCATCTGTATACCTGGCACTGTGAGGGGTATTTGTATACCTGGCACTGTGGGGGCATTTGTATACCTGGCACTGTGGGGGCATCTGTAAGCCTGGCACTGTGGGGGGCATTTGTATACCTAGTACTGTGGGGGGCATCTGTATAACTGGCACTGTGGGGGCATCTGTATAACTGGCACTGTGGGGGCATCTGTATACCTGGCACTGTGCGGGGCATTTGTATACCTGGCACTGTGGGGGCATCTGTATACCTGGCACTGTGGGGTCATCTGTATACCTGGCACTGTGGGGGCATTTGTATACCTGGCACTGTGGGGGCATCTGTATACCTGGCACTGTGGAGACATCTGTATACCTGGCACTGTGAGGGGCATTTGTATACCTGGCACTGTGAGGGGCATCTGTATACCTGGAACTGTGGGGGCATTTGTATACCTGGCACTGTGGGGGCATCTGTATAACTGGCACTGTGGGGACATCTGTATACCTGGCACTGTGAGGGGCATTTGTATACCTGGCACTGTGGGGGGGCATCTGTATACCTGGCACTGTGGGGACATCTGTATACCTGGCACTGTGAGGGGCATTTGTACACCTGGCACTGTGGGGGGCATTTGTATACTTGGCACTGTGGGGGCATTTGTATACCTGGCACTGTGAGGGGCATCTGTATACCTGGCACTGTGAGGGGCATCTGTATACCTGGCACTGTGGGGGCATCTGTATACCTGGCACTGTGGGGGCATCTGTATAACTGGCACTGTGGGGGCATCTGTATACCTGGCACTGTGAGGGGTATTTGTATACCTGGCACTGTGGGGGCATTTGTATACCTGGCACTGTGGGGGCATCTGTAAGCCTGGCACTGTGGGGGGCATTTGTATACCTGGTACTGTGGGGGGCATCTGTATACCTGGCACTGTGGGGGCATCTGTATAACTGGCACTGTGGGGGCATCTGTATACCTGGCACTGTGAGGGGCATTTGTATACCTGGCACTGTGGGGGCATCTGTATACCTGGCACTGTGGGGTCATCTGTATACCTGGCACTGTGGGGGCATTTGTATACCTGGCACTGTGGAGACATCTGTATACCTGGCACTGTGAGGGGCATTTGTATACCTGGCACTGTGAGGGGCATCTGTATACCTGGAACTGTGGGGGCATTTGTATACCTGGCACTGTGGGGACATCTGTATACCTGGCACTGTGAGGGGCATTTGTATACCTGGCACTGTGAGGGGCATTTGTATACCTGGCACTGTGAGGGGCATCTGTATACCTGGCACTGTGGGGGGGCATCTGTATACCTGGCACTGTGGGGACATCTGTATACCTGGCACTGTGAGGGGCATTTGTACACCTGGCACTGTGGGGGGCATTTGTATACTTGGCACTGTGGGGGCATTTGTATACCTGGCACTGTGAGGGGCATCTGTATACCTGGCACTGTGAGGGGTCTTTGTATACCTGGCACTGTGGGGGCATCTGTATACCTGGCACTGTGGGGTCATCTGTATACCTGGCACTGTGGGGGCATTTGTATACCTGGCACTGTGGGGGCATCTGTATACCTGGCACTGTGGAGACATCTGTATACCTGGCACTGTGAGGGGCATTTGTATACCTGGCACTGTGAGGGGCATCTGTATACCTGGAACTGTGGGGGCATTTGTATACCTGGCACTGTGGGGGCATCTGTATACCTGGCACTGTGGGGACATCTGTATACCTGGCACTGTGAGGGGCATTTGTATACCTGGCACTGTGTGGGGCATTTGTATACCTGGCACTGTGAGGGGCATCTGTATACCTGGCACTGTGGGGGGGCATCTGTATACCTGGCACTGTAGGGACATCTGTATACCTGGCACTGTGGGGGCATCTGTATACCTGGCACTGTGGGGACATCTGTATACCTGGCACTGTGAGGGGCATTTGTATACTTGGCACTGTGGGGGCATTTGTATACCTGGCACTGTGAGGGGCATTTGTATACCTGGCACTGTGAGGGGCATTTGTATACCTGGCACTGTGGGGGCAATTGTGGATCTGGCACTGCACTATTGGGGGCATATGTGTATCACGTCCCATTTTAACTGGCCACACCCATTTTTTTGGCGCACGCGCCGGAGGCGCGCACACACAGTACCTCTATGGGGCAGACCTGCTGGGGGGGCAGGGTAATTTTTTAAGTTGAGAATTTTTGTATGGTCCCCGAAGGATTTTATAAATATCCAAATGGCCCTCGGTAGAAAAAAGGTTCCCCGCCCCTGCTGTAAGTAAACGGCCTGAGCTTTACGCATTCTTCCTGTTGTGGCCTACTCAGCAAAACAGGCAATTTAATGAGGTGCAGGAGGAAGGCTGCGAGCGGATTACTAACCCTTGTCAGTATCTGTATGGCAGGCATTCCCAACCACGGTCCTAAAGGCACACTAACAGTACAGGTTTTTGTGATATCCAGGCTTCAGCACAGGTGACTTAATTAGTAGCTCAGTTATTTTGATTTAACCATCTGTGCTGCAGCCTGGATATCACTAAAACCTGCACTGTTGGTGTGCCTTGAGGACCGTGGTTGGGAATGCCTGAAGTATGGTATGGGAGGGTGACCATTAACATTAATGACTACTGAAATACTCCTAGCCTGCTAAACAGGAATGTATTCATATCTTTAACTAGTCTCAATGAATGTGCGCTATCACCGACAGTTGGGTTTTTCTTTAATAGCAGTTTCTTTTTTATTAAAGATCATTTTATGTTACTTATCTAGGCAAAAATCGCTAAAAAGTACACTTCTTATTGATTCTCATGATCATTTAGCTCCTTTAAGAAAGATGTCTTTTTCCTGTTTATTTATAAAACACACTCTCTGAGAACAACAGATTTTATGTCTGCCAGCTGCTGCTATATCCACAGGTTTTTAACATTTTTTACATAGAGAAACTATACCTTAACTATAACTTCTTTCTCCCAAAACAACTTGCCTTAAGATGCTTATTATCAGTGTGAACAGCCGATGCTGGCTCAGAAGGTATGTCTGTGATTGTGTCCACACTGATGAGATGCTGCTGCTTCACTTGCGTGTGATGTGTCATTCGCTGAACACACTTACCTAATGACAAAATGAGAGATCAGTACAGTAATTTGAGCTAAACTGTTCAATCTCTAGCACAGAACCAGCATCAAAAGGGCCCAACTTCAGTCATCATTGTTTAACTGGCTGACACTTGGCTAAAAACACTATGTAAATCTGCACTGATTCACACTGGTCAGGATAGACACCAAGGTTTTATTTTACATCCATATAGTAAAATGAATATTGCTGTGCAGTCAGCACCCATAAAAACACAGATGAGTCCATCTATTTTCTAGAGATATGCGGGTTCGGATTTACACAGATTTACTTGGTTTTACCCGCATCTCAAAAACAGCATCTTATTGGCTATTAGCTCTCAAGTGTTTTGGATAGCCAATAACACAGATCCGTATAAATCTGAACGTGCACTATTTTTGGCGAAAAGAACCAAGTAAAACCGAACCCATCTTATTTGTGAAGGTTAATGTATATGTCTTCATTTCTATAACATTTATTGGGGGACACTGGAGCAAATAGGACAGGTATAGAGATGCAAGTAAGGGCTTGAGTACTTTAAGTAAAAAAAAGTAATGTCTGAGTCCCTGTGAGGGCTTCAAAATCAGTCAGTCCCCTCACGTGGGGCTATTTTACCATCACATTCACTTATATCTGGTGCGACACACACCGTGTTTAAGGAGGAGGAGCTTCTCCTCAAAGTAGGGTTGTCCATCAAAGGTTCTGCCATCAATCGTTTCTAATCATCACCAGAAAACCCTCAATGGTTCAGAAACATTTATGCGCAGATCATGTGCTAAGGAGAAATTCACCACTGCTAGCCCACTGCCAACGATGTGAACCACCAGCAAAGGCAAAACCGTCCTAAACCCTACCACAGAGACTGAATGGTAATCCCTACCATAGAGACTGAATGGTAAACCCTACCATAGAGACTGACTCTCTCTCTAGTATGCCATTTCTGTGTGTGAGAAGTGCTGACAGGATGTTTGGTCTCACTCTGTACCTCCTAACCAGAGGGAAGTGCTGAGAGTCCTTTATTTGTATTTTTATACTAAATTATTTTTGAAAGTAATCGTCTCCTCTGATTCTTTGGGTTCTATTACTGGTCTTTTGCTAGTATCATACACACACACACACACACACACACACACACACACACACACACACACACACACACACACACACACACACACACACACACACACACCATATGTCAGTGCATTTAGTCTCCCTGGGGTTAAATTTTTGCTACTTCCCTGTATATCAGTCACTTATAAGAACCTCATGGGACTCCTGCTCGCCCCTTCATCTTCCCCTATCTCTATTTCCACTATTAGCAGATGGGTTGGGTATGACATGGTCACTATCCTGACACAATCTTGGCAGCGGAATCCCAACGGTCAAAATTCAGATGTATTTTTGGTGAGTATTCTAACCCTAACCCACCCCTCCCGCAGCCTAACCCTAACCGCTCCCTCCCACAACCTAACCCTAATACTCACCAACAAGATTTTGACCGTGGGGATTCTGCTACTGGGACTGTGACCATCAGGATGATCATCGCCGGGATACTGACTACATCCCTAGCAGATACCTCCTCCCACTCCCTACCTGAGCATCCATTCCCAAATGTTGGGGTTCTGTTTATTGTTATTATGATATGCAATGCAAGAACTATATTGTGTATTTTAGTCAGACTCTATGGTTGCCACTTACAGTAATTGTCTTCTGTATTTTCAAGAAATCTAGAACCACTATTGGCATTTACATTTATATCCCCACTCTCTTTTTTTTCTTCTGTACCCTTCATCCATTCCTCAGTGACACTCTCACAGTGATATTATGGAGATAGATGTGAGTGTAAGATCTGCACCTATGTTTCATTGTGTGCTATTTATATATATAATAGATCTATACTACTAGAACCTGCACTTACTGCTTTGTTGTCATTTACAGCTCGTCAACCTGTATCAGCTGCTGAGGACGTTATAGTTAGTTTCTGGCAGGTTCAGATTCCCATATTCTGGCATGATCAGCTCCCCACGTTGGGGCGGATGTACTAAAATATGGAGAGTAATAAAGTGGAGAAAGATTAAGCATTAACCAATCAGCTCCTACCTGTCATTTTTCAATCACAGCTTGTAACATGGCAGTTTGGAGATGATTGGTTGGTAGTTTATCTCTCCCTGTTTTATCATTCTCCAAGGCTTAGTACATCTACCCAGATTATAAAACAAATAAATGTGAACAGGGGTGATATACTGTATATCTAGAAATATAACCAATTCTGCACGTTTGCTTGTTCTAGCAAAAATGGGAAAGCGTTGTTGACCATTTTCTGGTGCAGACTTCTCCAGTTGTTGTGCTGGTCTCCAAGATACTGTGGCATTAGATGCACCTATACAGCGAGGAGCTTTCTCCTTTTCCTTAGTTAAGCTTTCACAATCCACTGATGACTCTTCGGTTTGGTCTACACTAAACTCTTCAGGGTCCAACTGTGCACTCAACAACTGAACAACTCTCCTTTTGGATTCTTTGTGTATCGTATCACACTGGAGAGATGATAAAACCTTCTTTTAACCACAACAGCCTGGTTGCAAGATAAAACAACAAAGTATTCAAACAAACAACAAGGGATTTTAATACCTACCGGTAAATCCCTTTCTTGTAGTCCATAAGGGATACTGTGGTTTACTTAATACGATGGGGTATAGAAGGGATCTAAAGGAGACGGTGCACTTTAAATTTCTTCAACTGGGTGTGCTGGCTCCTCCCCTCTATGCCCCCTCCCACAGTCAGTTATAAGTAAAATAGTGCCCGAGAGAGAAAGGACATACTTGAGAGAAGGAACATAACAACAATGAGTGGTGAGATTCACACACCAGCACACCATAACATAAAACAACCAGCAATGGCTGGAAGAAAACAGCAACAGCTGAACAGGTAACTTTTGGAAAAGAAAAACCTGCAGAGAAGTAAACACACAGAGGCGGACGCCCAATGTCCCTTATGGACTACGAGAAAGGGATGTAAAGGTAGGTATTAAAATCCAGTTTTCTCTGGCATCCAATAAAGATACTGGGGTTTACTTAAGACGATGGGGACGTCCCAAAGCTTCCAGAACGGATGGGAACGTGCGGAGACACCTGCAGTACCGCCTGCCCAAACTGGGTATCCTCGTTGGCCAAGCTATAAAACTTGTAAAACTTCACAAAGGTGTTCTTCTCCGACCAGGTAGCAGCTCGGCATAGTTGCAATGCCAAGACTACACGGGCAGTCGGATGGCGGTCATTAGGTCGACACGCATTAGGTCGACATGGTCACTAGGTCGATATGTTCATAAGGTCGACGTGTACTAGGGTGACATGGAAAAAGGTCGACATGAGTTATTCACAATTTTTACATTTTTTTTTACCTTTTTCATACTTGACAATCCACGTGAACTACAATTGGGAACGGTAACCTGTGCCGAGCGCAGTGGTAGCGGAGTGAGGCATCTTGCCCGAAGCATTGTGAGCGGACACAGTGCACTAATTGGGGTTCCCCGTCACTTTACGAAGAGAACGACACCAAAAACATTCATAAAACTCATGTCGACCTTTTTCCATGTTGACCTAGTACATGTCGACCTAGTACAGGTCTACCTAATGACCATGTCGACCAAACATGGTCGACCTAATGCATGTAGACCTAATGAACCACACCCAGGCAGCCGCCCAGGAAGACCCCACTGATCTTGTAGAGTGGGCCTTCAGAGACTGAGGAACAGGCAAGGCTACCGACACATAGGCCTGTTGGATAGTCAACCTAATCCAACGAGCAATGGACTGTTTAGAAGCAGGGCAACCATTTTTCTGTGCATCAGATTGCACTAACAAGGAATCAGTCTTTCTGATCCGAGCCGTTCTCTTGACATAGATCTTCAAGGCTCTCACAGCTTCTGAGTCCTCAGCTCAGCTCTGTCCTCGTAAAAGACCAAGAAGGGACTTTTACACGATAAGGCCCCCAAATCTGAGACATGCCTAGCAGTAGCCAGGGCCAGCAACATCACCATCTTCCATGTGAGGTACTTGTCTTCTGCCATGGTCAAAGGTTCAAACCAGGAGGACTGTAGAAATTCCAACACCACATTCAAGTCTCAGGGTGCCGTGGGTGGCACAAATGGAGGTTGTATGTGGAGAACTCCCTGAAAGAAGGTCTGAACTTCTGGCAACACTGTCAACTTCTTCTGGAAGAAAATTGAGAGAGCTGAAATCTAGACCTTAAGGGAACCAAGATGTAAGCCCTTATCCACACCAGCCTGCAGGAAACGTAAGAGACGTCCTAAGTGGAACTCTGCAGGTGGATATGTGCGTTCCTCGCACCAGGAGACATATCTCCTCCAGATATGATGATAGTGTTTTGACGTTACAGGTTTTCGGCATGAACCATGGTTGCAATAACCTTCTTGGAAAGGCCTTTGAAAGCTAGGCTGTTCCGCTCAACCGCCAAGCCATCAAACGAAGCAGCCGTAAGTCCGGGTAGACGAACGGGCCTTTTTGCAGAAGATCTTTTCTCAGTGGCAGAGGCCAAGAGTCTGTCACGGACATGTCCAGAAGATTTGCGTACCACGCCCTCCGAGGCCAATCCAGGGCAATCAGAATTTCCTGGACTCCCTGATTCGTTTGAGCACCCTTGGGAGCAACGGAATCGGAGGAAACAGTTAGACCAATCGATAAGGCCAAGGAGACATCAGCGCATCTAATGCCCTCGCTTGAGGATCCCTGGTTCTTGAGCAATACCAGGGAAGCTTCTTGTTTAGTCAATAAGCCATCAAGTCTATCTGTGGGCAGCCCCATAAGTCGATGATCGGTTGAAACACCAGGTAGTGGAGACCCCACTCTCCCGGGTGGAGATCGTGGCGACTGAGGAAGTCCGCTTCCCAGTTGTCCACCCCCGGAATGAAGACTGCGGACATTGCTCTTGCATTTTGTTCTGCCCAGAGGAGAATTTTTGACACTTCTCGCATGCAGGCTCTGCTTTTTGTCCCTCGATTTATGTAAGCCACTGCCGTGGCGTTATCCGACTGAACTTGGATCGCCAGATCCCTGAGCAGAGGAGAGGCCTGAAGCAGAGCATTGTAGATCTCCTGAAGTTCTAGAATGTTGATTGGAAGAAGGGCTTCTTGGGCCGACCACCTGCCCTGGAACTGAGCCCCTTGAGTGACAGCTCCCCATCCTCTCAGACTTGCATCTGTCGTGAGGAGGATCCAATCCTGAATCCCAAAACTGCGACCTTCCAGTAAGTTGGAGGACTGCAACTACCACAGGAGGGAGATCCTGGCCTGAGGTGACAGAAAAATTATCCGATGCATCTGAAGATGTGATCTGGACCACTTGCTCAGAAGATCCAATTGAAACGTTCTGGTATGGAACCTTACGTATTGAATGGCTTCATAGGAGGCCACCATTTTTTCCAACAACTTTATATAAAGATGAATGGAAATCCGAGGAGGCCATAGGACTAGTCGCACCATCTCCTGAAGTGTTCTTGCTTTGTCCTCTGGGAGAAACACTTTCAGGGCCACGGTATCCAGCCACATTCCCAGGAACAGGAGCCGCTGAGTTGGCTCCAAGTGGGACTTCTCTAAATTGAGGATCCACCCATGGTGTGACAGAAGTCGGATAGAGCGTTCTATATGGAGCAATAGAAGCTCCCTGGATCTTGCCTTTATCAAGAGATCGTCCAGATAAGGGACAATATTGACTCCCTGGACCCGGAGCTGGAACATCATCTCTCAGAGCTGTGGATAGGCCGAAGAGTAGCGCCTGGAACTGGTAGTGATCGTTCAGCAGGGCAAACTGCAGGTAAGCCTGGTGAAGCGGCCAAATTGGGATATGGAGATAAGCATCCTTTATATCCAGAGAGACCATGAACTCCTGTTCCTCCAGGCCCACAATCACTGCTCTCAAGGATTCCATCTTGAACTTGAAAACCTTGAGGTAGGGGTTCAAGTATTTTAGATTCAGAATGGGCCTTACCGAACCGTCCGGTTTCGGTACCACAGACAGGTTGGAGTAGTAACCTTTTCCCTGTTGCAGCAGTGGTACTAGAACAATGACCTGGGACTGGACCAACTTTAGGATAGTCTGTTGCAGCATAACCCTTGTATCCTCCAAAGCTGATAAGCCTGATTTGTAAAATCATTGGGGAGGAGCGCTGTCGAACTCCAGCTTGTAGCCCTGGGAAATGAAGTCCCTTACCCAGGTATCCTGGCAGGACACGTCCCAGATGCGGCCGAAGTGACGCAGACGAGCTCCAACCTCGAGATCTCCTCGGTGTGGGTGGGCACCGTCATGTTGAGGCTTTTGTGGAAGCTGAACTGGTGCTTGGTTCCTGGAAACAGCAGCAGTTGGGTTTCTTGTCTTACCTCTGGTGCCTCGTGCCGCATTGGAGGCACCTCTAGCTCTTGATCTGAATCTGCTAGTCCGAAAGCACTGGCTAGACGGCCCCGTGTAGGAACGCCTAGCCGGCGGGGCCCCAGAGGGGAGAAATGTGGATTTCCCTGCAGTAACCTTAGAAATCCATGTATCTAACTCAACCACGAACAGCCACTCCCCTGAGAAAGGGAGAGACTCCACACTGCGCTTGGAATCCTCGTCCACAATCCACTAACTCAGCTACAAAGCTCTGCGCACCGACACTGCCATGGTAGTAATTCTAGCATTACTAGTGCCTATCTCGAGAGAGTCACACAGCACGCGTGCAGTGTCTTGAATGTGTTTGAGGAGGGTCAACGTAGTGACCAGGGGCATATCCCCCGCAAGGCCCTCCTAAATTTGAGTTGCCCAAGTATGGATGGCATGATACATTCAGCAACCTGCTGTCACAGGTCTTTGTGACATGCCAGCTGCTGTGTAAATAGACTTCAGTGTAGTTTCTATTTTCCTATCCCCAGGGTCCTTAAGCTGAAAGGCCCAGGGGCCGGCAGTACCACCTTTTTAGAGAGGCGGGAGACTGAGATATCTACAGCTGGGGGATCTTCCCAATGTTTTCTACCTTCCGGTATAAATGGGAAAGAGCGTAAAAACCTCCTTGTAACCTGATACCTTTTATCAGGATTTTTCCAGGCTTGTTAAAAAACCTCATCTAGTTCCGGAGAATCAGGGAAGGTGATACTGAGCTTATTCTGCGCTAGGAAGCACGAATGTAGTGCAGCAGCATCTGCCAAAGGGATATTTAATACATTCCAGATAGCAAGAATGAGGGGTTCAATACCCTGTGTAGAAGTGGACTCCTCTATCTCAGGTTCCAATTTCTCCTCTTCCTCCTGAATATCCTCAACAGAGTCTGAGAGTAGAACAGGCAGCCCACATTTAAGTGGCCCTGAACTAGGGAGGGGAGGCTGTCTTTCATCAGACTTAGTGGCCAGGTCTGCAATAGCTTGTTGCAGTTGCTGTGTTGTCTGTTTATTAGCATTGAGCTGAGATGACATGTCTGCCATCATAGTCTTTATGGCACCGAGCAATGATGGCTCCTGACCCTCCCCCCAGTCTCCACACTAATTTGGGAATCTGACTGCATTGGTCACATGATAGTGAACCAGTGGTAGGAGGGGAGAATCTGGTGTGACAAACCTTGCATAATGCTTGCTTGACCATAATTACAGTAACAATACACACACACACACACACACACACACACACACACACACACACACACACGTACAATAACAAGCCTGCCCTTACTGCGTGTGAGATGGAGACCTAGGGTGAGAGGAGGACAGCACACCCCAGCCAGTCAGACTTAGGAAATCTGCAGGCTGAATATATTTATATCACAGTAAAAACTGGATTACTTGTCCTATTTAGGACACTAGATTGTGTACAACAGTGGTTCTCAACCTCGGTCCTCAAGTAACCCCAACAGTTCATGTTTTCCAGGTCACCTAGCAGTTGAACAGGTGTATTCATTACTCACTGACACATTATAAAAGACCCGTTGTTAAAAAAAGGGCAGTGAATTTAGACGGGAACATTGGGTTGACCAAAGAGAAAAGTAAGGTGGGCAATACTAAGTACGGTGGGGTTGGAGAGGGAGAGAGAAGGACAGTCTGTATCAGTAACTCTACGGATGCACTAGTTAACCAGGATGGGAAATCCTTAGGAAAACAAACAAATAAAGGAACCGATAAACTAAAATGTATGCTTGCAAACGCAAGAAGTCTAGCAGGTAAAATGGGGGAATTGGAATTGTTAGCATCAAAGGCTGAGTATGACATTATAGGTATTACGGAAACATGGTGGGACGACTCTTACGACTGGGTTGCTAACTTGGAGGGGTATTCTCTTTTCAGGAGGGACAGGGCTAACAAAAGAGGAGGTGTATATCTTTATGTTAAACCATCACTTAAGGGGGGCGTGGCCTGGCACAGCATGGAGTAAGCAGCAGGCTGCTGTAGCTCCCTATTCTTCATCCTTGAACCCATCCTTAACCCCGGTGTTTTTGGAATTCACACTCATCTGCTGCTGTGTGAACCTCTCCTGCACCCCCTGAGACGTCTGGCGCCGCTGTGCGCCTTGTACCTGCAGAGATTTGGACATTGTGGCGGGACCTCCCCGGCCCGCAGCAGCGCCTTCTGCCCTGCTTGTGAACCCTCCCTGCACCAGTGGCGTGCGGTGAGGTCAGTGGCTGGTGAGGCACTGCAGCCATAATCTCTGTGGAGTCTCGACGAGGTCATCTTCTGCCGCCACTAATGGGTGCCGACCCTGCCAATGGCCTACAAAATCGCCGCCATTAACTGCCTGACCCCCAGCCGCTAAGCTGCATCTCAGTCTGATGCGGCCAGTGCCTGCAGCCTTCCTGCTCATCATACTTGTGATGAGCAGGTGGCTAATACATTGTCAATTTTCATACATTTATGGGAGACAGAGAGGTGGAATATGGGGAGATGGGAGAGAGAAGAGAAATATGAAGACAGGACGGATAGACAAGAGAGTAGGCACAGGGGAAGATGGCAGAGAGAGAGGAATAGGGTGAGAAGGAAGAGAGACGGAATAGGGGGCAGAAGGAAGATAGAGTAGGAATAGAGGGAGATGGGAGAGGAGGAATAGAGGAGATGGCAAAGAGAGAGGAGAAATAGGGGTATACGGGAAAGAGGAGAGTGAGAGGAATAGAGGGAGATGACAGAGAGAGAGAGAGAGAGAGAGAGAGAGAGAGGAGGAGCAGGCTGGCAGACTGGGAGTAGTACTGGTGGAGAGCAGGGGGCAGGATTGGAGTAACAGTAGTGCAGAATAGGGGGACAGGCAGGGAGTAATAGAAGGGGGGGCAGGATGGGAGTAGTGGTGGGAAAAAGTGGGCAGTATGGGATCTCACCTCCTCTAATGCAGCTCCCGGGTCCCAGCCACCGTTGCTCCTTCCATGCAAGCTCACACAGGACGGACAGACAGCCTCAGTAGAAGTTATGGGTTCCGCTCCTCTGGTGTTCTCCGCGTAGTCCAGGGGAACATGGGCGTGGCCTGCGATCGGGTTGGGGGTGGGGCAGGGCTGCACCTCCGCACCAGGTGTACATAAGACTCTTTGTTTTCTGGCTGCCCGCAGCTGTGCCCTCCTCATCACTGGAGCTGTCTGTCCGAGTTCTCTTTGTGACAGTCCAGGGGCAAATGCAGGATTTTTAGGGGGGAGGGGGGGATTCCAGATACGAGAGAGAGGGAGAGAGATAGAAATAGAAGAGTGTGCACATATATAGAAACCTCCAACGTGTGTGTGTGTGTGTGTGTGTGTGTGTGTGTGTGTGTGATATATAAACACAGAGCCAAGGAGACATGGGGAGGGAGAGACAGACAGACAGACATGTGGAGAGAGGGGGACATGGGGGGGAGGGAGAAAGAGGGAGTGAGACACAGACATGTTGACAGAGAGACATACATGCTGAGAGACAGTTCTGGAAAGAGAGTAACTTGGGTGGGAGAAAGAGACAGGGACAAAGAGACACAAACATGGAAAGAGAAACGGACATGGGGAGAGAGAGACAGACATGAGGTGGGATAGAGACACACATGGAGAGAAACAGACACAGGGAAAGAGAGACAGACACAAGGAGGGATAAGACATGGAGAAAGAGACAGACATGGGGAGGGAGAGAGAGTGAAACACACACACATGGGGAGGGAGCAGACATGGAGAGAGAGACACACAGGGAGAGATATACAGAGACGTGGAGACAGACACAGGGAGAGAGACAGACAGACATACGGAGAGAGAGAGAGAGACGAGCAGAGAGAGGAAGAAAGAGGAGTGACATGGGGAGGGAGGAGATATGGAGAGACAGACACAGTGACCAAGAGAGACAGACATGGGGAGGTAGAGATACAGGAAGAGAGAGACACACACACACACACACACACACACACACACACACACACACATTGGGAGGTAGGAGGAGACATGGAGAGAGATACAGACACAAGGAGAGAGAGACAGACAGACATGGGGAGAAAGAGACCGAGACAGGGAGAGACAGACACAGGGAGGGAGAGACTGAGGAAAATGGTATGTTAGCCCAGTGGTTCTCAAACTGTCATCAGGACCCCACACGGTTCACGTTTTCCAAGTCACCCAGCAGCTGCACTGTGTATCACCAACTGTCACATTTTAAAAATCTACAGGTGACCTGCAAAACATGAACCGTGTGGGGTCCTGAGGACCGAGTATGAGAACCTGTGCCCCTATTCCAGGTGCTACAAGGGCAGCGTTTCCACAGCAGCTGTTAATACGTAGAGGTTAGTTACGCCTGAAACAAAATACATGATGAAACAGCGCTCAACAGAATAATATAAAAGAGATGGCATGGTTAATATATTAAAACACTTTCATATGGCAAATATCCCATGTATATCCCAGAAATAGTAAAGTGACAATCAGCTTGCAATTAGCATTAAAATCACATATGTTTAAAAAGTAAATGAAGTAATATGTAACAGTTTATGCCCCTGTTCCAATAATACAGAATACATTTCAATATACCTGTTCCTAGTATAGTCCCTGAGGGGTGATAGGCAGTCTATTGATAAGCACAAAATCAACAGCAGTGAATAGTTACCGCAGCTGATGGTAGGGTCACAATGGACAAGGTCGCATTCTGGCGGCCGGGATCCCGACGTCGGTATGCTGATTGCCAGGATCCCGGCCGCCAGTCAACCATACCCAATGCATTTGAATGACTACTTCTACCTGGTGTAGGATTGTGACCCTACCATCAGCTGCAGTAACTATTCAATGCTGCTGATTTTGTGCTCATCAATAGACTGCCTATCACCCCCCCAGGGACTATACTAGGAACAGATATACTGAAATGTATTCTGTATTATTGGAACAGGGGCATAAACTGTAACATATTACTTCATGTACTTTTTAAACATATGTGATTTTAGCTCAGATTGCAAGCTGATTGTCACTTTACTATTTCTGTGATATACATGAGATATTTGCCAAATGAAAGTGTTTTAATATATTAACCATGCCAACTTTTATATTATTATATGTTATTCCAGTGCCGGATTAAGAGGGGACCCAGGGGGTAAGTACCCCGAGCCCTCCAGGTCTAAGCTGCTGTCCACTGACAATTCTACTGTCTACAGGCTCCACCGCCAGCAACAGCACTCCCAGCAGCAGCGGCAGCTGCTGGGAGAGCTGTGCCAGTGTCGGAGCCTGGAGAGAAATAGAATAATCCCCTACGGCTACACCCTTGATGTTTCTACTGGAGGGCGGGTGACACGTGGAAACGCCCGGGATGCCCGCTGCCAGCAGCAGCAATACAGTCCCTTACAAGGCTGCGTGCCGTGGCCGGTGTCTAAGCTTCTGTCCCAGTACACAGGATTCATTAGAGTGGAGGAGGAGGCGAGGATTGACAGAAGTGTGCCCGCCTCCTCACTGCCCTGCGATCTGTCTCTGTCCCAAACTCCCGTCGCAGCATCAGCTCCAGCTTGTGGTGTTAGGTGAGGAACTCTGAGGAGCAACAGCAGGTTAGATTAGAGTGGACTGATGGGGGAGAGTGCTGGGCACAGGCTGTACTGCACACACCCAGCTCAGACACTAACAAGTGCTTTGTTTAGTGTTTGGGACACTGGCTGCAATGTGCCAATGTGGCTTTGTGCATATGTGAAAGTGGCTGTGTGCATTTGCGTGTGTGTGTGCATATGTGAATGTAGCTGTGTGCATTTGCGTGTGTGCATATGTGAATGTAGCTGTGTGCATTTGCGTGTGTGTGCATATGTGAATGTGGATGTGTGCATTTGCGTGTGTGCATATGTGAATGTGGATGTGTGCATTTGCGTGTGTATGCATATGTGAATGTGGATGTGTGCATTTGCGTGTGTGTGCATATGTGAATGTGGATGTGTGCATTTGCGTGTGTGTGCATATGTGAATGTGGATGTGTGCATTTGCGTGTGTATGCATATGTGAATGTGGATGTGTGCATTTACGTGTGTGTGCATATGTGAATGTGGATGTGTGCATTTGCGTGTGTGTGCATATGTGAATATAGCTGTGTGCATTTGCGTGTGTGTGCATATGTGAATGTGGATGTGTGCATTTGCGTGTGTGTGCATATGTGAATGTGGATGTGTGCATTTGCGTGTGTGTGCATATGTGAATGTGGATGTGTGCATTTGTGTGTGTGTGCATATGTGAATGTAGATGTGTGCATTTGCGTGTGTGTGCATATGTGAATGTGGATGTGTGCATTTGCGTGTGTGTGCATATGTGAATGTGGCTGTGTGTGGCTACGTTCTTTGCAGTTGGACCACACCTCTTTGTTGGTGTACTACATTTTTCAGTTATTTAAAGGGGGGTTACTGTTCGCACTGGGTATGTCTCGTAACAGCCCTGCCCCTGAGTCTGTGCCCACAGGCTTGATCGTCTCCCCTCCGTCTGCAGCGTTAGTGTCGAGTAGACGCGCTGCACAAAAGACAACTGGGGGTGGAGACATCCTCCAAGAAGGCACTGAGGAGCGGGACTCTGAAGGGGAATCATTAAACATATTTTATGAGGTGGGGGTGAGAGAAGGTTATTAAATCCTGACATCAGGGAAGGCCCCCCCCCCGTTTTCAGTGCCCCAGGACCCCTGAAGGCTAGATCCATTTATTCTATTGTGTGCTCTTTCATCATTTTTGGTAGGGGTGAGAGACAGAGAGAGATGGAGACTGACATATGGAGGGAGAGAGGCATGGAGAGACAGACACCAGGAGAAACAGAAACAGGGAGAGACAGACATGCAGAGAGAGAGAGAGAGAGAGAGACAGACAGACATGAAGAGAGTGATATGGGGAGGGAGAGGGAGACTGGTTTGGGAAGGGACTCAGAGAGAGGGACACAGAGAGAGAGAGGGAGAGAGACAGCTACACACATGGAGAGAGAGAGAAACAGGCATAAGGAGAGAAGACAGTGACTACTTACCTGATCAGCCGGCCAGCCAGCCCCCCTCCAGCATGCCAGACATGGACCTGCTGCAGAGACACTTCCTCACCCGACCTGTGAACTCTCAAAGGCCCATGGGAACTGCCTGAGAGGAGCTGGCCGGGTGAAGTGACTCTGCAGCTCCCCCTACAGTTCAGTCAGCCCAGCCTCCACATAAGTGTAATGAGGCTGTGCTGCAGCTGCACATTACAGAGTGAGCCTGCCCTGCTGCCTTGAAGCCCTCCGTCTACGGTAAACTTCGGGGGAGAAGGGGGGGGGGGGGGGTCGGGGGGTCACAATCGGCACCCCTTGGTGTAAGCTCGGGAGGGGGGTGGACATTGTTTGCGGCAGTCAGCCCGGGAAGGGGGGTGGATTGGTATTCTGACAGTACAATCCACCCCTGCTGCCACTGCCCAATCATTCAGTGACAGGGGCGTGCTCTCATATCTGAAAGCACGCTCCTTGTCAAAGCGGCACTCCTAGAGGTGCCGCTTGCAGGGCTTTTTGTAATGGGCTTTTACTGCCCGATGCCTGGCCCCGCCCCCCGCTTCCGTCCCTCTCATATAGCCAGCGGGAGGCACCAAAAGCGGTGCCTCCGATTCATAAGTAAAACCATTTTTTTTAATATAAAAAGATGATTGAAATAATATAAAGTCTAAGCACATACTTATGACACATCATATGTGTCATAAGTATATTCTTTCTATTATTTTAATCATTTATGACAGGGGAGGCACTGCCTCCCCTGACTGCACGTCCCTGCCCTGCACAAGGTACTCTCCCCTCCCCTCTCTGTGGTGCTGGGGCACATGCTCCATTATTAATTGCTGCTGGCAATTACAGAGGCCTGCTGCTTCCCACCCAGTGTGCTCCAGTATATATGTTTATGCCTGGGCCCTGCATTGTGCTGGTTGCCTGAGTCTCTCTCAACATATTTGGATTACAATTCTGATGTGCTGCACTGCCTTCTATGAATACTGACTGTGCCCTGTTTAACTTGGATCCTGTTTGATCACACTCAGGGGTGCATTTTGTGTTTCTTAATTCCCTGAAGCAGCTGCTGTACTCCAAGCTTCACTATATAAGACTTTGCCACTTTCTTTGTGCTTATCTACTCTTTTTTTCCTGGAGCGATTATTCCTCCTGCAGTAGTATGGGAAAAACCGGCAATGCTGCTGCCACTGCTGCGCGCTTGGAAAGATTTACTAGAAATCCACGCGGGCCGACACCCCCGCGTACCCAGGCTACACCGCCTCCCTCACCGCAGCACGCTTCGGAGGAAACCTCTTTTACTGATGCTATGCAATCCACACAGCAAATTCTGCAAGCCATCAATACGTCTGAGACGAGGGTGATGGACAAGATCGGCCAGGTTCAGGCTGATATCTCAATTATTCATCATGACATGCAAAGGCTGCGTGAGCGTGTGGGGGTATAGAGCAACGTGTCTCTGACATTGAAGATGTAAAAGGGAAAAGGGCCCTAATTTGCACACCTTAATTTGGTGATGAGGTGCTACTCTGCTTGAGACCTAGTAAAGTGTACAGAGGGAAAAGGTAGCAGGTGCACTATCTCACACTAGCTCAACCTGTAGTAACCAGAGGCACTTAGCATATTCCTGGCCAGGGCTATGAGCTTACCCACTGCATCAAGGTAGCCTCTCATTGGGTAAGTCCCTAACACTAACTATAGGGGTTCAGGTCCGGGGGGCAGGACACCCCAGAGCCACCCAGCCAGACAACCCCAGGGCATCGCAGGAGTGATAAAAATATAGGGTTAAAGTGGTAGGAGCAGCTGCTGCTGCATGTGTGAATAATGTGAGGAGTAAAAGAAAATTATGTGAAGGTGTTACATATATATAAAACAAACTATAAGTGCCATGGAGTGATGAAATAGTGTTAAATTGCGATGCCCCAGGGACACCCAGCCACGGCAGGCACAGGGAGCCCCGCACCCCAGAGAATTCCCCCCATTATGGACTGCCATATTAAACAAAATGTAGGAGTCTTACCTCAGTGTGCTCATTCCAAATGTAAAGGCTAGAGTGTTGGACTATTTAAAATCAGAGGGGTGGATGGGGCAGGGTGCTAAATTAGGGTGAAGGTGTCTCCTACCTTCAAAAATGTATGAATACATCAGTTACAGTGGGAAAAGGGCCCTAATTTGCACACCTTAATTAGGTAGTGAGGTGCTACTCTGCTTGAGACTTAGTAAAGTGTAAAGAGGGAAAAGGTAGCAGGTGCACTATCTCACACTAGCTCAACCTGTAGTAACCAGAGGCACTTAGCATATTCCTGGCCAGGGCTATGAGCTTACCCACTGCATCAAGGTAGCCTCTCATTGGGTAAGTCCCTAACACTAACTATAGGGGTTCAGGTCCGGGGGGCAGGACACCCCAGAGCCACCCAGCCAGACAACCCCAGGGCATCGCAGGAGTGATAAAAATATAGGGTTAAAGAGGTAGGAGCAGCTGCTGCTGCATGTGTGAATAATGTGAGGAGTAAAAGAAAATTATGTGAAGGTGTTACATATATATAAAACAAACTATAAGTGCCATGGAGTGATGAAATAGTGTTAAATTGCGATGCCCCAGGGACACCCAGCCACTGCAGGCACAGGGAGCCCCGCACCCCAGAGAATTCCCCCCATTATGGACTGCCATATTAAACAAAATGTAGGAGTCTTACCTCAGTGTGCTCATTCCAAATGTAAAGGCTAGAGTGTTGGACTATTTAAAATCAGAGGGGTGGATGGGGCAGGGTGCTAAATTAGGGTGAAGGTGTCTCCTACCTTCAAAAATGTATGAATACATCAGTTACAAAGGGAAAATAAGAATTTACTTACCGATAATTCTATTTCTCGGAGTCCGTAGTGGATGCTGGGGTTCCTGAAAGGACCATGGGGAATAGCGGCTCCGCAGGAGACAGGGCACAAAAGTAAAGCTTTCCGATCAGGTGGTGTGCACTGGCTCCTCCCCCTATGACCCTCCTCCAAGCCAGTTAGGTACTGTGCCCGGACGAGCGTACACAATAAGGGAGGAATTTTGAATCCCGGGTAAGACTCATACCAGCCACACCAATCACACCGTACAACTTGTGATCTAAACCCAGTTAACAGTATGATAACAGCGGAGCCTCTGAAAAGATGGCTCACAACAATAATAACCCGATTTTTGTAACTATGTACAAGTATTGCAGATAATCCGCACTTGGGATGGGCGCCCAGCATCCACTACGGACTCCGAGAAATAGAATTATCGGTAAGTAAATTCTTATTTTCTCTATCGTCCTAGTGGATGCTGGGGTTCCTGAAAGGACCATGGGGATTATACCAAAGCTCCCAAACGGGCGGGAGAGTGCGGATGACTCTGCAGCACCGAATGAGAGAACTCCAGGTCCTCCTTAGCCAGGGTATCAAATTTGTAGAATTTAGCAAACGTGTTTTGCCCCTGACCAAGTAGCTGCTCGGCAAAGTTGTAAAGCCGAGACCCCTCGGGCAGCCGCCCAAGATGAGCCCACCTTCCTTGTGGAATGGGCATTTACATATTTTGGCTGTGGCAGGCCTGCCACAGAATGTGCAAGCTGAATTGTATTACACATCCAACTAGCAATAGTCTGCTTAGAAGCAAGAGCACCCAGTTTGTTGGGTGCATACAGGATAACAGCAAGTCAGTTTTCCTGACTCCAGCCGTCCTGGAACATATTTTCAGGGCCCTGACAACATCTAGCAACTTGGAGTCCTCCAAGTCCCTAGTAGGTGCAAGGCACCACAATAAGCTGGTTCAGGTGAAACACTGACACCACCTTAGGGAGAGAACTGGGGACGAGTCCGCAGCTCTGCCCTGTCCGAATGGACAAACAGATATGGGCTTTTTTGAGAAAAAACCACCAATTTGACACTCGCCTGGTCCAGGCCAGGGCCAAGAGCATGGTCACTTTTCATGTGAGATGCTTCAAATCCACAGATTTGACTGGTTTTAAACCAATGTGATTTGAGGAATCCCAGAACTACGTTGAGATCCCACAGTGCCACTGGAGGCACAAAAGGGGGTTGTATATGCAATACTCCCTTGACAAACTTCTGGACTTCAGGAACTGAAGCCAATTCTTTCTGGAAGAAAATCGACAGGGCCGAAATTTGAACCTTAATGGACCCCAATTTGAGGCCCATAGACACTCCTGTTTGCAGGAAATGCAGGAAACGACCGAGTTGAAATTTCTTTGTGGGGCCTTCCTGGCCTCACACCACGCAACATATTTTCGCCACATGTGGTGATAATGTTGTGCGGTCACCTCCTTTCTGGCTTTGACCAGGGTAGGAATGACCTCTTCCGGAATGCCTTTTTCCCTTAGGATCCGGCTTTCCACCGCCATGCCGACAAACGCAGCTGCGGTAAGTCTTGGAACAGACATGGTACTTGCTGAAACAAGTCCCTTCTTAGCGGCAGAGGCCATAAGACCTCTGTAAGCATCTCTTGAAGTTCCGGGTACCAAGTCCTTCTTGGCCAATCCGGAGCCATGAGTATAGTTCTTACTCCTCTACGTCTTATAATTCTCAGCACCTTAGGTATGAGAAGCAGAGGAGGGAACACATACACCGACTGGTACACCCACGGTGTTACCAGAACGTCCACAGCTATTGCCTGAGGGTCTCTTGACCTGGCGCAATACCTGTCCCGTTTTTTTTTGTTCAGACGGGACGCCATCATGTCCACCTTTGGTATTTCCCAACGGTTTACAATCATGTGGAAAAAACTTCCCGATGAAGTTTCCACTCTCCCGGGTGGAGGTCGTGCCTGCTGAGGAAGTCTGCTTCCCAGTTTCCATTCCCGGGATGAAACACTGCTGACAGTGCTATCACATGATTTTCCGCCCAGCGAAAAGTCCTTGCAGTTTTTGCCATTGCCCTCCTGCTTCTTGTGTCGCCCTGTCTGTTTACGTGGGCGACTGCCGTGATTTTTTTCCCACTGGATCAATACCGGCTGACCTTGAAGCAGAGGTCTTGCTAAGCTTAGAGCATTATAAATTTACCCTTAGCTCCAGTATATTTATGTGGAGAAAAGTCTCCAGACTTGATCACACTCCCTGGAAATTTTTTCCTTGTGTGACTGCTCCCCAGCCTCTCGGGCTGGGCTCCGTGGTCACCAGCATCCAATCCTGAATGCCGAATCTGCGGCCCTCTAGAAGATGAGCACTCTATAACCACCACAGGAGAGACACCCTTGTCCTTGGATATAGGGTTATCCGCTGATGCATCTGAAGATGCGATCCGGACCATTTGTCCAGCAGATCCCACTGAAAAGTTCTTGCGTGAAATCTGCCGAATGGAATTGCTTCGTAGGAAGCCACCATTTTTACCAGGACCCTTGTGCAATGATGCACTGGTTTTAGGAGGTTCCTGACTAGCTCGGATAACTCCCTGGCTTTCTCTTCCGGGAGAAACACCCTTTTTCTGGACTGTGTCCAGAATCATCCCTAGGCACAGCAGACGTGTCGTCGGGATCAGCTGCGATTTTGGAATATTTAGAATCCACCCGTGCTGTTGTAGCAGTATCCGAGATAGTGCTACTCCGACCTCCAACTGTTCCCTGGACTATGCCCTTATCAGGAGATCGTCCAAGTAAGGGATAATTAAGACGCCTTTTCTTCGAAGAAGAATCATCATTTCGGCCATTACCTTGGTAAAGACCCGGGGTGCCGTGGACAATCCAAACGGCAGCGTCTGAAACTGATAGTGACAGTTCTGCACCACGAACCTGAGGTACCCTTAGTGAGAAGGGCAAATTTGGGACATAGAGGTAAGCATCCCTGATGTCCCGGGACACTATATAGTCCCCTTCTTCCTGGTTCGTTATCACTGCTCTGAGTGACTCCATCTTGATTTGAACCTTTGTAAGTGTTCAAAAATTTTTTTAGAATAAGTCTCACCTAGCCTTCTGGCTTCAGTACCACAATATAGTGTGGAATAATACCCCTTTTCTTGTAGTAGGAGGGGTAATTTAATTATCACCTGCTGGGAATACAGCTTGTGAATTTTTTCCCATACTGCCTCCTTGTCGGAGGGAGACCTTGGTAAAGCAGACTTCAGGAGCCTGCGAAGGGGAAACGTCTCGACATTCCAATCTGTACCCCTGGGATACTACTTGTAGGATCCAGGGGTCCTGTACGGTCTCAGCGCCATGCTGAGAACTTGTCAGAAGCGGTGGAACGCTTCTGTTCCTGGGAATGGGCTGCCTGCTGCAGTCTTCTTCCCTTTCCTCTATCCCTGGGCAGATATGATCTTATAGGGACGAAAGGACTGAGGCTGAAAAGACGGTGTCTTTTTCTGCAGAGATGTGACTTAGGGTAAAAACGGCGGATTTTCCAGCAGTTGCCGTGGCCACCAGGTCCGATGGACCGACCCCAAATAACTCCTCTTCCTTTATACGGCAATACACCTTTGTGCCGTTTGGAATCTGCATCACCTGACCACTGTCGTGTCCATAACATCTTCTGGCAGATATGGACATCGCATTTACTCTTGATGCCAGAGTGCAAATATCCCTCTGTGCATCTCGCATATATAGAAATGCATCCTTTAAATGCTCTATAGTCAATAAAATACTGTCCCTGTCAAGGGTATCAATATTTTTAGTCAGGGAATCCGACCAAGCCACCCCAGCTCTGCACATCCAGGCTGAGGCGATCGCTGGTCGCAGTATAACACCAGTATGTGTGTATATACTTTTTATGATATTTTCCAGCCTCCTGTCAGCTGGTCCTTGAGGACGGCCCTATCTATAGACGGTACCGCCACTTGTTTTGATAAGCGTGTGAGCGCCTTATCCACCCTAAGGGGTGTTTCCCAACGCGCCCTAACTTCTGGCGGGAAAGGGTATACCGCCCATAATTTTCTATCGGGGGGAACCCACGCATCATCACACACTTTATTTAATTTATCTGATTCAGGAAAAACTACGGTAGTTTTTTCACATCCCACATAATACCCTCTTTTGTGGTACTTGTAGTATCAGAAATATGAAACACCTCCTTCATTGCCTTTAACGTGTGGCCCTAATAAGGAATACGTTTGTTTATTCACCGTCGACACTGGATTCAGTGTCCCTGTCTGTGTCTGTGTCGACCGACTAAAGTAAACGGGCGTTTTAAAAACCCCTGACGGTGTTTTTGAGACGTCTGGACCGGTACTAATTGTTTGTCGGCCGTCTCATGTCGTCAACCGACCTTGCAGCGTGTTGACATTATCACGTAATTCCCTAAATAAGCCATCCATTCCGGTGTCGACTCCCTAGAGAGTGACATCACCATTACAGGCAATTGCTCCGCCTCCTCACCAACATCGTCCTCATACATGTCGACACACACGTACCGACACACAGCACACACACAGGGAATGCTCTGATAGAGGACAGGACCCACTAGCCCTTTGGAGAGACAGAGGGAGAGTTTACCAGCACACACCAAAAACGCTATAATTATATAGGGACAACCTTATATAAGTGTTTTCCCTTATAGCATCTTTTTTATATATTTCTAACGCCAAATTAGTGCCCCCCCTCTCTGTTTTAACCCTGTTTCTGTAGTGCAGTGCAGGGGAGAGCCTGGGAGCCTTCCCTCCAGCCTTTCTGTGAGGGAAAATGGCGCTGTGTGCTGAGGAGATAGGCCCCGCCCCTTTTTCGGCGGCCTCGTCTCCCGCTCTTAACGGATTCTGGCAGGGGTTAAATATCTCCATATAGCCTCCGGAGGCTATATGTGAGGTATTTTTAGCCAAAATAGGTATTCATTTGCCTCCCAGGGCGCCCCCCTCCCAGCGCCCTGCACCCTCAGTGACTGCCGTGTGAAGTGTGCTGAGAGGAAAATGGCGCACAGCTGCAGTGCTGTGCGCTACCTTTAGAAGACTGAGGAGTCTTCTGCCGCCGATTCTGGACCTCTTCTTACTTCAGCATCTGCAAGGGGGCCGGCGGCAAGGCTCCGGTGACCATCCAGGCTGTACCTGTGATCGTCCCTCTGGAGCTGATGTCCAGTAGCCAAGAAGCCAATCCATCCTGCACGCAGGTGAGTTCACTTCTTCTCCCCTAAGTCCCTCGTTGCAGTGATCCTGTTGCCAGCAGGAC
Organism: Pseudophryne corroboree; assembly: GCF_028390025.1. Classification (NCBI taxonomy): domain Eukaryota; kingdom Metazoa; phylum Chordata; class Amphibia; order Anura; family Myobatrachidae; genus Pseudophryne; species Pseudophryne corroboree. The sequence goes on along the minus strand of NC_086447.1, from coordinate 645,115,024 downwards.
TCACTGTAAAATAAAAAACCTAAGCTAAACTTTTCTAAGCAGCTCTTTAGGAGAGCCACCTAGATTGCACCCTTCTCGGCCGGGCACAAAAATCTAACTGGCTTGGAGGAGGGTCATAGGGGGAGGAGCCAGTGCACACCACCTGATCGGAAAGCTTTACTTTTGTGCCCTGTCTCCTGCGGAGCCGCTATTCCCCATGGTCCTTTCAGGAACCCCAGCATCCACTAGGACGATAGAGAAAAGGGCCCTAATTTGCACACCTTAATTAGGTAGTGAGGTGCTACTCTGCTTGAGACTTAGTAAAGTGTACAGAGGGAAAAGGTAGCAGGTGCACTATCTCACACTAGCTCAACCTGTAGTAACCAGAGGCACTTAGCATATTCCTGGCCAGGGCTATGAGCTTACCCACTGCATCAAGGTAGCCTCTCATTGGGTAAGTCCCTAACACTAACTATAGGGGATCAGGTCCGGGGGGCAGGACACCCCAGAGCCACCCAGCCAGACAACCCCAGGGCATCGCAGGAGTGATAAAAATATAGGGTTAAAGAGGTAGGAGCAGCTGCTGCTGCATGTGTGAATAATGTGAGGAGTAAAAGAAAATCATGTGAAGGTGTTACATATATATAAAATAAACTATAAGTGCCATGGAGTGATGAAATAATGTTAAATTGCGATGCCCCAGGGACACCCAGCCACGGCAGGCACAGGGAGCCCCGCACCCCAGAGAATTCCCCCCATTATGGACTGCCATATTAAACAAAATGTAGGAGTCTTACCTCAGTGTGCTCATTCCAAATGTAAAGGCTAGAGTGTTGGACTATTTAAAATCAGAGGGGTGGGTGGGGCAGGGTGCTAAATTAGGGTGAAGGTGTCTCCTACCTTCAAAAATGTATGAATACATCAGTTACAAAGGGAAAATAAGAATTTACTTACCGATAATTCTATTTCTCGGAGTCCGTAGTGGATGCTGGGGTTCCTGAAAGGACCATGGGGAATAGCGGCTCCGCAGGAGACAGGGCACAAAAGTAAAGCTTTCCGATCAGGTGGTGTGCACTGGCTCCTCCCCCTATGACCCTCCTCCAAGCCAGTTAGGTACTGTGCCCGGACGAGCGTACACAATAAGGGAGGAATTTTGAATCCCGGGTAAGACTCATACCAGCCACACCAATCACACCGTACAACTTGTGATCTAAACCCAGTTAACAGTATGATAACAGCGGAGCCTCTGAAAAGATGGCTCACAACAATAATAACCCGATTTTTGTAACTATGTACAAGTATTGCAGATAATCCGCACTTGGGATGGGCGCCCAGCATCCACTACGGACTCCGAGAAATAGAATTATCGGTAAGTAAATTCTTATTTTCTCTATCGTCCTAGTGGATGCTGGGGTTCCTGAAAGGACCATGGGGATTATACCAAAGCTCCCAAACGGGCGGGAGAGTGCGGATGACTCTGCAGCACCGAATGAGAGAACTCCAGGTCCTCCTTAGCCAGGGTATCAAATTTGTAGAATTTAGCAAACGTGTTTTGCCCCTGACCAAGTAGCTGCTCGGCAAAGTTGTAAAGCCGAGACCCCTCGGGCAGCCGCCCAAGATGAGCCCACCTTCCTTGTGGAATGGGCATTTACATATTTTGGCTGTGGCAGGCCTGCCACAGAATGTGCAAGCTGAATTGTATTACACATCCAACTAGCAATAGTCTGCTTAGAAGCAAGAGCACCCAGTTTGTTGGGTGCATACAGGATAACAGCAAGTCAGTTTTCCTGACTCCAGCCGTCCTGGAACATATTTTCAGGGCCCTGACAACATCTAGCAACTTGGAGTCCTCCAAGTCCCTAGTAGGTGCAAGGCACCACAATAAGCTGGTTCAGGTGAAACACTGACACCACCTTAGGGAGAGAACTGGGGACGAGTCCGCAGCTCTGCCCTGTCCGAATGGACAAACAGATATGGGCTTTTTTGAGAAAAAACCACCAATTTGACACTCGCCTGGTCCAGGCCAGGGCCAAGAGCATGGTCACTTTTCATGTGAGATGCTTCAAATCCACAGATTTGACTGGTTTTAAACCAATGTGATTTGAGGAATCCCAGAACTACGTTGAGATCCCACAGTGCCACTGGAGGCACAAAAGGGGGTTGTATATGCAATACTCCCTTGACAAACTTCTGGACTTCAGGAACTGAAGCCAATTCTTTCTGGAAGAAAATCGACAGGGCCGAAATTTGAACCTTAATGGACCCCAATTTGAGGCCCATAGACACTCCTGTTTGCAGGAAATGCAGGAAACGACCGAGTTGAAATTTCTTTGTGGGGCCTTCCTGGCCTCACACCACGCAACATATTTTCGCCACATGTGGTGATAATGTTGTGCGGTCACCTCCTTTCTGGCTTTGACCAGGGTAGGAATGACCTCTTCCGGAATGCCTTTTTCCCTTAGGATCCGGCTTTCCACCGCCATGCCGACAAACGCAGCTGCGGTAAGTCTTGGAACAGACATGGTACTTGCTGAAACAAGTCCCTTCTTAGCGGCAGAGGCCATAAGACCTCTGTAAGCATCTCTTGAAGTTCCGGGTACCAAGTCCTTCTTGGCCAATCCGGAGCCATGAGTATAGTTCTTACTCCTCTACGTCTTATAATTCTCAGCACCTTAGGTATGAGAAGCAGAGGAGGGAACACATACACCGACTGGTACACCCACGGTGTTACCAGAACGTCCACAGCTATTGCCTGAGGGTCTCTTGACCTGGCGCAATACCTGTCCCGTTTTTTTTTGTTCAGACGGGACGCCATCATGTCCACCTTTGGTATTTCCCAACGGTTTACAATCATGTGGAAAAAACTTCCCGATGAAGTTTCCACTCTCCCGGGTGGAGGTCGTGCCTGCTGAGGAAGTCTGCTTCCCAGTTTCCATTCCCGGGATGAAACACTGCTGACAGTGCTATCACATGATTTTCCGCCCAGCGAAAAGTCCTTGCAGTTTTTGCCATTGCCCTCCTGCTTCTTGTGTCGCCCTGTCTGTTTACGTGGGCGACTGCCGTGATTTTTTTCCCACTGGATCAATACCGGCTGACCTTGAAGCAGAGGTCTTGCTAAGCTTAGAGCATTATAAATTTACCCTTAGCTCCAGTATATTTATGTGGAGAAAAGTCTCCAGACTTGATCACACTCCCTGGAAATTTTTTCCTTGTGTGACTGCTCCCCAGCCTCTCGGGCTGGGCTCCGTGGTCACCAGCATCCAATCCTGAATGCCGAATCTGCGGCCCTCTAGAAGATGAGCACTCTATAACCACCACAGGAGAGACACCCTTGTCCTTGGATATAGGGTTATCCGCTGATGCATCTGAAGATGCGATCCGGACCATTTGTCCAGCAGATCCCACTGAAAAGTTCTTGCGTGAAATCTGCCGAATGGAATTGCTTCGTAGGAAGCCACCATTTTTACCAGGACCCTTGTGCAATGATGCACTGGTTTTAGGAGGTTCCTGACTAGCTCGGATAACTCCCTGGCTTTCTCTTCCGGGAGAAACACCCTTTTTCTGGACTGTGTCCAGAATCATCCCTAGGCACAGCAGACGTGTCGTCGGGATCAGCTGCGATTTTGGAATATTTAGAATCCACCCGTGCTGTTGTAGCAGTATCCGAGATAGTGCTACTCCGACCTCCAACTGTTCCCTGGACTATGCCCTTATCAGGAGATCGTCCAAGTAAGGGATAATTAAGACGCCTTTTCTTCGAAGAAGAATCATCATTTCGGCCATTACCTTGGTAAAGACCCGGGGTGCCGTGGACAATCCAAACGGCAGCGTCTGAAACTGATAGTGACAGTTCTGCACCACGAACCTGAGGTACCCTTAGTGAGAAGGGCAAATTTGGGACATAGAGGTAAGCATCCCTGATGTCCCGGGACACTATATAGTCCCCTTCTTCCTGGTTCGTTATCACTGCTCTGAGTGACTCCATCTTGATTTGAACCTTTGTAAGTGTTCAAAAATTTTTTTAGAATAAGTCTCACCTAGCCTTCTGGCTTCAGTACCACAATATAGTGTGGAATAATACCCCTTTTCTTGTAGTAGGAGGGGTAATTTAATTATCACCTGCTGGGAATACAGCTTGTGAATTTTTTCCCATACTGCCTCCTTGTCGGAGGGAGACCTTGGTAAAGCAGACTTCAGGAGCCTGCGAAGGGGAAACGTCTCGACATTCCAATCTGTACCCCTGGGATACTACTTGTAGGATCCAGGGGTCCTGTACGGTCTCAGCGCCATGCTGAGAACTTGTCAGAAGCGGTGGAACGCTTCTGTTCCTGGGAATGGGCTGCCTGCTGCAGTCTTCTTCCCTTTCCTCTATCCCTGGGCAGATATGATCTTATAGGGACGAAAGGACTGAGGCTGAAAAGACGGTGTCTTTTTCTGCAGAGATGTGACTTAGGGTAAAAACGGCGGATTTTCCAGCAGTTGCCGTGGCCACCAGGTCCGATGGACCGACCCCAAATAACTCCTCTTCCTTTATACGGCAATACACCTTTGTGCCGTTTGGAATCTGCATCACCTGACCACTGTCGTGTCCATAACATCTTCTGGCAGATATGGACATCGCATTTACTCTTGATGCCAGAGTGCAAATATCCCTCTGTGCATCTCGCATATATAGAAATGCATCCTTTAAATGCTCTATAGTCAATAAAATACTGTCCCTGTCAAGGGTATCAATATTTTTAGTCAGGGAATCCGACCAAGCCACCCCAGCTCTGCACATCCAGGCTGAGGCGATCGCTGGTCGCAGTATAACACCAGTATGTGTGTATATACTTTTTATGATATTTTCCAGCCTCCTGTCAGCTGGTCCTTGAGGACGGCCCTATCTATAGACGGTACCGCCACTTGTTTTGATAAGCGTGTGAGCGCCTTATCCACCCTAAGGGGTGTTTCCCAACGCGCCCTAACTTCTGGCGGGAAAGGGTATACCGCCCATAATTTTCTATCGGGGGGAACCCACGCATCATCACACACTTTATTTAATTTATCTGATTCAGGAAAAACTACGGTAGTTTTTTCACATCCCACATAATACCCTCTTTTGTGGTACTTGTAGTATCAGAAATATGAAACACCTCCTTCATTGCCTTTAACGTGTGGCCCTAATAAGGAATACGTTTGTTTATTCACCGTCGACACTGGATTCAGTGTCCCTGTCTGTGTCTGTGTCGACCGACTAAAGTAAACGGGCGTTTTAAAAACCCCTGACGGTGTTTTTGAGACGTCTGGACCGGTACTAATTGTTTGTCGGCCGTCTCATGTCGTCAACCGACCTTGCAGCGTGTTGACATTATCACGTAATTCCCTAAATAAGCCATCCATTCCGGTGTCGACTCCCTAGAGAGTGACATCACCATTACAGGCAATTGCTCCGCCTCCTCACCAACATCGTCCTCATACATGTCGACACACACGTACCGACACACAGCACACACACAGGGAATGCTCTGATAGAGGACAGGACCCACTAGCCCTTTGGAGAGACAGAGGGAGAGTTTACCAGCACACACCAAAAACGCTATAATTATATAGGGACAACCTTATATAAGTGTTTTCCCTTATAGCATCTTTTTTATATATTTCTAACGCCAAATTAGTGCCCCCCCTCTCTGTTTTAACCCTGTTTCTGTAGTGCAGTGCAGGGGAGAGCCTGGGAGCCTTCCCTCCAGCCTTTCTGTGAGGGAAAATGGCGCTGTGTGCTGAGGAGATAGGCCCCGCCCCTTTTTCGGCGGCCTCGTCTCCCGCTCTTAACGGATTCTGGCAGGGGTTAAATATCTCCATATAGCCTCCGGAGGCTATATGTGAGGTATTTTTAGCCAAAATAGGTATTCATTTGCCTCCCAGGGCGCCCCCCTCCCAGCGCCCTGCACCCTCAGTGACTGCCGTGTGAAGTGTGCTGAGAGGAAAATGGCGCACAGCTGCAGTGCTGTGCGCTACCTTTAGAAGACTGAGGAGTCTTCTGCCGCCGATTCTGGACCTCTTCTTACTTCAGCATCTGCAAGGGGGCCGGCGGCAAGGCTCCGGTGACCATCCAGGCTGTACCTGTGATCGTCCCTCTGGAGCTGATGTCCAGTAGCCAAGAAGCCAATCCATCCTGCACGCAGGTGAGTTCACTTCTTCTCCCCTAAGTCCCTCGTTGCAGTGATCCTGTTGCCAGCAGGACTCACTGTAAAATAAAAAACCTAAGCTAAACTTTTCTAAGCAGCTCTTTAGGAGAGCCACCTAGATTGCACCCTTCTCGGCCGGGCACAAAAATCTAACTGGCTTGGAGGAGGGTCATAGGGGGAGGAGCCAGTGCACACCACCTGATCGGAAAGCTTTACTTTTGTGCCCTGTCTCCTGCGGAGCCGCTATTCCCCATGGTCCTTTCAGGAACCCCAGCATCCACTAGGACGATAGAGAAAAGGGCCCTAATTTGCACACCTTAATTAGGTAGTGAGGTGCTACTCTGCTTGAGACTTAGTAAAGTGTACAGAGGGAAAAGGTAGCAGGTGCACTATCTCACACTAGCTCAACCTGTAGTAACCAGAGGCACTTAGCATATTCCTGGCCAGGGCTATGAGCTTACCCACTGCATCAAGGTAGCCTCTCATTGGGTAAGTCCCTAACACTAACTATAGGGGATCAGGTCCGGGGGGCAGGACACCCCAGAGCCACCCAGCCAGACAACCCCAGGGCATCGCAGGAGTGATAAAAATATAGGGTTAAAGAGGTAGGAGCAGCTGCTGCTGCATGTGTGAATAATGTGAGGAGTAAAAGAAAATCATGTGAAGGTGTTACATATATATAAAATAAACTATAAGTGCCATGGAGTGATGAAATAATGTTAAATTGCGATGCCCCAGGGACACCCAGCCACGGCAGGCACAGGGAGCCCCGCACCCCAGAGAATTCCCCCCATTATGGACTGCCATATTAAACAAAATGTAGGAGTCTTACCTCAGTGTGCTCATTCCAAATGTAAAGGCTAGAGTGTTGGACTATTTAAAATCAGAGGGGTGGGTGGGGCAGGGTGCTAAGTTAGGGTGAAGGTGTCTCCTACCTTCAAAAATGTATGAATACATCAGTTACAGAGGGAAAAGGGCCCTAATTTGCACACCTTAATTAGGTAGTGAGGTGCTACTCTGCTTGAGACTTAGTAAAGTGTACAGAGGGAAAAGGTAGCAGGTGCACTATCTCACACTAGCTCAACCTGTAGTAACCAGAGGCACTTAGCATATTCCTGGCCAGGGCTATGAGCTTACCCACCGCATCAAGGTAGCCTCTCATTGAAGATGTGACTGCACCACTCAAGGATAGTGTCGCTGACCTTTCATCCCAGATGTCTGCTATTAAAACCAAGTTGTCGGATATGGAGGGCCGCTTACGAAGAAATAACGTACGCTTTGTGGGGCTGCCTGAGCGAGCTGAGGGTACACATCCAGAAAAATTCTTGGAGGACTGGCTACTCAGTGTGTTTAAAAAAGCTGATTTTAGTACGCAATTCGCGGTGGAGAGCGCACATCGTTTACCCTTTCAGGCCCCCCCTCCCGGTGCCCCAGCGCCCACCTTTATTCCCCGCATGCTCCACTTCAAGGATCGGGATGCCATTCTCCGCCTGGCCAGGTTGCACGGTCCGTTGCAGTTTGATAACCACTCTGTGTCTGTTTTCCCTGACTTTGCTATGGACGTACAGAAATCCAGGTCCCAATTTCTTCAGGTCAAACGAAAGCTGAGGGACAGGCAGATTCAGTATTCAATGCTGTTCCCTGCCAGACTGCGGGTGATATATGAGGGCTCTACCCATTTCTTCAACTCTCTGAGAGAGGCCGAGGCGTGGCTGGAGCAGAGACCCCGTGCACCTCGCTGAATGTAGCTCCTATTGTACCGCCAGTTTATTCTGTGGTTTTTTCTCTCTCTCAGGTTTTTCTTTTTTTTTAAATTATGTGAGAGTTCATATGGTTGACTATTGTATGTGAAGGTTTATTTGTATGTCTTTTTACCGGGGGCCACTCTCCTTTACAGGGAGCCCTTGCTGTGATATAGTAGTTGGGGGTGTCTACTCCTAACTGTTCCCTTTTTACGACCTTTACTATTTAGTTTTTTTTTTAGTTTAGGTAACGGGAAGTTTGGTTGGGGATATAGGTATATCTAGGTTCCTGGTGGATGTACAGGGTGCGGGGTGGTTGGGTTGTTGCTGTTTTATTGTTTTTTTGCTTAAATATTGGTATTTTTTGTTATGGTCAAGTACTGCTGGTGATTTAAGGCTGCAATGTATCTTTATAGTCATGGTGGATGTGTTCTGGCGTCCTTGTTTCTCGATTGCTCCGAACTTTTTCTCTTCCTCTCTTTTGCGTATTTGTACACCTGCTGCTCTGATCTACATGTGCTCTGATGAGGTATTCTCTGTCATTGTGTCATTTCACCTTTTTCTCCTTTTCTCCTGTTTTCCAGTCTAACGTCTTTCAATGTTAGTAGCATCTGAGGGGCTTCACCTACTCGGCTGGAACGTGAGGGGCCTTAACAATAAAATAAAGAGAGCATTGGTCCTGTTGCAAGCTAAAAAATATAAGGTGAATATTATTTGCTTTTCGGAGACTCATTTGGTTGGTGTTAAGACGATGGCCCTGAAAAAACCGTGGGTGGGATGGCTGTTTCATTCTACCTTTTCACAAAATGCCAGGGGGGTGTCTGTACTTATCAGAAAATCTGTCAATTTTCATTTATATCATAGTCAGGTGGATCAGTATGGTCGCTTTGTTTTTCTTAGAGCCTTCGTTAACTCCACTCTTCTACATATTCTTGCAGTATATGTTCCCCCCCTTACAATAATGATGTTTTGCGACAAGCTATGTCGTTTGTTGCATTGTCACCATCTACTCCCACCATCTGTATTGGTGACTATAATAATGTAATGGACTTATCTTTAGATAGGTGGAGAGAGAGCCCCCATACTGATCTATCATCTCCTTCTCCTACCCCCTTCTCTAATTTAACTACTGAATTGGGATTAATTGATATTTGGAGGGTCCGGTTTCCCTATGAGAGCCAATACTCCTGCTATTCGGCTACTTTTAATACATTCTCCCGTATTGACCTGGCCCTCATATCACCAGATTTGACCCCTAAGGTAACTCAGATTAAATACTTACCCAGAGGGATTTCCGACCATTCACCTGTCTTATTGGTCTTAGATCCTTTGTCTCCCCAGGGGGTCTTGTTTTGGAAACTTAACCCATTCTGGCTGTCCTTAATGGGTGATGGAGCTGATTTGCTTGCTGACTGGCGAGACTTCCAGGATTTTAACGCCTCCTGCCCTACCCCTACTGTTAAGCATGATGCATTTAAAGCCTCTATCCGTGGCTCCCTTATTAAAAGGGTGGCTGCTATTAAAAGGTCTACTAGGGAAGAGGAATCCCGCCTTGAAAAAATTTGTTGTCAATTAGAAGCCGACTATATTTTGCACAAATCCCCCTCCTTGCATGCTAGCTGGGAGATGGCCAGACGGGAGTGGACGACGTTTTTTTTAGATAAATCCAAGCGTCGGTTATTGTTCTCCAAGCATTCTCTATACTCACAGGCGGAGATTGGGGGTAGTTATCTCGCCTTCCTATCTAGGGAAGAGAGGGGTAGTATTTCTTTCCAACAGGTGTGTGATCCCCAGGGTGTTATGAAGTACTCGTGCCCTGATATTACTGAAGTATTTTTTGATTACTACTCTTCGCTGTACGGGTCTAAAGTGTCTTATACAATGGATCAACTGAGAGACTATCTCTCCCATATACAATTGCCCCAACTGTCTCCGGAATCTGTTGAATATTTGGATTCCCCATTCACCACTGAGGAATTAGATGCTGCTATAGCATCGTTCCCCAATAATAAGGCTCCCGGGTGTGACGGAATACTAGTGATGAGCGGATTCGGTTTTACTCGGTTTTACTCGGTTCTCAAAACGGCATCTTATTGGCTCACGGATGTCACGTGTTTTGGATAGCCAATAAGATGCCGTTTTGAGAACCGAGTAAAACCGAGTAAAACCGAACCTCGCTCATCACTACGGAATACCCATTGAATTGTACAAACGCTTTAAAGAATTCTATACCGCTTATTTGATTGAACTATTTAACACTTTGTTTGACTACGGTTCTTTGCCCCCCTCGATGTCTGAGGCTATAATAATAGTAATTCTTAAGCCGGGTAAGGACCCCACCTCCCCGGACTCCTATCGCCCTATCTCCCTATTATCTACAGATGTAAAAAATTTGGCTAAAATTTTAGCTGTTCGTTTAAATAAAGTTGTTACATCTATTGTCCACTGTGACCAAACAGGTTTTATGCCGGGGAAGTCTACGGTACAGAACCTCCGAAGACTCTTTTGCCATCTGCAGAGAGGGGACAGGTCCGAGGCGGGGGCAGTGGTGGTGTCCCTGGATGCTGCCAAGGCCTTTGACTCGGTAGAATGGGGGTACCTGTGAGAAGTGCTTCATAAATTTGCAATCGGTCCTAAATTTGTTTGGTGGGTCCAGTTGCTCTATTCTTCCCCGGCTGCTCGTGTTTCAGTCAATGGTCATGTGTCACGACCTTTTCACTGGAGATGGGTACGAGGCAGGGCTGCCCACTCTCTCCGGCCATATTTGCCCTTGCCATTGAACCGCTAGCTAGTTGCATACGTATGTCCCCGGACATTGTAGGCATTAAGGTTGGGAGCCATGTTGATACTATCGCACTATATGCTGACGATATGCTTTTATTTCTTAATGATTCTGAGAATTCGTTACTCACTATGTTGCAGTTAGTTAATCATTTTGGAACTTATTCTGGTTTACAGATAAATTGGAACAAGTCCTAATATCTACCCCATATCTGGTGTTCTCCCTGATGTGACAGACTCCTCTTGCCCGCTGCAGTGGACCCTCCAGTTTAAATATTTGGGGATTTGGATCTCTCCTTGTCCGCAGGACTATGTTGCGTTAAATGTGGAGCCTGTGACACGTAATTTTAAAAAGAAGGCTCACCTGTGGAATAAGCTTCCTCTCACTGTAATGGGCCGTATTAATTTATTTAAAATGTCTATCCAACCCAGGTATCTGTATGTGCTGCAACATTCTCCTGTGTACATACCTAAAAAAGTTTTTTCCTCTATTGACAGCGTATTGTACTCTTTTGTTTGGGGAGGCGGGGCGCCTAGGGTGGCTACGAAGGCCCTGGTTAAGTCCAAGTTAGATGGATGTCTTGGCCTCTCTAATTTGAGACTATACTACTTGGCCTCTCAGCTGGTTTACCTTTCTTGTTGGCTCCTGGATGCAGGTGGGGACACATTGTTGGGGTTCTATGCCGAGTGGGTGGAGTCTCCTCTCTCTCTACTTCATGTTTTGCTATCTGGCTCTACTCTCTCTGGTCTTCCCCCTATTCTTAGACAGGCTCTTCTGGTCTGGCGATTGGCGCACACCTTTTTTGACTGGCAAGACATTGATACTGATACACCCCTGTGGTTTAATGCCTCTTATAGGGAGCTACTGCCCCTATCCTCGGATACTTTATGGCGGCGGATGGGAGTTACAACATTTGCTCAGCTTTATGATAATGGTATTCTTAAATCATTTGAGCGGCTACGTGGCGACTATGCTGTTGCTAATACTGCTTTTTTTTCACTACCTCCAGCTGCGTCATGCACTGCAGGCGCAGCTGGGTACGGCCCCCTTAACTATATCGGTGTCTCCAGTCAAGAAATTGCTCCTTTCGTTGGGGTCCAGGGGACACATATCTCTGATTTATGCCGCATTGAATGTGCAGGTTAATTCTCATCTGTTTGACCCGTGGAAACTAAATGGGAAGGTAATATTGGCGATCTCTCCAATGAACAATGGATACAGATTTTGGGATCCATTCGTTATACCACCCCGTGTGTTCGATATCAGCAGGTATATTTTTATACCTTCCATAGAACATATCGTACCCCAGTAATGTTGTATAGTGCACATCTTCGCTCTGATACCTGCTGTCCGAAGTGCAATGGGGAGGGTGCTGACTTTTGGCACATATTATGGTCATGCCCAAGGATGGCACCATTTTGGGCTGCAGTTTGGAATGATATTGTCCTTACAGAACCATCTTTGCCAGTAATGAACTCTAGATTGTGCCTGTTCGGGTTAGACCTTGAAGAGACGCATTCTCTGGTCATATATCATTATGTACTATGCTTAACCACTCTGGAAAAAGTCTTGATAGCCAGAAAATGGTTCTCCCCTGAATTACCCAATATATCTCATTGGCGGGCTCTGGTCAACGAGGTTTCTGGCCATGAACGAGCAATGTTTAGATCTAGTGACATGCTGGTTAAATGCTCTAATAAATGGGATAGATGGAATACGTCAGCCCTTGGAGTGGGTGGGACGTGATGGAAAGGGGAAGGTATCCTGTGTAATGTATACTGTAGCTAATACGGAATGTGATATTATGCCTGTTTGCTCTGAGGCGATGCGGGAAGCATGGATGCTTTAGAAATGACTCCATATTGTTGTATTGACTATATATATGCGATATGTTGCCTGCTACATGTCATATCTTGTTTAACAGATATACTGTAAATCCAATATCATTGATGTTTTTGATATACTATTTTTTGTACTTGACCTGTTTGTTGAGCTAGGTTTAGCTGCTGTATGTTTTTTTTTGTTTGTATATGTAAAACACTATCAATAAAAAAGTACTGAATTAAAAAAAACCCCATCACTTAAACCATACCTAAAGGAGGTTATCAATGAGGAGACTGGCGATAATGTGGAGTCACTATGGGTTGAAATCTCAAGTGGGGGAATTGATGCAAAAAAAATAGTCATAGGCACGTGCTACAAACAACTGGATATTAGCATACACGAGGAAGAACTATTGCAGCAAATCAAAACGGCTTCGGGATTGGGGGACATCCTTGTGAGTAGGGATTTTAATTACCCAGATATAAACTGGAGTAACGATTCATGTGCTAAAGCGAGGGGCAGCAGGTTTTTAAATATGTTTAGGGATCACTACTTGTCTCAATTAGTTGAGGACCCAACTAATAATGTGGATATTATATCAAACACTAAAGTTGGGGAGACTTTGGGTAACAGTGATCACTATATGATCACATGCGACATCAGTTTCAGGAAACATAGCTACAGGGGTTCCACCAAAACTTTTAACTTTAGGAAGGCTAATTTCAGTATGCTTAGATGTGCACTTAACGACATAGAGTGGGAGGTTCTGTTTAATAACAAGAACACTTCGGAAATGTTGGATGTTTTAAAAGGGTTGCTGGATAGCAATATTCATAACTTGGGAGGTCATTCCGAGTTGTTCGCTCGCAAGGCGATTTTAGCAGAGTTGCTCACGCTAAGCCGCCGCCTACTGGGAGTGAATCTTAGCATCTTAAAATTGCGAACGAAGTAATCGCAATATTGCGATTACACACCTCGTAGCAGTTTCTGAGTAGCTTCAGACTTACTCGGCATCTGCGATCAGTTCAGTGCTTGTCGTTCCTGGTTTGACGTCACAAACACACCCAGCGTTCGCCCAGACACTCCTCCGTTTCTCCGGCCACTCCTGCGTTTTTTCCGGAAACGGTAGCGTTTTTTCCCACACGCCCATAAAACGGCCTGTTTCCGCCCAGTAACACCCATTTCCTGTCAATCACATTACGATCGCCAGACCGATGAAAAAGCCGTGAGTAAAATTACTAAGTGCATAGCAAATTTACTTGGCGCAGTCGCAGTGCGGACATTGCGCATGCGCTTAAGCGGAAAATCGCTGCGATGCGAAGATTTTTACCGAGCGAACAACTCGGAATGAGGGCCTTTATTCCCATGGGCAGTAAACACAGAAGTATTAAACTCAAACCGATGTGGCTTAACAAGAAGGTTAAGACAGAAATGGAAAAAAAAGCGGGCATTCAAAGCATTTAAATCTAATGGAAAGGAGGGGTCTTTCAAGTATTACAAGGAGTGTAATAAGAAATGCAAAAAAGCAATAAGAGCAGCTAAAATGGAAAATGAAAAGCAAATCGCTATAGAGAGTTAAACCGATCCAAAAAAGTTTTTTAAACACATAAACGTTAAAAGGTTAAAAAAGGAGTATATAGGTCGATTAAAAGATGAATTAGGAGAATTGATAAATGATGAAATAAAAGCGGAAATACTGAACAAATTCTTTTCATCAGTACTTACCAGTGAAGAACTGATGGTGGGAGTAGAGCATAACAATTGTGACAGTAATGATTCATGGTTAGATACTTGTTTAAGCGAAGAAGTAGTCCGGGAGAGACTAAGCAAAATTAAGATTAATAAATCACCTGGTCCTGATTTCACCTGAGGGTTCTTATGGAGCTTAGTTCACAACTAGCACGACCCCTATACTTGATTTTCAATAGCTTAATTAGATCAGGCATGGTACCGAAGAATTGGCGTATAGCTGAGGTAGTGTCATTATTTAAAAAGGGATCCAAAAATCTTCCGGGAAACTACAGACCAGTTAGTTTAACATCTATAGTGGGGAAAATATTGGAAGGAATTCTAAGGGACGTCATACAGGAGTATCTAAAGTCCGCTAGGATTATTAGCAAGAACCAGCATGGGTTTGTGAGGGACAGGTCATGTCAGACTAACTTAATTAGCTTCTACGAGGATGTGAGCAATAATCTTGATCAAGGAAAAGCAGTGGATGTGGTCTTCCTAGATTTTGCAAAAGCCTTCGATACAGTTCCTCACAGGAGACTGATGATCAAAGTAAAGGAGATTGGCCTAGGAAAAACTATTTGCACATGGATAAGCAGATGGTTGGATAGCAGGGTACAGCGAGTAGTGGTCAACGGGAAGTCCTCAACCTGGTCCCCAGTAGTCAGCGGAATACCACAAGGGTCCGTACTCGGAGCACTACTGTTCAACATATTTATCAATGACCTAGAAATAGGCCTGGAAAGCACAGTGTCAATCTTTGCAGATGATACTAAACTGTGTAAGGTAATTCATTCAGAATTGGATGTGGAGTCCTTGCAGAATGATCTATCTAAACTTGAACTCTGGGTGTCTAAATGGAAAATGAGGTTCAATACAGACAAATGCAAGGTTATGCATTTTGGGATTAAAAACAAACTTGCATCCTACATATTAAATGGGGAACGCCTAGGGGAAACAGAGTTGGAAAAAGATTTGGGGGTATTCATTGAGAATAGGCTTAATAACCGTACACAATGTCAAAACGCAGTAAAGAAGGCAAGTAAGGTGCTAGCGTGCATAAAAAGGGGAATTGAGACAAGGGACTCGGATGTAATCATGCCGCTGTATAAGGCATTGGTACGTCCGCACCTGGAATATTGTGTTCAGTTTTGGGCACCATTGTATAAAAAAGACATCAGTGAACTCGAAAGTGTTCAAAGGCGAGCTACTAAATTGATTAAAGGCCTAGAAGGACTGGACTATAAAGAAAGACTTACTAGGCTGAATATGTATACACTAGAAAAGGGGGCCTAAGAGGAGATATTATTAATATCTTCAAATATGTAAAGGGACATCACAAAGAGTTATCAGAGGAATTATTTATTAAAAGAACACAGTTTAGGACACGTGGGCACTCGCTGCGACTGGAGGAGAGAAAGTTCCGAACGCAACGGAGGAAAGGGTTCTTCACTGTTAGGGCAATCAGGATGTGGAATTCCCTGCCAGGGAAGGTGGTAATGGCGGACTCTGTAAATGGATTTAAAAAAGGAATGGATACATTTCTGAATGAAAAAGCTATCCAAGGTTATAATACTTAAAATATCAACGTGGTTAATCCGGGGGTAACATGAGTTATAGTAGCTAACTAGTCATAAATCATTATTTAGCAAGTATGTAGAATCATCACAACTTAAAACAGGTTGAACACGATGGGCAATTTGCCTCTATTCAACCTCAAATACTATGTTACTATGTTACCCACACAAATTTTTTAACTTGCAATCCTGTGAGGAGACCTGGAAAACATGAACTAATGGGGATACTTGAGAACCGAGGTTGAGAATCACTGGTGTGCATTAGCGGCTCTCCCCCTTGTTATACACCCCTGTACCAGTTTCCTGTGTATCCCAGAGTGCCTGGATGAGCTGTGTGTCCTTGCTGCTGCTGCTGTAGGCAGAGGAAGGCGCCAAAATGCAGCTGGTCCCGCTGAGTAAGCTCCGCCGCCTGTAATGGCACTGGAGCTACATAGAATCTTTATACTGGCAAAGTCTCCATACACTGTGCAAACATCACAATTGCGGTGCATATGCAAGCGCAGTTCTGACCTGATCGCAGTGAAAAATCCTAGCGTTGCGATCAGGTCGGAATGACCTCCAGTATACCCAAAATAATAAAATTTGAAAGAAACTGAAGAAAAATCCTCTGGAGCTCCCAGAGTGTGCATCCTCTTCTGAGGGCAGTTTTTTCTAAACTGCCTGTGGGAGGGGGCATAGAGGAGAGGAGCCA
This sequence comes from Pseudophryne corroboree, assembly GCF_028390025.1. Classification (NCBI taxonomy): domain Eukaryota; kingdom Metazoa; phylum Chordata; class Amphibia; order Anura; family Myobatrachidae; genus Pseudophryne; species Pseudophryne corroboree. The sequence continues at coordinate 645,098,531 of NC_086447.1, read as the reverse complement.
GCACACCCAGTTGAAGAAATTTAAAGTGCACCGGCTCCTTTGGTCCCCTTCTATACCCCATCGTAAGTGAACCACAGTATCCCTTATGGATGCCAGAGAAATACTGAAACAAACATGAACAGTACTTTGCAAATAAAATTAGATTTATGGAAGAACTTACCGTTAAATATCTTTCTGCGAGGAACACTGAGCTCCACAAGAATTAACATTGGGGTGTAGAGTAAGATCTTGATCCGAGGCACCAACAGGCTCAAAGCTTTGACTGTTCCCAAGATGCACAGTGCCGCCTCCTCTATTACCTCACCTCCGTGCACAGGAGCTCAGTTTCGTTAACCAGCCCAATGCAGTAGCAGGTACCAGAGACGACAATCGCTCGTAGCCAATTACACCACACACTCACTACAGGAGAGGGTGTCAGCGGCTAATGCCATACCAACCCAAAGAAGCTAAGTGCGTCAGGGTGGGTGCCTTGTGTACCTCGCAGAAAGAGATTTAACAACGGTAAGTTCTTACTATAAATCTCGCTTTCTGCTGCTGGGTACACTGGGCTCCACAAGGATTAACATCGGGGATGTCCTAAAGCAGTTCCTTATGGGAGGGAACGCACTGTAGCAGGCACAAAAAACTCGGCGTCCAAAGGAAGCATCCTGGGAGGTGGAAATATAGAAGGCATAGAACCTTATGTTCACTGAGACCACGTAGCCGCCTTGCACAATTGTTCAAGGGTCACACCACGGTGGGCCGTCCAAAAAAGTCCAAACGACCGAGTAGAATGGGCTTTGATGGTAGCAGGAGTTGGACGACCAGCCTGTACATAAGCATGTCCAATTACCATTCTAATCCATCTGGCCAGGGTCTGCTTGGAAGCAGGCCAGCCACGTTTGTGAAAAACAAACAGTACGAAAAGAGAATCAGATTTTATAATGGAGGACGGTCTCTTCACCTAGATACGGAGAGCCCGTACCACATCCAAAGACCGCTCTTCGGAAGACAACTCAGGAGAATTAAAGGCCAGAACCACAATCTCCTGGTTAAGGTGGAAGGAAGACACCACCTTGGGTAAATAACCTGGCCGCGTTCTAAGAACCGACTGGTCACGGTGAAAAATCAAATGGGGAGACTTACAGGATAAGGCACCTAAGTCCGAGACCCTTCTAGCTGAAGCAATAACCAGCAAAAACTGCACCTTAAGGGAAAGCCACTTAAGGTCAGCAGATGCAAGAGGTTCAAATGGAGACTCTTGTAAGGCCTCCAGTACCACCGACAGATCCCAAAGGGCCACAGGAGGAACATATGGAGGCTGAATCCGCAATACGACCTGAGTGAATGTATGAACATCAGGTAGGGCAGCAACCTTTCTCTGAAACCAAACCAACAAGGCAGAAATGTGAACCTTGAGGGAGGCCAGACGAAGGCCTAAGACCAGGCCCTGTTGTAGGAAGGCCAACAGTTTGTGCTAAACTTGAAAACATCATGATTGTGAGACGCACACCAAGTAAAGTAAGCATTCCAGACCCTATGGTAAATCCGAACAGAAGCTGGCTTACGGGCCATCCTCATAGTTTGAACGACCGCCGCAGAAAAACCCTTGGCCCTCAGGACGGAAGCTTCAAGAGCCACGCCGTCAAAGCTAGACGGGCCAAGTCCTGGTAAACACAAGGGCCCTGAACGAGAAGGCCTGGTCGTTGTGGAAGTAGAAGTGGACGATCTAGCGAGAGGCCCTGTAGATCGGAGAACCAGTGACACCTGGGCCACGCTAGAGCGATCAGAAGTAGGTTTCCTCCTTCTTGCTTGAACTTCCGTATTACTCTGGGCAGGAGTGACACCGGAGGGAACACATATGGCAGCCGAAAGTTCCATGGGATTGACAGAGCATCCACGAATGCTGCTTGAGGATCCCTTGCTCCAAAGACCGGAACCTTGTGATTGTGTCGAGACGCCATCAGGTTCACATCTGGAAGGCCCCACATGTCCACGAGAAGTTGAAACACCTTAAACACCTCTGGATGAAGGCTCCACTCTCCGGCGTGTACGTCCTGACGACTGAGAAAGTCCGCTTCCAAGTTTAGGACCCCCGGAATAAACACTGCGGATATGGCCGGCAGATGGCGTTCTGCCCACTGAAGAATCCGTGACACTTCCCTCATCGCCGTGCGGCTTCGAGTGCCGCCTTGATGATTGATGTACGCCACCGTGGTGGCGTTGTCCGATTGTACTTGAACAGGTCTGTTCTGTATTAAATGCTGGGCCAGGGTTAATGCATTGAACACTGCCCGCAGTTCCAGAATGTTTATCGGGAGTAGAGACTCCTCCTCGGTCCACCGACCCTGAAGAGAGTGTTGTTCCAACACCGTGCCCCAACCTCTCAGACTGGCATCCGTCGTCAGTTGGACCAAGTTGGATATCCGGAAGGGACGGCCCCTGCTCAATCGTTGGTCCTGGAGCCACCATCCCAGTGACAGGCGGACCTCCGGAGATAGGGAGATCATGTGAGATCTGATCCGGTGAGGCAGGCCGTCCCACTTGGTCAGAATTAACTTCTGTAGAGGGCGAGAATGGAATTGAGCATACTCCACCATGTCGAAAGCCAACACCATGAGACCTAGCACTTTCATTGCCGAATGTATCGACACATGCGGACGAGATAGGAGGCATTGAATCCTGTCCTGAAGCTTCAGGACTTTCTCCCGAGACAAGAACAACTGCTGGTTGTGAGTGTCCAATAACGCTCCCAGATGTACCATGCTCCGAGCGGGAATCAGGGAGGATTTCTTCCAGTTCATTAGTCACCCGTGGGCTTTCATGAACTGGACCGTCAGATCTAGATGACACAGGAGAAGTTCTGGGGAATTTGCCAGGATCAACAAATCGGCCAAGTACGGTAGGATCCTGACCCCTTGACAGCGGAGTGTAGCCGTCATCACCGCCATTACTTTGGTGAAAACTCTGGGTGCCGTTGTCAAACCAAAGGGTAACGCCCGAAATTGGTAATGAAGGTTGCCCACCGCAAACCTCAGGTACTACTGATGAGACACTGCAAAGGGAATATGCAAGTAGGCATCCTGTATGTCCAGGGAGACTACTGTATATAGTCCACAGGCTCCATGGCCAGAACAATAGAGCGCAGAGTTTCCATACGAAACTTGGAGAGCCGCACATACTTGTTCAAGGATTTCAGATTGAGAATGGGCCGCGAGGACCCGTACGGTTTCAGGACTAGAAACAGCGGTGAATAGTACCCCTTGCCTCTCTGAGCCAGAGGCACCTGTACTACCACTCCTGTGGTCAGGAAGGAATGTACCACCGAATGCAGAGTGTTTGCCTTTGCCGAGTCCAGAGGAACATCTGTCAGGCAAAATTGATGAGGGGGATGATTCTTGAAGGGTACGGCGTAACCTCGGGTGACGACTTCCCTTACCCAGGCATCGGAAGTGGTCTTCAACCATTCCTGGGCAAATCCTAGAAGTTGGCCCCCCACCCTGGGATTCCCCAGAGGGAGGCCCGCTCAGTCATGCGGCAGGCTTGTCAGTTTTTGAAGCAGGCCGACGGGCAGCCCTGGCCCGCTTCAGTCTGGGCTTGGCGGGTCTGGAAGCACGAGCTTGCTTTGGGTACGCCTGACCTTTTGCTTTACCTGGAGGATGAAAGGGCTGAGGGAAAGTACTTTTAGCCTTCTGCGTGGAAGGAGCCGTACTAGGTAGGCAAGCTGTTTTAGCAGTAGCCAGATCAGCCACAATCTTATTGAGGTCTTCTCCAAAGAGAATGTCTCCCTTGAAAGGAAGCACCTCCAGGGTTTTCTTGTAATCCATATCCACCGACCAGGAACTCAACTAAAGGATACGTCTGGCCAAGACGGACATAGTATCAGCCTTGGCCGCCAGCACTCCAGCATCGGAGGCCACCTCCTTAAGGTACAGAGAAGCCGTGGCAATATATGAGAGACACTGTCGAGCATGCTCAGATGCGTTGGAAGGATAGCGACCCAACAGTCTCTTATGCGGTGTCAATTTCGTACCCGGATTTTCCCAGGATTCCTGATGTATGTCAGCCAGGTGTTTAGAATGAGGTAAAACTTGTTTAATCATCTTCTTACGTTTAAATCTGTCTGGATTTTTAGAGACAGCCGCAGGCTCAGGTTCATCAGAGACCTGAAGAATGAGCCTGATAGCCTCAATCAAATCAGGGACATCCACCATTGACTTCCCTTCCCCATCAGAAGCATCTGAGTCAGTGTCTGTGGGGTCAGTATATTCACCATCCTCCTCAGAGGATGTGTCCGGAAGAGCAGTGGATTGTGAGGAAGCAGCGGCCCATTTAGAAGACGACTTAGTTTTAGGTGGGTGAGAGTGAGATTTAGATTTAGTCAGTAACCGGTTCAAGTGCTGTAACTGAGTTGAGATTTGATCCGCCCATGGCGGATTAACTGCGGTGACACAGGTGGTCCCACAGGGGGCGTCAGTTTAGTTATTAGCGTATTTAACAGCGTGGAAAAGGTAGCCCAAGGTGGGTCATTTGTTACCCTCAGTGCAACAGACCCACTGGGGGGTAAGGAACCACCTGAACCTGAACTCTCTGCTGCCATATTTTCCTCCAAAATGTCTGCAGCATCACCACCACGCAATGTGGGAGAATCTCCAACTCCGTTGCCTCATGTAGCTGACATAATAATAAGCACAATATTGGGCAACCTGGTACAATCTTAGTAGCGATATACCTAGCAAGAACTCCCAGTGTAGTGTGACTTTCCTGTCAGCACAAATCAGGAATCCAAGAAATATATATATATATATATGCAAGATATTCGGGCAGCACACCTTTCTATTGATTAAGATGCCGGTGCCAGCTTCAGATCCTCCCCGGCAAGGAGTTCAATACAACAACGATTGTGCGTTGTTATATATATATATAAAAATAGAAAGAGACTATAAATCACAAAGAAAAATACACAGCAAGTATGCGGCCACGTGATCCCGGAGGTCAGCGGTGAGTGTGTGTGACTAACAGAAGGACACCGGAGCCTCCGTTGTAGTTACCCGGCAACCAGGGCGCGGGAGTATACAGCGCCGCTGGGGGAGTGATGGAGCTGCAGCAAACGATGTCTATTTGACATACATAAAAGCTGCAGCCCTTGAAGTCTTCAAAAGTTCTTTTCTTCTGAAATGTTGATTGCTTGCTTACTGCATGGCACCAACTTACAAACTGAGCTAATGTGCACGAAGGCGGGGTTATAAAGGAGGCGGCGCTGTGCATCTTGGGAACAGTCAAAGCTTTGAGCCTGTTGGTGCCTCGGATTAAGATCCTATTCTACACCCGATGTTAATCCTTGAGGAGCCCAGTGTACCCCGCAGCAGAAATAATTATTAATAAAAAACTTTACACATTACAGTTCAATTAAAAGTCCGATTAAACTGAAGTACAAAAAATTATATAGTGCAATCACATAATTAAATACCCCCCCCCCCCCCACACACACACAGGCACACATATTGGGGGTACATTTTGTATTTCCTGAGTGTGTCAACGCTAGCAATGGCATCTGAACTGGCCCCCCCACAGCTCGATCTACCCCCGGTTTATTTGATTTTTGTACCCAGCCCTATAGAGCTGCAACAAGAATCCACTAGTCTGGTGGTACCATAAGTGCGGCATAGAGCCGCACTTGCTCGCACCCACGAGTTAATTGTGGGTAATTGGACTGACCACTGGGGTAGAAATGATGAGCAGCAGAGATCTGCCTTTAACTGACAACCTAAAAAGATAGAATGGGATGTAGTGGCTACTTCGACAATCATAGTTAGACAACTCAAGATGTCGAACCCGGGATGCCAAAATATTAATAATGTGATTTAAAGCATTGTACTAGTGTCATCTGTAAAACTTCAAACATGATGCTTTACACCCAGTGGGGCAGATGTATTACCCTGGAGAAGGCATAAAGAAGTGATAAGCTCAAGGTGATAACGCAGCAGTCAATCATTACGGATTTGAAAAATGACTGTTAGGAGCTGATTGGTTGGTGTGTTATCACCTTGCACTTATCACTGTTTTATCACTTCTTTATCACTTCGCCTGTCTTAATACATCTGCCCCAATGAGTCCTATAAGTTGGGTGTAACTCACATGTAAACACGTAAATGAAATGATATGAAAACTTATCAATGATTAAATATGACTGGACTGCCATTATAAGGAGAGTTGTGTTTTCCTATGCACACCGAATTCGTTGTCTGTAGAATTACGTAAGGAAATCATCTTTTTGGGCTTTAATGGATTACACATAATGCAATACACTAAGGTGCATAACAAAGAAATCTACAATGTGAAACATTAATAAATAAAAATGCATACTAGATTTTCCAGACTACTGAAGGAGTGTCATTGGGTTGTAGCATGTAAATTCCGAGAGGGTGTGTTAGCGAATTACGGGCTATGCAGTATTCACTACACGAGTTATGGGGGTAATTCCAAGTTGATCGCAGCAGGAAATTTTTTAGCAATTGGGCAAAACCATGTGCACTGCAGGGGGGGCAGATATAATATGTGCAGAGACAGTTAGATTTGGGTGGGTTATTTTGTTTCTGTGCATGGTAAATACTGGTTGCTTTATTTTTACACTGCAAATTAGATTGCAGATTGAACACACCCCACCCAAATCTAACTCTCTCTGCACATGTTATATCTGCCTCCCCTGCAGTGCACATGGTTTTGCCCAACTGCTATCAAAATTCCTGCTGCGATCAACTTGGAATTACCCCCTATGTGTACTCATCATTACGTCTGTTTGATACGTATGGTATGTTTTGCAAAAAGACATCTGGTGCAAGTGTGCACTAATAATGACAGGTATGACATAAAGCATACTGACAGGGATGGCCAGAGATGCACACAGCATATGAGCAAATATACATGTACTGCTGAGTTGCATACAACTGTATATCAGCTCTTTTGATGTATTACTGGCATCTGCTCAAGCATTGTCTTGTTCATGCACTATATGGTTAACTAAAGTCAAATGAGTTCAGAAAATGCTTAAACTAACCAATGCTTTAGCATAGCTAACTAGTGTCCTGAGTTGGCCATGCCCCCCCCGAGCACATGACATCATGTGGAAGGGGTGAAGTGGCCAGCACTGGAAAGCACAGAACTGCGCAAAGCACTTTTAGGATGCTCTGGGGGTGCTGTATCACACTGCAGTTTGCATGTCTGGAGTGTCTAAAAGGATGCTTCTGTGGTGCTGCAGCAGCAATTCTGGCTGCAGCGTGCCGTTCCAAATGCGACTTATTCGCATCGCTATGCGAATAAGACACACAAGCAGCTTTTGCTGATTAAAATCATTTACAGCATGCCTATATTCTGTGTGTGGCTGCAGCTGGATCTGTATATGAAGTGTATTGTGTTTTCCTAGAAAACACGGTCACGTAGCATTTCGTATGCAGATACAGGAGCGGTTACACAAAGACTATAGGCATGCCACATATTTTAATCAGCAGAGTCTGCTTGTTCTTCTTTTTCACACAGCGATGCAAATAAGTCACAGTTTGGCAAAAAAGATGCCCGGCGCCAGCGGAGTTGCACAGGACCTGTCACTTCACTCACGTTTGGCATCTCCTGCTGCGTGGCCTACTGATGGAAGATGTATGAGGACCAGGGACGTGCGGTGAGGTAAATGGCTGAGGAGGCACTGGCTAGTACCAGAGTCAGATTTACACACAATATATGAGCCAAATGGTACATGTGGGCATTATACAAAGGTGCAGCAGTATTATACTGCTGGACATTTGGTGAGTTTTTATCAGAGAGGTGCGGATACGGTAGACCGGCTACAGACTTTTACTCCAGAGTTTTGACTATAAAAATAATTAGAATAATACAAAGATATTTCTAAAATATTCTTTGTATTTTTCATATACTTATACAGTCTAAATGTTAGTATGACAGGAAAGGCTCTGCCTCCCCTGCCTCATCCCGCTGCACATCACTGATGAAGACACATCTGTATTTAGGCTAGAAAATACCTCTACAAGGATATTGTAGTTCCAGTCTCCCCATATATTACTAACCTGCCTTCTTTTTGTAAGTGGGACTTACGGCAGCTTGGTTCAAAATAATATCTTCAAAGTACGCCCTCCTGTCCTCATTGCTGGGCAGCTGAACATGAAAAACATTGCCATGGTCATCAGGAAACAGCTCTTGTAGCTAAGGGGAGAATCAGTTTGATGTTATCATTAGTCTAATTATCATGAAGTTGCATAAATAGAAATTGTGAAAAACAAAACATCTAATAGTGATTTATATAGCTCACACATATTCTGTAGCACTCTACAGTGAATATTTAATTCATATCACTATAGAAGAAACAAATCAAACAAATAATAATACAAAATTGTACCTGCGTGCTGTTATATGCTGGAAGGACCACTAAGTGTATGACGATGTGGAATGGACGGGCATATATACAATATAGGCAAAGGGTGAACCATTAATTCTTTACTGCTCATTTTAAGGATGCTTATCAATCCCAATAAATATATAACAGGAATTTGGTACTTACCGGTACATCCATTTCTCCGATTCCACAGGGGACACTGGAGGATCAGTACGGTGGGGTATAGATGGTGGTCAAGTGGAGCCGGGGCACTTTAAATTCTTTAGAATTGTGACTGGCTCCTCCCCTCTATGCCTCCCTTACAGACCAGTTTGAAAACTGAGTCCAAGAGGAGAAGGTTCGAAACAGGTGACAGAGGAGGAGGAGAAGAAAAACAAACATAGAACAAGAGTAAAACATAACAAGAAACAACAGTCATTGTCACCAATCAACAGGTAAATAACTTTACTGAAAAAAACCTCCTAACCTCCTAAGGGCATCCAGTGACCCCTGTGGAATCGGGGAAATGGATTTACCGGTTAATACCAAAATCCCGGTTTCTCCTCCTTCCACTAGGTGACACTGGAGTATCTGTACGGTGGGGATGTCCCAGAGCTCCCTTCACGGGCGGGAAAGCGCTGAGAGTCCTGTAGCAACGTTCGGCCAAACAGAGAAACAAAAGATGCAAAAGTATCAAATTTGTAGAATTTGATAAACGTATGTTTCCCCGACCAAGTTGCCGCTCTACACAACTGCGTCAAATAAACACCTCTAGCAACTTCCCAGGAAGAGCTATCCGAAACTGAAATCGGTGGAGAAAGAGAAGCTGCAAGATAAGCTTGTCTAATGGTAAATCTGATCCAACGAGCCAAAGTCTGTTTTGAAGCTGGCCACCCAGGCTTGGCAGAATCATAGAGGACAAAAAGAGCATCAGTTTTGCGCAATGCCGCTGTTCTCTCCACGTAAATATGCAGGGCCCGCACAACATCCAGGGATTTCGAGAAAGGAGAATCACCTGAGAGAACCGGGACCATAATAGGTTGATTAATGTGGAACGTTGAAACGACCTTAGGTAAGAAAGACCTGTGAGTCTGAAGCTCCGCCCTGTCCTCATGAAATATTAAATATTTTGGCACGGAAGAGCTCCTAAATCAGAAACCCTTAGAGCCGAAGTCAGGGCCAGTAGTAAAACTACCTTCCGCATAAGAAATTTTAACTCCACCGATTCCAGAGGTTCAAATAAAGCCGTTTGCAAAAAGGTTAGAACCGTATCTAGATCCCAAGGAGCTGTAGAAGGGACAAACGGTGGCTTAAGGCGTATAATCCCCTGAAGGAAAGTCTGTACTTCAGGCAGCAAGGCCAATTCTCTCTGGAGAAAGGGCCGAGATATGAACCTTTAGAGACCCCACACTTAAACCTGCCGGAAAGCCTGCTTGGAGAAAAAGCGGAAGCCTGGCTAACTTAAAAGAAATAACAGAAAACTGATGCTGCTCACACCATAAGATGTAAACTTTCCAAATGCGGTAATAGTGCTTCCAGGAGTCTTTCTATTGCCTAGAGAAGGGATTTTTTATGGTCTGGAGAAACTGGCAAACCTGTTGTAAAAAATCTTGGAAGAGGTTTGAGCTGAAATTCGAGTTTGTAACCCTGGGCAATGATGTCTCTTACCCAGGCGTCTGTGCAGGTGTCTGACCAAACAGGATCCCCCAGGAGGGAGGGAAGCCCGTCATGCGGTGGGTTTAGTGGCAAGTTTAGTGTCCGGCTGCAAGGCTGCTGTGGTTGCCACGCAAGCACGTTCTCTGTTATCTCTGAAAGAGGTGGATGCTCCTCTGGCACGTCCTCTGAACTTTGACGGAACTAGAAAGGTGTCAGGCTCCGGAGCCTTACCTCCGGCGGGTGCTCCCGTGGGTTACCGTCCCCCTGGTTGGCGCGGCTGCAGCGGCAGGGAGCTGCTGGCGGCGGGTCCTCCTGGACGGATGTATGTGGTTGCCAAGGGCCGGGGGCCTGGATCGCTGCGGTAAGGTCCTCTGGTGGTGACACAGTATAGTGTGTCAGAGACAGAAGCTGGCTAAAGCTGTGTTCTAACAGCTAAGTATGTCTCCTGTGCTGGGGGCAACCATGTTGGAGACCAGAGTATAACCAATGAAGTTCCCAATCTGTGTCCAGCCAATCTTGCGTGTTCTCCCCTTACAAAAGGGGGCTGGCTCAGAGGGAGAGTGTCAGTGCTTCAAGTTGCCTCCTTGTGAAAGGTTCCCCAGCTCTGTGCTCCCAGGTTACTTCTGGTTCCCTGGTCCTGGTTGCTCTCATCTATCGGTTACCTAAATGCTGCTGCAGTCCTGTTGTCTTAGTCCGTTGCCACTCGTGGAAGCGCTCACGGGGTCCTAGGTCGTAGAGAAGCTCCAGGTGCTAACGGCAGTTCCCGCAGACGTCTTAATTTCTTCAAAGTCCAAGTTCTTCAGTCTCGTCTTTCAATCACAAACACAGTCTTCATTTCTTCAAAGTCCAAGTTCTTCAGCCTCATCTTTCAATCACAAACCACAGTCTTCATTTCTTCAAAGTCCAAGTTCTTCAACCTCATCTTTCAATCACAAACCACGTCTTCATTTCAAGTCCAAGAACTTCAGCCTCGTCTTTTAATCATAAAACACAGCCTTCAGTTCTTCTTTACCGGAGTTCATCAGCTTCACTCTTCAAGTCATTTAACCATAGACTCTAATTCTTTCAGTTTCTTCTATTTCTCCAATATTCGTGTACAGCCTGATTATTCATTAAAACTACAGTTATCTTCCTATGAAGTCCTCCTTTTCTTTACGCCCTCCGGCCAACGTAAACACTTAGTTTGGCTTTCATCCCATGAGGAGGAATTACATTCAGCCACCTCGTTTACTCTCCTCACAGGTAGCTGTCCCTTCAGCCAAAACTCGGCTGTCGGAACCCCAACTTACGCCGAGCTTGACTAAAGGTCCAGAAGGACGGGCCAGATAAAGTCTTCCCAGGAATTGGAGCTGCGGAAGGAAGATACGTCGACTTACCTCCCGTGGCTTTGGATATCAGAGTATCCAGTTCTTAACCAAACAGGAACTCACCATTAAACGGTATGGCCTCTACCGCCTTCTTGGATTCTGCATCCGCATGCCATTGTCTGAGCCAGAGCGCTCTGTGTGCAGAAATCAACAACGCTGATATCCTGGATCCAATGGTACCTGCATCCTTGGACGCTTCCAACAAGTACATAGCAGATTCTCTGTTATGTTCTGCCAGAGTAATTAATTGATCTGTAGAGAGACCTGACTGTAAACCTGCCACCAATTGTTCTGCCCAGGCCTCTATAGCCTTATTTACCCAAAGACCCGCCAAGGTAGGGTGAAGAAGAACCCCTGCCTTAAATACACTGCTCAAAAAAATAAAGGGAACACTTAAACAACACAATGTAACGCCAAGTCAATCACACTACTGTTAAATCAAACTGTCCACTTAGGAAACAACACTGATTGACAATCAATTTCACATGCTGTTGTGCAAATGGAATAGACAACAGGTGGAAATTATAGGCAATTAGCAAGACACCCCCAATAAAGGAGTTGTTCTGCAGGTGGTGACCACAGACCACTTCTCAGCTCCTATGCTTTCTGGCTGATGTTTTGGTCACTTTTGAAAGCTGGCGGTGCTTTCACTCTAGTGATAGCATGAGACGGAGTCTACAACCCACACAAGTGGCTCAGGTAGTGCAGCTCATCCAGGATGGCACATCAATGTGAGCTGTGGCAAGAAGGTTTGATGTGTCTGTCAGCGTAGTGTCCAGAGCATGGAGGCGCTACCAGGAGACAGGCCAGTACATCAGGGGACGTGGAGGAGGCCGTAGGAGGGCAACAACCCAGCAGCAGGACCGCTACCTCCGCCTTTGTGCAAGGAGGAACAGGAGGAGAACTGCCAGAGCCCTGCAAAATGACCTCCAGCAAGCCACAAATGTGCATGTGTCTACTCAAACGATCAGAAACAGACTCCATGAGGGTGGTATGAGGGCCCGACGTCCACAGGTGGGGGTTGTGCTTACAGCCCAACACCGTGCAGGACGTTTGGCATTTGCCAGAGAACACCAAGATTGGCAAATTCGCCACTGGCGCTCTGTGCTCTTCACAGATGAAAACAGGTTCTCACTGAGCACGTGACAGACGTGACAGAGTCTGGAGACGACAAGGAGAACGTTCTGCTGCCTGCAACATCCTCCAGCATGACCGGTTTGGCAGTGGGTCAGTAATGCTGTGGGGTGGCATTTCTTTGGGGGGCCGCACAGCCCTCCATGTGCTCGCCAGAGGTAGCTTGACTGCCATTAGGTACCGAGATGAGATCCTCAGACCCCTTGTGAGACCATATGCTGGTGCGGTTGGCCCTGGGTTCCTCCTAATGCAAGACAATGCTAGACCTCATGTGGCTGGAGTGTGTCAGCAGTTCCTGCAAGACGAAGGCACATTGATGCTATGGACTGGCCCGCCCGTTACCCAGACCTGAATCCAATTGAGCACATCTGGGACATCATGTCTCGCTCCATCCACCAACGCCACGTTGCACCACAGACTGTCCAGGAGTTGGCGGATGCTTTAGTCCAGGTCTGGGAGGAGATCCTTCAGGAGACCATCCGCCACCTCATCAGGAGCATGCCCTGGCGTTGTAGGGAGGTCATATAGGCACGTGGAGGCCACACACACTACTGAGCCTCATTTTGACTTGTTTTAAGGACATTACATCAAAGTTGGATCAGCCTGTAGTGTGTTTTTCCACTTTAATTTTGAGTGTGACTCCAAATCCAGACCTCCATGGGTTAATAAATTTAATTTCCATTGATAATTTTTGTGTGATTTTGTTGTCAGCACATTCAACTATGTAAAGAACAAAGTATTTAATAAGAATAATTCATTCATTCAGATCTAGGATGTGTTATTTTAGTGTTTCCTTTATTTTTTTGAGCAGTGTAGATGGACTTCAAAGTATTTTCTAACCTGCGATCTGCCTGTTCCTTTAAGGAAGTAGCACTAGCTACCGGCAGGATCGTCTTTTTGGACAATCTAGAGAGGGAAGGATCTACCAGTGGAGGGTTCTCCCACTTAACTCTATTTTCCTCCGGAAGAGGATAAGCAAGTAAAAGTGTGCGTGTAACCTGAAATTTTCTATCAGGATTTTTCTACACTAATGCAAAATGATCATCTATTTCTGCAGAAACTGGGAAAGAAATAACATTCCTTTGTTTTTTTGTAAAAAAGGAAGGCTGAGGTGGAGTGGGATCAGGATCTGTAACCTGTAAAACCGCACTGCCAGTATAAGTGCGTCTAAACCCTCTGATTCAATTTCTGTGTCATCCTGAATCAATTCAGTGTCTGAGTCTAAGACAACCTTTCCCTCCCCTAAAGGAGGCAAATGTTCAGTGTCTGAATCATCAGACTGTAAAATGGCAGGTAATTGTCTATTTCTTGAGACTGTCTGAGTAGAAAATGTGGTGGGGGACTTAGTCGCCCCTATAGTTCTCCATAGTTCTACTGACTTGGCTAAACTCTGAGCCCACTCTGCTTCAGGCAGAGAAGGCTGGTACCTGGATTCTTCTCTATCCTTATGAGAAGCAGCCAGCTCCACTGATAAATCAGACATGACCCCAGATAGTTGAACCAACCAAGTAGGTGTGGAATCCTGTAGAACTGCAGGATTGTCTGCTGGGCTTGGTGTCTCACAATTATCACAATATAAAGAAGTTTCATTTTGTTGTATAAACTTTGCAGAGCTTTTTTTACATCCATAAAGCTTCTGTGAAGCTTTAGAAGAAGTGCCTCTGCTGGTCATCTTGTCAGAGGCACTTCTTCTAAAGCTTCATCTGGTGCCTCTGCTGGTCATCTTGTCTGTAAACACCCACACAGTTACTAATGGTGATAGTTTGTGACATGGATAGTCAGTTTGATGAAATGAGTCCGCTCGCCACAAGGTTACTAAAAGGTAATAGTTTGTGACATGGATAGTAAATGCAGCAACAGTTGTACAAATGACACAAAAAAAGTGTCAACCTTTTGACCATGTCGACCTAATGCATGTCGACCATTAGTGGTTGACCTATTGACTGTAGACCTTTTTGTTGTAGATCTATAGACCGGATACCATGACGTTTGCCTTTCAGTCTGGGACTGGGAGGAGTCTAGTTATTGCAAAATACGCCCCATTTTTACGCGCTACGGGCAGTGAGGGACACGGATTTTAAAAGTAAGTGGATCCTGCAGGATGCGCTGTTTCTCGCTGACCGACGCCTGACTGCCAATACAAATCCCCAAGCCCAGCCTTGCCAGCCAATAGCCGCCGGCAGCTTTTCAACATCCAATCACCGCCGGCAGTGTCTCCCGATTCAAGTGCCGCCTGAGACGTCCCTCCTACCTACGCTGCCTCCAACCAATGGAATGTACTGGCAACCGGGGCCATTATGGTGATCAGAGGTATGGCAGGCGCCGGAGGGAGCCGAACTACGCTGCAACCAAGCAGCGTGACACAGTAGACTTCCGCCACGCTCACTCTGGCTGTGTCCTGTGTCTCTGAGGTTGCTGTAAGCGCCAGGACCTGCAGAGAGGAGGCACAGTGCGCTTCCTGTTACACTGCATCTTATTCCCCCAGAGTTCTTTCCACTCCTACTGGTGCTCCCATCCTGCCCCCTGCTACCAGTACTGCTCCCATCCTGCCTCCTGCTACCACCACTACTGCACCTATCCTGCCCCCTGCTACCACCACTGCTCCCATCCTGCACCCTACCACCACTACTGCACCCATCCTGCCCCCTGCTACCACTACTGCTCCCATCCTGCTCCCTACCACTACTGCTCCCATCCTGCCACCACCACTACTGCACTTATCCTGCCCCCTGCTACGACTACTGCTCCAATCCTGCCTCCTGCTATCACCACTACTGCACCTATCCTGCCCCCTGCTACCACTACTGCTCCCATCCAGCCTCCTGCTACCACCACTACTGCACTTATCCTGCCCCCTGCTACGACTACTGCTCCAATCCTGCCTCCTGCTACCACCACTACTGCACCTATCCTGCCCCCTGCTACCACTACTGCTCCCATCCACCCTCCTGCTACCACCACTACTGCACCTATCTTGCCCCCTGCTACCACTACTGCTCCCATCCTGCCCCCTGCCACTACTGCTCCCATCCTGCCCCCTACCACTACTGCTCCCATCCTGCCTCCTGCTACCACCACTACTACTGCACCTATCCTGCCCCTGCTCCCATCCTGCCCCCTGCTACCACCACTACTGCACCTATCCTGCCTCCTGCTACCACTACTGTGCCCATCCTGCCTCCTGCTACCACCACTACTGCACCTATCCTGCCCCCTGCTATTACCACTACTGCACCTATCCTGCCCCCTACCACTACTGCTCCCATCCTGCCCCCTACACCTACTGCACCCATCCTGCCTCCTGTTACCACCACTACTGCACCTATCCTTCCCCCGCTACAACTACTGCTCCCATCCTGCCCCCTACCACTGCTAGTGCTCCCATCCTGCCCCCTACCCCTACTAGTGCTCCCATCCTGCCCCCTGCTATGTCTACTGCTCCCACCCTGGCCCCTACCACTACTGCACCCATCCTGCCTCCTGCTACCACCACTACTGCACCTATCCTACCCCCTATCACTACTGCTCCCATCCTTCCCCCTACCACTACTGTTTTCATCCTGTCCCCGCCCTGCTACAACTACTGCTCCCATCCTGCCCCCTACTACCACTACTGCGCCCATCCTGCCTCCTGCTACCACCACTACTGCACCTCTGCTGCCCCCATTCTGCCCCCTACCACCACTACTGCACCCATCCTGACCCTTGCTACTACCACTACTGCACCTATCCTGCCCCCTACCACTACAGCTCCCATCTTGCCACCACCACTACTGTACCTATCCTGCCCCCTGCTACCACTACTGCTCCCATCCTGCCTCTTGCTACCACCACTACTACATCTATCCTTCCCCCGCTACAACTACTGCTCCCATCCTGCCCCTACCACTACTAGTGCTCCCATCCTGCCCCTTGCTACCTCTACTGCTCCCACCCTGCCCCTACTACTACTGCAGCCATTCTGCCCCCTGCTACCACCACTACTGCACCTATCCTGCCCCCTATCACTATTGCTCCCATCCTGCCCCCTACCACTACTGCTCCCATACTGCCTCCTGCTACCACCACTACTGCACCTATCCTGCCCCCTGCTCCCATCCTGCCCCCTACCACCACTTCTGCACCCATCCTGCCCCCTGCTACCACTACTGCACCCATCCTGCCTCCTGCTACCACTACTACTGCACCTATCCTGCCCCCTGCTACCACTACTGCTCCCATCCTGCCTCCTGCTACCACTACTACTGCACCTATCCTGCCCCCTGCTACCACTTCTGCACCCATCCTGCCCCCTGCTACCACTACTGCACCCATCCTGCCTCCTGCTACCACTACTACTGCACCTATCCTGCCCCCTGCTACCACTACTGCTCCCATCCTGCCTCCTGCTACCACCACTACTGCACCTATCCTGCCCCCTGCTCCCATCCTGCCCCCTACCACCACTTCTGCACCCATCCTGCCCCCTGCTACCACTACTGCACCCATCCTGCCTCCTGCTACCACTACTACTGCACCTATCCTGCCCCCTGCTACCACTACTGCTCCCATCCTGCCTCCTGCTACCACTACTACTGCACCTATCCTGCCCCCTGCTACCACTTCTGCACCCATCCTGCCCCCTGCTACCACTACTGCACCCATCCTGCCTCCTGCTACCACTACTACTGCACCTATCCTGCCCCCTGCTACCACTACTGCTCCCATCCTGCCTCCTGCTACCACCACTACTGCACCTATCTTGCCCCCTGCTCCCATTCTGCCACCACCACTACTGCACCCATCCTACCCCCTTCTACCACCACTACTGCACCCATCCTACTCCCCATTTACCCACACAGTTCCCATTATATACCCCCCATACTGACAAAATGCCCATAATATGCACACCCCAATACCCACACAGTGCTCAGTATTCACACCCCCACAGTGCACATCATACACACACCCCATACCCACACAGTGCTCATTATACACCCCCCAGAGCTCATAAAACCCTCTAAACCCACACATTGCCCAGTATACACCCCCCCCACAGTGACCATCATACGCATACACCATACCACACAGTGCCCATCATATGTACACCCCTATACCCACACAGTGCCCATTATACACCCCACACAGCTCTCATAACACTCTATACCCACACAGTGCTCATTATACACTCTTATAGTGCTAATACACACAACCCATACCCACACAGTGCTCATTTTACACGCCCCCCCACCCACCCTAGCATATGGGTACTCCATACTCACAGTGCCCAGCATACATCTCCCCATACACAGTGACCAGCATACATAAACTCCCATATCCATACACAGCGATCAGCATGCACAAAAGTAACCGCCACACCCACACAGTGCTCAGCATACACACAAACAATCCCCAAACCAACGCAGTGGCCAGCATACGCACACACCCAATACTCTGACAGTGCCCAGCATACGCACACACCTAGCATAAGCGGTAGAGCTTCAACAAGGACACAGAGAAGCTGATCTTAAAAGTTGATGGGGAACAGGAAGCACCGAATCCTGGGTACTGATGCCTCCCTACCCCTAACACTGCCTACAGCAGCACCTGCTCCTTACTTCCTATTTGCCCCCCAATACATAACTGCTATCTACCATGTGGGGTGGTCTAATGCTATATGGGGAGGCATAAGGGGAGCTCAAAAGCATACATTGATACGGGACTTATAAACAGTGAAATAGGACCCCACATTTTTAAAGTGAGGGGTCTCCGGGACCCACAAATTTTTCTGCTCAGCGCGATCACTGCCCACACACAAAATATTCAGATAGAATAATAGAGTAAAATTAGAGAAGGGGAAGTATAGATGAGAGGATCAGTCACTGACGCCCTATCAACACAGGTACAGCACAAGCTCTAACCCTAACAGGCATATCTCACCAATATATATAAACAAATTTAGTGACTCTGTACACTTCTCTTCTCTATACTCCGGTATTGTACAATACCAGCCCACCACTGTATTTCAAGTCCGTCTGCCAAGTGAGATAAGCCACTAGCAGCCTGGTGTAATGGCGCCGCTGCTAGCTAGGAAAGGAGAAGCCACCCAGAATGAAGCTCCGCCCCCATGTCTGGCACCTAGCTCTATGCCGGGAATTTTAAAAATGCTTCACAGAAAGACTCCCTGATCAGCGGCGGGCGCTGTATAACCGCCGCCGCTATTAAGACGGCTGTATACTGTCCCATAAGGGAAGGAGGTTACACAAAGGCGGCAATGTTAAAGGTGCCCTGCAGGAAGCTGCATGACCCGGAGCTCTGCTAGTCAGAGCTCCGGGCTATACTCACCCCCTGCCGTGCTGACCGGTTTGGGCACAGGCTGTGGGGACGCTATCAGACGCTGCACGCAGCTCTGCAGTGAAACCTCCGGGACAAATGTAGCCTGGGACAATGGTTGCAGTTTGAAGAAACTGTGCCAGAGTCCCACCGGCAGCTCCCTCGTTGCAGACAGATAGGGGCAGTAAGCAGCCTGTCTGTCCTCAGCTTGAAATGAAGAAGAATCTCTGAAGAAACCCAGAGAGGGACCAGCTCCCTCGGGCACATTTTTCAAACTGGTCTGTGGGGGGGGGGGGGGGGGGGGGGGGGGCATAAGGGGAGAAGACAGTCAAAATTCTAAAGATTTTGAAGTACTCTGGCTCCTCTTGCCATCATCTATACCCCACCATACAAATCCTCCAGTGTTCACTAGTGGAAGAAGGAGAAATGAAAAAAATGTATGGTGCATACAGCAGATAAAATCTAACAGGAGAAATAAGGATGTCGGGAAACTGATAGCAACAAAAGAGATGAAATGTCGCTATGCTTTAAAAATGCTGAATTATAATAGCTTTAATATTGAAAATGAGTAAAAGCAATTCCTTACATAAATCCCCTATTCTATGTTTAATTTGTGTGTTTTAATTTTTTTATATTAATGTATTGGAAATAATGAAAATGGAAAGCATGACTGAATATCAGGAATACAGACTTTCTTGCTGTGGAAAAGGAGTTTTATGGTAGACTTACCATGGTTAAATCTCTTTCTGCGAGGTACACTGGATTCCACAGGGAATACATCAGGGTGTAGAGTTGGATCTTGATCCGAGGCACCAACAGGCTAAAGCTTTGACTGTTCCCAGGATGCATTGCACCGTCTCCTCTAGAACCCCACCTCCAGGCACTGGAGCTCAGTTTTGTTAACCAGTCCAATGCAGTAGCACTTAAAAGAGATGGTAGATATTAGTCACATAGAACCACATTCTCACAACAGGAGAAGGGACTAGCGGCTAATGCCATTCAAACCCAAAGAAGCTAAGTGCGTCAGCCCTGTGGAATCCAGTGTACCTCGCAGAAAGAGATTTATGGTAAGTCTACCATAAATCTCCTTTTCTGCAGTGGAGTACACTGGGATTCCACAGGGAATACATAGGGGATGTCCTAAAGCAGTTCCTCATTGGAGGGGATGCACCGTTGCGGGCACAAGAACCCGACGTCCAAAGGAAGCATCCTGGGAGGCGGAAGTATCAAAGGCATAGAACCTAATTAGCGTGTTCACTGAGGACCACATAGCCGCCTCGCACAATTGTTCAGCGGACGCACCAAGGCGGGCCGCCCAAGAGGGTCCAACAGACAGAGTAGAATGGGCTTTGATAGCAGCAGGAGCTGGGAGTCCAGCCTGCGCATAGGCTTGTGCAATCACCATTCTAATCCATCTGGTCAAGGTTTGCTTATTTGCAGGCCAGCCACTTTGTGAAAACCAAAAAGTACAAAAAGAGTATCTAACCTCCTGAGGGAGGCAGTCCTCTCTACATAAATACAGAGAACCCATACCACATCCAAAGACCGCTCCTTAAAGGACAAACCAGAAGAGATAAAGGCCGGAACCACAATCTCTTGGTTAAGATGAAAAGATGATACCACCTTAGGTAGATAACAAGGGCGAGTTCGAAGAACTGCCCGGTCATGGTGAAAAATCAAAAAGGGTGGACGATAGGACAAGGTGCCTAAGTCCGACACCCTCCTAGCAGAGGCAATAGCCAGTAAAAACACAACCTTAAGTGTAAGACATTTAAGATCCACAGACTCAAGAGGTTCAAATGGAGAATCTTGTAGGGCATTTAAGACAACAGACAGATCCCATGGAGCCACAGGAGGGACATAGAGAGGCTGAATCCGTAAAACGCCCTGAGTGAAAGTATGAACATCAGGAATAGACACAATTTTCCTCTGAAACCACACCAACAAGGCAGATATATGAACCTTGACGGAGGTCAGACAAAGGCCTAAATCTAGGCCTTGATGCAGAAAAGCCAAAAGACTAGACGTTCTGAACGAAGAGGTATCATAATTCTTAGCAGCACACCATGTGAAGTAAGAGTTCCATACCCTGTAATAAATTTGTGCAGAAGCGGGTTGCAGGCCTTCAACATAGTTTGAATAACCGCCTCAGGGAATTCCTTGTCCCTCAGAAGTGAAGCTTCAAGAGCCACGCTGTCAAAGCCAGTTTGGCCAGGTCGGGATAGACACAAGGGCCCTGAACAACGAGGTCTGGGTGTTGCGGAAGTAGAAGAGTTTGCTATATCGATAGACCCTGCATTTCTGAGAACCAATGCCGCCTGGGCCACGCTGGAGCGACTAGAAGTAGTATTCCTCTTTCTTGCTTGAACTTCCGTAGTACCCTGGGCAGGAGTGACACTGGAGGGAACACATACAGCAGCTGAAAGTTCCATGGAATTGCCAGTGTGTCCACGAACGCTGCTTGAGGATCTATTGTCCTTGTTCCGAAGACCGGAACCTTGTTATTGTATCATGACGCCATCAGGTCCTCATCTGGTAGGCCCCACTTGTCCACTAGGAGTTGAAAGACTTCTTGATGAAGACTCCACTCTCTGGCGTGAACGTCTTGACGACTGAGGAAACCCGCTTCCCAGTTGAGGACTCCGGGAATGAACACTGCCGATATTGCTGGCAGATGGCGTTCCGCCCAACAGAGGATTTTTGATACTTCCAGCATTCCCATGCTGCTTCGAGTGCCGCCTTGATGATTTATGTATGCCACCGTGGTGGCGTTGTCTGATTGTGCTTGAACAGGCCTGTTCTTGAACAATGCCCGCAATTCCAGAATGTTTATCGGGAGGAGAGATTCCTCCCTGGTCCACCGACCCTGGAGAGAGTGTTGCTCCAACACCGCACCCCAACACCGCAGACTGGCATCCGTTGTCAGGAGGACCCCGTTGGAGATCCAGAATGGACGGCCCTTGTTCAAATGTTGGTCCTGTAGCCACCAGCTCAGTGACAGACGAACCTCCGGAGTCGATGAGATCATTTGAGACCTGATCCAATGAGGCAGGCTGTCCCACTTGGAAAGGATTAACCTCTGCAGTGGGCGGGAATGAAATTGAGTGTACTCTACCATGTCAAAAGCCGACACCATGAGGCCTAGTACTTGCATCGCTGAGTGTATCGACACTCTTGGGCGAGAGAGGAAATATCTGTAGGCAGGGTGGAGAAATATAAGTGGTTTTTCAGCCTTTACTGTACTTAACAAAAGAAATGGTGATACTGCGCTCTCTTTATAGCAGAGGTGTCCTATAGGGGATATGCTCCTGGGAGCGTGGCTGTATTACATCAGCCTCTTACAATAGCAAGGAAAAGGAAATTTGCTCCCTACGCATTACCACAATAGGAAAATAGCTGAAGAATTACAAAAGGCTATCTTAGTATTTCTCCAATAAAAATGTTTATTGATATATAACATATAGATCATAGCATATTCCTGAAAAGATCTAAATTAATGGAAAAGGTATATCCAAAGGTTATATACCTCAAATGGTCGTGGGAAGGAAAAGAGTGGGTATGTATACTTGGGGTTTAAAATGGGTGCCCTAGTACCGGTACAATATGAGACAAAACAATTAAACCACACAAGGACTAACACCACATACAACATATAACAAGTAAAAGCAGAGAGAAGCGCTGTGTGCGTCTTACTCTGTCTGCGAGGCAATCCTTTAATAGGTTCCAGAACAGTTGCCGTGTGTCCCCACCGTAGGGGTTAATTCTTAGCTATGTCCCGTCCTAAAGTCCAATTAACACTTCAAGTCCGTTCACTGACACACTTTTGTGAATGTTAAAGTGGAACCTCAACCTCTGAGTTAATAGGAACTGTCTGAGATGACAATGAATGAACGTCCGGTATTTCACAGAGCTTAACGGATAGGGCTAATGAGTGAAAACAGAGTCCCAGCTGATCCGTTATGAGTGAGGTAGTAGTGCACTGCTTACCTCCTCCGTTGCGGGTCCTCCTTCGTTGCGGGTTTTGATTTGCCCTGCTGGTCCGTGCAATGTAAATGGGAAATATTTATTTATTTATTAACAGTTTCTTATATAGTGCAGCATATTCCGTTGCGCTTTACAATTAGAACAACAGTAATAGAACAAAACTGGGTAAAAACAGACAGACAGAGGTAGGAAGGCCCTGCTCGCAAGCTTACAATCTATAGGGAAATAGGCATAGATACACAAGGATAGATGCTACCTATTGCATAATGGTCCACCAGATTGCTAGGTTCTTAATGGGTTGTATGATGATACCCCACAAAGTTATCCAAGTGTCAGGAGGGTGTGAGACTAAAGAAAGACAAGATATGTGATGTTATGAATATTCTACAGAGGATGTAATTAGATAGGGAAGCACTGAAGGTTATGTGGGTGGGTCTGGAATTTGATAGGCTTGTCTGAAGAGGTGAGTTTTCAGGGAACATTTAAAGGTTTGGAGACTAGAGGCGAGTCTTACTGTGCGTGGGAGGGCATTCCACAGAGTGGGTGAAGCCCGGATAAAGTCCTGTAATTTTGAGTGTGAACAAGTAATGCGTGTGGATGAGAGACGTAGATCTTGTGCAGAGCGGAGAGGTCGGGTAGGGAGATATTTTGAGATGAGTGAAGAGATGTATGTTGGTGCAGTTTGGTTAATAGCCTTGTATGTGAGTAAAAGTATTTTATATTTAATACGGTAGAATACCGGTAACCAATGGAGGGACTGACAGAGCGGATCTGCAGACGATGAACGTCTGGCAAGGAAGATTAGTCTCGCAGCTGCATTCAAAATGGATTGTAGTGGTGAGAGCCTATGTTTGGGAAGACCGGTCAGGAGACTATTACAATAATCAATGCGGGAGATAATGAGAGCATGGATTAGAGTTTTTGCTGTGTCTTGTGTAAGATAAGGGCGTATTTTGGATATGTTTCTTAGATGTATGTAACATGATCTTGAGACAGATTGAATGTGGGTAACAAAGGACAGTTCAGAGTCAAGAATGACACCTAGGCAGCGAGCTTGTGGGGTAGGGGTGATTGCCGAGTTCTCAACAGTGATAGAGATATCAGGTTGGAAACTACTATTGGCCGGTGGAAATATAATTAATTCTGTTTTGGAAATATTAAGTTTGAGGTGGCGAGATGTCATCCAAGATGAAATGGCAGAAAGGCATGCAGTGACACGGCCCAATACAGATGGTGACAAATCAGGGGAGGATAGGTAGATTTGAGTATCATCCGCATACAGATGGTACTGAAATCCGAAAGAGTTGATTAGTTTGCCAAGAGATGTGGTATAGATAGAGAAAAGCAGAGGACCTAGGACTGAGCCTTGCGGTACTCCAACTGAGAGAGGTAGCGAAGGAGAGGTGGAATCAGAGAAACGAACACTGAAGGAGCGATTAGATAGGTAGGATGAGAACCAAGAAAGGGCTGTGTCCTGAATACCTAGGGATTGTAGTGTTTGTATGAGAAGAGAGTGGTCAACAGTGTCAAAAGCAGCAGAGAGATCAAGGAGAATAAGTAGAGAGAAATGTCCTTTAGATTTAGCAGTGACCAAATAATTCACTACCTTAGTCAGTGCTGTCTCTGTGGAGTGTTGGGCACGAAATCCTGACTGAAGTGGGTCCAGTAGGCTGTGTGAGTTAAGAAAGTGTGTGAGGCGAGTGTAGGCAAGTCTCTCCAGTAGCTTGGAGGGGCATGGGAGCTGAGAGATGGGACGGTAGTTAGAGAGAGAGTTCGGGTCAGAGTTTTGTTTTTTCAGAATGGGAGTAATCACTGCATGCTTGTATAGAGAAGGAAAGATACCAGTAGACAGGGAGAGATTACAGATTTTCGTTAAGGTTGGGATGAGCACAGTAGACAGAGCTTTACTAATTTGTGAGGGTATAGAGTCAAGGGGAGAGGTATTAGAGTAGGCAGATGAAAAGAGTGCAGATACTTCATCTTCATTTGTAGGATCAAAGGAAGAGAAGGTGTTAGAGGGTTCAGGCAGGGAATTGAGCAGGTCACTTGCTGTGGAAGAGCATACCATTTCATTTCGGATCTTGTCAATCTTGTCCTTGAAATAGGAAGCAAGATCTTGCGCACTGACAGTGGCTGGTGGGTTAGGTGAAGGAGGGACAAGAAGTGATTTAAATGTATTAAAAAGTCGCTTGGGGTTAGAGGCTTGAGCAGAGATGAGAGATTGAAAATATGTTTGTTTGGCAGTGTCCAGAGCAGTACGATAAGAGTGGTAGGTGGTCTTATATGTGAGAAAGTCACTTGAACTACGAGATTTACGCCACTGGCGTTCAACTTTTCGTGAGAGTTTTTGTAAGTGTCTAGTGTATTTAGAGTGCCACGGTTGACATCTAAGTCTACGTGGA
The DNA here is from genome assembly GCF_028390025.1 of Pseudophryne corroboree. Taxonomy (NCBI): domain Eukaryota; kingdom Metazoa; phylum Chordata; class Amphibia; order Anura; family Myobatrachidae; genus Pseudophryne; species Pseudophryne corroboree. Next base: position 645,073,314 of record NC_086447.1, on the reverse strand, counting down.
GTGTGATGGGTAGCTGGAGCCACTTCATCAAGTGCTGTTACTAGAGTTTGGTTAAGGTGTGACACAGCGGAAATATGTAGCTGTACCTTCTCTGTTAGCGGGTCCTCCTCCGTGGTGGATCTCATATGACCAAATGGTCTCCCAGCGCTGATGACCTTTTCGGGCGAGAAGGAAGAGATGTCTGCCGGCAGACTCCTAACAGCACGCTGCAGACATCTAGCGCTGCTGTCAGGGAATCCAGTCGATCGGTAATCGACGCGTTTTCGCCTTGGTGGCTTGGTCAGGATAGCCGATATGCTGGTCTCATCTACTCCCCTCGTCTAAAAAGGTTAATGCGTTCCATTCACTCGAATACTTCCGGGTTTATTCCAGCTCTTCATTGCGGTGCTGCAGGGATCGTGAATCCTGCTATATCATACCAAATGCTCTTGTTCTCTGATAAATAGATAACAATACTGCAGGAGCTATTCAGCATATATATTTCAGGCTGGTTGACAGGGAAATGCAGAGGACAGCAATTCCGTATTGCTGACTAACCAAGATGTTCTTAGGTGCATGTGCCATTTCCCTGTCAACCAGCCTGAAATATATATATATAACTGCATTCTTAGGTAATTAATTCGAACTACTGCTCCCAACAGACACTGTTACATTGGGCTTAGTTAATATAACTGCATTCTTAGGTAATTAATTCGAACTACTGCTCCCAACAGACACTGTTACATTGGGCTTAGTTAATATAACTGCATTCTTAGGTAATTAATTCGAACTAATGCTCCCAGCAGACACTGTTACATTGGGCTTAGTTAATATAACTGCATTCTTAGGTAATTAATTCGAACTACTGCTCCCAGCAGACACTATTACATTGGGCTTAGTTAAAATAACTGCATTCTTAGGTAATTAATTCGAACTACTGCTCCCAGCAGACACTATTACATTGGGCTTAGTTAAAATAACTGCATTCTTAGGTAATTAATTCGAACTACTGCTCCCAACAGACACTGTTACATTGGGCTTAGTTAATATAACTGCATTCTTAGGTAATTAATTCGAACTAATGCTCCCAGCAGACACTGTTACATTGGGCTTAGTTAATATAACTGCATTCTTAGGTAATTGTAATATGCTTAAAAAACAGTCTGTTAAGGGGGATTCTCATGGAGCGATCGCTGCTTAAAATCTAAGCAATCTGACTAGATTACTTAGATTTTAAGCATGATCGCTCCGTGTGCACCCCCCACAGCGATAGCGATGCGCAGCCCAGCGCATCGCTATCGCTAGATTGGCCTACCATGCAGGCCAATCTAGCAGGGTGAAATGAGCGCCCCCCCCCCCCCCCGTCCGCTCAGCACAAATTGCGCTGTGCTGAGCGGAGGGAGAGATGTGTGCTGAGCGGTTCGCTCACCACAAATCTCTCCCACATCGCCCCGTGAGTACTGGGCTTTAGTGTTTTGTACTTATGTGATGGTATCTGTGCCCCTCAGCATTTGTTTGTTTTAAATGTATTGCTCTCCTCACTGACCCTCTGTGGGTGATGAGTACTGAGGTGTGGCCTTAATCAGGGGAAATGCAAACACTTGGTATTTGGCCTACATATTAAGGGATACAAGGCTGACATAGGCAGGGTGTAGAAATCACAGTGGAGAAATATAAGTGGTTTTTCAGCCTTTACTGTACTTAAACTGTACGAAAACTGAAAGGAAACATCAAGCACCAACAACAACTACAAATGAACTTCTTTGCAACTTCTCATGTAAGTATACATGTAATGATTGGTTTGTAATTGGCATTGCATGTGTGGGGAAGCTGCACAGTGAAACATTTTATTATTGCATGCTCTCTGGTGTTTACCTCCTTTGATCATTTGGCCATTGTGGTCAGGTGTACTATATCTTTACATTTAGGGGTATATTCATGAAGCAGTGAAAAGTGTGGAGAAGTGAGCGTGTGGAGAAGTTGTCCATGGCAACCAATCAGCTGCTCCGTGCAATTGTATAGTATGCAAATTATAAATGTTACCTGAATGCTGATTGGTTGGCATCGGCAAGTTCTCTGCTGGCTCACTTCTCCATACTTTTCACTGCTTCATGAATAGACCCCTCAGTGAGGTGTAGTCGTGGTGTAAAGGACAGAGTGTGATTCCTGATTAGTGAAAAAAAAACAACACTGTGCAACATCCCCAAACAGGTCGTTTCAACTTTAAACTTGTCATTTATTTTGTAAGGTCTGGACATGGCTACTAATAACAAATGCACAGACAAAATTCTTAAAGCTATGTCTGCAAACGCTAGGAGCTTAGGAGACAAAATTCCAGAGCTAATTGCGATAATGACAAGGGATAACCTGGATTTTGTGGCAATTACAGAGTCATGGTGAAATGAGAATCATGACTGGGACAAAGCTATACCAGGATACAATTTATTTAGGAAGGATAGAATAGGAAGAATAGGAGGAGGGGTAGCAATGTATGTGGAAAAAAACATAAATGCTACTTTAATACAAAATATTGAAGACAAAACTGAGGCCCTTTGGGTCACCATAGAAACCGGGGAGAAGGACATTATTCGCATTGGGGTGATCTATTGACCACCAGGCTAGGGGCAGGATTTGAACAGGAACCTATTGTTGGACATCACTAAAATGGCTTTAAAGGGAGAAGTCATAATCATGGGAGACTTTAATATACCTGATGTAAATTGGGAGGGGTCTTTTGCAAGTTCAGCTACAAGTTGCAAATTTCTATATTCCTTACAGGGAGCATCTCTCAAGCAATTGGTGAGGGAGCCCACTCGCACAGACTCAATTAGATTTAATTCTTACAAATGGTGATAGGATATCCAACATATATGTGGGTGAGCACCTGGGATCCAGTGATCATCAAGCAGTATGGTTTAGTATAAAGACAGGATCCAACTCCTGTCACACAAAAACAAAGGTGTTGGATTTTAGAAATGCTGACTTTGCAAAAATGGGGAGATGTTTAAGTGATTCACTGGCGGACTGGAGGAACTTGGAAGGAGTGCAGGAGAGGTGGGTAAAACTGAAAAGTGCAATACTAAGTGCAACAGACCTTTGTATCAAAAGGGTTAGGAAAAGCAACAGGAAAAGGAAGTCAGTGTGGTTCACAAAAGAAGTATCAACTAGTGCACAGGTTCTCAAACTTGGTCCTCAGGACCCCACACGGTGCATGTTTTGCAGGTCTCCTCACAGAATCACAAGTGACATAATTAGCTCCACCTGTGGACCTTTGAAAATGTGTCAGTGAGTCATTAATACCCCTGTGCACTTGCTGGGTTACCTGCAAAACATGCACTGTGTGGGGACCTGAGGACCGAGTTTGAGAACCACTGAACTAGTGTGAAAGCAAAAAAATGGCTTTTAGGAAATACAAACAGACTCAAAATAATAACGACAAAGAGTTGCATCTTGACAGACGGAAGAATGCTAAGAAAGCGATCAGACGTGCAAAGGCAGTAGTTGAGAAGAAAATGGCCCATACAGCATATGAGTGTGAGTGTGCATACAGTGTGCATACAGCATATGAGTGGTAACCACAATTTGGGACAGCATCTTTTAAACACAGTTGTTTCTACAATATCTATATGGATAACATTTTAAAGTTAAATTGCACTTTTTTATGAAAGATGTATACTTAAGATTGGATACTATCTAGAGTGTGCATAAGTATTCATACTACATGTGGTAATATATATCAGGTGTTTTCCATTGTTATAGCAATTAGGAAAAGTATTTGATGACTTTTACACATGAATTCTATATAGTAAAAGCAGAACGTTACCCAATCTTTTTATTTTTATATATATATATATATATATATATATATATTTATTTATTTTTTATTGAATAAATAAATCAGATGGTTATATATTATACAGGAGTTTTCATTCATATATGCACCATTTAGTATTTTAGCGCAAAACAGTCATTTATTGGTTCTTTGGTTTGCTTTAATTTCTGAGGTGGAGATCTGTTGCTCTTCATCATCACTAATTAAAATAGCTGTGTGCACACAGACACAGCTGGACTGTTTTTTTGCAGCTCATAGTATAAAAACGAATTGAATTTGTACAATTTAAAAACATACAGTGCCTGAATTGTGATTTTTGGAGTTCTGTTTTGGAGTTATAGATGTAGCATATCTAGACTTTAGTAAGGCATTTGACACTGTCCCACATCGCAGACTGCTAAATAAACTTGAAAGCCTGGGGGTGGATTATAAAACAGTTAAATGAATAAGAACCTGGTTGCAGGATAGGAAACAGACAGTTGTAGTTAATGGAGTGTAATCTATGGAGGGAAATGTTACCAGTGGAGTACTTGGTCCAGTTCTCTTTAATATCTTTGTTGGTGACATTGCAGATGGTATTGAAGGGAAGGTATGCCTTTTTGCAGATGATACAAAGATATGCAACAGGGTAGACACACCGGGAGGGGTAAAACAAATGATTGATGACCTAGGTAAGCTTGAGAAATGGTCAAGAACGTGGCAACTACAGTTTAATGCTAAAAAATGCAAAATCATGCACTTGGGTCTCAAAAACCCAAAGGCTAAACATAGTATCAAGGGTACTATAATGGAAACTACTGAGGAGGAAAGGGATTTAGGAGTCACTATTTCAAGTGACTTGAAGGCAGGAAAGCAATGCAACAAAGCAATGAGAAAGGCAAGTCAGATGCTTGGTTGCATAGGGAGAGGAATCAGTAGCAGGAAAAAAGAAGTAATAATGCCACTGTATAGGTCATTGGTACAGCCCCATCTGGAATACTGTGTCCAGTTCTGGAGTCCATATCTCCAGGATATAAATATATTAGAGGGTGTACAAAGAAGGGCAACTAAAATGGTGCATGGCCTACGTCACAAAACTTACCAGGAAAGGCTAAAAGATCTTAACATGTATAGTTTGGAGGAGAGAAGGGAAAGGGGGGACATGATGGAAACTTCAAAATATATCAATGGTCTTAAAGTTAAGGAGGGAAACATTCTTCAAAGGAAGATAAGTATTAGAACTCAAGGACATACACTGAGACTGGAGGGGGGGAGGTTCAGGGGAAATTTAAGGAAAAATTACTTTAGAGAGGGTAGTGGATAAGTGGACTAGCCTCCCATCAGAGGTGGTAGAGGCTTAGACTGTAGAGCAATTTAAACATGCTTGGGATAGGCATATGAATATCCTTACAAAGTATTAAGGTTCAAAAAGGGTTGAGATTGCCCAAAGGATAAAAAAAAAAAAGGGGGCAGACTAGATGGGCCAAGTGGTTCATATCTGCCGTCAAATTCTATGGTTCTATGTTTCTGTCCTGAAGTTTCAGGACTTTCTCTGGAGACAAAAACAATCGTTGGCTGTGTGTGTCCAGTAGTGCCCCCAGGTGAACCATGCTCTGAGCAGGGACCAGCAGGACTTTTTCCAGTTGATGAGCCACCCGTGGGCTTGTAGGAATTGGACCGTTCGTTCCAGATGATTGAGGAGAACATCTTGGGAGTTCGCCAGGATCAGCAAGTCGTCCAGATACGGCAGGATCCTGATTCCCTGACGGCGGAGAAGAGCCGTCATCACGGCCATGACCTTGGTGAAGATCCAAGGGGCCGTGGCCAATCCAAAAGGTTGCCAATAGCAAACCACAGATATTGCTGATGCGACATGGCAATAGGTATGTGCAGGTAAGCATCCTGTATGTCCAGGAATATCATATAGTCTTCGGGTTCCATGGCCAGCACTATAGAGCGCAGAGTTTCATATGGAAACTGGACACTCAGAAACTTGTTCAATGATTTGAGGTTAAGTATAGGTTGGAAGGACCCATTTGGCTTCGAAACTAGAAACAGAGTCGGATAGTATCCCCTGCCTCTCTGAGACAGAGGTACCAGCACTACCACTCCTGTATCCAGGAGGAATTGTACAACCAAGTGTAGAGCTTGCGCTTTTAACAGATCCGCAGGGATAACCATTGTGCAAAACTAGAGAGAGGGACGTCTCTTGAAAGAGATTGCAAACCCGTGAGAGACAACTTCTTGCACCCAGGCGTCTGAAGTGGTCTTTAACCAGGCCTGGGTGAACTGCAGAAGTCGGCCTCCCACCCTGGGGTCCACAAGGGGGAGGCCCGCCCCCGTCATGCAGCAGGCTTGTCTTGTTTGGAAGCAGGCTGATGAGCGGCCCCGGATTGTTTAGATTTAGGCTTAGTGGTTTTGGAAGCACGAGCCTGTTGCAGATACGCCTGACCCTTTGCTTTCCCTGGAGGTCGAAAGGAATGAAAGGTGGTACTCTTAGCCTTCGAAGCAGAAGGATTAGTATTTGGGAGACACGCAGTCTTGGCAGTAGCCAAGTCAGTTACAATCTTGTTCAGCTCCTCCCCAAATAGGATGTCTCCCTTAAAAGGGAGCACCTCCAAGGTCTTTTTAGAGTCCAGGTCTGCCTTCCAGGACCTCAACCACAGAATTCGACAAGCCAGGATAGACGTAGTAGATGCCTTGGTCGCCATTACACCTGCATCAGGGGCTGCCTCCCGAATATAGTCGGAGGCTGTGGTAATATAAGACAGATATTGTCTGGCAGTGTCAGAAAAATTCTGAGGCAGCTCATCCTCAATTGCCTGAACCCATGCTTCAATTCCTTTCGCAGCCCAGGAGGCTGCCATAGTGGGTCTATGTACCGCACCAGTAAGAGGGTAAATAGACTTCAGGCATCCATCCACACGCTTATCCGTCGTTTCCTTCAGTGAGGTGACAGTGGTGACAGGCAGAGTAGATGACACCACAAGACGGGTGACATGAGAGTCCACCGGCGGTGGAGTTTCCCACTTGTTACTCAACTCCACAGGGATAGGATAACGAGCTAGCATCTTTTTAGACAGGAAAAATTTCTTTCCTGGAGACGACCAGGATTCCTGACGTATGTCAATTAAATGGTCAAAATGCGGTGAGACTACTTTAGCAACCTTCTGACATTTGAACTTATCAGGTTTCTTAGACGCAGTAGTAGGCTCAATGTCATCTTCCATTTGAAGAATTAGCTTAAAAGCCTCCACTAGGTTAGGAATATCAACCTGGATTGTAGATTCCTCATCAGAAGCAACTGTATCAGTGTCTGATGGATCAGTATATTGCCCATCCTCATCGGAATGTGAGGAGATACGCCAGGATCAGATGAAAAAGCATATATGGTTTATTCGCATCTAGGCCCAGATGGGTGTCAGCAGAGCTCGCAGGCTCAGTGAGACAATTTGAGTTACAGAGATCACAGTTTATATAGTATACAATACATATTACATCAGAAATGGCTTACGTGACAGTGAACACAGTCCGTCTTTATTACTGTATTCCAAATACAATACTTATTCCTAATTATGAGCCAGGAAAGGCCCCAGGCAGTCACTTAGGGGCCACGAGTTAGTAATAAATCACTATCCACCACTCTCAGCCCCCTAATGATGGAAAGTGGCCTTTATCAGTAGGTCATACACATAAAGTACAATTAGTAAGAAGCAGGTGCAGACAAAAGATGAACACTTTTATACATGGTTCAGAATATATGATTTCTGCACCCAGGAATATAGTGATACATCAAGCTTTTAACTCTATAAGCATACAGTCTCAGTATAAGGGGTCCAAATTTATCTGACAATTCCTCCCTCTGACAAATTCCTTTTGTCACACACTACTGTCCACTTTTTCATAAATGGCCCTTTGGTCACTTACGGTATGTCACTTGCTCGAAGGATCTGAAAGCTACTAACGGAAGGTATTTCAGGCTTCAACAGCAGAAGATTTTGACCAGGGGGCATCAACCCTCTGGACATTGGAACATACACAGGGGGCTGAAGAGCTGAGGGAAGTGGACCCATTGCATATTTTGAACTACTCTGACACCCCTTACTAACAATCATTGGCACACACTTCAAACACAGGTAAAAAAGTAATAAGATCAATCCTCCAATTACTACATACTGTAAGAATCCAGCTATCAGAGCTGATATACCTCTACCTAGGAATCCAAACGGATCCCATCCTTCTCCTATCTTCCTTATTCCTTCCTGCATCTTCTCCACTTCTCTATTGTGTCCTTCCACTATATCTGAATTGTCTGCAATGTAAGTGCAACACTCCTGTCCTCTGACGCCAGCACTTGGTCAAATGCAAACCTGTTTTGCAGCGCTACTTTACGCACTTGAGCTAATTCTTCATTAATTTCTCGTATGATATGACTGGTTTCATTTATTATTTTATCCATGTAGTGAGTGTAAGCGTTCAGTCTTTCTGACAAAATTCCTACCCCTACCTGGGGAAAAAGTGAGTAAAATAATTGCTCCCATTTATTTTTGCACACTATGCCTCTCCTTGCCCTCTAAATTACTTCTCTATAATCAATATTACGTGGAACTCCATGTAATTTTCTTGTGACTCTTAACATGGGGGCTACCTTAGCAAGGACACATTTACCTGAACACCCTACTGCCAACGACGAGTAAGCATTTTCCCACAGAACCAGTAAAAACCTCTAGGGAGTACAACACCTCCTACCTTTTACATTTGTGAGTAAGGCTGAAAGAAATGAGTGAGTGAGGTTACCTGATGATAAGGGTTCCGGCCATGAATGTCCACTCTTTCTTCTCAAGTTCTAAACATGTGTCACAACTGAGGGCCTGAGCTGACGGGAGGCAGCCTCAGTTGTAGGGGCTGAGATGTACCGGAACCTGGGAGGTTGTATCAGACCCCTGGACATGTAAGTAACATAAATAATAACTGCCCGAAGGCGTGACCACGACAACTTGGATAAAAGTCAATGATGTTTATTATGACAACTCCGCAACACAGCAGCAGTAAAAGAAAACGTAAAAGTCAGCAAAGAATAAATACAGTTCCTGGGTACTACAGGATGGCAGGAGCCACAGGGCACTGGTAGTGTGAGATAGTTCTTATGATCTTCTAGATGGAAAGTCCTTACCAGGCCCGACTGTAGCAATGGAGATAACCCAGGATTGTGCCAGCTGGTGTTCCAGGAAAAGCTGGGTTGCTGAAGATAAAACAGCTGCTGTGGATACTGGCTGGAACCAGACTGTTGTTAGCACGGAGTGGATACTGGCTGGAACCAGTTAAATAATAAATGAACTTGGGAGCGATGAAATATGAACTGAAATGTAGAACTTGAGAGCGGAGAAATAATAATACCGGTGGAGAGTGGTAAAGTGTAGAAAGGACACCGGCCCTTTAAGGGAAGCTGTACTCTGCTGGAAGCTGAGCTGGAAGCAGGTAATGTTGTAGCTGGAAACAGATGAATCCACAATGGATTGGAGAGTCAGGCTACACCGCAGGTGGAATGCTGGTGCGGGTCTCTATGGTGGAAGTCTTGAGACAGGAGCTGGAACCTGGAAGACAATCACAGGAGGGAGACAAACAGGAACTAGGTTTGACAACCAAAGCACTGACGCCTTCCTTGCTCAGGCACAGTGTATTTATACCTGCAGCAAGGAAGAGATTGGCTAGGCAATTATGCAGATTAACAATACTGACAACAGATTGGAGGAAATGATCAGCTGACAGAATCCAAGATGGCTGCGCCCATGCAGACACTTGGAGGGAAGTTTGGTTTGTAATCCATGTGGTAATGAAAACAGTAATGGCGGCGCCGGCCACTGGAGACAGGAGACGCCAGGCTGACAAGTGCACATCCAACCACGCGGACACAGCGGAGGCCGCGGCTGACGTAATCGCCACTCTGACACTCTGCATGCAGAAGCTCAGGGACGGCGGCGGAGGCCGCGGGAGACGCCATGCCAGATGTAATAAGGCGTTACTGTGACAGCGTCTCAGAGAGACAGGAGAGGATGCAGGAATGTGAACATTAGGATAACAGATGGGATCCGGTCCTGGAGCGCTGAGCCAGCCTTAGGAGGCATCTGATGGGTAAGAAATGGCGTCCCGATACCCGGATCGTGACAGCACCCCCCCCTTTAGGAGTGGCCCCAGGACACTTCTTTGGCTTTTGAGGAAACTTGGAATGGAATCTCCGGACCAAGGCAGGAGCATGGACATCAGAAGCATTGGTCCATGAACGTTCCTCAGGACCATAACCCTTCCAGTCAATAAGATATTGTAGTTGACCGTAACGGTGACGTGAGTCCAGGATCTTGGCCACTTCATACTCAACGCCTCGTTGAGTTTGGACTTTCGGAGTTGGAGGAAGTGAAGAATGAAACCGATTCAAGATCAGCGGTTTCAACAGGGAAACATGGAATGTCCTGGGTATTTTTAAGAAGGGAGGCAACTGGAGTCTGTAAGCAACAGGATTGATGACTTGTTCAATCTTGAAAGGACCGATATAGCGAGGTGCAAACTTCATACTGGGAACTCTTAACCTCAAATTCTTCGTGGATAACCATACCCGATCACCCACCTTGAGAGCAGGAACTGCTCGACGCTTCTTATCCGCAAACTTCTTGTACCTGAACGATGCCTTGAGCAGAGCTGATCGTACGCTCTTCCAGATATTGGCAAACTGATGCAAGGTGATATCCACTGCGGGAACAGAAGTTGCTGGAAGCGGTTGGAACTCAGGAACTTTAGGGTGGAATCCAAAGTTAGTGAAGAATGGTGTTGAAGCAGATGAAGAATGATACTGGTTGTTATGACAGAACTCGGCCCAGGGAAGTAATTGAACCCAGTCATCTTGAGAGGAGGACACATAGATGCGGAGGAAGGCCTCCAAGTCCTGATTCACCCTCTCGGTTTGACCATTGGTCTGAGGATGGTAAGCCGTGGAAAACTTTAGCTTGATTTGGAGGACTTGACATAAACTTCGCCAGAATTTGGCTGTGAATTGAACTCCTCGATCTGAGATAATTTCTTCAGGAAGACCGTGGAGTCGGAAGATCTCTTGTATGAATACTTGAGCCAACTTGGAAGCTGACGGAAGACCGGTGAGAGGAATGAAGTGTGCCATCTTGGTGAACCGGTCAACTACCACCCAGATGGTATTGAACTTGTTGCACATGGGTAAGTCTGTAATGAAATCCATCGACAAGTGGGTCCATGGTCGACGGGGAACGGATAGTGGAACCAGTTGCCCCGCAGGCGACTGGCGGGATACTTTATGTTGGGCACACTTTGGGCAAGATGCAATAAACTCCAAGACGTCCTTTTTCAGAGTTGGCCACCAATAGGACCTAGAGATAAACTCCAGGGTTTTTTGGATACCTGTATGTCCGGCAAAACGGGAAGCATGGGCCCAATGCATGAGCTTCTTCCTTAGCATCGGCTTCACAAAACTTTTCCCTGACGGGGGCGTAGAGTCCATCCCTACCGTGGAGAATGCCAACGGATTTATAATAGGATGCTTGTCTGAAGACTCTGACTCATTTTCTTGCTCCCATGAGCGGGAAAGGGCATCGGCCTTGCGATTCTGAGAGCCCGGACAGAACTGGAGTTTAAAGTCGAACCTGGAAAAGAAAAGTGCCCATCTGGCCTGACGAGGGTTGAGACATTGTGCGCCCTTCAGGTATAAAAGGTTCTTGTGGTCTGTAAGTATGGTGATTAAATGAGAAGCTCCCTCCAACAGATACCTCCACTCTTCTAGAGCGAGCTTGATGGCTAGCAACTCCTGGTCGCCTATGGCATAGTTGCGCTGAGCTGGGGAGAACTTCCGGGAGAAGAAACTGCAAGGATGTAAATGGCCATCTTTAGCCCTCTGAGATAACACCGCTCCTACTCCAACGGAGGAGGCATCCACCTCTAGGATGAAAGGAGAGTCGATGTCAGGCTGTTTCAGGACAGGCGCAGAGATGAACCTCTGTTTTAAAAGATGAAAAGCTTGCATGGCTTCTTCAGACCACTTGGACGGGTTAGCACCCTTCTTGGTGAAAGCAGTAATAGGCGCCACAATGGTGGAAAAGTCTCGTATAAACTTTCGGTAATAATTGGCGAACCCTAAGAACCTCTGGACCCCTTTGAGGGTTAAGGGTACCGGCCAATTCTGAATTGCTTGTAGTTTCTCAGGATCCATCTCTAGTCCGGAACCGGACACAATGTACCCTAGAAACGGAATGGACTTGACTTCAAAGACGCATTTTTCTAATTTGCAATAGAGATGATTGACACGGAGACGGGACAGAACCTCTTTAACCCAAAAACGATGTTCCTCTAAATCGTTGGCAAAAATGAGGATATCGTCTAGATAGACCACGACATGACGGTATAGAATGTCTCTGAAAATCTCATTGACAAAATGCTGGAAGACAGCTGGAGCATTGCTCAATCCGAAGGGCATGACGAGGTACTCATAATGTCCGTCACGGGTGTTAAAGGCGGTCTTCCACTCGTCACCCTCACGGATCCGGATGAGATTGTATGCACCTCGCAAGTCCAGCTTTGTAAAGATGGTAGCTCCGCTAACTCTGTCAAAGAGCTCAGTAATCAGGGGTAAAGGATAACGGTTCTTGATGGTAATGTCGTTCAAACCTCTGTAGTCGATGCACGGCCGCAGACCACCATCTTTCTTTTTTACAAAAAAGAAGCCTGCGCCGGCTGGGGAAGAAGAAGGTCGAATGAACCCCTTTGCTAGGTTCTCTTTAATGTATTCCTCCATAGAATGCGTCTCAGGCAGAGACAACGGACAAGTTCGGCCTCGAGGTGGAACCTTCCCTGGAACGAGATCAATCGGGCAGTCCCATTCTCCATGAGGAGGAAGGACATCAGCAGAAGCCCTACTGAACACATCCGTGAAATCTTGATATGGAGGAGGTGGAACATCAGACGACCTGGGGGAGGAAGAACAGACAGGCAATACTTTAAACAAACATGTCTCTGCACAGGAGGAACCCCATGCCAGGATTTGCGTAGTCGTCCAATCAATTGTAGGATTGTGAAGACGGAGCCATGGAAGGCCCAGGACCACAGGATGTGTGGCTCTTGGAATCACTAAAAGTGAAATAAGTTCGGAATGAAGAACTCCCACTCTCAGACGAACTGGTAGAGTCCTTAGAGCAATAACAGTATCAAAAATTTTACTGCCATCCACGGCAGTTAAGGAAAAGGAGGAAGGAAGTCTCTCGGTGGGTAGGGACCACCGTTTAACATAGGCTTCAGTAATAAAGTTCCCAGCTGCTCCGGAATCAAGGAGAGCAATGACGTTCCGATAACGTTGAGCAACTTGAAGCGAGACTGGGAGATTACAATCATGAGGAGATGGAGAGGAGATCATTACTCCTAGCCGGCCCTCTCCTGGGCGAGCTAGGGTTTGGAGTTTTCCCGGACGTTCGGGACAGGCATTGATGGTGTGAGACGGAGCTGCACAGTAAAGACAAAGAGACTCAGAGAGACGTCTTCGGCGCTCAGCAGGAGTTAAACGGGAACGGCCAATTTGCATGGGCTCATCTTTAGATGGTGACAGTTGACGAGGAGGAGGAGCAGAAGATTTTGGAGCAGATGATCTTCCACGCTCAGTTGCTCTCTCTCTGAAACGTAAATCAACTTTCGTGCAGAGTGAGATTAGCTCATCTAACTTAGAAGGTAAGTCTCTGGTAGCTAACTCATCTTTAATAAGCTCAGATAAGCCATGCCAGAATGCAGCATACAGGGCCTCGTCGTTCCATGCCAGTTCGGATGCCAGGATCTGGAACTGTATCAGATATTGTCCTACAGTACGTGACCCCTGGCGTAAACGGAGAATCTCGGATGAAGCTGAGGTTACCCGGCCTGGCTCGTCGAAGATGCGCCTGAATGTTGACACGAATGCAGTGTAAGAAGATAGCAGGGTGTCGGACCTCTCCCATAACGGTGATGCCCAGTCAAGGGCGGAGCCACTGAGAAGAGAGATGATGTAGGCAATTTTTGTACGGTCACTGGGAAAATTGCCAGGTTGTAGCTCAAACTGAATCTCACACTGGTTGAGAAATCCCCTGCAGAATCTTGGAGATCCGTCAAATTTTGCTGGCGTTGGAAGATGAAGACGTGGAGCAGAAATGGGTAAGGTGGGTGGGGTTATAGCTGGAGTCACTGTGGTTGACGCACCAGACGCGCCTGATCCACGGAGAGTTGTCTGAATCCCATCCAGCCGAGTAGAGAGATCCTGGAGACAGCGGATGATGTGGCCCTGTGCAGCCTCCTGATGTTCTAGTCGGGCTGCCAGTTCTTGCATCGGCCTGGCCGCTTGATCCTGGTCTCCGGCTGGATTCATTAGGTCAGTGCTTACTGTCACAACTGAGGGCCTGAGCTGACGGGAGGCAGCCTCAGTTGTAGGGGCTGAGATGTACCGGAACCTGGGAGGTTGTATCAGACCCCTGGACATGTAAGTAACATAAATAATAACTGCCCGAAGGCGTGACCACGACAACTTGGATAAAAGTCAATGATGTTTATTATGACAACTCCGCAACACAGCAGCAGTAAAAGAAAACGTAAAAGTCAGCAAAGAATAAATACAGTTCCTGGGTACTACAGGATGGCAGGAGCCACAGGGCACTGGTAGTGTGAGATAGTTCTTATGATCTTCTAGATGGAAAGTCCTTACCAGGCCCGACTGTAGCAATGGAGATAACCCAGGATTGTGCCAGCTGGTGTTCCAGGAAAAGCTGGGTTGCTGAAGATAAAACAGCTGCTGTGGATACTGGCTGGAACCAGACTGTTGTTAGCACGGAGTGGATACTGGCTGGAACCAGTTAAATAATAAATGAACTTGGGAGCGATGAAATATGAACTGAAATGTAGAACTTGAGAGCGGAGAAATAATAATACCGGTGGAGAGTGGTAAAGTGTAGAAAGGACACCGGCCCTTTAAGGGAAGCTGTACTCTGCTGGAAGCTGAGCTGGAAGCAGGTAATGTTGTAGCTGGAAACAGATGAATCCACAATGGATTGGAGAGTCAGGCTACACCGCAGGTGGAATGCTGGTGCGGGTCTCTATGGTGGAAGTCTTGAGACAGGAGCTGGAACCTGGAAGACAATCACAGGAGGGAGACAAACAGGAACTAGGTTTGACAACCAAAGCACTGACGCCTTCCTTGCTCAGGCACAGTGTATTTATACCTGCAGCAAGGAAGGGATTGGCTAGGCAATTATGCAGATTAACAATACTGACAACAGATTGGAGGAAATGATCAGCTGACAGAATCCAAGATGGCTGCGCCCATGCAGACACTTGGAGGGAAGTTAGGTTTGTAATCCATGTGGTAATGAAAACAGTAATGGCGGCGCCGGCCACTGGAGACAGGAGACGCCAGGCTGACAAGTGCACATCCAACCACGCGGACACAGCGGAGGCCGCGGCTGACGTAATCGCCACTCTGACACTCTGCATGCAGAAGCTCAGGGACGGCGGCGGAGGCCGCGGGAGACGCCATGCCAGATGTAATAAGGCGTTACTGTGACAGCGTCTCAGAGAGACAGGAGAGGATGCAGGAATGTGAACATTAGGATAACAGATGGGATCCGGTCCTGGAGCGCTGAGCCAGCCTTAGGAGGCATCTGATGGGTAAGAAATGGCGTCCCGATACCCGGATCGTGACAACATGGAGTTATTGACATTACCATAAATATCCCTAAATGTATTTCTGCCCCCATCCTTCCCATTCAGTACCAGGACTCCTCTGGGACACTCAGTGTCCCCCATCTTCTGTCTGATGACTATACGTATGGACCTTGTCCCACCATCATCTAGTGTTCCTTGAGCTAAATCATTATGAACCACACAAATGGCAGGCTGTCCCACTCTGGCTACTATTGCTAAGGGTGGTGAATTTATTCTCCTCTGAGGACTAATTCTGGCACTATAATTGGTTCCGGAAAAATTATCTTCCCAGTATACCCAATCAAACCTCATGGCTTCTTCCCAAGTTACCGGGATGGCTATTAAGGGTATCCCTGACTCAGAAGTCATTGGTAAACACCCAACAGTCAGTCTCATTGTTAACTCTTACAATTGGCCTTATGAATAGCAAGTATTGCATTCTTTTCCTTTTATCACATGTCCATAGTTAGTGATGTGAGTCTCCAGCATGACAGGAGTTAAGACAGAGAACAGGATCCAAAGTATCTTCATTTTCTTCACAGGTAGAGAAGCTTTGCTTCTTTACGACTTAGGTGGCAACTCACCAGGGGCTTTATTGTATCCTTTCAGGTGGTCATGGTCCTGTGAGCAACACAGGTGAGGTAGTCTGCAGGATGTCCTCGGGTTCACTCCGGGGCAGGTCTGTTCAGACCTTTTTGCAGTGTGATGCGTGTACTCAGGTGGATCTTTTGCCGACTCTCAGTGCGGTCGGAGGAGTCGTTAACAGCACCTGGAATGGTCCTTCCCACCGCTCGGACAAAGAACTGCAACGTAAAAAGTTTTTTTATCATCATAAAGTCACCAGGCATCAAATCATGGCAGGCCGCAGTAGTGCTTGGTTGTTGAGAAATGACAGCATCGTGAATTGTCTTGATCTGTCTGCTCGTATTTATCAAATATCTAACAGTCACATATTGGGCTTTAGAGAGGTCTGGTGCTGGGACCATCATAAGATTAGGCAACTTCCCGAATAGATTTTCATATGGGGAAAGACGTGGGCGTGGTTCGGATGGACTGCAAAACAAGAGGCAAAGCCTCAGGCCACAAGAGTCCAGTTTGTTTGGTACCCTTTTGTAATTTATTCTTTACAGTCTGATTTAATCTTTTCATTTTTGCACTTGACTGGGGGTGGTAGGGCACATGTAATTGTTGCTTTACGCCCATCATTTCACACATTTCTCTGAATACCCTTCCTGTAAAATGTATACCTTGGTCAGAAGAGATAAACTGGGGAAGTCCTTACCTGCAGACTAAGGCCTGCACTATCTTCTTGGCTGTTATTCTAGCTGTTGCTGTGGCTACAAGCAATGCTCCACCCACCTGCTAAACAGATCTGTTAAAGTCAAAACATACTGCAACTGTCTTTGGGAACTGAATGTAATCAATTTGTACCACCTGAAATGGTCCCTCTGTGGCAGGAAGGTGTGATGATATTGTACGCACTTTTCTACCTGGATTGTTTTGGAGACAAATTAGACAGCCTTGACAAAATTTAGAAGCCAATGCAGAGAATCCAGGGGTGTACCAGTAGGTCCTGACTAAATTAGTCATTGCAGTTTTAGATGCATGGGTCAGACCATGAGTGACCTGAGCCAATGCAGGTAAAAGTGATCTGGGTGCCACTGGCTTGCCTTCTTTATTGAGCCACAAACCATCAGCATCTGGCTGGCATCCTTCCCGCTCCCAGGTGGAGATTTCCTGTGGACTGGAAGTTAACTGCATAGAAATCAATGCTTGTGTATCAGGTATACATATTTCACACATTACATATACTTGTTCCTTTAACATAGCCGTGGATTTTGCTATCCGATCCACTCTGGCATTTCCTTTAGACACCTCATCTCTGACAGAAGTGTGGGCCTGACATTTTATTACAGCAATTTGTTCAGGTTCCATTACTGCTTCTAAAAGTTCTCGCGCCTTTTCTGCATGCGCGATAGGTGCTTCATTAGATGTTAGGGAATTTCTAATTTTCCACAGACTGACAAAATCTTGCACAACACCAAACGCATAGCGCGAGTCAGTGTAAATGTTTACAATTTTACCCTTTGCTAATTTGCAAGCTCTGATCAATGCTACAAGCTCAGCACTTTAAGCTGAGTGAAGAGCTGGCAGGGGTCTGGTTTCCAGGATTTTAGTCTGTGTGCATACAGCATATGCAGACCCAAGGCTGCCGTCTTCTCGTTGTAAGCAGCTGATGGGTTCATCAGTGAGGTCAGGGCGTGGAGAAAAGTTCTGTGCCACAATTGCAAGGCAGTTATGTGTGTCTTGTGTGCCCCCACCTTCCCCCGTCTCCCGCTGAGTCTGTAAAGACTCATCCCTTACAGGCAGCAGGGTGGCGGGATTCAATGTACTGAAGCGCTGGATAATGAGATTACTGGGTGCTAGCAAAGCCAGTTCCCACTTAGTGAGCCGTGAAGTGGTTAAATGCTGTGTCTTCTTGCAAGTGAGTAGAGTAGCTACAGCATGAGGCCCATACAGATACAATGGTTGATTCAGGACAATATCTGCAGATTTGTGAACTAAGATTGCGGCAGCAGCCACTGCTCGCAAACACACCGGCAAGGCTCTGGCGACTGGGTCCAAGACCGCACTGTACTATGCCACAGGGCGTTGTTTATCGCCATGACGTTGAGTTAACACACCTGCAGAATGTCCCATCACTTTATGACAAAACAGGGAAAAAGCTTGTTATAATGTGTAATGCCTAGCGATGATGATGGTGTCAATGACTTTTTTTTCCCCAATTGCTCAGGGATTTCTGAAAGCCAGCCTGGCAGCCAGCGCCTGTAAGACAGGCATAAGCCTGTTGTCATCATACTGCCACAGGGCATCTCATACAGCATCAGCGTGTTGCTCTGGAACATGCAGAAAGAATCCAGCAGACAAGCAGCTGATATAACATCTAAGTTTTGCGAGGAGATCACAACTAAGCAAACTGACAGGGGCACTAGTGGACAAGAAAAAGACTGTGTTTATAAGAGGACCTAGCGTGACAGTCAAGGGCTCTGAAAGCATCATTTCAACGGGACTATTTGAGATTCCTACTGCAGTGACAGTTTTGTCAGAGGTAGGAAAATCCTGGCTATCTGCTATTAATGAAACAGAGGCTCCGGTACCTATTAAACAAGAAATTGGCTTATTATTTATTAAATTTACCATGGGATCATGATTATCTGTAGCCAATACTGGATACGCCGGGCCCTTGACCTCCTGTCAATCTCTACCCTCGGGACGTTGTCTAAAAATCCCTGTGATTGTCAGAGGACTTAAGTTTCCCCTGCACTGAGGGTTTTTTACAATCATATGACAAGTGTCCCTTTTCTCGGCAGTTGTAACATACTATAGCTCTCCGGGGAGCTGGCCCCCTCCCACTGGAGTGTCTTGTGAACTGGCTGAGCCATCTGTTCAGCCGCTTTGATCAGTACATTCGTTAACTTCTGCCGGTTTATATCCTTTTTCAACTAAATTATGTTTGTCCAATCAATAGTGGCAGGGAATGTTTTGTTAAATGCTGTTTCTAGTTCTAACCATTTGGTAACTAGCTGATCACTATTAAGCTCATCAGCAGTAGCATTACATTTTAATTGCTGCATCAGGGACATATAATCATTGGGTTTAAATACAGCAAGTAATAATTGCAAAACATATCTATACAGGTATGTGGGCTGGTGAATATTCTTAGTTAGAAATAAATTATCCCACGCTGCTTTGATCTTTCCTGGGGTCTGGCATCTTTTCTGCTAGGGATCTAAGGTCTGATGCCATCCAGGGAACATGCATGGAGTATGTAACAGCCGGCCCTGCACCCCCAGCTGGAGGGGCTCTGATAAGCCTGACCGGGTATAGGGTTGGATGCAACATACCAGGATCTGCAGGCGTTAAAGTCTGCGGTATCATGCGTTGACCTCTATCTCTGCCTAAAGGTGTTACAACGTAGTCCAGTGTCCCTGCACCAGAAGAATCTGGTGACTGAACATGAACTAAAGTTTCCTGTAGTGTAGTGTTATCAGAGAGGGAAGAAACGGCAGCATCAACTTAATGGGTTTTCACGGACCGTTCACCCTCTGCTCTATTTATAGAGGAAGATGCAGACAATGATCAGGGAAGTGTCTATTGCCAGAGTCCCTTAACTCTGTGGGTTCTGGATAATCTGTTGCAAGTGGGGTATAATGCCTCCTCCCTCTTTCTAATTTCCTTAACTGTCTGTTTTCAAGACCGTATTTTTTTTTTTGCCGCATAAGGCGGAGGGTTTTGTATTGGAGGTCACAATAAAAGTGCATCAGCTACCCACAAACAATAAGATTTCCATTCATTACAACTTATCAACTTATTTCCTATTATTTAAAACATTTGCATCAAAGGTACCTATAAGAGGAAAGGTTAGATAATTCTGTGTTCTCTTATTCCATTCTTTCAAGAATTTAACTGCAATATCACCATGCTTGCAACTCATAATACTGGCCGGTGCACTCAGAGGGATTTCCCTCTTTGTGGACTGATTTTGCCCCTTTTGCCTTCGTCTAGTGTACACAATTTTATCTCAGAAACCTGCTCTCACAAGCAAATGGAGTCTCCTGCCACAGCAGGGAGATGAATCAATTGTTTTCAATACAGTAAAGTATACCCATAAGCGTCACGTCTGACAGGAGTGCCAAACCTCTTTCTCCTCAGGCTGTTATAAGTTTCTCAACAAGAAAAAGCAGTCATACTGATCTATTTCCTATCAAGTACTCATAATACCTGCTATGAGAGATGGTCCCACAATTTTCCTTACACCTTCATCATACCTTGGGCAAGAAAAGTCACACAAATGTATCTCTTTTCCCCTGCGTTATAAAGGCTGATATGAGAAGTTTACCTTTTCTCCGTCCCTGGCACGGGTACAGAGTTCAGTTTACACTCATGTACTCCGTGTCATTCATCTCTTACATACATCGCAACACAAAATACTTGTAGTAGCTATTGCATCAGTTTAACCCTATACAGTTCCAACCTTCAATGCTTTAGTAACACAACTGTAAGTTATACAATGTATACCCTTTATATTATTGACGGAAAAATAAGGTTAAAACCTTAAAATACGGGAAAAGCAATATATGCACAAGTTTGAGTATTGCAGCAAATAGAAATAGTAGTGATTTCTGGAAAGAATGGTGTTAGATTTTAGTTCTAGAAAAAAGAAGTATTATTCATACATTTCATACATATCTATAGACACAGAATAATGTTTTTTCATCTAGTCCTTACCTCAGGAACGAGGTTCTTTTTGGAGCGAGCACTGCACACATGGGACAGACGTACTGTATCGCTATGCCGCAGAAAGGGAAGGTAGGAAAGTTTCTCACTTTACAGTGCTGTTTAGTTTCTGCGGCAGAAGACCCAGCAGTCGTGTCATCCTGTATGCGTAGCAAATCGTCCAACCGGCCAAAGAAACATCAAATATTATGGCAATTTAATCGAGGAGATACGCCAGGATCAGATGAAAAAGCATATGTGGTTTATTCGCATCTAGGCCCAGATGGGTGTCAGCAGAGCTCGCAGGCTCAGTGAGACAATTTGAGTTAGAGATCACAGTTTATATAGTATACAATACATATTACATCAAATGGCTTACGTGACAGAGAACACAGTCCGTCTTTATTACTGTATTACAAATACAATACTTATTCCTAATTATGAGCCAGGAAAGGCCCCAGGCAGACACTTAGGGGCCACGAGTTAGTAATAAAGCACTATCCACCACTCCTAGCCCCCTAATGATGGAAAGTGTCCCTTATTGGTAGGTCATACACATAAAGCACAATTAGTAAGAAGCAGGTGCAGACAAAAGATGAACACTTTTATACATGGTTCAGAATATATGATTTCTGCACCCAGGAACATATATCAAGCTTTTAACCCTATAAGCATTCAGTCCCAGTATAAGGGGTCCAAATTTCTCTGACAGGAAGAATTATCTGAAATATTAGTGGATTGTGAGGAAGAAATGGCCCGTTTAGATGACCCCTTGGCCACAGAGGGGCGTGGGGTAGACTTTTTTCTAACCAAAGATTTATTTAATTGTTTTAATTGGGTAGACAAAATATTAACTACAGGGACAATATGTGGCTGCAATGGCACAGGAGGTCACATAGGGGGAGTAAGACGTTTCACAAGTGTATTCAGCATACTTGAGAACGCTGCCCAAGGTAGGTCCTGACAGGTGCAGCAGGTTGACTGGGTGTATGGCACTCAGCGCCTGATTCAGCAGCTAAAGCGTCCCCCTCAGGTAAATCCGTGGTGCCAGTACTGCAGGATGCAGAAGCGTCCGCGGATTTCCCGCCCTATGTGGCAGACATTATAAGGAATGTAGCCTTAGGGCGTAACAGTACAATATAGTCAGACAAATACTATACCTGCAAACCCCTATGTTATGTGACAGTAAACACAGGACAAAAAACAGAGGATTTAAGCAGTATGAGGTGACTGAAACACACAGTAAAAATACCACATCGTATATTCTGTGTAACACTATATACATATAAATGGGACCCGGACGCACTTAGCCCCTAAGGGTACAGAATATAGTGTTAGCAATATGTGATACAGGAGAATGGAATCCCACACAACAGCAACAGGCACACTTAGTCACATGTACAATGCAGAAGTTATTACATATAAACTATAAAACTGCACTGGATTAGTAAAATTACATATAAATATGTATGAGCATAGATATAACAATGCACAGTAGATACTGGATGTATATCACAAAATATTTGTACTAAATATTCAGATAGTAGTACACTTGTTCTTAACACTGTCTAAACTGACATGTAGAATACTTAAGTGCCTGTAAATGCACAGCGCTGATGAGACAGGCGGCTTTACAGAGGAGACAGAGCCCTGCAGTCCCGGAGATCAGCCCAGCTAGTAGTGAAGATGGCGCCAAAATCTTTGTCAGGGAGTGAGGGAGAGTGAAATGCAGCTCCAGGGCGGGAACACAAGCAGTAGATGGCGCCCGGAGCTGGGGGAGGATCTACAGGTCAGCGCCTTGTCCGCTATGCTGGTCCTCACCACCGGATACTGTGGAGCCTATATCAAACGGATTTTTAGTAAATCCGACCTGTGCTCCCTTGCCCTGGTGGATGTAGTAGGGTCCCTGTGCAGTACAGTGTCCAGGCCAGCGGCGCAGTCCGTCTCCTGGGGCCATGAACGGACCGCGATTATACGGCGGGTCCCACCAGGGGGACCCTCTTAAGTGCTCCCTGATGTGCAGCCATGCGATCCTGGAGAGCGCCAGCCTGATGACCGGTGCGCCTCCGCTGCAAAAACCCAGGAACCGTGATGGAGCCGCAGCACAGAATGTCAGACTGACATAAATAGTGCTGCGGCCCTTGAAGCCTTCTGAAAAAGCTCTTTCAGGGCTGAGTAGCGCAGCCCCACCCGTTAGTGACCTGCACTGCAGGCACCAACTTACAAACTGAGCTCCGGTGTCTGGAGGTGGGGTTATAGAGGAGGCGGTGCAATGCATCCTGGTAACAGTCAAAGCTTTAGCCTGTTGGTGCCTCGGATCAAGATCCAACTCTACACCCCCCGATGTATTCCCTGTGGAATCCCAGTGTACCCCGCTGCAGAAAGCATAGTTCCTCTTCTAGGAATGTACATCTGGTAGGGTGCAGTATAACTTGCCGACAGTTACTATGTCAACATTCATCATGTCTACCCAGATGATATGTCAACATGAACTGTCGATAAACCGTCCCTGGTGGTCTAGTGGCTTCTAGCTTTCTCACGGCAGCAGCAGCAACTCCAGCATCTTCTTCTGGGTTTTGGGATTTTTGGGACAGTCACTTCCGGCATGGACTATCCCTAATCCTCCCCCTAGTACCAAAGCCTAACCTCCCCCACAGCCTAACCCTAATTGACGGCATCCTTAGAATGGCAACATTTCAGATGTCGACATTGGGAACCTGTTGATAGGTTGAGTATGTTGATATAGTGCCTGTCAACAGTTTGAATCATGTTGACGTTCTGATGTCAACATCATGAACGTCGACATGGTTATTTTCAACCAGATACTCTTCCGGACTATGGAACGCAAGCCTCAAACAGGATATAAGTTAACTTCTCCATTCTGTGATTGAAGGACTTATAGTTTAAAGGACGAAACCTTTGAGCACAATGCTCAATGATGTTAAACATCAATGTGAGACCCTTCGTTTTTCAGACCAGCACAGAAAGCGGGAAGGTGGCAGAGAATAAGGTCAAGTGGAGATCTGCAATTCCTAAAAAAAAAAATTTCATTTGTGCTTACTTCCTGCTCCTATTCAGTAGGCAAGTCAGGACATTTTGTGTACATTGTGATCTGGATTTCTTATTTGCTTGACAACTTATTTTATTAAACACTTGCTAAATTACCCAGTTTAAATCTTCCAGTTATTAAGTGGGTAATGTACTATAGCTGCACGGATCATGCCGCTTCAACACTTCCTGCTTTGCCTCATTACCATGGCGAAGCAGGAAGCCACTACAAGATGTATGAACATCTTCTCTGCAAAAGCAGGAGAGTGAAATCTTCCCACTACGGTGATGCCCCCCTGAGCACACAGCGCATCAACTTAGTGCTGATGTGCTGTGTCTACTTGCCTGGCCGGCTCCAGTGTGCATGTGCGAGATCTCTCTACTCACGCGAGATCTCCTGTACAGCCCGGAGTTCGGCAGCTTCCACAGCAGGGACAGCGCTGTCCCTGCTGTGGAGATAGGGCAACACCACCTGCAGCTGTCAAAATCGATAGCTGCAGGTGTTGGAATGGTCAGCGCTGCTAACCGTTCATATCGGTGTGCTATCTTTTAGATAGCAGCACTGATATGGACAAGGTGCCCCTGTCATTTAGCCCGCACCGCCACTGTCATACATGGGGTGAAGCAGTATCAGTGCACATAACACTTCTCCCCCATAACGAAGATTCATAAATCTACCCATGAGTTGGCTGTAATTGTCAACATTTAAGAATAATTAGCAGCATAGCAGCTCTTTTTTTGATGGGGTGTCGCCAGTAGCCCTAATCCCCAGCTTCCCTTTCTATTGCTTTATTACCACTTTTATTGCAAGATTGGTTTAAAGTTTTCCATCTGTTATCAATGTTGCTATTTCAAGGCTTTTGGGTACACAATATTGTTTGTCTTCCCACCTCCATTTCTGTCGGGTGGTATTCAGTTTGCGCCGGAGTGCTGGTCACCGGGAACCCGGCCACTGGCAAACCATACTACACCCATTTCTGTCAGTTATTTTAGTTCATTGATTTATGGTTATTACAGGTCACTGAATTATGATTAATTCTGTCAGTTATTACAGTTCATTAAAGTTTTAATCCAAATCCATCCAGTGGAAGGCCCAGAACAGGCTCCCTGCATCAAAGTTCTGTCTAGTGTAAACCAACGGGAGGTCCAACTAGGACCTCAACCCCTTTAGTATGTCTACTGCGATCAAATAATAGGATTTTAATTACCTACCGGTAAATCTTTTTCTCGTAGTCTGTAGAGGATGCTGAGGTCCAATTTAGTACCATGGGGTATAGACAGGTCCTTTGGAAGCCACTGGCACTTTAAGAGTTTAATAGTGTGGGCTGGCTCCACCCTCTATGCCCCTCCTACCAGACTCAGTCTAGAAACTGTGCCCAAGGAGACGGACATACTTCGAGAGAAGGAAATACACAGATAGTGGTGAGATTCACACCAGCTCACACATAACAAAAAAGGAAAGCCAAGCTAACCAACTTGGAACAAGTCAGTAACGGCTGAAACAACAATACTGAACCAAGTAACAATGCAGGAATAAGAAGCACTGGGCAGGCGCCCAGCATTCTCTACGGATTACGAGAAAAGGACTTACCGGTAGGTAATTAAAATCCTATTTTCTATTACGTCCTAGAGGATGCTGGGGTCCAATTTAGTACCATGGGGATGTACCAAAGCTCCCAGTATAGAAGGGATAGTGCTGAGGTTCCTACAGAACAGATTGACCAAACTTTAGGTCCTCAGAGGCCAAAGTATCGAACTGGTAGAACTTAGCAAACGTGTTCGACCCTGACCAAGTAGCTGCTTGGCAAAGCTGTAAAGCCGAGACACCCCGGGCAGCCGCCCAGGAAGAACCCACTTTACGAGTAGAGCGGACCTTAAAAGATTTTGGACACAGCAAGCCTGCTGTAGAATAAGCATGCTGGATAGTAAACCTGATCCAACGAGAAATCATCTGCTTAGAAGCAGGACACCCAACCTTGTTGGGATCATAAAGGACAAATAAAGCGTCCGACATTAATCGAGGAGTCAGTAGCAACAGGTTGGTTGATATGAAAAGCTGACATAACCTTTGCAAGAAACATCTGGCGCGTTCTGAGCTCAGCCCTATATTCATGGAAAATCAAGTAGGGGCTCTTGCATGACAATGCCCCTAAATCTGGCACACGTCTATCAGATGCCAATGCCAACAGTGTGACCGCCTTCCAAGTAAGAAGCTTGACTTCTACCTCCTTCAAAGGTTCGAACCAATCCGATTGTAGGAACTGCAGCACCACATTAAGATACAAAGGTGCCGTAGGGGGCACAAAGGGTGGTTGGATGTGCAGAACCCCTTTCAAGAATGTCTGAACCAAGAAAATGGACAAGGCCGAAATCTGGACTTTTATGGAGCCCAAGCGTAGGCCCACATCCACACCTGCCTGCAGAAAGAGGAGAAACCGTCCCAGTTGAAACTCCACCGTTGGAAACTTCTTGGATTCACACCAAGACACATACTTTTTCCAAATTCGATGGTAATATTTAGACATAACTACCTTCCTAGCCTGAATTAGGGTAGGAATGACCTTTTTCGGAATGCCATTCCAAGCTAAGATCTGGTGTTCAACCTCCATGCATTCTTAAACGTGCCATTTGCTTATCAAGATTTACCACGGCTACGTTTGATAAGCAAACAGCCCGTTTAAGAAGGTCCTCGCGAAGAGGACGAGGCCTCGGATCCTCCAGGAATAATTCCAAAATATCCGCATACCAAGCCTTCTTTGGCCAGTCCGGAGCAATGAGGATCGCCTGAACTGTTGTTCTTTTCATTAGTTTGAGAATCCTTGGGATGAGTGGAAGTGGAGGGAACACATACACTGACTGGAACACCCACAGAGTTACCAGGGCATCCACCGCTACTGCCTGCGGGCAGGGGAGTAGCCAGAACTTTATGGGCCCCATAGCAACATTCTGAAGGGCCCCCATCCCAATGCTTCTAGAGAGACACTTCTCTGCAGCAGTTGTTCATTTTATGTCCTATAGTAGTGCCCTAATTCATTTTCTGAACCATAGTAGAGCCTTATTTAATGTTATGCCCCATAGTAGTGCCCTAGTTTCTTTTATGAATCGCAGTAGCTTAAGTTCACCCGACAGTATATCACAATTCAGAGCTGCCAGTAGACATTATGCTGCACAGTACCCCCTTTTCACATTATGATATATAGTGCTCCCGGTTCATATTGTGCCTCATTACAGTCCCCCGGTTCATATTATATAACATTAAAATGCCATCCAGTTAATTTTATACCACACTACAATGAGCAGGTCCAGAGGCATACCTAGATATATTGCAGGCCCCAAGGAAAAAGTTTGAAAGGACCCCTACATACCACCCAATGGCGACAAATGTAACTTTTACAGGTAAGGTGGGCCCCTCTCAGCTCTGGGCCCCATAGCAGCTGCACTACCTGCACCTATGGTAGCTACGTCCTTGCCTGCAGGTCTCTCGACCTGGAACAGTACCTCTGAAGCTTCTTGTTGAGGCTAGAGGCCATCATGTCTACCTGAGGTATGCCCCATCGGCTTGTCACCTCTGCAAACACCTCCGGATGGAGGCCCCATTCTCCTGGATGGAGATTGTGTCTGCTGAGGAAGTCCGCTTCCCAGTTGTCCACTCCCGGAAGGAAGATTGCTGATAGCGCCACCGCGTGCTTTTCTGACCAGAGGATGATTCTTGTTACCTCTGACATTGCCGCTCTGCTCTTTGTTCCGCCCTTTCGGTTTATGTATGAAGTTTGCAGCCACCAGAGGAGCGAAATTCTGGCTTTCGGCGACAGTCGTATCCGCTGGTGCATGTGAAGATGTTATCGCGACCATTTGTCTAGGAGATCCAGTTGGAAGGATGTCACATGGAATCTTCCGTAATAAAGAGCCTCGTAGGAGGCTACCATCTTCCCCAGAAGGTGAATGCACTGATGAACCGATACCCGGGCTGGCTTCAGGACATCCCGTACCATTGATTGGATCACCAACGCTTTCTCTACCGGTAGGAACACCCTCTGCACTTCTGTGTCGAGTATCATCTCCAGGAAGGGCAGTCTCCTTGTCGGCTCCAAATGTGACTTTGGAAGATTCAGAATCCATCCATGATCCTGGCGAGTTGAGAGAGCAAAACTCTGCAACAACCTCTCCCTAGACGATGCTTTTATTAGCAAATCATCCAGATATGGAATTATGTTCACTCCTTGTCTGCAGAGGAGTAGCATCATCTCTGCCATGACCTTGGTGAACACCCTCGGTGTTGTGGAGAGACCAAAAGGCAGTGCCTGGAACTGATAGTGACAATCCAGCAGCGCAAATCTGAGATAAGCCTGGTGAGGCGGCCAGATCAGAATGTGAAGGTACGCATCCTTGACATCCAGGGATACTAGGAATCCCCCCTCCTCCAGAATGGAGATCACCGCTCTCAGAGATTCCATCTTGAATTTGAATTCCCTTAAGTAGGGGTTCAATGACTTTAGGTTTAGAATCGGCCTTACTGAACTATCTGGTTTCGGCACCACAAAAAGGTTTGAGTAATAACCCTTGTGGTGTAGATCAGGTGGAACTGGGACAATAACATCTGTTATCACTAATTTTTTAATGGCTTCCTGTAGGATAGCACTTTTTGTCAGCAAAACTGGTAAGCCTGATTTGAAGAATCTGTGAGGTGGGAGTTCCTGAAACTCCAGTCTGTAGCCCTGGGTAACAATGTCTGTCACCCAGGGGTCCAGGCCTGATGACACCCAGATGTGACTGAAATTTTTTAGTCTCGCTCCCACCTGCCCGATCTCCAGGCAGGGAGATCCACCATCATGCTGAAGATTTAGAGGAAACAGAACCTGGTTTCTATTTCTGAGAACCGGTGATGGTTTCTTGGATTTTCCCCGACCACCCCTACAGAAGGTCGAAGGGGATTTGGATTTTTTAAATTTTGCGGTCCGAAAGGACTGCAGTGTGGACGTAGGATAAGATTTCCTAGTCTGTGGAGATGCTGAGGGGAGAAAGGTTGACTTACCCGCAGTTGCCGTGGAAATCCACGCATCCAATGCATCCCCAGAGCCTGACCTGTGAAGTGTAGGTTCTCCACACTTTTCTTGAATTCTGCATCCGCAGTCCATTGGCGTAGCCAGAGTCCTCTGCGTGCTGATACCGCTGTAGAAGTAGCCCTCGCATTTAGCATTCCAAGATCTTTCATGGCCTCCACCATGAACCCAGCAGAATCCTGTATGTGACGTAAAAACAAATCAATGTCACACCTATCCATAGTATCTAAGTCCTCTAGTAATGTGCCTGACCACTTTACTATGGCTTTAGAAATCCATGCACAAGCAATAGTGGGCCTTAAAACCACACCTGTAGCAGTGTATACAGATTTGAGCATAGTCTCAATCTTGCGGTCAGCTGGCTCCTTCAGGGCGGTTGAACCAGGGACAGGTAAAACCACATTTTTAGACAACCTAGATACAGAAGTGTCTACTATAGGTGGGTTTTCCCATTTCTTTCTATCCTCTTCAGGGAAAGGAAAAGCAATGAGAATTCTTTTAGGGATCTGGAATGTTTTCTCTGGGCTTTCCCAAGACTTTTCAAATAAAGAATTCAGCTCTTTAGAAGCAGGGAAGGTGAGGGAGGATTTCTTATTTTCCGTAAAATAAGATTCCTCTTTTGGCTCAGGTACCTTCTCAGTAATATGCAAAACATCCCTAATGGCGTCAAACATCAACTGCACCCCCTTAGCAAAGGTTGCATCCCCCCCTGCATATCCCCATCACTGTCCCCTGTATCAGAGTCGGTATCCGTGTCAACTTGCATTATTTGGGCAAGTGTATGTTTTTTAGGGTATGCAGGTGGGGTATTTGAGGGAGTAGGAGCTGAATGCTGCAAACCCTCTACAGACTTTCTCAAAAACTGCGTCTCTTTCTCATTATGTGACATCCTTGTGTCACGATCCGGGTTCTTGGACACGATTAATTACCTGCCAAGTGTCTCCTGAGACTGGCCCAGCGTTCCAAAACGGGATTCCATCTACGCTGTTTGCGTGCAGCGCGCTGTATATCTTTAGCTCAAGTCTCTTCCCTGTGATCCCGCAGCGATGTCATGGCAGCCTTACAGTTTAGTTGCACTGTTTTAAAGAATGGCATCTCCTGCCCTCCGCCGCCATTACTGCTGTTTACCACATGGAATATACAGACTTTCCCTCCAAATGCAAACATGGGCACAGCCATGTTTATCCTCATCACATGTCATTTCACAACCTATCCGCTGCACTCTGGACTCTGCCTAATTATCCAGCCAATGCCTGCTTCCCAGCTGGTATAAATATCCTGCTCCTGGGCTGGATAATCGTCAGTGCTTTGGTTGTCTAACCTATACACATGTCTCTCCTGCTTGTGGATTCTACTGCTTGTTTCTCCAGGTATTCCAGCTCCTGTGATTCAGCTCCACTAAGAGACCCACACCTGTTTCCACCCTGCGGTGCAATCTGACTTCTGCAGTGTTCCAGCATTGCTCCAGATTACTCTCCACGTTAAGACACCGGCTTCCTGCTTCCAGCGTTGGTCCTGCTTCGCTTCCAGCGGTGTCCTGGTATCGTTTTCAACTCCTCCGTTCTGCAGCACCGCTCTCCATACTCCACAGCAAACTTACCATGGCCTACCAGCTTTCCACAGTGCTCCTGAGTCGCTGGTATTCTGCTAGCGGTGCCTGCATCAGTGACCATTCTTCCATTGAACCACAGCGTCCATCGATGCTCACCATCGGACTCTAAATCTACAGTGGTGAGTTCTGCATAGCTTTCATTCATACCGGTTCCAGCCGCACTCTCTGCAATTACCAAGTACCATCTACTTCTGTGCATCTGTGTTGCTCCAGCCTCTGTACACCATCTGCTGGGCAGTACCAGTTCATACCTCTCTTCAGCGGTTAGCTGTGGCATATGGACTTACCATCTCCAGTTCTGGCAAGGACTCTGTAATATTCTGTTCTGCAAGCCACAGCACTAATTACCCTGCGCTTCTGGGAACTGTACTGTAAATTACCACTGCATATCTTCTGTGACGTTTTGCATATCTAAGGTGTCTTAAGCTGTGTGTTCAATAAAACAGACTTTACCTTTTACAACTTTGTTGTCGTGGTCATGCCTTCGGGCAACTGGTCCTAGAGCTCCTGTATGTCAAGGAACCCAATACTACCTCCCCGGTTCACCTACACGTCAGCCCCTACATCTGAGGCTTCCCCAGGTCAGCCTCAGCCCTCAGTTGTGACATCTTGATGAAATCTGTGATATCACTCCCCTTAAAGAATCCACCCATGGGGGTTCGGATTCGACAGGTTGGGAAAGCACATTGCAGACCTGAGTACATGGGATAGACTCTTCAGGAGAAGATATACACTCTGCAGCACAGGATACAGAGCTATTAGACATGGTAATGTGGATATACTGTACACACAAACACACACATACAGGAAAATGTCAGACAAAGTTTCCCCAGAGTACCTTCAGAGACTCACAGAGTATAGGGAGCCAGCCCCACAGCGCCCCAGCGAGCAGTTATTATGATAACAGTCCGGCGCAGACTAAATAACCCTAATAGGTTAAATAGTACTAACTACACTCTCTCCCCCCCCCCCCCCCCCCCCTGTCTATAAAACCCCGGTACCGCAGTAAGTGGAGTTATGTTGAGGGTCAGCGCTCCCTGTCAGCGTGTATCAGCGTTCTGCAGGGAGAAAATGGAGCTGGTGAGTGCTGGATCCGCTCTGAGGAGAAGCCCCGCCCCATGAAATGGCGCACGGCTTCACGCAGATTATGTTTATACTGGCCTGAGGTTTTTAATGCTAACAGCGGGATTAGCCCGTTGGCTACATTACCAGTGTCAGGGTGATCGCGCTGGCCCAGGACGCCCCTCAGTCGCGTCTACAGTAACCTGTTGCTGAGATTTCATGGAGCGCATCCTGACAAAGCTGCGCTCCCACCCTTGTACCGCCATTCCCGCCGGCGACCCACTAACCGGGCTGCCGACGCTGAACTCACCGCTCTTCTTTCTTCTGGCTCTGTTAAGGGGTGGCGGCCGTGCTGCGGGACTGATCGGTCGCCTCGTGGGCTTGCGATCAGCACCCTCGGGAGCTCAGTGTCCTGTCAGCGGAGATAGAGAACCATCAACTTCAAGAGTTGGTTCCTACTCCCCCCCCCCCCCGTCCCCCCCCCAAGTCCCATGAAGCAGGAAAGCTGTTGCCAGCAGCTTTCCTGTACCTAACAACTCTTAGAAAAACAATAAAACTAGAAAAATTCCTAGGAGCTCCCCTAGCAGTGACCGGCTCCTCCGGGTACATTTTCTAAACTGAGTCTGGTAGGAGGGGCATAGAGGGAGGAGCCAGCCCACACTATTAAACTCTTAAAGTGCCAATGGCTCCCAAAGGACCCATCTATACCCCATGGCACTAAATTGGACCCCAGCATCCTTTAGGACGTAAGAGAAATTACCATGCTGTGAAGTTTTCTTCCAAATCAATCCAGTATAAAGCCCAGAGCAGGCTCCCAAGGGTCAAAGTTATTCCCAGCGTATACCAACGGGAGGTCCGACCCGGAACCTCAAAACTCTTACTAAATCTTCTGGGATCCAGTGGTCGCACTGTGTGACGTTGTCGTCCAAATCCATCCAGTGGAAGGCTCAGAACAGGCTCCCCGGGTCAAAGTTCTGGCCAGCGTACCGCCCTCTTCCCCTCCAAAACCTGGCCAGGATCCAACTGGATCACCTTGCGTTGGTTTCGGTTTCATCCAAATTGGTGCAGGGGTGTGTGAGTGCATAACCGGGCAGACAAACATATAAACAGACCAATGCATTCTAATGAGTTTTAATTGAGTGTGATGTCTTTGTGTGAATAAAGGGCCTAATTCAGCAAGGATCGCAAAGCAGCAAAAATCGCAGAAAATGCGGAAAATCGCAAACTCTGCACCATATACCACAAAAACTGAGGGGAAAAAATGCAACTTCTGAGACGAAGCAAAAACTGCGTATGCACTACGAAAAGTAGGCATATAGGGGGCGTACTAAAGGGCTGGACTCGAAAAAACTACGATCAGGGGCGTGTTGTGGGCGTATGCTGATGTTCGGTGGGAGGTGCATATCATACTTGCCTACCTGATCCTCTCCATGAGGGAGAAAATGCTCTGTTCCTGGACTTTCCTGGTAAGGTATGATTGCCATTACCTGTGGTGAAACACCTTCCTTTTTCTCCTTATGTTTGCTTTTGGTGTTGGAATTACTTTAGGCATCCATAAACATCCAGAGCCAGTCCATAAAGTGTTTCTCCCCCCCCCCCCAACCCCCCCCCAATATCTTCTTATTGAATATTAAATCGAACATACAGGCAAATATACGTCTAGAGACAGTGGGGGTCATTCCGAGTTGTTTGCTCTTTATTTTTTTGTCGCAACGGAGCGATTAGTCGCTAATGCGCATGCGCAATGTCCGCAATGCGACTGCGCCAAGTAAATTTGCTATGCAGTTAGGTATTTTACTCACGCCATTACGAGGTTTTTTCTTCGTTCTGATGATCGTAATGTGATTGACAGGAAGTGGGTGTTTCTGGGCGGAAACTGGCCGTTTTATGGGTGTGTGCGAAAAAACGCTACCGTTTCTGGGAAAAACGCGGGAGTGGCTGGAGAAACGGAGGAGTGTCTGGCCGAATGCTGTGTGTGTTTGTGACGTCAAACCAGGAACGAAACTGACTGAACTGATCGCAGATGCCGAGTAAGTCTGGAGCTACTCAGAAACTGCTAAGAAGTGTCTATTCGCAATTTTGCTAATCTTTCGTTCGCAATTTTGATAAGCTAAGATTCACTCCCAGAGGGCGGCGGCTTAGCGTGTGCAAAGCTGCTAAAAGCAGCTTGCGAGCGAACAACTCGGAATGAGGGCCAGTGTTTAGACAAAATTTTACATAGAGCAAATAAGAAGAAACATTAAACAATTGAATGGAGATGAGAAAAACACTCAGAAGGGATACCAAGAGGGGAGGGGTGGGGGGAGAGTTAAGTGTTGTCGTCTCAGTATTGTAGGTATTGATGAAAATCAAGCAAATATATCATATAGCACACGAAATAGGGGTGTATAGGGGTCATTCAGACCTGGTCGTACGCAGTCGTTTTTTTTGCACTGCAGCGACCAGGTAATCGCCGCCTACAGGGGAGGGGGTAATCGCTGTGCACGGGTGCGATCGGCTGTGCAAGTTTGTGCAGTTTCTGCACAGCCCAGGACTTACTCAGCCGCGGGGACGACCAGGGCCGATGCTGACGTCAGGAATCCTCCTCCCGAACGGCTGGGCACTTCTGCATTTTTCCGGACACTCCCTGAAAACGGTGAGTTGCCGTCCACGAACGCCTTCTTCTTGTAAATCTTCTTTCAATCGCCGGTGTGTCAATCGCCGGACCCCTACGCTTTTTGTCCCCTGTATTTTTGGAACCAGGACCAGGCGCAGAGCCCGGTGCTGGTTGTTTAAATATGGGGGAACCTCTATCATTTCCCCCCCCCCATATTTTTGCAACCAGGACCGGCTCAAAGAGCCCGAGGCTGGTTTGGCTTAGGAGGGGGGACCCCACGCAATTTTTCTTCGAAAAATAAACACTTTCCCATCCCCTTCCCACTGATAAACATGCACGGATTTCATGGATCCCTGCATGCCTATCCAAACACGGGATAAAAAAGCAGGTCTGTTTTTTTTTTAGCACTTTTTCACGAATTGTATTTCAGCACGGCAGTGTTTGGCTATTGTCGGCAGTGTTTGTGTTTTTGTACTTTTTAGTAAATTACCGATTTCTACCAAATTGCAGGCGTATTTGACCGATGGTGTATTGATTCATGATTTTTTCCTAGGACTTCCAAAATATTACGAATGCCCTCATCACTGCCGAGATTTTTGCTTAGTAAATTCCCGACATGACACTTTGAAGAAAAAACGGCATCTCGGTCAAAATCGGGACCTTAGTAAATATACCCCGAAGTCGTGTATGCCTTATTCAACCTACACACATAGGATATTATGTTGCCCATCAGAACTGATTTGGCTGTTTGCCCAAAAAAGGGGAGGGTCAGTAGTAGAACAAGTCTGATTATTGGTACTAAAATCCTTCCAGCTATTTGTAAGCATATTCTTAAATTCAGGAGAGGTAAGAAGGTGAGACGGGAATCTCCAAGAGGCACGTAAGGGGCTTTCATCAGTTATACCAAGATCAAACTATTGTAAGGCATGGTCCGAGACAGATATTGGTTCATGTCCCATGAAGTGGTTTAAAGAAATTGCTACATAACTATTACATATACATGTTAGTAAGCATAATACAATGGGGGTGCCCCAAAGGCTATTAGATCTTTCCTTATGAAGGTAGAGATGCACTCATATTTGAATTGAGCTGTAATGTGTTTTTGCATTACCTATATAGAAATATACAATGAATGTTTATGTTTCTACTTTTAAGAAATTCATTACATGCTGATTGAGAAATATTATTACAAAAGAAGACTGGGAAATGCAAAGTGCTAATATAATACTGTATCTCTCCTTACTTATATTCTATAGTCATTCACTCCAGTCCCTGCACAAATGCAGCATGCAATCTATATTTCCTCTCACATGGACACACATACACACTAGGGTTAGTTTTCTGTCAGAAGTCAATTACACTACCAGTATGTTTTTAGAGTGCGGAATGAGATTAGACCACCTGGTAGAAAATAATGCAAATATGGGAAGAGCGTACAAACTCAATACAGTTAGGTAGTTGGTCAGTGATTTATCTCATGACCTCAGTGCTCTGAGGCAGTAATGATAATCACTAGACCAACTGTGAGAATGATACCAGAAATACACAGAATGCCAACTGTTGGGTATCATACTAAGGGGGAGATGTACTAAGCCGTGATAAAAGTGGAGAAGTGAGACAATGGAGAAGTTGCCCATGGAAACCAATCAGCTGCTCTGTATACTTTTACAGTATGCAAATTATAAATGTTAGGCTAATGCTTATGGGTTGACATGGGCAACTTCTCCATTGGCTCACTTCTCCACTTTTATCACTGCTTAGTACATCTCCCCCTTTGTGTATACTATAAGTTTGACTGAGAAAACCCTTGTTTAAAGACAGTCAGCTTATTTTAATTTTATTATTTATCTCTTACTTCAGAGGGCAGATCAAAGTAATCCATATCAGATGTTGCAAGCAGAAGGACTGGAGACAAGGAGGGGATGTTCTTAAGTAATGTGATGAATGTTGCCTCCAGGGTGCAGCTAATAGTTTCCCACCACAAAGGAATATCTGGTATATAAAGGATGCTTGGCGCAGTTCTTTTTGCTTCACGAAACACCTGTACAGAAAGGAAGGTTCCACAATCAGTCATATGTACTTTACAGCACTCCATTCAGCTGTACGTCTCTCATTTATATTCATGTACAGTCCTGTAACCACCGTACAAACTTCTCTGATTACTGCTTTAGTATTGGGTCACCAAAAGGTCCACATTCTCAGCCAATTTTTTGTGGCTATAGTTAAGAGACGGGCACAGCATAGAAAATATATACAATTAAAGTGACATAGGACCTAATTCATGGTTGTAAGTAAAGCAAAAAGAAAAAAAGTAACTTTGTGTCTGGAACAAACCATTTTCCAAACAAGGGAAGCAAATACATTTATGGCCCTCATTCCGAGTCGTTCGCTCGTTCTTTTTTTTCGCATCGCAGTGAAAATCAGCTTAGAGCGCATGTGCAATGTTCGCACTGCGACTGCGCTAAGTAATTCTGCTATGAAGAAAGGATTTTTACTCACGGCTTTTTGTTCGCACCGGCGAACGTAGTGT
This sequence comes from Pseudophryne corroboree, assembly GCF_028390025.1. Classification (NCBI taxonomy): domain Eukaryota; kingdom Metazoa; phylum Chordata; class Amphibia; order Anura; family Myobatrachidae; genus Pseudophryne; species Pseudophryne corroboree. The sequence continues at coordinate 645,036,612 of NC_086447.1, read as the reverse complement.
GATTGACAGGAAATGGGTGTTACTGGGCGGAAACACTGCGTTTTATGGGCGTGTGGCTGAAAACGCTACCGTTTCCGGAAAAAACGCAGGAGTGGCCGGAGAAACGGGGGAGTGTCTGGGCGAACGCTGGGAGTGTTTGTGACGTCAAACCAGGAACGACAAGCACTGAACTGATCGCACAGGCAGAGTAAGTCTGGAGCTACTCTAAAACTGCTAAGTTTTTTTTGTTCGCAATATTGCGTAAACTTCGTTCGCACTTTTAAGATGCTAAGATACACTCCCAGTAGGCGTAGACTAAGCGTGTGTAACTCTGCTAAATTCGCCTTGCGACCGATCAACTCGGAATGAGGGCCAATATTTTTTTCTGTGCAGGATAAATACTGCCTGCTTTTGCATGTAGCCACGAATGTTAGACAGCTTTATTTTTACACTGCAATTTAGGTTTCAGTTCAAACACACCTTACCCAAATCTAAATCTCTTTCCACATGTTACATCTGCCCCACCTGCAGTGCAACATGGTTTTGCCCAGTTGCTTGCTTTTTGCTTTACTCACAAACATCAATCACGCCCATTGTGCAATAAAAGTGACAAGATATTTAAAAAGTACGTTTCAACTAAGGTTTCCTCATACCAAAAATAATTTGATATTTATCTATATAAAACAAAAACCCTCTTTCTGCACTGATTGAAAATAGAGTAATAGGGTAGAGATCACATTCAATAATTAGGATCGGCTGCCTTATTACACTAGGTTCCCTGTTATGAGAAACCAAAAAACAAATATGCAGTATTAGTGTAACTGGCACCTTGTGGTGTTATAACACCCCTATTTTTGTGACAGAATGACCTAATGTCAAATAAAATATTGTTTAGGAAAACAAACAATATGTTCCAATACGCAAAATTTATAAAAGAGCATCTGATACTGTATTGATATACCTGTCCATAAAATGTCAAAGTCGAAAAATATCCTCTTACATATGCCTCGTACTAACCCCTCATGCACATGCCCGCTGCACGTGCATGCGCCCTGCCGTGCGTGCACATATCCGCAAATTGCGTAAGATCGCTCCCGCGATCACGCGCGGTGTATGCGCATTTACGGTAGAGTTTGTGAGCGTCTAGCGGGCGACTCGATCATAACATATTTTACCCACATAGTGTGTTTTATAGTGAATATTCCCCTTAACAATGTTAGAAAGTATGTTTAGTGTAAACGGTTCTTGGACAGAGAAATTCCTCTTTGCATGATAGGAAGGGTCAGATAAAGGTAGAACGGTGGTGTCTAGTATCCAGCTGTAGAGTTTTTTAATAGTAACATTTCGGTGTTGGTTAGGAAGAGATTGCTCGCTCCTGCGCATAGTTATGTACAAAATTAGTTTATAGATATTTACAGTATTTGCTGTTCATTACCCATGCGGCGGGAATCCTAAGGATACCTCCCACCTGAGCAGTTGGAGAAAGACACAGCCCACCTGTTCGAACCCACCTATGACCTTTTGTTATAATGCAGAGACACATTCCTGTGTCCAATGAACCATAAGATTATAGGGACCATTGTATTGTTACTGTATGTTGTGTATATAAAGACCACCATTGCCTGTCCAGTCACTCACTCTCTCTGCAAGGTTTTCATATTGAAGGCTGAGGGCTGGATTCAGGACGCGCCTGCGAATCATTCCCACGTGTGTAAGTTCTCTGTAGCCATTTTGTTATCCTCTGTGTTTGCCATATGTTCTCATTGTGTACACATTCTGTTTTCTTGTATTTGCGATCGTTCGCTATTGTTCATATTTTTCTCGTTATTCTGTTTAGATTTTTATGTTAGTTTTGTAGTGTATAAGCTGTACTGTTTTTCCCCTTTTTACTCAAATAGAATCATCCACTGGGTGTTAGAGCCCAAGTGGTTTTTGTATCCTAACCAGGTCTTGTGTTTTCACTAGTTACTGTAAAGGGTTTACTGAGCGTCTCAATCAGCGTCTCATATTACAAAGGTTAACAAACATTACATCGTTATATTTCATTGCCAAGGTTTAAAGGGTAAAGCGTACCCTTAAGGTGTGTTGTTACTAAGGGTTACTGTGTAACATTCTGTGAGCATGCGTGTCGCTCATGCGTCGCGCCCACGGCCTAGCGTCCGCTACGCTAGGTGCGTACCCTTACGGTACACAGTGCGCCAATAGCGTACTTAGTCCATAATAGAATATAGCTTAATGTTTTTAGGTAACAACTGACTTTATCAAAAACATTTCAACGACCACTAACATCCAGTGGTGGTCCACATAAGAATAGATGTACAAATATTTATTTTGAGAACTCCTCCTTCAAGGATTGTAAGTTGGAGGTCAGATCACAGCAAATTTGATGACCCAACGCGTTTCGTCTCTCACAGAGACTTCGTCAGGGGTACATCTTATTCGAGTAATTAGCCTCAAACAATCAATGGTTTCATTTGCTCTGGGATATTAACATCGGTAAAAAGTGGATCATCCACTATGAGTATGTCACACGCCAGGGGCAGCGGCCGCCGCGCTTACCCCTGCGTGTCCGCTGGTCCTTCTGGCGGTCCCCGCCTCCGGTGGTCGCTGGGTCCCAGCATCTGGCGGCGCTGCTCCCGGCGGTTCCCCGGAGCGCGGGCCGCCATTGCGCCCGGCTGTCACGTGGGTGGTGGGCGGGTGACGTCGCTGGCTCCCCTCCACCAATCGGAGGAAGGCGGGCAATTCAAAGGTGGACGCCGAACAGAGCCCGGCGCCTGAGTATCGTCTCTCCTTAGTGATAGACTCCAGTGCTCCCTTAGTGCAAGCGTGTTCCCTGTTTCACAGTCTCCAGTGTTACCAGCCTCCAGTGTGTCCTCCGTCTCACAGTCTCCAGTGTTCCCAGCATTCAGCGTGTCCTCCGTCTCACAGTCTCCAGTGTTCCCAGCATTCAGCGTGTCCTCCGTCTCAGTCTCCAGTGTTCTCAGCATTCAGCGTGTCCTCCGTCTCGCAGTCTCCAGTGTTCTCAGCATTCAGCGTGTCCTCCGTCTCACAGTCTCCAGTGTTCTCAGCATTCAGCGTGTTCCTCTGTCACACAGTCGCCAGTGCTTTCAGCATCGCTCACAAGCTTCTCACCACTCAGTGTGCTTCAGCATCGCTCATACGTTTCTCACCACTCAGTGTGCTTCAGCATCGCTCATAAGCTTCTCACCACTCAGTGTGCTTCAGCATCGCTCACAAGCTTCTCACCACTCAGTGTGCTTCAGCATCGCTCACAAGTTTCTCACCACTCCGTGTGCTTCAGCATCTCTCACAAATTTCTCATCACTCAGTGTGCTTCAGCATCGCTACAGGGATTCTTTAGCATATCTCACAGTAATCACCAGCACCTTTCTCAAGTCCTGTCTTTCAGGAAGATTCCAGTATCCGTCACGAGCTCTGCCTACCGCTAAAGTCCTGCATGAAGAAAACCTATATTCGGCCATCTCTACTTCGGCCCAGCTGTGGTTCCCCTTCCCGGTCACCGGAAGAACCCCCGAGTTCACAACACTCTCAACCCAGGTCAGTGATAGTGTACATAGCCAATAATGCCTGGACAATCAGGAGGAATAAAAGTGTGGAAATTATGGAATCAAAAACCCACTGGAGATTCATATAATTCACAACCAGTATCACATGCCGATTTTTAAGATTGATCAGGTTGTGAATTATATAAATCTCCAGTGGGTTTTTAGGTACTTTACGTCAACCTCCTGTAACAGTTCAAACCAGTCCGATTGGAGGAACTGCAGCACCAAATTGAGATCACAAGGTGCCTTTTAGAGGCACAAAGGGAGGTTGGATGTGCAGAACATCTTTCAAGTACAACTGGAACTCAGGGAGAGAAGCCAATTGTTTCTGAAAGAAAATAGACAAGGCCAAAATCTGTACTTTTATGGAACCTAGACGTAGGCACACATCCACTCCCAACTGCAGAAAAAGCAGGAAACGTCCCAGATGAAATTCCACCACAGAATATTGTCTGTTCTCACAACAAGAGACATATTTCTTCCAAATACGGTGGTAATGTTTAGACGTTACCCCATTCCTGGCTTGGATCATAGTCGGGATGACCTTGTCAGGAATCCCTCTCCTGGCTAGAATCATCTGTTCAACTTCCATGCCGTTAAACGTAGCCGCGGTAAGTCTTGATAGACGAACGGGCCCAGTTGCAGAAGATCCTCGCGCAGAAGTAGAGGCCACGGATCGTCGAGCAGCATCTCGAGAAGATCCGCATACCTGGCCCTTCGTGGCCAGTCCGGGGCAATGAGGATTGCTTGGACCTTTTCCCTTTTTATTCTTTTTAGAATTCTTGGGATCAGCGGAAGTGGAGGAAATGCGTACACCAGCTGGTAGACCTGCAGAGTTGTCAGAGCGTCTACCGCCACAGCTTGTGGGTCCCTCGACCTGGAACAATGAGCTTCTTGTTGAGTCGATATCCCCACCGACGTGTCAACCACCGGAACACCTCCGGGTGAAGGCCCCACTCCCCTGGGTGCAGGTCGTGTCTGCTGAGGAAATCTGTTTCCCAGTTGTCTACTCCTGGAATGAAGACCGCTGACAACACCACGGCTTGTTTTTCCACCCAGATGAGAATTCTTGACACCTCTGACATTGCAGCTCTGCTTTTCGTTCCGCCCTGCCGGTTTATGTACGTCACTGCCGTCACTTTGTCCGACTGGACCTAAATGGCCTGATTCAGAAGAAGAGAGAAGGCCTGCAGACGGGCTTTGTATATAGCCCTGAGTTTCAGGATGTTTATTCGAAGGATGAATTCCTGGCGTGACCATCTTCCCTGAAACTGCACCCCATGGATGACAGCACACCAACCTCTGAGGCTTGCGCCTGTGGTTAGCAGAATCCAATTCTGTATCCCGAACCTCCGACCCTCAACTAGGTGAAAAGTCTATAGCCACCAAAGGATGGAGATCCTGGCTTTTGGCAACAGACAGATCCTCTGGTGCATGTGAAGATGCGATCCGGACCATTTGTCCAACAGATTCAGCTGGAAGGACCTTGCATGAAACCTTTCCGTACTGAATCGTAAGAGGCCACCATTTTCCCCAGAAGGTGAATGCACAGATGCACCGAGATCCGGGTAGGCTTCAGGACAGCCCGAACCATCGACTGGATTACCATAGCCTTTTCCAAGGGAAGGAACACTTTCTGAGACTCTGTGTCCAGTATCATTCCGGGGAAAGGAAGCCTCTGTGTTGGTTCTAGGTGAGTTTTTGGCAGGTTCAGAATCCAACCAAAATCCAGGAGTAGTCTGTTTGAGAGGCCAATGCTGTCAAACAACCGCTCCCTGGACGGTGACTTTATCAGAAGATCGTCAAGGTATGATCTGTTTGCGGAGTAGAAACATCATCTCTGCCATCACTTTGTTGAACGCTCTCGGGGCGTGGAGAGACCAAATGGCAGGGCCCAGAACTGGTAGTAACAGTCCTGCAGTGCGAACCGTAGATAAGCCTGATGAGGCGGCCAGATCGGAATGTGAAGGTACACATCATTGATGGAAGAAAAAATAGTGAATTGCGCTCCCCAATTAGGGTGTATATCACCAATTGTAATGTCCGTCCAATTTGCAAAGGATTGTACTATATTCACTGTTTCACGTTTGGGTATCTTCTCTTGTATCCGTTTTCTTTAGATACCTCAAATGAAATTAGAAAGATGCGCCTTTCATAGCGTAAAACAGTTTTTTACATTTATTATAAAACCATAAAGTTCATAAAATGACATAAAATGATTTATCCACCACCATACGGAGTGACTGCGTACCAGAGTGGGCCTATACAAGGCATATGTCTCACATGAAAGGGTTAGTCCCGGGTATAACTCCTCCACGGTCCAGATGTCAAGCCCTTTAAGGTTCCACGCTGTATCAGTCTCTGCCTGTATCCACCAACGCGTTTCAACAATCAGTCTTTGATATCCAGAGACACTAAGAATTCCAGATTACAAAAATTAATAGAGGCGCTCATGTAAAACCACACACCAAATTTTCATGGGTTCAATAACAACCAAGAAAAAATAGATTTAACAATAATCGGTCTGTGTATTTATTAATGATAATACTCTATATATATTTAAAAACACACATAGATAATATATACTTCAATGAATGTAATATATATAAATAAAATTCCACTGAACATTCGTATTCTGAAAGCTCAGAAATGTAGCAATATGTTGCGGTCCTTTAGGAATATTGTTGTCACAGCTGCTATATTGCTATAATAAAGATTCCCCGTATAGATGGATTGTATAAAGATGAAATTACCTCTCCATAAGGGCTGGTGAACCCGAGCGTCCCCGGGTAAGTCCAAAAAGTGCCCAATCGATGGTAAGTCTGGAGGGTACTTGGCGTATTTACAATGTAGCAGCCAGCCGCTGATTGTATTGTATTCACCTGCTGGTATTCACCCAATTGATGTTATGCAGACAATGAGGGGCAGCGTGTGTAATACTGCTGAATAAAACGCCGTCTAAATAGTCCAGCTGTGTGGAAAGCTTCCTTTCAATCTACCTGGACGTGCACCGTCCGCCGGTAGATGACGAGATGGAAGATGCTGGAGACGGTGATCGTGGCCTCGCAGCGTCTGCGGCTGGATGTGAGACTGATGGGCGGCCGTTCTTGGCTGCCGTGGGTAGATGCAGGGTAATGTAGCTGTGGCCTGGAATCGTCCTGAATGACGGTGTTCAGTGAAAGAGCAAAAAATGGGAGGAGTCCTCCCATTTTTTGCTCTTTCACTGAACACCGTCATTCAGGACGATTCCAGGCCACAGCTACATTACCCTGCATCTACCCACGGCAGCCAAGAACGGCCGCCCATCAGTCTCACATCCAGCCGCAGACGCTGCGAGGCCACGATCACCGTCTCCAGCATCTTCCATCTCGTCATCTACCGGCGGACGGTGCACGTCCAGGTAGATTGAAAGGAAGCTTTCCACACAGCTGGACTTTTTAGACGGCGTTTTATTCAGCAGTATTACACACGCTGCCCCTCATTGTCTGCATAACATCAATTGGGTGAATACCAGCAGGTGAATACAATACAATCAGCGGCTGGCTGCTACATTGTAAATACGCCAAGTACCCTCCAGACTTACCATCGATTGGGCACTTTTTGGACTTACCCGGGGACGCTCGGGTTCACCAGCCCTTATGGAGAGGTAATTTCATCTTTATACAATCCATCTATGCGGGGAATCTTTATTATAGCAATATAGCAGCTGTGACAACAATATTCCTAAAGGACCGCAACATATTGCTACATTTCTGAGCTTTCAGAATACTAATGTTCAGTGGAATTTTATTTATATATATTACATTCATTGAAGTATATATTATCTATGTGTGTTTTTAAATATATAGAGAGTATTATCATTAATAAATACACAGACCGATTATTATTAAATCTATTTTTTCTTGGTTGTTATTGAACCCATGAAAATTTGGTGTGTGGTTTTACATGTGCGCCTCTATTAATTTTTGTAATCTGGTTAATCCTTTAGGAGTTTTGCACATCTCCTTATAGCGGCGAACGTGTTCCCATACCATAAGTACTGGGTTCTTTTTCACTTTTCACATTGGTATTTATTTATTAGTTTTATGAATTAACACAGGCGCAGCAAAAGATTCCTTCTTCACACTAAGAATTCCCCCTCCTCCTGACCTGAGATCACCGCTCTCAGAGGCTCCATCTTGAATTTGAACACTCGTAAGTACAGGTTCAACGACTTGAGGTTCAGAATCCGTCTTACCGAACTGTCCGGTTTTGGTACCACAAACAAGTTGGAATAGTACCCCTTGTTTTGCACATGAGGTGGAACTGGAACAATGACCTGAGTCCGTACCAGTTTTTGAATGGCGTCCTGTAAAGTTATACTTGCCTCTTGTGGAACTGGTAAGCCTGATTTGAAGAATCTGTGAGGTGGGAGCTCTTGGAACTCCAGTCTGTAGCCCTGGGAAATAAGATCTATGACCCAGGGATCCTGGCCCAAACTTCTCCAGATGCGACTGAAGAATTTTACCCACTGTCATGCTGAAGGTTTTGAAGAAGCAGAGCTTGAGCCATGTTCCTGTGAACAGGCAGTTGCTGGTTTGTGTGGTTTACCTCTAGCGCCACTGGTGGCTGCAGAAGAACCTCTGGGTTTGCCCCTAAATTTGGCAGTCCGAAAGGACTGTAAATTGGGACCTGAGTAGGCCTTCCTAGCTGGGGGAGCTGCAGAAGGAAGGTGTGTGGACTTACCCGCAGTAGCTTTGGAGATCCATTTGTCTAGTTCATCTCCAAATAAGGCCTCGCCTGTGAAAGGTGGGCATTCCAAGCCTTTCCTGGAGTCGGCATCCGCAGTCCACTGGCGTAGCCATAGACCCCTGCATGCAGACACTGCCATAGCCGTAGTGCGTGCATTAAGCAAGACTATTTCCTTTATGGCTTCCACCACAAAATTCGCAGAGTCCTGTATATGCTGTAGAAACAAGAAAACTTCTTCCTGAGGCAAGGTGTCTAACCCTTCAGTCAGGTTACCCGACCATTTGGCAATGGCTCTAGTGATCCACCCACATACTATAGTGGGTCTCCACCCCAGCAGCTGTATACAAGGATTTGAGTGTAGTCTCAATTTTACGTTCAGCCGCATCTTTTAGGGAGCTTGCACCCGGGACAGGCAATACAATTTGTCTTGAAAGCCTGGATACTGATGCATCCACTATCGGTGGACTTTCTATTTTTTTTCCTATCCTCAGGAGGAAAAGGAAAGGATGATAACAACCGTTTAGGGATTTGAAATTTCCTTTCAGGACTAACCCACGGTTCTTCAAACAGGGTATTAAGTTCCTTTGACACAGGAAAAGTGGCTGAAGATTTCATTTTTATATTAAAATAAGATTCCTCACTCTCCTCTGTCACCTTATCTGGGATATTTAGTACTTCTCTGGTAACTTATATGAGATCCTCTATTCCCTGCGACAGAGTACCCTCCCACACCTCAGAGTCCAACTCACCCTCCTCCATTTCTGACCCCTCCTCATCAGAGTCAGACTGCAAGATATGGGCCAAAGTGCGTTTTTTGCGGACAAATGGCAGGGGACTGAGACGCTGGTTTGGGTACTGAGTCTCTTTTCATAAACTCAGTAGAGATTGTGGAAATCATTCCCCTAATAGAGTCCAGCCATGCTGGTTCTGCCCCACTAGCCTGGGAAGGGACACTACATTGAGTACACACTAGTGAAATCCCTGGGGAAGAGGAACACTGTGCCATACATGAAACACACTCTTTGCCTTTATACTGTATAGTGACAGCACACACATGCACAGGAATAGGTTAAATGTACAATTATGTAGAACAAGAATTTTTTTTTTGATAAACAGCGCTAACTTAATTATATATAATACATTGGAAAGAGCAAGGTAATCTAAAAACCTTCATTTATTAAGAAGAATATTTTTTGTTAAAAATATATATAATCATTAGCACCCCCAAATTCACAAAGCTGGACTGTCACATATACATTCTAGTTAAAAAGATCACTGAAACATACAGCATTCATATAGTGTCCTCTCTCCAAAGTCAAATATCAGGGACTTTTGATACAGTTCTGTGGGCTACAGTCCATATAGAAATATGTGGTCACGGACCAGTGGCAATGGTCCTAGATGATTTTATGCATATAATTACCAGTCCCAAGGTATTTGTAAAGGGAAGAATCCTCCTCATTTTGGGCCATTAATAGCAGAGTTTCACCAAGGTTGCAGTGGTGTACAGCACGATCAATGGAGTCCCCTTTAACCTTTGTGGTTTGGACCAGAAGTGACCTGGAATCATCCAATAGATGGTAGATGGAATCGGAGTCCACAGAGTCCCTTAGACCGGAGAGGGGCAAGGCTGACGCGTTTCACTGTCTACAGACAGCTTTTTCAAAGGTAGTGTGTAGCTGCATGAGACCTCTTTATATAGGGGGTCAGTAATTAGATTACCACATTCACATGATTCATGTTAACCATGACATTTCATTTATTTCCCAAATAATAAGTTGATATTCACAAGTATAATAGAGGAGGCAAACCTATATTCATACTATATAATAGTTTATTAAAACGAGTGTTTGAAACCCTAATAAACCATTTATAATTTTAATATTTAATAATATGAGTCACATGACCCATAAAATATGGGACCCTATATCTAATAGGATAATTCTAACCAAGATCGTAATTGGTTTCTTTAGGTCACATGTGTTTTTTTTTTTTTGCACAATTAACCCACAAAGAGCCCTTCCAGGGAGACACAGAGGGAGTATGGAACCAGCACACAGCGCCCTTATTGCTAATGCCAAGCGTAGCCGGGTTGCAGACTAAGGGGTATATTTACTAAGATTCGTATTAATACCGATTTGCAGTGAGAATCATCACGAATGTCATCGAAAGTGTATTTGTGCAACTTTTTGAATTTGTTACGCCTCATTTACCAAGCTGTCGTATTTTACGATGTCGATGTCATTCGTGGTTTTTTAAGGTATAATGCGGCCGATTTTGCGGTTTGTCGGCCGTGTTCTGTGGTTTTTTTACGAATGCGTCACATTTCGGTTACGGCAGTGTTCGTCCGTTCACTCGCGCCTTTTTTTCCTAAGTTTCGTTTTTGTCACTCGTCCGTGATTGGTTAGATTCGTGATGGAGGAGTGTCTGTGCACATTACTATAAAAACGCCCCAAACCGGCCGAACCTCGTGGGTTTAGCTAGTGGAGAGGAGAGAGGAAGGTGTATTTGGAGTTGGTGAGTTTTGTGGAGTTTGTGGAGGTTTTGAGGCAGAGTTTTGTGATTGTTGAGTGCTGTACTGTGTGTGTAAGTACTCTTGTCATACTTGTGGAGTTATTTAAAAGTCTGTCAATTTTTTTGTCTTTTGTATTTTAGTTACGTCTATTGTCATTGTTTGTGAGTGAGTGAGTGTGTGTGTGTGGTGTGTAGTGGTAGTGGAGGAGTGTGTTATTTGTTTTTTTTTCTCTTTTTTTTTGGTGGTTTGTTCTGATTATGTCACAGTCAGAGGTGAGTGTGGTGGAGGAGGTGAGTGAGGTGGAGGAGGTGAGTGAGGTGGAGGAGGTGAGTGAGAGGGAGGAGGTGGAGGAGGTGAGTGAGAGGGAGGAGGTGAGTGAGGTGGAGGAGGTGAGTGAGAGGGAGGAGGTTAGTGAGGAGGAGGGGGAGGTTGCGGCAGCGGCTTCCACTAATAGTGATAGTGTTGTGGCTCCGCAGCCACGCACCACTACAAAGACGGGCCGCAATGTAAAGTTTAGTTATTCCGAAAATATGGCTCTGGTGCGGGAGCTAATGAGGCATCATCGCCAGTTGTTTGGGGCTGATGCAGCAAAGGTGTCGACCCGCAGGAAGACTGTTCTGTGGGGGAAGGTTGTTGCTGCTGTGAACAGTGAGGATGTGGTGAGGCGGACCGAGGACACCTGTCGGAAACGCTTCTATGACATCAAGCGCCGTGTGAAGGCCAAGATGGCTAAGGAGGCAAAATCTGCCCGTCAAACCGGGGGTGGACACCCCTTCCGAGCATCTTATAATGATTGGGAGGAGCCGATGCGTACGCTGATTCCACCAGAGGTGGTTTCTGCCATTCATGTCCGGGATTCGGACCGGCCAAGGGCGGATGGTGAGTGTTTAATATTTCTGCCTTTATTTATAACATCTGTGCTTTGTCCTTAGTTGTGTGTAATTTTTGTATGATGGTTTTTTCTTTAAAAAAAAGTAAAACAAAATGTGTTGTTGTTGTTGTAGTGCAGGCCAGGCCACCCTGTGGTTCTCCAGCTGTTGTCAAACTACAAGTCCCATCATGCCTTACCACAGTTTGGTACTTAGTGAATGACAAATGTGTTGGTTGGCATGCTGGGATGTGTGGTTGCACTACATCTGGAGAGACACAGGTTTGGCCGGGATGGTGTATTGTTTTTTTTTTTGTTTTTTTTAAAGCCATTATGTATTGTGAATGTTTGTTCTTGTGTTGGTCATTTTCTGCTGTCTGCTTTACAAAGTAAATGTTATTTTGAGAATATTAATGAAGTGTGATGACTGTGTTTTGTGCCAATTTTTAGAAATCTTATCCTTTTTCCCTGGATGTATGTTTATTTTGTGTTCTGGTTTTTCATTGGTTTTGATGTGTATTTGCATGCATTAGTAGTTATTTTGGTTTAATTTTAGTGCATATATTTGTGGGTACTGTAATTATTCTTGGTGTTCATTTTTTAAAAATTACCATGTAATATTGTGGCTGTGTAAAGCTACGACGTATGTGTTTTAAGTGGTATAATATAGGACATTATGAGCATTTCTGTATGTATTTTAGGTATTTTTGTTTTGACATTGAAAGTATACACAGCCAATGTAGTCATGCATGCAAGGCTAAGCATCGCTTAGTTTAAGTCACAGCAGCTACCACATATGTTTTCAACCCTAACAAAAAAAAAAAAAAAAAACTCAACCAAAGAGTATGTTCATATCGACATTCTTCTTCTTTCTACAGTACGCCAGAGAAGCAGCACATCCAGGCCACAGCCAACCCTGCCTAGAGCTGATGATGGTGGGAATGCTGGTAGGATTTTACTCTAACCACATATTCTGCAAAATATTTTAAAATATGAAATCTAATGAGGATACTATCATACAGGTTCTTCGTTTGTTCCGCGTCCACTAAGGCGCCCATCACAGGGCAGCGTTACTGTGGCTACAAGGCCACCCAAGAGGCCCGTGTTCAGGCTCCTGCTACTGCACCAGCATCACCACCCCGAAGGCGCATCTCTACAGTGTCTGCCGTGCCACCACTTGCGCTTTTGGCCAGCCCCCAAAGTGATGAGCCACAATCCCCACAGTTGTCTGGTGAGTAATGTTTTATTTATTTATACAAAACAATTAGTAAACAGTGTAGTAGATTAAATAACCAGGTGAAGGCATAAGGAAGTGAAAAAACACTGTTATGTGCAAGATGATAAAGGCAGCAGTACAAAAATTTATAAAAAAGTGGAGATACATTTTGGAGATGCTTGCCTTGTGCCTTTAGCACCTTGCACATATCACTGGTTTCTCACTTACTTATGCCTTCTCCATGTTCATACATGTTCACCACTGTTAGTACTGTAAATTATAAACTCAAAATAACCACTAAAACTTGAATTAATAAACAACTGCAAGCAGATGATTTTAACGTTATTTTAGAATGTTATTTGCAAAATTTATGGATATCCATATCCACACATTTTGTATAAAATTAACGTCAAACAAAAATAAAACAAACTAAATTACATAATAATAATAATAATAATAATAATAAAAAAAAAAAAACATGAACCAAAATTCCACTTCTAAACATAGGGCACCTTAAAAAAAAAAGGAAACAAATGATAATTTGTACATTTTAGACCACTATACAGGTTGAGTATCCCTTATCCAAAACGCTTGGGACCGGAAGTATTTTGGATATGGGATTTTTCCGTATTTTGGAATAATTGCATACCATAATGGGATATCATGGTGATGGGACCCAAGTCTAAGCACAGAATGCATTTATGTTCCATATACACCTTATACACACAGCCTGAAGGTCATTTTAGGCAATATTTTTAATAACTTTGTGCATTAAACAAAGTGTGTGTACATTCACACAATTCATTTATGTTTTATATACACCTTGTACACACAGCCTGAAGGTCATTTAATACAATATTTTTAATAACTGTGTATTAAACAAAGTTTGTGGACATTGAGCCATCAGAAAACAAAGGTTTCACTATCTCACTCTCACTAAAAAAATTCTGTAATTCGGAATATTCCGTATTTCGGAATATTTGGATATGGGATACTCAACCTGTATTAGTATACGTTTTCGACAGACCACTGACTGCCATGACCAATGTATGATTGTATTGTTCCACACATTTTTTTTTTTTTTGTGTGTTGGGCCAAAGGAACCTTCATAATCCAAAATAAAATGTATTACATTAAATTTGGAAGAGTACATGGAGTGTAAACAGTAATTCAGACTCTGAATCCTACAATTTGCAACCATGAAAAAAAAAAATTGTTTACGTTTGGAGCAACATCATTTAACTAAAAGGTGACCAACATAGTTAAGTTTAATCATTAATCAATTTAGCCATAACATTAATATTATGAAGTAATGCATGGTGCCGTAAAACTATTGTAAGACCAATGCGCCATATGTACTAAATATTGCCTGTGTTCAACCCCATACAGACCCAGGCATCATGAGCGACGAGGGCCAGCAGGACCGTGCCCAGGAGACATTTACACTCCACCTGCAGCCCATCGACCCAACACAGGCAAACATGCCTCAGGACATTACCCAACCACCTCAAGCATCCCAAAGCCAACAAATGAGCACAACACCAGGGACAATACAAAAGGACCAAGAGTTTTGGTCAGGTTGGGCAGCACAACAGGCACAACACTCCGCGTGCCTCACCACCCAAACACAACACCTGTCTAGTCTGCCCCATCATTTGTCAAAAGTGAGTCGCAACTCAGCCAGACTCATAGTGCAGGTGGGGCGGATAGCAAACACTATGGAGCAGATGAGGGCAGACAACACACAAATGCAGGCTAACCTGCAGCGCATCATGGATGAGCAACAGCGGCAACAGACAACTCTAATACAGATGATTCAACATAACCAAGTAATCAATGACAATCTGTCTCGCATCATAGCCAACAACACTGCCGCTTATACCCAGCTTACGGCAAGTTTAAATATTTTAAGTCAAAATCTCAGTGTGATGGGCACACACCATGTGACCTCAAGCTCAGGCACAACAACCCCTAGCCAAACCCCTGTTCAATCACCAGTTCGATGTTCAAGTCGAAGCCGCACCCACGAGCCACCACAAGCCTCTGCACCCAAAAACGTAAAAAAGAATATTGAGTGTCCAGAATATGGAGTCCAGTTAATGATTTACAATATGTGTTATGCCTAAATTGGTATCTTGTTTAAAATAAGATTTTACTTACCGATAAATCTATTTCTCGTAGTCCGTAGTGGATGCTGGGACTCCGTCAGGACCATGGGGATGCTGGGACTCCGTCAGGACCATGGGGAATAGCGGCTCCGCAGGACACAGGGCACAAAATTTAAAAGTTTGACCACTAGGTGGTGTGTACTGGCTCCTCCCCCTATGACCCTCCTCCAAGCCTCAGTTAGGATACTGTGCCCGGACGAGCGTACACAGTAAGGAAGGATTTTGAATCCCGGGTAAGACTCATACCAGCCACACCAATCACACCGTACAACTTGTGATCTGAACCCAGTTAACAGTATGACAAACGTAGGAGCCTCTGAACAGACGGCTCACAACAATAACAACCCGATTTTTTTGTAACAATAACTATGTACAAGTATTGCAGACAATCCGCACTTGGGATGGGCGCCCAGCATCCACTACGGACTACGAGAAATTGATTTATCGGTAAGTAAAATCTTATTTTCTCTGACGTCCTAGTGGATGCTGGGACTCCGTCAGGACCATGGGGATTATACCAAAGCTCCCAAACGGGCGGGAGAGTGCGGATGACTCTGCAGCACCGAATGAGAGAACTCCAGGTCCTCCTTAGCCAGGGTATCAAATTTGTAGAATTTTACAAACGTGTTCTCCCCTGACCACGTAGCTGCTCGGCAGAGTTGTAATGCCGAGACCCCTCGGGCAGCCGCCCAAGATGAGCCCACCTTCCTTGTGGAATGGGCCTTGACAGATTTAGGCTGTGGCAGGCCTGCCACAGAATGTGCAAGTTGAATTGTGCTACAAATCCAACGAGCAATCGTCTGCTTAGAAGCAGGAGCACCCAGCTTGTTGGGTGCATACAGTATAAACAGCGAGTCAGATTTTCTGACTCCAGCCGTCCTTGAAATATATATTTTCAATGCTCTGACAACGTCCAGAAACTTGGAATCCTCCAAATCGCTAGTAGCCGCAGGCACCACAATAGGCTGGTTCAGGTGAAACGCTGAAACCACCTTAGGCAGAAAGTGAGGACGCGTCCGCAGTTCTGCCCTGTCCGAATGGAAAATCAGATATGGGCTTTTATACGATAAAGCCGCCAATTCTGACACTCTCCTGGCTGAAGCCAGGGCCAGTAGCATGGTTACTTTCCATGTAAGATATTTCAAATCCACCGATTTGAGTGGCTCAAACCAATGGGATTTGAGAAAATCCAAAACTACATTAAGATCCCACGGTGCCACTGGGGGCACAACCGGGGGCTGTATATGTAGTACTCCTTTTACAAAAGTCTGGACTTCAGGAACTGAAGCCAATTCTTTCTGGAAGAAAATCGACAGGGCCGAAATTTGAACCTTAATGGACCCTAATTTGAGGCCCATAGACAATCCTGTTTGCAGAAAATGTAGGAATCGACCCAGTTGAAATTCCTCCGTCGGGGCCTTCCTGGCCTCACACCACGCAACATATTTTCTCCAAATGCGGTGATAATGTTGTGCAGTCACCTCCTTCCTGGCTTTTACCAGGGTAGGGATGACCTCTTCCGGAATGCCTTTTTCCCTTAGGATTCGGCGTTCAACCGCCATGCCGTCAAACGCAGCCGCGGTAAGTCTTGGAATAGACACGGTCCCTGCTGAAGCAGGTCCCGTCTTAGAGGTAGAGGCCACGGATCTTCCGTGAGCATCTCCTGAAGTTCCGGGTACCAAGTTCTTCTTGGCCAATCCGGAGCCACGAGTATCGTTCTTACTCCCCTTTGCCGTATAATTCTCAGTACTTTTGGTATGAGAGGCAGAGGAGGAAACACATACACTGACTGGTACACCCATGGTGTTACCAGAGCGTCTACAGCTATTGCCTGAGGGTCTCTTGACCTGGCGCAATACCTGTCCAGTTTTTTGTTGAAGCGGGACGCCATCATGTCCACCATTGGTCTTTCCCAATGGACCACAATCATGTGGAAGACTTCTGGATGAAGTCCCCACTCTCCCGGGTGCAGATCGTGTCTGCTGAGGAAGTCTGCTTCCCAGTTGTCCACTCCCGGGATGAACACAGCTGACAGTGCTAACACATGATTTTCTGCCCAGCGGAGAATCCTTGCAGCTTCTGCCATTGCCCTCCTGCTTCTTGTGCCGCCCTGTCTGTTTACATGGGCGACTGCCGTGATGTTGTCCGACTGAATCAACACCGGCTGACCCTGAAGCAGAGGTTTTGCCAGGCTTAGAGCATTGTAGATTGCTCTTAGCTCCAGTATATTTATGTGAAGAGACGTCTCCAGGCTTGACCACACGCCCTGGAAGTTTCTTCCCTGTGTGACCGCTCCCCAGCCTCTCAGGCTGGCATCCGTGGTCACTAGGACCCAGTTCTGTATGCCGAATCTGCGGCCCTCTAACAGATGAGCACTCTGCAACCACCATAGCAGAGACACTCTTGTCCTTGTGGACAATTTTATCCGCTGATGCATCTGCAGATGCGATCCGGACCATTTGTCCAGCAGATCCCACTGAAAAGTTTGTGCATGGAATCTGCCGAATGGAATCGCTTCGTAAGAAGCTACCATTTTTCCCAGGACTCTTGTGCATTGATGCACAGATACTTTTCCTGGTTTTAGGAGGTTCCTGACTAGATCGGATAACTCCCTGGCTTTCTCCTCCGGAAGAAATACCTTTTTCTGAACAGTGTCCAGAATCATCCCTAGGAACAACAGACGTGTCGTCGGGATCAGTTGGGATTTTGGAAAATTCAGAATCCACCCGTGTTGTTGGAGCACTACTTGGGTTAGTGCTACTCCGACCTCCAGCTGTTCTCTGGATCTTGCCCTTATCAGGAGATCGTCCAAGTAAGGGATAATTAAGACGCCTTCTCTTCGAAGAAGGATCATCATTTCGGCCATTACCTTGGTAAAGACCTGGGTTGCCGTGGACAATCCAAACGGCAGCGTCTGAAACTGATAATGACAGTTTTGGACCACGAACCTGAGGTACCCTTGGTGTGAAGGACAAATTGGAACATGAAGGTAAGCATCCTTGATGTCCAAGGACACCATAAAATCCCCTTCTTCCAGATTCGCTATCACTGCTCTGAGTGACTCCATCTTGAACTTGAATTTTTGTATGTACAGGTTCAGAGATTTTAGATTTAGAATCGGTCTTACCGAGCCGTCCGGCATCGGTACCACAAATAGCGTGGAGTAATACCCCTGTCCCTGTTGTAGGAGGGGTACCTTGACTATCACCTGCTGAGAATACAGCTTGTGAATGGCCTCCAATACCGTCGCCCTGTCGGAGGGAGACGTTGGCAAAGCAGACTTTAGGAAACGGCGAGGAGGGGACTTCTCGAATTCCAACCTGTAACCCTGAGATACTACCTGCAGGATCCAGGGGTCCACCTGCGAGTGAGCCCACTGTGCGCTGAAATGTTTGAGGCGACCCCCCACCGCCCCTGAGTCTGCTTGTAAGGTCCCAGCGTCATGCTGACGCCTTTGTAGAAGCCGGGGAGGGCTTCTGCTCCTGGGAAGGAGCTGCTTGTTGCAGTCTCTTACCCTTTCCTTTGCCTCGGGGCAAATAGGAATGTCCTTTTGCTCGTTTGTTCTTATAGGAACGAAAGGACTGCGGCTGAAAAGCCTGCGGCTTTTTCTGCTGGGAGGTGACCTGGGGTAAAAAAGGTGGATTTTCCGGCCGTCGCCGTGGCCACCAGATCCGATAGACCGACCCCAAATAATTCCTCCCCCTTATACGGCAATACTTCCATATGTCGTTTGGAATCCGCATCACCTGACCACTGGCGCGTCCATAAACTTCTTCTGGCAGATATGGACATCGCACTTACTCTTGATGCCAGAGTGCAAATATCTCTCTGTGCATCTCGCATATAAAGAAATGCATTCTTTAACTGCTCTATAGTCAGTAAAATACTGTCCCTATCCAGGGTATCAATATTTTCAGACAGTGACTCCGACCAAGCCACGCCAGCGCTGCACATCCAGGCTGAGGCGATTGCTGGTCTCAGTATAACACCCGTATGTGTGTATATACTTTTTAATGTATTCTCCAGCCTCCTATCAGCTGGATCCTTGAGGGCGGCCGTATCAGGAGACGGTAACGCCACTTGCTTTGATAAGCGTGTGAGCGCCTTATCCACCCTAGGAGGTGTTTCCCAGCGCGCCCTAACCTCTGGCGGGAAAGGGTATAATGCCAATAACTTCTTTGAAATTAGCAGTTTTCTATCTGGGGTAACCCACGCTTCATCACACACTTCATTCAGTTCCTCTGATTCAGGAAAAACTATCGGTAGTTTTTTCACACCCCACATAATACCCCTTTTTGTGGTACTTGCAGTATCAGAGATATGCAAAGCCTCCTTCATTGCCGTGATCATATAACGTGTGGCCCTACTGGAAAATACGTTTGTTTCTTCACCGTCGACACTGGATTCAGTGTCAGTGTCTGGGTCTGTGTCGACCGACTGAGGTAAAGGGCGTTTTACAGCCCCTGACGGTGTCTGAGACGCCTGGACAGGTACTAACTGGTTTGCCGGCTGTCTCATGTCGTCAACCGACTTTTGTAGCGTGCTGACACTATCCCGTAATTCCATAAACAAAGCCATCCATTCTGGTGTCGACTCCCTAGGGGGTGACATCACCATTACAGGCAATTGCTCCGCCTCCACGCCAACATCGTCCTCATACATGTCGACACACACGTACCGACACACAACAGACACACAGGGAATGCTCTGATAGAAGACAGGACCCCACTAGCCCTTTGGGGAGACAGAGGGAGAGTTTGCCAGCACACACCCAAGCGCTATAAATATATATAGGGACAACCTTAATAAGTGTGTTCCCTTTATAGCAGCTCAAATATTATAAATATCGCCAATAAGTGCCCCCCCTCTCTGTTTTTACCCTGTTTCTGTAGTGCAGTGCAGGGGAGAGTCCAGGGAGCCTTCCTCGCAGCGGAGCTGGGCAGGAAAATGGCGCTGTGTGCTGAGGAGAATAGGCCCCGCCCCCATTTCGGCGGGCTTCTTCTCCCGGTTTTTTTGGAACCTGGCAGGGGTTAAATACATCCATATAGCCCCAGGGGCTATATGTGATATATTTTAGCCAGAATAGGTATATTACATTGCTGCCCAGGGCGCCCCCCCCAGCGCCCTGCACCCTCAGTGACCGCTGGTGTGAAGTGTGCGGAGAGCAATGGCGCACAGCTGCAGTGCTGTGCGCTACCTCATGAAGACTGAGACGTCTTCTGCCGCCGGTTTCTGGACCTCTTCTCTATTCGGCATCTGCAAGGGGGTCGGCGGCGCGGCTCCGGTGACCCATCCAGGCTGTACCTGTGATCGTCCCTCTGGAGCTAGTGTCCAGTAGCCTAAGAAGCAAATCCATCCTGCACGCAGGTGAGTTCACTTCTTCTCCCCTAAGTCCCTCGTTGCAGTGAGCCTGTTGCCAGCAGGACTCACTGAAAATAAAAAACCTAACAAACTTTTTCTAAGCAGCTCTTTAGGAGAGCCACCTAGATTGCACCCTGCTCCGAACGGGCACAAAAACCTAACTGAGGCTTGGAGGAGGGTCATAGGGGGAGGAGCCAGTACACACCACCTAGTGGTCAAACTTTTAAATTTTGTGCCCTGTCTCCTGCGGAGCCGCTATTCCCCATGGTCCTGACGGAGTCCCAGCATCCCCATGGTCCTGACGGAGTCCCAGCATCCACTAGGACGTCAGAGAAAATAAAATGATAACACCAAATATGTGTATTGCTTAATTAGCTACCACAAAAACAAACACATTACTGTCTTGGGCCAGATGAGTATTGAGACAGGGCGAGAGCGTGCTGCGTCAGGGTCTAGGGTCAGTTTGACCAGATCATACAGAGTGAAATAAGTTATGACATTTAGTCTGAGCATCTGTATAACATGGGCATCAGCAAGTTAGTTTTAGTTTAAAGGGCCAAAAAAAAAAGGCATGGCCAGCCTACGCAGAACATGTACAACCTGCTGACCCTGTTGTTTTTCCTGTTGTAGCCTCATGGAGCAGTGTCAGGTATCCCACAGCAAACAATACAGCAGTACGACACACAGTAGCAGCCATTTCAGATTGAGAGTGTTGAGAAATGTGTTTGAGCCCCTTTTAAAGGTCAAAAACTACAGGTGTGAGTAATGTATAATTGACAACACATGTAAACACGCTTCTCAAAAGCAGGTCTACTTTTTTTTAGGCTTTTTGTACGAATAGTAATATATTACGACCGCAAAACCATTATCAAGCTCTAAAATACAAATACGAATGCTTAGTAAATGACCGAGTTCTATATCTAATCAGCCGCGTTTGACCGATGGTGTATTCATTCGTACTTTTACTACACAGCCGTAATAAAAATACGAATGCACTCTTCACTGCCGTAATTTGAGTTTAGTAAATTCCCGAGATGACACTTTGAAGAAAAAACGGCATCTCGGTCAAAATCGGGACCTTAGTAAATATACCCCTAAGTATCTAGATTAGGGACTAATAATCGCTCCCCCCCCCTGCTATGACCCCCTGGTACCACTGAGGTAATCTGGAGTCTCTCCGCAGGAGCTGAGTGTCCCTGTCAGTCAGCGTCTGTGTCAGCTGCAGAGGGAAAATGGCGCTTGTGAGCTGCTGGATCCGCTCATAGTGAAGCCCCGCCCCTTCAATGGCGCACGGTCTTCCCGCTCTTTTTTATATTGGCTGTATGTGTCTAAGTGCATAAAATGGAGACAGACTCCTTATGGCTTTGTTGCCAGTCTGAGTACTGTGTCCGCTGTTCAGCGGGAGATGAAGTCTGCTCCCATTTAGAAGCCGTGCATCTCCGTACCCTCATGCCGCCATAATGGCCCGCGACCCGCTAACCGGGACGTCGGCTTAGTACTCACCACTCTTCTTTCTTCTGGCTGTTAGGGGTGGCGGTGTGCCGCGGTAATGTACGATCGCCATGGTGGGGCTTGCGAATAGTTCCCTCAGGAGCTAGTGTACTGTCAGCAGGGAACGGGACCATTAACTCTCAGAGAGGTTGGCCCCCCCTCCAAGTCCCACGATGCAGGGAGGATGGTGCCATCCAGCCCTGCCTGAAACAAGAAACACAGAAAATAAAAGCAGAAAACTTTTCCGGATCTTCCATGAGACGTGACCGGCTCCTCCGGGCACATTTTCTAAACGAAGTCTGGTAGGAGGGGCATTGAGGGAGGAGCCAGTGCACACTATCAATTTCTTAAAGTGACCATGGCTCCTAGTGGACCCGTCTATACCCTATGGTACTAAATGGATTCACAGTATCTCCTAGGACTTAAGAGAAATAATACTGTCGGGATGGTGTCGGGAGCCAGATGCCACTTAGGCCGCGCTCGACCGCAATCCCGGAAGTCTTATGCAGGACGGGAGCACACTGACAAGAGCGGAAGTTGCATCACTCGCTGGGTCCCGCTGCAGAATGCTCACATTCCAGTGCAACGCAGAAATATATGTCATGCGTTGTCATCATGTCTCATAATGAACAACCCTAACGCAGGAAAATATTGAAAGGATTCATTTTGTTCAACCCCCGTGGAACCAGGGTGTTGAACTTGTATATCCATTTAACTTCATGTTGTCTTAACAACTTTTCATGGTCACTTCCACGTGGCAGTTTGGGGACATAATCAACATGCACTTCAAGCTTGAAACTGGGTGGCCTCTTAGCACAAAATGCTTGTCCACTGGTTTATCAGAGGTTTTTGTCACAAGGGCCGCTCAGATAGATGTACGATGGCTGGCCATCCTGTCATGAAAATTTCGGGTCCTCATCCCCACATAATAGTAGCCGCATGGACATATAATGATATATATCACAAAGTCCATTGTACAATGTAATTTGTGCTGGATCTTGATCTTACGGCTGCTATATGGGTGTGCAAAACTCTGACCTACCATTAATGACCTGCATGTTGTGCAGTCCGGACAGCGGTAGCAGCCATTCTTTGCTGTCAGTAACCAGGCTTCAGTTGTTATAGCTGGTTGGAGCATGCGGCGCATATGCATCTGGCGTAGTTTTCTACTGCGTATATATGCACATAAGAGTGGCTGCTTACTTATTCCCTTGAAGGCAGAGTCAGTGGCTATAACAGGCCAATGTCGCAGAATTATTTTTTGTGAGCGTGGCGACAATACATACGTGTAAAAATCATACGATTCGTATCAACAGTAGATGCCTACCCTGTGGTGCCAAGGGAGTGCCTGTGTCTCACCTTCTAGAGACATTTCGTGATGGCTCATGGGGTATATCCCCGTTCCAGGAATCTAACCTTCATCTGGCTAATTTGTTGTTCTGTTGCTTCAACAGTTGTATTTATTGTGCAAAAATCGCACTGGTGGCTGAAGACCTGTAGAGGTATATTATGGTTAGTCTCTTTTCTAAAGATGGTTGAGGCCAACCCACCACCGTGGGAAAAAATAGTCACATAAATTATTTTTACTCTGTCTGTCAATGTGGTGCTTAAAGCATATATGGCTGTTCAAGGAGTTCAAATATGCAACCATCTCATGAAACTCAGTCTCAGTGCCAAGACACCAAAAACACATCATCAATATAGCGACCAAAAAATAACAACTTTGGCCCGAACTTTGGTAACAAATTGTCAGTTTCGTACTTGTGCATACACAAATTGGCATATTAAGGCTGGACACCATTGCCGTCCCATTTAGTCGGACATGTTAGTCCTTACCATATGAAAAATAATTTTTTTTAATCACTAGACCTGCCAACTCAAGCAGAAATTCAATCGGTGGACCAACATGTGGACTTGTAACCAATGCATCATTAATGGCCAAAAGCCCCATAGAATGAGGGATTACCGTATATAAGGACTGTGTCTATGGACAACGGACAGTGCCAACCATGCGCTGTCCAATATTGCACCCAAAGACTTAATCCTAGCCAGAAAGTCTGAGGTATCTCTGATATAACTAGGCATCCTCGTGACAAGAGGCTGCAAAAAATAATCAACGAAAATAACCATTGGCTGCAATCCTTAGCCGATATAGGGGGGTATTTAATTGTAGTCGGAACTGCCGTCTTGTCGGAAAGACGGTAGTTTCTGAATTTTTAGGTTGGAAACTGTTCCATCCTAGTTAATCGCCCTGCCATTTTTCCGACAAGACGGCAATTCCGACTTGTCAGAAAACACGTGGATCGGCGGAATAGCCGCGGATCCACGTGTTTTGTCAGAAGCATGGCCATATCCGACAGGTTTTAGCCCTCTTTCTGACAATGTCAATCCGACTTTAAAAAAAATAAGATTTTAAACCTACCAGTAAATCTTTTTCTCCTAGTCCGTAGAGGATGCTGGGGACTCCGTAAGGACCATGGGGGAATAGGCGAGACATGGGCACTAAAAAAGAACTTTAGGTATGGGTGTGCACTGGCTCCTCCCTCTATGCCCCTCCTCCAGACCTCAGTTAGAGAAACTGTGCCCAGAGGAGACGGACAGTACGAGGAAAGGATTTTGTAAATCCAAGGGCAAGATTCATACCAGCCACACCATTCACACCGTATAACATGGGATACACGTACCAGTCAACAGTATGAAACAAAACCAGTATCAGTCCAAAACTGATCCAAACTGAAAACATAACCCTTATGTAAGCAACAACTATATACAAGTCTTGCAGGATGTTGTCCGCACTGGGACGGGCGCCCAGCATCCTCTACAGACTAGGAGAAAAAGATTTACCAGTAGGTTTAAAATCTTATTTTCTCTTACGTCCTAGAGGATCCTGGGGACTCCGTAAGGACCATGGGGATTATACCAAAGCTCCAAAACGGGCGGGAGAGTGCGGATGACTCTGCAGCACCGAATGAGCAAACATTAAGTCCTCATCAGCCAGGGTATCAAACTTGTAGAATTTTGCAAAAGTGTTTGAACCCGACCAAGTCGCCGCTCTGCAAAGTTCTATAGCCGAGACGCCTCGGGCAGCCGCCCAAGAAGAGCCCACCTTCCTAGTGGAATGGGCCTTTACCAAATTCGGTAACGGCAATCCAGCCGTAGAATGAGCCTGCTGAATCGTGTTACAGATCCAGCGAGCAATAGTCTGCTTAGACGCAGGAGTGCCAACTTCGTTGGCTGCATACAGGATAAACAGGGCCTCTGTTTTCCTAACCCGAGCCGTTCTGGCCACATAAATTTTCAATACCCTGTCCACATCCAGGGACTCCTCCACGTCCCTAGCAGCCACCGGCACCACAATAGGTTGGTTCATATGAAAAGAAGAAACCACCTTAGGCAGAAACTGAGGACGAGTCCGCAACTCAGCTCTATCCACATGAAAAATCAGATAAGGACTTTTGTGAGACAAAGCCGCCAACTCCGACACTCGCCGCGCGGAAGCCAATAACATGACCACTGTCACACACCAGAGGCGGCGTTCGCCGCGCTTACCCCTGCGTGTCTTCTGGTCGGTGTTGCGGCCTCTGCCTTCGCTGGGCCACGGGCTCCGTCGTCTGGCTGGCGCGGCTCCCGGCGGTTCTTCGGGGCAGGGCGCCGCCATGACACCCGGCTTCACGTGGACGGGGGGCGGGTGACGTCATCTGACCGCTCCGCCAATCCAGCGGTGGCGGGGAATTCAAAGTCAGACGCCGGACGGAGCCTCAGTGCCTGAGTATCGTCTTTCCCTGACGTAGATGCCAGCGCTCTTGTTCCCGGCAAGGATCTCTGCAGTTGTACTTCAGTGTCTCCGGCATTTCCAGTCTGCCAGTTCGCTGCACCGGTTCCAGTGTACTCAGCGGCCGGTATATCTCTCTGCGGTCCAGTCACCAGTGCTCCTTGGAATCAGCGTGGCTGCGGGCCTAAATCACCGTTCTCAAGTTCTACGAATTAACAGCGTCTAAAACCCCTGCACTTCAGTTCCCCATATCATCAGCGTCTCAATCACCGTTCTCAAGTTCTACAAATTAACAGCGTCTAAAACCCCTGCACTTCAGTTCCTCATATCATCAGCGTCACAGTCACCGTTCTCAAGTTCTACAAATTAACAGCGTCTAAAACCCCTGCACTTCAGTTCCTCATATCATCAGCGTCTCAGTCATCGTTCTCAAGTTCTACAAAATAACAGCGTCTAAAAGCCCTGCACTTCAGTTCTTCATATCAGCAGCGTCACTGTCACCGTTCACAAGTTCTTTATCCATCTGTGCCTCTGTCATTATTTATAAGTTATCAGTGACTTTCAAACATCACCCACAGTTTCCTCAGTTACCAGCATCTCTAATCCTGCTCATAAAACCCTTCAGTGGGTCTGGACATTTCCCTCATTTATTCCTTTTGTCATTTGACTTTAAGTTGTTTTCCCTGCAATAAAACTCTTCAATATTTCATCAAACTCCACTGTCAGCGTCCTGTATGAGGAAATCCTATATTAGGCCTCCCCTTTTCCGGCTCAGTTGTGGTTCCTCTTCCCAACCATCGGAAGAATCCCCGAGTTCACAACACCCTCAGTCTAGGCCAGTGACAGTATACTCAGGCCCCATGGACCCGGGGAATCGGAACCCAGAGGCAAGCGCCATGCAGGACCTGGTTTCCCGAGTACAGAGTCAGGAAGCAGCACAGAATCAGGTGATGCATTATCTCCAGGAGTTATCTGGCCGGATGGATCAAATCCAGACTTCGCTGACTTCAGTGGTTCCAGCTCCAGTATCCGCTCCAGTGGTTGTATCTGGCAATGTTCCCTCCTTGTCTGGAACCAGGTCACGCCTTCAGCTTCCCACTCCTCCTCGTTATAACGGGAATCCGAAAAATTGCCGTAGATTCCTCAATCAGTGTGAGGTACACTTCGAACTCCTCTCACATAACTTCCCTACTGATCGGTCTAAAGTGGCATACATTATCTCTTTGCTTGAGGGTTCAGTGTTGGAATGGGTTTCACCGTTGTGGGAACGATCAGATCCGTTAGTCTCTAGTTATACCAACTTCATTACGTCGTTCCGAAGGATCTTTGACGAGCCTGTCCGGACGACTGCTGCCTCAGCTGACTTGCTCCGAGTTCGACAAGGCTCTCGTACAGTGGGACAGTATGTAATTCACTTTCAAACTATAGCTTCTGAACTGAGCTGGAATAATGATACCCTTCGGGCTGCTTTTTGGAACGGCTCTCGGATCGTTTAAAAGACAAATTGATTACTAGAGATCTGCCAGATTCCTTGGAACAGTTGATCTCACTCTGTGTAAAGGTGGATCTTCGTATGCAAGAACGAGGTGGTGAACGTAGTCGGTCAGACCGGTTGAGACTCCGATCTCTTCCTTCTAAGCAAACAGTTAATTCCAGTCCAGACGAACCCATGCAGATTAATCGGTCTCGGCTGTCCCCAGAAGAGCGTCAGCGTCGGCAAGAGGGTAGACTTTGCCTCTACTGTGGAGCCGCGGATCATTTCCTCAAGTCTTGCAAGTCTCGCCCGGGAAACGGGCAGTCCTAGCTTGTTCCGGAGAAGTTAAGCTAGGGGTTGTTTCTCAATCTTCTCCGGCAGTGGACTGTCTGCTTTCTGTCTCTCTATTTTCTGAGTCTGAAGTCAAAACCGTTAAGGCACTGTTGGACTCAGGAGCTGCGGGGAATTTTATTTCCCTTTCCTGCGCCCAGAATCTGGGTTTGAAGTTACAGTCGGTCGAACGACCTATTACGATAACTGCTATTAATGGTACCCAAATTCCTAATGCTCTGATTACAAGTCATACAATGCCAATCAAGCTGCAAGTGGGAGCTTTGCACCAAGAACATCTGGAGTTCCATGTGATTCAGGAGATGTCTCACGATCTCATCCTTGGTGTTCCCTGGCTCAAGGTTCACAACCCTCACGTCGACTGGAGGTCGACACAGATCATTTCTACCCGCTTCGTGCATCGTCCAAGTCGGATGTAGAGCTTATTCCAGAGGCTTATCGGGAGTTTACAGATGTTTTCTCGGAACAGGCGGCCGATAAGTTACCACCGCATAGACTTTGGGACTGTCCTATTGAGCTCATTCCGGGGAAAATGCCACCTCGAGCTCGTACCTATCCATTTTCAGTACCTGAGACTCAAGCCATGTCAGAATATATCAAGTCTAATCTGCAGAAGGGATTCATCCGCCCCTCTACTTCCCCAGCGGAGCGGGCTTCTTCTTTGTGAAGAAAAAAAACGGAGGCCTGAGGCAATGTATCGATTATCGTGGTCTAAATGAAGTCACCATTAAGAATAAGTATTTTCTGCCGCTCATCACGGAGCTTTTCGATAGAGTTCGTGGAGCTCGAGTCTTCACTAAGCTCGATTTAAGGGGCGCTTATAACTTGATACGTATCCGACAAGGGGACGAATGGAAGACGGCCTTCAATACTAGGGACGGGCATTATGGGTACCTGGTAATGCCGTTTGGCCTCAGCAACGCCCCCCGCTGTTTTTCAGGGATTCATTAATGAAATCTTTCGGGACATGTTATACCTAAATGTGGTGGTATATTTGGATGATATCCTGATATTTTCGAAGAATCTCACTGAGCACAGAATGCAAGTTAAGGAGGTACTCCTTCGGTTGCGAGAGAACCATCTTTACGGCAAGATTTCCAAATGCACCTTTGAGGTCCCCTCTATTCCATTTCTGGGCTACATTATTTCAGGTACGGAGTTGCATATGGATCCGGAGAAACTTTCGGCTATTCGGGACTGGACTCAGCCTCTTTCCTTGAAAGCAGTACAACGGTTTCTAGGGTTCGCAAATTACTACCGTAAATTCATAAGGGGTTTCTCTACTATTGTGGCGCCTATTACTGCCCTAACCAAGAAGGGGGCTGACCCAAGCCATTGGTCCTCTGAAGCTGTAGCAGCGTTCGCCCAGTTGAAGGCAGCCTTTATGGTTGCTTCAGCAACCAGACTTTCTAAAACCATTCTTTCTGGAGGTTGATGCTTCTACGGTAGGCATAGGTGCCGTACTTTCGCAGTACGCTTCAGATGGGAAGTTACATCCATGTGGTTTCCATTCTCGCAAGTTTTCCCCTGCTGAATTAAATTACACCATTGGAGACAAAGAGCTGTTGGCAATAAAATCTGCCTTAGAAGAATGGAGATACCTTTTGGAAGGGGCTAAACACCTAATTACGATTTTCACGGATCACAAGAATTTACTGTATCTTAAAACGGCCCAGTGCTTGAACCCCGTCAAGCAAGATGGGCGCTCTTCTTTGCTCGATTTTCGTATGTCATTAAGTACCGGGCTGGAACTCTTAACACCAAGGCGGATGCCCTATCCTGTTCCTTAATGGCTTCAGATGAGGAGAATTCCGTTGAAAAGGCGTTGATCCTCAGTCCTGTCTCTATTTCTGCGGATCCCACTGCGTTGGGTCCTCCTCCTGGAAGAATGTCTGTGCCAGCTAAATTTCGACCAAGATTGTTGCAGTGGGCTCACATTTCCAAGTTTTCTGGCCATCCGGGAGTTCAAAAGAAGTGGGAATTTCTACGAAGATCTTACTGGTGGGACACTATGAAGAAGGACGTTCAAGAATATGTCAACTCGTGTCCTCAATGTGCTCAGCACAAAATTCTTCGTCTGCCTCCTGCGGGGTTGTTGTCCATTCCTAAGAGGCCTTGGACTCATATCTCTATGGATTTTGTTACTGAACTGCCTCTCTCTAAGGGTCATAACACCGTCTGGGTGATTATCGACCGATTCTCTAAGATGGCACATTTTGTTCCGTTGACCGGATTACCATCAGCTTCTAAATTGGCTTTGTTATTCATTCGGGAACACTTCCGCCTGCACGGGTTACCTCTGGAAATAGTCTCGGATCGAGGGGTACAGTTTACGGCAAGATTCTGGAGAGCCCTCTGCACGGCCCTACAAATAAAACTCAAGTTTTCGTCTGCTTACCATCCACAGACCAATGGGCAAACTGAACGCGTCAATCAAGATCTAGAGACTTTTCTCCGTGTTTACCTCTCCCCCTCACAAGATAATTGGGTGGAGTTGTTGCCTTGGGCCGAGTTTGCTCATAATCATCTATATCACTCCTCGACTGGTGAGTCTCCATTTTTCATTAATTACGGATTTCATCCCCAAGTTCCAGAATTACCAATTTGTCCTCCAGAAGAAGTTCCTGCTGCAGCCTCTACTCTCCGGCATTTTAGTCAAATCTGGAGTCGAGTCCATGCCAATCTCAAGAGAGTTTCCGATCGCTATAAGTTCTTTGCAGATAGGAAGCGACGGGCAGCTCCTCAATACAAGGTTGGTGACAGGGTATGGCTCTCTACCCGCAATCTTCGTTTAAAGGTGCCCACTATGAAGTTCGCTCCAAGGTTCATTGGTCCTTATCCTGTGTTACAAGTCCTGAATCCGGTTGTTTGCAAATTGGGATTGCCTTCCCATCTCCGGATACCAAATTCCTTCCATGTCTCTCTTCTTCGCCCTCTTGTTTTGAACCGGTTTCATTCCAAGTCCCCAAGGCCAACCTCTGCAGAGGCTGAAGAGGGTACGGACTTTGAGATCAAAGCTATTCTTGATTCTCGTTATCTTCACAAGAATCTACAGTATTTGGTGGAATGGAAAGGTTTTGGCCCCGAGGAAAGGAGCTGGGTCAAAGCTACTGAGGTTACGGCTCCCCGACTGGTGCGGATGTTCCATTCCAGACATCCAACAAAACCTGGAAAGTGTCCAGGGGCCACTCCTGGAGGAGGGGGTACTGTCACACACCAGAGGCGGCGTTCGCCGCGCTTACCCCTGCGTGTCTGCTGGTCGGTGTTGCGGCCCCTGCCTTCGCTGGTCCACGGGCTCCGGCGTCTGGCTTGCGCGACTCCCGGCGGTTCTCCGGGGCATGAGCGCCACCATGACACCCGGCTTCACGTGGACGGGGGGGCGGGTGACGTCATCTGACCGCTCCGCCAATCCAGCGGTGGTGGGGAATTCAAAGTCAGACACCGGACGGAGCCTCAGTGCCTGAGTATCGTCTTTCCCTGACGTAGATGCCAGCACTCTTGTTCCCGGCAAGGATCTCTGCAGTTGTACTCCAGTGTCTCCGGCATTTCCAGTCTGCCAGTTCGCTGCACCGGTTCCAGTGTACTCAGCGGCCGGTATATCTCTCTGCGGTCCAGTCACCAGTGCTCCTAGGAATCAGCGTGGCTGCGGGCCTAAATCACCGTTCTCAAGTTCTACGAATTAACAGCGTCTAAAACCCCTACACTTCAGTTCCACATATCATCAGCGTCTCAATCACCGTTCTCAAGTTCTACAAATTAACAGCGTCTAAAACCCCTGCACTTCAGTTCCTCACATCATCAGCGTCTCAGTCACCGTTCTCAAATTCTACAAATTAACAGCGTCTAAAACCCCTGCACTTCAGTTCTTCACATCAGCAGCGTTACTGTCACCGTTCACAAGTTCTTTATCCATCTGTGCCTCTGTCATTATTTATAAGTTATCAGTGACTTTCAAACATCACCCACAGTTTTCTCAGTTACCAGCATCTCTAATCCTGCTCATAAAACCCTTCAGTGGGTCTGGACATTTCCCTCATTTATTCCTTTTGTCATTTGACTTTAAGTTGTTTTCCCTGCAATAAAACTCTTCAATATTTCATCAAACTCCACTGTCAGCGTCCTGTATGAGGAAATCCTATATTAGGCCTCCCCTTTTCCGGCTCAGTTGTGGTTCCTCTTCCCAACCATCGGAAGAATCCCCGAGTTCACAACACCCTCAGTCTAGGCCAGTGACAACCACTTTCCAAGTGAGATACTTCAATTCAACAGTTTGAAGAGGTTCAAACCAATGAGACTTAAGAAACCGTAACACCACGTTAAGGTCCCATGGTGCCACCGGAGGCACAAAAGGAGGCTGGAGGGTCCCTTGACCTGGCGCAATATCTCGAAAGTTTCTTGTTGAGGCGTGAAGCCATCATGTCTATTTGAGGCAGCCCCCACTGACTCGCAATCTCTGCGAAGACTTCCTGATGAAGTCCCCACTCTCCTGGATGCAGATCGTGTCTGGTTAGGAAGTCTGCCTCCCAGTTGTCCACTCCCGGAATGAAGACTGCTGACAGCGCGCTTACATGACTCTCCACCCATCGAAGAATCTTTGAGGCTTCTGCCATTGCCACTCTGCTCCTTGTGCCGCCTTGGCGGTTTACATGAGCCACTGCTGTGATGTTGTCTCACTGAATCAGAACCGGTAGACCTCGAAGTAAGGTCTCTGCTTGACGAAGGCCGTTGTATATGGCCCTTAATTCCAGTACGTTGATGTGTAGACAAGTCTCCTGGCTTGACCACAGACCTTGGAAGATTCTTCCCTGTGTGACTGCCCCCCATCCTCGGAGGCTCGCGTCCATGGTCACCAGAACCCAGTCCTGAATGCCGAACCTGCGACCCTCTAGAAGGTGAGCACTCTGCAGCCACCACAAGAGAGATACCCTGGCCCTGGGGGACAGGCGGATCATCTGATGAATCTGTAGATGTGACCCGGACTACTTGTCCAGAAGGTCCCACTGAAAAGTCCTGGCATGGAACCTGCCGAATGGAATGGCCTCGTAAGACGCCACCATCTTTCCCAGAACTCGAGTGCAGTGATGTACCGACACCCTGTCTGGCTTTAACAGGTCCCTGACCAAGCTCTGAAGTTCCTGGGCCTTTTCCATCGGGAGAAAGACCCTCTTTTGTTCCGTGTCCAGAATCATGCCTAAGAAAGGCAATCGGGTTGTTGGAACTAACTGTGACTTCGGTAGATTGAGAATCCAACCGTGTTGTTGCAACACCCTCAGGGAGAGGGATACACTGTCCAGCAACTGTTCTCTTGATCTCGCCTTTATCAGGAGAACGTCCAAGTATGGGATAATTGTGACACCCTGTTTGCGCAGGAGCACCATCTCTGCCATTAATTTGGTAAAAATCCTCGGGGCCGTGGAAAGCCCAAACGACAACGTCTGAAATTGGTAATGACAATACTGCACCACAAATCTCAGGAACGCCTGATGAGGTTGATATATGGGGACATGAAGGTATGCATCCTTTATGTCTAGGGACACCATATAATCTCCCCCTTCCAGACTTGCGATGACCGCTCAGAGCAATTCCATCTTGAACTTGAACCTCTTTATGAATTGCTGCCAAAACTACCTCCCTCTCTGGTAAAGAAGTTGGCAGTGCCGATTTGAAAAACCGGCGATGAGGCACCTCTTCGAATTCCAGCTTGTACCCCTGGGAAACAATGTCTATTGCCCAGGGATCCACCTGAGAGTGAACCCAGACTTGGCTGAAAAGACGAAGACGTGTCCCCACAGGAGCGGACTCCCGCCTTGGAGCCCCAGCGTCATGCGGTGGATTTAGTTGAAGCCGGGGAGGACTTTTGTTCTTGGGAACTGGCTGTAGCTGACAGCTTTTTCCCTTTGCCCTTACCTCTGGCAAGAAAGGAAGATCCCCGAGCTCTCTTGGATTTATGCGACCGAAAGGACTGCATCTGATAATGTGGCGCTTTCTTAGGCTGTGAGGAAACATAAGGTAAAAAGGTTGATTTACCTGCAGTAGCCGTGGAAACTAGGTCCGCAAGACCTTCCCCAAACAATTCCTCACCCTTGTAAGGCAAAACCTCCATATGCCTTTTCGAGTCGGCATCACCCGACCACTGTCGGGTCCACAGTGCTCGCTTGGCAGAAATCGCCATAGCGTTCGCTCTGGACCCCAGTATGCCCACATCCCTCTGAGCCTCCATCATATAAAGGACCGCATCCTTAATATGGCCCAGGGTCAATAAATTAGTTTCCTTATCCATCGTATCCATATCAGCAGATAAGGTATCGGTCCACGCTATTACAGCGCTACAAACCCAAGCCGACGCTATTGCCGGTCTGAGTAATGTACCGGTATGTGTGTAAATCGACTTCAAGGTAGTTTCCTGCTTGCGATCAGCAGGGTCCCTGAGAGCACCGGTATCCAGAGACGGCAGCGCCACCTTTTTGGCAAGGGGCGTCAACGCTTTGTCCACCCTTGGGGAGGATTCCCACCGTATCCTGTCGGGAAAGGATACGCCATAAGAATCCTTTTGGGAATCTGCAGTTTCTTGTCTGGAGTTTCCCAAGCACTTTCAAATAACTCATTTAATTCAAAAGAAGGTGGAAAAATAACCTCAGGCTTCTTTTCTTTGAACATGTGGATCTTTGGATTAGGTACAGCGGGGTCATCTATAATATGAAGCACATCCTTTATAGCAATAATCATATAATGAATACTCTTTGCCAATTTTGGCTGCAACCTCGCATCATCATAATCGACACTGGATTCAGAATCCGTGTCGGTATCTGTGTCGACTACCTGAGAAAGTAGGCGTTTTTGAGACCCAGAAGGCCCCTGTGACATAGGGAAAGGCAGGGCATGACCCCCTGTACCATCCCTGGACTCTGCTTTGTCCAAACGTTTCTGCAATAAATTCACATTTGCATTTAAAATATTCCACATATCCATCCAGTCATGTGTCGGCGTTGCCGACGGAGACACCACACTCATGCGCTTCACCTCATCCCTAGGAGAGCCTTCCGCTTCAGACATGCCGACACGCACGTACCGACACACCACACACTCAGGGAAAGCTCTAATCTGGAGACAGTTCCCCCACAAGGACCTTTGGAGAGACAGAGAGAGAGTATGCCAGCACACACCCAGCGCCAATACCCTGGAAAAAATTACCCAGATACAGCGCTTCTTTATATATGTACTGCGCCAAATTATGTGCCCCCCCCTTCTTTAAAACTTTAAAACCCTCTGTCACCGGTGATCAGCAGGGGAGAGTCCGGGGAGCCAGCTTCTCAGCGTGTGCTGTGGAGAACATGGCGCTGGTGAGTGCTGAGGGAGAAGCCCCGCCCCCTCAGTGGCGGGCTTCGGTCCCGCTCTTTTAAAACAACTGGCGGGGATTTACTGTAAATACCACAAAAAAGTGTATATATAATAAGATTTTACTCACCGGTAAATCTATTTCTCGTAGTCCGTAGTGGATGCTGGGAACTCCGTAAGGACCATGGGGAATAGACGGGCTCCGCAGGAGACTGGGCACTCTAAAAGAAAGATTACATACTATCTGGTGTGCACTGGCTCCTCCCTCTATGCCCCTCCTCCAGACCTCAGTTAGGATACTGTGCCCGGAAGAGCTGACACAATAAGGAAGGATTTTGAATCCCGGGTAAGACTCATACCAGCCACACCAATCACACCGTATAACTCGTGATACTATACCCAGTTAACAGTATGAAATATAACAGAGCCTCTCAACAGATGGCTCAACAATAACCCTTTAGTTAGGCAATAACTATATACAAGTATTGCAGACAATCCGCACTTGGGATGGGCGCCCAGCATCCACTACGGACTACGAGAAATAGATTTACCGGTGAGTAAAATCTTATTTTCTCTGACGTCCTAGTGGATGCTGGGAACTCCGTAAGGACCATGGGGATTATACCAAAGCTTCCAAACGGGCGGGAGAGTGCGGATGACTCTGCAGCACCGAATGAGAGAACTCAAGGTCCTCCTCAGCCAGGGTATCAAATTTGTAGAATTTTGCAAACGTGTTTGCCCCTGACCAAGTTGCAGCTCGGCAAAGTTGTAAAGCCGAGACCCCTCGGGCAGCCGCCCAAGAAGAGCCCACTTTCCTCGTGGAATGGGCTTTTACTGATTTAGGATGCGGCAATCTAGCAGCAGAATGCGCCAGCTGAATTGTGCTACAAATCCAGCGAGCAATAGTCTGCTTAGAAGCAGGAGCACCTATTTTGTTGGGTGCATACAGGATAAAAAGCGAGTCAGTTTTCCTGACTCCAGCCGTCCTGGAAACATAAATTTTCAAGGCCCTGACTACGTCCAGTAACTTAGAATCTTCCAAGTCCGTAGTAGCCGCAGGCACTACAATAGGTTGGTTCAAGTGAAAAGCTGATACCACCTTAGGGAGAAACTGGGGACGAGTCCTCAATTCTGCCCTATCCATATGGAAAATCAGATAAGGGCTTTTACATGACAAAGCCGCCAATTCTGACACACGCCTGGCCGAAGCCAAGGCCAATAACATGACCACTTTCCACGTGAGATATTTCAGATCCACAGTTTTAAGTGGCTCAAACCAATGTGATTTCAGGAAACTCAACACCACGTTGAGATCCCAAGGTGCCACAGGAGGCACAATAGGGGGCTGAATATGTAGCACTCCCTTTACAAATGTCTGAACTTCAGGCATTGAAGCCAGTTCTTTCTGGAAGAAAATCGACAGAGCCGAAATCTGGACCTTAATGGAACCCAATTTTAGGCCCATAGTCACTCCCGACTGTAGGAAGTGCAGAAAACGACCCAGCTGCAATTCCTCTGTAGGGGCCTTCCTGGCCTCACACCACGCAACATATTTTCGCCAAATACGGTGATAATGGTTTGCGGTTACTTCTTTCCTGGCTTTTTATCAGCGTAGGAATGACTTCCTCCGGAATGCCCTTTTCCTTTAGGATCCGGAATTCAAACGCCATGCCGTCAAACGCAGCCGCGGTAAGTCTTGGAACAGACAGGGCCCCTGCTGTAGCAGATCCTGTCTGAGCGGTAGAGGCCATGGGTCCTCTGATATAATTTCTTGAAGTTCTGGGTACCAAGCTCTTCTTGGCCAATCCGGAACCACGAGTATCGTTCTTACTCCTCGCCTTCTTATTATTCTCAGTACCTTTGGTATGAGAGGCAGAGGAGGGAACACATAAACCGACTGGTACACCCACGGTGTCACCAGAGCGTCCACAGCTATCGCCTGAGGGTCCCTTGACCTGGCGCAATATCTCTTTAGTTTTTTGTTGAGGCGGGACACCATCATGTCCACCTGTGGCCTTTCCCAACGGTGTACCAACAGTTTGAAGACTTCTGGATGAAGTCCCCATTCTCCCGGGTGTAGGTCGTGTCTGCTGAGGAAGTCTGCTTCCCAGTTGTCCACTCCCGGAATGAACACTGCTGACAGTGCTATGACGTGATTTTCCGCCCATCGGAGAATCCTTGTGGCTTCTGCCATCGCCATCCTGCTTCTTGTGCCGCCCTGTCGGTTTACATGGGCGACTGCCGTGATGTTGTCTGATTGGATCAGTACCGGCTGGTTTTGAAGCAGGGGCCTTGCCTGACTTAGGGCATTGTAAATGGCCCTCAGTTCCAGAATATTTATGTGTAGGGACGACTCCTGACTTGACCAAAGTCCTTGGAAATTTCTTCCCTGTGTGACTGCCCCCCAGCCTCGAAGGCTGGCATCCGTGGTCACCAGGACCCAGTCCTGTATGCCGAATCTGCGGCCCTCTAGAAGATGAGCACTCTGCAGCCACCACAGCAGAGACACCCTGGTCCTTGGAGACAGGGTTATCAGTCGATGCATCTGAAGATGCGATCCCGACCACTTGTCCAAGAGGTCCCACTGGAAGGTCCTTGCATGGAACCTGCCGAATGGAATTGCTTCGTATGAAGCCACCATTTTTCCCAGGACTCGTGTGCAGTGATGCACCGATACCTGTTTTGGTTTCAGGAGGTCGCTGACTAGAGATGACAGCTCCTTGGCTTTCTCCTGCGGGAGAAACACTTTTTTCTGTTCTGTGTCCAGAACCATCCCCAGGAACAGTAGGCGTGTGGAAGGAACCAGCTGTGACTTTGGAATGTTTAGAATCCAGCCGTGCTGTTGTAGCACTTCCCGAGATAGTGCTACTCCGACCAACAACTGCTCCTTGGACCTCGCCTTTATAAGGAGATCGTCCAAGTACGGGATAATTAAAACTCCCTTTTTTCGAAGGAGTATCATAATTTCTGCCATTACCTTGGTAAACACCCTCGGTGCCGTGGACAGTCCAAACGGCAGTGTCTGGAATTGGTAATGGCAATCCTGTACCACAAATCTGAGGTACTCCTGGTGAGGAAGGTAAATGGGGACATGCAGGTAAGCATCCTTGATGTCCAGGGATACCATGTAATCCCCCTCGTCCAGGCTTGCAATAACCGCCCTGAGCGATTCCATCTTGAACTTGAATCTTTTTATGTATGTGTTCAAGGATTTCAAATTTAAAATGGGTCTCACCGAACCGTCCGGAATAGTAACCCCGTCCTTGTTGAAGTAGGGACACCTTGACTATCACCTGCTGGGAATACAGCTTGTGAATTGCCTCTAGCACAGCCTCCCTGCCCGAGGGAGTTGTCGGCAAGGCAGATTTGAGGAAACGGCGGGGGGGAGACGCCTCGAATTCCAGCTTGTACCCCTGAGATACTACTTGAAGGATCCAGGGATCCACCTGTGAGCGAACCCACTGATCGCTGAAATTTTTGAGGCGGCCCCCCACCGTACCTGGCTCCGCCTGTGGAGCCCCACCGTCATGCGGCGGACTTGGAAGAAGAGGGGAAGGACTTTTGTTCCTGGGAACCTGCTGTTTGTTGCAGCTTTTTTCCCCTACCTCTGCCTCTAGACAGAAAGGACCCGCCTTTTCCCCGCCTGTTTTTCTGGGGTCGAAAGGACTGTACCTGATAATATGGCGCTTTCTTAGGCTGTGAGGGGACATGGGGCAAAAATGCTGACTTCCCAGCTGTTGCTGTGGAAACTAGGTCCGAGAGACCATCCCCAAATAACTCCTCACCCTTATAAGGCAAAACTTCCATGTGCCTTTTTGAATCTGCATCCCCTGTCCACTGCCGAGTCCATAAGCCTCTCCTAGCAGAAATGGACAATGCACTTATTCTAGATGCCAGCCGGCAGATCTCCCTCTGTGCATCTCTCATGTATAAGACTGAGTCTTTTATATGCTCTACGGTTAGCAATATAGTGTCACTGTCTAGGGTGTCAATATTTTCCGACAGGGAATCTGACCATGCAGCAGCAGCACTGCACATCCATGCTGAAGCAATAGCTGGTCAGGGTATAACACCTGTGTGTGTGTATATATAGACTTCAGGATAGCCTCCTGCTTTCTATCAGCAGGTTCCTTTAGGGCGGCCGTATCCGGAGACGGTAGTGCCACCTTTTTTGACAAACGTGTGAGCGCTTTATCCACCCTAGGGGGAGTTTCCCAACATGACGAGAAAAGGAACGCCATTAGTAACTTTTTAGAAATTACCAATTTTTTATCGGGGAAAGCCCACGCTTCTTCACACACTTCATTTAATTCTTCAGATGGGGGAAAAACTATTGGTAGTTTTTTCTCCCCAAACATAATACCCTTTTTTGAGGTACCTGGGTTTATATCAGAAATGTGTAATACCTCTTTCATTGCCTCAATCATGCAACGAATGGCCCTAGTGCACATTAAATTTGACTCTTCGTCGTCGACACTGGTATCAGTATCCGTGTCGACATCTGTGTCTGCCATCTGAGGTAGTGGGCGCTTTAGAGCCCCTGATGGCCTTTGAGTCGTCTGGGCAGGCACGAGCTGAGAAGCCGGCTGTCCCGCATTTGGCATGTCGTCAAATTTTTTATGTAAGGAGTCGACACTTGCACGTAATTCCTTCCATAAGTCCATCCACTCAGGTGTCTGCCCCGCAGGGGGTGACATCACATTTATAGGCATCTGCTCTGCCTCCACATAAGCCTCCTCATCAAACATGTCGACACAGTCGTACCGACACACCGCACACACACAGAGGGAATGCTCTTAACAGGAGACAGGACCCCACAAAAGCCCTTTGGGGAGACAGAGAGAGAGTATGCCAGCACACACCAGAGCGCTATATAATGCAGGGGCTAACTGAATTATGTCCCCTTATAGCTGCTATAAGTTATACTGCGCCTAAATTTAGTGCCCCCCCTCTCTTTTTTATCCTTTCTGTAGTGCAGACTGCAGGGGAGAGCCAGGGAGCTTCCTTCCAGCGGAACTGTGAGGGAGAAATGGCGCCAGTGTGCTGAGGGAGATAGCTCCGCCCCTTTTTCGGCTGACTTTTCTCCCGCTTTTTTATGGATTCTGGCAGGGGTAATTATCACATATATAGCCTCTGGGGCTATATATTGTGATTATTTTGCCAGCCAAGGTGTTTTTATTGCTGCTCAGGGCGCCCCCCCCCCCCAGCGCCCTGCACCCTCAGTGACCGGAGTGTGAAGTGTGCATGAGGAGCAATGGCGCACAGCTGCAGTGCTGTGCGCTACCTTGGTGAAGACTGAAGTCTTCTGCCGCTTATTTTCCGGACCATCTTCATGCTTCTGGCACTGTAAGGGGGACGGCGGCGCGGCTCCGGGAACGAACACCAAGGACGGGTCCTGCGGTCGATCCCTCTGGAGCTAATGGTGTCTAGTAGCCTAAGAAGCCCAAGCTAGCTGCAAGCAGGTAGGTTCGCTTCTTCTCCCCTTAGTCCCTCGTTGCAGTTAGCCTGTTGCCAGCAGGTCTCACTGTAAAATAAAAAACCTAACATATACTTTCTTTCTAGGAGCTCAGGAGAGCCCCTAGTGTGCATCCAGCTCGGCCGGGCACAGAAATCTAACTGAGGTCTGGAGGAGGGGCATAGAGGGAGGAGCCAGTGCACACCAGATAGTACCTAATCTTTCTTTTAGAGTGCCCAGTCTCCTTCGGAGCCCGTCTATTCCCCATGGTCCTTACGGAGTTCCCAGCATCCACTAGGACGTCAGAGAAATATGTATAGCCAGTCTTAGAGGTATACATTGCTGCCCAGGGCGCCCCCCCAGCGTTCTGCACCCAACAATGTGCGCTGTGTGTGTTCAGTGAGGGAGCAATGGCGCGCAGCGCTACCGCCGCGCGTTACCTCAGTGAAGCTCTGCAGTCTTCTGCCGCCTTTGAAGTCTTCTGTCTTCCTATACTCACCCGGCTTCTATCTTCCGGCTCTGCGAGGAGGACGGCGGCGCGGCTCCGGGACGAACCGCTAGGGAAGACCTGCGTTCTGACTCCCTCTGGAGCTAATGGTGTCCAGTAGCCTAAGAAGCAGAGCCTATCACTTAAGTAGGTCTGCTTCTCTCTCCTCAGTCCCACGATGCAGGGAGCCTGTTGCCAGCAGGTCTCCCAGAAAATAAAAAACCTAACAAAATACTTTCTTTCCGGAAAGCTCAGGAGAGCTCCCTGTAGTCTCCTCTGGGCACAGTCTTAAACTGAGGTCTGGAGGAGGGGGATAGAGGGAGGAGCCAGTGCACACCCATACCTAAAGTTCTTTTTTAGTGCCCATGTCTCCTGCGGAGCCCGTCTATTCCCCCATGGTCCTTACGGAGTCCCCAGCATCCTCTAGGACGTAAGAGAAAGTTGGATTGGCACTTCCCGACTTTAGCTACGCATCAGAACAAGTTGTTACGTCATGTGGCTACTGCCACGACATGTCAAATAGCGAAGGCTTGGAGGTTTCCCTCCCCACCATCCCTACAATCCGTTGTCACCTACATTTGGTACATTTATAAGATGGAATATATGACCAGTGTCATTAGACAATCTGCCAGGGTGTTCGATGAATCTGGGCACCATGGCTCACTTCTCAAAATGCAGCTCCTCATTTGGTAGCTGATTAAGCTACGCACCCTTTTTTATGTTGGCTGTCTGGATCCCGCCACTCGAACCTCCCTTCCTCCTCTTTCTATTTCCCCTTTTGCTCATAATCCTGTCTCTTCCTTCTCCTGTCTCTATCCTTCCCAATCTCTCACTCCCCTGGGTTGGTTGGCCACGCCACAGACCTAGAGGACTATTTATTTTCTCGCAGTTCCTCTGTCGTCTCATTTAAAAAAAAAAAAAAGGATTTACTCCTTTTGATTACTGTTATTTCTTCGTTGTGTACATCTTAGTACTATGTTGTCTTTCTATGCTTATAAAACACACCGATTATGTGTATTACTGTAAATCGACCAATAAAATTCTTCCTAAAAAAAAAAAGTTGGATTGGCATTGTCGAGAACGCCCAAATCCGATATCAGATTTGGTCGCTCATTGAATACTGAGATGTCGGATACTTTCCGTGGGAAAGGATCGGACATCAGATGAAAATACCCCATAATCAGACACCCTGGTTAGTCAACCATGGACTTATGTACCTTAGGTGACGTGTAGATGATTGGGCACACCGGATGTTCTACCGTTAGAAAAACCAGCAATATGCTCATCCAACCACCCACACAATGCTGCTTGACCAAATATACCGTCAACCACCTTCTTGATCCCATACATCAGATCAGTAGAGTGTTTTAGACAAGTATCAGAATCGGCTAATTGTCTGAGGATTTCAGCGTTATATTCTGTCCAGTCCTGCACCACCACAGCCCCTCATTTATCAGCCTGACGTACAACAATCTGGTCATTTTTGACCAAACCTCTCAATGCTGATCTTTGTTGTGAAGAAAGATTATCATACCAGGGGGTTGGGAGCTCACCTTACTATCTGTGAGTCTAAGAAAGGTTATTATACTAGGGTTGGGAGATTGGGGATCAAACATACTGGGCTTGGCTAATCCTGGTAACCTTAATTTCTTGTGTACTATACAAAAGGAATTCACAAAGTCGTAACTTCGTCCTGAACTACCCAGCCAAATTTATTATGTGGGACCGTAGGGACAAAAGATAGACCTAAAGCTAAAACCTACAATTCAGTTGTAGATAGTGCCTGGCTTGGCCAATTAAAAACTGCCACTATTGCTGTTTCCTTGGTCGCCCCCTTCTTATTGTACCTGCTTCTCCTCGAGGGGTACCTCGGTATCGACTTCTGTTGGGGCGATTGTATTCCTGGTTACACAACCTAAAAAAGACCCAGATGGGGCCTACTCTCAGAATTAGACTGTGAAGATCATAGATCAGGAGGGCCAAGGTATCTCACTCTTGGCTGCACTCGTGCCCTATGGTTAGAGGACCCCTTAGATTCTCCCCTTAACCACCTGTAAAATTGATTATTCAAATAATCTGCATTAACAGTGACTCATTTCTTTCTTTTAAATATGATGAGCTCTTGTTGGTAGGTGTTCACCTGCTGTCAACCGATTAATCGATTTATCAGTAGTATCACATGCAAGGGTAGACAAATGTGTGGAACTGAAATTGACAAGTTCCTCTCGATGAACCCAACCTCCTCGATGACCAGGAGAATGAGGTCTGGGATATTAAGAACCCCACACCATTTGCTGCATAAAGCCAATGGTGGGGACATTGTTTACACGAAAAACCCCTAGGGATTTTTTTTTATTTCTAATATAGTCAGAGAGAAAACGAGATTTATGGTAAGAACTTGCAGTTGTTAAATCTCTTTCTGCGAGGTACACTGGGCTTCACAAGGAATAACATTGGGGGTGTAAAGTAGGATCTTGATCCGAGATACCAACAGGCTCAAAGCTTTAGACTGTTCCCAAGATGCACAGCGCCGCCTCCTCTATAACCCCGCCTCCATGCCAGTGAGCTCAGTTTAGTTAACAAGTCCAATGCAGTAGCATGTACCAGAAACGACAACTGCTAGTAGCCAATCACACCACACACTCACCGAAGGAGAGGGTGTCAGCAGCTATGCCAATACCAACCCAAAAAAGCTAAGTGCGTCAGGTTGGACGCCTTGTGGAGCCCAGTGTACCTCGCAGAAAGAGATTTAACAACAGTAAGTTCTTACCATAAATCTCGTTTTCTGCTGCGGGGTACACTGGGCTCCACAAGGAATAACATCAGGGATGTCCTAAATCAGTTCTTTATGGGAGGGGACACACTGTAGCGGGCACAAGAACCCAGCATCCAAAGGAAGCATCCTGGGAAGCGGCAGTATCAAAGGCATAGAACCTAATAAACGTGTTCCTCGAGGACCACGTAGCCGCCTTGCACAATTGTCAAGGGTCGCACCACGGTGGCCCGCCCAAGAAGGTCCAACCGACCGAGTAGAATGGGCTTTGATGGTAGCAGGAACCGGACGACCAGCCTGTACATAAGCATGTGAAATCACCATTCTAATCCATCTGGCCAATGTCTGCTTAGAAGCAGGCCAGCCACGTTTGTGAAAACAAAAAAACACAAAAAGAGAATCCGATTTCCTAACTGAGGAAGTTCTCTTCACATAGCTACTGAGAGCCCGTACCACATCCAAAGACCGCTCTTTTGAAGACAACTCAGGAGAATTAAAGGCCGGAACCACAATCTCCTGTTTAAGGTGGAAAGAAGACACCACCTTGGGTAAATAATGAGGG
The DNA here is from genome assembly GCF_028390025.1 of Pseudophryne corroboree. Taxonomy (NCBI): domain Eukaryota; kingdom Metazoa; phylum Chordata; class Amphibia; order Anura; family Myobatrachidae; genus Pseudophryne; species Pseudophryne corroboree. Next base: position 644,992,508 of record NC_086447.1, on the reverse strand, counting down.
CGTGTCCGAAGAACCACCCGGTCATGGTAAAAAATCAAATAGGGGGACTTATAGGATAAGGCACCCAAGTCCGAGACCATTCTAGCTAAAGCAATAGCCAGCAAAAATAGCACCTTAAGGGAAAGCCACTTAAGGTCAGCAGAGGTAAGAGGCTCAAACGGAGACTCTTGTAAAGCCTCCAAAACCACTGACAGATCCCAAGGGTCCACAGGTGGCACATAAGGAGGCTGAATCCTCAGCACACCCTGAGTGAATGTATGGACATCAGGTAGGGTAGTGATCTTTCTCTGAAACCAAACCGACAAGGCCGAGATGTGAACCTTGAGGGAGGCCAGACGCAGGCCTAAATCCAGGCCTTGTTGTAGAAAGGCCAATAGTTTGGCCATACTAAACTTGAAAACGTCATGATTGTGAGACGCACACCAAGTAACGTAAGCATTCCAGACCCTATGGTAGATCCGAGTAGAAGCCGGCTTACGGGCCTTCAACATAGTTTGAACGACCGCCTCAGAAAAACCCTTGGACCTCAGAACGGAAGCTTCAAGCGCCATGTCGTCAAAGCCAGACGGGCCAAATCCTGGTAAACACAAGGGCCCTAACGAGGAGGTCTGGTCGTTGTGGAAGTAGAAAGGAACGATCCAACGAGAGGCCCTGTAGATCGGAGAACCAGTGCCGCCTGGGCCACGCTGGAGCGACTAGAAGTAGGTTTCCTCCTTCTTGCTTGAACTTCCGTATTACCCTGGGCAGGAGGGACACCAGTGAGAACACATATGGCAGCCGAAAGTTCCACGGGATTGATAGAGCATCCACGAACGCTGCTTGAGGTTCCCTTGTCAGTGCTCTGAAGATTGGAACCTTGTGATTGTGTCGAGACGCCATCAGGTCCACTTCTGGGAGACCCCACTTGTCCACGAGAAGTTGAAACACCTCCGGATGTAGGCTCCACTCTCCGGCGTGCACGTCCTGACGACTGAGATAGTCCGCCTCCCACTTCATAACGCCCAGAATGAACACTGCTGATATGGCCGGCAGATGACGTTCTGACCACTGAAGAATGCTTGATACTTCCCTCATTGCCATGCGGCTTCGAGTGACGCCCTGATAATTGATGTACGCCACCATGGTGGCGTTGTCCGATTGTACTTGAACAGGTCTGCTCTGTATCAGATGCTGGGCCATTGTCAACGCATTGAACACTGCACGCAGTTCCAGAATGTTTATCGGGAGTAGAGACTCCTCCTCGGTCCACCGACCCTGGAGAGAGTGTTGTTCCAACACCGCGCCCCAACCTATCAGACTGGCATCCGTCGTCAGCAGGACCCAGTTGGATATACAGAAGGGACGGCCCCTGCTCAATCGTTGGTCCTGAAGCCACCAACTCAGGTACAGACGGACCTCCGGAGATAGGTAGATCATGTGATATCTGATCTGATGAGGCAGGACGTCCCACTTGGACAGAATCAACTTCTGCAGAGGGCGAGAATGGAATTGAGCATACTCCACCATGTCGAAAGCCGACACCATGAGACCTAGCACTTGCATCGCCGAATGGATCGACACTTGCGGACAGGATAGGAAGCATCGGATCTTGTCCTGAAGCTTCAGGACTTTCTCCTGAGACAGGAACAACCGCTGGTTGTGGGTGTCCAATAACGCTCCCAGGTGTACCATGCTCCGAGCCGGAACCAGTGAGGATTTCTTCCAGTTGATCAGCCATCCATGGGCTTTCGTGCACTGGATTGTCAAATCGAGATGACACAGGAGAAGTTCTGGGGAACTCGCCAGGATCAACAAATCGTCTAGGTATGGTAGTATCCTGACCCCTTGACGGCGTGGGGTGGCAGTCATGACCGCAATAACCTTGGTGAAGACCCGCGGAGCCGTTGTCAAACTAAAAGTTAACGAGGAAATAAATCACCATGCGCTGCCAATATTGTGTGTGCTGCCAACCACTAACACTGTAACCTTTCACAGAAATTCCACAGATAATTGATGCACAAGAAAAATGGAAAGTGATAGGCGCAAAATACATATGAAAGAGTCCTTACATCTGATATAGATGAATGTAAGGAAGTCCCCTTGTAATCCCCTTAGAGAGTGTTTGTAGGTGTCCTCTGTAACGTCCTCCAAAATGTAGTCTCTTATCTCAAGACAAAAAAGCAAATCATAGGGCAGACCAATTTGGAAAAGGACGGGACAACAACAATTTATTTCACAGAACACTCACAATAGGTAAAAGAATACAAGGCATATAACCACACACGTAGGTGGGTAAACAGGGTGCTGGCAGCTGGAAAACGAATTACCCTCCCAAGAGGAAACACTGAAGAGTCCGGACTTCTACAGCGCATCAAAAGGGAAGAAGGTCATCCAAAGAAGACAGCTCCACTGCTCCACACCTGGTACCACTAGCATGACGCGTTTCGGACGCTCAGGTCCTTCATCAGAAGCATAGTGGTGGTCTCTTAGAGGGGCATATTTATACCCCTAAATATCCTGTACAATTAGCCACACAAATGTCTCATTTTGCCCGCCAAAAACGCGGCGTTTCCAGCCGCGACCGGAAGTCGTCACCCCCGGAAGCGGAAGTGCGTGTGCGTTCCAGCGGTGAAGACAGGAAGTAGTTTTTGCGTTCCATCTCCGGGAAATTAGGCGGAACTTAATGTAATCAATCAGAAGCTCTGTTATCTTGTCCTCCAATCATATCAAAGCAAAAAACGTCCATATGTTCATCATAAAAGAAAATAAAAAACAAAACAAAAAGGGATAAGAAGAATGTAGTTCCGAATAAAAACAATAGAACAATAGCAGCAAATGGCTCCATATTTTACAGCAATAGAAGATTATAAACACATCTATAAAAATATTTATAAAAAACACATTTATAAAAAGTTTATTAAAAAAACATTATAAAACATTATAAAAACCACTTCAACTCAAATTCACCATTGAGTCCTCCTGGAGTCAGTGTTTTTAAAGTGTGAATCCACTTCATTTCTGCCTTTGCCAATCTTATATCATCATCTTTGTTTTTCCAAGATGGCAGGATGGCTTGTATTCCCCAGAAGGATTTAATTGCCCCTGGGTTAGAGTTATGGGCTTTCTTGAAGTGGGCTGATACTGTGTGGGTTTCAAGTCCCTTTTTAATGTTATAAGTGTGTTCTGCTAATCGTACTTTCAGGTTTCTACTGGTTTTACCAATATAAACCAGCCCACACTTACATTCTAACCCATACACGACATTTTTCGTGTTGCACGTAATGAATTCTCTGATATGATAGGTAACATTTTTCACACAGAAATCCTTGATTTTACTCGGACCCTTTACCAGTCTGCACATAGTGCATAAGCCACATCTGTGGAACTACAAAGTTCTGACACTAGATCTTTTGACATCATCTAAAGTGCTTCTAACAAGTTTATCCTTAAGGCTGGGGGCACGTCTGTAGATAAAAACAGGTTTGTCAGGTAGTTTATAATATTGGATCCTGTTTTAAAATCTCCCAATTATTCCTCCCGTCAGCTCAGGCCCTCAGTTGTGACACTTACCTATAAAGAACGTATTGCCTTAAATACATTGAAAGATGATAAAGAATTAATTATTAAACCGGCAGATAAGGGTGGAGGGGTGGTCCTTATGGATAAATGTGAGTATATGGCAGAGATTGACAGACAATTGGTGAATGGTAATACCTACAAAAAATTAAGGAATGACCCCACAAATAGAATTAAGAAAGATCTGATAGATCTCACTAGGGAAGCTATGGAAAGTGGAGTCCTTACCCAATTGGAATCGGACTTCATTAATATCACTCACCCCTCTGTTCCAACCATATATGTGCTGCCAAGAATCCATAAGGACCCCCTCCACCCCCCCCGGAAGACCTATTGTCTCTGGGGTGAATAGCATCACCTCAAATCTGTCAGCAGTTATTGACTCATATCTCCAACCCCTAGTAAAAGAGACGAGAGCATTTCTGAAAGACACAGGAGATGTGTTACGAATGTTGAGCAACCTAGAGTGGAAGGAAAATTACCTTATGGCCAGTGGGGATGTCTCCACTTTATATACAATTATTGACACCGAGTTTGGATTACAGGCTGTCTCTTTCTTTTTAGATAGGTCCGTTTTGTCTTCTGAGGTTAAGAATTTTTTATTAAAAAGTATAAAATTCATTTTAACAAACAATTATTTATTTTACAACGGGACTTACTACTTACAGACTGTGGGTACAGCAAAGGGCACCAGATTCGCACCCAGCTACGCCAATCTTTTTCTGGCGTTTTGGGAGGAAACTGCGGCATGGTGTGATGGCGAGCTGGGTGCTGGTCTGGTGTCCTGGAGTCGCTATATAGACGACATCTTCCTGGTATGGAGTGGAACACAGAATGATTTGTCTGTTTTTTGTGATAATTTAAACCGTAATCTTTTGAATATCAACATTGTTTTTAAAAGCAGTGAGTCCGAACTCTCCTTTTTGGATTTGTGCATCTATGTGAAGGATGGATGCCTTCACACTAAAACCTTCAGAAAATAAACTGACTGTAATGGCTATATTGACAGGCAAAGTCTCCACCACAGGAACTGGCTTGATGGGATTCCGTACAGCCAGTTCTTGAGGGTGAGACGGAATTGCACTGAGGAAGATACCTGTAAAGAACAAATGAAGGAAATGGGCCAACGCTTTATAGAAAAAGGCTACCAAGAGGAAAAAATAGAAGGGGCCAAAGAAAAAGCCTTGAGTATAGAGAGACAAAGTCTTTTAGTGAATTCCAAAAAGGACCGTAAGGATGATAAAGTCTGCTGGTCTTTTATTAGTAATTTTAATTCTCAACATAAGGAGATTGAGACTGTTTTTAGGAATAATTGGAAGATTTTAAAACAGGATCCAATATTAGGGGATAAACTACCTGACAAACCTGTTTTTATCTACAGACGTGCCCCCAGCCTTAAGGATAAACTTGTTAGAAGCACTTTAGATGATGTCAAAAGATCTAGTGTCAGAACTTTGGGGTTCCACAGATGTGGCTTATGCACTATGTGCAGACTGGTAAAGGGTCCGAGTAAAATCAAGGATTTCTGTGTGAAAAATGTTACCTATCCTATCAGAGAATTCATTACGTGTAACACGAAAAATGTCGTGTATGGGTTAGAATGTAAGTGTGGGCTGGTTTATATTGGTAAAACCAGTAGAAACCTGAAAGTACGTTTAGCAGAACACACTTATAACATTAAAAAGGGACTTGAAACCCACACAGTATCAGCCCACTTCAAGAAAGCCCATAACTCTAACCCAGGGGCAATTAAATCCTTCTGGGGAATACAAGCCATCCTGCCATCTTGGAAAAACAAAGATGATGATATAAGATTGGCAAAGGCAGAAATGAAGTGGATTCACACTTTAAAAACACTGACTCCAGGAGGACTCAATGGTGAATTTGAGTTGAAGTGGTTTTTATAATGTTTTATAATGTTTTTTATAAACTTTTTATAAATGTGTTTTTTATAAATATTTTTATAGATGTGTTTATAATCTTCTATTGCTGTAAAATATGGAGCCATTTGCTGCTATTGTTCTATTGTTTTTATTCGGAACTACATTCTTCTTATCCCTTTTTGTTTTGTTTTTTATTTTCTTTTATGATGAACATATGGACGTTTTTTGCTTTGATATGATTGGAGGACAAGATAACAGAGCTTCTGATTGATTACATTAAGTTCCGCCTAATTTCCCGGAGATGGAACGCAAAAACTACTTCCTGTCTTCACCGCTGGAACGCACACGCACTTCCGCTTCCGGGGGTGACGACTTCCGGTCGCGGCTGGAAACGCCGCGTTTTTGGCGGGCAAAATGAGACATTTGTGTGGCTAATTGTACAGGATATTTAGGGGTATAAATATGCCCCTCTAAGAGACCACCACTATGCTTCTGATGAAGGACCTGAGCATCCGAAACGCGTCAAGCTAGTGGTACCAGGTGTGGAGCAGTGGAGCTGTCTTCTTTGGATGACCTTCTTCCCTTTTGATGCGCTGTAGAAGTCCGGACTCTTCAGTGTTTCCTCTTGGGAGGGTAATTCGTTTTCCAGCTGCCAGCACCCTGTTTACCCACCTACGTGTGTGGTTATATGCCTTGTATTCTTTTACCTATTGTGAGTGTTCTGTGAAATAAATTGTTGTTGTCCCGTCCTTTTCCAAATTGGTCTGCCCTATGATTTGCTTTTTTGTCTTGAGATAAGAGACTACATTTTGGAGGACGTTACAGAGGACACCTACAAACACTCTCTAAAGGGATTACAAGGGGACTTCCTTACATTCATCTATATCAGATGTAAGGACTCTTTCAAACTAAAAGGTAACGCCCGAAATTGGTAATGAAGGTTGCCCACTGCAAACCGCAGGTACTGCTGATGAGATACCGCAACAGGAATATGTAGGTAGGCATCCTGTATGTCCAGGGAAACCATATAGTCCCCAGGCTCCATGGCCAGAACAATAGAGCGCAGCGTTTCCATACGGAACTTGGAAACTCGCACATGCTTGTTCAAGGACTTCAGATTGAGAATGGGCCGCGAGGACCCGTTTGGTTTTGGGACTAGAAACATGGTGAATAGAACCCTTGCCCCTCTAAGTCAGAGGCACCTGTACCACCACTCCTGTGGACAGGAGGGAATGTACCACCGAGTGCAACGTGTTTGCTTTTGCTGGATCCAGAGGCACATCTGTCAGGCAAAATCGATAAGGGGGGCGATTCTTGGAGGGTATAGCGTAACCTCGAGCAACAACTTCCCTCACCCAGGTATCCGAAGTGGTCTTCTACCATTCCTGGGTAAAACCTAGAAGTATGCCACCCACCCTGGGATTCCCCAGAGGGAGGCCCGCCATGTCATGCGGTCGGCTTATCAGTTTTTGAAGCTGGCTGACGGGCGGCCCAAGCACGCTTCGGTCTGGGCTTGGCAGGCCTGGAAGTACAGGCTTGGTTTGGGTACGCCTGACCTTTTTGCTTTACCTGGAGTACGAAAGGGCAGAGGGAAAGTACTTTTAGCCTTCTGTGCTGAAGGAGCCGTACTAGGTAGGCAAGCTGTTTTAGCAGTAGCCAGTTCAGCCACAATCTTATTGAGGTCTTCTCCAAAGAGAATGTCTCCCTTGAAAGGAAGCACCTCCAGGGTTTTTCTGGAATCCAAATCTACCGACCAGGATCTCAACCAAAGGATACGTCTAGCCAAAACGGACGCAGTAGCAGCCTTGGCCGCGAGCACCCCGGCATTGGAGGCCGCCTCCTTAAGGTAGAGAGAAGCCGTGGCAATATATGAGAGACACTGTCGAGCATGCTTTGATGCGTCAGAAGGCAGTTCCACCTCGAGTTCCCGAGCCCACGCTTCAACAGTTTCAGCAGCCCAAGTCGCTGCAATAGTGGGCCTTTGTACTGCCCCAGAAAGGGTATAAATCACTTTTAAACAGCCCTCCACCCAACGATTCGTCGGTTCCTCCAGAGGGGTGATGGTAGTTACCGGCAGAGCAGAGGAAACAACCATACGCGCCACATGAGAATCTACAGGCGGAGGGGTTTCCCAATTTTTACACACCTCCGTAGAGAGAGGATGGAGAGCCAACAGTCTCTTATTCGGTGTAAACTTTGTCCCTGGATTTTCCCAGGATTCCTGACGTATGTCAATCAGGTGTTTAGAGTAGGGTAGAACCTGCTTAACCACCTTCTTACGCTTAAACCTATCCGGTTTCTTGGAGACAGTCTCAGAATCATCAGCCACCTGAAGAATGAGCCGTATCGCCTCAATCAAATCCGAGACATCCACGGACGATTTCCCCTCCCCATCAGAAACATCAGCGTCAGTGTCCGAGGGATCAGTATAAGCACTGTCCTCCTCGGAGGACATGTCAGTTAAGCCCGCGGATCGGGAGGAGGTAATGGCCCTTTTAGAAGATGACTTAGTCTTATGCGGGCGAGAGTGACCCTCAGATTTGGACATGGATCGGTTCAAATGCTGTAACTGAGTGGAAAGCTGATCTGCCCATGGCGGGTACACAGCGGGGGTGGTAGTCATGTGACCGCCGGTCGGCTGACCGACAGTCACATGACCTCCTCCGTGAGCCCGACGGCTCACTATCCCGATGGTCGGCATGCCGACCAACAGGGACTATTTCCACTCGTGGGTGTCCACGACACCCATAGAGTGGGAATAGAACCCGTGGCGATCGCAGGTCGCCACCGAGCCTGCAGAGTGGCGAGCGCAGCGAGCCCGCAAGGGGCTTGCTGCACTCGCCCCTCCCCGCCGGGATCCCGGCGTCGGTATGCTGCCGGGATCCCGGCGTCGGTAAGGTGACCGGCGGTCAGGAGACCGCCGATCACCCGTACTACACCCCACAGCGGGGACCATAATCTGTGGTAGCGGAACAGGTGGTCCCACAGGAGGTGTCAATTTAGTTACAAGCGTGTGTAACAATGTGGAAAATGTAGCCCAAGGTGGTTCTTGTGATGCCCTGAGTGCTACCGACCCACTGGGGGGGGCAAGGAAGCCGCTGAACCAGAACTCTCAGCTGCTAAATTATCCTCCATTCCGTCAGAGGCCTCACTACCACGCAGTGTGGGAGAGGCCCCAACGTCGTTGCCACGTGTAGCAGACATAACAATGCACACAGTAATGGGCAACACGGTACAAAATTATTATTATTATTATTTTTTTTGTAGCAGCACTATACCTAATAAGTACTCTCAGGGAAACAGCAGAAGCTGGCACAGACCGAGGGTTCAATAGGAATAGAACATATGGTGACTATAATTCACAAGTAAAAAATATTCAGTAGCATATCTTGTGAAACAATCCTATATTATCATCAGAGAAAACCTGAAACACTTGGCCCCCACAGGTATAGTAATATAGGAATAGCACGCTGAGTGAAATACCCTGCAATAAGGCAACCACGCAGCAGCTACATGCACACACACATATATAGTCACAAATGTACCATGCAGAAATTATGTACCATAAACTGCACTGCACTAGCAATACCAAGTAATACTCAGTATGGCTATATGTGATAACAATAGATATAACAAACGCAGTAAGCACTGGATGTATATCACAGGGTGTTTGCACCACACAACCCTGACAGTATGCACTCTTTCTTCACTAACACAGTCGCAGTGACAGGTAGAATACTCAAGAGTCCTGTAGGAAGCCCAGCACTGGCAGTCAGGCGGTTCCACAGTGGAGGATTTGCCCCAGCAATCCTAGGAACAGCAAGGCTCTATCTGTAATGGCTGCTGACCGGGAGTGAGGGAAAAGGAAGCAGCTCCAGGGCGGGAACATTGCAGAAATGGCGCCCTGGGGCTGGGGGGAGGGTCCTCGGGTCCGGCCTGCTCCCCCTGCTGGCATCCCCAACAGGCATGCGGGCAGTAAAGAAAGCGGGGGGTGGGGGGTGTAATGGTACAACGTCCCTCCTGACCTGTGCCCATACCGAATCACCCTGGTGGCTAGTGGAACATCAGCCCAGTAATCCGTGTCCACACCAGCGCGTGCGAGGCCCGCCTCCTACGGCCGCGCGGGATCGCGGTTCAAAGTGCGGCACAGAAGCCCCTTACCTCCCCCTTGTCAGCGGCCCTTCGATCCGGGAGACGGCAGCGTGTGTGTGACTCACGGGCAGAGAGAGGAAGAAGTCGGCGCCTTTGCTGTAGTGACCCGGCAACCGCGGCGCGGGAGTATGCAGCGCCGCTGGGCGTGATGGAGCTGCAGCAGAGACGTCTATCAGACACAGCCTGCTGCAGCCCTTGTAGAATCCTCTTCTTTTCTTTAAAGTTAAAGCTAAGAATAGGCTGCCTGAAGCAGCCCCCTGTTAAGTGACCTGCTACTGCAGGCACCAACTACAAACTGAGCTCACTGGCATGGAGGCGGGGTTATAGAGGAGACGGCGCTGTGCATCTTGGGAACAGTCTAAAGCTTTGAGCCTGTTGGTGCCTCGGATCAATATCCTACTCTACACCCCCGTTGTTATTCCTTGTGGAGCCCAGTGTACCCCGCAGCAGAAACTGGCCATGCAATGTAAGATCAAATTCCTAATGCTTTCTAATATATATCCAATGAGGTCTCATCAGGTATCAAATTCTATAAGGTTGAAAAGTACCTTTTCAGCATCATCATCTGTCATAAAAATAAAGGTATTGTGCACTAATTGAAATGTAGCATCATCGGCAAAATGATTAGGATCCACAGACATGTTCAATAAAAATTGAAACAATAATATACAGACTGGTCTGACACTGACACGAGTTACAGACTATGGGGGTAATTCCAAGTTGATCGCAGCAGGAAATTTAGCAGTTGGGCAAAACCATGGGGGTCATTCCGAGTTGTTCGCTCGCAAGGCGATTTTAGCAGAGTTACACACGCTAAGCCGCCGCCTACTGGGAGTGAATCTTAGCTTCTTAAAATTGCGAACGATGTATTCGCAATATTGCGATTACAAACTACTTAGCAGTTTCAGAGTAGCTTCAGACTTACTCGGCATCTGCGATCAGTTCTGTGCTTGTCGTTCCTGGTTTGACGTCACAAACACACCCAGCATTCGCCCAGACACTCCCCCGTTTCTCCAGCCACTCCTGCGTTTTTTCCGGAAACGGTAGCGTTTTCATCCACACGCCCATAAAACGCCGTGTTTACGCCCAGTAACACCCATTTCCTGTCAATCACATTACGTTCGCCGGAGCGAAGAAAAAGCCGTGAGTAAAAAAACTATCTTCGTAGCAAAATTACTTGGCGCAGTCGCAGTGCGAACATTGCGCATGCGTACTAAGCAGAAAAACGCTGCGATGCGAAGAAAATTACCGAGCGAACGACTCGGAATGAGGGCCCATGTGCACTGCAGGGGAGGCAGATATACCATGTGCAGAGAGAGATAGATTTGGGTGTGGTGACTCCAATCTGCAATCTAAATTGCAGTGTAAAAATAAAGCAGCCAGTATTTACCCTGCACAGAAACAAAATAACCCACCCAAATCTAACTCTCTCTGCAAATGTTATATCTGCACCCCCTGCAGTGCACATGGTTTTGCCCAACTGCTAAAAAAATATCCTGCTGCGATCAACTTGGAATTACCCCCTATGCCTGAATTTGATAGACTAACAAACACACATAAAAAACATGTTAAAACACTACCAATAGCTTAGTGTAAGAAATGCATCCAGGCTGTAGATGATCAGAAAACAAGAACACAAGTCCAAATCTTGCAATACAAGACAGGTGTTGGGACTAGAGAAAAGATCCCACAGGGGAACAGTTACAAAAATAAGATTTTACTCACCGGTAAATCTATTTCTCGTAGTCCGTAGTGGATGCTGGGAACTCCGTAAGGACCATGGGGAATAGACGGGCTCCGCAGGAGACTGGGCACTCTATAAGAAAGATTTGGTACTATCTGGTGTGCACTGGCTCCTCCCTCTATGCCCCTCCTCCAGACCTCAGTTAGATTTCTGTGCCCGGCCGAGCTGGATGCACACTAGGGGCTCTCCTGAGCTTCTAGAAAGAAAGTTTAAAATTAGGTGTTTTATTTTACAGTGAGACCTGCTGGCAACAGGCTCACTGCAACGAGGGACTAAGGGGAGAAGAAGCGAACCTACCTGCTTGCAGCTAGCTTGGGCTTCTTAGGCTACTGGACACCATTAGCTCCAGAGGGATCGACCGCAGGACCCGTCCTTGGTGTTCGTTCCCGGAGCCGCGCCGCCGTCCCCCTTACAGAGCCAGAAGCACGAAGATGGTCCGGAAAATCGGCGGCAGAAGACTTCAGTCTTCACCAAGGTAGCGCACAGCACTGCAGCTGTGCGCCATTGCTCCTCATACACACTTCACACTCCGGTCACTGAGGGTGCACGGCGCTGGGGGGGGGCGCCCTGAGCAGCAATAAAAACACCTTGGCTGGCAAAATAACCACAATATATAGCCCCAGAGGCTATATATGTGGTAATTACCCCTGCCAGAATACAGAAAAAAGCGGGAGAAAAGTCAGCCGAAAAAGGGGCGGAGCCATCTCCTTCAGCACACTGGCGCCATTTTTCCCTCACAGTTCCGCTGGAAGGAAGCTCCCTGACTCTCCCCTGCAGTCTACGCTACAGAAAGGGTAAAAAAGAGAGGGTGTGTACTGGCTCCTCCCTCTATGCCCCTCCTCCAGACCTCAGTTAGGATACTGTGCCCGGAAGAGCTGACACAAGAAGGAAGGATTTTGAATCCCGGGTAAGACTCATACCAGCCACACCAATCACACCGCATAACTCGTGATACTATACCCAGTTAACAGTATGAAATACAACTGAGCCTCTCAACAGATGGCTCAACAATAACCCTTTAGTTAGGCAATAACTATATACAAGTATTGCAGACAATCCGCACTTGGGATGGGCGCCCAGCATCCACTACGGACTATGAGAAATAGATTTACCGGTGAGTAAAATCTTATTTTCTCTGACGTCCTAGTGGATGCTGGGAACTCCGTAAGGACCATGGGGATTATACCAAAGCTCCCAAACGGGCGGGAGAGTGCGGATGACTCTGCAGCACCGAATGAGAGAACTCAAGGTCCTCCTCAGCCAGGGTATCAAATTTGTAGAATTTAGCAAACGTGTTTGCCCCTGACCAAGTTGCAGCTCGGCAAAGTTGTAAAGCCGAGACCCCTCGGGCAGCCGCCCAAGATGAGCCCACCTTCCTCGTGGAATGGGCTTTCACTGATTTAGGATGCGGCAATCCAGCCGCAGAATGCGCCAGCTGAATTGTGCTACAAATCCAGCGAGCAATAGTCTGCTTAGAAGCAGGAGCACCTATCTTGTTGGGTGCATACAGGACAAAAAGCGAGTCAGTTTTCCTGACTCCAGCCGTCTTAGAAACATAAATTTTCAAAGCTCTGACTACGTCCAGTAACTTGGAATCCTCCAAGTCCGTAGTAGCCGCAGGCACCACAATAGGTTGGTTCAAGTGAAAAGCTGATACCACCTTAGGGAGAAACTGGGGACGAGTCCTCAATTCTGCCCTATCCATATGGAAAATCAGATAAGGGCTTTTACATGACAAAGCCGCCAATTCTGACACACGCCTGGCCGAAGCCAAGGCCAATCACATGACCACTTTCCACGTGAGATATTTCAGATCCACAGTCTTAAGTGGTTCAAACTAATGTGATTTTAGGAAACTCAACACCACATTGAGGTCCCAAGGTGCCACAGGAGGCACAAAAGGGGGCTGAATATGAAGCACTTCCTTAACAAAAGTCTGAACTTCAGGCAGAGAAGCCAGTTCTTTTTGGAAGAAAATCGACAGAGCCGAAATCTGGACCTTAATGGAACCCAATTTTAGGCCCATAGTCACTCCCGACTGTAGGAAGTGCAGAAAACGACCCAGCTGAAATTCTTCCATTGGGGCCTTCCTGGCCTCACACCACGCAACATATTTCCGCCAAATACGGTGATAATGGTTTGCGGTTACTTCTTTCCTGGCTTTTATCAGCGTAGGAATGACTTCCTCCGGAATGCCCTTTTCCTTTAGGATCCGGAATTCAACCGCCATGCCGTCAAACGCAGCCGCGGTAAGTCTTGGAACAGACAGGGCCCCTGCTGTAGCAGATCCTGTCTGAGCGGTAGAGGCCATGGGTCCTCTGATATCATTTCTTGAAGTTCTGGGTACCAAGCTCTTCTTGGCCAATCCGGAACCACGAGTATCGTTTTTACTCCTCGCCTTCTTATTATTCTCAGTACCTTTGGTATGAGAGGCAGAGGAGGGAACACATAAACCGACTGGTACACCCACGGTGTCACTAGAGCGTCCACAGCTATCGCCTGAGGGTCCCTTGACCTGGCGCAATATTTCTTTAGCTTTTTGTTGAGGCGGGACGCCATCATGTCCACCTGTGGCCTTTCCCAACGGTTTACCAACAGTAGGAAGACTTCTGGATGAAGTCCCCACTCTCCCGGGTGTAGGTCGTGTCTGCTGAGGAAGTCTGCTTCCCAGTTGTCCACTCCCGGAATGAACACTGCTGACAGTGCTAGTACGTGATTTTCCGCCCATCGGAGAATCCTTGTGGCTTCTGCCATCGCCATCCTGCTTCTTGTGCCGCCCTGTCGGTTTACATGGGCGACTGCCGTGATGTTGTCTGACTGGATCAGTACCGGCTGGTTTTGAAGCAGGGGTTTTGCCTGACTTAGGGCATTGTAAATGGCCCTTATTTCCAGAATATTTATGTGCAGGGAAGTCTCCTGACTTGACCATAGTCCTTGGAAGTTTCTTCCCTGTGTAACTGCTCCCCAGCCTCGAAGGCTGGCATCCGTGGTCACCAGGACTGAGTCCTGTATGCCGAATCTGCGGCCCTCTAGAAGATGAGCACTCTGCAGCCACCACAGTAAAGACACCCTGGTCCTTGGAGACAGGGTTATCAGTTGATGCATCTGAAGATGCGATCCCGACCACTTGTCCAAGAGGTCCCACTGGAAGGTCCTTGCATGGAACCTGCCGAATGGAATTGCTTCGTATGAAGCCACCATTTTTCCCAGGACTCGTGTGCAGTGATGCACCGATACCCGTTTTGGTTTTAGGAGGTCTCTGACTAGAGATGACAGCTCCTTGGCTTTCTCCTGCGGGAGAAACACTTTTTTCTGTTCTGTGTCCAAAATCATCCCCAGGAACAGTAAGCGTGTGGAAGGAACCAGTTGTGACTTTGGAATGTTTAGAATCCAGCCATGCTGTTGTAGCACTTCCCGAGATAGTGCTACTCCGACCAGTAACTGCTCCCTGGACCTCGCCTTTATAAGGAGATCGTCCAAGCACGGGATAATTAAAACTCCCTTTTTTCGAAGGAGTATCATCATTTCTGCCATTACCTTGGTAAACACCCTCGGTGCCGTGGACAGTCCAAACGGTAGTGTCTGGAATTGGTAATGGCAATCCTGTACCACAAATCTGAGGTACTCCTGGTGAGGAAGGTAAATGGGGACATGCAGGTAAGCATCCTTGATGTCAAGGGATACCATGTAATCCCCCTAGTCCAGGCTTGCAATAACCGCCCTGAGCGATTCCATCTTGAACTTGAATTTTTTTATGTATGTGTTCAAGGATTTCAAATTTAAAATGGGTCTCACCGAACCGTCCGGTTTCGGTACCACAAACAGTGTGGAGAAGTAGCCCCGTCCTTGTTGAAGTAGGGGTACCTTGACTATCACCTGCTGGGAATACAGCTTGTGAATGGCCTCTAGCACAGCCTCCCTGCCCGAGGGAGTTGTCGGTAAGGCCGATTTGAGGAAACGGCGGGGGGGAGGCGCCTCGAATTCCAGCTTGTACCCCTGAGATACTACTTGAAGGATCCAGGGATCCACTCGTGAGCGAACCCACTGATCGCTGAAATTTTTGAGGCGGCCCCCCACCGTACCTGGCTCCGCCTGTGGAGCCCCACCGTCATGCGGCGGATTTGGAAGAAGCGGGGGAGGACTTTTGGTCCTGGGAACCTGCTGTGTGTTGCAGCTTTTTTCCCCTTCCTCTGCCTCTAGACAGAAAGGACCCGCCTTTTCCCCGCCTGTTTTTCTGGGGTCGAAAGGACTGTACTTGGTAATACGGCGCTTTCTTAGGCTGTGAGGGGACATGGGGCAAAAATGCTGACTTCCCAGCTGTTGCTGTGGAAACAAGGTCTGAGAGACCATCCCCGAATTACTCCTCACCCTTATAAGGCAAAACTTCCATGTGCCTTTTAGAATCTGCATCTCCTGTCCACTGCCGAGTCCATAAGCCTCTCCTAGCAGAAATGGACAATGCACTTATTCTAGATGCCAGCCGGCAGATCTCCCTCTGTGCATCTCTCATGTATAAGACTGAGTCTTTTATATGCTCTACAGTTAGCAATATAGTGTCCCTGTCTAGGGTGTCAATATTTTCCGACAGGGAATCTGACCAAGCAGCAGCAGCACTGCACATCCAGGCTGAAGCAATAGCTGGTCTCAGTATAACACCAGTGTGTGTATATATAGACTTCAGGATAGCCTCCTGCTTTCTATCAGCAGGTTCCTTCAGGGCGGCCGTATCCGGAGACGGTAGTGCCACCTTTTTAGACAAACGTGTGAGCGCTTTATCCACCCTAGGGGGAGTTTCCCAACGTGACCTATCCTCTGGCGAGAAAGGGAACGCCATTAGTAATTTTTTTGAAATCACCAATTTTTTATCGGGGAAAGCCCACGCTTCTTCACACACATCATTCAATTCCTCAGATGGGGGAAAAACTATTGGTAGTTTTTTCTCCCCAAACATAATACCCTTTTTTGAGGTACCTGGGTTTATATCAGAAAGGTGTAATACCTCTTTCATTGCCTCAATCATGCAACGAATGGCCCTAGTGGACATTAAATTTGACTCATCGTCGTCGACACTGGTATCAGTATCCGTGTCGACATCTGTGTCTGCCATCTGAGGTAGTGGGCGTTTCAGGGCCCCTGACGGCCTTTGAATTGTCTGGGCAGGCACGAGCTGAGAAGCCGGCTGTCCCGCATTTGGCATGTCGTCAAATTTTTTATGTAAGGAGTCGACACTTGCACGTAATTCCTTCCATAAGTCCATCCACTCAGGTGTCTGCCCGGCAGGGGGTGACAGCACATTTATAGGCATCTGCTCCGCCTCCACATAAGCCTCCTCATCAAACATGTCGACACAGCCGTACCGACACACCGCACACACACAGGGAATGCTCTTAAAGGAGACAGGACCCCACAAAAGCCCTTTGGGGAGACAGAGAGGGAGTATGCCAGCACACACCAGAGCGCTATAATAATGCAGGGACTAACTGAATTATGACCCTTTATAGTTGCTTATAGTATTAAACTGCGCCTAAATTTAGTGCCCCCCTCTCTTTTTTACCCTTTCTGTAGCGTAGACTGCAGGGGAGAGTCAGGGAGCTTCCTTCCAGCGGAACTGTGAGGGAAAAATGGCGCCAGTGTGCTGAAGGAGATGGCTCCGCCCCTTTTTCGGCTGACTTTTCTCCCGCTTTTTTCTGTATTCTGGCAGGGGTAATTACCACATATATAGCCTCTGGGGCTATATATTGTGGTTATTTTGCCAGCCAAGGTGTTTTTATTGCTGCTCAGGGCGCCCCCCCCCCAGCGCCCTGCACCCTCAGTGACCGGAGTGTGAAGTGTGTATGAGGAGCAATGGCGCACAGCTGCAGTGCTGTGCGCTACCTTGGTGAAGACTGAAGTCTTCTGCCGCCGATTTTCCGGACCATCTTCGTGCTTCTGGCTCTGTAAGGGGGACGGCGGCGCGGCTCCGGGAACGAACACCAAGGACGGGTCCTGCGGTCGATCCCTCTGGAGCTAATGGTGTCCAGTAGCCTAAGAAGCCCAAGCTAGCTGCAAGCAGGTAGGTTCGCTTCTTCTCCCCTTAGTCCCTCGTTGCAGTGAGCCTGTTGCCAGCAGGTCTCACTGTAAAATAAAACACCTAATTTTAAACTTTCTTTCTAGAAGCTCAGGAGAGCCCCTAGTGTGCATCCAGCTCGGCCGGGCACAGAAATCTAACTGAGGTCTGGAGGAGGGGCATAGAGGGAGGAGCCAGTGCACACCAGATAGTACCAAATCTTTCTTATAGAGTGCCCAGTCTCCTGCGGAGCCCGTCTATTCCCCATGGTCCTTACGGAGTTCCCAGCATCCACTAGGACGTCAGAGAAACATAGAGTATACGTCCACACTCACAGCTTCAATAATACACTGGGCAGTGCTCCATAATGGGCCAAGAAATGTCCATAAAATATCCAATCCAATAGTACAGGCACTCACCATTTTGCGCACAAAAAACATTTATTGTACCCTACAGGTGCATCTCAGGTGATATATATATATATATATATATATGTACCTTTGAATAATCAGGCACTCCCATGAAAAAATTGTAATGTTCGGTGCTCGTGCTTTATTACAATAGTTCCACCTTTCATAGTCCCATCGTCAGTATGTGGTGATGCTGCTGTAGTCAATAGTGACTGTCATGGTGGTTTTAATCTTCACATTTTTCACACCATGACAGTCACTATTGACTACAGCAGCATCACCACATACTGACGACGGGACTATGGGGGTAATTCTGAGTTGATCGCAGCAGCAAGTTTGTTAGCAATTGGGCAAAACCATGTGCCTAATATCTGGAGGGTCAGATATAACATTTGCATAGAGAGTTAGATTTGGGTGGGTTCTGTTGTTTCTGTGCAGGGTAAATTCTAGAGATGAGCGGGTTCGGTTTCTCTGAATCCGAACCCGCCAGAACTTCATGTTTTTTTCCACGGGTCCGAGCGACTCGGATCTTCCCGCCTTGCTCGGTTAACCCGAGCGCGCCCGAACGTCATCATGACGCTGTCGGATTCTCGCGAGGCTCGGATTCTATCGCGAGACTCGGATTCTATATAAGGAGCCGCGCGTCGCCGCCATTTTCACACGTGCATTGAGATTGATAGGGAGAGGACGTGGCTGGCGTCCTCTCCATTTAGATTATAAGAGACTGAGAGAGATTTACTGGAGCTGACTAGGAGGAGTACTGTTACTGTAGAAGTGTAGAGACTGAGTGGAGAGAGTTTACTAGTGAGGACAGTGCAGTTTACTTTATAATCCGTTCTCTGCCTGAAAAAAGCGATACACAGCACACAGTGACTCAGTCACATACCATATCTGTGTGCACTGCTCAGGCTCAGGCCAGTGTGCTGCATCATCTATTATCTATATATAATATTATATATATCTGTCTGACTGCTCAGCTCACACAGCTTATAATTGTGGGGGAGACTGGGGAGCACTACTGCAGTGCCAGTTATAGGTTATAGCAGGAGCCAGGAGTACATAATATATTATATAGTGAGTGACCACCAGACACACAGTGCAGTTTATTTAATATATCCGTTCTCTGCCTGAAAAAAGCGATACACACAGTGACTCAGTCAGTCACATACCATATCTGTGTGCACTGCTCAGGCTCAGGCCAGTGTGCTGCATCATCTATTATCTATATATAATATTATATATATCTGTCTGACTGCTCAGCTCACACAGCTTATAATTGTGGGGGAGACTGGGGAGCACTACTGCAGTGCCAGTTATAGGTTATAGCAGGAGCCAGGAGTACATAATATATTATATAGTGAGTGACCACCAGACACACAGTGCAGTTTATTTAATATATCCGTTCTCTGCCTGAAAAAAGCGATACACACAGTGACTCAGTCAGTCACATACCATATCTGTGTGCACTGCTCAGGCTCAGGCCAGTGTGCTGCATCATCTATTATCTATATATAATATTATATATATCTGTCTGACTGCTCAGCTCACACAGCTTATAATTGTGGGGGAGACTGGGGAGCACTACTGCAGTGCCAGTTATAGGTTATAGCAGGAGCCAGGAGTACATAATATATTATATAGTGAGTGACCACCAGACACACAGTGCAGTTTATTTAATATATCCGTTCTCTGCCTGAAAAAAGCGATACACACAGTGACTCAGTCAGTCACATACCATATCTGTGTGCACTGCTCAGGCTCAGGCCAGTGTGCTGCATCATCTATATATATTATATATCTGTCTGACTGCTCAGCTCACACAGCTTATAATTGTGGGGGAGACTGGGGAGCACTACTGCAGTGCCAGTTATAGGTTATAGCAGGAGCCAGGAGTACATATTATATTAAAATTAAACAGTGCACACTTTTGCTGCAGGAGTGCCACTGCCAGTGTGACTGACCAGTGACCTGACCACACTGACCACCAGTATAGTTAGTAGTATACTTATATTGTGATTGCCTGAAAAAGTTAAACACTCGTCGTGTGACTTCACTTGTGTGTTTTTTTTTTTTTTATTCTATAAAAATAAAACTCATTCTGCTGACAGACAGTGTCCAGCAGGTCCGTCATTATATAATATATAATATATACCTGTCCGGCTGCAGTAGTGATATATATATATTTTTTATATCATTTATCATCCAGTCGCAGCAGACACAGTACGGTAGTTCACGGCTGTGGCTACCTCTGTGTCTCTGCACTCGGCAGGCAGTCCGTCCATAATTGTAATACCACCTAACCGTGGATTTTTTTCATTCTTCTTTATACATACATAGTTACATAGACATCTTCTCTTTATCAACCAGTCTATATTAGCTGCAGACACAGTACAGTACGGTAGTTCACGGCTGTGGCTACCTCTGTGTCTGCACTCGGCAGGCAGTCCGTCCATAATTGTATACCACCTAACCGTGGTTTTTTTTCATTCTTCTTTATACATACATAGTTAAATAGACATCTTCTCTTTATCAACCAGTCTATATTAGCTGCAGACACAGTACAGTACGGTAGTTCACGGCTGTGGCTACCTCTGTGTCTGCACTCGGCAGGCAGTCCGTCCATAATTGTATACCACCTAACCGTGGATTTTTTTCAGTCTTCTTTATACATACATAGTTACATAGACATCTTCTCTTTATCAACCAGTCTATATTAGCTGCAGACACAGTACAGTACGGTAGTTCACGGCTGTGGCTACCTCTGTGTCTGCAGTCGGCAGGCAGTCCATAATTGTATACTAGTATCCATCTCCATTGTTTACCTGAGGTGCCTTTTAGTTGTGCCTATTAAAATATGGAGAACAAAAATGTTGAGGTTCCAAAATTAGGGAAAGATCAAGATCCACTTCCACCTCGTGCTGAAGCTGCTGCCACTAGTCATGGCCGAGACGATGAAATGCCAGCAACGTCGTCTGCCAAGGCCGATGCCCAATGTCATAGTACAGAGCATGTCAAATCCAAAACACCAAATATCAGAAAAAAAAGGACTCCAAAACCTAAAATAAAATTGTCGTCGGAGAAGCGTAAACTTGCCAATATGCCATTTACCACACGGAGTGGCAAGGAACGGCTGAGGCCCTGGCCTATGTTCATGGCTAGTGGTTCAGCTTCACATGAGGATGGAAGCACTCAGCCTCTCGCTAGAAAAATGAAAAGACTCAAGCTGGCAAAAGCAGCACAGCAAAGAACTGTGCATTCTTCGAAATCCCAAATCCACAAGGAGAGTCCAATTGTGTCGGTTGCGATGCCTGACCTTCCCAACACTGGACGTGAAGAGCATGCGCCTTCCACCATTTGCACGCCCCCTGCAAGTGCTGGAAGGAGCACCCGCAGTCCAGTTCCTGATAGTCAGATTGAAGATGTCAGTGTTGAAGTACACCAGGATGAGGAGGATATGGGTGTTGCTGGCGCTGGGGAGGAAATTGACCAGGAGGATTCTGATGGTGAGGTGGTTTGTTTAAGTCAGGCACCCGGGGAGACACCTGTTGTCCGTGGGAGGAATATGGCCGTTGACATGCCAGGTGAAAATACCAAAAAAATCAGCTCTTCGGTGTGGAGGTATTTCACCAGAAATGCGGACAACAGGTGTCAAGCCGTGTGTTCCCTTTGTCAAGCTGTAATAAGTAGGGGTAAGGACGTTAACCACCTCGGAACATCCTCCCTTATACGTCACCTGCAGCGCATTCATAATAAGTCAGTGACAAGTTCAAAAACTTTGGGTGACAGCGGAAGCAGTCCACTGACCAGTAAATCCCTTCCTCTTGTAACCAAGCTCACGCAAACCACCCCACCAACTCCCTCAGTGTCAATTTCCTCCTTCCCCAGGAATGCCAATAGTCCTGCAGGCCATGTCACTGGCAATTCTGACGAGTCCTCTCCTGCCTGGGATTCCTCCGATGCATCCTTGCGTGTAACGCCTACTGCTGCTGGCGCTGCTGTTGTTGCCGCTGGGAGTCGATGGTCATCCCAGAGGGGAAGTCGTAAGCCCACTTGTACTACTTCCAGTAAGCAATTGACTGTTCAACAGTCCTTTGCGAGGAAGATGAAATATCACAGCAGTCATCCTACTGCAAAGCGGATAACTGAGGCCTTGACAACTATGTTGGTGTTAGACGTGCGTCCGGTATCCGCCGTTAGTTCACAGGGAACTAGACAATTTATTGAGGCAGTGTGCCCCCGTTACCAAATACCATCTAGGTTCCACTTCTCTAGGCAGGCGATACCGAGAATGTACACGGACGTCAGAAAAAGACTCACCAGTGTCCTAAAAAATGCAGTTGTACCCAATGTCCACTTAACCACGGACATGTGGACAAGTGGAGCAGGGCAGGGTCAGGACTATATGACTGTGACAGCCCACTGGGTAGATGTATGGACTCCCGCCGCAAGAACAGCAGCGGCGGCACCAGTAGCAGCATCTCGCAAACGCCAACTCTTTCCTAGGCAGGCTACGCTTTGTATCACCGCTTTCCAGAATACGCACACAGCTGAAAACCTCTTACGGCAACTGAGGAAGATCATCGCGGAATGGCTTACCCCAATTGGACTCTCCTGTGGATTTGTGGCATCGGACAACGCCAGCAATATTGTGTGTGCATTAAATATGGGCAAATTCCAGCACGTCCCATGTTTTGCACATACCTTGAATTTGGTGGTGCAGAATTTTTTAAAAAACGACAGGGGCGTGCAAGAGATGCTGTCGGTGGCCAGAAGAATTGCGGGACACTTTCGGCGTACAGGCACCACGTACAGAAGACTGGAGCACCACCAAAAACTACTGAACCTGCCCTGCCATCATCTGAAGCAAGAAGTGGTAACGAGGTGGAATTCAACCCTCTATATGCTTCAGAGGTTGGAGGAGCAGCAAAAGGCCATTCAAGCCTATACAATTGAGCACGATATAGGAGGTGGAATGCACCTGTCTCAAGTGCAGTGTAGAATGATTTCAACGTTGTGCAAGGTTCTGATGCCCTTTGAACTTGCCACACGTGAAGTCAGTTCAGACACTGCCAGCCTGAGTCAGGTCATTCCCCTCATCAGGCTTTTGCAGAAGAAGCTGGAGGCATTGAAGAAGGAGCTAAAAGGGAGCGATTCCGCTAGGCATGTGGGACTTGTGGATGCAGCCCTTAATTCGCTTAACAAGGATTCACGGGTGGTCAATCTGTTGAAATCAGAGCACTACATTTTGGCCACCGTGCTCGATCCTAGATTTAAAGCCTACCTTGGATCTCTCTTTCCGGCAGACACAAGTCTGCTGGGGTTGAAAGACCTGCTGGTGACAAAATTGTCAAGTCAAGCGGAACGCGACCTGTCAACATCTCCTCCTTCACATTCTCCCGCAACTGGGGGTGCGAGGAAAAGGCTCAGAATTCCGAGCCCACCCGCTGGCGGTAATGCAGGGCAGTCTGGAGCGACTACTGATGCTGACATCTGGTCCGGACTGAAGGACCTGACAACGATTACGGACATGTCGTCTACTGTCACTGCATATGATTCTCTCAACATTGATAGAATGGTGGAGGATTATATGAGTGACCGCATCCAAGTAGGCACGTCACACAGTCCGTACTTATACTGGCAGGAAAAAGAGGCAATTTGGAGGCCCTTGCACAAACTGGCTTTATTCTACCTAAGTTGCCCTCCCACAAGTGTGTACTCCGAAAGAGTGTTTAGTGCCGCCGCTCACCTTGTCAGCAATCGGCGTACGAGGTTACATCCAGAAAATGTGGAGAAGATGATGTTCATTAAAATGAATTATAATCAATTCCTCCGCGGAGACATTGACCAGCAGCAATTGCCTCCACAAAGTACACAGGGAGCTGAGATGGTGGATTCCAGTGGGGACGAATTGATAATCTGTGAGGAGGGGGATGTACACGGTGATATATCGGAGGGTGAAGATGAGGTGGACATCTTGCCTCTGTAGAGCCAGTTTGTGCAAGGAGAGATTAATTGCTTCTTTTTGGGGGGGGGTCCAAACCAACCCGTCATATCAGTCACAGTCGTGTGGCAGACCCTGTCACTGAAATGATGGGTTGGTTAAAGTGTGCATGTCCTGTTTTGTTTATACAACATAAGGGTGGGTGGGAGGGCCCAAGGACAATTCCATCTTGCACCTCTTTTTTCTTTTCTTTTTCTTTGCAACATGTGCTGATTGGGGAGGGTTTTTTGGAAGGGACATCCTGCGTGACACTGCAGTGCCACTCCTAGATGGGCCCGGTGTTTGTGTCGGCCACTAGGGTCGCTAATCTTACTCACACAGTCAGCTACCTCATTGCGCCTCTTTTTTTCTTTGCGTCATGTGCTGTTTGGGGAGGGTTTTTTGGAAGGGACATCCTGCGTGACACTGCAGTGCCACTCCTAGATGGGCCCGGTGTTTGTGTCGGCCACTAGGGTCGCTAATCTTACTCACACAGCTACCTCATTGCGCCTCTTTTTTTCTTTGCGTCATGTGCTGTTTGGGGAGGGTTTTTTGGAAGGGCCATCCTGCGTGACACTGCAGTGCCACTCCTAGATGGGCCCGGTGTTTGTGTCGGCCACTAGGGTCGCTAATCTTACTCACACAGCTACCTCATTGCGCCTCTTTTTTTCTTTGCGTCATGTGCTGTTTGGGGAGGGTTTTTTGGAAGGGACATCCTGCGTGACACTGCAGTGCCACTCCTAGATGGGCCCGGTGTTTGTGTCGGCCACTAGGGTCGCTTATCTTACTCACACAGCGACCTCGGTGCAAATTTTAGGACTAAAAATAATATTGTGAGGTGTGAGGTATTCAGAATAGACTGAAAATGAGTGTAAATTATGGTTTTTGAGGTTAATAATACTTTGGGATCAAAATGACCCCCAAATTCTATGATTTAAGCTGTTTTTTAGTGTTTTTTGAAAAAAACACCCGAATCCAAAACACACCCGAATCCGACAAAAAAAATTCGGTGAGGTTTTGCCAAAACGCGTTCGAACCCAAAACACGGCCGCGGAACCGAACCCAAAACCAAAACACAAAACCCGAAAAATTTCAGGCGCTCATCTCTAGTAAATTCTGGCTGCTTTATTTTTACACTGCAATTTAGATTTCAGTTTGAACACGCCCCACCCAAATTTAACTCTCTATGCACGTTATATCTGCCCCTCCTGCAGTGCACATGGGTGATCATTCCAAGTTGTTCGCTCGTTGGCGATTTTCGCTATGCTGCGATTTGTTGCTAAATGCACATGGTACGCAGAGCGCATGCGCTAAGTTATTTTACACAAAACTTAGTAGATTTGCTGTTGTTCGTGCGGCGCTTTTCAGTCGCACTGCTGATCGGTGAGTGATTGACAGGAAAGGGTCGTTTCTGGGTGGTAACTGAGCGTTTTCCGGGAGTGTGCTAAAAAACGCAGGCGTGTCAGGGAAAAACGTGGGAGTGTCTGAAGAAACGGGGGAGTGGCTGGCCGAACGCAGGGCGTGTTTGTGACGTCAAACCAGGAACTAAACTGACCGAGCTAATCGCAATCTAGGAGTAGGTCTACAGCTACTCAGAAACTGCAAGAAAATATTTAGTAGCAGTTCTGCTAATCTTTCGTTCGCTATTCTGCTAAGCTAAGATACACTCCCAGAGGGCGGCAGCCTAGCGTTTACAATGCTGCTAAAAGCAGCTAGCGAGCGAACAACTCGGAATGAGGGTCATGGTTTTGCCCAACTGCTAACAAATTTGATGCTGCGAATTAGGTCCTATGAAAGGTCCCGAAACGAGCCGTTGAGAGACAGGCAGGCTGCCTATCTATTCATGCTGTGACCATTTGATTTTTTTCATGCTTATTAAAGCTCTACTTTTTTCATAACTGTCGGATTGACGTGCAGATTGCCTTATCAGCAACAGTGGAAATATATATATCCTTCCACACCTATGGCTCAGGTGTTAGCAGCGAAGGAAATTAAACGTTGTAAGATGCCTGCAGTGTTTTGCTTTTTGAACATGATGCTATTGTTTACCACCATGTTTTGAATACAACTATTGCCATAAGTCCACGGAGTGCCACCTCATTTCCGCCATAAATCCACCAGAAATATTTTGGTTATCGTATTTTTCCGTATTTTTGAATAATTGTATTCCATCATAAGATATCATGGCGATGGGACCAAGTCCAAGCACAGAATGCATTATGTATCATATACAGCTTATACGCACAGCCTGAAGGTAATTTTATACAATATTTTTAATAACTTTGTGCATTAAACAAAATTTGTGTACATAAACATAATTCATTTATGTTTCATATACACCTTAAACACACAGCCTGAAGGTAATTTAATACAATATGTTTAATAACTTTGTGTATTAAACAAAGTTTGTATACATTGAGCCATCAGAAAAATAGGATTTTAGTACCTACCGGTAAATCCTTTTCTCCTAGTCCGTAGAGGATGCTGGGGACGCCAAAAGGACCATGGGGTATAGACGGATCCGCAGGAGCCTGGGCACACTACAAAGACTTATACTGGGTGTGAACTGGCTCCTCCCTCTATGCCCCTCCTCCAGACCTCAGTTAGAAAACTGTGCCCAGGAGTAATGGACATTTCGAGGAAAGAATTTATAATTTAAACACAGTGAGTGTTATATCAGCTCACACCACGAACATACCGCAAGCCATGGCCTTCAACAGAATACCAGCCCACGGTATGAAAACATACAGCCCTACGCTGAGGTAATATGTAACACAACCTGTGTGTCAACCCAACCAATAATAAGAAACCACATGCCATGGCATGAACAACGTCAGCGATAGCCTGACAGAGAAGAAACACCACAAAGTGCAACCAACCTCAATAATCTGCAGATACAGTACGCACTGGGACGGGCGCCCAGCATCCTCTACGGACTAGGAGAAAAGGATTTACCGGTAGGTACTAAAATCCTATTTTCTCTTACGTCCTAGAAGATGCTGGGGACTCCAAAAGGACCATGGGGTCTATACCAAAGCTCCAGAACGGGCGGGAGAGTGCGGACGATTCTGTAGCACCGAATGAGCAAACATGAGATCCCCATGAGCCAGGGTAACAAACTTGTAGAACATAGCAAAGGTGTTTGAAAACCCACCAAGTAGCTGCTCGGCAAAGTTAACCCGCCGAGACTCCTCGGCCTCTGCCCAAGAAGAGCCCATCTTCCTAGTAAAATGGGTCTCCCCCTTCTTCGGTAACAGCAATCCAGCCGTAGCACTAGCACACCGAATCGTATCACAGATCCAGCGTGTAACAGACTGCAGAGAGGCAGGCGCCCCAAGCACGCTGGGAGCATACCGGACAAACAGAGCCTCTGTTTCCCCAAACTGAGCCCAAATGACGACATAACTCTTCAAAGCCCTGACTACATCGAGAGACTTTGAATCAGTCACTGCTGAAATTTCACATACTCAGCCTCCCCCATTTATCACGTCTGTTTTTCCATAAGGAGGAACAGGGAAGAATCAACCTCACTGATGATCTTGATAAACACCGAAAATCTTCTTTGGCAGAACTACTATCCGAGTTCTCCCTTCTATCCACTTGGAAGATCAAACTGGGGCTCTTGTGAGACCAAGCTGCTACTTCCTACAACATGACCACTCTCTAAGAGAGAAATTTTAACACAACCTTTAATAAAAGGTTCCAATCAGTGAGACACAAGAAACGCAACACCACGTCAAGATCCCACTGTGCCAATAGGGCACAAATGGAGGTTTCAGTATGCAGTACTCCTTTCACGAAAAACTGAACTTCCAGAAAGGTGGCCAATTCTTTTTTTTTTTTTTAAAGAAAATTTATAAGGCCAAAACTGCCCTGAAACAGAGCCTAACATTAAGCCTGCATCCACGCCTGCTTGCAAGGAATGGAGAAAAACGACTCAGCTGAAAGTCTTCCGTAGGAACCTTCATAGATTCACACCAAGACACATTGGGGGTAATTCTGAGTTGATCGCAGCAGGAACTTTGTTAGCAGTTGGGCAAAACCATGTGCACTGCAGGGGAGGCAGATATAACATGTGCAAAGAGAGATAGATTTGGGTGTGGTGAGTTAAATCTGCAATCTAAATTGCAGTGTAAAAGTAAAGCAGCCAGTATTTACCCTGCACAGAAACAAAATAACCCACCCAAATATAACTCTCTCTGCAAATGTTATATCTGCCCCCTTGCAGTGCACATGGTTTTGCCCAACTGCTAAAAAATTTCCTGCTGCGATCACCTTGGAATTACCCCCATAGTTACACCAAATGCGGTGGCAAGGCTTCGCCGTAACTTCTTTCTTAGGCTGAAGAAGTGTGGAACCGACCTCCCTGGGAATACCCATTCGGACTAGGATATGTCATTCAACCTCCACGCCGTCAAACGTAGCCGCTGTAATTCCTGATACATGCCCGGATCTTGCTGTAACAGTTCCTCCCGTAGAGGAAGAAGCCAGTCATCTACTATGAATAAATCTTGAAGTACTGGATACCAAGCCCTCCTTGGCTATACCGGAACAATGAGGATCGTCTGAACCTCTGTTCCTCTTACGGTTATATCCTTCAGCAGAGTGAACCTGGAGGGGACACCTAGACTTACTGAAAACACCCAAGTGTCACGAGGGCGTCTACTGCTATAGCTTGAGTGTCCCTTGACCTGGAACCATATTACGGAGGTCCCTCGTTGAGGCGAGACGCCAACATGTCCAATTGAGGCCCACCTCAAAGACTGGTCACTTCTGTGAGATTTCTTGATGACGACAGTACGTCTCCCGGATGGAGAGCGCGTCTGCAGAGGAAATCCATTTCTCCGTCAGTCATGTCCAGAACGAAGACTGCTAATATAACGACTTCCAGTGTTTCCACCCAGCGGAAACTATTTCAGCTTCTGCCAGTGCCGCTTTGCTCCTTATTCTCCGACAGAATTAACACGGGCAGATCACGAAGAATATGTTTGTTGAAAATAGCTCTTAATTCAAGAAACATATTGTATACAAGCTTCGCAGCTTGACCTTTTCCTCTGGAAATACTTCCCATGCAAGGACTGCTCCCCAGCCTCGAAGATCAGCATATATGGACACTAGGATCTAATCCTGGCTCCCGAACCGTCGTCCTCTAGGAGGGGAGAACTGAGCAGACCCCCCAGGAGCGATATCCTGGCCATTAGAAGTATATTCCGGTGCTTGTGCCGGTGAAAACCCGGACCACATTCCCAACAGGTCCCATGAAAACCACTCTGGCATTTGACCTGTACACCAAAAAGGCCTCTTAGGCCACATCCAACGTCTTCATCAACGGAACATATTGATGGATTGGCACTGCAAAACTGATCCGACTCCGGATCCTCAGACCTCTGTCCACAGGAAACCACCGAACCGCAACCGTTCAGTATCTACCGTGATACTACCTCCGACATCTACGCCGTTGGGAGCAACAGCCCTTCCCTGTGTTGAAGCACAGTGAGAGAGAAACAACGATTTCTTTACCTCGCCTCAATCAGGCGAACATCTCAGTACAGAATAACAATGGTTCTTATTTTTTTTTTTTTATATAACCGGGACAGGAGGACGAGGCCCTGAACCTGACGCCCTCTGGTATGGCATCGCGTACTACCTCCCCTTCCAGAGGGAAATAGCAATATCCATCAGAAAATTAGAGAGGGGAAACATCTGTAACTCCAGAATGTTCCGCTCTGGATTCTATAAGTAACTCACCGGTCCTAGTCCATTCCTGGACTAACTGAAAATAGTAACTGAGTCCTCACCGGAGTGGGGTCCCGTCATACAGACACTGCGACATGTGGTGAATGTGGTAGAAACAGACACGACATCCTCTTCTCCGAACCTAACAAGGCTGAAGAACTCTTACCTTTTCACCTTCCACAGGGTGTATAGAAAAGGAAAAAGAATCGTATCGAACCGATTAAAATGACTGGATCCCATAAAGGAATGCGTCAACAACCGTTGTGGGGGAATCTAACTCCCAAAACTAGACTTACCAGCAGGATCCACCGAGATTGAGTGAACTGAAGCATCCCCCCAAACAGCGGTACACCGTCCCAGGGAAAAAACTCCAGTAACTCTCGGAGTCAGCCTCAGCAATCCCCCGGCCACACATCCTGCATTCGTACGACAGCCTGCCGCAATGTTATAGAGAAGAACCAACATAAGGAAGCTCCCCTCTCTCTTTAGGGTAAATCTATCTGAAGTCTTACCGAATACAAACACTCCCTAATGTGTATGTAACGCAAATAAGCCCACAGTATAGAAACAAAATATCACTTAGCTTTCCTGTATACGATCCTTTGAGACAGGGCCCTGTGTCGACCAGGAGTTAACTTTCACAGTATTCTATCCGTGGCAGGAAAAGAATAAACCTTCGGACTCCTTGTGAGGATCTGAGACCAACTCGTCACGGCCGACCTAGAGCTTTATTAACAGAGCGACCAGCACATGAGAGAGAATACTTTTACTTCAGTCGACATTATAAATCATAATGTAATACACAAATACACACGTATCCCATATATATACATATATAACATACATATAAGTCATGCATGTCCAAACTGCGGCCCTCCAGCTGTTGGGAAACTACACATCCCAGCATGCCCTGACACAGCTTGAGCATTCTCTGACAGCAAAGCTGTGTCAGGGCATGCTGGGATATGTAGTTTCACAACAGCTGGAGGGCCGCAGTTTGGACATGCCTGATATAAGTGGATTGTCCCGAACCGTAGGGTCCCTAGTGACAGTACTGTGTACTGTGTGTGTATGACCATGTGCTGACATACCCCAGTTGTGGAACAGACAGGAAACCATATGGTCGACAGAAACCCTAGTATTTGTCGACAAACCGGGAGTAGTAACCAGGCAAAATAGCCATCTGGCGACCCAGAGAGGTCCGAGTGGAAAATACCTATATAAACTTTCTAAGACTCTCCCACACCTACTACCATATCAGTGCTTGAGCTACATGCCCAAGGAACCGTACCATACATACTGTATACATACAAATATATATATATATATATATATATATATATATACTGACCTAAGGTAGTTACAGCATGTTAAGTTACTCTCAGTAAAAAAAAGTTGGTGCCGACATACAACTGTCTCACCCAAATAGTGTTCCCTTTAGACCAGTAACCAACTACCGACCTGCTGACACTGCATAAACTGCATCGAGGACCAATAGGCGTCAGTGATGCCGACAGCGATCCCCTTTAGCGACAGATTACTGAATCCTGTCGACATATGTCGACTAAAAAGCTATAGTGGGCATTCTGACCAGGGAACACAGGGTACATGCTATACTCCCATTTAACCACCAAGTGTTATAATCTAAACACTGTGCCCCCCCCCCCCACGATTGAACAATGGCGGGGACATGGAGGAAAATGGCGCTGAAAGAATTGTGAGGGTGAAGCCCCGCCCCTTCTTGGCGCTTTAGCCCGCTAAAAATATACCTTCTCTTTTCCAACGGGGATCCCTATACAGTGTCTACACACTGTATATAAGGTCCACACCGTTAAAACGGTGTTCATCATGCTGCCCAGGGCGCCCCCCCCCCCCCTCGCGCCCTGCACCCTTGTAAGCCCTCGGCGCGGGAGTAAGTGGCGCGCAGCGCTGCTTCATGCCGGCGGGGGACGAGACACGGGCTACCCTTATATCTAGTGTCTACCCCCTGAACAAGTGTAAAATATGCTGCCCAGGGAGCTCCCCCCCTGCACCCTTATGAGCCGTCGGCGCGGGAGTCACTGGCGCATATGATGCGCTATGCTGGCGGGGGTGTGGGACACGGTGCCGAGGCACCGAGAAAGCTTCTAATGCCAGCCTTGTGAGATCAGTAACTTGCTGCCCAGAGCGCTCCCCCCCAGCGCCCTGCACCCTGTGAGGGCCGTAGTGTGGGAGCATGGAGCGCAGCGCTACCGCTGCGCTTACCTCTGTTACCGAAGTCTTCTGCCGTCACTGAAGGCTTCTGTTCTTCACATACTCACCCGGCTTCTTTCTTCTGGCTTCTGTGAGGGGGGTGACGGCGCGGCTCCGGGAACAAGCAGCTAGGCGAACCAAGTGATTGAACCCTCTGGAGCTAATGGTGTCCAGTAGCCTAAGAAGCAGAGCCCTAAACTAAGAAGAAGTAGGTCTGACTCAGGTCTCCCTGAAAATAAAAAACCTAACATAAAGTCTTTTAGAGAAACTCAGTAGAGCTCCCCTAGTGTGTGTCCATTCACTCTTGGCACAAAGTCTAACTGAGGTCTGGAGGAGGGGCATAGAGGGAGGAGCCAGTTCACACCCAGTTTAAGTCTTTGTAGTGTGCCCAGGCTCCTGCGGATCCGTCTATACCCCATGGTCCTTTTGGAGTCCCCAGCATCCTCTAGGACGTAAGAGAAACAAAGGTTTCACTATATTAGTCTCACTCAAAAAATTACGTATTTCGGAATATTTGGATATGGGATACTTAACCTGTACTTACTGTATATCTATATAGCCGTGAAGGGGCTGGACAGCTTAACAAATTATTGCAATATTTTGGAACTAACATTTCTCAAATTCAGATGAATTACAGTTTAAAGTGTAAATTAGGTGAGTACTGAGTTTGTATGATTGATATATGATTTTAAGATATAAAGTATTTAGATATGTTGTGATAAACCTCTGTAGTGGAAGCACACACTGAGTCTGGACTTCTTCACCAAGGGTGTTATTTTATCAGGGTGACCGCTGACCAGATACAAATACAGTAAAATGTTCATGGCCCTGTCACTGACTAACACAGATATACTCCCTAGTCGCCAGACAGCTTTCCCGGGATCAGTCATACAAAAAAAAGCTCAGACAGACTTTATACCCTAGACTTCCCCCACTTCCAGACTGAAAAGCAACCGACACGGTATCTGGTCTATAGATCTACAATAAAAAGGTCTACAGTCAATAGATCAACAACTAATGGTCGACATGCATTAGGTCGACAGGGTTGAAAGGTCGACAATCAAAAGGTTGACAGGGTCAAAAGGTCAACACATTTTTTGTGTTATTTTTACAACTTTTGCTGCATTTACTATCCATGTCACAAACTATTACCTTTAGTAACCTTGTGGCGAGCGAAACGGAGCGAGCCACCGAGCTCAAAGCTTGGCGAGCAAAGCGAGCCCGTGAGGGGACACATTTCATCAAACTGACTATCCATGTCACAAACTATAACCATTAGTAACCTTGTGGGGAGCGAAGCGAGCCACCACGGCCAAAGCGCGGCGAGTGAAGCGAACCCGCGAGGGGAATCATTTCAACAAATTGGGGTAAAAATGTTTAGAAACACATAACACCCAAAATGTTATATTTGTGTGTTGACCTTTTGACCCCGCCGACCTTTTGACCCTGTCGACCTAATGACTGTCTTTCTTTATGTCTATCTTCTGTATCGGAACCAAACGACACTCCCACCTTGCATTTAAAAGGGAGCTCTTCACAGGTGCTCATTTTTGATCACTCACATGCCTTCAGCTGTGCTAGGCTCCAGGGAGCAACAAACTGAAATCAACAAAAAGTTAAGACACACAATTTTTTAACTCTGCAGCACACTGTTCTTACTGCCACATATCCTTCCCCCTAGCATCACCGTGTCAGATGAGGACAACCTCTCAGTTTCTCTGCATCCATTGCAATGGAGCATGGTCCTTTATTAAGGAGACCTCCCCCCCCCAGCAAATAGCACCAAACTGCCTCTATGGTCCACTTTATGGCAAAGGCTCTCTTTCTCTACTAAAGCGTACTTCTGTACCCTTGGCAACAACTTCCTGTTCAAGTTTAATACAAGATGTT
The DNA here is from genome assembly GCF_028390025.1 of Pseudophryne corroboree. Lineage (NCBI taxonomy): Eukaryota > Metazoa > Chordata > Amphibia > Anura > Myobatrachidae > Pseudophryne > Pseudophryne corroboree. The sequence goes on along the minus strand of NC_086447.1, from coordinate 644,958,880 downwards.
TTACCTCCTCGCTTTTCCTATGACAGGACTGCGACTAAGCTGTCTGTAGGAAAAACCTGCAGGTAACATCAGGAGCCTGCGGTACAGGAAAGGTACAAAGGGCCAGCCGGAGATCTGCTCAAACTGTCTCAGCAAAACTGGTCCACTCCAGTTGATTGGCACGGTGTTTTTTTAAGAAGTCCGTCAATGGAGCTGCTCTGGTTGCAAAATGGCTGATAAACAGCCTATAGTAACCTACCAAGTAACTTGGTCTTAGGCTTCGACCAATTTTTAACGGCTTCAACTTCTCCTATATGAGGTTTCACCTAACCTTGTCCAACGATGTAACCCAAGTATTTAGCTTCTCTTAGGGCTACTGCACATTTCTCAAGCTTAGCCGTGAAACTGACGGATCTCAGTGAGGCCAGTACTACTTCAACATTAGGAAGATGCAAATGTCCTGTGAATTTATGATGATGTGGTCGCATAGGCAGAATGCAGTTTCAGTACCTTGTTCATTACCCTTTGGAAACTGGCTGGCGCTCCATGCAAACCAAAGGGTAGGACCCTGTACTGGAAAAGGCTTTCAGAAGTGGAAAAAGCTGTCTTTTCCTTGGATGCCAGTTTAAGAGGAATCTGTCAGTAGCCCTTGGTGAGATCAAGGGTTGCCAAATATTTGCTACCGGACAAACTTTCTACCAGTTCGTCCACCCATGGCATCGGGTAGTCATGAAACTGGGACACGCTGCAAAGTCATAGCAGTACCATGAGCTGCCACTGGGTTTTGTAACCAGCACAATTGGGCTACACCACTCACTGGTAGACTTCTCAATTACCCCTAGTTGGACCATGCTCTCCACTTCCTTTCTAACTGCACTCTGCCTAGCTTCTAGGCTTTTTCTTCACCACTACCCAGGGAGGTGTGACAATATCATGTTGAATCTAGGCTGAGCGCCGTGGTAGGGAACACACCCTTGTTCCACTGTACCATCTCCTCTTCCTGCCGCTTTTACTCTGCAGACAAGGTAGGCTCTCTGGTAATCAAGAACCTTTCCACTGCTGAACTTCTGAACTCATTAAGCCTGGCACCGGATCCTCATCATGTCACGGTTTCAATAAATGTACATGATATATCTGCTCTTATTTCCTCCTGCCGGCCTGTCAAAGGGCGAAGAGCTTACTCTCTTGGGTTGGTACTAGAACCAAGACCTGATCCTCGGGACAGAAGGACCGGGTTACCACATTAGTATCATAATTTTTCTTCTGCCTACCTTGTGCTTCCTCTACTTGTTGGCGCACTAAAGGTCTTATCTCCAATCTCGTACATTTGAGACAACAAATTGTACTACATTGGGTTCTCTATGCCCTTTTGTTCCCAACCCGCCATTAGCACATTCAAAATGCCCTGGGAGTGCCTCCCATAAAGTAGCTCAAAAGGGCTAAATCCTGTTGAGGCTTGGGGTACCTCTTTGACAGTGAACATAAGGTAAGGAAGAAGGGTGTCCCAATCTTTCTTTTCCTGCGCCACTGCCCTTCGGATCATATGTTTCTGGGTCCAATTAAACCTCTCCACCAGTTCATCCGTCTGTGGATGGTCAATGGAAGTGAATCATATGCATCACAAAACAGGGGACTCTCAGACTGTCCCTTAGTAAACTTAGTTGCACATTTTTTACAAGTAAAATCTTTCTGTGATGCCTTAGAGGCTGTACCCTTTCCATCCATGGTAAATACACTGACAAACAAAACCACACAGATGTAGTAATGGACAATGACAATAAAAAAGAGACTGAGAGAAGAGAGAGATAAGGTCGGAGAGAGGGCAGCTAGAAGGAGTACTACACCAGCCCTAATGAGCGCAAATATGCAATGCAGTAGCGCTTGGCTTACAGTGAAAAATGACCTGGTGTATGACAACGGGACACTTGTGCTGTAAATGCTTTCCCACCAGCCTAAAAACCCCATTGTATCACTCACAAGAAAATGGGGTAGGCAGTAGTCTCAGTCTCAGCGCTGCACAGATGCAGTGATCAGGGCAGTCAACAGCAAGTCAGCATGTGTTCAGCAAGATGTTTGCCAAGCCAAGACTCCACCCCATCAATGCAAAGGAAGCACCGGGGCAGCAGGCAGCAAGAATCAGACTCTGCCCCCTCCGCAATGGCGCCCATCTTTAATTGAAAACGCCCTGCTGTGACCTTAACCGCCAGTGTCAATGTGTTATGAGCCACGGCAGTGGCTCATTCCTGTTTTGCATTTTGGTTATGTATTTTATGTTATACTTCTGTTTCTGTTCCCCGTGGGTGTCATGGGGTGTCCGGAGCCCACCCTTAAGGAGAGGGTACTGTTATGAACCACAGGTAGTGGTTCATTCCTGTTTTCCGTTTATGTATTTTATGTTATAGTTCTCTTGCAGGCCAGGATTTCCCTTTGCTCTGGTTTAGAAGATTCTTGTTTGCTGCCTGTGGTGAGTCTGTGTAATTGCAGCCTGTTTCCATGTGTTTGGCCTCACCTGTCTGCTAATTGCATCTTGTCAGTTTGGAGTCGTGCAACAGGGCAGCTGCACGACATAATTAATTAGGGCTCTGTTATATTCTGGCTCAGTGCAATACACAGACGCCGGAGATAGTTCTGAGCTAGTTCCTGCCAGTTCCTGAGTTTCTGTCTAGCAGCTTCTGTCTAGCTGCTTCCAGCCTTGATCCAGTGTCTGTTCCAGTGTCTGATTCAGTGTCCTGCCGTGAAGCGTTCCTGTCCAGAAGTCCTGTGGCTTTGTCTGTGCCTGGTCGAGTATCTGGCTTCTTGGTGTCCACCGGTCTGTCGTTTGGGATTCTGCCTGTCCTCCGGTTCTGAGAGCCTGTGTTGGTTACATTGGGGGTTCCTGTCCGTTTGCCAGTATTTGTACCGCTTCCATGAGTAGCGGCTTTGCCGCATCCGTCGGCCTAGGCCGCTGTATTCTTTAGTTATACTTGTTACTGGTGTTTTGCAGAGGGTTCTGCATATGCGGTCACCGCCGGTACACAACAATATTGTGTCGGCGTGTGGACAGCATTTCCTTTGTTGTTGTTTATCCTGGCGGCTGTGCCGCACATACTTTATTTAAGTTCTGTAGCGCCCCTAACTCTGTATTTCTGTCTTTAGTTAGAGGTTCCCCTTGTCATCTCCCCGTCTCGGTTCACGCCTTGTCTCACATTAAGACCTGGGGGCATCGGAGTTGGGCAGACCTAATCCGCCCTTCAAACGCGGCTGCCGTGGGCCCAAGAAACCATAGTCACGCAGGCGTGGGCTGACAACGAGGGTGAGACAATGGAGTCAGGTTTCCGTAGGGGTTGCTGCTGAGCTCCATATCTATTGCAGCTTTACGTTCCTGTACTTGGGGCTCATCCGCCCAGTTCCAGGAGTACCAAGTACAGTGAACGTAACACAATGTCTCCCGGTATGTCCGCTACCCGGATGCCGGGAATTACTCACCCGCTGCCTGTGCTGGCCGGATGGCGGTGTGGCTGTGGGGGACCCCAACGTGTACCGCATGCAGTGTGGTCCGGTCTATCCCAGAGACGGTGATCTCTGTAGCCAGAGGTCCTGGCACAAGCTGCATGTAGCTGCGACAGGACCTCCCCCTGCAGCTCAATCTGTGCAGACAGGCAGAAGGCAGCTGCTGCTTGTCTGCCCTCAATGATCTTTCTTTTAACAAAAAAGCCCTAAGAGAAGAGCCACAGCGTGACCAGCTCCCTCGGGCACAATTCTAAGACTGACTTGAAGGGGGTGCATAGAGGGGGAGGAGCTACTCAAACTTTCTAAAATTTTAAGTGCCAGCTTCTAGTTAGCACCCATTCTATACCCCACTGTAAAGATCCTCCTCTAGTGTATGAAGGAGAAACTGATTTTTATAGAGGCCAGAAAACACACTCACCTACCCAGCAAGGCAGCGTCTGGTCTCTACAAAGTAAAACACAGCTAACAGAAGAACACCACTTGTTAAAGGTTTGCTTTACAAAGCATGACTCTTCACTAAGGTTGCTGTCAGGTGGCTTCTTTATTCCTCACAAATGTCACATCACATTTGTTCAGCAAACACAGCTACCCTGACCACTAGCTAAGCCAACACCGGCAAACTAACTGACATCGAAAGACCACCCCCCACTGGTTCCCACAAACCTTTGTACCTTTACACAACTAATTAGTCACACCCACGTAGTGCAGCTGTGTGTATTACCTTTGCTATAGCAAGGAGCAGGATTCTTAACCCTACCTGCCCCTTGTCCTAGGGAGGGAGTCCTGTTCTGATCATCAGAACGTGGCAAAGTATATATATATATATATATATACACACACACTGGCAGCGGCACTCAGAGAATAAAGACAACAGGTCTCCTGGTTAACATTTCAATGAGATATTATTTTCATCAGGCCCATTGAATCATTGATATTTCATTGAAATGATGATGAGACCTGTTTTCCGCTGTCTTTATTCTCTGAGTGCCACTGCCAATGTGTATTACAGTGTGAACAGTGTGCAACGGGATTTTATTCACTTTTCAACCTTATCTATAGAGTGCCGGATCCATTCTATGCTTATATATATATATATATATGACTTATTTACCTGGTTGCCCTCCCGATAAGTTGCAAGCAGCTCATACACACCTTGAAGACCGTGGGTGGCACTCAACAGGACTTTCAACATGCTGAAGCCTTAGCTAAGGCTTCAGTGTGTTAAAAGTTCTGTTGTTGAGTGCCAGGTGGATCTTCAAGTTGGGAACTCTATCACCACGGGGACTTAATGAAAACCTGGGCCTACACTGTTTTATGTAAATCACCTCTACAGGTGACTAGTCTCGTTGTATGGTGAATATAGTGTTAACTTATTGCTTATAATTGTCTATGATTACATATTAGTCCATTTATTACTGCCTTTTGCTTGTTTATTAACTATGGTCAGGTGGGGGTGGGATCAGGTTTGTTTTGTGTAGCACTGTATGTGTTTATGTCTTTATTTCATCATGTCTGTTTGTTTTGGTTTTGTTGCCTAGACACTATCCTGCACCAGCGTTGTCAGAAGCCGTTACGGGCCGACAGCGTGTAGCCCGCATTCGCATCCAGAGTGCACAGAGAGCGTACCCGGCGGTCTCCATGGTAACCGGACCCAGGCGAGACTCAATGACGTCACCGGTGAGCGATGCGGAAGCGCCGTTGGGCGCCCGGCGGTTCAGGATGGCGCGAGGGAGCAGGTGAGTAGGATTAGAGTCTTGATGTTATCAGTTGTGGGTATTTATGTATGTTGTTTGGTTCAGTTTGGGCTATGATGACCCTGAGGACGGGGTGATTACCCCGAAACATGTCGGATTAAACTGACCACATTTTTACTGCAATATACGTCTGCCTGAGTGCCGCCTTCTTTACCAATCCATATCCAGAGGTCTTCGCCTCCAGGAGGGCACCGCAGCATACACTATTCATCAAGAGTGAGTGCCGAGCATATTGTGCAAAAAAATACATATATATATATATATATATATATATATATAGATAGATAGAGAGATATAGATACATACACACACACACACACACACACACACACACACACACACAGTGGGGCAAAAAAGTATTTGGACAGCTACCGATTGTGCAAGTTGACCCACTTAAAAAGATGAGAGAGGTCTGTAATTTCCATCATAGGTACACTTCAACTGTGAGAGACAGAATCTGAAAAAAAAAACAACCCAGGAAATCACATGATTTTTAAACAATTTACTTGTATATTCTTCTTCAGGGAGGGCAGCCATTTGCTTCTGAAAGAAAATGGATAGGGCTGAAATCTGGACCTTCACAGATCCCAACCTCAGGCCTGTCACAACTGAGGGCTGGTGTCGGTAGTGGGAAGTCTCAGTTGTAGGGGCTGACGGGTACCTGAACTTAGGAGGTGAGATGGGACTCCTAGACATGCACAGGAACTGCAGTACAAATGCCTGAAGGCGTGACCATGACAACTGGAAGTGCATTTAAGGGTTTTTATTAAATAATAAAAGTCATAGAATGTGCAACTAAACAATAACTGTCAAAGAGAGTCTCTGAATTCCTACTGGTTTGAACCCAGTAACCGGAGTATTAGTTTGAAGTGCTGTATGATACTTGGGATCACAGGTAAAGCATTAAGTGATGCTGGGGATCACAGGTAAAGCTTTAAGTGATGCTGGGGATCGCAGGTAAAGCACTCCACTATAATGGTGAATACTGATGGTAGTGGAAACAGAGGACTGCTGGAGAGTGGCTGCTGGAAGCCAAAGTTATACACTCTGCTAACGCTGGGTGCGGAAGCAAGGGAAGCAGGCTGCACCACAGAGTAAATACAGGAGAATTGGAGCTGCATCGCAGAGTGTAACCACAGGAGAGTCAGGCTATACCGCAGAGGGTAAACACAGGAGAGTCAGGCTGTACCGCAGAGGGTAAACACAGGAGAGTCTTTAGTGAAGCTGAAGACTGGAATCACTGGACAGACAATTGAAGCACTGACAGTTTCCTGGGTGCTGGGACAGGATATTTATACCAGCTGGGTAGCAATTATGCACAAGCAGCAGCAGCGCTGCGGATTGGTGAGGAGAGTGACATGTGATTGTATCCAACATGGCTGCGCCCATGACAGAGTTTGAAGGGGAAATGGTGACCTGAAGAACCATGTGCCAAACAGTAATGGCGGCGGAGGCCGCAGCAGCAGAGGCTCAAAGCTCTCCTCACACGCCCAGCGGACCCAGGGATGGCGGCGGCCGCCGCAGCACATGGAGGATGCCGCACTCAGCTTACATGCAGCAAGGACCACGGGCGCAGCGGTGATAAGATAAGTAAACACACTAAGAAGGCCGCTGCGGGCAATACCAAATGCATTGTAAAACAAAACATAGTTATAACCCGGCCCTGGCACGCTGAGCCAATCTCAGGAGACACCTAACTGGTAGAAAATGGCATCCAGTTACCCGGATCGTGACAAGGCCCATATCCACTCCTGCCTGCAGGAAGAGAAGGAAATCCCAGTTGAAATTCCACCGCAGGAAATTTCTTGGGACTCACACCAAGAAACATATTTCTTCCAAATACGATGGTAATGTTTTGACGTTACCCCTTTCCTAGCCTGTATGAGGGTAGGAATAACCTTCTTCGGAATACCTTTCCGAGCAAGAATCAGGCGCTCAACTCCCATGCCGTCAAACGTAGCCGCAGTAAATCTTGATAGGCGAATGGTCCCTGCTGCAGCAGGTCCTCCCGAAGAGGAAGAGGCCACGGCTCTTCTTGCAGTAGATTCAGAAGGTCCGCATACCAAGCCCTCCTTGGCCAATCTGGGGCAATGAGGATCGCCTGAACCCCTGTTCTCCTTATGAGCTTTAGGATTCTTGGGATGAGCGGAAGTGGTGGAAACACGTACACTGACTGGAACACCCACGGAGACACCAGGGCATCCACAGCCACTGCCTGTGGGTCCCTCGACCTGGAACAATAACGCTGAAGCTTCTTGTTGAGACGAGAGGCAGTGCCGTTTCTAGCGGCGGGCGAGCCGTGCAACCGCACGGGGCGCCCGCCGCGGCACTTTGTGTGTCCTTATCTCCTCTCCTCCCTCTTCCCGAGCGCTCCTGCTCGGGGGGCGGAGTTTTGCGGAATGACGCGTTTGCGTCGTGACGTCACGACGCAAACGCGTCATTCCGCGAAGCCCCGCCCCCCGAGCAGGAGCGCTCGGGAAGAGGGAGGAGAGGAGATAAGCCTGAAAGGAGGAGGCGGCCAGCGGGAGGGACGTGAGGCGGCCGGACCCGAAGAGCGGGAAGATGTAAGTATTATCTCTATCTCTCTCTCTCCCCCTTCCTCCCCCCCCCACTTGACACCTGCCTGCCGCACTGTGTAAAATGGGGATACCTGCATGCCTCACTGTGTAAAATGGGGATATCTGCCTGCCGCACTGTGCAAAATGGGGGCACCTGCCTGCGTACTGTGTAAAAATAAGATTTTACTCACCGGTAAATCTATTTCTCATAGTCCGTAGTGGATGCTGGGACTCCGTAAGGACCACGGGGAATAGCGGCTCCGCAGGAGACTGGGCACAACTAAAGAAAGCTTTAGGACTACCTGGTGTGCACTGGCTCCTCCCTCTATGACCCTCCTCCAGACCTCAGTTAGGATACTGTGCCCGGAAGAGCTGACACAATAAGGAAGGATTTTGAATACCGGGTAAGACTCATACCAGCCACACCAATCACACCGTATAACTCGTGATACTATACCCAGTTAACAGTATGAACAATAACTGAGCCTCTCAACAGATGGCTCAACAATAACCCTTTAGTTAAACAATAACTATATACAAGTATTGCAGGCAATCCGCACTTGGGACGGGCGCCCAGCATCCACTACGGACTACGAGAAATAGATTTACCGGTGAGTAAAATCTTATTTTCTCTGACGTCCTAAGTGGATGCTGGGACTCCGTAAGGACCATGGGGATTATACCAAAGCTCCCAAACGGGCGGGAGAGTGCGGATGACTCTGCAGCACCGAATGGGCAAACTCTAGGTCCTCCTCAGCCAGGGTGTCAAACTTGTAGAATTTAGCAAATGTGTTTGACCCCGACCAAGTAGCTGCTCGGCAAAGTTGTAGAGCCGAGACCCCTCGGGCAGCCGCCCAAGAAGAGCCCACCTTCCTCGTGGAATGGGCTTTCACTGATTTAGGATGCGGCAGTCCAGCCGCAGAATGTGCAAGCTGAATCGTACTACAGATCCAGCGAGCAATAGTCTGCTTTGAAGCAGGAGCACCCAGCTTGTTGGGTGCATACAGGATAAACAACGAGTCAGTTTTCCTGACACTAGCTGTCCTGGAAACATAAATTCTCAGGGCCCTGACTACGTCCAACAACTTGGAAGCCTCCAAGACTTTAGTAGCCGCAGGCACCACGATAGGTTGGTTCAAATGAAAGGCTGATACCACCTTAGGGAGAAACTGGGGACGAGTCCTCAATTCTGCCCTATCCATATGGAAAATCAGATAAGGGCTTTTACATGACAAAGCCGCCAATTCTGACACACGCCTGGCCGAAGCCAAGGCCAACAGCATGACCACTTTCCACGTGAGATATTTTAATTCCACGGTTTTAAGTGGCTCAAACCAATGTGACTTTAGGAAATCCAACACCACGTTGAGATCCCAAGGTGCCACTGGAGGCACAAAAGGGGGCTGAATATGCAGCACTCCCTTAACAAAAGTCTGAACTTCAGGTAGTGAAGCCAGTTCTCTCTGGAAGAAAATCGACAGAGCCGAAATCTGGACCTTAATGGAACCCAATTTTAGGCCCATAGTCACCCCTGACTGTAGGAAGTGCAGAAAACGGCCCAGCTGAAATTCCTCCGTTGGGGCCTTCCTGGCCTCACACCACGCAACATATTTTCGCCAAATGCGGTGATAATGGTTTGCGGTCACTTCTTTCCTAGCTTTAATCAGCGTAGGAATGACTTACTCCGGAATGCCCTTTTCCTTCAGGATCCGGTGTTCAACCGCCATGCCGTCAAACGCAGCCGCGGTAAGTCTTGGAACAGACAGGGCCCCTGCTGCAGCAGGTCCTGTCTGAGCGGCAGAGGCCATGGGTCCTCTGAGATCATTTCTCGAAGTTCCGGGTTCCAAGCTCTTCTTGGCCAATCCGGAACAATGAGTATAGTTCTTACTCCTCTTCTCCTTATTATCCTCAGTACTTTGGGTATGAGAGGAAGAGGAGGGAACACATAAACCGAACGGTACACCCACGGTGTCACTAGAGCGTCCACAGCTATCGCCTGAGGGTCTCTTGACCTGGCGCAATATCTTTCTAGCTTCTTGTTTAGGCGGGACGCCATCATGTCCACCTGTGGCCTTTCCCAATGGTTTACAATCAGTTGGAAGACTTCTGGATGAAGTCCCCACTCTCCCGGGTGGAGGTCGTGCCTGCTGAGGAAGTCTGCTTCCCAGTTGTCCACTCCCGGAATGAACACTGCTGACAGTGCTAACACGTGATTTTCCGCCCATCGGAGAATCCTTGTGGCTTCTGCCATCGCCGTCCTGCTTCTTGTGCCCCCCTGTCGGTTTACATGGGCGACTGCCGTGATGTTGTCTGACTGGATCAGTACCGGCTGGTTTTGAAGCAGGGGTTTTGCCTGACTTGGGGCATTGTAAATGGCCCTCAGTTCCAGAATATTTATGTGTAGGGAAGTCTCCTGACTTGACCATAGTCCTTGGAAGTTTCTTCCCTGTGTGACTGCCCCCCAGCCTCGAAGGCTGGCATCCGTGGTCACCAGGACCCAGTCCTGTATGCCAAATTTGCGGCCCTCTTGAAGATGAGCACTTTGCAGCCACCACAGCAGAGACACCCTGGTCCTTGGAGACAGGGTTATCAGCCGATGCATCTGAAGATGCGATCCGGACCACTTGTCCAACAGGTCCCACTGAAAAGTCCTTGCATGGAACCTGCCGAATGGAATTGCTTCGTAGGAAGCTACCATTTTTCCCAGGACTCGCGTGCAGTGATGCACCGACACCTGTTTTGGTTTCAGGAGGCCTCTGACTAGAGATGACAGCTCCTTGGCTTTCTCCTCTGGGAGAAACACTTTTTTCTGTTCTGTGTCCAGAACCATCCCCAGGAACAGTAGACGTGTCATAGGGACCAGCTGTGACTTTGGAATATTTAGAATCCAACCGTGCTGTTGTAGCACCTCCCGAGATAGTGCTACCCCGACCAACAACTGCTCCCTGGACCTCGCCTCTATCAGGAGATCGTCCAAGTACGGGATAATTAAAACTCCCTTTTTTCGAAGGAGTATCATCATTTCGGCCATTACCTTGGTAAATACCCTCGGTGCCGTGGACAGACCAAACGGCAACGTCTGGAATTGGTAATGACAATCCTGTACCACAAATCTGAGGTACTCCTGGTGATGATGGTAAATGGGGACATGCAGGTAAGCATCCTTGATGTCCAGTGATACCATGTAATCCCCTCCAGGCTTGAAATCACCGCCCTGAGCGATTCCATCTTGAACTTGAATTTTTTTATATATGTGTTCAAGGATTTCAAATTTAAAATGGGTCTCACCGAACCGTCCGGTTTCGGTACCACAAACATTGTGGAATAGTAACCCCGTCCTTGTTGAAGGAGGGGCACCTTGACTATCATCTGCTGGGAATACAGCTTGTGAATTGCCTCTAGCACTGCCTCCCTGCCTGAGGGAGTTGTTGGCAAGGCAGATTTGAGGAAACGGCGGGGGGGAGACGTCTCGAATTCCAGCTTGTACCCCTGAGATACTACTTGAAGGATCCAGGGATCCACCCGTGAGCGAGCCCACTGATTGCTGAAGTTTTTGAGACGGGCCCCTACCGTACCTGGCTCCGCCTGTGGAGCCCCAGCGTCATGCGGTGGACTTGGAGGAAGCGGGGGAGGACTTTTGCTCCTGGGAACTGGCTGTATGCTGCAGCTTTTTCCCTCTACCTCTGCCTCTGGGCAGAAAGGACGCGCCTTTAACCCGCTTGCCTTTATGGGGCCGAAAGGACTGTACCTGATAATACGGTGCTTTCTTTGGCTGTGAGGGAACATGGGGTAAAAATGCTGACTTCCCAGCTGTTGCTGTGGAAACGAGGTCCGAGAGACCATCCCCGAACAACTCCTCACCCTTATAAGGCAAAACTTCCATGTGCCTTTTAGAATCTGCATCACCCGTCCACTGCCGAGTCCATAATCCTCTTCTGGCAGAAATGGACATTGCACTTATTTTAGATGCTAGCCGGCAAATATCCCTCTGTGCATCTCTCATGTATAAGACTGCGTCTATTATATGCTCTATGGATAGCAATATAGTGTCCCTGTCTAGGGTATCAATATTTTCCGACAGGGAATCTGACCACGCAGCTGCAGCACTGCACATCCATGCTGAAGCAATAGCTGGTCTCAGTATAATACCTGCGTGTGTATATACAGACTTCAGGATAGCCTCCTGCTTCCTATCAGCAGGCTCCTTTAGGGCGGCCGTGTCCGGAGACGGTAGTGCCACCTTTTTTGACAGACGTGTGAGCGCTTTATCCACCCTAGGGGATGTTTCCCAACGTGACCTATCCTCTGGCGGGAAAGGGTACGCCATTAGTAACCTTTTAGAAATTACCAGTTTCTTATCGGGGGAAGCCCACGCTTCTTCACACACCTCATTTAATTCCTCAGATGGGGGAAAAACCACTGGTAGTTTTTTCTCCCCAAACATAATACCCTTTTTTGTGGTTCCTGGGGTAATATCAGAAATGTGCAACACATTTTTCATTGCCTCAATCATGTAACATGTGGCCCTATTGGAATGTACATTTGTCTCATCGTCGTCGACACTGGATTCAGTATCCGTGTCGACATCTGTGTCTGCCATCTGAGGTAGCGGGCGTTTAAGAGCCCCTGATGGCTTTTGAGACAGCTGGGCAGGCACAAGCTGAGAAGCCGGCTGTCCCACATCTGATATGTCGTCAAACCTTTTATGTAAGGAGCTGACACTTTCACGTAATTCCTTCCACAAGTCCATCCACTCAGGTGTCGGCCCCGCAGGGGGTGACATCACATTTATCGGCACTTGCTCCGCCTCCACATAAACCTCCTCATCAAACATGTCGACACAGCCGTACCGACACACCGCACACACACAGGAAATGCTCTGACTGAGGACAGGACCCCACAAAGCCCTTTGGGGAGACAGAGAGAGAGTATGCCAGCACACACCAACAGCGCTATATAACACAGGGATTAACACTATAACTGAGTGATTTTTCCCAATAGCTGCTTGTATACACAATATTGCGCCTAAATTTAGTGCCCCCCCCCCTCTCTTTTTTACCCTATGTAGTCTGGAAACTGCAGGGGAGAGCCTGGGAGCGATCCTTCCAGCGGAGCTGTGAGGGAAAATGGCGCCAGTGTGCTGAGGGAGATAGCCCCGCCCCTTTTTCGGCGGACTTCTCTCGCTTTTTTTCTATGTATATATGGCAGGGGTATTTTACACATATATAGTCTCTATGACTATATTATGTGTTTTTTTTTGCCAGCCAAGGTACTTAATATTGCAGCCCAGGGCGCCCCCCCCAGCGCCCTGCACCCATCAGTGACCGGAGTGTGAGGTGTGCATGGGAAGCAATGGCGCACAGCTGCAGTGCTGTGCGCTACCTTGTTTGAAGACCGAAGTCTTCTGCCGCCGATTTCCAGGACTCTTCTTGCTTCTGGCTCTGTAAGGGGGACGGCGGCGCGGCTCCGGGAACGGACGATCGAGGTCGGGCCCTGTGTTCGATCTCTCTGGAGCTAATGGTGTCCAGTAGCCTTAGAAGCCCAAGCTAGCTGCAAGCAGGTAGGTACGCTTCTCTCCCCTTAGTCCCTCGTAGCAGTGAGTCTGTTGCCAGCAGATCTCACTGAAAATAAAAAACCTAAAATAAACTTTCTTTTTCTAGGAGCTCAGGAGAGCCCCTAGTGTGCATCCAGCTCAGCCGGGCACAAAATTCTAACTGAGGTCTGGAGGAGGGTCATAGAGGGAGGAGCCAGGGCACACCAGGTAGTCCTAAAGCTTTCTTTAGTTGTGCCCAGTCTCCTGCGGAGCCGCTATTCCCCATGGTCCTTACGGAGTCCCAGCATCCACTGAGGACGTCAGAGAAATGGGGATATCTGCCTGCCGCACTGTGTAAAATGGGGATATCTGCCTGCCGTACTGTGTAAAATGGGGATACCTGCCTGCCGCACTGTGTAAAATGGGGATATCTGCCTGCCGCACTGTGTAAAATGGGGACACCTGCCTGCGTACTGTGTAAAATGGGGATATCTGCCTGCCGCACTGTGTAAAATGGGGACACCTGCCTGCCGTACTGTGTAAAATGGGGGCACCTGCCTGCGTACTGTGTAAAATGGGGATATCTGCCTGCCTCACTGTGTAAAATGGGGGCACCTGCCTGCGTACTGTGTAAAATGGGGATATCTGCCTGCCGCACTGTGTAAAATGGGGACACCTGCCTGCCGTACTGTGTAAAATGGGGGCACCTGCCTGCGTACTGTGTAAAATGGGGATATCTGCCTGCCGCACTGTGTAAAATAGGGGCACCTGCCTGCGTACTGTGTAAAATGGGGATATCTGCCTGCCGTACTGTGTAAAATGGGGATACCTGCCTGCCGTACTGTGTAAAATGGGGATACCTGCCTGCCGCACTGTGTAAAATGGGGATACCTGCCTGCCGCACTTTGTAAAATGGGGATATCTGCCTACCGTACTGTGTAAAATGGGAATACCTGCCTGCCGCACTGTGTAAAATGGGGATACCTGCCTGCCGCACTTTGTAAAATGGGGACACCTGCCTGCCGTGCTGTGTAAAATGGGGACACCTGCCTGCCGCGCTGTGTAAAATGGGGACACTTGCCTGCTGTAATGTGTAAAATGGGGACTTTTTTATTTTTATTCCCCCCCCCCCCCCCCCTGTGGTGGGCGTGATGATATCAGATGAGGCCACGCCCACTTTAATGAGACCACGCCCATTTTAATCAGGCCACACACCCTTGTCTGACATTGTTGCTCTGCTCTTCGTTCCGCCCTGTCTGTTTATGTAAGCCACTGTTGTTACGTTGTCCAACTGCACTTGAATGGCCCTGCTTCTTAGAAGAGGGGCCGCCTGAAGACCGTTGTAGATGGCTCTTAGTTCCAGAATGTTGATGGGAAGGCCGGCTTCCAAGCTTGACCACCGTCCTTGGAAGGTCACCCCCTAAGTGACTGCTCCCCATCCCCGGAGGCTCGCATCTGTTGTCAGCAGGACCCAGTCCTGAATCCCGAACCGGCGGCCTTCCAGGAGGTGAGGCAATTGGAGCCACCAGAGGAGTGAAATCCTTGCCTTTGGCGATAGACAAATTCTCTGATGCATGTGGAGGTGATATCCCAACCACTTGTCCAGGAGGTCCAGTTGGAAGGTCCAAGCATGAAACCTCCTGTACTGGAGAGCCTTGTAGGAGGCCACCATCTTTCCCAATAGGCGAATGCATTTATGCACAGACACCCGGGGTGGCTTCAAGACAGCCCGGACCATGGATTGGATCACCAACGCCTTGTCCCGTGGAAGAAACACCCGCTGCACTTCCGTATCCAGGATCATTCCCAGAAACGACAATCTCTGGGTTGGTTCCAAATGTGACTTTGGAAAATTCAGAATCCACCCGTGACTCTGGAGCAGTCGTGTTGTGAGAACAATGGACTGCAACAGCTTTTTCCTGCATGATGCCTTTATCAGGAGATCATCCAGATAAGGAATGATGTTCACACCCTGCTTGCGGAGTAGCATCATCATTTCCGCCATCACCTTGGTTAACACCCTCGGTGCTGTTGAGAGGCCGAATGGCAGGGCCTGCAACTGAAAATGACAGTCCAGCAATGCGAAGCGGAGATAAGCCTGATGCGGCAACCAGATCGGAATGTGAAGGTACGCATCCTTGATATTCAATGACACCAGGAATTCCCGCTCTTCCAGACCTGATATCACCGCCCTGAGAGACTCCATCTTGAACTTGAACTCTTTTAAAAAGGGGTTCAATGATTTTAGGTTCAGAATGGGCCTGACCGAACCATCCGGTTTCGGTACCACGAAAAGGTTCGAATAGTAACCTTTCGTCAGCATGTGTGGTGGAACCGGCACAATGACCTGTGCCTCCCCCAGCCTTTGGACAGCGTCCTGAAGCACAGTGCCGTCCTCCAACAGAGTTGGTAAGGCCGATCTGAAATAACGGTGAGGAGGGAGACTTTGAAATTCCAACCTGTATCCCTGAGACACAATATCTATTACCCAGGGATCCAGGCCGGACCATACCCAGACAAGACTGAACTGTCTGAGTCTCGCTCCCACAGGCCCCACTTCCAGGCCTTCCCGTCCACCGTCATGCGGAGGACTTTGGAGTACCTGAAGTAGGCTTTTGTTCTTGGTAACCTGCGGTGGCAGGCTTCTTGGATTTAACCTTACCTCCCCTGAAGAAGGTATTGGATAACTTGGCCTTTCTGGACTTGTTGGGCCGAAAGGACTGCTGCATAGCTGAGAAGGATCTCTTCGGAGCCGATGCTGCTGAGGGAAGATACGGACAGTTACCCGCTGTAGCGGTAGATATCCACGCGTCTAGGGCTTCCCCAAAGAGAGCCTGGCCTGTATAGGGCAGCGACTCCACGCTCCTTCTGGATTCCGCGTCGGCCGACCACTGGCGGAGCCACAGTCCCCGACGAGCTGAAACAGACATAGAAGAAATTCCAGCAGCCACGTAACCCAGGTCTTTCATGGATTCAACCATAAAACCTGCAAAATCATGAATGTTGCGTAAGTACAATGCAACGTCATCCCTATCCAGTGTATCCAAATCCTCAATTAAAGTAGCCGACCACTTCACTATTGCCTTCGCAATCCATAGTGGGATGTAATATGGTCCCTGAAGCAGTGTACACTGATTTCAGAGTATTATCAATTTTCCTATCTGCCGGCTCCTTTAAGGCGGTAGATCCCGGCACCGGTAAAACCACCTTCTTGGAGAGTCTGGATACAGATGCGTCAACAATTGGCGGGTTTTCCCACTTTTTCCTATCCTCCTCAGGGAAAGGAAAAGCTACCAGAATCCTCTAAGGAATCTGAAATTTCTTTTCAGGGTTCACCCAGGCCTTTTCAAATATAGCATTCAGCTCTTTTGACGCAGGGAAGGTTAGCGAGGCTTTCTTGTTTTCAGTAAAGAAAGCCTCCTCAACCTGCTCAGGTGTGGTATCATTAACATTTAACACATCCCTGATAGCCTCTATCAACCTCTATCAACAACTGTACCCCCCTTGCAAGAGATGCGGACCCCCGCAAAACATCCCCATCACCATTCGTAGTGTCAGAATCGGTATCCGTGTCGTCTTGTGTTACCTGCACAAGCGCACGTTTGTGGGGGAATATAGTGGGGTACCAGACAAGGGCCATACAGCCATAGAGGACTGCAATACCTGGGTTGCAGACTCATTATTGGTAACCCTGTCAGATATCTGAGAAATCCAAGTCTTGATAGAGGAAAACCACTCTAGTTCCCTTGGTGGAATCTGTGCCAAATCAGTGCTAACCTGATTACATGGAATGGGATCATCCTGTGAGGATAAATCCTCTGCAGCATATGACACTGTATCTCTGGACATTGCTGCTGGTGACCACCAAACACACAGGATGGGGTAAGACAGAGTTTTCCCCCCAAGAATGGCAAGAGAGAGACAGAGATTGGAGCCAAACCACACCAGCGCTTAACACAAGGAGAAACCCCCCTTATCAGCGCTGACTTGTGCTCCTTAAAAGGACACACAGTCAAACAATCAGCCTCCCCTCCCTTCTACAATCCCCTGGTACCGTATTACAGTAAACTGGAGCTGCTGTGGAGGGACTAGGACAGCAGTGGCCAACCTGTGGCTCTTGAGCCTCATGTGGCTCTTTCTTTATTCAATTGTGGCTCCCGACACTCAAAATCACGTGACCACAACAGATCCGAAAACTGCTGCACTCCAGCCAGACACGCATCAGCACTATGGGGACTAAGAACTGAGGGAGCCACCGGCAAACAGAGGACACATAAGGGGTTGCTGCAATGGCACAAGTGGGGGGGCAGCTGTAGTGATGTATGAGGGTGTGCTGGAGTGACACGAGGGGAACTCGCTGGCATGACACAGGGTGGTCCTGGCAGGAGAGACACAATGGGGGTGCTGGCTGGAGTGACACAG
The DNA here is from genome assembly GCF_028390025.1 of Pseudophryne corroboree. Taxonomy (NCBI): domain Eukaryota; kingdom Metazoa; phylum Chordata; class Amphibia; order Anura; family Myobatrachidae; genus Pseudophryne; species Pseudophryne corroboree. Next base: position 644,941,145 of record NC_086447.1, on the reverse strand, counting down.
GAGGGTGCTAGCTGGAGTGGCACATGGGGATCTGGCAGCAGTAACACAGGAGGGTGCTGGCAGAAGTTACACATTGACACATGGGGGAGCTGACTGAAGTGACACCACAGAGTGCTGGATCGAGTGACACATAGGGGAGCTAAAGTGTATTATGTGAATCTGGCTTTTTTTGATATATTTTATGTGGAAGTGGCTTTTCCAATGTATTTTATGTGGCTCTAGCTTTTTCAATGTATTTTTTAGCATGGGCGTGGCCTAGCAGGGACAAGGCCACACCCTATTTTTGCACGTGCCTTTGGCTCAATGTCGGCTCTTTGACATACCTAACAAGATTTTTTGACTCTTTGTCTCTACTGGTTGGCCACCCCTGGACTAGGATCTTCCTTCAGCTACAGCATGCAGGAAAATGGCGCTGGAACGCTGCAGGGTCCGCTCTGAGGAGAAGCTCCGCCCCTTTCATGGCGCTGTCTTCCCGCTCTTCTGAATTTGAAACTGGCCTGAGGAGTTGTGCTGGCTGGGATCCCGGGAGCCCGACAGTCTTGCTGACCAGCGTGAGGCGTAAGCGCTGGCCCAAGGCGCCCCTCACAGCGCCGCACAGTGTGCCTTTGGTACCGTCCTGGAGCGCGATTAATACCGCACTCCATCCCCTGTTGCCATCTTCACACCGGCCCCCCGCTTGCTAGGGGGGGTCGGTGACACACTCACCACTTGCTTCAGCTCCGTAAGGGGTCTGCGGCATGCTGCTGGGGTGAGCGTTCCCCTTCGGTGGAGACCGATCAGCCCCTCTGGAGCTCAGTGTCCAGTCAGCGGAGTCAGTGGCTCAGACCCCGCAGGGCGGACACAGCTCCCCCCCTTAGTCCCACGCTGCAGGGAGGCTGTTGCCAGCAGCCTCCCTGTAAAATAAAAAACTATAAACTAAACTTCATTAGGAAAGCTCAGGAGAGCTCCCCTAGCTGTGACCGGCTACTCCGGGTACATTTTCTAAACTGAGTCTGGTAGGAGGGGCACAGAGGGAGGAGCCAGCCCACACACTTAAAGTGCCAATGGTTTCTGGTGGACCCGTCTATACCCCATGGTACTAATGTGGACCCCTGCATCCTCTAGGACGTAAGAGAAAATATAATTTAAAAATATCTATATGGGCGATTCTCCGTGATGCACGGGACAGCTACATAAAATCAAATGACATACTTCTCCAAAATACCAAGATTTCAGTGGGTCTTAAGTTACAGGGTAAGGCATTGCTACTAAGCAATTAAGTTTTCATATAACAACAATTTCTTAACAGACCAGTTTGAAAGAATTTTTTTTAAAAGTGTGTGATGCACGGGACTTTATGTTCCCTTTCTGGAGAATCACACATATATTTTTTTTTGTGTGTGTTATACTCCAGTGTATTATACTATTTTTCTGTTACACTGCCGGTCAGACCGCAGTGTAATAATACTCATACAGTACACGTATGTAGGTGGTCCTTTCCTAGGGGTGCTTTGTTATACATAAAGAGGTGCTGTGTCCGTCCTCAGGGGTGCTTTGTTGTACATAAAGGGGTGCTGTATTATCCATCAAGGGAAGATATATACCAAGGTATATTTTTAAGCGTTGAGCATAAATTCCTTTACCTTGCAGCTACCAAAAAGAAGGGAAAGTCACTCCCATTCAAGAGACAATACAAAATAAATAGAGAATAGACAGCGCTAATAGATGTGTGGTAATACGTATTGCACCAATGCAGTATTATATATGGATAAAAAAATAAGAATTTACTTACCGATAATTCTATTTCTCGTAGTCCGTAGTGGATGCTGGGGACTCCGTAAGGACCATGGGGAATATGGGCACATCTAAAGAAAGCTTTAGGATCACCTGGTGTGCACTGGCTCCTCCCCCTATGACCCTCCTCCAAGCCTCAGTTAGGATACTGTGCCCGGACGAGCGTACACAATAAGGAAGGATTTTGAATCCCGGGTAAGACTCATACCAGCCACACCAATCACACTGTACAACTTGTGATCTGAACCCAGTTAACAGCATGATAATAGAGGAGCCTCTAGAAAAGATGGCTCACTACAACAATAACCCGAATTTTTTGGTAACAATAATTATGTACCAGTATTGCAGACAATCCGCACTTGGGATGGGCGCCCAGCATCCACTACGGACTACGAGAAATAGAATTATCGGTAAGTAAATTCTTATTTTCTCTGACGTCCTAGTGGATGCTGGGGACTCCGTAAGGACCATGGGGATTATACCAAAGCTCCCAAACGGGCGGGAGAGTGCGGATGACTCTGCAGCACCGAATGAGAGAACTCCAGGTCCTCTTTAGCCAGGGTATCAAATTTGTAGAATTTTACAAACGTATTTGCTCCTGACCAAGTAACTGCTCGGCAAAGTTGTAAAGCCGAGACCCCTCGGGCAGCTGCCCAAGATGAGCCCACCTTCCTTGTGGAGTGGGCATTTTAAGATTTTTGGCTGTGGCAGGCCTGCCACAGAATGTGCAAGCTGAATTGTACTACAAATCCAACGAGCAATCGTCTGCTTAGAAGCAGGAGCACCCAGTTTGTTGGGTGCATACAGGATAAACAGCGAGTCAGATTTTCTGACTCCAGCCGTCCTGGAAACATGTATTTTCAGGGTCCTGACCACGTCAAGCAACTTGGAATCCTCCAAGTCCTTAGTAGCCGCAGGCACCACAATAGGTTGGTTCATGTGAAATGCAGAAACCACCTTAGGTAGAAAATTTGAGGACGAGTCCTCAATTCTGCCCTTTCAGAATGAAATATTAAGTAAGGGCTTTTATATGATAAAGCCGCCAATTCTGACACACGCCTGGCTGAAACCAGGGCTAACTCGTCACTTCCATGTGAGATATTTTAAGTATACAGTGGTGAGTGGTTCAAACCAATGTGACTTTAGGAAACTCAACATAACATTGAGATCCCCAAGGTGCCACTGGAGGCACAAAAGGAGACTGTATATGCAGCACCCCTTTTACAAATGTCTGAACTTCAGGCACTGAAGCCAGTTCTTTTTGGAAGAAAATCGACAGGGCCGAAATTTGAACCTTAATGGACCCTAATTATAGGCCCATAGACAGTCCTGTTTGCAGGAAATGGAGGAAACGACCCAGTTGAAATTCCTCTGTAGGGGCCTTCTTGGCCTCACCCCACGCAACATATTTTCGCCAAATGCGGTGATAATGTTTTGCGGTTACGTCTTTCCTGGCCTTGACCAGGGTAGGGATCTTCAGGATCCGGCATTCAACCGCCATGCCGTCAAACGCAGCCGCGGTAAGTCTTGGAACAGACAAGGCCCTTGCTGGAGCAGGTCCTTTCTTAGAGGTAGAGGCCACGGTTCGTCCGTGAGCATCTCTTGAAGTTCCGGATACCAAGTCCTTCTTGGCCAATCCGGAACCACGAGTATAGTTCTTACTCCTCTCCTTCTTATGATTCTCAGTACTTTTTGGTATGAGGGGCAGAGGAGGGAACACATACACTGACTGGTACACCCACGGTGTTACCAGAGCGTCCACCCTTATTGCCTGAGGGTCCCTTGACCTGGCGCAACATCTGTCTAGTTTTTTGTTTAGACGGGACGCCATTATGTCCACCTTTTGTTTTTCCCAACGGTTTACAATCAGGTGGAAGACTTCTGGGTGAAGTCCCCACTCTCCCGGGTGAAGGTCGTGTCTGCTGAGGAAGTCTGCTTCCCAGTTGTCCACTCCCGGAATGAACACTGCTGACAGTGCTATCACATGATTTTCTGCCCAGCTAAAATCCTTGCAGCTTCTGCCATTGCCCTCCTGCTTCTCGTGCCGCCCTGTCTGTTTTCGTGGGCGACTGACGTGATGTTGTCCGATTGGATCAATACCGCCTGACCCTGAAGCAGGGGTTTCGCTTGACTTAGGGCATTGTAAATGGCCCTTAGTTCCAGAATGTTTATATGAAGAGATGTCTCCAGGCTTGACCATAAGCCCTGGAAATTCCTTCCCTGTGTGACTGCTCCCCAGCCTCGCAGGCTGGCATCCGTGGCCACCAGGACCCAGTCCCGAATGCCGAATCTGCGGCCCTCTAGAAGATGAGCACTCTGCAACCACCACAGGAGGGATACCCTTGTCCCTGGTGACAGGGTTATCCGCTGAAGCATCTGAAGATGCGACCCGGACCATTTGTCCAGAAGGTTCCACTGTGCGTGGAATCTGCCGAATGGGATTGCTTCGTAGGAAGCCACCATTTTTACCCAGAACCCTTGTGCATTGATGCACTGAGACTTGGTTCGGTTTTAGGAGGTTCCTGACTAGCTCGGATAACTCCCTGGCTTTCTCCTCCGGGAGAAGCACCTTCTTTCTGGACTATGTCCAGAATCATCCCTAGGAACAGAAGACAAGTCGTCGGAATCAGCTGCGATTTTGGAATATTGAAAATCCAATCGTGCTGCCGCAACACTAACTGATAGAGTGCTACACCGATCTCCAACTGTTCCCTGGATCTTACCCTTATCAGGGAATCGTCCAAGTAAAGGATAACTAAAATTCCCTTCCTTTGAAGGAATATCATCATTTCGGTCATTACTTCAGTAAAGACCCGGGGTGCCGTGGACCATCCCTACGGCAGCGTCCGAACTGATACAGTTCTGTACCATAACCTGAAATACCCTTGGTGAGAAGGGTAAATTTTGACATGAAGGTAAGCATCCTTGATGTCCCGAGACATCATGTAGTCCCCTTCTTCCAGGTTTGCAATCACTGCTCTGAGTGACTCAATTTTGAATTTGAACCTCTGTATGCAAGTGTTCAAAGATTTTAGATTTTAGATTTTAAAATCGGTCTCACCGAGCCGTCTGGCTTCGGTACCACAATAGTGTGGAATAATACCCCGTTCCCTGTTGCAGGAGGGGTACCTTGATTATCACCTGCTGGGAATACAGCTTGTGAATGGCTTCCAAAACTGCCTCCCTGTCAGCGGGAGACGTCGGTAAAACAGACTTTTGGAAACGGCGAGGGGAATACGTCTCGAATTCCAATTTGTACCCCTGAAATATTATCTGAAGGATCCAGGGGTCTACTTGCGAGTGAGCCCACTGCGCACTGAAATTCATTGAGAACGGGACCCCACCGTGCCTGAACTTGTAAAGCCCTAGCGTCATACTGAGGGCTTGGCAGAGGCGGAAAAGGGTTTCTGTTCCTTGGAACTGGCTGATCTCTGCAGCCATTTTCCTCTCCCTCTGTCACGAGCAGAAAAGAGGAACCCTTTTGTCCGCTTGCCAACCAGGACTGCGCCTGATAATACGGCGTCTTATTTTGAGAGGCGACCTGGGGTACATCCCCTCTTTTAAGGCAATACTTCCAAATGCCGTTTGGAATCCGCATCACCTGACCACTTTACTGGAATAATTGCTTATACTTGATGCCAGTCGGCAAATATTCCGCTGTGCATCATGCATATATAGAAATGCATCTTTTAATTGCTCTATAGGCAATAATATACTGTCCTTATCTAGGATATCATATTTCCAGTCAGGGAATCCGACCACGCCAACCCAGCACTGCACATCCAGGCTGAGGCGATTGCTGGTCGCAGTATAACACCAGTATGTGTGTAAATACATTTTAGGATACGCTCCTGCTTTCTATCAGCAGGATCCTTAAGGGCGGCCATCTCAGGAGAGGGTAGAGCCCTTGTTTTTACAAGCGTGTGAGCGCTTTATCCACCCTAGGGGGTGTTTCCCAACGCACCCTAACCTCTGGCGGGAAAAGGTATACTGCCAATAACTTTTTAGAAATTATCAATTGTTATCGGGGGGAAACCCACGCATCATCACACACCTCATTTTATTTCTCAGATTCAGGAAAACTACAGGAAGTTTTTCCTCACCAAACATAATACCCCTTTTTTTGGTGGTATTCATATTATCAGAAAAGTGTAAACTTTTTCCATTGCCTCAATCATGCAATGTGTGGCCCTATTGGAAATCACGGTTGTCTCTTCACCGTCGACACAGGAGTCAGTACCCTTGTCGGCGTCTGTATCTGAGGTAACGGGCGCTTTAGGGCCCCTGTATGAGACGTCTGGACATGCACAAGCTGAGTAGCCGGCTGTCTCATGTCAACCACTGTCTTTTATACAAAGCTGACACTGTCACGCAATTTCAACAGTACATCCACTCAGGTGTCGACCCCCTAGGGGGTGACAACACTATTTCAGACACTCTACTCCGTCTCCTCATCATTTTTCTCCTCATACATGTCGACACCAACGTACCGACACACAGCACACACACAGGGAATGCTCTGATAGAGGACAGGACCCCACTAGCCCTTTGGGGAGACAGAGGGAGAGTTTGCCAGCACACACCAGAGCGCTATATATATATATACAGGGATAACCTTATATAAGTGTTTTTCCCTTTATAGCTGCTGTATTGTTATATACTGCGCCTAATTTGTGCCCCCCTCTCTTTTTTAACCCCTTTCTGTAGTGTAGTGACTGCAGGGGAGAGCCAGGGAGCTTCCCTCCAACTGAGCTGTGAGGGAAAATGGCGCCAGTGTGCTGAGGAGATAGGCTCCGCCCCTTTCTCGGCGTCCTTATCATCCTTTTTCTGTATGTTTTGGCAGGGGTTAAATGCATCCATATAGCCCAGGAGTTATATGTGATGCATTTATTTTAGCCATATAAGGTTTTTTTATCGATTTATTGCGTCTCAGGGCGCTGCCCCCCCCAGCGCCCTGCACCCTCAGTGACCGGAGTGTGAAGTGTGCTGAGAGCAATGGCGCACAGCTGCGGTGCTGTGCGCTACCTTATCTGAAGACAGGATCGTCTTCTGCCGCCGATTTTTCCGGACCTCTTCGCTCTTCTGGCTCTGTAAGGGGGACGGCGGCGCGGCTCCGGTGACCCATCCAGGCTGAACCTGTGATCGTCCCTCTGGAGCTAATGTCCAGTAGCCTAAGAAGCCCAATCCACTCTGCACGCAGGTGAGTTCGCTTCTTCTCCCCTTAGTCCCTCGATGCAGTGAGCCTGTTGCCAGCAGGTCTCACTGAAAATATAAACCTAAACTAAAACTTTCACAAAGAGCTCAGGAGAGCCCCTAGTGTGCACCCTTCTCGTCGGGCACAGAAATCTAACTGAGGCTTGGAGGAGGGTCATAGGGGGAGGAGCCAGTGCACACCAGGTGATCCTAAAGCTTTCTTTAGATGTGCCCAGTCTCCTGCGGAGCCGCTATTCCCCATGGTCCTTACGGAGTCCCCAGCATCCACTAGGACGTCAGAGAAAATGACATTTTATTACATACAATAAGGATCATAAAAGCAACATGCTAAAAAGCATCTAAAGTACCAGAATTGCTTTCATTGCTATTAATTGCAAGATTATCCATGTGGTAAGTAGTATTTGTTCCTATAAACACCCCTTTTAGCTGGACTCCAGAAGAAGCAGCAATAGTTGTTTAACCAAATGGCATAGTCCAGTGAGAGGTATATTTACCAAACAACTGCTAGAGTAGAAGTCCCTGAGATATTGGTTCTGTGTCCAGGCAGGGGTCCTCATATGATACGGTATAAGTTCCAGTAGGATCCAAGGGGTACTTGTTTAGATGTCACTCACTGTATCCAAATAAACGGAGGAGTCCGGGGGTTGGTTCGGGCACAAAATAAAAGAGTCCTTGGCTAAAAACGTAACAACCAATCTGGTGTCACCTGGCTCCCTTCTCTCTGTTAGATACAAGCACCTGCAATCTCCACCACCAACACCTTCATCTGCAAAACCCTTAATCATGATCGGAAGTAGTCCTGCCTCCAATTTCATAAGCATGACTGACTCCTCTCCTATCCGGTATTCCTCAGAAGGATCCTTAAGTGCTATGCCTTCTGCTGCTGCTGTTGTGAGTGGATCTTCATCCCAGAAGGGGACGAGGAAGACTACTTGTAGTAGTTTAACAAAACAATTGACTGTTATACAATCCTTTGCAAGGGAGAGCAAGTATGACAGCAAACACCCAGTTGCACAGCAGATTATTGACGCCATAACACCTATGCTGGTATTCAGAGACGGATCTAGACTTTTCTTTAGGGGGGGGGGGGGGGGGCGATTTACTGTTTAATTTTGACTCCTCCCTCTACAGTCCCAACTCCTCCCATCTGCAATCCTAACTCCTCCTCTCTCAATTCTGACTGAACTTTTGTGTGAGACCGAGATAGAGCTTTGTGATTGTTCTATGTACATGTGACTGTGATATGGGGTAATTGTATTTATTAGCCATAGTACCCACACACCAGCAAGTGAGGGGCAAATGCTCTGTAACCATTGCTCTCCTGGCTCCTCTGTGCTGCTGTGGTATAAGCTGCAGCACATCGTTCTGCCTCAGGCTCTCTCCTGAGAGCTCTCTTCTGCTCAAAAGTGGGCATGGCTATGACTGTGTTAGGGGGCCCCCCCCCCTAGATCCGGCCCTGTTGGTATTAGACGTGCGTCCAGTAGTCGCCATTTATGCAGTGGGTTTTAGACAGTTAATTGAGGTCCTCTGTCCCCGCTACCAAATCCCATCTAGATTCCACTTCACAAGAAAAGCAATTCCTAGTATGTACAAGGACGTTAAAAAAAACGTAATTGTTTTCCAAAATGCTGTTGTACCCACTGTCGACTTAACCACAGATATGTGAACAAGCAGAACAGGGCAAACTAAAGATTACATAAACTGCGACAGTCCACTGGGTAGTATTGCCTTCAGCAACACCAACAGCAGCAGCATCTTACAAAGGCCAGCTCATTCAGAGGCAAGCTACTCTGTGTATCACCGGTTTCACTAAGAGACATACCGCTGACAACCTCTTAAAAAAACTCATGGAAATCATTGCAAATTGGCCTATCCCGCTTGGACTTTCCTCAAGATTTGTGATTTCTGACAATGCCACAAATACTGTGAGAGCATTACAGCTGGGTGAATTCAAACATCTCCCAAGTTTTGCTCACATAATTAACTTAGTTGTGCAATTATTTTGTTTTAAATGACAGGGGTGTGCAGGAGATGCTCCCTGTGGGCCAAAAAATTTCGGTACATTTTAAATTTTCGCCATTCAGTAAGTGCATGTAGAAGATTGCAGCACCTGCAAGAACTGTTGAATTTTCCCTGCCACCAGCTGAAGCAAGAGGTAGTAACGAGGTGGAATCTACCTTTTATATGCTTCAGCCTTTGGAGGAACAGCAAAAGGCAATCCAAGGATACACAATTACCTATGAAATAGGCAAAGGAGGGGGAATGCACCTTAGTCAAGCGCAGTGGTGAATGCTTTCTGTGTTGTGCAAGGTTCTAAAACCTTTGAAGTTGCTACATGTGAAGTCAGTTCAGACACTGCCAGCTTAAGTGAGATAATTCCTCTGAATTAGACTCTTGGAAACGCAGCTGGAGAAACTGAAGGAGGAGCTGAAACAAAGCGACTAGTAGATCAAGCCCTTCTTTTACTTCGCCAGGATACAAGGGTTGTCAATCTCTTAAAATTAGATTACTATAATTTAGACCATATTTGTATGTTGATTTTCTTTTCAACGGACACAAATCTGAAGAGATGTAAAAAGCTGTTGGTGAGCAAATTGTCAGCTCAAGCGGAACATGACACAACAACATCTCCTTCAGTTTCTCCGGCAAGTGCGGCTGCCAGGAAAAAATAATAATTCCTAAGATTCCTTACATTAGCTTCACATGCTAACAATTCTGAGATTAACAGTATAAAATGGAAAACATTTTTTACAATTTCACAAAAATAAGATTTTAAACCTACCAGTAAATCTTTTTCTCCTAGTCCGTAGGGGATGCTGGGGACTCCGTTAGGACAATGGGGAATAGACGGGCTCCGCAGGAGACATGGGCACTATATAGAACTTTAGAATGGGTGTGCACTGGCTCCTCCCTCTATGCCCCTCCTCCAGACCTCAGTTGGAGAACTGTGCCCAGAGGAGACGGACAGTACGAGGAAAGGATTTTGGTAATCCAAGGGCAAGATTCATACCAGCCCACACCATCCACACCGTATAACATGGAAAATACGCAACCAGTTAACAGTATGCAACAAAACAGTATCAGGCAAAAATTGATTACAACTGTAACATAACCCTTATGTAAGCAATAACTATATACAAGCCTTGCAGAAAGTAGTCCACACTGGGACGGGCGCCCAGCATCCTCTACGGACTAGGAGAAAAAGATTTACCAGTAGGTTTAAAATCTTATTTTCTCTTACGTCCTAGAGGATGCTGGGGACTCCGTAAGGACCATGGGGTTTATACCAAAGCTCCAGACCGGGCGGGAGAGTGCGGACAACTCTGCAGTACCGACTGAGCAAACGCAAGGTCCTCATCAACCAGGGTATCAAACTTATAGAACTTTGCAAAAGTGTTTGAACCCGACCAGGTAGCTGCTCGGCAAAGCTGTAAAGCTGAGACGCCTCGGGCAGCCGCACAAGAAGAACCCACCTTCCTAGTGGAATGGGCCTTTACCGAATTTGGTAACGGCAATCCTGCCGTAGAATGAGCCTGCTGAATCGTGTTACAGATCCAGCGAGCAATAGTCTGCTTCGAAGCAGGAGCGCCAACTTTGTTGGCCGCATACAGGACAAACAGTGCTTCCATTTTCCTAACCCGAGCCGTCCTGGCTACATAGATTTTTAAGGCCCTGACTACATCCAGGGACTTGGAGTCCTCCAAGTCACCTGTAGCCACAGGCACCACCATAGGTTGGTTCATATGAAACGATGAAACCACCTTGGGCAAAAAATGAGGACGAGTCCTCAACTCCGCTCTATCCATATGGAAAATCAGATAGGGGCTCTTGTGAGACAAGGCCACCAATTCGGACACCCGCCTCGCAGATGCCAAGGCCAACAACATGACCACCTTCCAAGTGAGAAACTTCAATTCAACCGTCTGAAGCGGTTCAAACCAGTGAGAGTTTAGGAACCGTAATACCACGTTAAGGTCCCATGGTGCCACTGGGGGCACAAAAGGAGGCTGGATGTGTAGCACTCCCTTTACAAAAGTCTGGACTTCTGGGAGAGAAGCCAATTCCTTCTGAAAGAATATAGATAAGGCCGAAATCTGTACCTTAATGGAGCCTAACTTCAGGCCCATATCCACTCCTGTCTGTAGAAAGTGGAGAAAACGTCCCAGATGGAAATCCTCCGTAGCAGCATGTTTGGCTTCACACCAAGAAACATATTTCCTCCAGATACGGTGATAATGTTTCGCCGTCGCCTCCTTCCTAGCCTTTATCAGCGTAGGGATGATTTCTTCCGGAATACCTTTCCCAGCTAGGATTCGGTGTTCAACCGCCATGCCGTCAAACGCAACCGCGGTAAGTCTTAGAACACGCAGGGCCCCTGCTGTAACAGGTCTTCCCTGAGAGGAAGAGGCCACAGATCTTCTGTAAGCATTTCCTTAAGATCTGAGTACAAGGCCCTTCGAGGCCAATCTGGAACAATGAGTACTGTCTGCACTCTTTTTCGTCTTATGATTCTCAATATTTTTGAGATGAGAGGAAGAGGAGGGAACACATAGACCGACTGAAACACCCATGGTGTCACCAGGGCGTCCACCGCTACTGCCTGAGGGTCCCTTGACCTGGCACAATACCTCCGAAGCTTCTTGTTAAGGCGTGACGCCATCATGTCTATTTTAAGGAATTCCCCAAAGACTTGTTATCTCTGCAAAAACTTCTTCATGAAGTCCCCACTCTCCTGGATGGAGATCGTGCCTGCTGAGGAAGTCTGCTTCCCAGTTGTCCACTCCCGGAATGAAGACTGCTGACAGAGCGCTTACGTGATTTTCTGCCCAGGGAAGAATCCTGGTGGCTTCCGCCATTACCACTCTGCTCCTTGTCCCGCCTTGGCGGTTTACATGAGCCACGGCTGTGACGTTGTCTGATTGAACCAGAACCGGTAGGTCGCGAAGAAGATTCTCCGCTTGTCGTAGGCCGTTGTATATGGCCCTCAATTCCAGTACGTTGATGTGCAGACAAGCCTCCTGGCTTGACCATAGTCCCTGAAAATTTCTTCCTTGTGTGGCTGCTCCCCATCCTCGGAGGCTCGCGTCCGTGGTTATCAGAACCCAGTCTTGAATGCCGAACCTGCGACCCTCTAGAAGGTGAGCACTCTGCAGCCACCACAGGAGAGACACCCTGGCCCTGGGGGACAGGCTTATCTTCTGATGTATTTGTAGATGGGACCCCGACCACTTGTCCAGAAGGTCCCACTGAAATGTCCTCGCATGAAACCTGCCGAAAGGGATGGCCTCGTAGGCTACCACCATTTTCCCCAGAACTCGAGTGCATAGATGTTGGTCTTAGCAGGTCTCTGATCATGTTCTGGAGGTCCTGGGCTTTTTTCATTGGGAGAAAAACCCTCTTCTGTTCCGTGTCCAGAATCATGCCTAGGAATGATAGTCGAGTCGTTGGAATCAACTGTGACTTTGGCAGATTTAGAATCCAACCGTGCTGTTGTAGCACTCTCAGTGAGAGCGATACGCTTTTCAGCAATTGTTCTCTTGATCTCGCTTTTATCAGGAGATCATCCAAGTACGGGATAATTGTGACTCCCTGCCTGCGCAGGAGCACCATCATCTCCGCCATCACCTTGGTGAAAATTCTCGGGGCCGTGGAAAGCCCAAATGGCAACGTCTGAAACTGGTAATGACAGTCCTGTACAGCGAATCTCAGGTACTCCTGATGAGGAGGATATATGGGGACATGTAGGTATGCATCCTTTATGTCTAGTGACACCATAAAATCCCCCCCTTCCAGACTGGAGATCACTGCCCGGAGCGATTCCATCTTGAATTTGAACTTTTTCAAGTACAGGTCGAGGGATTTTAGATTTAAAATGGGTCTGACCGAGCCATCCGGCTTCGGGACCACGAACAGGGTCGAATAGTACCCTTTCCCCTGTTGGACTAGGGGCACCTTGATAATCACCTGCTGTTGACACAGCTTTTGAATTGCAGCTAACACTACTGCCCTCTCTGGGGGAGAAGCTGGCAAGACCGACTTGAAAAATCGGCGAGGGGGCACCTCTTCGAATTCCAGTTTGTAGCCTTGGGATACAATTTCCATCGCCCAAGGATCCACGTCTGACAGAATCCAGACTTGGCTGAAGAGTCGAAGACGTGCCCCCACCGGTGCGGACTCCCTCAGTGGAGCCCCAGCATCATGCGGTGGATTTAGTAGAAGCCGGGGAGGACTTCTGTTCCTGGGAACTAGCCGAAGCAGGCGTTCTTTTCTCCGACCTCTTCTGGACTTGTGCGACCGAAAGGACTGCATCTGATATTGCAGAGTTTTCTTTTGCTGCGGGGGAACAAAAGGCAAAAAGGTAGATTTACCCGCGGTAGCTGTTGAAACCAGGACCGCAAGACCGTCCCCGAATAAAACTTCACCTTTGTAAGGTAAAACCTCCATATGCTTCTTTGAGTCGGCATCACCCGTCCATTGGCGGGTCCACAGGGCTCGCCTAGCAGAAATCGCCATGGCGTTGGCTCTCGAACCTAGCAGCCCAATGTCTCTTTGAGCGTATCTCATATATCAGACTGCGTCTTTAATATGACCTAAAGTCAATAAAATGGCATCCCTATCTAGGGTATCAATGTCAGCTGACAAGGTATCTGTCCATGCTGCAACTGCGCTACATACCCATGCCGATGCTATTGCCGGTCTGAGTAAAGCACCCGTATGCGTAGAAATAGATTTTAAGGTAGTTTCCTGTCTGCGATCAGCAGGATCCTTGAGGGCTGCCGTGTCAGCGCGTTAAAGCCTTGTCTACCCTGGGCGAGGATTCCCACCGTACCCTGTCCTGTGCAGGGAAAGGATACGCCATAAGAATCCTCTTGGGAATCTGCAGTTTTTTGTCTGGAGTTTCCCAAGCTTTTTCAAATAACTCGTTCAGCTCATGAGATGGGGGAAAGGTTACCTCAGGTTTCTTTTCCTTATACATGCGCACCCTCGTGTCAGGGACAGAGGGGTCATCTGTGATTTGCAAAACACCTTTTATTGCAATAATCATATAATGAATACTTTTGGCCACCCTTGGGTGTAACCTTGCATCATCGTAGTCGACACTGGAGTCAGAATCCGTGTCGGTATCAGTGTCTGTTATTTGAGATAGAGAACGTTTTTGAGACCCTAAAGGGCCCTGTGACACAGTCAAAGCCATGGATTGACTCCCTGTTTTTCTCTGGACTCTGTTTAAAACATTCCACATGTCCAACCAATCAGGTGTCGGCGCTGCCGACGGAGGACCACAATCATCTGCTCCACCTCCTCCTTAGATGAGCCTTCCGCTTCAGGCATGTCGACACACTCGTATCGACACCTCTACACACACAGGGATATATTTATATGGAGACAGTTCCCCAATAAGGCCCTTTGGAGAGACAGAGAGAGAGAGTATGCCAGCACACATCCAGCGCCAACTGACACTGGAAACAAATTCCCAGATAATATAGCGCTTGTATATATAATTATCTGTGTATTACACTCACTGTGCCTTTCAAGTGCCCCCCCCCCCTCTTTTCAGCCCTGTGTCACCGTGTTCAGCAGGGGAGAGTCTGGGGAGCCAGCTTCTCTGCAGTACACTGTGGAGAAAATGGCGCTGGTTAGTGTTGTGGGACCAAGCTCCGCCCCCTCCAGCGGTGGGCTTCGGTCCCGCTCAATTTTGTATAACTGGCGGGGGATTTTAATAACTACTGCCTCCGCAGCCTATATATACTTATATGCCAGTCCTAAAGGTTTATATTGCTGCCCAGGGCGCCCCCCCTGTGCCCTGCACCCATCAGTGCCTGCTCATGTGTGTTGTGTGTAGGAGCAATGGCGCGCAGCGTTACCGCTGCGTGCTTACCTCAGGGAAGATCTGAAGTCTTCTGCCGCCTTTGAAGTCTTCTTTCTTCTTATACTCACCCGGCTTCTATCTTCCGGCTCTGTGAGGAGGACGGCGGCGCGGCTCTGGGACGAACAGCGAGGAGAGACCTGCGTTCCGACTCCCTCTGGAGCTAATGGTGTCCAGTAGCCTAAGAAGCAGAGCCTATCACTAAAGTAGATCTGCTTCTCTCTCCTCAGTCCCACGATGCAGGGAGCCTGTTGCCAGCAGTGTTCCCTGAAAATAAAAAACCTAACAAAATTATTTTTTCAGAGAAACTCAGGAGAGCTCCCTGTAATGCACCCAGTCTCCTCTGGGCACAGGAATTAACTGAGGTCTGGAGGAGGGGCACAGAGGGAGGAGCCAGTGCACACCCATTCTAAAGTTCTTTATAGTGCCCATGTCTCCTGCGGGGCCCGTCTATACCCCATGGTCCTTACAGAGTCCCCAGCATCCTCTAGGACGTAAGAGAAATATATTCTTTCTACAGCTGTGTAAAGTTTATATAAGACACAACTTGCAATAATCACTAATACAGATGTGTCCACCTATGTTGTCGCAGCTAACAATTCCCAGCAGAGTGGTGTGTTTGCTACGCTATGCCGGCTTTTGAATGGGAGTAGGCGGTCACGTGCGTATGCATGCTCCCGCCGCCCATTCATTCTAATGGGATCCGGCTAGAGATGCGTACGCAGTGCCATGCCACGACCGGTACACATCGCGGTCCTGTTATAGAATGCTGCTATCCGCAGCATAGTTGTAGCGGAACACATCTGTAAAGTATGCAGCTAATACTACCTGTGCACAGATCTCTTCTGGAGTAGTCGAATGAGTACCAAATAGAACAGGAAAATCTAGTGTGTGCACTGCAAACTTTTCCAACGCATGTATGACTGCGGGTGCCAAGTATGTTCCTTGACATAGACCGGGTCTCCCAGACAGTAACAGTCTAGGTCTGTAGGATGGCGGCTGATGAGTTGCATTCCTGGAGAAAGAACAGAAAGGATGTCCAAGATATTTTATACAATGTCATAATATATAGGCAGCGATATCATATTTCACTAGCATATTTCAAGTTAGTATCTTGTGAAGTGGCCAGTGGAGGCATTGCAGATATCAACCATATAGATTTTAGCTATTATTTCTCAATTGCATTATAGCAAAAAATAGACAGAATAACGAGATCTATGGTAAGAACTTACCGTTGTTAAATCTCTTTCTGCGAGGTACACTGGGCTATACAAGGAATAACATCGGGGTGTAGAGTAGGATCTTGATCCAAGGCACCAACAGGCTCAAAGCTTTGACTGTTCCCAAGATGCATAGCGCCGCCTCCTCTATAACCCCGCCTCTGTGCACAGGAGCTCAGTTTTCGTTAACCAGTCCAATGCAGTAGCAGGTAACAGAGACGACAATCGTTAGAAGCCACACACACCACACACTCACGACAGGAGAGGGTGTCAGCGGCTAATGCCAAACCAACCCAAAGAAGCCAAGAGCTTCAGGGTGGGCGCCTTGTGGAGCCCAGTGTACCTCGCAGAAAAAGAGTTAACAACGGTAAGTTCTTACCCTAATCTCGTTTTCTGATGCGGGGTACACTGGGTACCACAAGGAATAACATTGGGGATGTCCTAAAGCAGTTCCTTATGGGAAGGGACGCACTGTAGCGGGCACAAGGACCCGGCGTCCAAAGGAAGCATTCTGGGAGGCGGACGTATCGAAGGCATAGAACCTTATAAATGTGTTCACTGAGGACCAGGTAGCCACCTTGCACAATTGCTCAAGAGTCGCACCACGGCGAGCCGCACAAGAAGGTCCAACAGACCGAGTAGAATGGGCTTTGATGGTAGCAGGAGCTGGAAGACCAGCCTGTATATAAGCATGTGCAATCACCATTCTAATCTATATGGCCAAGGTCTGCTTGTTAGCAGACCAGCCACGCTTGTAAAATCCAAACAGTACAAAGAGAGAATCAGACTTCCTAATGGAGGCAGTTCTCTTCACATAGATACGAAGAGCCCGTACCACATCCAAAGACCGCTCTTTGGAGGACAACTCAGGAGAACTAAAGGCCGGAACTACAATCTCCTGGTTAAGGTGGAAGGAAGACACCACCTTAGGCAAATAACCAGGGCGAGTTCTAAGAACTGCCCGGTCCCAGTGAAAAATAAGATAGGGGGACTTACAGGATAAGGCACCTAAGTCCGAGACCCTTCTAGCAGAGGCAATAGCCAGCAAAAACAAGACCTTAAGGGAAAGCCACTTAAGGTTTGCAAACGCAAGAGGTTCAAACGGATACTCTTGCAAGGCCTCCAGAACCACTGACAAATCCCAAGAAGCCACAGGTGGTACATAAGGAGGTTGAATCCGTAACACCCCCTGAGTAAAAGTATGAACATCAGGCAGGGTAGCAATCTTTCTCTGAAACCATACCGACAAGGAAGAAATGTGAATCTTGAGGGATGCCAGACGAAGGCCTAAGTTCAGGCCCTGTTGTAGGAAGGCCAAAAGTTTGGCCGTACTAAACTTGTAAACGTCATGGTTATTAGACGCGCACCAAGTAAAGTAAGAATTAATGACCCTATGGTAAATCTGAGCAGAAGCTGGCTTACGGGCTTTCAACATAGTTTGAAACCCTTGGCCCTCAGGACGGAAGCTTCAAGAGCAACGCCGTCAAAGCCAGACGGGCCAAATCCTGGTAAACACAAGGGCCCTGAATGAGGAGGTCTGGACGTTGTGGAAGTAGAAGGGGGCGATCTAACGAGAGGCCCTGTAGATCTGAGAACAAGTGCCGTCTGGGCCACGCCGGAACGATCAGAAGCAGGATTCCTCCTTCTTGTTTGAACTTCCTTATTACTCTGGGCAGGAGTGACACCGGAGGGAACACATATGGCAGCTGAAAGCTCCATGGGATTGCTAGTGCGTCTACGAATGCCGCTTGAGGATCCCTTGTCCTTGCTCCGAAGACCTAAACCTTGTGATTGTGTCGAGACGCCATCAAGTCTACATCTGGAAGGCCCCACTTATCCACGAGGAGTTGAAATACATTTGGATGGAGGCTCCACTCTCCGGCGTGTACATCCTGACGACTGAGCAAGTCAGATTTCCAGTTGAGGACCCGCGGAATGAACACTAACGATATGGCTGGCAGAAGGCGTTCCGCCCATTGAAGAATCCTTGATACTTCCCTCATCGCCATGCGGCTTCGAGTGCCGCCCTGATCATTTATGTACGCCACCGTGGTGGATTGTACTTGAACAGGTCTGTTCTGTATAAAATGCTGGGCCAGGTTCAATGCATTGAACACTGCCCGCAGTTACAGAATTTTTATCGGGAGGAGAGACTTCTCCTTGGTCCACCGGCCCTGAAGGGAGTGTTGCTCCAACACCGTGTCCCAACCTCTCAGACTAGCATCCGTCGTCAGAAGGACCTAGTTGGAGATCCAGAAGGGACGACTCCCGCTCAATCGGTGGTCCTGAAGCGACCAGCTCAGTGACAGATGGACCTCCGAAGACAAGGAGATCATTTGAGACCTGATCCGGTGAGGCAGGCCGTCCCACTTGGCCAGAATCGGCTTCTGTAGAGGGCGGGAAGGGAATTGAGCGTACTCCACCATGTCGAAGGCCGACACCATGAGACCTAGTACTTGCATTGCCGAATATATCGACAATTGTGGACGAAATAGGAAGCATCAAATCTTGTCCTGAAGTTTCAGTATCTTCTCCTGAGACAAGAACAACAGCTGGTTGTGAGTGTCCAACAATACCCCCAGGCGTACCAGGCTCTGAGCTGGGACCAGGGAAGATTTCTTCCAGTTGATGAGCCACCCGTGAGTTTGCATAAACTGGATTGTCACATCCAAATGACGTAGGAGAATTTCTAGGGAGTTTGCCAGGATCAGTAAGTCGTCTAGATACGGGAGAATCCTGAGCCCCTGACGGCGTAGCACAGCCGTCATTACCGCCCTGACTTTGGTGAATACCCGAGGAGCCGTGGCCAAACCAAAGGGTAACGCCCGAAACTGGTAATGAAGGTTGCCCACCGCAAACCTCAGGTACTGCTGATGTGACATTGCAATAGGAGTATGCAGGTAGGCATCCTGTATGTCCAGGGAGACCATATAGTCCCCAGGCTCCAAGGCCAGAACAATAGAGCGTAGAGTTTCCATACGAAACTTGGAGACCCTCACATACTTGTTCAAAGACTTGAGATTGAGAATGGGCCACGAGGACCCGTTCGGTTTCGGGAATAGGAACAGAGGTGAATAGTACCCCTTGCATCTCTGAGCCAGAGGCACCTGTACTACCACTCCTGTGTCCAGGAGTGACTGTACCACTGAATGAAGAGTTTTCGCCTTCACGGGATCCTAAGGGACGTCTGTCAGGCAAAATCGATGAGGGGGACGATTATTGAAGGATACGGCGTAACCTCGAGTGACGACTTCCGGTACCCAGGCATCGGTAGTGGGCTTCAACCATTCATGGGTAAACTCTAGTTGTCGGCCCCCCACCCAGGGATCCCCCAGAGGAAGGCCCGCCCCGTCATGTGGCAGGCTTGTCTGTTTTGGAAGCAGGATGACGGGCAGCCCAGGCTTGGGTCTGGGCTTAGCAGGTTTGGAAGTACAAGCTTGTTTCGGGCACGCCTGACCTATTGCCTTTCCTGGAGGACAAAAGGAGCGAGAGAAGAAACTTTTAGCCTTCAGCGCCGAAGGTGTCATACTCGGTAGGCAAGCTGTTTTAGCAGAAGCTATGTCAGCCACGATCTTATTGAGGTCTTCTACAAAAAGAATGTTTCACTTGAAAGTAAGTACCTCCAGGGCTTTCTTAGAATCCAGATCCACAGACCAGGATCTCAACCAAAGGAAACTTCGAGCTGAGATGGACGTAGTCGCAGCCTTGGCCGCCAGCACCCCGGCATCAGAAGCCGCCTCTTTAAGATAGTGAGAATCCGTGGTAATATATGAGAGACATTGTCTAGCATGATCAGAAGCTTCGAAAGGTAGCTCCACCTCCAGCTACTGAGCCCATGCTTCAACAGCTTCAGCAGCCCATATCGCTGCAATGGTTGGCCTATTCACAGCCCGTTAGGGTGTAAATCGCCTTTAAACAACCCTCCACACGTCTATCCGTCGGTTCCTTCAGAGAGGTGACGGTAGTTACTGGCAGAGCTGAGGAAACTACCAGTCTTGCAACCTGGGAATCTACAGGAGGAGGAGTTTCCCAATTTTTACTTAGCTCCGCAGAGAGAGGATAGCGAGCCAACATCTTCTTATGCGGTGTGAACTTCGTTCCTGGATTTTCCCAGGATTCCTGACGTATGTCAGCCAGGTGTTGATAATGAGGCAAAACTTGTTTAACCACTTTCTTACGTTTAAATCTGTCCGGATTTTTAGATACAGGCTCAGGCTCCGGTTTATCAGAAATTTGAAGAATCAACCTGATAGCCTAAATCAAATCAGGGACATCCACCTGTGACCGTCCCTCCCCATCTGAAGCATCAGAGTCAGTGTCTGTGGGGTCAGTGTATGTGCCATCCTCCTCAGAGGAAGTGTCTGGAACAGTGGTGGATTGTGAGGAAGTAGCGGCCCGTTTAGAAGACGTCTGCGGGCTGTCAAACAAACGGTTTTATGAAGAAAACCGACCTGTGCCCAGTGCCCTGGTGGCTAGTGGAGCCCTTGCCCATTACAGTGTTCATGCTAGCGCGCGTGGCTCGCCTCCCACCGGCCGTGCCAGATCACGTTTACAGCAGGCCAAAGAGACACCCTTACCTCCCCCTGTATGTGGCCACGCGATCTGGGAGGACAGCAGCGAGTGTGTGACTGACCAGAAGAACACCAGAGCCTCCGTTGTAATTACCCAGCAACCAGGGAGCGGGAGTATACAGAGCTGCTGGGGGAGTGATGGAGCTGCAGCAGTGGATGTCTGACTGACATCAAGACACCGCTGCAGCACTTGAAGTCTTAGGATTTTCTTTCCTTCTGAAATAGCTTTTTCTTTTGAGCTGCAGGAGGAGCCCCCTGTTGACTGCCTGCTTACTGCAAGGCAACAACTACAAAACTGAACTCCTGTGCACGGAGGCGGGGCTATAGAGGAGGCGGCGCTATGCATCTTGGGAACAGTCAAAGCCTTGGATCAAGTTTCTACTCTACACCCCGTTGTTATTCATTGTGGATCCCAGTGTACCCCGCAGCAGAAATATCTATGGGCAACACCACCACTTGTCTGTTTTAGAAGCTTTAGTAAATGTACAGTATGTTCCACTCAATATTTAATACATATAATCAAAAGTGACCTACAGATGTGTCCTCATACATCTTGCCTCAATACGCCAGGCAGCGGGAGGCACCTGGCATCAGTCAGCAGACAGGTTCCATGCAACTCTGTTAGCTGGGCATCTCTTTTGCTGAAAATATGTCTTATTTGCATCGCTAGGTGAATAGGACCTATATTCTCTGTATGTCTGTGACTGTATCTGCATACGAAATAGTAAGTTTTCCTAGAAAACACTGTAATGTACCATGCCCCTCATTCCGAGTTGTTCGCTCGCTAGCTGCTTTTAGCAGCATTCCACACGCTAGGCCGCCGCCCTCTGGGAGTGTATCTTAGCTTAGCAGAATTGCGAACGAAAGATTAGCAGAACTGCTAATAAATAATTCTTTGCAGTTTCTGAGTAGCTCCAGACCTACTCACAGATTGCGATCACCTCAGTCTGTTTAGTTCCTGGTTTGACGTCACAAACACGCCCTGCGTTTGGCATGCCACTCCCCCGTTTCTCCAGACACTCCCGCGTTTTTCCCTGACACGCCTGCGTTTTTTAGCACACTCCCAGAAAATGCTCAGTTACCACCCAGAAATGCTCCTTTCCTGTCAATCATTCACCGATCAGCAGTGCGACTGAAAAGCGCCGCAGAATCCACAGCAAATCTACTAAGTTTTTAGTTAAATAACTACGCGCATGCACCCTGCGTGCCTTGCGCATGCGCATTTACCAACAAATTGCAGCATAGCGAAAATCGGCAACGAGCGAACAACTCGGAATGACCTCCTATGTCATATGCAGATACAGCCACGGTCGCACACAGAATATAGGCATGCTGCACATCATTTTAATTAGCATAAACTGCTTGTGCCTTCTATTTGCATAGAGATGTGACTAAGACGCATTTTAATGGAAAAAGTCGTACATAAAGACATTCAGCGCTACAGAGTCACGCCACAGCATGGCGTGACTAGAAGGACTGTTAAACATGCAGTGAGGCTAGATGTAAGTGGACACATCTGTAATTGTTGACAATGTGACGATGGCAAAAGATTTTACTGAAACAGTTAAAAGGAGTAGACTTCCGGCCACGCCCCCAACGGAGATGGAAGCTGCCTAGCCCAGCTCCTCACAAGCCGCAGCGGGAACTCCATTTTCACCCCCTCTGAGTGCGTTTTTGGCTGGACCAGCCACTCTACCATTTAGGGGAACACCTCCCCGGTGTCACGGTCCGGCGGGAGACTGTGCAGGGGAGCCGCCTCTTACCTGTGCAGGGTCCGCCAGCCGGACCCTTTGGAGAGGTCCAGCTGGCGGAGGTGCGGGCTGCTGGCGCTGGGAAGGGTGCGCTGGGAGGACAGGCAGGGGCATTGGTTGGCAGGTCTGCAGACTGGCAGCATGTCCCTCCGGCAGGGGTTAGTGGTGCTGCTGTGGAGTCAGACTTCTGTGTACAGGCTGGGCTGTGTTCCTGGCGGACATCTTGGATGTGGGCAAAAAGCCTGTCTTGCCCACACTTCATCAATTTATCACTTTCCTGTGGCCAATTAGCTCCGAGCAGCTGCTATAAGACAGGAAAGCCTGGAGGAGGTAACTTGCCAGTGCAACGTCTTAAACAGTATCTGTGAAGCTAGTTCTTTGTGCTCCCGCAGCGCCTCCAGTGTCAGGTTTTTGTTACCGCAAAGTACCCAAGCCTCCTGATATAGCCTTTCGCAGACTACCGACTCTATTCCCGTGTCCTACCTAGCTACCTGTTCCGGACACCGCAGTAACCAGCCTTTGGAATTCCTCCTTTAAAGTACTGGGTCACGGTTCCGGTATCCTCAGCCACCCGCTAACCTGCAGTCATATCTCCATTCAACTGTCTTTGGCGAACCCTGTTAAACTACTCCAAGTAATAAATGCACAAGACCTTCATCCGTCCCGCTCATTTGTCATTCAGAGATCCAAGTGCACCAGAATCATCTTCCCCAAATCCGGATCCACAAGAATCCTCAGACGTGACACCCGGTACATGGAGAGGCATTTCCCCACTCTCATGCCACCAGACAGCAGCGCCAGCACCAGGAACAAAAACGACTATCCAAAATGGCGACCATGGCTCCCGTGATTGCGGCTCCTGCAGCTTCTGTGTCTGCTAATCCTGCTGCTGCCTCTTCACAACCTGGATCCCCTGTGACCCTTCTAACAATGCTCCCTGCCTCTCCTGGCCCACAGCCTGTGGACGGAGTGCCTATAGCCCTAGCTGCATATGGAGACACTGTGAAGGCTATAAGAGAGACTATGGGGGTCATTCTGACCCGATCGCGGCGGTGCGATAGGGTCAGAACTGCGCATGCCTGACGGCCGAAGGCTGTCGGGCCGCTACGATCGCCTCTGCCTGATTGACAGGCAGAGGCAGTCGCTGGGTGGGGGGGAAGGGGCGCGGAATGACGGCGTTTGGCTGCCGTTTCGTAGGCGCGGCCCGGCCAACGCAGGTGTGGCCGGACCGAACAGGGGGCGGGCTGCAGCAGCTGCGTGATGTCACATGCAGCCGTTGCGGGCCGGGGAGCGATGAGTAGCTCCGGGCCAGCCGCTTAAGCTGCGCTGGTCGGGAGCTACTCTTGAAGTGCTACTCTTGAAGTGCTGGTCGGGAGCTACTCTTGCACTTCTGCAGGGGGGGGGGGGGCGGCACTGACACATGCGGGGCGGGATAGCCCTGTGCTGGGCGTCCCCCCACATGTCAGTGTGAATGATCGTAGCTGTGCGCTAAATTTAGCATTACTACGATCATCTCGGAATGACCCCCTATGTCTCCGCTGATGAAGGAACAAGTAAACTCTTTTAAGCAAGCGCTTCTGGAAGCTAACCATATTATTGTGCAGCTCACTAAGAGGGTCACAGAAAATCGGCTTGGTGATACCTTCCACGACGTAACCGTGCTCAAGCAGCAATATGATTTTTATACAAACAGCATGTGCAAGTGCTCAGTAAAGTGGATGATCTGGAGAATTGCTCAAGTCGCAAGAACCTGAGGATAGTGAGTCTTCCTGCGTCCCTTGAAGGTGACTCTCTGATTGACTTTATTACCTCATCTCTACCTGATTTATTGGATGTGAGTGATTCCTGTGCGGATATGGTTGTTGAAAGGGCACACCGTATTGGACCTCCTAGGAGCGGTAAAGATTCTAGACCCAGAGTGACCATTTTCAGGTGTTTAAATTTCCTTCACCGCGAAGCACTCTGGCATCCAGACGCAATCGGTTCATTACCTGGGAAGGCCGCAAACTGTTCCAGTTTCAGGATTATTCGTCTGAATCACTCGTGCCCGAAAAGCTTTTTCTGGTCTCTGCTCAGAAGTTTTTAAAAATAACAGGTGTTTTACCTTCTTGTACCCGGCTCGGCTTCGTCTTTTCACGGCTGACTCCTTTGTGGATTTTTCTACCCCTGATGAGGCGTTTTATTATCTATGTGATGAAGCCCAAACGTGGTCTGCTGCGGGCTCCCCTATCAGCATGAGCACTCAGGACTGACAACTTCATGCATTTTGTGTTGGGACTATTTTTCGAGTTCATTGCTCTCTTGGACGTTTTTACTTTATCTTTCTTTGCTAGTCTTTCCGAATGTAGAGTTTTTGGTATCATATGAATCCCTTGGATACTTGAATAATGTTATATTATATGACCTGTTTCTTCCTTAGATTCTTTACTCTCTATACATATTGTTTATCTCATGCCTCTTTGATTTGGAAAGTATTAGTATCGTATATACTTCTTATAATACTTGTGTGGCATTTTTGTGTGCTTTTTGTACTCTATTGTTGCAAGGGTACCCTTGGTTATAACTTACTGTTTCCTGTTATTGCAATTATGGAAATTCTTTATCTTTATATTATTTTTCCCTTTCAAGTTGTCTTGGTGCTGGTCTGTCTATAGGTAGTATATATCGCCACCTTGCAACTTATCCTAATGTATTTTATGCTTTACTGTGATTTGATGGGTGGGACTTATATCTTTTTTTTTCCAGCTGCGGCTCCTTGGAGCCCTTCCTCCCCTTTTCCCTTCCTCCTGTCCGATCTCTGTTCGCTCGGATTCCTTGCGTGGTGTCTCTGTACACAACATAGGGACTGTTGAGTGTATCTCCCCTGAAGTCTAATATACGCCTGTTGGCTGCAGGGAATTTATTTCTCTGCAATGTGTATTTTTATTTTTTATATTTTTCTGTGTTTTGCTCCACCTTTGTCTTTATTCTATCTTCCCCTCTTATGAAGTAAAAATGTTGGTATGGCCTATTGCGCTGGTTCATTTTCTCATTGCTTTTCTAAGTATGGTGTCGACTTGCCAGTATTTTTATGCTTATTATGGGTACATTCTGCTGCCTTTTTCATTCTGTTACAGCTGTACTATAATGGTCCGATCTCTATTTTTCTTGAAGCTTTGTTATGGCCCCACTAAAGATCTGTTCATGGAATGTGGGAGGGATAAACTCCCATATTAAACGCACAAGAATACTTTCCTCTGTGAGAAAACTGGGTGTGGACGTGGGTGTGTGAGAAAACTGGGTGCTGCATCAGGAAACCCACCTTCCCCCCCCCCCCCCCCCCCCCCCCCGAAAATGTAAAGCTATGGGTTATTCTGTATTTACCTCTGCCGCCTTTAATTCTAAAAAGCGTGGGGTAGTTATTTTGACTAAGGGGTCATTCTTTTTCGCAACCGTGTGATCGGGTCGGAACTGCGCCTGCGCTGCGGCCGTAATGCGCAGGCGCGTCGACCGTCGCTGGGCAAACGACAATTACTACGAAGAAAGACTTTGCAGCGGCGACCGCAAGAAGATTGACAGGCAGAAGGCGGATCTGGGCGTCAACTGACCGTTTTCGGGGAGTCCAATGCAGGCGTGTCGAGGGGATTGGAGGGTGGATGTCTGATGTCAATTCCGGGACCTGACAGGCTAAAGTAAGTGGGTAAGTAAGTGGGTAAGTAAGTCCAGACCTACTCCTAAACTGCACAAAATGTTTTTGCATAGCTCAGCTGCACAAGCGAACGCAGCCTTGCTATGCAAAAATACACTCCCCCATAGGCTATCTAATCGCACGGCAGCTAAAAACAGCTAACGTGCAATCAACTCGGAATGAGGGCCCAAGAGACAACTAGCTCCTACACTTAATACTACTGTAGCCGACCCTATGGGTCGGTATGTAATTTCTGAAGTTTCCATACAGTCTGCTAGGTTTGTAATATGTAATATTTACGCACCCAATGTATACTCAAAAAAATTATTTCAGAACATTCTAGCCAAACTTAGTGTGTTTCGTGATTCCTCTCTAATTGTTGGTGGGGACTTTAATATAGTGGCCTTGGATTTTATGGACTGTCAACACCCTCCCACCAAGCCTCGTAAACCTCCTGTTTTGGCCATCCCCCAAATGGCCTCTGATTTACGTCAAATTGATGTGTGGAGATCCTTTCACCCAGTAGATAAGGGATTCACATGCCTTTCCGCAGCCCATGCCACTTTATCGCGTACTGATTATATTGTGATGTCTGATACATTTGTTTCCAGTGTGGACACCTCTAATATTGAGCCTATTAGCCTTTTTGACCGCGC
The DNA here is from genome assembly GCF_028390025.1 of Pseudophryne corroboree. NCBI lineage: Eukaryota > Metazoa > Chordata > Amphibia > Anura > Myobatrachidae > Pseudophryne > Pseudophryne corroboree. Next base: position 644,914,426 of record NC_086447.1, on the reverse strand, counting down.
ACTTGTATGGTTTACTCTCATTCCAGTTGTTGACAGTGGATGTTAAAAGCCGTGGAGATTTCCCTCATATTTAGCCAATTCAGTAAAATGTAGGAATATGCTGGAAGCAAAATGGATGGATTATGCCCATAGTAATGCAGTTCATACCCAAGATCCTGCCTTGTTTTGGCAAGCTGCGAAGTCTGTCCTTTGTGGGGAAATTATGGCTTACGTGGCCCAGCATAGGAAAAATTGGGAAAGTCTCTATATCCAGGCTCAAGTGTATAGGACTTGACCTTCTTCAGCTACCAGCTCACAATATTTGAAAGACAAAGTTCATTTTGAAGGCGTCATGGATCAATTAGCCAGTATTATAAGCATGGAAATAAGACAGCCAGGCTACTTTCTAATCTATTGCGCTCTCATACTGCTCCACCTCCATTTCGTCTCTTCGCGATCCCTCTGGCAGTGTTATACGTACAGGTCAGGACTTAGTTAACCTTTTTAGAGATTTCTACGAGAATCTTTATTCTCACCACACTATTGATCTAACTCACAAATCGTCCTTTTGTAATAACGCAGATATTCCCCTGATTTCCTCTACCCATGGTGATATTCTGATAGCCCCTATCACAGTTGAGGAGGTGGAAGCTGCCACAAACCATTTGAAACCCATGAAAGCCACAGGCCCAGATGGGTACTCAGGGGAGTTTCTCTAACGTCCTAGTGGATGCTGGGGACTCCGTAAGGACCATGGGGAATAGACGGGCTCCGCAGTAGACTGGGCACTCTAAAAAAGGTTTAGTACTACTGGTGTGCACTGGATCCTCCCTCTATGCCCCTCCTCCAGACCTCTGATAGAATCTGTGCCCGGAAGGAGCTGGGTGCATTTTAGTGAGCTCTCCTGAGCTTGCTATTAAGAAAGTATTTTAGTTAGGTTTTTTATTTTCAGAGAGCTTCTGCTGGCAACAGACGTGCTACGTGGGACTGAGGGGAGAGAAGCAAACCTACTAACTGCGGCTAGGTTGCGCTTCTTAGGCTACTGGACACCATTAGCTCCAGAGGGATCGAACACAGGAACTTAACCTTGGTCGTCCGTTCCCGGAGCCGCGCCGCCGTCCCCCTCGCAGAGCCAGAAGCCGGCGGGTTGAAGCAAGAAGACGTCAAAATCGGCGGCAGAAGACTCCTGTCTTCATATGAGGTAGCGCACAGCACTGCAGCTGTGCGCCATTGCTCCCACACTAACCCACACACTCCGGTCACTGTAGGGTGCAGGGGGGGGCGCCCTGGGCAGCAATTGAGTACCTCCTGGCAAAAAGCAGCATATATACAGCTGGGCACTGTAATATGCATGAGCCCCCGCCATTATTTTTACACAAAATCGCGGGTCAGAAGCCCGCCGCTGAGGGGGCGGGGCTTCTTCCTCAGCACTCACCAGCGCCATTTTCTCTCCACAGCTGAGAGGAAGCTCCCCAGGCTCTCCCCTGCAGAAGCACGATAGAGGGTGAAAAAGAGAGGGGGGCACATAAATTTGGCGTAAAAACAATATATACAGCAGCTACTGGGTTAACACTAAGTTACTGTGTGATTCCTGGGTCATATAGCGCTGGGGTGTGTGCTGGCATACTCTCTCTCTGTCTCTCCAAAGGGCCTTGTGGGGGAACTGTCTTCAAATAGGGCATCCCCTGTGTGTGTGGTGTGTCGGTACATGTGTGTCGACATGTCTGAGGTAAAAGGCTCCCCTAAGGAGGAGATAGAGCAAATATGTATGTGAGAGGGTGTCTCCGTCGACAACGCCGACACCTGTTTGGATATGTGTAAGTGCTAAGGTGAATTTATTGCACAAAAGGTTAGAGAACAGACAGGAAATCTACCCATGTCTGTCCCTATGGCGCAGAGACCTTCAGAGTCTCACAATGCTCACTATCCAAAATAATAAACACTGATATCGACACAGAGTTTGACTCCAGTGCCGACTACGATAATGCAAAGTTACAGCCAAAATGGCAGAAAAGTATTCAATATATGATTATTGTAATAAAAGATGATTTGCATATCACTGATGACTCATTTGTCCCTGACACAAGGGTACACATGTTTAAGGGGAAGAAAGCTGAGGTAAATTTCCCTCCTCTCATGAGGAAAAAGAGCGGGAATCTCTAGACAAGAGACTGCAGCTTCCCACAAAGAATTCTCAGGCAGTATCCTTTCCCCACTAGGGCCAGGATGTGATGGGAATCTTCCCCTAGGGTGTCACGTTTGCCCAGAAGGTAGCCCTAGCTATTCTCAGGGATCCTGCAGATAGCGTGCACATTCTGGTACACTACTCAGACCGGCGATTGTGTCGGCATGTGTTTATAGCGCTGGGGCGGCGTGGACAGGTACCTTATCAGCAGAAATTGAGACCCTAGTATGTATATATATATATATATATATATATATATATGTATATAGAGAGATATGTATATATATTAAAGATGCTGTCTTAAGAGATATATATAATCAAACATGCCCAAAGAGACATGAGTATACTGGGTCCTAGAGTCAAAGCTATGTCGATTTCTGCTTGACGTGTCCTGTAGAATATGCAATGGACAGATGATGCCAACTTAAGTGGCATATGGAAGGCTGAGGATTGTGTGGAGAAGGGTTCTCGGACCTGGTCTCCACGGCTATAGCTGGTAATTCGGATATTTTGCCTTATATTCCTGCACAGCCTAGGAAAGCACGTCATTATCAAATGCAGCTTTTCGAACAAAGAAACAAGAAAGTCCGAGATGCGTCCTTTCTTGCCAGAGGAAAGAAGCTGCACAACACAGCTAGTTCCCAGGAACAGAAGTCCTCCCCGGCCTCTATGAAAATCCACCGCATGTCGCTGGGGCTCCACAGACGGAGCTAGGCCCGGTGGGGGCACGCTTTCGTAAGTTCTGCAACAAGTGGGTTCACTCCCTGTTAGATCCCTGGGCAATAGATATTGTGTCTCAGGGATACAAGCTGGACTTTGAGAAGATGCCTCCTCACTGACGGCCCTGCCGGCTTCCCCCCACGAGAGGGAAACAGGGTTAACTGCAATTCACAAATTGTAGCTTCAACAGGTGGTGGTCAAGGTTCCCCTCCTTCGACAAGGAGGGGGTTATTATTCGACCATGTGGTAGTCCCGAAACCAGACGGTTCAGTCAGACCCATATTGAATTTAAAATCCCTGAACATATACCTGAAAAGAATCAAGTTCAAGATGGAATCGCTAAGAGCGGTCCTTACAAGCCTGAAAGGGGGAGATTTTATCGTAACTCGGGACATAAAGGAGGCATACCTTCATGTCCCCATTTATCCACCTCATCAGGCGTACCTCAGAATTGCGGTACGGGATTGTCATTACCAATTTCAGACGTTGCCGTTTGGTCTCTCCACGGCCCCGAGAATATTCACCAAGGTAATGGCAGAAATGATGGTGCTCCTGCGGAAGCAAGGTGTCACTATTATCACGTACTTGGACGATCTCATAAAAGCGAGATCAAGAGAGCAGTGGCTGAACAGCGTATCACTTTCTCTGGAAGTGTAACGGCAACACGGCTGGATTCTATATATTCCAAAGTCGCAGTTGGTTCCTACAGCTCATCTGCCTCTCCTAGGCATGATCCTTGACACAGACCAGAAAAGGGTTTATCTCCCGATAGAGAGAGCTCAGGAGCTCGTGACACTGGTCAGGAATCTATTAAAACCTAAACAGGTGTCAGTGCATCACTGCACTCGAGTCCTGGGAAGGATGGTGGCATCATACGAGGCCATTCCTTTCGGCAGGTTCCATGAGAGGACCTTCTAATGAGACTTACTGGACAAAGTGGTCCGGATCACATCTTTAGATGCATCGGTTAATCACCCTATCCCCCGGGGCCAGGGTGTCTCTCCGGTGGTGGCTGCAGAGTACTCACCTTCTCGAGGGCCGCAGGTTCGGCATTCAGGACTGGGTCCTGGTGACCACGGATGCAAGCCTCCGAGAGTGGGGAGCAGTCACTCAGGGAAGAAGTTTCCAAGGGCTGTGGTCAAGTCAGGAGACTTGCCTTCACATCAATATCCTGGAACTAAGGGCCATATGCAACGCCCTAAGTCAAGCGGGGACCCTGCTTCGCAACCAATCGGTGCTGATCCAATCAAGACAACATCACCGCAGTGGCTCATGTAAACCGCCAAGGCGGCACAAGGAGCAGGGTGGCGATGGCGGAAGCCATCAGAATTCTTCGATTGGCGGAGAATCACATACGAGCACTGTCAACAGTGTTCATTCCGGGAGTGGACAACTGGGAAGCAGACTTCCTCAGCAGGCACGACCTCCACCCGGGAGAGGGGGGACTACATCAAGAAGTCTTCGCACAGATTGTAGGTCGGTGGGAACTGCCACAGGTGGACATGATGGCATCCCGCCTCAACAAAAAGCTACAGAGGTATTGCGCCAGGTCAAGAGACTCTCAGGCGATAGCTGTAGACGCACTGGTGACACCGTGGATGTTCCAGTCGGTTTATGTGTTTCCTCTTCTTCCTCTCTTACCCAAGGTGCTGAGAATCATAAGGAAAAGAGGAGTGAGAACAATACTCAGTGTTCAGGATTGGCCAAGAAGGACTTGGTATCCAGAGCTGCAAGAAATGCTCACAGAGGACCCATGGCCTCTGCCTCTAAGGCAGGATCTGTTGCAGCAGGGACCTTGTATGTTCCAAGACTTACCGCAGCTGCATTTGACGGCATGGCGGTTGAACGCCGGATCCTAGTAGAAAAAAGGGATTCCGGATGAGGTTATTCCTACGCTGATAAAGGCTAGGAAGGACGTGACGGCTAAACATTATCACCGTATACGGCGAAAATATGTTGCTGGGTGTGAGACCAGGAATGCCTCTACAGAGGAATTCCAGCTGGGCCGTTTCCTTTACTTCCTACAGTCGGGAGTGACTTTGGGCCTAGAATTGGGGTCCATTAAGGTCCAGATTTCGGCCCTATCCATTTTCTTTCATAAAAAACTAGCTTCTCTACCTGAAGTTCAGTCGTTTGTAAAGGGAGTGCTGCATATTCAGCCCCCTTTTGTGCGACCAGTGGCACCTTGGGATCTTAACGTGGTGTTGAGTTTCCTGAAATCTCACTGGTTTGAGCCGCTTAAGACCGTGGAGTTAAAATATCTCACGTGGAAAGTGGTCATGCTATTGGCCTTAGCTTCGGCTAGGCGTGTGTCAGAATTGGCGGCTTTGTCATGTAAAAGCCTCTATCTGGTTTTCCATATGGACAGGGCAGAATTACGGACTCGTCCGCAATTTCTGCCAAAGGTGGTGTCATCTTTTCATTTGAACCAACCTATTGTGGTGCCTGCGGCTACACGTGACTTGAAGGATTCAAAGTTACTAGATGTAGTCAGGGCTTTGAAGATTTATGTAGCCAGAACGGCTGGAGTCAGGAAAACTGACTCGGTCTTTATCCTGTATGCATCCAACAAGCTGGGTGCTCCTGCTTCAAAGCAAACTATTGCTCGCTGGATCTGTAACACGATTCAGCAGGCTCATTCTGCGGCTGGCTTGCCGCCTCCAAAATCAGTAAAAGCCCATTCCACAAGGAAGTTGGGCTCTTCTTGGGCGGCTGCCCGAGGGGTCTCGGCATTACAGCTTTGCCGAGCAGCTACTTGGTCGGGTTCAAACACTTTTGCAAAGTTCTACAAGTTTGATACCCTGGCTGAGGAGGGCCTTGTGTTTGCTCATTCAGTGCTGCAGAGTCATCCGCACTCTCCCGCCCGTTTGGGAGCTTTGATATAATCCCCATGGTCCTTACGGAGTCCCCAGCATCCACTAGGACGTTAGAGAAAATAAGATTTTACTCACCGGTAAATCTATTTCTCGTAGTCCGTAGTGGATGCTGGGGACTCCGTAAGGACCATGGGGAATAGACGGCTCTGCAGGAGACTGGGCACATCTAAGAAAGATTTAGGACTATCTGGTGTGCACTGGCTCCTCCCCCTATGACCCTCCTCCAAGCCTCAGTTAGGAACTGTGCCCGGAAGAGCTGACACAATAAGGAAGGATTTTTGAATCCCGGGTAAGACTCATACCAGCCACACCAATCACACCATATAACACGTGATAGGAACCCCGGTTAACAGTATGATAACAAATGGAGCCTCTGAAGAGATGGCTCACAACAAAACCCGATTTTTGTAACAATAACTATGTACAGGTATTGCAGACAATCCGCACTTGGGATGGGCGCCCAGCATCCACTACGGACTACGAGAAATAGATTTACCGGTGAGTAAAATCTTATTTTCTCTGACGTCCTAGTGGATGCTGGGGACTCCGTAAGGACCATGGGGATTATACCAAAGCTCCCAAACGGGCGGGAGAGTGCGGATGACTCTGCAGCACCGAATGAGAGAATTCCAGGTCCTCCTCAGCCAGGGTATCAAATTTGTAGAATTTTGCAAACGTGTTTGCCCCCGACCAAGTAGCTGCTCGGCAAAGTTGTAAAGCCGAGACCCCGATGAGCCCACCTTCCGTGTGGAATGGGCTTTTACAGATTTAGGCTGCGGTAAGCCTACCGCAGAATGCGCCAGCTGAATAGTGCTACAAATCCAGCGCGCAATAGACTGCTTAGAAGCAGGAGCACCCAGCTTGGTGGGTGCATACAATATAAACAGCGAGTCAGTCTTTCTGACTCCAGCCGTCCTGGAAATATAAATTTTTAGGGCCCTGACTAAGTCCAGCAACTTGGAATCCTCCAAGTCCCTAGTAGCCGCAGGCACCACAACAGGTTGGTTCAAGTGAAAAGCTGAGACCACCTTTGGGAGAAACTGAGGACGAGTCCTCAATTCTGCCCTATCCATATGGAAAATCAGATAAGGGCTTTTACAAGACAAAGCCGCCAATTCTGAAACCCGCCTGGCCGACGCCAAGGCCAACAGCATGACCAATTTCCACGTGAGATATTTTAAATCCACAGTCTTAAGTGGTTCGAACCAATGTGATTTCAGGAATGCCAAAACCACATTGAGATCCCAAGGTGCCACTGGGGGCACAAAAGGAGGCTGAATATGCAGTACTCCTTTGACAAAAGTCTGAACTTCGGGCAGTGAAGCCAGTTCTTTTTGGAAGAAAATCGACAGAGCCGAAATCTGGACCTTTATGGACCCCAATTTGAGGCCCAACGTCACCCCTGCTTGCAGGAAGTGCAGGAATCGACCCAGTGGAAATTCCTCCTTCGGGGCCTTCATGGCCTCACACCAAGCAACATATTTTCTCCAAATGCGGTGATAATGTCTTGCGGTGACATCCTTCCTGGCTTTGATCAGGGTAGGGATGACTTCCTCCGGAATACCCTTTTCCTTCAGGATCCGGTGTTCAACCGCCATGCCGTCAAACGCAGCCACGGTAAGTCTTGGAACAGACAGGGTCCCTGCTGCAGCAGGTCTTGTCTGAGCGGCAGAGGCCAAGGGTCCTCTGTAAGCATCTCTTGAAGTTCCGGGTACCAAGCTCTTGTTGGCCAATCCGGAACCACGAGTATGGTTTTCACTCCTCGCCTTCTTATTATTCTCAGTACCTTGGGTATGAGAGGTAGAGGAGGAAACACATAAACCGACTGGTACACCCATGGTGTCACTAGAGCGTCCACCGCTATCGCCTGAGGGTCTCTTGACCGGGCGCAACATCTTTTCAACTTCTTGTTGAGGCGGGACGCCATCATGTCTACCTGTGGTTTTTCCCACCGGTTGACCAGCATTTGGAAGACTTCTGGATGAAGTCCCCATTCTCCCGGGTGGAGGTCGTGCCTGCTGAGGAAGTCTGCTTCCCAGTTGTCCACTCCCGGAATGAACACTGCCGTCAGTGCTAACACATGATTCTCTGCCCATCTGAGAATCCTTGTGGCTTCTGCCATCGCCATCCTGCTTCTCGTGCCGCCCTGTCTGTTTACATGGGCGACCGCCGTGATGTTGTCTGACTGGATCAGTACCGGCTGGTTTTGAAGCAGGGGTCTTGCCTGGCTTAGGGCACTGTAAATGGCCCTTAGCTCCAGGATATTTATGTGAAGAGAAATCTCCTGATTTGACCACAGTCCCTGGAAATTTCTTCCCTTTGTGACTGCTCCCCAGCCCCGAAGGCTGGCATCCGTGGTCACCAGGACCCAGTCCTGTATTCCGAATCTGAGGCCCTCTAGTAGATGAGCCCTCTGCAGCCACCACAGCAGCGACACCCTGGTTCTGGCCGATAGGGTTATCCGCTGTTGCATCTGGAGATGGGACCCGGACCATTTGTCCAACAGGTCCCACTGGAACGTCCTTGCGTGGAACCTTCCGAATGGAATTGCTTCGTACGAAGCTACCATTTTTCCCAGGACTCGTGTGCATTGATGTACCGACACTTTTCCTGGTTTTAGAATGTCTCTGACCAGAGATGACAATTCCTCGGCTTTTTCCAGTGGAAGAAACACTCTTTTCTGGTCTGTGTCCAGAATCATTCCCAGGAACAGAAGACGTGTCGTCGGGACCAGCTGTGACTTTGGAATGTTTAGAATCCAGCCGTGCTGTTGTAGCACTTCCTGAGAAAGTGCCACCCCCACTATCAACTGTTCTTTGGACCTCGCCTTTATCAGGAGATCATCCAAGTACGGGATAATTAAAACTCCCTTCTTGCGAAGGAGTATCATCATTTCGGCCATTACCTTGGTAAAGACCCTCGGTGCCGTGGATAACCCGAACGGCAGCGTCTGGAACGGATAGTGACAGTCCTGTACCACAAATCTGAGGTACTCCTGGTGCGGAGGGTAAATGGGGACATGCAGGTACGCATCCTTGATGTCCAGGGATACCATGTAATCCCCCTCCTCCAGGCTCGCAATAACCGCCCTGAGCGATTCCATCTTGAACTTGAACCTTTTGATATAAGTGTTCAAGGGTTTTAAATTTAAGATGGGTCTCACCGAACCGTCCGGTTTCGGTACCACAAACATTGTGGAGTAGTAACCCTTTCCTTGCTGAAGGAGGGGTACCTTGACGATCACTTTCTGTGAATACAGTTTTTGAATAGCCACCAACACTGCCTCCCTGGCAGAGGGAGTTGCCGGCAAGGCAGATTTTAGGAAACGGCGGGGGGGAGACGTCTCGAATTCCAGCCTGTACCCCTGAGATACTACTTGAAGGACCCAGGGATCCACTTGTGAGAGAGCCCACTGTGTGCTGAAAAACCTGAGACGTGCCCCCACCGTTCCCGATTCCGCCTGAGCAGCCCCAGCGTCATGCTGTGGACTTACCGGACGCAGGGGAGGACTTCTGCTCCTGGGAACTAGCTGTGTGCTGCAGCTTTTTCCCCCTTCCTCTGCCCCTCGGCAGAAAGGATGAGCCTCTAGCCCGCTTATTTTTCTGGGGCCGAAAGGACTGTACCTGATAATACGGTGCTTTCTTTTGCTGTGGGGTAGCCTGTGGCAAAAAAGTCGATTTCCCAGCAGTAGCTATGGAAACGAGGTCTGAAAGACCTTCCCCAAAAAGTTCCGCCCCTTTATAGGGTAAAACTTCCATGTGCCGCTTGGAGTCGGCATCACCTGACCATTGCCTAGTCCATAACCTCCGTCTGGCGGCAATGGACATAGCGCTTATTTTTGATGCCAGCCGGCAAATATCCCTCTGTGCATCACGCATGTATAAGACCGCGTCTTTTATATGGTCAATCGTTAGCAAAATATTGTCCCTATCTATGGTATCAATGTTTTCCGACAGAGAGTCTGACCACGCAGCAGCAGCACTGCACATCCAAGCTGATGCAATAGCGGGTCTCAATATAATGCCAGTGTGTGTGTGTATATAGCTTTTAGGGTACTTTCCAGCTTTCTATCAGCAGGTTCTTTTAGGGCGGCCGTATCCGGAGACGGTAGTGCCACCTTCTTTGATAAGCGTGTCAATGCTTTATCTACCCTAGGGGGTGTTTCCCAGCGTGACCTATCCTCTGGCGGGAAAGGGTACGCAGCCATTAACCGTTTAGAAATGATCAATTTCTTATCTGGGGAAGTCCACGCTTCCTCACACACCTCATTTAATTTGTCAGATGCAGGAAAAACTACTGGTAGTTTTTTCTCACCAAACATAATACCCTTTTTTGTGGTACCTGGGGTATCATCAGAAATGTGTAAAACATTTTTCATAGCCTCAATCATATAACGGGTGGATCTATTGGAGGGTACACTCGTCTCATCATCGTCGACACTGGAGTCGGTATCCGTGTCGACATCTGTATCTGTCATCTGAGGTAGCGGGCGTTTTATAGCCCCTGATGACATTTGAGACGCTTGGACAGGCACAAGCTGAGTAGCCGGCTGTCCTATGTCGTCAAACCTTTTATGTAAGGAGCTGACACTGTCACGTAATTCCTTCCATAAGTCCATCCACACTGGTGTCGACCCCGCAGGGGGTGATATCACATTCACAGGCATTTGCTCCGCCTCCACATCATTATCCTCATCATACATGTCGACACAGCAGTACCGACACACAGCAGACACACAGGGAATGCTCTTACAGAGGACAGGACCCCACAAAGCCCTTTGGGGAGACAGAGGGAGAGTATGCCAGCACACACCAGGGCGCAATATAACACAGGGATATCACTATACAGAGTGTTTTCCCCTATAGCTGCCTATAATATATATATACTGTGCCTAAATTGTGCCCCCCCTCTCTTTTTTACCCTTTCTGTAGTGCAGGACTGCAGGGGAGAGCCAGGGAGCTTCCTTCCAGCGAAGCTGTGAGGGAATAATGGTGCCAGTGTGCTGAGGGAGTTGGCTCCGCCCCTTTTTCGGCGGGCTTTCTCCCGCTATTTTATCGTTTCTGGCAGGGGTTAATATACACCTATATAGCCTCTAGGGCTATATATGGTGTTAGTTTTGCCAGCCAAGGTGTTATTATTGCTGCTCAGGGCGCCCCCCCCAGCGCCCTGCACCCATCAGTGACCGCAGTGTGTGGTGTGCATGAGGAGCAATGGCGCACAGCTGCAGTGCTGTGCGCTACCTTGGAGAAGACAGAAGCCTTCAGCTGCCGATTTTCCGGACCACCTTCTTGTTTCTGGCTCTGTAAGGGGGACGGCGGCGCGGCTCCGGGAACGGACGACGAGGTCGGGTCCTGTGTTCGATCCCTCTGGAGCTAATGGTGTCCAGTAGCCTAAGAAGCCCAAGCTACCACCACTTAGGTAGGTTCGCTTCTTCTCCCCTTAGTCCCTCGTTGCAGTGAGCCTGTTGCCAGCAGGTCTCACTGAAAATAAAAAACCTAAACTATACTATCTTCTATGAGCTCAGGAGAGCCCCTAGTGTGCATCCAGCTCAGCCGGGCACAGAAATCTAACTGAGGCTTGGAGGAGGGTCATAGGGGGAGGAGCCAGTGCACACCAGATAGTCCTAAATCTTTCTTAGATGTGCCCAGTCTCCTGCGGAGCCGTCTATTCCCCATGGTCCTTACGGAGTCCCCAGCATCCACTAGGACGTCAGAGAAAATAAGATTTTACTCACCGGTAAATCTATTTCTCGTAGTCCGTAGTGGATGCTGGGCTGGGTATTGCGGACTTCTTCTGCAATACTTGTATATAGTTATTGCTTAAATAAGGGTTATGTTATGGTTGCATCAGGTTTGTCTGATGCTCTGTTGTTGTTCATACTGTTGACTGGGTATGTTATCACAAGTTATACGGTGTGATTGGTGTGGCTGGTATGAGTCTTACCCTGGATTCCAAAACTCCTTTACTTGTAATGTCAGCTCTACCGGGCACAGTTTCCTTAACTGAGGTCTGGAGGAGGGGCATAGAGGGAGGAGCCAGTGCACACCAGTAGTACTAAATCTTTCTTAGAGTGCCCAGTCTCCTGCGGAGCCCGTCTATTCCCCATGGTCCTTACGGAGTCTCCAGCATCCACTACGGACTACGAGAAATAGATTTACCGGTGAGTAAAATCTTATTTTTTCCAAAATACACAACAGTAAAATTGTTGCCCCTCTCACCGCCTTCTTTAATACTATCCTTTCTGATTATGTTATCCCCCTTCATTTTAATTCTGCGGTAATTAAGGTACTTCCTAAACCAGGGCGCGACGCTGAATTGCCATTCTCCTATCGCCTGATATCTTTATTAGATTATAAATTGTTAATGAAAGTAATGGCTGAACGATTGAAATTAATTTTTCCTTCTATTATTGCTCCCGACCAAACCGGTTTTATTTGGGGTAGGCACTCCACTGTTTACATATGAAAGGTGATTGCGGTGCTGCAGTCGGCGTTTGACTTGGTTACCTGGGATCATTTATTTCACGCCCTTAAACGATTTGGTTTCCCCGGGAATTTTATTTCTTTGCTGAAAGCTCTCTATTCCTCTCCTCTTACCCAAGTGTCCAGCAATAGCTATCTTTCCTCTCCTTTTAAGATCTATCGCGGCACTCGGCAGGGTTGTCCTATATCCCCGTTATTGTTTGCGATTGCACTAGAACCGCTTGCTATAGTTCTTCGCTCTTCTGATAGTTTTAAGGGGATTATGTTGGGTAGGTCTGATTTAAAATTGTCCCTTTTCGCAGACGATATGCTGCTTTTTGTCTCAGATCCCAAAACCTCCATTCCACATATAATATCGATACTTTCTATGTTTGGGTCCCTTGCGGGCTATAAAATTATCTTACATAAATCTGAACTTCTTCCACTCCCGGGCCTAGACGCCTCTGACCTCTTAGATCCCACGTACTGTCATTTTCGTGTCACTCACTCAATTTAAATATTTAGGTATAAATATCCCTTTGTCACTGTCAGCCTTATACCGCTCTAACTGCTCCCCTATAATATCTCAACTTGCCAAATTGCTGGACTCATGGAAATTATTACCATTATCACTGTTGGGAAGGATAGCTTTAATTAAAAGTATAATATTCCCCAAATTGTCATACCTGATTCAGATGCTATCTATCGCCCTTTCCCCCACTGATATCAAATACTGCCTGAAATTATTTACCGCCTTTTTGTGGAAGGGAGGACACCCTGGCATAGCTCTTGCCAAATTATTGCTCTATAAATCTAAAGGTGGTTTAGGTCTCCCGGACATTTAACTGTTTACTAACTCAATATTTTTTAGATATATCAGCGACTGGTTGTTGGTTAGAGAACTATATACCCATGCTTTGTCTGAGGCAGCTTTTTGCTCCTTTTTCTGCGGCAGCACTGATACACACACCCAAAATTATCCTTTTGTGGGAATCCTCACTTCACCCCTGGGCTAAACAATGTTATGTTCTCACATTGGATATTAAAAGGCATTTCAAAAATTAGGGATGTCTTTGATCCTGGCGGCACGATTTTACAATTTTCTGATTTGCAGGCAGCATACCAGATTCCGCACCAGCAGTTCTTTATGTATCTCCAAGCTTCTCACTATGCTAGATCAATTACCTCACAGCTGCTGCTCTTGCTGTCACCTGTTCCCATACAATGAGGCAGATGTATTAACCTGGAGAAGGCATAAGAAAGTGATAAACCAGTGATATGTGCAAGGTAATAAAAGCACCAGCCAATCAGCTCCAATATGTAAATATTCAGTTAGGATCTGATTGGCTGGTGCCTTTATCACCTTGCACATATCACTGGTTTATCACTTCCTTATGCCTTCTCCAATCACTCTTAGCGTTTATTGTTCTACACCCATATAAAACGAAATACCTGAGTGCTGATGAGAACGGTACCTGCTAGAATCTGGAAGCAGACTGTAGCGGCCTGGGGGCGTGACATTCCTTCTGTATCTTCTTCTGACCTACTACTTCATAATTTCGAATCTACATTAAAATATTTATGCTGCACATTAACACACTTAATAGGGTGTATATCTCCCAGGCCAGGAGAAAGTATATGGTCTCAGGGTCGGGTGATTGTCTAAAGTGTAAGAGCCAGAACGCAACATTTTTTCAGTCTGTGGTTGTGCCCAAAAATACGTAAATTATGAGGCAAAGTTACTAACTACATCAATTCTATTTTTCATTTACAACTCCAAGCTGAACCTCTTGCAAATTTTAAGCATTGGTCCTTAAGTTCCGACAGCGCTGCCTTCATCACCTTGTTGACTAATATAGTAACGATTGCGAAGAAAGCTATTTTATGTGTTTGGACTATTTCAAACCCCCCCCCCCCCCCCCCTTTTTTTGGGGAACGGTTAAATCCCTTTTGTTGGAAACTCTTTATTATGATAGACAAGCCGTTTTTCCAGCTTTAGAATCTGGTGTAGTCTCATTCTATAAGAAATGGGACCCTTGTTGAATCACTCGACTTCCCTACCCGAGACAAAGTTAAGGAGGTCTTTGAAACTACTAGCTGGTCTCTCAGACGTAATCTTACTGCTGGTATACAGCCGAATGCTTGTGGGGTGTCTGGTATTACATAGCACCCTGCTTTACTGATCATTTATTGCTCTTCAAGTTGTACCATACCTCACTTTCACGCTCTGGACTCTCACCATATCGACGGTTCGTCCGATTGTTTTAATTATTGACTGATGATGCTTGATGTTCCATACCCCTTGACCCTCCCCTCTTCTTCTTTCTATTCTCTCTCCTCCCCCTTCCTCCCCTCTTTATATTTTATATTTGTATTTGTCAGGGGCTTTACTGAATGTATTAACAGGTCTGATTAAGATTGTTACCATTATGTATTGCTCCCTGTGCCAACTATTTTTGTGTAAAAACTAAAAAACGTTTAAAAAAAAAAAAAGGTAAAGGGGTAAATGTATTATAGCGGCAAAACTTCCTGCTGCGCCTCATTAACGAGGCGAAGCAGGAAGGAACATCGACAAGATGTATTAACATCTTGTCTGCCGAAGTGGGGGAGTGAAAGCTGCCCCCTCCGATGATGTCCCCCTAGCACACAGCATATCAGCTTAGTACGGATGTGCTGTGTCTCCCTGTCCCGACTCATGCGAGATCCCTCACGCAGTTAGGAGCCGGCACCCGCCACAGCCAGGGACAGCTCTGTCCCTGCTGTTGTCTATGAGCATCGCCACCTGCAGCGTGTCTGAACAGACATTGATGCTGACCATTCATACATTGCCCGCGCTTTTTGGCCTGCAGACACCGCTGCCATCATACACGTGGGAGGAGTACAGCGTACATAAAGTACCGCTTCTCCCGCATAATGATGGGTAATACACTTACCCCAAAGTCCATTAGTTCAATTGTGTTTTCACTTACTCTGTTGGTGTAAATCTGTGTTTCTGTATTCCTTGAATATACAGTATAACATGTATTAGGGCTCCTCCTCTTCTGCATATTAACAACCACACTGCACGCCATACGTTATCTAAATAGACCACCTGTAACCTGAAAGTCAATGTCCTTTAACAACTATAGTTACCCTGATCCCTGATCATGAACCCGGACATTTGTGTAAAACCGAGATACAGGGGCTGATATAGAATGGCATGAAAGCCTGTCTCACAGGCAGATCATTTCACACTGCGCAGGGCAAATGCAGGAATTTCGAAAAGGGGTAGTGTTATATATAAAACACACACACTATTAACATACTTACAACTGATGCAGCAGCTGCAGGATGCTTACGGGGTCGGGCACCTCACATCATTAGGCTAGTCAGCCATTGTAGGGTCGGGGTGGGGATCAGTTCATCAGGGCGGTTTTCTGTGTACTCAGAGACGCACACACTAAACCCTTTCCACCCCCCCCCCCCCTCCCCCCATCCTGTGTTTACCAGTGCTGTACATGTGACATACCTGAGCATTAACATCTAAGGGCGATTCATAGTCATAAGCGGCTCAATAACATCTCTACTTATGGCTGAACAGATGTGACTGGTTGGTAATCTGCACTTACACTAAATTTAAAGAAGGCATGTAGATGGAATTAAGGGCTGAGCTGACTTGTGAGTAGGGCTGGTGCAAGTGTGTGCTTATAATGCTGACCATTATGTACTGTAACTAAGCTTATGATTCAGTGCAGTTACATACAGTATGTGGTTACAACTCGACACTCAGGGAAATATCCACATTTAGTCCCATACACAAGTGTTTTTGTGACCGAATTGTGTGCAACAGTGGGCCTGATTCAGAGGTGGATATAAATGTTGTCACTACCGCGATTCCATAGGAAACAGATCTGCAAAACTATACTAATGCTGTGTTGGTCGAACATTGGTCATAATCAAACTTTTGAGTGACAACATGGTTGCTCAGAATAACCAACGGAACGTCGGGGCCAATACAACTGCAAACAAAGTCACAGTTGGTGCCTGGGGCAAGCCCAGAAAATGCTTCATGATGCGCCTGCATTTGACAAGCCACCCCCGTTACCTCCCATAAATATGCACAGTCACTCAGTTTGTGAATAAAACTTCACTGTCTACACCATCGCTAATCAATTGCAAAAATCGCATTGAACTTGAAACATCAGCAATGCATCCACCTATGAATCAGGTCCAGTCTCAGTAACTTTTGCCAATTAACATTAGTCTACATGATTAAAAATGTCAATGACTACAGCTGTCAGATGTGAGATTGTGCTGCCCAAATAATGACAATTTAGTTATTTAAACATTATCTTTCGTACTGGAAGCTCAACATACACAAGATGAAAAAGTAGATGATTTTCTTACTGTTTGTTGTTTGGGAGATTGTGGAGAGTCTCACTTTCCAAGACAGACGAACCTGCATCACTGCTACATGGCAAGTCTTTATACAACATATGACTTGAAAACGCTAAAAAAGACAAAGAAGTAGTACCCAATGGGGTCTAGTGACTTACAGTAACTGAAAACATTGATATAGCTTGTGAACATGGCATGGTATGGCCAAAACACAATACATACTTCTCACATTTTCATGCAACAGAGAACGCATGCCACTGTGGTATTCAAACTCTAGGTATCCATTACAACATAAACTGAGTGCAAAAGTGAATACACTGTATGGCCTAAATCAAAAATGTAACAAACCTGATGGTTTGCATACATCTCAGATAGTTACTGATCTGAGTATGCACCGTTTCAGCACTGCGCATGCGCATCAGTGGATGTGACGGCAGTCTCCTCAGTGCATCCCTAAGCTGAAGCAAGATTGAAATGCTGTGGCCATTTGGGGGCAGGAACGGCCAACATTTGAGGGCCGGACAACATTTGAGAGTTACTCAGATGCCCGATGTCAAACAGATGCACTGATGCTGCATATTCGGATGAAGCAGCAGATCAGAGAAGCTGGCAGAAGACGTCCAATTACACAAGACGCCTTCTGTGGCATTAGCATATTTCAAACAGCAGCTGTGTCCAAAAATGCAGCTGCTCTAGTGACAGTGATAAAAGCACTGGTAAAGCTTTAAAAAGGAGATATGTTTGTCCCAGGTTTCTAACCTATATGACATAAACCTCCAGGAAAATGTCTGTTTCTGCAAAACAGACTTGCGTTTTCGTACAGCGGGCGATCAGGTCTAAACTGCGCATGCGTATGCACCGCAATGCACTGACGCGTTGACCAGATACAAAGCGGATCACCGCACAGCGATGGGTTTGTGCAAAGAATCCATTTGCGCGGGCGTTCGCAAGGAGATTGACAGGAAGAAGCCGTTTGTGGGTGTCAACTGACTGTTTTCTGGGAGTGGTTGGAAAAACGCAGGCATGTCCATGCGTTTGCAGGGAGGGTTCCTGGCGCTAATTCCGGTCCCGGACAGGCTGAAGTGTTCACAGTTGCTGAATAAGTCCTGGGCTACTCAGAGACTGCACAAAATCTGTTTGTACAGCTCTGCTACACATGCGTTCGCACACTTGCAAAACGAGATTTATGGTAAGAACTTACCATTGTTAAATCTCTTTCTGCGAGGTACACTGGGCTCCACAAGGATTAACATCAGGGTGTAGAGTAGGATCTTGATCTGAGGCACCAACAGGCTCAAAGCTTTTGACTGTTCCCAAGATGCCCAGCACCGCCTCCTCTATAACCCCGCCTCCATGCACAGGGAGCTCAGTTTCGTTAATCAACCCAATGCAGTAGCAGGTACCAGAGATGACAACCACTCGTAGCCAAGTACACCACACACTCAGTGGCTATGCCAATACCAACCCAAAGAAGCTAAGTGCGTCAGGGTGGGTGCCTTGTGGAGCCCAGTGTACCTTGCAGAAAGAGATTTAACAACAGTAAGTTCTTACCATAAATTTTGTTTTCTGCTGCGGGATACACTGGGCTCCACAAGGATTAACATCGGGGATGTCCTAAAGCAGTTCCTTATGGGAGGGGACGCACTGTAGCGGGCACAAGAACCCGGCGTCCAAAGGAAGCATCCTGGGAAGCGGCGGTATCGAAGGCATAGAACCTTATAAACGTGTTCCCTGAAGACCACGTAGCCACCTTGCACAATTGTTCAAGGGTCGCACCACGGTGGGCCGCCCAAGAAGGATCAACCGACCGAGTAGAATGGGCATTAATGGTAGCAGGAGCTGGACAACCAGCCTGTGTCAGGAATCTGCGTTCACCAGCGTCTCACTTACCAGCGCGCTGGTGTGCAGGCCTCCGGAGATCATGGCCCCAGTCGCGGCTGCATGGTTCCGCTGACCGCATCATCTCCAGTGTCACTAAGTACCCCGGAGTCAAGTTCTGTTTGTGCCTTGCTGTGTGCCGGCGTCTGGCTTGCATGGGCGCCGCCATGACACCTGCACTCAGCTGACCCAGGCATCCAATCCAGCGCTGTGCTTACCCTCAGAGGTTAAACAACCAATCACAGCAGAGCAAGGGGTATAGGTTCCAGTCCGTGGCTCAGTCACATCGCCTCGGACAAAGAGTCACATTGGTGTCTCAAGTTCTCCTGGTTCTCATGTTCCTGTCTACAGTGGTTCCCTGTGATTCTTCTCATCGCTTCATTTTATCACTCTGCATTTCCTTCATTCTGCTACAGACTCCAGCCAGACGCAGCTCATCAGCAGTAAGAGACTCTCCTCAGGTGTTTGTTCCATTGCTTTACCTGTGCACCTCGTTAAGTTTATACCAAATTATACAAAGCTTGTTGTATTGGGACTATCTCCTGCTTGGGCCCTGTGTGGTAATAGAACTGAGCTATATAGAGACTGTGTGCTTTACAAGTATTACCGGAGTTCTGTCTTCAAAACTATTTGTATTCAGTTACCAAGTTCTTCCACATTTTGTTATCAGAGACTTTATTAGCTTTGCAAGAATCACCGGAGTTCTGTTTTCTAAACCATTTGCATTCATTTATCAAGTTATTCCACGTTTTGTTATCAGAGACTTTAATTGCTTTAAACCTTCTGCATTCAGACATCAAGCTGTTCTCAATAAATATTTGTGTTCCCAGAGACTTTTTACCTTATATTCAGTTACCGTTTATTATTTCATTTCTAACATTACCGATGCTAAGTATCATCTGTTGTTACATTCTTGCTCTGACCTCTGTGTGCATTAAACATCAGCGCATATGCGCAGGACTTTTATTCTGCCTCCAGACAAAGGGGGTAATTCCAAGTTGATCGCAGCAGGAAATTTTTTAGCAGTTGGGCAAAACCATGTGCACTGCAGGGGGGGCAGATATAACATTTGCAGAGAAAGTTAGATTTGGGTGGGTTATTTTGTTTCTGTGCAGGGTAAATACTGGCTGCTTTATTTTTACACTGCAATTTAGATTGCAGATTGAACTCACCACACCCAAATCTATCTCTCTCTGCACATGTTATATCTGTCTCCCCTGCAGTGCATATGGTTTTGCCAACTGCTAACAAAGTTCCTGCTGCGATCAACACAGAATTACCCCCAAAATCAGAAACCTCGACCGCCTGTACATAAGCATGTGCAATCACCATTATAATCCATCTGGCCAGAGTCTGCTTGGAAGCAGGCAAGCCACGTTTGTGAAAACCGAACAAAACAAAAAGAGAATCAGATTTCCTAATGGAGGAAGTTCTCTTCACATAGATACGGAAAGCCCATACCACATCCAAAGACCGCTCTTTGGAAGACAACTCAGGAGAATTAAAGGCCGGAACCACAATCTCATGGTTAAGGTGAAATAACCCGGTCGCGTTCTAAGAACCGCCGGGTCACTGTGAAAAATCACATAGGGAGACTTGCAGGATAAGGCACCCAAGTCCGATACAAGTCTAGCTGAAGCAATACCCAGCAAGAACAGGAGATTAAGGGAAAGCCACTTAAGGTTAGCAGAGGCAAGAGGCTTAAATGGAGACACTTGCAAGGCCTCCAAAACCATAGACAAGTCCCAAGGGGCCACAGGTGGCTTATAAGTAGGATGAATCCGCAACACACCCTGATTGAACGTATGGACATCAGGTAGGGTGGAAATCTTTTTCTGAAACCAAACCGACAAGGCAGAGATGTGAACCTTGAGGGAGGCCAGACGCAGGCGTAAGTCCAGGCCCTGATGTAGAAAGGCCAATAGTTTGGCCGTACTAAACTTAAAAACATCATGTTTGTGAGACACACACCAAGTAAAGTAAGCATTACAGACCCTATGGTAGATCCAAGCAGAAGCCGGCTTACAGGCCTTAAACATAGTTTGAACGACCGCCTCACAAAAACCCTTAGCCCGCAGTACGGAAGCTTCAAGAGCCATGCCGTCAAAGCCAGACGGGCCAAATCCTGGTAAAGGGCCCTGAATGAGGAGGTATGGTCATTGTGGAAGTAGAAGGGGACGATCCCACAAGAGACCCAGTAGGTCAGAGAACCAGTGCCATCTGGGCCACGCCGGAACGACCAGAAGCAGGTTTCCTCCTTCTTGCTTGAACTTCTGTATAACTCTGGGCAGGAGTGACACAGGAGGGAATACATAGGGCAGCTGAAAATTCCATGGAATTGCCAGAGCGTCCACGAACGCAGCTCGTGGATCCCTTGTCCTTGCTCCGAAGACCGGAACCTTGTGATTGTGTCGAGACGCCATCAGATCCACATCTGGATTGTGTCCACGAGAAGCTGAAACACCTCTGGATGGAGGCTCCACTCTCCTACGTGTACGTCCTGACGACTGAGATAGTCCGCTTCCCAGTTCAGGACGCCCGGAATGAACACTGCGGATATGGCCGGCAGATGGCGTTCTGCCCACTGAAGCGTTGTCAGATTGTACTTGAACGGGTCTGTTCTGTATTAGATGCTGGCCCATTGTCAACGCATTGAATACTGCCCGCAGTTCCAGAATATTGATCGGGAGCAGAGACTCCTCCTTGGTCCACCTACCCTGAAGAGAGTGTTGTTCCAACACC
Source organism: Pseudophryne corroboree (assembly GCF_028390025.1). Taxonomy (NCBI): domain Eukaryota; kingdom Metazoa; phylum Chordata; class Amphibia; order Anura; family Myobatrachidae; genus Pseudophryne; species Pseudophryne corroboree. Next base: position 644,893,208 of record NC_086447.1, on the reverse strand, counting down.
GCACCCCAACCTCTCAGATTGGCATCCGTTGTCAGAAGGACCCAGTTGGATATCCAGAAGGGACGGCCCCTGCTCAATTGTTGGTCCCGAAGCCACCAGTTCAGTGACAGGCAGACCTCCGGAGACAAGGAGATCATGTGAGATCTGATCCGGTGAGGCAGGCCATCCCACTTGGTCAGAATTAACTTCTGCAGAGGGCGAGAGTGGAACTGAGCATACTCCACCATGTCGAAAGCCGACACCATGAGACCCAGTACTTGCATTGCCGAATGTACTGACACTTGCAGACGAGGTAGGAAGCATCGAATCCTGTCCTGAAGCTTCAGGACTTTCTCCTGAGACAGGAACAACCGTTGGTTGGGAGTGTCCAATAACGCTCCCAGATGTAACATGCTCCGAGCAGGAACCAGGGAGGATTTCTTCCAGTTGATCAGCCACCGGTGGGCTTTCATGCACTGGACCGTCAGATCGAGATGACACAGGAGAAGTTCTGGGGAATTTGCCAGGATCAAGTACGGTAGGATCCTGACCCCTTGACGGAGGAGTGTAGCCGTCATTACCGCCATTACTTTGGTGAAAACTCGGGGAGCCATTGTCAAACCAAAGGGTAACGCCCAAAATAGGTAATGAAGATTGCCCACCGCAAACCGCAGGTACTGTTGATGAGACACCGCAATAGGAATATGCAGGTAGGCATCCTGTATGTCCAGGGAGACCATATAGTCCCCAGGCTCCATGGCCAGAACAATAGAGCGCAGAGTTTCCATACGAAACTTGGAGACCCGCACATGTTTGTTCAAGGACTTCAGTTTGAGAATGGGCCGCGAGGACCCATTCGGTTTCGGGACTAGAAACAGCGGTGAATAGTACCCCTTGCCTCTCTGAGCCAGAGGCACCAGTACTACCACTTCTGTGGTCAGGAGGGAATGTACCACCGAGTGCAAAGTGTTTGCTTTTACCGGATCCAGAGGCACATCTGTCAGGCAAAACCGCTGCGGGGGACGATTCTTGAAGGGTATGGCGTAACTTTGAGCGACGACTTTCCTCGCCCAGGCATCTGAAGTGGTCTTCAACCATTCCTGGGCAAAACCTAGAAGTTGCTCCCCCCCCACCTTGGGATCAGTCTTGGAAGCTGGCTGACGGGCGGCCCAAGCATGCTTCGGTCTGGGCTTGGCAGGTCTGGGAGCACAAGCTTGCTTTGGGTACACCTGACCTTTTGCTTTTCCTGGAGGACGAAAGGGCCGAGGGAAAGTACTTTTAGCCTTCTGTGTTGAAGGAGCCGTACTAGGTAAGCAAGCTGTTTTAGCAGTAGCCAGATCAGCCACAATCTTATTGAGGTCTTCTCCAAATAGAATGTCTCCCTTGAAAGGAAGCACCTCCAGGGTTTTCTTGGAATCCATATCCACCGACTAGGATCTCAACCAAAGGATACGTCTGGCCAAGACGGACGTAGTGGCAGCCTTGGCCGCGGGCACCCCGGCATCGGAGGCCGCCTCCTTAAGGTACAGAGAAGCCGTGGCAATATATGAGAGACATTGTCGAGCATGCTCAGATGCGTTAGGTCCTAGACAAAGGGCTGGACATAGCCCGAAACGCGTTGGACGCCTAGCAAAGCCGTGCATGCAGTGGAGACAGAGTGAAGTGACTTCAAAGAACAGCGCCGCCACCGCAGCTTTCAACGAGCGCGCAGTGAAGTACTGCCCGTCGGAAACATCAAGGGAACCAGCCGGCCGGAGTGATTAAGAACTTCATCCAAAGGTTAGTTAGCCAGGAACAGAGAGAGAGCTCTGCACTCAGCCACTACCTTTGCGGCTCCAGCCGCCGGCAATTACCGGGACCCGCCGCTGCATTACACACGCACGAACTGCTATAACTCAATATTCCAAAAGAAGCTTAAACATTTATCTAATTATTTCTCTGACGTCCTAGTGGATGCTGGGAACTCCGTAAGGACCATGGGGGATAGACGGGCTCCGCAGGAGACTGGGCACTCTAAAAGAAAGATTAGGTACTAGCTGGTGTGCACTGGCTCCTCCCTCTATGCCCCTCCTCCAGACCTCAGTTAGAATCTGTGCCCGGCCAGAGCTGGGTGCTCCTAGTGGGCTCTCCTGAGCTTGCTAGAAAAGAAAGTATTTGTTAGGTTTTTTATTTTCAGTGAGATCTGCTGGCAACAGACTCACTGCTACGTGGGACTGAGGGGAGAGAAGCAAACCTACCTGCTTGCAGCTAGCTTGTGCTTCTTAGGCTACTGGACACCATTAGCTCCAGAGGGTTCGAACACTGGGCCTGACCTCGATCGTCCGTTCCTGGAGCCGCGCCGCCGTCCCCCTTGCAGAGCCAGAAGACAGACGGAGCAGGGGCAGATAAATGTGGTGTCGCCCCCGACGGGGCCGACACCTGATTGGATGGATATGTGGAAGGTCTTAACCGACAGTGTCAACTCCTTACATAAAAGGTGCGATGACGCAGCAGCCTTGGGACAGCCGGGGTCTCAGCCCGCGCCTGCCCAGGCGACTCAGAAGCCGTCGGGGGCTCATAAACGCCCACTAGCTCAGATGGTAGACACAGATGTCGACACGGAGTCTGACTCCAGTGTAGATGAGGATGAGACAAATGTACAGTCTACAAAGGCCATCCGATGCATGATTACTGCAATGAAAGATGTATTGCACATTTCTGACATTAACCCGGTTACCACCAAGAGGGGTATTATGTTTGGGGAGAAAAAGCAGCCAGTGACTTTTCCCCCATCTGATGAATTAAAAGAATTGTGTGAAGAAGCGTGGAGTTCCCCTGATAAGAAACTAGTGATTTCTAAGAGGTTACTGATGGCGTACACTTTCCCGCCAACGGATAGGTTACGTTGGGAAACATCCCCTAGGGTGGACAAGGCGCTCACACGCTTATCTAAAAGGGTGGCACTGCCGTCTCAGGATACGGCCGCCCTAAAGGAGCCTGCGGATAGAAAGCAGGAAGCTATCCTGAAGTCTGTGTATACACACTCTGGTACTCTACTGAGACCTGCTATTGCTTCAGCCTGGATGTGTAGTGCTGCAGCAGCATGGACTGATACCCTGTCAGACAACATTGATTCCCTCGACAGGGATACTGCTTTGCTAACCCTCGAACATATAAAAGACGTCGTCTTATATATGCGGGATGCCCAGAGGGACATTTGCCTGCTGGCATCTAGAATTAATGTAATGTCCATTTCTGCCAGGAGAGTATTATGGACTCGGCAGTGGACAGGTGATGCTGATTCTAAAAAACACATGGAGTTTTTGCCTTATAAGGGTGAGGAATTGTTTGGGGACGGTCTCTCGGACCTCGTATCCACAACAACAGCTGGGAAGTCGACTTTTTTGCCTCAGGTTCCCTCACAGCCTAAGAAAGCACCGTATTATCAAGTGCAGTCCTTTCGGCCTCAGAAAGGCAAGCGGGTCAGAGGAGCATCCTTTCTGGCCAGAGGCAAGGGTAGAGGAAAGAAGCTGCACCAGGCAGCCAGTTCCCAGGAACAAAAATCCTCCCCTGCTTCCACTAAGTCCACCGCATGACGTTGGGGCTCCGCAGGCGGAGCCAGGTGCGGTGGGGGCGCGTCTCCGAATATTCAGCAACCAGTGGGTTCGCTCACAAGTGGATCTATCGGCTGTACAAATTGTATCTCAGGGATACAAGCTGGAGTTCGAGGCGACTCCCCCTCGCCGTTACCTCAAATCTGCCTTGCCAGCTGCTCCCGGGAAAGGGAGGTAGTACTGGCGGCAATTCACAAGCTGTACCTCCAGCAGGTGATAATCAAGGTCCCCCTCCTTCAACAGGGAAGGGGTTACTATTCCACAATGTTTGTGGTACCGAAACCGGACGGTTCGGTGAGACCCATTCTGAATTTAAAGTACTTGAACACTTATATAAAGAAATTCAAGTTCAAAATTAAATCGCTCAGAGCGGTCATTGCAAGCCTGGAAGAGGGGGATTTTATGGTGTCGCTGGACATCAAAGATGCTTACTTGCATGTCCCCATTTACCCACCTCACCAGGAGTACCTCAGATTTGTGGTACAGGACTGTCATTACCAATTCCAGACGTTGCCGTTTGGCCTGTCCACGGCACCGAGAATATTTACCAAGGTAATGGCCGAAATGATGATACTCCTTCGGAAGAAGGCAGTTATTATTATCCCGTACTTGGACGATAAAGGCGAGGTCCAGAGAGCAGTTGTTGGTCAGCGTAGCACTCTCTCAGGAAGTGTTGCAACAGCACGGCTGGATTCTGAATATCCCAAAGTCGCAGCTGATTCCTGCGACGCGTCTGCTTTTCCTGGGCATGATTCTGGACACAGAACAGAAGAAGGTGTTTCTCCCGGTGGAGAAAGCCCAGGAATAGTCATCTCTGGTCAGGGACCTCCTGAAACCAAAACAGGTGTGGGTGCATCACTGCACGCGAGTCCTGGGAAAGATGGTGGCTTCTTACGAAGCAATTCCCTTCGGCAGGTTCCATGCAAGGATCTTTTCAGTGGGATCTGTTGGACAAATGGTCCGGATCGCATCTTCAGATGCATCGGTTGATCACCCTGTCCCCAAAGGCCAGGGTGTCTCTGCTGTGGTGGCTGCAGAGTGCTCATCTTCTCGAGGGCCGCAGGTTCGGCATACAGGACTGGGTCCTGGTGACCACGGATGCAAGCCTCCGAGGATGGTGGGCAGTCACTCAGGGAAGAAACTTCCAAGGACAGTGGTCAAGTCTGGAGACTTCACTACACATAAATATACTGGAACTAAGGGCCATTTACAACGCCCTGAGGCAAGCATAGCCCCTGCTTCAAAACCAACCAGTACTGATTCAGTCAGACAACATCACGGCGGTCGCCCATGTAAACCGCCAGGGCGGCACAAGAAGCAGGGTGGCAATGGCAGAAACCACAAGGATTCTTCGATGGGCGGAGAATCACGTGCTAGCACTGTCAGCAGTGTTCATTCCGGGAGTGGGCAACTGGGAAGCAGACTTCCTCAGCAGGCACAACCTCCACCCGGGAGAGTGGGGACTTCGTCAAGAAGTCTTCACACAGATTGTAAATCGCTGGGAACTGCCACAGGTGGACATGATGGCGTCCCGCCTCAACAAAAAGCTAAAAAAAAAATATTGCGCCAGGTCAAGGGACCCTCAGGCGATAGCTGTGGACGCACTAATGACACCGTGGGTGTACCAGTCGGTTTATGTGTTCCCTCCTCTTCCTCTCATACCCAAGGTACTGAGGATAGTAAGAAAGAGAGGAGTAAGAACTATACTCATCGTTCCGGATTGGCCAAGAAGAACTTGGTACCCAGAACTACAAGAATTGATCTCAGAGGACCCATGGCCTCTGCCTCTCAGACAGGACCTGTTACAGCAGGGGCCCTGTCTGTTCCAAGACTTACCGCGGCTGCGTTTGACGGCATGGCGGTTGAACGCCGGATCCTAGCGGAAAAGGGCATTCCGGATGAAGTTATTCCTACGCTGATTAAGGCTAGGAAAGACGTGACAGCAAAACATTATCACCGTATATGGCGAAAATATGTTGCTGTGGTGTGAGGCCAGGAAGGCCCCTACAGAGGAATTCCAGCTGGGTCGATTCCTGCACTTCCTACAGTCAGGAGTGACTATGGGCCTAAAATTAGGATCCATAAAGGTCCAGATTTCGGCCCTATCTATTTTCTTTCAAAAAGAACTGGCTTCACTGCCTGAAGTTCAGACGTTTGTTAAGGGAGTGCTGCATATTCAGCCCCCTCTTGTGCCTCCAGTGGCACCTTGGGATCTTAACGTTGTGTTGGATTTCCTGAAATTACACTGGTTTGAGCCACTTAAGACCGTGGAGCTAAAGTATCTCACGTGGAAGGTGGTCATGCTGTTGGCCTTGGCTTCAGCTAGGCGTGTGTCAGAATTGGCGGCTTTGTCATGTAAAAGCCCGTATCTGATCTTCCATATGGACAGGGCAGAATTGAGGAATCGGCCCCAATTTCTCCCAAAGGTGGTATCAGCGTTTCATTTGAACCAACCTATTGTGGTGCCTGCGGCTACTCGGGACTTGGAGGCTTCCAAGTTGCTGGACGTAGTCCGGGCTTTGAAAATTTATGTTTCCAGGAAAACTGACTCGCTATTTATCCTGCATGCACCCAACAAGCTGGGTGCTCCTGCTTCAAAGCAAACTATTGCTCGCTGGATCTGTTGCACGATTCAGCTGGCACATTCTGCGGCTGGACTGCCGCATCCTAAATCAGTAAAAGCCCATTCCACAAGGAAGGTGGGCTCTTCTTGGGCGGCTGCCCGAGGGGTCTCAGCTTTACAGCTTTGCCGAGCTGCTACTTGGTCGGGTTCAAACACATTTTCTAAATTCTACAAGTTTGATACCCTGGCTGAGGAGGACCTTGAGTTTGCTCATTCGGTGCTGCAGAGTCATCCGCACTCTCCCGCCCGTTTGGGAGCTTTGGTATAATCCCCATGGTCCTTACAAAGTTCCCAGCATCCACTAGGACGTCAGAGAAAATAAGAATTTACTCACCGGTAATTCTATTTCTCGTAGTCCGTAGTGGATGCTGGGCGCCCGTCCCAAGTGAGGACTCTCTGCAATACATGTATATAGTTATTGCTTCACTAAAGGGTTATTGTTATGAGCCATACATACAAGGAGGCTCAGTTGTTGTTCATACTGTTAACTGGGTATGGTTATCACAAGTTGTACAGTGTGATTGGTGTGACTGGTATGAGTCTTACCCTGGATTCCAAATCCTTTCCTTGTTGTGTCTGCTCTTCCGGGCAGTTTCCCTAACTGAGGTCTGGAGGAGGGGCATAGAGGGAGGAGCCAGTGCACACCAGATAGTACCTTATCTTTCTTTTAGAGTGCCCAGTCTCCTGCGGAGCCCGTCTATCCCCCATGGTCCTTACGAAGTTCCCAGCATCCACTACGGACTACGAGAAATAGAATTACCGGTGAGTAAATTCTTATTTTTTCTTTTTTACAGGTATTGCAATAAATATTAACCCCGCATTGACACCATACTCATACCATCCACATCTCTATATTTAAAAATTATTATACACCATCTATGTTAATTTATAAATACTCATAAACATTGCACAACTACATCATTTAAGCGCTCCCTAGCATTATTCATTACTATCAGATGCGTTGGAAGGCAGTTCCGCCTCCAGTTCCTGAGCCCACGCCTCAACAGCTTCAGCAGCCCAAGTCGCTGCAATTGTTGGCCTATGCACAGCCCCCGATAGGGTATTTATCGCTTTTAAACAGCCCTCCACACGTCAATCAGTCGGTTCCTTCAGAAAGGTGACTGTAGTTACTGGCAGAGCAGAGGAAACAACAATACGCGCCACATGAGAATCTACAGGTGGAGAGGTTTCACAATTTTTACATACCTCCGCAGAGAGGGGATAGCGAGCCAACAGTCTCTTATTCGGTGTAAATTTTGTCCCCGGATTTTCCCAGGATTCCTGACGTATGTCAACCAGGTGTTTAGAATGCGGTAAAAATAGGATTTTGATAACCTACCGGTAAATCCTTTTCTCCTAGTCCGCAGAGGATGCTGGGGACGACATCAAGACCATGGGGGTATAGACGGGATCCGCAGGAGACATGGGCACTCTAAAGACTTTTCATTGGGTGTGAACTGGCTCCTCCCTCTATGCCCCTCCTCCAGACCTCAGTTGTAGGAACTGTGCCCAGGGAGACTGACATTTCGAGGAAAGGAATTACTTAACTAGTGGTGAGATATCTACCAACTCACACCCTCAACCATGCCGCACACATGGCATTCAACATAACACACGCCAACAGGAATGAACTAATTGCAGCAACATGCTGAAACCAAGATAACACAACTTGTGTAACTTTAATAACTAAACTGCAGGTAAAGTACACACTGGGACGGGCGCCCAGCATCCTCTACGGACTAGGAGAAAAGGATTTACCGGTAGGTTATCAAAATCCTATTTTCTCACACGTCCTAGAGGATGCTGGGGACGACATCAAGACCATGGGGTCTATACCAAAGCTCCAGTACGGGCGGGAGAGTGCGGATGACCCTGCAGCACCGATTGACCAAACTTTAGGTCCTCATCGGCCAAGGTGTCAAACTTGTAGAACTTAGCAAATGTGTTTGACCCTGACCAAGTATCTGATCGGTAAAGTTGTAATGCCGAGACCTCCTGGGCAGCCGCCCAGGATGAGCCCACCTTCCTAGTGGAGTGGGCCTTTACCGACGTCTGTAATGGCAATCCAGCCGTAGTATGAGCTTGCTGAATCGTATTTCTAATCCAAAGTGCAATAGTCTGCTTGGAAGCAGGACAGCCAATGTTGTTGTGATCATACAGGACAAACAGAGCCTCTGTTTTCCGTATACGAGCTGTTCTAGCAACATGGATTTTCAAAGCTCTAACCACATCTAGAGACTTTGAATCAGTGAATGTGTCAGTAACTACTGGAACCACAATAGGTTGGTTTCTGTGAAAAGCAGAAACCACCTTTGGAAGAAAAATGTTGGCGAGTCCGCAACTCTGCCCTATCTTCATGGAAAATCAGGTAAGGGCTCTTGTGAGACAAGGCCCCCAATTCAGACACCCGCCTTGCAGATGCCAATGCCAAAAGCATCACCACTTTCCAAGTGAGAAACTTCAACTCTATATTTTGTAGAGGCTCAAACCAATCCGATTGAAGGAACTGCAATACCACATTAAGGTCCCATGGTGCCACTGGAGGCACGAATGGAGGCTGGATGTGCAGAACCCCTTTCACGAAGGTCTGAACCTCTGGAAGAGAGGCCAATTGTTTTTGGAAGAACACTGACAAGGCCGAAATTTGGACCTTGATTGATCCCAATCGCAGGCCCGTCTCCACACCATCCTGCAAAAAATTGAGAAAACGTCCTAAGTGAAACTCTTCCGTAGGAGCTTTCTTGGATTCACACCAAGACACATATTTTCTCCAAATACGTGGTAATGTTTTGACGTTACTCCCTTTCTGGCCTGAATAAGGGTGGGGATGACCTCCTTAGGAATACCCTTCCTTGCTAGGATACGGCGCTCAACAGCCATGCCGTCAAACGTAGCCGCGGTAAGTCTTGGTACACACATGGCCCCTGCTGCAGCAGGTCCTCCTGAGGAGGAAGAGGCCGAGGATCTCCTATGAGTAACTGCTGAAGATCTGGGTACCAAGCCCTTCTTGGCCAGTCTGGTTTTTGACGACAGGATTATCTTTCTGTGTATGTGTAGGTGTGACCCCAACCATTTGTCCAACAGGTCCCACTGGAATACTCTGGCATGGAACCTGCCAAACTGTATGGCCTCGTAGGCCGCCACCATCTTCCCCAACAACCGAATGCACTGATGGATCGACACACTTGATGGTTTCAATATCTGTTTTACCATTTTCTGGATTTCCAGAGCCTTTTCCAGCGGAAGATATACTCTCTGAACTTCTGTGTCCAGAATCATCCCGAGGAAAGACAACCTTGTCGTCGGTTCCAACTGTGACTTTGGGTAATTTATGCTCTACCCGTGTTGTTGGAGTATTGACAGGGTGAGGGATATGTTTTGTAATAACTGCTCCCTGGATCTCGCCTTTATCAGGAGGTCGTCCAGATAAGGGATTATATTGACTCCTTTCTGACGAAGGAGGACCATCATCTCCGCTATCACCTTGGTGAATACCCTCGGCGCCGTGGAGAGATCGAAAGGTAACGTCTGGAATTGGTAATGGCAATCCTGAATCGCGAATCTCAGATAAGCCTGGTGAGGAGGATAAATGGGAACATGCAGGTAAGCATCATTTATGTACACAGACACCAAGTAGTCCCCCTCCTCCAGACTGGCAATCACCGCCCGAAGTGATTCCATCTTGAACTTGAACCTTTTCAGGAAGAAATTCTGATTTTTTAGATTTAGGATCGGTCTGACCGAGCCGTCCGGCTTCGGAACAACAAAAAGGCTTGAATAAAAACCCCGCCCTTGTTGTGACAACGGTACCAGGACTATGACCTGGTCTTGACAAATTTTTTTGGATTGCCGCTGTTACTGCTTCTCTCTCTGGCGGAGAAGCTGGCATGGTCGATTTGAAAAATCGGCACGGGGGAACGTCTTGAAACTCTAGTTTGTATCCCTGGGATACTATTTGCAACACCCAGGGGTCAAGCCAGACAGAATCCAATCCTGGCTGAAGAGTTTGAGACGTGCCCCCACCCGAGCGGCCTCCCGCAAGGGAGTTCCAGCGTCATGCTGGGGATTTGGCAGAATTAGGGGTAGACTTTTGCTCTTGGGAACCTGGAGCCGGTGTGGGCTTCTTTCCCCTTCCCCTTCCTGCAAAGAAGGGGGAACCTCTCGTCTTTTTGTATTTATTGGGCCGAAAGGACTGCATTTGCAGGTGATAGGTTTTTTTTGTCGGTGCAGGCGCAGAGGGCAAAAATGTTGACTTACCTGCGGTAGCCGCCGAGACTAACGCATCCAGGCTATCGCCAAATAAGGCCTCACCTTATTATGGGAGAGCCTCCATGTTTCTTTTGGAATCTGCATCCGCGTTCCACTGGCGAATCCATAACGCCCGCCTAGCCGATACTGCCATGGTAGCGGCTTGTGAACTCAAGAGTCCAATATCCTTCACTGCTTCCAGCATGTAGGCGGCAGCGTCCTTGATATTCCCTAACTTAAGGAGTATCTCATCTTTATCAATCATGTCAATTTCTGATGACACGCTTTCTGACCATTTTTCAATAACGCAACTCACCCATGCGCAGACAATAGTGGGCCTGAGCAGTGTACCATTGGTAACATAAATGGATTTCAATGTCGTTTCCATTTTGCGGTCTGCCGGCTCTTTAAGAGAAGCCGTGCCAGGAGCAGGGAGAATTACCTTCTTTGTCAACCTGGAAAGTGCACTGTCTAACACAGGGGGTGACTCCCATTTTTTCCTGTCTTCAACCGGGAAAAGATAAGCTATGTGAATCCTTTTGGGAATATGACATTTTTTATCAGGATTCACCCACATCCCTTCAAACAGAGCATTTAGTTCGTATGAAGGAGGGAACGTGACTTTGGATTTCTTTTCCTTACATAAATAAGCTTTCTCCTGAGGTACAGGAGTGCTTTCTGTAACCTCCAACACGTCCCTTATAGCCACAATCAAATATTGTATACTTTTTGCCAATTTTGATCAATCTCTCTGGATTCACTATTGTCGATACAAAAATCAGAATCCGTGTCTGTATCAATGTTTACAACATTTGCAAATGGTCTCTTATGTGACCAAGAGGGGCCGCCGCATAAGGAATAACAGCACCTGAAAAATCACATCTTCCACAGATTTTCTCCAGCATGCAGCCTTAGATTCAGACTTATCCAATCTACGGTTAATCAGATGCATACTGTCACGTAGCTCTTTCACCCATGCAGGCTCTTGGTGTGCCGGTAGCGCCACCACATTACAACTCTGTGTCCCTAAATGGCTTCCTCAGGGGAGGAACTCCCTGCCCCAGACATGCCTCACACGTGTACACGTGCTGCCCAGGGCACCCCCGCGCCCTGCACCTTGCAGTGCCTGTGTGTGTGGGCAGCAATGGCGCGCTGCGCTCCCGCCAGCCGCGCCGCACCTCAGCCGTCACTTACTTGATTGAAGATCATTCTTCTCATACTCACCTGTCTTCTGACTTCTGGCTCTGTGAGGGGGGTGACGGCGGGCTGTGGGAGTGAGCATCTAGACACGGCTAGCGTTCAGTTCCCTTCAGGAGCTAATGGTGTCCTGTCAGCCAGAAGCAGAGCCATGAAACTCTGACGAAGTTGGTTCTGCTTCTGCCCCCTCAGTCCCACGAAGCAGGGAGTTTGATGCCAGCAGATCTCCTGAAAATAAAAAACCTAACATAAGTCTTTTCAGAGAAACTCAGTAGAGCTCCTCAGAGTGCATCCAGTCGACCTGGGCACATTTCTAAAACTGAGGTCTAGTGGAGGGGCATAGAAGGAGGAGCCAGTTCACACCCAATGAAAAGTCTTTAGAGTGCCCATGTCTCCTGCGGATCCCGTCTATACCCCATGGTCTTGGTGTCGTCCCCAGCATCCTCTAGGACGTATGAGAAACTTGTTTAACCACCTTCTTACGTTTAAACCTATCCGGTTTCTTGGAGACAGTCTCAGGCTCAGGATCATCAGACACCTGCAGAATGAGCCTGACTGCCTCAATCAAATCCGGGACATCCACCAATGACTTCCTTTCCCCATCAGAAACATCAGTGTCAGTGTGGTCAGTATATGCACCGTCCTAGTCAGAGGAAGTGTCTGGAATAGCAGTGGATTGGGAGGAGGTAATTGCCTGTTTAGAAGACGACTTAGTCTTAGGCGGCGAGAGTGACACTTAGATTTAGTCATAGATCGGTTCAAATGCTGTAACTGAGTGGAAAGCTGATCTGCCCATGGAGGTTCACAGCAGGGACCATAAACTGTTGCAGTGGCACAGGCAGTCCCACAGGGGGCGTCAATTTAGTCACAAGCGTGTTTAAATGTGGAAAATGTAGCCCAAGGTGGGTCTTGTGATGCCCAAGGTGCTACCGACCCACTGGGGGGTAAGGAACCACCTGAACCTGAACTCTCAGCTGCCATATTATCCTCCGTTACGTCTGTGGCCTCACAACCACGCAGTGTGGGAGAAGCCCCAGCGTCGTTACCACGTGTAGCAGACATAGCTATGTGCACAATAGTGGGCAACCTGGTACGAAGTGTAGCAGCACTATAACTATCAAGAACTCTCAGAAAAGTGTGCCTATGATAGCACAGACTGGGAGTCCGAGAGATATAGATTATATGGTAACTATAAATCACAAGTAAAAATACACCGTCAGTATATCTTGTGATACGATCCTATATTAAACATAAAGAAAAACCTGAAACACTTGGCCCCCTCAGGTATAGCAATATAGGAATAGCCCACTGAGTGAAATACCCTTCAATAAGGCAACCACGCAGCAGCTACATGCACACACACATATAAAGTCACACGTTTACCATGCAGAAATTATGTACCATAAAACTGCACTGGACTAGCAATACAAAGTAATACTCAGTATGGCTATATGTGTTAACAATAGATATAACAATGCACAGTAAACACTGGATGTATATCACAGGGTGTTTGTACCCCACAACTCTGAATGTATGCACTCTTTCTTAACTAACACTGTCCCAGTGACAGGTAGAATACTTAAGTGTCCTGTAGGAAGCACAGCACTGGCATTCTGGCGGTACCACAGAGGTGGATTTGCCCTAGCGGTCCCTGGAACAGCAAGGCTATGTCTGTGATGGCTGCTGACCAGGAGTGAGGGAGAGAGATGCAGCTCCAGGGCGGGAACATTTGTAGAAATGGCGCCCTGGGGCTAGGGGGAGGGACCACAGGTCCGATCTGCTCCCCACCGGGTGCTTGCGGACAGTGTAAAATGGAGGTTTAATAATAAAATTCCCCCTGACCTGTGCCCATGATGACCCTGGTGGCTAGTGGAGCGGCTGCCCAGTATTCAGTGTCCACACCAGCACACGCGTGGCCCGCCTCCTGCGGCCACGCTGAATCGCGGTAAAGAGCGGGCACAGAAGCCCCTTACCTCCCCCTTGTCTGCGGCCCCACGATCCGGGAGAACAGCGGCGTGTGTGTGACTCACGTTTGGAAGAAGCCGGCGCCTCCGCTGCAGTGACCCGGCAACCAGAGCGCGGGAGTATACAGCGCCGCTGGGGGTGAGGGAGCCGCACACAGACAAGTCAGAAAGTTTGTGTCTGCTGCAGCCCTTGAAGTCGTTAGAAAAAAAAATCTTCTTTTTCCGTCATTAAAGCTATCAATAGACTGCCTGAGGCAGCCCTCCTGTTAAGTGCCTGCTTACTGCATGGCAACAACTTACAAACTGAGCTCCCTGTGCATGGAGGCGGGGTTATAGAGGAGGCGGTACTGTGCATCTTGGGAACAGTCAAAAGCTTTGAGCCTGTTGGTGCCTCGGATCAAGATCCTACTCTACACCCCGATGTTAATCCTTGTGGAGCCCAGTGTACCCCGCAGCAGAAAGAGAAAATACACTCCCCTATGGGCGACGACTACGCGAACGCAGGACTGCAAAAAAAACCTAGCGAGCGAACAGGTCTGAATTAGGCCCTTGGTTCGATTTTGGCCTTTATTAAAAACCGGTTAAGGGTTCCTGGGGGTGTGGATGGAGAGGGTGGGCTCCATCCATAAGGCTTATTTCGGGTCTTCAGCCTGAGATCCGACTAACTAGTGCTTGCACCTGTAGAAGCTAGTACAGATGAGTCAGGGCTTTTCTCAGTGTCTCACTCCCTGGGGGAATAGACAGTAGGCTTGTTATGAGACACTGTGATTGAGGGGTCTATTTACTAAGCCGTGGATGGAGATAAAGTGGACGCAGATAAAGTACCAGCCAATCAGCTACTAACTGTCATTTTTCAAACCCAGCCTGTGACATGGCAGTTAGGAGATGATTGGCTGGTAATTTGTCTCCATCCAAGGCTTAGTAAATAGACCCTGACTCACCGTAAGTACTGTGCACATGCCTATGTTTGTGGTAGCGGCATTAGGATTTCTTTTTAAGTTTTCTTTTTTCTGTACTGCACAATAAACCTAGCTAGGCTAGATTGCACGGAAACCCTGGACTAGTGTGCTGTTTCCTGTCTGCTGTGTGTTTGAAAGTATCCATGTAACCCTATCCAGGGCACCCCTACCTTGACCTTCTCACAATATATATTGTGGCAAAATGGATACTTTGCCACGTTCTGATGTCCAGAGCAGGACTCGTTCCCTAAGAAAAGGAACAAGCAGGGTTAAGGATCCTTCTACCTAAAGCTGCACTACATTCGTTCTACCTAAAGCTGCACTACATGGTGTGATTGGTTTGGGATGTGTGGAGGGGATAAAAGGACTGTGGGATCCGGTGGGCAGGACTTCCAACGCTGAATAACAGCTGGATGATAGCTAGGGCTGATGGGCTCATCTAGTGTCAGGAAGCCATGGAGTGCTTTCAAATGTTGTGTCACCATCCATCTGCAACAAAATAAATAAGTCATCTGACTAAGCAGACTGGAGTGAGGAGTCGTTTGTAAGCAGGACTCTACAAGAAATATATATATATATATATACAGGTACACCACCGATTATACGGCACCTGATGGTACGGCACCTTTTTTAATCCAGACACATCAGGCTACTAGGGGTAGGGGGAAGTTAGGCTGTAAGGGGGCGGGGCAGGGGAGTTAGACTGCGAGAGGGCTCAGGCTGCAGGAGGTCTGGACACATTAGACTGTGTGTGGGGGGAGTTAGGATGCGTGAGGTCAGGACACATCGGGATGCTGGAGGGGCAGAGTTACGCTGCAGTGTAGAGTTAGACTGCAGTGGAGGGGGAGGGGGGGTCAGGCTGCGGGAGGGTTAGCCATCGGGATGCTGCTGTCACTGTACACACGACAATCCGGCAAAACAGATGATCTAGAATGACTGTCACTGTGAGTTGTGACCTGTTCTATCTTCCCGTTGCGTGCTCCTTGTGGTGGTAGTACGGATACTACCACTACCAGTATATACTACCACTACTACCACTGTGGTGGTGATACAGGGGATTGGGTCAAAAACCTGAAATCCTCCAGAAATTGGACTGGCAAAACTGCTTATTACTCTTCAGCGACCCTTTCCTTAGTCAGTGGAGCTTTTAGTAGTCATCCTCATCTGGGGAAGAGCATGTGGGAGACCATACAGCATAATCATATGAAGCCTCTGCTACTGCTCATGGATGGTTGAGACTGTAGGCCCTGCACAGAGCAGAATCGCACATCACACTGACTACTAACACTGCACATTGACGGGTGTCCATGAGTGTGTCCACCTCGCAGTGCCCCTATGGCATGGCGCCCATGTGTGCCTGCACTGGGTAACAGCCCTTGAATCAGTACTGTTTAGTTTACAGAGAGGGTTTAAACACCAAAACAAATGTTTCTACGCACCAGATGCTGTCTCTTTGTGGAGTTCTTCATCGGCATGTGGGAACACTTTCCTTAAAGCTTTCAAAATGTTGTTAAGTGTTCTCTGAAGTAAAGGACTGATAACACATGAGAGAGCTTGTCCAGGAGACACTACGGCTCGCTGTGATGCTGGCACAATCTTCTGCATTGCTGTTAAAATGTCTGCAGCAGTAACTGTAATGGAAGACACATCCAGCTGCAAACTGTCTGCTGTGGTGTAAATCTCCGGGTAACACCTGCGTAAAGCGCACAGCACTGCTTCAGTACACACAGCTTTTATGTCCGCTCCACAGTAACCTGCAACAAAATGTAGAAAATATGAACCAAATATGTAGTTACAGTATATACACTTAGTACATTGTTAGGGATATACAGTATATGTTGATATGGCAGAAACCAATAATCTGGTAAAACCAATGCTCACCAAAACACTTTTCAGCCAAGTCTTGCAGAAACACCTCTGATGGCTTTGGATTCCATTCTGTTGTGTGAATTTTAAAAATTTCAAATCTTGCCTAGCAATGTAAACGGGGGAAAAATAGGATTTCAATTAAATACCGGTAAAACCTTTTCTCGTAGTCCGTAGAGGATGCTGGGGTCCACATTAGTACCATGGGGTATAGACAGGTCCCTTGGGAGCCATGGGCACTTTAAGAGTTTAATAGTGAGGACTGGCTCCTCCCTCTATGCCCCTCCTACCAGACTCAGTCTAGAAACTATGCCCAAGGAGACGGACATACTTCGAGAGAAGGAAATACACAGATAGTGGTGAGATTCACACCAGCTCACACATAAAAGAAAACTAAGCTAACCAGCTTGAAAAAAAATCCGCAACAGCTGAACAACAGTACTTTACCAAGTAACAATGCAGTATTTAACCAAGTAACAATGCAGTACTCAACTAAGCAACAAATGCAGGAGCATGAAGCGTTGGCAGGGCGCCCAGCATCCTCTATGGACTACGAGAAAAGGATTTAACGGTAGGTAATTAAAATCCTATTTTCTCTTATATCCTAGAGGATACTGGGGTCCACATTAGTACCATGGGGATGTACCAAAGCTCCCAGTACGGGAGAGAGAGCGTGGAGGCTCCTGCAGAACTGATTGACCAAACTTTAGGTCCTCAGAGGCCAAAGTATCGAACTTGTAGAACTTAGCAAACGTATTTGATCCTGACCAAGTAGCCGCTTGGCAAAGTTGTAAAGCCAAGACACCCCGGGCAGCCGCCCCGGAAGAACCCACCTTACGAGTAGAGTGGGCCTTAACAGATTTTGGACACGGTAAGCCTGCCGTAGAATAAGCATGCTGGATAGTAAACCTGATCCAACGAGAAATCTTCTGCTTAGAAGCAGGACACCCAATCTTGTTGGGATTATAAAGGACAAATAGTGCGTCCGACTTCCTGTGACGAGAAGTTCTCTTCACATATATCTTCAAAGCCCTCACAACATCCAAGGACTTTGATGTAAGTGAGGCGTCAGTAGCCACTGGCACCACAATAGGTTGGTTGATATGAAAAGCAGACACAACCTTTGGAAGAGATTGCTGACGCGTCCTGAGCTTAGCTCTATCTTCATGGAAAATCAAGTAAGGGCTCTTGCAGGACAATGCCCCCAACTCTGACACACATCTAGCAGATGCCAATGCCAACAGTGTGACCGCCTTCCAAGTAAGAAACTTGACATCAACCTCCTGTAAAGGGTCGAACCAATCCGACTGCAGGAACTGCAGCACCACGTTAAGATCCCAGGGAGCCGTAGGAGGCACAAAGGGAGGCTGGTTGTGCAGAACTCCTTTCAAGAAAGTCTGAACTTCAGGGAGGGCAGCCAATTGTTTCTGGAAGTAAATGGACAAGGCTGAAATCTGGACTTTTATGGAGCCCAAACGCAGGCCCACATCCACACCTGCTTGCCCTAGTTGAAACTCCACTGTAGGAAACTTCTTGGATTCGCACCAAGACACGTACTTTTTCCAAATTCGATGGTAGAGTTTAGCCTTTACTTTTTTCCTAGCCTGTATCAGGGTAGGAATAACCTTGTTCGGAATGCCCTTCCGAGCTAAGAACTGGCGTTCAACCTCCATGCCGTCAAAAGTAGCCGTGGTAAGTCTTGATAAGCGAACGGCCCTGTTGCAGTAGGTCCTCGCGAAGAGGAAGAGGCCTCTGATCTTTCAGCAGTAACTCCAGAAGATCTGCGTACCAAGCCCTTCTTGGCCAGTCCAGAGCAATGAAGATTGCCTGAACTCTTGTTCTTTTTATTAGTTTGAGAATCCTGGGGATGAGTGGCAGTGGAGGGAACACATACACTGACTTGAACACCCACGGAGTTACCAGGACGTCCACTGCCACTGCCTGTGGGTCCCTCGACCTTGAACAGTATCTCTGAAGCTTCTTGTTGAGGCGGGAGGCCATCATGTCTATTTGAGGTACGCCCCAAAGACTTGTCACCTCTGCGAACACCTCTGGGTGGAGGTCCCACTATCCTGGATGTAGACCGTGTCTGCTGACGAAGTCCGCCTCTCAGCAGTCCACTCCCAGAATGAAGATTGCTGACAGCGCCACCGCGTGCTTTTCCGCCCAGAGGATGATTCTTGTTACCTCTGACATTGCAGCTCTGCTCTTAGTTCCACTTTGTCGGTTTATGTAGGCCACTGTCGTTACATTGTCCGACTGAACCTGAATAGCCTGATCTTTCAGAAGATGTGCCGCTTGTAGAACTGTTGTACATGGCCCTTAGTTCCAGAATGTTTATCGGAAGGATGGATTCCAGACTTGACCACCTTCCTTGGAAGTTTTCCCCTTGGATGACTGCTCCCCAACCTCTGATACTGCCATCCATGGTTAGGAGGATCCAATTCTGAATCCCGAACCTGCGGCCCTCTAGTAGGTGAGAAGCTTGCAGCCACCAGAGGAGCCAGATTCTGGCTTTCGGGGACAGACGTATACTCTGGTGCATGTGAAGATGAGATCCCGACCATTTGTCCAGGAGATCCAGTTGGAAAGACCGTGCATGAAATCTTCCGTACTGTAGAGCCTCGTAGGAGGCAACCATCTTCCCCAGAAGGCGAATGCACTGATGAGCCGATACCCGAGCTGGCTTCAGGACATCCCAGACCATTGTTTGTATCACCAACGCTTTTTCCTCCGGCAGAAACACCCTCTGCACTTCCGTGTCGAGGGTCATCCCCAGGAAGGACAGTCTCCTTGTCGGCTCCAGATGCGACTTTGGAAGATTCAGGATCCATCCATGATCCTGGAGTAGTTGAGTTTAGATAGCAATGCTCTGCAACAGCTTCTCCCAGGAAGACGCTTTTATCAGCAGATTGTCCAGATAAGGAATTATGTTCACACCCTGCTTGCGGAGGAGTAGCATCATCTCCACCATGAACTTGGTGAACACCCTCGGTGCCGTGGAGAGGCCAAACGGCAGTGCCTTTAACTGACAGTGACAGTCCAGCAGCACAAATCTTAGATAAGCCTGGTGAGGCGGCCAGATTGGAATGTGAAGGTACGCATCCTTGATATCCAGGGATACAAAAAATTCCCCCTCCTCCAGACCTGAGATCACTGCTCTCAGAGACTCCATCTTGAATTTGAATTCCGTCAAATAAGGGTTCAATGACTTTAGGTTCAAAATTGGCCTGACCCAACCATCTGGTTTCGGAACCACAAACAGGTTTGAGTAATAACCCTTGTTTGCTAGGTGAGGTGGAACCGGAACAATGACATTTGATTTTAGCAATTTTTGAATGGATTCCTGTAGGATAGCACTTTTTGTCAGCAAAGCTGGTAAGCCTGATTTGAAGAATCTGTGAGGTGGGAGTTCTTGAAACTCCAGTCTGTACCCCTGGGTAACAATATCTTGTACCCAGGCGTCTATGCCCGATGAGGTCCAGACATGACTGAAATTTCTTATTTTGCTCGCACCTGCCCGATCTCCAGGCTGGGAGGTCCACCGTCATGCCGAGGATTTTGAGGAAGCAAAACCAGGTTTCTGTTCCTGAAACCTGTTGGTGCAGTTTTCTGGATTTCCCCCGACTTCCTCTAAAGAAAGTGGAAGGAGGTTTGGACTTTTTAGCTTTTGCGGTCCGATTTGACTGTATTGTAGACGTAGGATAAGATTACCTAGTAGGCGGTGCTGCCGAGGGAAGAAATGTGGACTTACCCGCAGTTGCCGTGGAGATACACGCATCTAACGCTTCCCCAAAGAGAGCCTGACCTGTGAAGGGTAGATTCTCCACACTCTTCTTGGATTCCGCATCCGCAGACCATTGGCGCAGCCAGAGACCACTGCGTGCCGAAACAGCCATGGAAAAAGCCATCGCATTGAGATGGCCAAGGTCCTTCATGGCATCCACCATGAAATCTGCAGAGTCCTGTATGTGACGTAAGAACAATTCAATGTCACTTCTATCCATAGAATCTAATTCCTCTAGTAATGTGCCTGACCACTTTACTATGGCTTTAGAAATCCACGCAATAGTGGATAATTAGCAATAGTGGGTCCTATAGCTACACTGTGTATAGTGATTTGAGTGTAGTCTCAATCTTACGGTGTACCGGCTCTTTTAAAGCAGTGGACCCTGGGACAGGTAAAACCACTTTTTTAGACAACCTAGACACAGAAGCGTCCACTAAAGGCGGGATTTCCCACGTTTTCCTGTCCTTAGGAAAACGAGTTTTATGGTAAGAACTTACCTTTGTTAAAACTCTTTCTGCGAGGTACACTGGGCTCCACAAAGAATGGACAATGGGGGTGTAGAGTAGGATCTTGATCCGAGGCACCAACAGGCTCAAAGCTTTGACTGTTCCCAGAATGCATAGCGCCGCCTCCTATATCACCCCGCCTCCCTGCACAGGATCTCAGTTTTTCGTTAACCAGTCCAATGCAGTAGCAGGAAAAGAGAAAACAACGGTTAGTAGCCACAACACCGCATTATCACGACAGGAGACGTGTCAGCGGCTAATGCCATACCAACCCAAAGAAGCTAAGTGCGTCAGGGTGGGCGCCTTGTAGAGCCCATTGTACCTCGCAGAAAGAGTTTTAACAAAGGTAAGTTCTTACCATAAAGCTCGTTTTCTGCTGCGGGGTACACTGGGCTCCACAAGGAATGGACAATGGGGATGTCCTAAAGCAGTTCCTTATGGGAGGGGACACACTGTCGTCCAAAGGAAGCATCCTGGGAAGCGGCAGTATCGAAGGCATAGAACCTTATGAACGTGTTCACTGAGGACCACGTAGCCGCCTTGCACAATTGTTCAAGGGTCGCACCACGTTGGGCCGTTCAAGAAGGTCCAACAGACCGAGTAGATTGGGCCTAAATGTGATCAGGAGCAGAGAGACCAGCCTTCATATAAGCATGTGCAATCACCATTCTAATCCATCTGGCCAGAGTTTGCTTGTGAGCAGGCCAGCCACGTTTGTGAAACCCAAACACAACAAAAAGAGAATCAGATTTCCTAATAGGAGCAGTTCTCTTCACATAGATACGGAGAGCCCGTACCACATCCAAAGACCGCTCTTTGGGAGACAGATCAGGAGAAATAAGTGCCGGAACTACAATCTCCTGAGTAAGGTGGAATGAAGAAACCACCTTAGGTAGGTAGCCGGGACGAGTCCTAAGAATCGCCTGGTCACGGTGAAATATCAGATATGGGGAACTACAGGACAAGGCACCCAAATCCGACACTCTTCTAGCAGAAGCAATAGCCAGCCGAAACACCACCTTAAGGGAAAGCCACTTAAGGTCAGCTGAACCAAGAGGTTCAAACGGAGACTCTTGTAACGCCTCCAAAACCACCAACAAGTCCCAAGGAGCCACCGGCGGGACATAGGGAGGTTGGATACGCAACACGCCCTGAGTAAAGGTATGCACATCAGGTAAGGTCGCAATTTTTCTCTGAAACCACACCGACAAGGCAGATATTTGAACCTTGAGGGAGGCCAGACGCAGGCCTAAGTCCAGGCCCTGCTGTTGAAAAGCCAACAACTTGGCTATACTAAACTTGGAAGCGTCATAATCGTTAGAAGCGCACCAAACAAAGTAAGAATGCCAGACCCTAAAGTAAATCTGAGCCGAAGCCGGTTTCCGGGCCCGCAACATAGTTTAAATGACCGCCTCAAAAAACCCTTTAGCCCTTAAGACGGAAGCTTCAAGAGCCACGCCGTCAAAGACAGCCGGGCTAGGTCCTGGTAGACACAGGGGCCCTGAACGAGGAGGTTTGGGTGTTGTGGAAGTAGAATTTGACGCTCTGACGATAGGCCTTGCAGGTCTGAGAACCAGTGCCGTCTGGGCCACGCTGGAGCTATGAGAAGCAGAATTCCTTTTTCTTGCTTGAACTTCCGAATTACTCTGGGCAGGAGTGACACCGGAGGGAACACGTACGGCAGCCGAAACCTCCACGGTACCGCCAGCGCGCCCACGAATGCTGCTTGAGGATCCCTTGTCCTTGCTCTGAAGACCGGAACCTTGTGATTGTGTCGAGACGCCATCAGATCTACGTCTGGAAGGCCCCACCTTTCCACTAGGAGTTGAAACACTTCTGGATGAAGGCCCCACACGCCGGCATGCACGTCCTGACGACTGAGAATGTCCGCTTCCCAATTCAGGACTCCCGGAATGAATATTGCCGATATGGCCGGTAGATGGCGTTCTGCCCACTGTAGAATCCGTGAGACTTCCTTCATTGCTAGCCGGCTTCGAGTACCGCCTTGATGATTTATGTAAGCCACTGTGGTGGCGTTGTCCCACTGTACTTGAACAGGACGCTTCTGAATTAAATGATGGGCAAGGCATTGAAGACCGCCCGCAACTCCAGAATATTGATCGAGAGGAGGGACTCCTCCTTGGTCCACCGCCCCTGAAGGGAGTGTTGCTCCAGCACCGCGCTCCAACCTCTTAGACTGGCATCTGTCGTCAACAGGACCCAGTCGGATATCCAGAACGGACGGCCCCTGCACAGTTGTTGGTCCCGGAGCCACCAGAGCAGCGACAGACGGACCTCCGGAGTCAATGAGATCATTTGAGACCTGATCCGGTGAGGCAGGCCGTCCCATTTGGCTAGAATCAGCCTCTGGAGAGGGTGAGAGTGAAATTGAGCGTACTCCACCATGTCGAATACTGACACCATAAGGCCCAGCACCTGCATCGCCGAATGTATCGACACTTGCGGACGAGATAGGTAGCAACGAATCCTGTCCTGAAGTTTCAGGACTTTCTCCTGAGACAGGAACAACCACTGGTTATGAGTGTCCAATAGTGCTCCCAGATGCACCATGCTCTGAGCAGGGATCAGGGATGACTTCTTCCAGTTGATGAGCCACCCGTGGGCTTGCAGAAACCGGACCGTCACATTTAGAAGACGCAGGAGAAGTTCTGGGGAATTTGCCAGGATTAACAAGTCATCCAAATACGGCAGTATCCTGACCCCTTGACGGCGGAGTACCACCGTCATCACCGCCATGACTTTTGTAAAGACTCGCGGAGCCGTTGTTAAACCAACAGGTAACACCCGAAACTGGTAATGGCAGTTGCCAATCGCAAATCTCAGGTATTGCTGATGAGACACTGCTATAGGAATATGCATGTAACCATCCTGTATATCCAGGGAGACCATGAAGTCCCCAGGTTCCAGGGCCAGAACTATAGAGCGAAGAGTTTCCATCCGGAACTTGGAAACCTTCACAAACCTGTTCAATGCCTTGAGGTTGAGAATGGGCCGGGAGGACCCATTCGGTTTCGGGACTAGAAACAGCGGAGAATAGTACCCCCGGCCCCTCTGCGCAAGAGGCACCTGTACTACGACTCCTGTATCCAGGAGGGTCTGTACCACCGAATGTAGAGTGTTTGCCTTTGTCTTGTCCAAATGGATTTCTGTCTGGCAAAATCGATGAGGGGGTCGGTTTTTGAAGGCTATGGCGTAACCTCGAGTGACGACTTCCCGTACCCAGGCATCTGAAGTGGTCTTCAACCATTCCTGGGTATACCCTAGAAGCCGGCCCCCCACCCTGGGATCCCCCAGAGGGAGGCCCGCCCCGTCATGCGGCAGGCTTATCTGTCTTGGAAGCTGGCTGACGGGCCGCTCAGGCTCTTTTGGGCTTAGGCTTACCAGGTTTGGAAGTGCGGGCCTGCTTGTTGTACGCATGACCTTTTGCTTTACCTGAAGGACGAAAGGGGCGAAAGGAAGTACTTTTAGCCTTCGACACAGGAGGAGCAGTACTTGGCAGACAGGCAGTTTTGGCAGTAGCCAAGTCAGCCACAATCTTATTTAAATCCTCCCCAAACAGAGTATCTCCCTTAAATAAGATTTTAAACCTACCGGTAAATCTTTTTCTCCTAGTCCGTAGAGGATGCTGGGGACTCCGTAAGGACCATGGGGTATAGACGGGCTCCGCAGGAGACATGGCACTATAAAGAACTTTTAGTATGGGTGTGCACTGGCTCCTCCCTCTATGCCCCTCCTCCAGACCTCAGTTAGAGAAACTGTGCCCAGAGGAGATGGACAATAATACCAGCCCACACCAACCACACCGTATAACCTGGAATATACGCAACCAGTTAACAGTATGAACAAAAACAGCATCAGTCAACGACCGATCTCAATTGTAACATAACCCTTATGTAAGCAACAACTATATACAAGTCTTGCAGATTTAGTCCGCACTGGGACGGGCGCCCAGCATCCTCTACGGACTAAGAAAAAAAGATTTACCAGTAGGTTTAAAATCTTATTTTCTCTTACGTCCTAGAGAATGCTGCGGACTCCGTAAGGACCATGGGGATTATACCAAAGCTCCTAACCGGCCGGGAGAGTGCGGATGACTCTGCAGCACCGATTGAGCAAACGCGAGGTCCTCATCAGCCAGGGTATCAAACTTGTAGAATTTTGCAAAAGTGTTTGAACCCGACCAAGTAGCCGCTCGGCACAACTGTAATGCCGAGACGCCTCGGGCAGCCGCCCAAGAAGAGCCCACCTTCCTAGTGGAATGGACCTTTACCGAATTTGGTAACGGCAATCCAGCTGTAGAATGAGTCTGCTGAATCGTGTGACAGATCCAGCGAGCAATAGTCTGCTTAGAAGCAGGCGCGCCAACCTTGTTGGCTACATACAGGACAAACAGAGCCTCTGTCTTCCTAACCCTAGCCGTCCTGGCTACATAGATTTTTAAGGCCCTGACTACATCCAGGGACTTCGAGTCCTCTAAGTCACTCGTAGCCACAGGTACCACAATATGTTGGTTCATATGAAATGAAGAAACCACCTTAGGCACAAATTGAGGACGGGTCCTCAATTCCGCTCTATCCACATGAAAAATCAAGCAGGGGCTCTTGTGAGACAAGGCCGCCAACTCTGACACCCGCCTTGCAGATGCCAAGGCTAATAACATGACCACCTTCCAGGTGAGAAATTTTAATTCAACCATTTGAAGGGGTTCAAACCAGTGTGATTTAAGGAACTGTAACACCACGTCAAGGTCCCATGGTGCCACTGGTGGCACAAAAGGAGGCTGGATCTGCAGCACTCCCTTTACAAAAGTCTGGACTTCTGGGAGAGAAGCCAATTCCTTCTGAAAGTATATAGATAGGGCCGAAATCTGTACCTTAACGGAGCCTAACTTTAGGCCCATATCCACTCCTGTCTGTAGGAAGTGGAGAAAATGGCCCAGATGGAAATCTTCCGTAGGAGAATTCTTGCTTTCACACCAAGATACATACTTCCTCCAGATACAGTGATAATGCTTCGCCGTTACCTTCTTCCTAGCCTTTATCAGAGTAGGGATAACTTCCTCCGGAATACTTTTCTCAGCTAGGATTCGGTGTTCAACCGCCATGCCGTCAAACGCAACCGCGGTAAGTCTTGGAACATGCAAGGCCCCTGCTGCAACAGGTCTTCCCTGAGAGGAAGAGGCCACGGATCTTCTGTGAGCATCTCCTGAAGATCCGAATACCAGGCCCTTCGAGGCCAATCTGGAACAATGAGTATTGTCTGTACTCTTTTTCGTCTTATGATTCTCAGCACTTTTGAGATGAGAGGCAGAGGAGGGAACACATAGACCGACTGGAACACCCATGGTGTCACTAGGGCGTCTACCGCTGCTGCCTGAGGGTCCCTTGACCTGGCACAATACCTCCAAAGCTTTTTGTTGAGGCGTGACGCCATCATGTCTATTTGAGGAAGTCCCCAAAGACTTGATATCTCTGCAAAGACCTCTTGATGAAGTCCCCACTCTCCTGGATGGAGATCGTGTCTGCTGAGGAAGTCTGCTTCCCAGTTGTCCACTCCCGGTATGAAGACTGTGGACAGAACGCTTACGTGATTTTCCGCCTAGCGCAGAATTCTGGTGGCTTCCGCCATTGCCACTCTGCTCCTTGTCCCGCCTTGGCGGTTTACATGAGCCAAGGCTGTGACGTTGTCTGATTGAATCAGAACTGGTAGGTCGCGAAGAAGATACTCCGCTTGTCGTAGGCCGTTGTATATGGCCCTCAATTCCAGCACGTTGATGTGTAGACAAGCCTCCTGGCGTCACCAGAACCCAGTCTTGAATGCCGAACCTGCGATCCTCTAGAAGGTGAGCACTCTGCAGCCACCACAGGAAAGACACCCTGGCCCTGGGGGACAGGCTTATCTTTTGTTGTAGTTGCAGATGGGACCCTGACCACTTGTCCAGAAGGTCCCACTGAAACGTCCTCGCATGGAACCTGCCGAAGGGGATGGCCTCGTAGGCTGCCACCATTTTTCCCAGAACTCGGGTGCATTGATGAACAGACACTCTTTTTGGTTTTAGCAGGTCCCTGACCACGTTCTGGAGATCCTGGGCTTTTTCCATTGGTAGAAAAACCCTCTTCTGTTCCGTGTCCAGAATCATGCCTAGGAATGATAGTCGAGTCGTTGGAATCAACTGTGACTTTGGCAGATTGAGAATCCAACCGTGTTGTTGTAACACTCAGGGAGAGCTACACGCTTTTCAGCAATTGATCTCTCGATCTCGCCTTTATCAGGAGATCGTCCAAGTACGGGATAATTGTGACTGCCTGCCTGCGCAGGAGCACCATCATTTCCGCCATCACTTTGGTGAAAATCCTCGGGGCCGTGGAAAGCCCAAACGGCAACGTCTGAAACTGGTAATGACAGTCCTGTACCGCGAACCTCAGGTACTCCTGATGAGGAGGAAATATGGGGACATGAAGGTAGGCATCCTTCACGTCCAGCGACACCATAAAATCCCCTCCTTCCAGACTGGATATCACATCCCGGAGTGATTCCATCTTGAATTTGAACTTTTTCAAGTACAGGTTTAGGGATTTTAGATTTAAAATGGGCCTGACTGAACCATCCGGCTTCGGGTCCACGAACAGGGTTGAATAGTACCCTTTTCCCTGGTTGACCAGGGTAACTTTGACAATCACTTGCTGTTGACACAGCTTTTGAATTGCATCTAATACTACTTCCCTCTCCGGGGAAGAGGCTGGCAAGGCCGACTTGAAAAATCGGCGAGGGGGCACCTCTTCGAACTCCAGTTTGTAACCTTGGGATACAATTTCCAATGCCCAAGGATCCCACGTCAGACAGAACCCAGACCTGGCTGAAGAGTCGAAGACGTGCCCCCACCGGCGCGGACTCCCTCACTGGAGCCCCAGCGTCATGCGGTGGATTTAGCAGAAGCCGGGGAGGACTTCTGCTCCTGGGAACTAGCCGAAGCAGGTGTTCTCTTACCTCTACCCTTACCTCTGGCGAGGAAGGACCTCTTCTGGACTTATGCGACCGAAAGGACTGCATCTGATATTGTGGAGTTTTCTTTTGCTGTTGGGGAACAAAAGGCAAAAATGTAGATTTACCCGCGGTAGCTGTGGAAACCAGGTCCGCGATACCATCCCCAAACAAAACTTCACCCTTGTAAGGGAAAACCTCCATATGCTTCTTTGAGTCGTTATCACCCAACCATTGGCGGGTCCACAGAGCTCGTCTCGCCGAAACTGCCATGAAGTTGGCTCTGGAACCAAGCAGCCCCACGTCTCTTTGAGCGTCTCTCATATATAAGACTGTGTCTTTAATGTGACCTAAAGTCAGTAAAATGGTATCCTTGTCCAGGGTATCAATGTCAGCTAATAAGGTATCTGTCCACGCTGCCACTGCGCTACAAACCCATGCCGATGCTATTGCCGGCCTGAGCAAAGCACCCGTATGTGTATAAATAGATTTTAAGGTAGTTTCCTGTCTACGATCCGCAGGATCCTTGAGGGCTGCGGTGTCTGGAGATGTAGCGCCACCTTCTTGGACAGACGCGTTAAAGCCTTGTCCACCCTGGGCGAGGATTCCCACCGAACCCTGTCCTTTGCAGGGAAAGGATACGCCATAAGGATCCTCTTGGGAATGTGCAGTTTTTTTTCTGGAGTTTCCCAAGCTTTTTCAAATAATTCGTTCAGTTACCTCCGGTTTCTTTTCCTTATACATGCGCACCCTCGTGTCAGGGACAGAGGGTTCATCTGTGATATGCAAAACATCTTTTATTGCCATAATCATATAATGAATACTTTTGGCCACCTTTGGGTGTAACCTTGCCTCATCATAGTCGACACTGGAGTCAGAATCCGTGTCGGTATCAGTGTCTGCTATTTGGGATAGTGGACGCTTTTGAGACCCTGACGGGCCCTGTGACCCAGTCAAATCCGTGGACTGACTCCCTGCTGTTTCCCTGGACTCAGCTTTGTCCATTCTCTTATGTAATAAGGTCACATTTGCATTTAAAATATTCCACATATCATAGCAATCATGAGTCGGCGTTGCCGACGGAGACACCACAATCATTTGCTCCACCTCCTCCTTGGATGAGCCTTCCGCTTCAGACATGCCGACACACGCGTACCGACACACGCCCACACACACAGGGATATATCTATAAGGGGACAGTTCCCCAACAAGGCCCTTTGGAGAGACAGAGAGAGAGTATGCCAGCACACACCCAGCGCCAACTGACACTGGAACCAATTCCCAGATAAAGCGCTTTTATATATATTAACTGTGATATACACTCACTGCGCCTACATGTGCCCCCCCCCCCCCCTCTTTTTCAGCCCTGTATCACCGTTCAGCAGGGGAGAGTCCGGGGAGCCAGCTTCTCTGCAGATCACTGTGGAGAAAATGGCGCTGGTTAGTGCTGTGAGACCAAGTTCCGCTCCCTCAGCGGCGGGCTTCGGTCCCTCTCAAATGTACAAATAATGGCGGGGAATGTATATATCTACTGCCTCCGCAGCCCATATATTAAAAATGCCAGTCCAGAGGTTTATATTGCTGCCCAGGGCGCACCCCCTGCGCCCTGCACCCATCAGTGCCTGTCAGTGTGTGTAATGTGTGGGAGCAATGGAGCGCAGTGGTAGCTAACCTCAGGGAAGATCTGAAGTCTTCTGCCGCCTTTGAAGTCTTCTTTCTTCTTATACTCACCCGGCTTCTATCTTCCGGCTCTGCAAGGAGGACGGCGGCGCGGTTCTGGGACGAACGGCGGGGGGAGACCTGCGTTCCAATCCCTCTGGAGCTAATGGTGTCCAGTAGCCTAAGAAGCAGAGCCTATCACTTAAGTAGGTCTGCTTCTCTCTCCTCAGTCCCACGATGCAGGGAGCCTGTTGCCAGCAGTGCTCCCTGAAAACAAAAAACCTAACAAAATTATTTTTTCAGAGAAATTCTTTTAGCAAAACAAAATTCTTTTATCAGAGAAACTCAGTGGAGCTCCCCTGTAGTGCACCCATTCTCCTCTGGCCACAGAATCTAACTGAGGTCTGGAGGAGGGGCATAGAGGGAGGAGCCAGTGCACACCCATACTAAAAGTTCTTTATAGTGCCATGTCTCCTGCGGAGCCCTTCTATACTCCATGGTCCTTACGGAGTCCCCAGCATCCTCTAGGACGTAAGAGAAAAAGGGAGTACCTCCAGGGTTTTTCTAGAGTCCAGATCCACAGACCAGGATCTCAGCCACAATATCCGGCGAGCCAGGACTGACATAGAAGAGGCCTTGGCTGCCAGGATACCGGCATCAGAAGCCGCCTCTTTAATATAACGAGTAGCTGTGACAATATAAGACAAGCATTGTCTGGCATGGTCAGAGGAGATTTCAGCATCTAGCTGCAATAGTGGGCCTTTGTGCAGCACCCGTGAGGGTGTAAATCGCTTTCAGACAACCCTCCACACATTTATCCGTAGGCTCTTTTAGAGACGTGACGGTGGTGACCGGTAAAGCTGAGGAAACCACCATCCTAGCCACATGTGAGTCCACTGGAGGAGGCGTTTCCCAATTATTAGACAGCTCCGGCGCGAGGGGATAGCGAGCCAGCATCTTCTTTTGAGGCACAAACTTCGTACCCGGGTTTTCCCAGGGTTCCTGACGTATATCAATTAGGTGGTCAGAGTGAGGTAAAACTTGTTTAATCACCTTCTGACGCTTGAACCTATCTGGTTTCTTAGGAGGAACGGATGGCTCGAGATCATCCGTAATCTATCAAATTAACTTAATAGCCTCCAAAAGATCAGGAACATCCACATGTGAACCACCTTCCCCATCAGCCGTATCTGAGTCAGAACCTGTGGGGTTAGTGTAAGTGCCGTCTTCATCCGACGAGGTGTCAGTGACAGCAGTGGATTGTGAGGAGACAAGCGCTCGCTTAGAGGACCCCTTGGACGTAGGTGAATGACGGTCAGACTTATTAGTAGTCAGGGACTGGTTCAAATTCTTTATTTGAGCGATAAATAGTCCGCCCACGGCGGGTTAGCTTCAGGGACCACAAACGGTTGCACCGGCATTGGGGGTCCCATAGGGGGTGTTAGTTTATGAACTAGCCGCTAGCGTATGCAGAAGCGTGGAAAAAGCGGCCCACGGCGGGTCATTATTTGCCCCCGTTGCCACCGTCGCACTGGGGGGGCATGGAGCCCCCAGAACCAGAGCCCAAAGCTGCTATATTCTCCTCATAGGTATCTGCGGCTTCAGCAACACCGGCAGTGTGTTCAGCCCCAGAACCGTTACCCTCAGAAGCAGACATGATATAACTTGCAGTATCAGGTAACACAGTACAATTTGTCAGCAGCACAATGGGGGTAATTCCAAGTTGATCGCAGCAGGAATTTTTTAGCAGTTGGGCAAAACCATGTGCACTGCAGGGGAGGTAGATATAACATTTGCAGAGAGAGTTAGATTTGGGTGTGGTGAGTTCAATCTGCAATCTAAATTGCAGTGTAAAAATAAAGCAGCCAGTATTTACCCTGCACAGAAACAAAATAACCCACCCAAATCTAACTCTCTCTGCACATGTTATATCTGCCTCCCCTGCAGTGCACATGGTTTTGCCCAACTGCTAAAAAAATTCCTGCTGCGATCAACTTGGAATTACCCCCAATACCTCTAGCCCAAACCCCTGCGCAGTGTAGTCAGCACCAGCAGAGATAAAGGAGAGATATGGTGACTAAATCAGAGAGAAAAAATAGGATTTTGGTACTTACCAGGTAAATACTTTTCTTTGAACCCATAGGGGGCACTGGAGTACTCTTGGAGATGGACGGCTTCCGCAGGAACAAGGCACTGAATAATTAAATTTAGAACTCTCCTCCCCTCCATATCCCAGAGTACCTCAGTGTTTTTTACTGAGCCGAACAGGAGCTATAGAGAGGTTGACAATGGAGAATTACATATAACATAACGGACAACAATACAGTTGACACAGAACGTGACTGACTACTAAACAGTTGGCACTATAACCGCTAGAACTTGAAACTTTGAACCAGTCGGTGAGAATGTGTTACTATAAGATCCTCTGAACTTACCACAAACCAGGTAATACTGCTCTGGGTGGGCGTCCAGTGCCCCCTATGGATTCAAAGAAAAGGATTTACCTGGTAAGTACCAAAATCCTATTTCCTTTTTCATCCACTAGGGGTCACTGGAGTACTCTTGGGACGTACCAAAGCTTCCCCCGTGGGCGGGAGAGCTGTTTGGCACCTGTAAAACTAGGCGGCCAAAGCTAGATGCTGATGCCGCAAACGTATCAAACTTATAAAAGAGCACAAACGTGTGCACTGACGACCACGTAGCCGCACGGCAAAGCTGCGTCGTAGAAGCCCCACGACCAGCTGCCCACGAAGTTCCCACAGAACGTGTGGAATGAGCTGTTACTGATGTAGGCGGCTGTAACCTAGCATGAAGGTAAGCCTGACGAATGGTCAGTTTAATCCATCTGGATAAAGTCTGCCTAGAAGCTGGCCAACCCATCTTGGCAGCATCATAGAGAACAAACAACGTATCCGTCTTACGAACTGTAGACGTTCGGGATACATAAACGCGTAATGCGCGTACCACATCCAAGGTTCCAGAATTTCCTGTCAACACAGGAATACTATTGGTTGATTGATGTGAAAAGATGACACTACCTTTGGTAAGAAAGCGGGATTCGTCCGAAGTTCCGCTCTGTCATCATGAAACACCAAATACGGTGGCTTGCATGACAAGGCACCCAAATCTGAAACACGCCTTGCCGAAGCTAAGGCTAGTAGAAAAATTGGTTTCCAAGTGAGAAACGTAATATCCACTTGTTGTAAGGGTTCAAAATATGAAGACTGTAAGAAATCTAAAACCAGATTCAAGTCCCATGGCGCTGTAGGTGGAATGAATGGAGGCTGTACTCTGAGGACACCTTGCAGAAAAGTGTGTACGGACGGCAATAGAGCCAATCGTCTTTGAAAGTAAATTGACAAAGCAGATACCTGCACCTTTAGTGTAGATAAACGCAGTCCTCCATCTAACCCCGTCTGTAGAAATAACAAAAGACGGGATAACTTGAAAGATGATGTTGGAAACTTCCGATCTTCACACCAAGCTATAAAGACACGCCAAATTCGGTAATAATGCGCTGCCGTCACTGGCTTCCTAGCTCGTAACATGGTTGGTATAACCGATTCTGGAATGCCCTCTCTTCTTAATAGGGCGGTCTCAACAGCCACCCCGTCAAACGCAGCCGCGCTAAATCGGGGCAAAGGAACGGACCCTGTTGTAACAGGTCCGTACGTAGTGGGAGCAGCCAAGGATCGTCTGCGAGTAATCCGTGGAGATCCGAGAACCAAGCTCTCCGAGGCCAATGAGGCGCCACTAGTATGACTATGACGGACTCTCTTTTGATCCGTTTTAGCAACAGAGGGAGCAGCGGAAACGGTGGAAACAGATACACGAGGCTGTACGGCCACGCGATGGTGAGAGCATCCACCGCCACTGCCTTTGGATCTCGCGTTCTGGACACATACTGGGGCGTTTGGTGATTGTGGCGAGATGCCATCAGGTCCACTTGAGGGTAACCCCACCTCTGGACCAACATGTGAAACGCTTCTGGATTTAATGCCCATTCTCCTGGATGAAAATCCCGACGGCTGAGATAATCCGCCTCCCAGTTGTCCACTCCCGGAATGAACACTGCCGACAATATCACTTGGTGATGCTAGGCCCAATTGAGGATTCGAGCTACTTCCCGCATTGCCATGCGACTTCTCGTTCCTCTTTGTTTGTTGATGTATGCGACCGCCGTCGCATTGTCTGACTGTACCTGAACAGTCTGAGACCGAAGCATGTGCACTGCTTGTCGTAGCGCATTGTAAATTGCTCGGAGTTCCAGGACATTTATAGACAGCAATCTTTCGTGATCCGCCCAGAGACCCGACCCTGGAGCTGACAATTTTGAACTACAGCTCCCCAACCTCTGAGACTCGGGTCCTTCGTTAGAATTATTCAATTCCAGGCGCCGAACCGTTTCCCTGCGGTTAGATTGTGTACCTTGAGCCACCAGAGTAGAGACACTCTGGCCCGTGGCGACAACCTCACCCTGTGGTGAATCTGCAGATGCGAGCCCGACCACTGTGCGAGCACATCCAGTTGAAAAGAACGTGAGTGAAATCTCCCGAACTAAAGCGCTTCGAAAGCCGCCACCATTGTGCCTAATGGGTGAATGCACAAATGTACCGAGACTGTGCGTGGCTTAAGCACTAATTGTACCAGATGACGAATGACCTGTACTTTCTGTTCTGGTAGGTAAATTCTTTGATTTACCGTATCGATAATCATACCTAGAAATTGAAGTCGTTGAGACGGAATCAGATGTGATTTCCTGAAGTTGACAATCCAACCGTGCTGAACCAGTACATTGTACGTTAGCAACGCATGTTGGAGGAGTATCTGTTGAGACGGAGCTTTGATGAGCAAATCGTCTAAGTACGGAACTATTATCACTCCCAGGGATCTGAGATGAGCTATCATCACAGACATCACCTTGGTAAATACCCGAGGCGCTGACGAGAGGCCAAACGGTAGAGCCTGAAACTGGTAATGGTTCTGCCGTATTGCAAACCGCAAGAACCTCTGATGAGGTGGCCAAATCAGAATGTGTAAGTACGCATCCTTGAGATCCGGTGCAATCATGAATTCCTGTGGCTCTAAACCTGCAATTACTGACCGCAGAGATTCCATCTTGAATCTGTAGTAAGTGACCTACTGATTGAGACCCTTTAAGTTCAATATTGGCCTGACCGAGCCATCCGGCTTTGGTACCACAAACAGACTGGAATAATAACCCTGACCTTGTTGGTGTACAGGGACCGGAATCAAGGCTGAATGGCAGTTTGCAGAACCGCCCTCTTGTCGTCCGACACAGGCAGTCCTGTCTTGAAAAACCGCAGTGGCGGGAGACAGTCGAACTCTATTTTGTAACCTTTTAACACTAAACTGAATGGCAATTTGCAGAACCGCCCTCTTGTCGTCCGACACAGGCAGTCCTGTCTTGAAAAACCGCAGTGGCGGGAGACAGTCGAACTCTATTTTGTAACCTTTTAACACTAAATTGCGGATCCACCCATCAGTGGACGTCTGGAGCCACGCCAACTGGAACGTCTGAAGGCGTGCTCCCACAATTGGAGATCCGAGATGGGCCGGGAGCCCGTCATGCCACTGGCTTGTCGGTGACCTTAGCATCCTGACGACTGGTGTTGGTTTGTTGGAAACCACGTCCTCGACTACCAGGCGTGGCTGTTCCTCTGCCACGCCCGCGAAAGGACTGAGGTCTAAAGACTTTGAACGCAGGTCCAGAGTATCTCCGTCTAGGTACTGTTGGAGGCAATGGTAAGAAAACAGACTTTCCTCCCGTGGCCTCAGAAATCCATTTGTCCAATTCAGGACCAAACAACTTCTCGCCACCGTAAGGTAACGCCTCTATACCTCTTTTGACCTCCGCCTCCGCTTGCCAAGAACGCAGCCAGAGTGCTCGTCGTACTGTAACTAGCGACGATGAAAGGCGAGAAGTGAGCTGACAGACGTCAGTAGAAGCTGTACATAGATACTCAGCAGCTTCCCAGATTTGATCAGCGAGAAGTATAAGGTGATCGTCACGTAGGGCAGACTTGAGTTCTGTTATCCATACCATTAGCGCCTTATTTACCCAACTGCCAACCAACCCAGGTCTAAGCAACACTCCTGCTGCTATATACATGGACTTTAGCATAGCTTCTATTTTACGATCCGAAGGGTCTTTAAGCGTAGTAGCAGTTGGTACTGGTATGGTTAATTTCTTTGTAAGTTTAGACACAGACGAATCCACCAATGGCGGATTCTCCCATGTAGCTGTCACAGACTCTGGAAACGGGTAACTAGACTTAAATCTGCAAGGTATAGAAAACCGTTTATCCGGATTCTTTCATGTTTCTAGTAACATCTTATTAAGAGATTCCGAAACAGGAAAACACATTGGAGTTCTGTCATTTAGTAAAGACGACTTCATCATTTGTCAGAGGCTCCTGAGTTTCTGTAAACTTCAGAGACTGACGCACCGCTCTGATGAGATTATCAATGCCCGGGCTGTCAAAATCGTCACTATCTGACTGCTGGTCTACTTCGCCCTCCTCACCGTCATCTTGCGCAAAGAGGTCTGGCATAGAATCGTCAAAATGCAACATAGCAGAGACTGGTAAATCATAAGAAAAATGAAATTTATCCCCTCTACCCAAAGTGGACTTGGACTTTTGGTAAGGCTGAGACCCCTCCGGTAGTTCTAGCGGTCTCACCCTAGACTCAGATCTTGCCGCTTCCCGCTCTTGTCGAGCGGCGGCCAATTCAGATTGCAATCCAGCCAGGACATCTGTTAGCATAGCCCATGGAGGATCCGGGGATGAAACCGGCTTTGAAACCGGAGCCGAACTTGTATTCGTAGCTGAATTCACAAAACATACTGTACATGTGGTAGATGCATCCGGTAACACACTCTTACAGACATGGCAGTGAAACTGCTTTTTTGTTTTTGCTGGTGCCTTACTCATTATGCAGACAGACAACACAAAATACAAAGAAAGACAACTTGCACGACTCAGTAAAAAAGTACTAAGGTGTCTCTATATATATATATATATATCTGGCCAAGTGCAGTGCACGCCAGCTATATGAAATCTGATTCCAAATTCCCACTAACACCCCTGAGCCTTACGGTGGAGTAGAGATGTACAGGAACGTTCTGGAATCACAACAGGAAGAAAACAGGAAGCATGGTTAAAATGCCCCCATGCTTACAGTATAAACAAAGTGCAGATTATAACTTTTCCAAACAGATATAACCAGTCAATAATCCTGTTAAAAAAGGCTTAATAGCCTATCTATCTAATAACCCATGCAGCGTTCTGCTGCTGCTATGGGCACACTTCTCCCCCCTTGTGTGTGTGCTCCCCCCCCCCCCTTGTGCTCCGTGTACCGCTGTCTATTACACGGAGCCGGGGCTTACATGCGGGGAGCTGAGGTAGAGGGAGCCGGGGAGCGGTAGCGCGCTGCATAGAGCCGTGGAGCGGCGGCTATGTATGGTGAATGCGGCCGGCGCGGCTCTGTGAGCGGCGGGAGGCAGCACATGGCGGCGGTGCTAGGTAGCGGCGGCGGGCGCTTACAGCGGCGGTGTCCTGGAAGCTGCGGCGGGCGGCTCGGCACATCACAGAAACAGTGTCTCCACACAGCGGGGCGGCAGCGTGAGCTGACCGCCCCATCCCCACATACCTGGACGCCTGTGGTGAGGGGCTATGACGGGGCTTCTTCTGTAAGCTCCGTCCAGCCTTTCCTGCAGGTTGTCTGCACGTGGTTGTGAGGGAGCTCTTTTTAGAGAGGCCCGACACGCCACAGCTGCTTGTAGCAGCTTCCACTATCCTGGACCCACGCCTATTGGAAGGGGGGAAGGGATGTGGAAAACATTGTAAAAAGAAAAAATCAAAAATCAAAATATTCAAAAAGTAGTGTGGATAAGCTCCACACAAGCCTTGTTGCTACTATGAGCACAGAAAAAAACACTGAAGTACTCTGGGATATGGAGGGGAGGAGAGTTCTAAATTTAATTATTCAGTGCCTTGTTCCTGCGGAAGCCGTCCATATCCAAGAGTACTCCAGTGACCCCTAGTGGATGAAAAAGAAATACTTAATACAGTATATCTTTGTGTAAATCCTATATTAGATTAAACCTGACGCACCAAGCCCCCTTCAGGTTATAGTATATAGGGGGCAGCAGGTTGAGTGAAAGACACGAAATGGACACCACTCAGCTATCAAATGCACACAAATGCACACAGTCTGTACAATGCAGAGGTTATTACTAACAATAATACTGCACTGGACTAGCTTACACAGCTATATAACAATAGATATAACAGTACACAGTAAGAACTGGATGTATATCACAGGATAATAGTACTAGGAAACCCTGACTAAGTGCACTCTTTCTTAACTAACACTGACTAAAAAAGGCAGGTAGAATACTTAAGTGTCTTGTAAAGTCACAGCACTGACAACCAGGCGGCTTTACATAGGAGGATTTGCCCAAGCATTCCCAGGAACAGTGAGCTGAGGGATAATGGCGCCGCAGACATTGCCAGGGAGTGAGGGAGAGATAGATATGCAGCTCCAGGGTGGGAACATTTGCAGAAAATGGCGCCCTGGGGCTGGGGGAGGAGCTTCAGGTCCAAGCTCTATCCCCCTGCTGGCAAAACCAACGGGTACTGCGGGCTCTAATAAAACGGTTTATAGAGAAAACCTGACCTGTCCCATGCCCTGGTGATCTAGTGGGATCGCCTGTACTGCCAGAGTGTCCACTGCCAGCGCGCGCGGCCTGCCTCCCACTGACCGCGCCGGATCGCAATAAAGACCGGCCTACCACCTCCCGAAGCGCGGCCACGCGATCCCGGAGAGCCCCTGTCGTGTGTGCCTGACA
Source organism: Pseudophryne corroboree (assembly GCF_028390025.1). Classification (NCBI taxonomy): domain Eukaryota; kingdom Metazoa; phylum Chordata; class Amphibia; order Anura; family Myobatrachidae; genus Pseudophryne; species Pseudophryne corroboree. The sequence goes on along the minus strand of NC_086447.1, from coordinate 644,854,947 downwards.
AGAAGAATACCGGAGCCTCCTGCTGTAGTTACCCGGCAACCAGGGCTCGGGAGTGTACAGCGCTGCTGGGGTGAGCCGGAGCTGCAGCCGTGAATGTCCACTGACATGTAACACTGCTGCGCCCTTGGAGTCTTCACTTTTTTCCTCAGAAAAAAAGCTCTTCTTAGGGCTGCCTGGAGCAGCCCCTCTGTTAAGTGCCTGCTACTGCAGCACCAACTACAAAACTGAGATCCTGTGCAGGGAGGCAGGGTGATATAGGAGGCGGCGCTATGCATTCTGGGAACAGTCAAAGCTTTGAGCCTGTTGGTGCCTCGTATCAAGATCCTAGTCTACACCCCCATTGTCCATTCCTTGTGGAGCCCACAGCAGAAAAGGAAAAGCAATGAGAACCCTTTTTGGGGTCTGGAATTTTTTCTCTGGGTTTTCCCAGGATTTTTCAAACATCGCGTTTAATTCCTTAGACGCAGGGAATGTAAGGGAGGATTTCTTATTGTCAGTAAAGTAAGCCTCCTCTACTTGCTCAGGTACCATATCAGTAATGTGTAAAATCACCGACCCCTGTATCAGATTCGGTATCCATGTCAGCTTGCATTATCTGGGCAAGAGCACGCTTTTTGGGTATATAACTGGGGTCTTTGATGAGGTAGTGGGAGCTGAATACGACAAAACCTCAACAGACTTTCTCAAAACCTGTGCTTCATTCTCATTTTTAGCTATCCGAGATGAAATTTGGGATAACATTCCCCTAATAGAATACACCCATGGAGGTTCGGATTCAGAAGGCTGAGACAGAATATTACAGTCCTGAGTACATGGAATAGACTCTTCAGGAGAAGATACACACTCTGCAGCACAAGATACAGAGTTCCTAGACATGTTTAAGTGAGCTATACAAACACACACACAGGAAAATGCAAGCACAGTTTCCCCCAGAATACCTTCAGAGAGAGACAGAGTATAAGGAGCCAGCCACACAGAACCCCAGTAGGCAGTTTATACAGTAAACAGCTGGCGATGACTGAATAACCTTAATACATAAACAGCTAATATGTCACTCTCCCTGACTGTCTATAACACCCTGGTACCGCAGAGGTATGCTGGAGTTATGTGGAGGGCAGCGCTCCCTGTCAGTGTCTCTTCTGTGTGATCTGCATGGAGAAAAAGGTGCTGGTGAGTGCTGGATCCGCTCTGAGGAAGAAGCCCCGCCCCCTGTAATGGCGCGTCTTACCGCTTTCAGTGAGTATACTGGCCTCAGGTGATTTGGCTGCTAACAGCAGATTGGGTGTCCTGCCTCTAAGCAGACAATTTTCCGTTGGATCAGGTTTACTATCCAGCATGCTTATTCTACGGCAGGCTTGCCATGTCCAATCTGTTAAGGTCCACTCTACTAATAAGGTGGGCTCTTCCTGGGCGGCTGCCCGGGGTGTCTCGGCATTACAACTTTTGCAGAGCGGCTACTTGGTCAGGATCGAACACGTTTGCTAAGTTCTACATTTTCTATACTTTTGCCTCTGAGGACCTAAAGTTTGGTCAATTGGTTCTGCAGGAGCCTCCGCACTCTCCCTCCCGTTCTGGGAGCTTTGGTACATCCCCATGGTACTAATGTGGACCCCAGCATCCTCTAGGATATAAGAGAAAATAGGATTTTAATTACCTACCGGTAAATCCTTTTCTCGTAGTCCGTAGAGGATGCTGGGCGCCCGTCCAGCGCTTCGTTCTCCTGCATTTGTTGCTTAGTTGAGTACTGCATTGTTACTTGGTAAAGTACTGTTGTTCAGCTGTTGCTGATTTTTTTCAAGCTGGTCAGCTTGGTTTTCTGTTATACGTGAGCTGGTGTGAATCTCACCACTATCTGTGTATTTCCTTCTCTCGAAGTATGTCCGTCTCCTCGGGCACAGTTTCTAGACTGAGTCTGGTAGGAGGGGCACAGAGGGAGGAGCCAGCCCACACTATTAAACTTTTAAAGTGCCCATGGCTCCCAAGGGACCCGTCTATACCCCATGGTACTAATGTGGACCCCAGCATCCTCTAGGACGTAAGAGAAAAATACATTACACAACAGTCAAGAATCATTCAGAATAATTTATGTAAAATTGGGTTTCCCATGAGGTAGATGTTGCTTATCACATACTGTAATACAGTAAATGAAATAAAGTTATAGACATTACACACTATGCAATATATCCTCTGTTCAACCAATGAACAATATTTTGCATAGTGCATCTGAGTATGTGTATACAAAAGATATATCTGTGAACGACGTTGTTCACAGACATATCTGATCGGCACTGCTGCACAGACTATGACAATATATCTAGCAGATTTATCATTTCATATGCATACGTGTATGCAGGCCACCCGCCAACCGGCCCAAGAACGGCTGACAGTGAAATCACCACTGGGAGGCCAAATATAAATGCCCGCCCACTTGTGATCTCTTCCCAGATTTAGCAAACGGCCGATTGGTAAGTGACTGACGCTAAATAAATCTTTCAGGCATGTACCCAGTCTTAGGCGTTCATCTATCAGTCGTTGCCAATTTTCTGCTGTTTAGCCGCAAGATTTAAAGCAGAGATTTTTTAATTTTGCGTGTAAACCAGAGATTTAACAGATTAAGGGCCCAATGTGCAAATTATTTGCATGTGTCCCCTCCACAGCCGGAAAATTGTGCCCATGTTCTAGATGTAAAGTTACATCAGTTTCCATGCTCCTGCTGGATACAGGCCCTCATTCAGCATCAGTAGCAGTTTTTGCTATATCGCAAAAACTGCTACTGAAAAAAAACCTCATGCTGGGGGCCGCCCAGCGTTGCGATCACATTTAAAAATGCAATTGCAACGCAGACAGCGGGATTACGGGTAGCCCCATCTATACGCAGCATGGTAGGATGATATCTGTATGGGTGCGGGATCAGTACGTAATCCTGCTGGACGGGATCCTGGCGGTCGAAATACCGACGCCGGAATCCCGACCACACAATCCCGACAGGAGTGGCTTCGCTCGCCACGCTGCGGGCACGGTGCCTCGCTACGCTCGCCACACTATTATATTCTCCCTCTATGGGTGTCGTGGACACCCACGGAGGGAGAATATGTCGGGATTGTGGCGGTCGGGATTCCGGCGTTGGTATTTCGACCGCCGGGATCCCGTCCAGCGGGATGTTGACCACATCCCATGGGTGCACCCTCCCGTTCTGCACTAAAATAACATTGAGAGGTGACGGGACAACTTATAAAGCAAGTATGGGCTCATTTGGGATTGTAAAACTATTTTGGCAGCACAATGCATGTAACAATGTCTAAAGCACCACACTTACATCTCTATCTGGCAAGCAGAAAAGAAATTCTCTGTCAAAACGTCCAGGCCTCCTGAGAGCTGGATCAATGGAGTCAATTCTGTTTGTAGCTCCTATGACAACAATCTCCCCTCGGTCATCCACACCATCCATAAGTGCTAACAGTGTAGAAACTAAGGAGCTAAGATTTAAAAAATAACAGACTTAACAGTGCATAAATGAGAAACATAGCAAAATAAATGAAATAATTATATAAAGGGAAAAGTAACACCTCGGTGTAGATGCAAGTAAAACCTTATAAAGTAGTAACAGAAATGAATGTCTTGGAATTCTAGTATTAATGGATCTAGGGATAAAACAGGGCAAAAATGTTATACTTAACCAAACATTTAGAAGTTGGATGGATACAACTAAAGAAGTCATAATGACTGCTATATTACTACTTGGGAGTTATCTATTTTGGGCACTTAATATCATCGTCCAACTTTTCACTGTGCAGTTTATCACTCTCAAAGGATTGATAAATCTAGGCCTTAGTGCCCTAGTACCTGAGAGGTTATTCTTTTGGTTTTAAGGTATGTTACTATGGTACTTTTAAATTACACTATAATGTCAACATAGTCTGGGCATTGATGCTGCCAGAATGTGTAGACAGCGAACATGTCAACACAGACATAACGCTGACGTGGTCATAATGTCAACATTGTGAATGCTGACAGTCACAAATGTGGCAGATATATTAACCTGTAGAAGGGATAAAGAAGTGATAAACCAGTGATAAGCGCAAGGTGATAACGCACCAATTATTACGAATTTGATAAATGACAGCTAGGAGTTGATTGGCTGGTGCATTATCACCTTGCACTAATCACTGCTTTATCACTTCTTTATCCCTTCTGCTGCCCCATTAAGGTCAACATTACAGATTTAGGTTTATTATTAAAGTTAGGGTTAGGCTGCGGTTAAGGTTAGGGCTATCCTAGGAAAAACAATATGTCGACATTATGCCCATGTCATCATTATTACTACGTATATTGGCAGTGTGCATGTTGACATGCTATATGTCAACATAACGTCTGTGTCAACATTTTGAATATCAACAGTTTGAACCACAACATCTAAAGGATTCCAGTGCTATTTATGTTTAGAACGGAGAGCTGATTCTGATTTGAGAATAAAGTTAAAAAAAAGAGGAAGTACTGTAACTGTGCCCCTGGCCAAACCATGCTCCAATGCAAGGGGTGCAAATATTGTCCATATTTTTTTTTTGCATGCAGAATAAGTACTGTCTGCTACTGCATGTAGCCCACAAAACTGGGCAGTTTTATTCTTAAGCTGGGTACGCGCTAGACGACATCTCAAACCAATTTGCCGATAACGACCAATCATTATGACAAATTTGTTTTATTGTCCAGTGTGTACCCAATAGATAAATAGCAATGCATGTACCCGCGGGTTGCTAGCGACATCCACAGTCAGATGCACATGCAGCTCAATCTGGGGATGTCGCTAGCAATGCCATGCTGCCGAATGCAGCATGGCCCCGCTCACCGTCGACCCCCCACGCCATTGCTCCGTTGCTGCCAAAATTGGAAAGTATGTATTTACCTTGCCAAGCTCGCTGGGTACATACATCGTTTAGTGTGTACCCGGGATTACACTGGACACGCCTCTCTCAAATTTAAATCTCTCTGTACAGTTTACATCTGCCGCACCTGCAGTGCAGCATGGTTTTGCCCAGGGAGACTAAGGACCTGATGTAAAATGCATGCAAGACCTGCATGTGCATCTTTGTGAATTTGCGATTGATTCAGAGTCATACAATCTCTGGTGGTCATTCCGAGTTGTTCGCTCTGTAATTTTCTTCGCATCGCAGCGATTTTCTGCTAATTGCGCATGCGCAATGTTCGCACTGCGACAAGTAAATTTGCTATGAAGATAGGAATTTTACTCACGGCATTGCAAGGTTTTTTCTTCGTTCTGGAGATCGGAGTGTGATTGACAGGAAGTGGGTGTTTCTGGGCAGAAACTGGCCGTTTTATAGGAGTGTGTGAAAAAACGCTACCGTTTCTGGGAAAAACGCGGGAGTGGCTGGAGAAACGGAGGAGTGGCTGGAGAAACGGAGGAGTGTCTGGGCGAACGCTGGGTGTGTTTGTGACGTCAAACCAGGAACGACCAGCACTGAACTGATCGCACTGGAAGAGTAAGTCTTGAGCTACTCAGAAACTGCACAGAGAAGTCTTTTCGCAATATTGCGAATCTTTCGTTCGCAATTTTGATAAGCTAAGATTCACTCCCAGTAGGCGGCGGCTTAGCGTGTGCAATGCTGCTAAAAGCAGCTTGCGAGCGAACAACTCGGAATGAGGGCCTCTGTCTTTTCTCTTCGGGTGCTAAATTGGCCTTTTTGGGTGCTACTACTTGGCTACAATGTGAAAGTACACAATGTGAAAGTACACAAGAAAAACGAGATTTATGGTAAGAGCTTACCGTTGTTAAATCTCATTCTGCGAGGTACACTGGGCTCCACGGGGAATGACATTGGGGTGTAGAGTAGGATCTTGATCCGAGGCACCAACAGGCTCAAAGCTTTGACCTTCTTCCCAGAATGCAATGTGCCGCCTCCTCTATAACCCCGCCTCCGTGCACAGGAGCTCAGTTTTTGATAACCAGTCCAATGCAGTAGCAGGCAAAAGTGACGACAACTGTTAGTAGCCACATACACCACATTCTCACGACAGGAGAAAGTGTCAGTGGTTAATGCCATACCAACCCAAAGAAGCTAAGTACGTCAGGGTGGGCACCTTGTGGAGCCCAGTGTACCTCGCAGAAAGAGAGTTAACAACGGTAAGTTCTTACCATAAATCTCGTTTTCTGCTGCGGGGTACACTGGGCTCCACAGGGAATGACATTGGGGATGTCCAAAAGCAGTTCCTTATGGGAGAGGACGTACTGTAGCGGGCACAAGAACCCAAAGTCCAAAGGAAGCATCCTGGGAGGCGGAAGTATCGAAGGCATAGAACCTTATGAATGTGTTCACTGAGGACCACGTAGCCGCCTTGCACAATTTCTCAAGGGTCGCACCACGGTGGGCCGACCAAGAGGGTCCAACAGACCGAGTAGAATGGGCCTTTATAGTAACAGGAGCTGGTCGACCAGCCTGTACATAAGCATGTGCAATCACCATTCTAATCCATCTGGCCAAGGTCTGCTTGTGAGCAGGCCAGCCACGTTTGTGAAAACCAAATAGTACACAGAGAGAATCAGACTTCCTGATAAGAGATGTCCTCTTCACATAGATACGGAGAGCCCGTACCACATCCAAAGACCGCTCTTTGGAAGACAATTCAGGAGAGGCAAAGGCCGGAACTACAATCTCCTGATTAAGGTGGAAAGAAGACACCACCTTAGGTAGGTACCCGGGACGTGTTCTAAGAACCGCCCGGTCATGGTGAAAAATCAGATATGGTGTCTTACAGGACAAAGCACCCAAATCCGACACCTGTCTGGCAGAGGCAATAGCCAGCAGAAACAACACCTTAAGAGAAAGCCACTTAAGGTCTGCCGATTCAAGAGGCTCAAACGGAGACCCTTGCAACCCCTTCAGAAGCACCGACAAGTCCCAAGGAGCCACAGGCAGGACGTAAGGAGGTTGAATCCGCAAAACACCCTGAGTGAATGTATGATCAGGTAAAGTTGCAATTTTTCTCTGGAACCAAACCGACAAGGCAGAAATATGAACATTGATGGAGGCCAGACGAAGGCCCAAGTCCAGGCCCTGTTGTAGAAAGGCCAAAAGTTTGGCCGTACTAAACTTGTAAGCATCATGATTGTTAGATGCGCACCAAACAAAGTAAGAATTCCAGACCCTATGATAAATCCGACCAGAAGTCGGTTTCCGTGCCTTCAACATGGTTTGAATGACTGCCTCAGAAAATCCTTTGGTCCTTAAGACGGAAGCTTCAAGAGCCACGCTGTCAAAGCAAATCGGGCTAAATCCTTATATACACAGGGGCCCTAAACGAGGAGATCTGGGCGCTGTGGAAGTAGAAGAGGACGGACGCTCTATCGAGAGACCCTGAAAGTCTGAGAACCAATGCCGTCCGGGACACGCTGGAGCTTTTAGAAGTAGGATTCCTACTTCTTGCTTGAACTTACTTATTACTCTGGGCAGAAGTGACACCGGAGGGAACACGTATGGCAGCCGAAAGTTCCATGGAATTGCCAGTGCGTCCACGAACGCAGCTTGAGGATCCCTTGTCCTTGCTCCGAAGACCGGAACCCTGCGATTGTGTCGAGATGCCATCAGGTCCACATCTGGAAGGCCCCACTTGTCCACGAGGAGTTGAAACACTTCTGGATGGAGGCTCCACTCTCTGGTGTGTACGTCCTGACGACTGAGAAAGTCTGCTTCCCAATTTAGGACCCCCTGAAAATGAACACTGTCAATATGGCTGGCAGATGGCTTTCTGCCCACTGAAGAATTCATGACACGTCCCTCAATGCCATGCAGCATTCGAGTGCTGCCTTGATGATTGATGTCCGCCACCATGGTGGCGTTGTCCGACTGTACTTGAACAGGTCTGTTCTGTATTAAATGCTGGGACAAGTTCAATAAGTTGAACACCGCCCGCAATTCCAGAATGTTTATCGGGAGGAGAGACTCCTCCTTGGTCCACCGACCCTGCGCCCCAACCTTTCAGACTGGCATCCGTCATCAGAAGGACCCAGTTGGAGTTCCAGAAGGGACGACCCCTGCTCAATCGTTGGTCCTGAAGCCAACAGCTCAGTGACAGATAGACCTCCGGAGACAAGTAGATCATTTGAGACCTGATCCGGTGAGGCAGGCCGTTCCACTTGGCAAGAATCAGCTTCTGCAGAGGGCGGGAATGGAATTGAGCGTACTCCACCATGTCGAAAGCCGACACCATGATACCCAGCACTTGCATTGCTGAATGTATCGACACTTGCGGACGAGATAGGAAGCATCGAATCCTGTCCTGAAGCTTCAGGACTTTCTCCTGAGACAAGAACAATCGCTGGTTGTGAGTTTCCAACAACGCCCCCAGGTGCACCATGCTCTGAGCAGGGACCAGGGAAGATTTCTTCCAGTTGATGAGCCAGCCGTGGGCTTGTAGAAACTGGATAGTCAGATCCAGATGGCGTAGGAGAATTTCTGGGGAATTTGCCAGGATCAACAAGTCATCCAGGTACGGTAGGATCCTGACCCCTTGACAGCGGAGCATAGCCGTCATTACCGCCATGACCTTGGTGAACACTCGCGGAGCCGTGGTCAAACCAAAAGGTAACGCCCGAAATTGGTAATGGAGGTTGCCAACCGCAAACCTCAGGTACTGCTGATGCGACACTGCAATGGGAATATGCAGGTAAGCATTCTATATGTCCAGGGAGACCATATAATCCCCAGGTTCCAAGGTCAGAACAATAGAGCGAAGAGTTTCCATACAAAACTTGCAGACCCTCACAAATTTGTTCAAGGACTTGAGGTTGAGAATGGGCCAGGAGGACCCATTAGGTTTCAGGACTAGGAACAACGGTGAATAGTACCCCTTACCCCTCTGAGCCAAAGGCACCTGTACTACCACTCCTGTGTCCATGAGGGACTGTACCACCGAATGAAGAGTTTTTGCCTTCACCTGATCCGAAGGAACGTCTGTCAGGCAACATCGATGAGGGGGACGATTCTTGAAGGATATGGCGTAACCTTGAGTGACGACTTCTCGTACCCAGGCATCGGAAGTGGTCCTCAACCATTCCTGGGTATACCCTAGAAGTCGGCCGCCCACCATGGGATCCCCCAGAGCAGTGTTTTTCAACCACTGTGCCGTGGCACACTAGTGTGCCCTGAGCAGCCTCCAGGTGTGCCACCATAGAAGTAGAGCCAGGCTCGCCAGTGTGCTGCCACTGCTGAGGCCCTGGAAAGATCAATACTGGTGGGTTTAGCGGCTGCAGAGTCAGTTCTAATTTCGGGCCTGGGCAGTGTTGGGCTCTTCTGGCCTTCTCAGATGTGACTCAGGCTTTACCTATGGAGAAGCTGCGACATGACATCCTAGGACACGCAACTGCACCATACATCAGCAATATATTTGAGTTAAAAAAAAGGTGTGCCCTGGCAATATTTAGAGTTGGCTCAGTGTGCCGCAAGTTGTGAAAGTTTGAAAATCTCTGCCTCAGAAGGAGGCCCGCCCCGTCATGCGGCAGGCTTGTCAGTTTTGGAAGCAGTCTGATGGGCAGCCAAGGCCCGTTTGGGTTTGGGCTTATTGGGTTTGGAAGTGTGAACCTCTTTCGGGTACGTCTGATCTTTTGCTTTCCCTGAAGGACGAAAGGAGTGAAATGGAGTACTTAGCCTTCGGCACCGAAGGAGCAGTACTAGGTAGACATGCTGTTTTAGCAGAAGCTAAGTCAGTCACTATCTTGTTGAGGTCTTCTCCAAAAAGAAAAGGGAGTACCTCCAGGGTTTTCTTAGAGTACAGATCCACAGACCAGGACCGTAACCAGAGAATCCGGCGAGCCAAAATAGACGTAGTAGAAGCCTTGGCCGCCAGAATACCGGCAACAGAAGCCGCCTCCTTAATGTAATGAGAAGCTGTGACAATATAAGATAGAAATTGTCTAGCATGATCAGAAGCGCTGGAAGGCAACTCCGCCTCCAGCTTCTGAGACCTTCGCTTCAACAACCACTGCAGCCAATGTCGCTGCAATGGTGGGACTATGCGCAGCACCAGTTAGGGTGTAAATTGCCTTTAAACAACCCTCCACACGCTTATCCGTCGGTTCTTTCAGAGAAGTGACGGTAGTTACCGGCAGAGCTAAGGATACCACCAGCCGCACCACCTGCGAATCCACTGGCGGGGGTGTTTCCCAATTTTTACTTAGCTCCGCTGCGAGGGGTTAGCGAGCCAGTATCTTCTTGTGAGGCGTGAATTTCTTTCCTGGATTTTCCCAGGACTCCTGACGTATGTCAACTGAATGGTCAAAATGAGGTAAAACTTGTTTAACCACTTTCTGACGTTTAAACCTGTCCGGTTTCTTAGGGGTAGCATCAGGCTCCGGGTCATCAGTAATTTGAAGAATGGTCTTGATAGCCTCCAACAAGTCAGGAACATCCACCTGTGAAACAGAGTCCCCATCAGAAGAGTCGGGATCAGAATCTGTGGGGTCAGTATAAACGCCATCTTCATCAGACGAGGAATCTGGGATGTTGGTGGATTGTGAGGAAGAAATGGCCTGCTTAGAGGACCCTTTGGTCTTAGGCGGGCGAGGGTTGGATTTCTGAGTAGTCAGTGATTTGTTCAATTGTTGTAACTGAGCAGACAGTTGATCAGCCCATGGCAGGTTAACCTGCCCATGGCAGGTTAACCGCAGGGATCATAAGCGGTTGTACCGGCACAGGAGGTCCCATAGTTAGTCTAGTTACCAGCGTATTCAATAGCGCGGAGAAGGAACCCCAAGGTGGGTCATTTTGAGCCCGTTGCTACAGTCCCACTTGGGGGTAAGGATCCCCCAAACCCTGAACCCTCAGCTGCTATGTTTTCCTCAAATGTGTCTGCAGCGTCACCACCATGCAATGTGGGATCAGCCCCAGCACCATTGCCCTTTGTAGCTGACATATCCGAAGGCTCAATGCAAGGCAACACAGTACAATATCAGCAGCACAATACCTGACAAGAACCCTCTGTGTAGTGTATCAGCACAAACAGGGAATTCAAGAGGTATATCATGACTAAAAATCACAGAGAAAAAATAGGATTTTAATTACCTACCGGTAAATCCTTTTCTCGTAGTCCGTAGAGGATGCTGGGGTCCACCTTAGTACCATGGGGTATAGACGGGTCCACCAGGAGCCATTAGCACTTTAAGAGTTTAATAGTGTGGGCTGGCTCCTCCCTCTATGCCCCTCCTACCAGACTCAGTCTAGAAATTGTGCCCGAGGAGACGACATACTTCGAGAGAAAGAAATAAACAGATAGTGGCGAGATTCATACCGGCTCACACAACAGGTAAATCTGGCTAACATGTCGGGAAAAACTCAGCAACAGCTGAAACAGTACTGAAACAGTAAAAACGCAGAACTTACCTAGGAACCAGGCAGTACTGAACTGTAAAACCAAAGCAGGAAAACGCAGCGCTGGGCGGGCGCCCAGCATCCTCTACGGACTACGAGAAAAGGATTTACCGGTAGGTAATTAAAATCCTATTTTCTCTTACGTCCTAGAGGATGCTGGGGTCCATATTAGTACCATGGGGATGTACCAAAGCTCCCAGTATGGGAGGGAGAGCGAGGACGCTCCTGCAAGACTGCTTGACCAAACTTGAGGTCATCAGAGGCCAAAGTATCGAACTTGTAAAACTTGGCAAACGTGTTCGATCCAGACCAAGTAGCAGCTCGGCAAAGTTGTACAGCCGAGACACCCCGGGCAGATGCCCAGGAAGAGCCCACTTTACGAGTAGACTGGGCCTTTACAGATTTTGGACATGGCAATCCTGCCGTAGAATATGCATGCTGCATGGTGAACCTGATCCAGCGTGAAATCGACTGCTTAGAAGCAGGACACCCAATTTTCTTGGGATCATAGAGGACAAACAAGGAGTCAGTCTTTCGATGACAAGCTGTCCTGTTCACATAAATCTTCAAAGCCCTCACAACATCCAAGGCCTTTGGAGCAATTGAGGAGTCAGTACCACTGGCACCACAATAGGTTGGTTGATATGGAAAGCCGATACAACCTTAGGCAGGAACTGTGGACTAGTCCTAAGTTCCGCCCTATCTTCATGGAAGATCAGATAGGGACTCTTACAAGATAAAGCCCCCAATTCCGGCACACGTCGAGCAGAAGCTAAGGCCAACAAAGTGACCGCCTTCCACGTGAGAAAATTGATGTCAGCCTCCAGCAGAGGCTCAAACCAAGCAGATTGCAGGAACTGCAGCACCACGTCCAGATACCAGGGTGCCGTTGGCGCCACAAAGGGAGGCTGGATGCGCAGAACCCCTTTCAAAAAGGTCTGAACCTCCAGGAGGACAGTCAATTGTTTTTGGAAGAAGATGGACAAAGCAGAGATTTGGACCTTGATGGAGCCCAATCTCAGGCCCATATCCACACCTGCTTGCAGGAAAAGGAGAAAACGTCCAAGTTGAAACTCGACCGCAGGAAATTTCTTGGAGTCACACCAAGAAACATATTTTTTTCCAAATACGATGGTAATGTTTAGACGTTACCTCCTTTCTAGCCTGTATCAGGGTAGGAATAATCTCACTCGGGATACCTTTCCGAGCTAAGATCTGGCGTTCAACTGCCATGCCGTCAAACGTAGCCGTGGTAAGTCTTGATAAGCGAACGGCCACTGCAGTAGCAGATCCTCCCGTAGAGGTAAGGGCCTTGGATCCTCTAACAGAATATCCAGCAGATCCGCGTAACAAGCCCTCCTTGGCCAGTCCAGAGCAATGAGGATTGCAAGAACCTTTGTTCTTCTTACCAGCTGAAGAACCTTTGGTATCAGGGGAAGTCGAGGGAACACATACACTGACTTGAACACCCACAGTGTTACCATTGCGTCCACCGCCACTGCCTGCGGGTCTCTCGACCTGGAACAGTACCTCCCCAGCTTCTTGTTGAGGCGGGAGGCCATCATGTCTATGTGAGGAACCCCCCACCAACCGGTTACCTCCTCGAACACCTCCGGGTGGAGGCCCCACTCTCCCGGATGGAGATCGTGGCTGCTGAGGAAGTCTGCTTCTCAGTTGTCTACACCCGGAATGAAGATGCTGACATCGCCACCGCGTGTCTTTCTGCCAAGAGGATTCTTGACACTTCTGACATGGCAGCCCTGCTCTTCGTTCCGCCTTGTCGGTTTATGTAGGCCACCGTGGTCACATTGTCCGACTGCACCTGAACAGCCTGATCCTGTAGAAGGTGTGCTGCTTGCAGAAGACCGTTGTACACGGCTCTTAGCTCCAGGATGTTTATTGGGAGAAGGGATTCTTGATTCGACCACCTTCCTTGGAAGGTTTACCAATGAGTGACTGCTCCCAACCTCTTGGACTTGCATCTGTGGTCAGAAGGATCTAGTCTTGAACTCCGAACCTTCGGCCTTCTAGAAGGTGTGGTAGTTGTAGCCACCAGAGGAGCAAAATTCTGGCTTTCGGTGACAGACGTATCCTCTGGTGTATGTGTAGGTGAGATCCCGACCACTGGTCCAAGAGATCCAGTTGAAAGGATCGAGCATGAAACCTTCCGTATTGTAGAGCCTCGTAGGAAGGCGGATACACTGATGAACCGATACCCGGGAAGGCTTCAAGACATCCCGGACCATTGTTTGAATCACCAATGCTTTCTCCACCGGTAGAAAAACCCTCTGAACCTCCGTGTCGAGGATCATCCCCAGGAAAGACAGCCTCCTTGTCGGCTCCAGATGAGACTTTGGAAGGTTCAGGATCCAACAGTGCTCTCTGAGCAGCTGTGTCGTGAGAGCAATGGATCTTAACAACTTCTCCCTGGACGACGCCTTGATCAGGAGATCGTCCAGATACCAAATTATGTTCACCCCCTGCTTGCGGAGGAGAACCATCATCTCCGCCATCACTTTGGTGAAGACCCTCGGTGCTGTGGAGAGGCCAAACGGCAGCGCCTGAAACTGGTAGTGATCGTCTAACAGTGCAAACCTGAGATATGCCTGATGCGGTGACCAGATGGGAATGTGGAGGTACGCATCCTTGATGTCTAGGGACACCAGGAACTCCCCCTCCGTCAGTCCTGAGATGATAGCTCTCAGAGACTCCTCTTGAATTTGAACTCCTTGAGATAAGGGTTCAGAGATTTTAAGTTTAGAATTGGCCGTACCGAACCATCCGGCTTCGGTACCACAAAACGGTTTGAATAGTAACCCTTGTTCCACTGATGAGGTGGAACTGGAACAATAACCTTGGATACCACCAATTTTTGGATAGCCTCCAGAAGAATTGCTCTGTCTGCCGGCAGAGCTGGCAAGCCTGATTTGAAGAAACGGTGAGGTGGGAGATCTTAAAACTCCAGCCTGTACCCCCTGGAGACTATATCCAGTACCCAAGGGTCCTGGCCAGACGACACTCAGACGTGGCTGAATGTCGGAGTCTTGCCCCCACCTGACCTTCCTCCAGACCTAGCTGTCCACCGTCATGCGGAGGACTTTGGGTTATCAGAAGCTGCTTCTGGTTTTGGGAGCCAGCGGGAGCAGGCTTCTTTTCTTTAGCACGACCACCTCTGAAGAAGGTGTTCGAAGGCTTGTTCTTTCTAGAACTCGCGGTCCGAAAGGGCTGTGACGTGGCCGGCGTAAAAGGCTTCTTCGTAGCCGGTGCAGCTGAGGGGAGAAAAGGAGACAAACCCGCGGTAGCCATGGCAATCCACGAATCCAGCGCCTCCCCAAAGAGAGCCTAACCTGTATAGGGTAGGCCCTCCACGCTCTTCCTGTATTCGGCGAACGCAGACCATTGGCGCAGCCAGAGACCCCTGCGAGCCAAGACAGAAGTGGAGGAAACCCCCCGCATCCATGGAACCAAGGTCCTTCATGGAATCTACCAGGAACCTTGCAGAATCTTGAATATTACGCAAAAATAAATCAACGTCACCTTTATCCATAGTAGTCGATTCCTCCTGCAGAGTGATTGACCACCTGGCAATAGCTTTAAAAATCCAAGCACAGGCTATAGTAGGCCGCAAAATAGCCCCTGCAGCTGTGTAAATGGATTTTAGCGTAGCATCCACCTTGTGGTCTGCCGGATCCTTCAATGCGGTAAATCCTGGTACTGGTAATACCACCTGTTAAGACAGCCTGGAGACAGAGGCGTCGACTATCGGCGGGGACTCCCAATTTTTTCTATCTTCCTCTGGGAAGGGAAAAACAACCAAGACCCTCTTGGGAATCTGGAATTTTTTCTCCGGATTTTCCCAAGTTTTTTCAAAGATAGCATTTAATTCCTTAGATGCTGGGAAGGTTAGAGGGGGCTTTTTACTGTCCGTGAAAAAGGCCTCCTCTAACTTCTCAGGAGTAGTGTCAGTAATGTGTAACACATCCCTTACGGCTTTAATCATCAACTGCACCCCCTTAGCAAGTGATGCCGTTCCCCTTGACACATCCCCGTCACCGTCTGCAGTGTCAGAATCGGTGTCCGTGTCATCCTGCATAATCTTAGCAAGTGTACGTTTGTGAGAATGTACCGCAGGGGACCCTGAGGAAGCAGTATCCAACCAAACAACCATAGAGGATTGCAGAACCTGAGTTGCATACTCAGTTATAGCAACCCTGTCTGAAATCTGAGAAATAGTCCCCCTAAGAGAGGCTAACCATTCCGGCTCTCTAGCAGGGATCTGCGCTACAACAGTGCAATCCTGATTACATGGGATGGGATCTTCCTGGGAAGATAAATCCTCTGCAGCATATGAAACAGAGTCTCTAGACATGTTTGCAACTACACCCACATACACACAGGGTACTGGGCAGACAGAGTTTCCTCCCCAAGAATGGCAGAGAGACACAGAGATTGGAGCCAACCCACACACAGCGCTATTATAGGTATAGGGAGACCCTAAACCAGCGCTGACTGTGTCCCTTAATAGGTGACACAGTCTTACACTGCCTCCCCTCCCTTCTACTACCCCCTGGTAACGTACAGATAGCTGGAAGTGCTCTGGAGGGACCTGTTCTTCCACTGGCAGTGTGCTGCAGGCAGGAAAATGGCGCTGAACGCTGCTGGGTCCGCTCTGAGAAGCTCCGCCCCCTTAATGGCACTGTCTACCCGCTCTTTGTAGATTATACTGGCCTGAGGATTTTGTGCTGGCTTGGATCCGCAGACCCCGACAGGCTTGTTAGTACCACTGAGCCGTCCAGGAGCAGGGTTAATACCGCGCTCCTACCCTTAAGTCGCCCTCTTCACACTGAGCCCCTGCATGTAAGGGGGGGCAGTGACTCACTCGCCACCCTTCAGCTCTGTAAGGGGGTGGCGGCTGGCTGCAGGGGTGAGCGTTCCCCTGTGGTGGGACGCGATCTGTCCCCTCTGGAGCTCAATGTCCAGTCAGCGGAGACAGTGGCTCAGACCCCGCAGGGCGGACACTGCTTCCCCCCCCCCCTCCCCCCTCAGTCCCTCGTTGCAGGCAGGCTGTTGCCAGCAGCCTCCTGTAAAAAAAAAAAAACTGTAAAATAAACTTTTACTAAGAAAGCTTTGTAGAGCTCCCCTAGCTGTGACCGGCTCCTCCGGGCACATTTTCGAAACTGAGTCTGGTAGGAGGGGAATAGAGGGAGGAGCAAGCCCACACTATTAAACTCTTAAAATTGCCAATGGCTCCTGGTGGAGCCGTCTATACCCGATGGTACTAATAAGGACCCCAGCATCCTCTAGGACGTAAGAGAAATACACACTGAGTATATCCTGCCAACTACCTATATTAAATGATAAACCTGACGCACTTAGGGGGTAATTCCAAGTTGATCGCAGCAGGACATTTTTTAGCAGTTGGGCAAAACCATGTGCACTGCAGGGGGGGCAGATATAACATTTGCAGAAAGAGTTAGATTTGGGTGGGTTATTTTATTTCTGTGCAGGGTAAATACTGGCTGCTTTATTTTTACACTGCAAATTAGATTGTAGATTGAACACACCACACCCAAATCTAACTCTCTCTGCACATGTTATATCTGCCTCCCCTGCAGTGCACATGGTTTTGCCCAACTGCTAAAAAAATTCCTGCTGCGATCAACTTGGAATTACCCCCTTAGACCCCTCAGGTTATAGAATATAGGGATAGCAATCTGAGTGAGATACACGAAATGGAGGTCACACAGCAGCTATATGCACACACAAACATAGGGGGTAATTCCAAGTTGATCGCAGCAGGAATTTTGTTAGCAGTTGGGCAAAACCATGTGCACTTGAGGGGGGGCAGATATAACATGTACAGAGAGAGTTAGATTTGGGTGTGGTGTGTTCAATCTGCAATCTAATTTGCAGTGTAAAAATAAAGAAGCCAGTATTTACCCTGCACAGAAACAAAATAACCCACCCAAATCTAACTCTTTCTGCACATGTTATATCTGCCTCCCCTGCAGTGCACATGGTTTTGCCCAACTGCTAACAAAATTCCTGCTGCGATCAACTTGGAATTACCCCCATAGTCACATTGTACAATGCAGAAATTGTGACATGCAATAAAACTGCACCGGACTAGCAATACAGAGTAGTACTATGTATAGCTATACACTCAATAGATATAACAATGCACAGTAAAGACTGGATGTATATCACAGGGTACTTGTACTATATAACACTGAACAAATGCACTGTTTCTTAACTGACACTGTCAACAGACATGTAGAATACTTAAGTGTCTTGTAAAATGCACAGCGCTGGCATGTAGGCGGCTTTACAGAGGAGGATTTGCCCAAACAGTCCCAGTATCAGCTCAGCTTGTCCTAATGGCACCCAAACGCTGACAGGGAGTGTGGGATTGAGAAATATGCAGCTCCAGGGCGGGAACATTTACTATAAATGGCACCCTGGGGCTGGGGGAGGGGCTACAGGTCAAAGCCTTATCCCCCTGCTGGACTTCACCACCGGGTACTGTGGGCTTATATAAACGGTTTATGAGAGAAAACCGACCTGTGCCCTTGCCCTGGTGGTCTAGTGGGGTCCCTGTACTACCACAGTGTCCACGCCAGCGCGTGCGGCCCGCCTCCCACCGGCCGCACAGGATCACGATTTACAGTGGGTACCCACTTACCTCCTCACTGAGTGCGGCCACGCAATCCAGGAGAACAGCGGTCGTGTGTGTGACTAACTGGAAGAAAACCGGAGCCTCCGCTGTAATTACCCGGCAACCAGGGCGCGGGAGTATATAGCGCCGCTGGGGGAGGTGTGGAGCTGCAGCAGGAGATGTCTGGCTGACATCTAACACAGACAGTGCCTCTGCTGCACCCTTGAAGTCTTCATTTTTCTTTTAAAAGTTTCTTCTCAGGGCTGCTGGAGCAGCCTTCCTGTTGTATGCCTGCTTACTGCATGGCACCAACTACAAAACCGAGCTCCTGTGCACGGAGGCGGGGTTATAGAGGAGGCGTCGCTATGCATTCTGGGAAGAAGGTCAAAGCTTTGAGCCTGTTGGTGCCTCTGATCAAGATCCTACTCTACACCCCAATGTCATTCCCTGTGGAGCCCAGTGGTCCCCGCAGCAGAAATGGTTCCGTGGGTGTGTAGCAAAGTGTATTTGCTATTCTGAGTAACACATATGTATTGTGAACCCCAAATTCAGATGGATCTCCTGCATCTATCATGGGGTACTGTAGGTGTAAGTGCTGATGACAGTGATGGCAGCTCGCATGAGTGGGTCAGCATGCTCTCATAGGTGTAAAACTATGTGCATATAATTGCATTGGCATTCCATTCACAGCGGATGTTATTTACAATACGTGCAACTCAGAATCAGACCTTTGACAACTTTAATTTATGAACCAAAGACTATTTATGGTAGAACTGTTTTTATTGGAGTGAGTCTGATGAATAAAAAGAATGTTGTGATTTTTATTTTTTATGCAGTGTTGCTGAATACTTCCCTTCAGGAAAATAGGATTTTAATATCTACCGGTAAATCCTTTTCTTTTAGTCCGTATAGGATGCTGGGGACTCCGTAAGGACCATGGAGTATAGACGGGATACGCAGGAGACATGGGCACACTATAAGACTTTGAATGGGTGTGAACTAACTCCTCCCTCTATGCCCCTCCTCCAGACTCCAGTTAGAGAACTGTGCCCAGGGAGACGGACATTTCGAGGAAAGAATTTATTGTTTAAACACGGTGAGTGTCATACCAGCTTACATCTCGAACATACAGAATACCAGCCAACGGCATGAACAATACACAGCCACATGCTGAGAGAATATATAACACAACCTGTGTGTCAACACAACCAATAATAAGACACCGCATGCCATGGCATGAACAATGTCAGCAACAGCCTGACAGAAAAGAAACACCACGAGAGTGTAACCATAACCAATAACTGCAGACACAGTACGCACTGGGACGGGCGCCCAGCATCCTCTACGGACTAAGAGAAAAGGATTTACCGGTAGGTATTAAAATCCTATTTTCTCATACGTTCTAGAGGATGCTGGGGACTCCGTAAGGACCATGGGGTTTATACCAAAGCTCCAGACCGGGCGGGAGAGTGCGGACGACTCTGCAGCACCGATTGAGCAAACATGAGGTCCCCATCAGCCAGGGTATCAAACTTGTAGAGCTTAGCAAAAGTGTTTGAACCCGACCAAGTAACCGCTCGGCAAAGTTGAACCGCCGAGACTCCTCAGGCAGCCGCCCAAGAAGAGCCCATCTTCCTAGTAGAATGAGACTCCACCGACTTCGGTAACGGCAATCCAGCCGTAGAACGAGCACGCCGAAACGTATCACAGATCTAGCGTGTAACAGACTGCAGAGATGCCGGCGCCCCAATCCCGCTGGGAGCATACCGGACAAACAGAGCCTCTGTTTCCCCAATCTGAGCCAAATTGGCGACATAAATATTCAAAGTAGCTAAAACAAAACAGATTGATGTTTCCTTTGCGCCTTAAACAACAAACTGCAGCTGAGGTCCAAACTCTCAAGAGTACCAACACTTGACAAATTCTAGAGACACAAACACAAAAGGAGTGGTCCAACAGCGCTGTTTGTATAGAGAATTCAGGTATTCAATCAATAAATGATTTGATGTAATTCCTGCTTGTCGGATGTACCTTACTCACCGACGTACAGTGAGATTTCCTCTTATAAAGGTATCTTTTTCCTAGGGAACAGACATCATAGGGTCATATGAAAATTCACTCACTAATATTGCGAGCCCTATGTTCATGTAAAGGTTTCTTTGTGACTGCGCCAAGCCTCTCCACATATATCCAGGGATTGCTCCTCACGAAATTATGACTGGACCATTAAAGCTCCATAAAAAGCGTTTTTATTATAAAAAAATATAAAATACATAAAAGAAAAAATAGGGGTTACACCACTTCACTCCACAAGGACTCCAAACATTAGCCAACAGCCAAATAAGTCCCGGGAAAAATTTGGAAAATGGGTAAGTTGGAAAAAAGATCTTACTCCTTATGTACGTGATAGTGGGGATCCCTGTACCTCCAAACACCAACGCGTTTCGAAACGCGAGGAAGGAAACATTTCCGAAACGCGTTGGTGTTTGGAGGTACAGGGATCCCCACTATCACGTACATAAGGAGTAAGATCTTTTTTCCAACTTACCCATTTTCCAAATTTTTCCCGGGACTTATTTGGCTGTTGGCTAATGTTTGGAGTCCTTGTGGAGTGAAGTGGTGTAACCCCTGTTTTTTTTTATGTATTTTATATTTTTTTATAATAAAAACGCATTTTATGGAGCTTTAATGGTACAGTCATAATTTTCGTGAGGAGCAATCCCTGGATATATGTGGAGAGGCTTGGCGCAGTCACAAAGAAACCTTTACATGAACATAGGGCTCGCAATATTGGTGAGTGAATTTTCATATGACCCTATGATGTCTGTTCCCTAGGAAAAAGATACCTTTATAAGAGGAAATCTCACTGTACGTCGGTGAGTAAGGTACATCCGACAAGCAGGAATTACATCAAATCATTTATTGATTGAATACCTGAATTATCTATACAAACAGCGCTGTTGGACCACTCCTTTTGTGTCTCTATAAATATTCAAAGCCCTGACTGCATCGAGAGAGCTTGAATCAGCCAATGCTTAAGTAACCACAGGCATCAAAATAGGCTGGTTTCAGCGAAACACAGAAACCACTTTTGGCAGAACTATTATCCGAGTTCTCAATTCCGCTCTATCCACTTTGAAGATCAAACACTGAACGCTGCTGGGTCCGCTCTGAGAAGCTCCGCCCCCTTTCATGGCGCTGCTTTCCGCTCTCCTGTAGTTTATACTTGCCGGAGGAATTGTGCTGGCAGCGATCCTGGGACGCTGACAGGCTTGCTGGACAGTGTAGGATGTAGGCGCTGGCTCAGGGCGCCCCTTACAGCGCCGCACCATGTAGCGCTGACCCCCGGAGCGCAGTTAGTACTGCGCTCCCTACCATGTTGCCGCCATCTTCACACCGGCTCCCCGCTTGCCATGGGGGCCGGTGACTAACTCGCCACTGAAGTATTCTGGCTCTGTAAGGGGGCGGCGGCATGCTGCTGGGGTGAGCGATCCCCTGTGGCGGCAAACGTTCGATCCCCTCAGGAGCTCAGTGTCTTGTCAGCGGAGATAGTGGCTCAGACCCCTCAGGGTGGACACTACTTCCCCCTTTAGTCTCTCGAAGCAGGGAGGCTGTTGCCAGCAGCCTCCCTGTGCCTAAACTCTAAAAAAAAAAAAAACTAAAAGAACTCCTATGGAGCTTCCCTAGCTGTGACCGGCTCCTCCGGGCACATTTTCTAAACTGAGTCCGGTAGGAGGGGCACAGAGGGAGGAGCCAGCCCACACTCTCAAACTCTTAGAGTGCCAGTGGCTCCTAGTGGACCCATCTATACCCCATGGTACTAATGTGGGCCCCAGCATCCTCTAGGATGTAAGAGAAATATAAGTAACTGGAGCAATGTAAACGTAAAGGTATGATTCAGCATGGAAGCTGATCGAGTCTTTGAAATAAACAGAGAGATAGTTCGGTCTGGGTACCGATGGTAACTGGGAGCAACCGATGACCGGTCTGGGAACCGATAGTGACTTGGAGTTACTGATGATCGGTCTGGGAACCGATGGAGACTTAGAGCAGATGACAATCGGCCTGGAAACCGATGATGAACAGGAACAGATGACTATCGGCCTGGGAACCGATGATGAACAGGAACAGCTGACTATCGGCCTGGGAACCGATGATGAACAGGAACAGCTGACTATCGGCCTGGGAACCGATGATGAACAGGAACAGATGAATATCGGCCTGGGAAACGATGGTGAACAGGAACAGATGAATATCGGCCTGGGAACCGATGGTGAACAGGAATAGATGATTATCGGCTTAGGCGCCGATGGTGAACAGGAACAGATGACAATCGGCCTGGGAACCGATGATGAACAGGAACAGATGACTATCGGCCTGGGAACCGATGATGAACAGGAACAGATGACTATCCGCCTGGGAACCGATGATGAACAGGAACAGATGACTATCGGCCTGGGAACCGATGATGAACAGGAACATATGAATATCGGCCTGGGAACCGATGGTGAACATGAACAGATGATTATCGGCCTAGGAGCCGATGGTGAACAGGAACAGATGACTATCAGCCTAGGAGCCGATGGTGAACAGGAACAGATGACTATCGGCCTGGGAACCGATGGTGACAACTTGGAATAAATGATGATCGGCCTGGAAGCCGATGATGACTTGAAACGGAGCTTTACACAGATACTTGGCAATATCGATGATCAACCTGGAAACCGATGGTAACTTGAAACATGAATTGTATAGGCAATTGGTAATGCAGATGATCGGCCTGGAAACCGATAGTAACTTGCCACAGAGCTATAGTCAATAGGCAATGCTTGTATACAACAATAGAACCAGGTTAGCATACCTCTCCAGGTGGGACACAATGCTCTGCTTCTGGACTTTTCTCTTTTATGATTGCGGGCACCTGTTTTGAACAGGTTCATGGATGAGAAAGGTGTTTCAGCACAGGTGATGGTAATTATAAATTAAGAGGGAAGTCCAGGAGCAGAGCATTCTGTCCCTCCTGGAGAGTGTCATGTTGGGAGGTATGGGTTAGGTCATAGGTTCTCAAAGGTCCTCAGGACCTTACACAGTGCATGTTTTGCAGGTAACCCAGCAGGTGCACAGGTGTATTAATTACTCACAGACACATTTTAAAAGGTCCACAGGTGGAGTTAATTATTTCACTTGTGATTCTGTGAGGAGACCTGCAAACCATGCACTGTGTGGGCTCCCGAGGACCGAGTTTGAGAACCTGTGGGTTAGGTTATTGCAGGAGAAAGCTGAACTTTAAGCTGGATGCTTTAGTGCAGGTTGAACAGCACAGTGCTGAAGCAGAGTAATAACAAATAGGTGAGAAAGATATGCAGCACCTGGAGAGAGTCTCTTACTTCAAGTGGTTGTAGGAGCAGAGTGTAGCTGAAGCTGAAGACAAACTGGATGGCTGGTACCTGTAGTTCGACAGAGCACTGAGCTGCAACTGAACTGGATGGCTGGTGCCTGTAGTTCCACAAAGCACTGACACAGGAGAGTCTCAGGGGACTGCTAGTGAATGCTGGAGCAAAATACAGATGGAGCTGCAACTGAACTGGATGGCTGGTGCCTGTAGTTCCACGGCAGGGGCGTTGGAACGGGGGGGGGGGGGGGCAGGGGGGCAGCATGCCCCCCCCAAAAAAAAAAAAAACATTTAAGAGGCGCAGGCACTGGGGAGGGGGAGCGCATACCCCCAGATCCCCACCACTCTGTCCCATTGTTTTCTCCCCGCCAATCGCTGGTATGAACAAACAGAAGCATCGCCGCTCCTCCGTTGCGGCCACTCAGTCAGGGCTCAGCGTGCGCATGACGGAATCTTATGGCATGCGCATGTGCAGGAGGGTATCTATGGAGAGCGCAGCATCCACAACACTGTGCTCTGGGTGCGGAAGAGCGGCGATGCTTCTGTTAATTCATACCGGCGATTGGGTCAACGGAGCGGTGAGAAGGTACATCCCGCCCTCATACTTTAAAAAGTCTGCCGCCGGCGCCACAGCGTGCTCCCCCCTGTACAGTCCTAGCCAGTTCTTCGTCTTCACTGATGCACTACTGGAAGGAGGCGGGGATGTCCCAGAAGGCCCAGCATGGCCACGCCTCCTCTCCGTAATGCATCCCTGAAGACTCAGTGAAGAGCCGGCAAGGACACAGGATGGGGCAGCACGCTGCGGCGCCGGCGGCAGGCTTTTAAAAGTAGAAGTCTCTGCAGGGATATGGAGGTAACCGGGGAGGGGGGGGCGAATCGGGGGGGGGGGGAGCGGCAACATTTCTTTTTTACAATTCCCCCCCAATCACAAACCATTCTGGCGCCCCTGTTCCACAGAGTAGTGATACAGGGGAATCTCTGAAGACATGAGACTGGAGCCAGGAAACACTTGTTCACAAAATGTGACGCATTGTTCAAGGCAATGATACTGAGCAGGAACTCTGGCTATAAACCCCCTGGTCATCAGGGATTGGAGAATCAAGTCATGTGAGCACTCCAGCGCTCAGGAGTGGATAGCACCAAGTCAGCTGACTGCAGGTGTCATGGCGGCGCCCATACTCTGGAGATGGTGGGAATACATTGGGGAACACGCTGTATGGCAAGCGGGGTACACACTGGAGAAAGTCTCTGCACATTGCAGGCAATCATGGAACATGCTGTCAGGCTGAGGATGTGACCTTTGGAGGACAGCACATCAGAGCACCTGTAAGTGACATGATGCAAAATGCAGATTCCTGCCAACCACGTTGAGATCCCAAGGAGCCGTGGGCAGCACAAAGGGAGGTTGAATATGCAGGACACCCTGCAGGAACGTCTGTACCTCAGGCAGAGAAGCCAATTTCTTCTGGAAGAAGATGGACATGGCCGAGATCTGAACCTTTACGGAGCCCAACAGTAGGCCCATATCTACGCCAGCTTGTAGGAAGCGTAAAAAGTGCCCTAGATTGAATTCCGCAGCTGGACACCTTCGGTCTTCACACCAGGAGACGTATCGTTTCCAGATATGGTGGTAATGCTTCGACTTGACAGGCTACCTGGCCTGAACGATGGTGGAAATGACCTTATCCGGAATAACCTTCTTAGCTAGAATGTTCCGCTCAACCGCAATGCCGTTAAACGAAGCCGCCGTAAGTCCGGGTAGACAAACGGCCCTTGTTGAAGAAGATCCTCCCGTAGTAGGAGGGCCCAGGGTTCTTCTACTGTCATGGCCAGAAGATCCGCGTACCAGACTCTTCGAGGCTGGTCGGGGGCAATTAGAATTGCTTGTACCCCGTCTCTTCGGATTCTTTTTAGGATCCGGGGGAGTAAGGGAATCGGAGGAAACAGGTACACTAGCTGGTAATCCCACAGTGCTGTCAGCGCGTCCGCTGCTAGAGGGTTCCTCGTACTTGAACAAAAGCACGGAAGCTTGTTGTTGAGCCGAGAGGGCATCAGATCGATCTGTGGACGTCCCCGCAGATCTATTATCATCCAGAACACCTGTGGATGCAGACACGACTCTCCTGGGTGGAGGTCGTGTCGGCTTAGGAATTCCGCATCCCAGTTGTCCACTCCTGGAATGAAAATGGCGGACACCGCCCTTGCATTCCGTTCGACCCAAAGGAGAATCTTGGATACGTCCCACATGCAGGCCCTGCTGTTTGTTCCTCCCTGTCGACTGACGTATGCCATCGCCGTGGCATTGTCCGAGTGAAAGTGAACTTGAATGGCTTGACATCGGAACAGATGAGCTCAGAGTTCCAGTATGTTTATCGAAAGGCAGGCCTCGAGTTCCGACCACATGCCCTGGAACTGTGCCCCTTGGGTAACAGCGCCCCAGCCCCGAAGGCTGGCATCCGTGGTCACGAGAATCCAATCCTGGATCCCGAAGCTCCTCCCGCCAAGAGGTTGGAGGGCTGTAACCACCACAGAAAAGAGATCCTGGCCTGTGGTGACAGACGAATGACTTGGTGCATCTGCAGTTGCAAATCCGACCACTTCTGCAGGAGGTCCAGTTGAAAGGTCCTTTCATCAAACCTGCCAAATGGAATGGCCTCGAAAGAGGCCACTATCTTCCCCAACAGATGGGTGAAAATATGTATTGAGACCTTGCGTGGTTGTAGAACCGCTTAAACCAACTCCTGAAGAGCCTCCGCCTTGTCTGCAGGAAGGAAAACTTTTTGAGCCACATTGTCCAGGATCATTCCGAGGAACTGGAGGCGTTGGGTTTGCCCCAGGTGGGATTTCAGAAAATTCAGAATCCAATCGTGGCGTGACAACAGGGATGTCATGCGGCAGATGCTGTCCAGCAGGATTTATTTTGACATTGCTTTTATAAGCAGATCGTCCAGGTAGGGAACAATGTACACCCCCTGAATCCTGAGTCGTAACATAATTTCCGCCATTACCTTGGTGAAAACTTTTGGGGCTGTGGATAAGCCGAAGAGTAGCGCCTGGAACTGGTAGTGTTCCTCCATTAGAGCAAACCTGAGGTACACCTGATGAGCTGGCCATATTGGGACATGGAGGTAGGCGTCCTTTCTGTCCAGAGAGACCAAGAATTCCCCCTCTACCAGACCTAAGATCACCACTCTCAGAGACTCCACTTTGAACCGGAAAACCCTCAGATATGGGTTTAACGATTTGAGGTTCAAAATGGGTCTCACTGAACCATCTGGCTTTGGTACCACAAAAAAGGAGATTTATGGTAGACTTACTATAGTTAAATCTCTTTCTGCGCGGTACACTGAATTCCACAGGGAATAAAATCGGGAGGGGGAGGGGTGTAGAGCTGGACCTTGATCCGAGGCATCAGCATGCTAAAGCTTTGACTGTTCACAGGATACATTGCACCGCCTCCTCTATAACCCCGCCTCCAGGCACTGGAGCTCAGTTTCATCAACCAGTCCAATGCAGTAGCAGGTAAGAGAGACGGCAGATGTTAGTCACATAGAACCCCGTTCTGACGACAGGAGAAGGGACTAGCGGCTAATGCCATACAGACCCAAAGAAGCTAAGTGCGTCAGGGTGGGCGCCCTGTGAAATCCAGTGTACTTCCCAGAAAGAGATTTAACTATAGTAAGTCTACCATAAATCTCCTTTTCTGCAGCGGGGTACACTGGTAATCCACAGGGAATAACATCGGTGATGTCCTAAAGCAGTTCCTCATGGGAATGGACGCACTGTAGCGGGCACAAGAACCCTGTGTCCAAAGGAAGCATCCTCGGAGGCGGAAGTATCAAAGGCATAGAGCCTGATGAACGTGTTCACTGAGGACCACGTAGCCGCCTTGCACAATTGTTCAGCGAATGCGCCACGGCGGGCCACCCTAGAAGGTCCAACAGACCTAGTAGAATGGGCTGACAGCAGCAGGAGCTGGGAGACCAGCCTGCGCATAGGCTTGTGCAATCACCATTCTAATCCATCTGGCCAAGCTAAGGTCTGCTTATTCACCGGCCAGCCATGTTTGTGAAAAACAAAAAGTACAAAGAGGGTATCTGACCTCCTGAGGGAGGCAGTCCTCTCTACGTAAATATGGAGAGCCCGTACCACATCCATAGACCGCTCCACAGGACAAAGCGCCTAAGTCCGACACCCTCCTAGCAGAGGCAATAGCCAGTAAAAACACGACCTTAAGTGTAAGACATTTAAGATCCACAGACTCAAGAGGTTCAAATGGAGACTCTTGTAGGGCATTTAAAACAAGAGACAGATCCCATGGAGCCACAGGAGGGACATAGGGAGGCTGGACCCGTAACACACCCTGAGTGAAAGTATGAAAGGCCAGTAATAGACGTAATTTACCTCTGAAACCACACCGACAAGGCAGATATATGAACCTTGAGGGAGGCCAGACGAAGGCCTAAATCTAGGCCTTGTTGCAGAAAAGCCAAGAGCCTAGAAGTAATGAACAAATAGGCATCATAATTCTTAGCAGCACACCATATGAAGTAAGAGTTCCAGACCCTGTAATAAATCTGTGCAGAAGCCGGCTTGCGGGCTTTCAACATAGTTTGAATAACCGCCTCTGAGAATCCCTTGGCCCTCAGGAGTGAAGCTTCAAGAGTCACGCCGTCAAAGCCAGTCTGGCCAGGTCCGGATAGACACAAGGGCCCTGAACGAGGAGGTCTGGGCGTTGAGGAAGAAGAAGATGATGCTCTATCGATAGACCCTGCAGGTCTGAGAACCAATGCCGTCTGGGCCACGCTGGAGCGGCTAGAAGTAGTATTCCTCTTTCTTGCTTGAACTACCGTAGAACTGTTATGCACACCAGTGCCTGCAGGAATGTACTGGTGTCAGAACTGTTATGCACTCCAGTGCCTGCAGGAATGTACTGGTGTTTGAACTGTTATGCACACCAGTGCCTGCAGGAATGTACTGGTGTTTGAACGGATAGGTATGCAAAACAAATGAACTCACAGACAGACTGGGGAATATGACATTACATACACAGAAGGTGATAGGGTAACAAAATACACACAAAGTGAACAGAGAAGCCCAGAGGCTAAGGAACTGGGTGTCTCCCTAGTATTAGTAATGCTCAGATGGGAAAAGCAAGATGTTGTGTTTTAATACGTAGAGAACCCGAAATGCTGTTGCTAAGGGCAACAGCAAAACCCTAAAGGGTTACCAACGGGTGTGGCAGTAAACTCCTTGGTCAGAGATTGAATGATAGACACAAGGAGAGTCTCCACAATCCTAATTCTCACTTGCAGTGCACAGGTTCAGCTTACTGCCACTAAACTGACACCTGACACCTTGCACAGTGAGACAGGATTTAGGCAGGCAAGTCTTAGAATACAGCCGCAAACTTGCTAAGTTCACAGAGTAGTAAAAGAACCCCAGCAAGTTAAACGACTGACTCCAGTCTTACTGCTAGGTCTGGATTGGCAGAGTGTAGTACCAAATCCCCAGGCCTATTTGCAGTAAGCAACAACAAATACAAAGCTGCACAGTACTGGCTAACTGTCAGGAACTGACTAACCAACAAAGATTCAGCAGCATCTGCTTAACCTGAGAAGAGGCCTTATAAAGCAGGTGCTGTCCACGCCCCACTCAGACCTCACAGACTGTGAGCACAAAAACCAGCACCGGATCCCCTGCCGTGCACAGAGCCTGTAACCACTGCACAGCAAAAGACCCGAACCGGAGTATCAGCTGCGCTCAGGTTACTCCGCTAGCACTTGTCTCCCGGTTGCCATGACGACGTGGCAGCACAGGGCAGGAGACCCTAACAAGAACCCTGGGCAGGAGTGACACTGGAGGGAACACGTATGGCAGCGAAAAGTTCCATGGAATTGCCAGTGCGTCCAAGAACGCTGCTTGAGGATCCCTTGTCCTTAATCCGAAAACCGGAACCATGTGATTGTGTCGAGACGCCATCAGGTCTACATCTGGTAGGCCCCACTTGTCCACTAGGATTTGAAAGACTTCCGGATGAAGACTGTACTCTCCGGCATGAACATCCTGACGATTGAGGAAATATGCTTCCCAGTTGAGGACTCCGGAGATGAACACTGCCGATATTGCTGGCAGATGGCGTTCCGCCCAACGGAGGATTTTTGATACTTCTAGCATTGCCATGCGGCTTCAAGTGCCGCCTTGATGATTTATGTACGCCACTGTGGAGTTGTCTGATTGTACTTGAACAGGCCTGTTCTGTACTAGAGGCAGGGCCAGTGTCAATGCATTAAACATTAGCCCGCAATTCCACAATGTTTATCGGGAGGAGAGATTCCTCCCTGGCCCACCTACCCTGGAGAGAGTGTTGCTCCAACACCACGCCCCAACCCCGCAGCCTGGCATCCATTGTCAGAAGGACCCAGTTGGAGATCCAAAAGGGACGGCCTCTGCTCAACTGTTGGTCCTGTACCCACCAGCTTAGTGACAGACAAACCTCCGGAGTCAAGGAGATCATTTGAGACCTGATCCGATGAGGCAGGCCGTCCCACTTGGAAAGGATTAACCTCTGCAGAGGGCGAGAGTGTAATTGAGCGTACTCTACCATGTCGAAAGCCGGCACCATGAGGCCTAGAACTTGCATTGCCGAGTGTATCGACACTCTTGGGCGAGAGAGGAAATATCTGATCCTGTCCTGAAGTTTCAGGACCTTCTCTGGAGACAGAAACAATCGTTGGCTGTGTGTGTCCAGTAGTGCCCCCAGGTGCACCATGCTCCGAGCCGGGACCAGCGAAGACTTTTTCCAGTTGATGAGCCACCCGTGGGCTAGTAGGAATTGGACCGTCCGTTTCAGATGACTGAGGAGAACCTCTTGGGAGTTTGCCAGGATCAGCAAGTCGTCCAGATACGGCAGGAATCTGATTCCCTGACGACGGAGATGAGCCGTCATCACGGCCATTACCTTGGTGAATATCCGAGGGGCTGTGGTCAATCCAAATAGCAGGGCCTGGAATTGATAATGTAGGTTGCCAATAGCAAACTGCAGATACTGCTCATGCGACATGGCAATAGGACTATGTAGGTAAGCATCCTGTATGCCCAGGGATACCATATAGTCTTAGGGTTCCATGGCCAGCACAATAGAGCACAGAGTTTCCAAACGGAATTTGGACACTCTCACAAATTTGTTCAATGATTTGAGGTTAAGTATAGGCCGGAAGGACCCATTTGGCTTCGGAACTAGAAACAGGGTCGAATAGTATCCCCTGCCTCTCTGAGACAAAGGTACTGGCACTACCACTCCTGTATCCAGGAGGGATTGAACAACCAAGTGTAGAGCTTGCGCTTTTAACGGATCTGCAAGGATAACCGTTGTGCAAAACTGGCGAGGGGGACGTCTCTTGAAAGAGACTGCGTACCCGTGATAGACAACTTCCCGCACCCAGACGTCCGAAGTGGTCTTTAACCAGGCCTGGGTGAACTGCAGAAGTCGGCCTCCCACCCCGTCATGCAGCAGGCTTGTCTTGTTTTGAAGCAGGCTGACGGGCGGCTCAGGATTGTTTGGATTTAGGCTTAGTGGTTTTGGAAGTATGAGCCTGTCGCTGATATGCTTGACCCTTTGCTTTCCCTGGAGGTCGAAAGGAATGAAAGGTGGTACTCTTAGCCTTTGGAACAGAAGGATTAGTATTTGGGAGACACACAGTCTTGGCCGTAGCAAAATCAGTTACAATCTTGTTCAGATCCTCCCCAAATAGGATGTCTCCCTTAAAAGGGAGCATATTCAAGGTCTTTTTGGAGTCCAGGTCCACCTTCCAGGACCTCAACCAAATAATTCAACGAGCCAGGATAGACGTAGTAGATGTAGAAAAAGATATACCAAGGTATATTCAGGCGCTGTAGACGTGAGGTGCCTTACTAAGCAGCTGCCTCAGAACAAAGTGGGAGTCACTCCCACAATTATATAGGGAAACCAAACAACAAATAGGAGGCTGCGCTGAGTAATATTGGTATGTATTACAATATGAGTGTCACGATCCGGGTATCTGGACGCCATTACTTACCCTTCAGATGCCTCCTAAGGCGGGCTCAGCGTTCCAGGACCGGATTCCGCTGTTCCTAAGTTTCCACATGCAGAGTGGTCTTTTCATCAGCCGCGGCCTCCGCTGTGCCCGCGTGGTTAAATGTGCATCTATCAGCCTGGCGTCTCCTGTCTCCGGTGGCCGGCGCCGCCATTACTGTTTCCCAGACCACATGGATTACAAACCAAACTTCCCTCCAAGTGTCTGCATGGGCGCAGCCATCTTGGATTCTGTCATCTGATCATTTCCACCAATCTGCTGTCTGTGTTGTTGATTTGCATAATTGCCTAGCCAACCCCTTCCTTGCTGCAGGTATAAGTAAGCTGTACCTGAGCAAGGAAGACGTCAGTGCTTTGGTTGTCAAACCTAGTTCCTGTTTGTCTCTCTTCTATGATTGTCTTCCAGGTTCCAGCTCCTGTCTCAAGACTTCCACCATAGAGACCCGCACCAGCATTCCACCTGCGGTGTAGCCTGACTCTCCAATCCATTGTGGATTCATCTGTTTCCAGCTACAACACTACCTGCTTCCAGCCTCAGCTTCCAGCAGAGTACAGCTTCCCTTAAAGGGCCGGTGTCCTTTCTACACTTTACCACTCTCCACCGGAATTATTATTTCTCCGCTCTCAAGTTCTACATTTCAGTTCACATTTCATCGCTCCCAAAGTTCATTTATTATTTAACTGGTTCCAGCCAGTATCCACTCCGTGCTAACAACAGTCTGGTTCCAGCCAGTATCCACAGCAGCTGTTTTACCTTCAGCAACCCAGCTCTTCCTGGAACACCAGCTGGTACAATCCTGGGTTATCTCCATTGCTACAGCCGGGCCTGGTAAGGACTTTCCATCTAGAAGATCATAAGAACTATCTCACACTACCAGTGCCCTGTGGCTCCTGCCATGCTGTAGTACTCAGGAACTGTATTTATTCTTTGCTGACTTTTACGTTTTCTTTTATTGCTGCTGTGATGCGGAGTTGTCATAATAAACATCATTGACTTTTATCTAAGTTGTCGTGGTCACGCCTTCGGGCAGTTATTGTTCATGTTACTTACATGTCCAGGGGTCTGATACAACCTCCCAGGTTCCGGTACATCTCAGCCCCTACAACTGAGGCTGCCTCCCGTCAGCTCAGGCCCTCAGTTGTGACAGTAAGCACTGACCTAATGAATCCAGCCGGAGACCAGGATCAAGCGGCCAGGCCGATACAAGAACTGGCAGCCCGACTAGAACATCAGGAGGCTGCACAGGGCCACATCATCCGCTGTCTCCAGGATCTCTCTACTCGGCTGGATGGGATTCAGACAACTCTCCGTGGATCAGGCGCGTCTGGTGCGTCAACCACAGTGACTCCAGCTATAACCCCACCCACCTTACCCATTTCTGCTCCACGTCTTCATCTTCCAACGCCAGCAAAATTTGACGGATCTCCAAGATTCTGCAGGGGATTTCTCAACCAGTGTGAGATTCAGTTTGAGCTACAACCTGGCAATTTTCCCAGTGACCGTACAAAAATTGCCTACATTATTTCTCTTCTCAGTGGCTCAGCCCTTGATTGGGCATCACCGTTATGGGAGAGGTCCGACACCCTGCTATCTTCTTACACTGCATTTGTGTCAACATTCAGGCGCATCTTCGACGAGCCAGGCCGGGTAACTTCAGCTTCGTCTGAGATTCTCCGTTTACGCCAGGAATCACGTACTGTAGGACAATATCTTATACAGTTCCAGATCCTGGCATCCGAACTGGCATGGAACGACGAGGCCCTGTATGCTGCATTCTGGCATGGTTTATCCGAGCGTATTAAAGATGAGTTAGCTACCAGAGACTTACCCTCCAAGTTAGATGAGCTAATCTCACTTTGTACGAAAGTTGACTTACGTTTCAGAGAGAGAGCAACTGAGCGTGGAAGATCATCTGCTCCAAAATCTTCTACTCCTCCTCCTCGCCAACTGTCACCAACTACAGATGAACCCATGCAAATTGGCCGTTCCCGTTTAACTCCTGCTGAGCGCCGAAGACGTCTCTCCGAGTTTCTCTGTCTGTATTGTGCAGCTCCGTCTCACACCATTAATGCCTGTCCCAAACGTCCGGGAAACTCCAAATCCTAGCTCGCCAAGGAGAGGGCCGGCTAGGAGTAATGATCTCCTCTCCATCTCCTCAAGATTGTAACCTCCCAGTCTCGCTTCAAGTTGCTCAACGTTATCAGAACGTCATTGCCCTCCTGGATTCCGGAGCAGCTGGGAACTTTATTACTGAAGCCTATGTTAAACGGTGGTCTCTACCCACCGAGAGACTTCCTTCGTCCTTTTCCTTAACTGCTGTGGATGGCAGTAAAATTTTTGATACAGTTATTTCTCTAAGGACTCTACCCGTTCGTCTGAGAGTGGGAGTTCTTCATTCCGAACTTATTTCATTTTTAGTGATTCCAAGAGCCACACATCCTGTGGTCCTGGGCCTTCCATGGCTCCGTCTTCACAATCCTACAATTGATTGGACGACTACGCAAATCCTGGCATGGGGTTCCTCCTGTACTAAGACATGTTTGTTTAAAGTGTTGCCTGTCTGTTCTTCCTCCCCCAGGTCGTCTGATGTTCCACCTCCTCCATATCAAGATTTCACGGATGTGTTCAGTAAAGCTTCTGCTGATATCCTTCCTCCTCATAGAGAATGGGACTGCCCGATTGATCTCGTTCCAGGGAAGGTTCCACCCCGAGGCCGAACTTATCCGTTGTCTCTCCCCGAGACACATTCTATGGAGGAATACATTAAAGAGAACCTAGCAAAGGGGTTCATTCGACCTTCTTCTTCTCCAGCCGGCGCAGGCTTCTTTTTTGTAAAGAAGAAAGATGGTGGTCTGCGGCCGTGCATCGACTACAGAGGTTTGAACGACATTACCATCAAGAACCGCTATCCTTTACCCCTGATTACTGAGCTCTTTGACAGAGTTAGCGGAGCTACCATCTTTACAAAGCTGGACCTGAGAGGTGCATACAATCTCATCCGGATCCGTGAGGGTGACGAGTGGAAGACCGCATTTAACACCCGTGACGGACATTATGAGTACCTCGTCATGCCCTTCGGATTGAGCAATGCTCCAGCTGTCTTCCAGCATTTCGTCAATGAGATCTTCAGAGACATTCTATACCGTCATGTCGTGGTCTATCTAGATGATATCCTCATTTTTGCCAACGATTTAGAGGAACATCGTTTCTGGGTAAAGGAGGTTCTGTCCCGTCTCCGTGTCAATCATCTCTACTGCAAATTAGAGAAATGCGTCTTTGAAGTCAAGTCCATACCGTTTCTAGGGTACATTGTGTCCGGTTCCGGACTAGAGATGGATCCTGAGAAACTACAAGCAATCCAGAATTGGCCGGTACCCTTAACCCTCAAAGGGGTCCAGAGGTTCTTAGGGTTCGCCAATTATTACCGAAAGTTTATACGAGACTTTTCCACCATTGTGGCGCCTATTACTGCTTTCACCAAGAAGGGTGCTAACCCGTCCAAGTGGTCTGAAGAAGCCATGCAAGCTTTTCATCTTTTAAAACAGAGGTTCATCTCTGCACCTGTCCTGAAACAGCCTGACATCGACTCTCCTTTCATCTTAGAGGTGGATGCCTCCTCCGTTGGAGTAGGAGCGGTGTTATCTCAGAGGGCTAAAGATGGTCATTTACATCCTTGCAGTTTCTTCTCACGGAAGTTCTCCCCAGCGGAGCGCAACTATGCCATTGGCGACCAGGAGTTGCTAGCCATCAAGCTCGCTCTAGAGGAGTGGAGATATCTGTTGGAGGGAGCTTCTCATTCAATCACCATCCTTACAGACCACAAGAACCTTCTATATCTAAAAGGCGCACAATGTCTCAACCCTCGTCAGGCCAGATGGGCACTTTTCTTTTCCAGGTTCGACTTTAAACTCCAGTTCTGTCCGGGCTCTCAGAATCGCAAGGCCGATGCCCTTTCCCGCTCATGGGAGCAAGAAAATGAGTCAGAGTCTTCAGACAAGCATCCTATTATAAATCCGTTGGCATTCTCCACGGTAGGGATGGACTCTACGCCCCCATCAGGGAAAAGTTTTGTGAAGCCGACACTAAGGAAGAAGCTCATGCATTGGGCCCATGCTTCCCGTTTTGCCGGACATACAGGTATCCAAAAAACCCTGGAGTTTATCTCTAGGTCCTATTGGTGGCCAACTCTGAAAAAGGACGTTTTGGAGTTTATTGCATCTTGCCCAAAGTGTGCTCAACATAAAGTATCCCGCCAGTCGCCTGCGGGGCAACTGGTTCCACTATCTGTTCCCCGTCGACCATGGACCCATTTGTCGATGGATTTTATTACAGATTTGCCCATGTGCAACAAGTTCAATACCATCTGGGTGGTAGTTGACCGGTTCACCAAGATGGCACACTTCATTCCTCTCACCGGTCTTCCGTCAGCTTCCAAGTTGGCTCAAGTATTCATACAAGAGATCTTCCGACTCCACGGTCTTCCAGAAGAAATTATCTCAGATCGAGGAGTTCAATTCACAGCCAAATTCTGGCGAAGTTTATGTCAAGTCCTCCAAGTCAAGTTAAAGTTTTCCACGGCTTACCATCCTCAGACCAATGGTCAAACTGAGAGGGTGAATCAGGACTTGGAGGCCTTCCTCCGCATCTATGTGTCCTCCTCTCAAGATGACTGGGTTCAATTACTTCCCTGGGCCGAGTTCTGTCATAACAACCAGTATCATTCTTCATCTTCCTCAACACCATTCTTCACCAACTTTGGATTCCACCCTAAAGTCCCTGAGTTCCAACCGCTTCCAGCAACTTCTGTTCCCGCAGTGGATATCACCTTGCATCAGTTTGCCAATATCTGGAAGAGCGTACGATCAGCTCTGCTCAAGGCATCGTTCAGGTACAAGAAGTTTGCGGATAAGAAGCGTCGAGCAGTTCCTGCTCTCAAGGTGGGTGATCGGGTATGGTTATCCACGAAGAATTTGAGGTTAAGAGTTCCCAGTATGAAGTTTGCACCTCGCTACATCGGTCCTTTTAAAATTGATCAAGTCATCAATCCTGTTGCTTACAGACTCCAGTTACCTCCCTTCTTAAAAATACCCAGGACATTCCATGTTTCCCTGTTGAAACCGTTAATCTTGAATCGGTTTCATTCCTCACTTCCACCAACTCCGAAAGTCCAAACTCAACGAGGCGTTGAGTATGAAGTGGCCAAGATCCTGGACTCACGTCACCGTTACGGTCAACTTCAGTATCTCATTGACTGGAAGGGCTATGGTCCTGAAGAACGCTCTTGGACCAATGCCTCTGACGTCCATGCTCCTGCCTTGGTCCGAAATTTCCACGCAAAGTTTCCTTTAAAGCCTAAGAAGTGTCCTGGGGCCACTCCTAAAGGGGGGGGTGCTGTCACGATCCGGGTATCTGGACGCCATTACTTACCCTTCAGATGCCTCCTAAGGCGGGCTCAGCGTTCCAGGACCGGATTCCGCTGTTCCTAAGTTTCCACATGCAGAGTGGTCTTTTCATCAGCCGCGGCCTCCGCTGTGCCCGCGTGGTTAAATGTGCATCTATCAGCCTGGCGTCTCCTGTCTCCGGTGGCCGGCGCCGCCATTACTGTTTCCCAGACCACATGGATTACAAACCAAACTTCCCTCCAAGTGTCTGCATGGGCGCAGCCATCTTGGATTCTGTCATCTGATCATTTCCACCAATCTGCTGTCTGTGTTGTTGATTTGCATAATTGCC
Organism: Pseudophryne corroboree; assembly: GCF_028390025.1. Lineage (NCBI taxonomy): Eukaryota > Metazoa > Chordata > Amphibia > Anura > Myobatrachidae > Pseudophryne > Pseudophryne corroboree. The sequence continues at coordinate 644,817,711 of NC_086447.1, read as the reverse complement.
TAGCCAACCCCTTCCTTGCTGCAGGTATAAGTAAGCTGTACCTGAGCAAGGAAGACGTCAGTGCTTTGGTTGTCAAACCTAGTTCCTGTTTGTCTCTCTTCTATGATTGTCTTCCAGGTTCCAGCTCCTGTCTCAAGACTTCCACCATAGAGACCCGCACCAGCATTCCACCTGCGGTGTAGCCTGACTCTCCAATCCATTGTGGATTCATCTGTTTCCAGCTACAACACTACCTGCTTCCAGCCTCAGCTTCCAGCAGAGTACAGCTTCCCTTAAAGGGCCGGTGTCCTTTCTACACTTTACCACTCTCCACCGGAATTATTATTTCTCCGCTCTCAAGTTCTACATTTCAGTTCACATTTCATCGCTCCCAAAGTTCATTTATTATTTAACTGGTTCCAGCCAGTATCCACTCCGTGCTAACAACAGTCTGGTTCCAGCCAGTATCCACAGCAGCTGTTTTACCTTCAGCAACCCAGCTCTTCCTGGAACACCAGCTGGTACAATCCTGGGTTATCTCCATTGCTACAGCCGGGCCTGGTAAGGACTTTCCATCTAGAAGATCATAAGAACTATCTCACACTACCAGTGCCCTGTGGCTCCTGCCATGCTGTAGTACTCAGGAACTGTATTTATTCTTTGCTGACTTTTACGTTTTCTTTTATTGCTGCTGTGATGCGGAGTTGTCATAATAAACATCATTGACTTTTATCTAAGTTGTCGTGGTCACGCCTTCGGGCAGTTATTGTTCATGTTACTTACATGTCCAGGGGTCTGATACAACCTCCCAGGTTCCGGTACATCTCAGCCCCTACAACTGAGGCTGCCTCCCGTCAGCTCAGGCCCTCAGTTGTGACAATGAGAGAGCAAATAAATTTCTCTATTAAAACAATTTATTGCACAATTAATAGCAATTTATAAAAACATTCATGTCACTTTAAATAAAAAATTATAAATTCATATATTAGGTTATTAGAATGTTACCATCCATGTGCATCTGGAGCAAAGGATTTTTGCTGGGATAGTCCGTTCCTATTATCACCCCTGTAGCAGAAAATCAAGTCCAGTGCCAAAGTACCCAATTTGGGTGGTAGTCCAGTGGAGGAAAACAGCAGCTGGACCGTTAGAGGTTGATTCGCTCCTAATGTCCCTTATTGGTGAGCTCCTCATGCATTGCGGTCTGAGACCTCCTTACACAAACTATTGCTGGGCTCCTCTTGAGATGCGGTGGATTGTAATGTCCAGGGGTTGGTCCGGATCCTTTCTCCAGTGCCCTTGTAGCTGTGTAACACAAGCACCTAACCGGATTCGCTGCACTCAGCTGCCAGCTTTTTCAAAGGGAGTAGACGTAGTAGATGCCTTGGCCCCCATTACACCTGCATCAGAGGCTACCTCCTGAATATAGTGGGAGGCCGTGGTAATATAAGACAGATATTGTCTGGCAGTGTCAGAAAAATCCTGAGGCAGCTCATCCACAATTGCCTGAACCCATGCTTCAATTCCTTTCGCAGCCCAGGAGGCTGCCATAGTGGGTCTATGTACAGCACCTGTAAGTGAGTAAATAGACTTCAGGCATCCCTCCACACGCTTATACATCGGTTCCTTCAGTGAAGTGACAGGCAGAGTAGATGACACCACTAGTCGGGCGACATGAGAGTCCACCGGCGGTGGAGTTTCCCTCTTGTTACTCAACTCTGCAGGGATAGGATAACGAGCTAGCATCTTTTTAGACAGGGAAAATTTATTTCCCGGAGACAACAAGGATTTCTGACGTATGTCAATTAAATGATCAGAATGCGGTAAAATAGAGAAAATATTATCTGCGCAATCTCCTCAATTACTAGATTAGAAAGGAATTACAGATTTTAGACAGATTTTAATGATGCAGCCGTAGAACAAACCGATACCCATAATGGTTATGGATTAGAATATTAGATCTTGGCGCAGCATTAAAGAATAAATAGAAAAGAGAATACAAGAGAATGCCAGACTGAATAAAATGAAAACACATTTAATAATAACAAATAAAACCTAAAACTTTCCAGGCGCATAAATAACCATAATATCTTAAAATCACAAATGCATAATACATATATAAGGATTAGACCGGTACACACAATTCATATGTATAAACTTTTTACCGGTACCAATATCCTATTAATTCAGTAGGAAAAAGTCATCCAAAAGTCACAGCCTAATCGGCCCTGAATGTCCTGAGACCTGTTATCCTTTGCCCCACGGGCTTTCAATAAATTTGACCAAACTGGTCTTTCAGGATGGTGCGTTTGTGTTAATGTTATGATCTCTTTGATTTATACCTTTGTGGGTAAATTGACCAAAACAGTAAAACCTCTCACACCCTATTTGAAATGGTGCGTGCTGACCCAGGTGATTTCCACCTGCTTAAGTTATGACCCCGTCTGAAAGCCGCCACCGGCCGGATTACTTTCAGGCACGGCAAGTCTTTATCCGACTTCACGATGGGCCACAGAGCTTGAGAAGCACGTCTGATGATAGGACCTGCTGTAGTGAAAAAATTTACTGGAATTCTTTCGTTTAAAACCCTCCTTTTATTAATATGATGATGTATACTGGTTAGATGTACTCTTTAAATTGTATATCATAGTATAGAGTTGTATTAATCATCGTTCTCAGGCAAATAGTGATTTACATACTCTTTTTCTTATAGTGATCATGGTAATATGTATATGTATATATTTGGGTATCATGCATACACTCTGCGTGGTTTTAATTGTCTTTTAATGTATTGTCACTTAGGTGAGGGTGGGGAGCTTCCTGCTGCAGCTACTGCTACCCCCGAGCGCCCTGTCAGACTCTCAGCATTTTTAGTGTGAACACCTTGACGGCAAGGGACGCGCTGCACCGCCTGGATGTATTGGCGGCGCCATAGCAACGGGTGGAACGCAGGCCTGACTTCCGCTGCCTGGTGGAACGCATAGACCGGAAGTTCGGCTGCGAGCAGCGGAAGCGCTCGGGGACGCGGACGCCGGCGGGAGCTGCCTGAGCACTAGATGGTGTGGTATATAGTGGGTAAGTTTTCTTTTGTTCTTGTTATGTCTGTTTGTGCTGTAATGCATTCTTGAGAAAGGGGGTTGCACCCCGAAACGTTGAATCTCAATACAGCTATCTGCATTTGTACGTCTAAGTCTCTGAGTGCCATCTATTCGTTGGGGATTTTATATATATATATATATATATATATATATATATATATAATAGGATTTTGGTACTTACCAGGTAAATCCATAGGGGGCACTGGAGTACTCTTGGGATATGGACGGCTTCCGCAGGAACAGGGCACTGAATATTTAAATTTAGAACTCTCCACCCCTCCATATCCCAGAGTACTGATATCAGAAGAAAACTGTATATCCCGCACAAAACATAAACAATAATAAATGGTAATAAATGGATACAATGTATTTAAACCAGCAATTGCAATAATATTCTTACATTCATTTAGTGTCACAGCTGGAGGTGCTCCACGGAACTGAATATCACATACTCTAATACCGGAAACCCAGAGACGATTTCCCACAGAAAAAAGCAGGCTCACAGGTGATTAAGCCCTTCGTGGTGAAACGCGTTCTGGCCGTCTGCTGATTCCCCGCTGCAGGGGGAACAGCCTGCACACATCCACACCCTCCAGCCAAAAGAGTCAGGTACCCTGTCCTTTCAGGTGTCTTCTCCTCTCCCGGCGGCGCATTTTGGTCCCTGCAATGCTCCTAGTAACCAGGGCCACCTAACACCGCATACGGGAGTAGGGCTGTACACTGTATCTCTGTCTCCGGTCAGCGTGCCTGCAAGCTCCGCTCTCACCTCCGTCCGCTCATTGAAGACGGAGGCAGTAGAAAGGGCTGCAGACTCTCACGCTGTCCCTAATTTTCAAACATGTGTTAAACAACCGAATATAAACACGTTAGGGATACAGTGTCACACACTTTTCTAAAGTATCCAAAGGCACAATATACCATCGACTCATATTGATATCTAGTAATTTATCATCACTTCTGGGATACATTTCAGAAACTCATAGTTTGGCTGATTAGGAATGTAACTATTTGACTTAACCCATAATATATCCATCCAGGAGCCTAGTTACAAACATGTGATTTATGTATCTATCCTATCCATTTTCGGTGTCTGCCCTCCTCCCGGTGGCGAATTTGGCTCCTGCTATGCCCAGTGTAACCAGGACCATCTAACACCGCAAACGGAGGATCTAGGGCTCATCACTGTATCTCTATTTCGTGAACAGCGTTTGCCGGTCCCGCTCTCACCCCCGTCCGCTCACGGAAGACGGCGGCAGTAGAAGGGGTGGCATACCTCTACGCTGTTCCTTTCTATCCCCAGTGTGTCCATCACAATTTGTATCTGACAGTCGATAAGGGAGAGGACATAGAGAGAGGATAATCTGTCATGCTATCCAATATTCAGAATTTTATGCCAAATTACTAATAGGTATCATATGAAAGAATTATATGACTAATTATGAGGATTACTTTCAAGGGTATCATTAGCTGGAGATGATTATGTAATAGCATTTAAAGCTTCAAAATCCTAGTGGAATTACCGGTGTGTAGATGTGTCATAGGTACTTTACCTTTTGATGTTTTAAAATACCACCACTACCAATATTATTTTGGTGAGCGTATATATATTTTCAATATTTTTTCATTATAATTATATTGTATGATCTTGTCCAGAAAGGTTTTTATGAATATGAGCAATTAAAAGTTATGTTTTATTAATAATCATTTTCCAATTATTTACATAAAAGAGTGCTCCACAAAGGAACCTTTTTTTCTGTGGGAAATCGTCTCTGGGTTTCCGGTATTAGAGTATATCCCAGAGTACCTCAGTGTTTTTTACTGAGCCGAACAGGAGCTATAGAGAGGTTGACAGTGGAGAATTACATATAACATAACGGACAACAATAAAGCTGACACATAACGTTACTGACAACTAAACAGTTGACACCATAACCGATAGAACTTGATAATTTGAACCAGTCGGTGAGAGTGTGTTACCATAAGATCCCCTGAACTTACCACAAACCAGGTAAAACTGCTCTGGGTGGGCGTCCAGTGCCCCCTATGGATTCAAAGAAAAGGATTTACCTGCTAAGTACCAAAATCCTATTTTCTTTTTCATCCACTAGGGGTCACTGGAGTACTCTTGGGACGTACCAAAACTTCCCCAGTGGGCGGGAGAGCTGTTTGGCACCAGTAACACTAGGCGGCCAAAGCTAGATGCTGATGCCGCAAACGTATCAAACTTGTAAAAGCGCACAAACGTGTGCACTGATGACCATGTAGCCGCACGGCAAAGCTACGTCGTAGAAGCCCCACGACCAGCTGCCCATGAAGTTCCCACAGAACGTGTGGAATGAGCTGTTACTGATGTAGGCGGCTGTAACCTAGCATGAAGGGAAGCCTGACGTATGGTCAGTTTTATCCATCTGGATAAGGTCTGCTTAGAAGCTGGCCAACCCATCTTGGCAGCATCATAGAGAACAAACAACGTATCCGTCTTACGAACTGTAGACGTTCGGGATACATAAACGCGTAATGCGCGTACCACATCCAAAGTTCCAGAATCTTCTGTTAACACAGGAACTACTATTGGTTGATTGATGTGAAAAGATGACACTACCTTTGGTAAGAAAGCGGGATTCGTCCGAAGTTCCGCTCTGTCATCATGAAACACCAAATACGGTGGCTTGCATGACAAGTGATAAACTTAATATCCACTTGTTGTAAGGGTTCAAAATATGAAGACTGTAAGAAATCTAAAACCAGATTCAAGTCCCATGGCGCTGTAGGTGGAATGAATGGAGGCTGCACTCTGAGGACACCTTGCATAAAGGTGTGTACAGACGGCAATAGAGCCAATCGTCTTTGAAAGTAAATTGACAAAGCAGATACCTGCACCTTTAGTGTAGATAAACGCAGTCCTCCATCTAACCGTCTGTAGAAATAGCAAAAGACGGGATAACTTGAAAGATGATGTCGGAAACTTCCGAGCTTCACAACAACCTATATAGGCACGCCAAATTCTGTAATAATGAGCTGCCGTAACTGGCCTCCTAGCTCGGAACATGGTTGGTATAACCGATTCTGGAATGCCCTCTCTTCTTAAGAGGGCGGTCTCAACAGCCACCCCGTCAAACGCAGACGCGCTAAATTGGGGTAAAGAAACGGACCCTGTTGTAACAGGTCCGGACGTAGTGGGAGCGGCCAAGGATCGTCTGCGAGTAGTCCGCATAGATCAGAGAACCAAGCTCTCCGAGGCCAATGAGGCGCCACTAGTATGACTGTGGCGGACTCTTTTGATCCGTTTTAGCAACAGAGGGAGCAGCGGAAACAGATACACGAGGCTGTAAGGCCACGCGATTGTGAGAGCATCCACCGCCACTGCCTTTGGATCTCGCGTTCTGGACACATACTGGGGCGTTTGGTGATTGTGGCGAGATGCCATCAGGTCCACTTGAGGGTAACCCCACCTCTGGACCAACATGTGAAACACTTCTGGATTTAATGCCCATTCTCCTGGATGAAAATCCCGACGGCTGAGATAATCCGCCTCCCAGTTGTCCACTCCCGGAATGAACACTGCCGACAATATCACTTGGTGATGCTCGGCCCAATTTAGGATTCGAGCTACTTCCCGCATTGCCATGCGGCTTCTTGTTCCTCCTTGTTTGTTGATGTACGCGACCGCCGTCGAGTTGTCTGACTGCACCTGGACAGTCTGAGACCGGAGCATGTGCACTGCTTGTCGTAGCGCATTGTAAATTGCCCGGAGTTCCAGGACATTTATAGACAGCAATCTTTCGTGATCCGCCCAGAGACCCTGGAGCTGACAATTTTGAACTACAGATCCCCAACCTCTGAGACTCGCGTCCGTCGTTAGAATTATCCAATTCCAGGCGCCGAACCGTTTCCCTGCGGTTAGATTGTGTACCTTGAGCCACCAGAGTAGAGACACCCTGGCCCATGGCGACAACCTCACCCTGTGGTGAATCTGCAGATGCGAGCCCGACCACTGTGCGAGCATATCTAGTTGAAAAGGACGTGAGTGAAATCTTCCGAACTGAAGCGCTTCGAAAGCCGCCACCATTGTGCCTAAAAGGCGAATGCACAAATGTACCGAGACTGTGCGTGGCTTGAGCACTAATTGTACCAGATGACGAATAATCTGTACTTTCTGTTCTGGTAGGTAAATTCTTTGATTTACCGTATCGAGAAACATACCTAGGAATTGAAGTCGTTGAGACGGAATCAGATGTGATTTCTTGAAGTTGACAATCCAACCGTGCTGAACTAGTACATTGTACGTTAGCAACGCATGTTGGAGGAGCATCTGTTGAGGCGGAGCTTTGATGAGCAAATCGTCCAAGTACGGAACTATTATCACTCCCAGGGATCTGAGATGAGCTATCATCACAGACATCACTTTGGTAAATACCCGAGGCGCTGACGAGAGGCCAAATGGTAGAGCCTGAAACTGGTAATGGTTCTGCCGTATCGCAAAACACCTCTGATGAGGTGGCGAAATCGGAATGTGTAAGTACGCATCCTTGAGATCTTGCGCAATCATGAATTCCTGTGGCTCTAAACCTGCAATTACTGACCGCAGAGATTCCATCTTGAATCTGTAGTAAGTGACATACTGATTGAGACTCTTTAGGTTCAATATTGGCCTGACCGAGACATCCGGCTTTGGTACCACAAACAGACTGGAATAATAACCCTGACCTTGTTGTTGTACAGGGACCGGAATCAAAACTGCTGAATCCAGCAGGGACTGAATGGCAATTTGCAGAACTGCCCTCTTGTCGTCCGACAGAGGCAGTCCTGTCTTGAAAAACCGCAGTGGCGGGAGACAGTCGAACTCTACTTTGTAACCTTTTAACACTAAATTGCGGATCCACCCATATGTGGATGTCAGGAACCATGCCAAATGGAACGTCTGAAGGCGTGTTCCCACAATTTGAGATCCGAGATGGGCTGGGAGCCCGTCATGCCACTGGCTTGTCGGTGACCTTAGTGTCCTGACGACTGGTGCTGGTTTGTTGGAAACCACGTCCTCGACCTCGTCTACCAGGCATGGCTGTTCCTCTACCACGTCCTTGAAAGGGCTGAGGTCTAAAGGATTTGAACGCTGGGCCAGAGTATTTCTGTCTAGCTACCGCTGGAGGCAATGGTAGGAAAACAGATTTTCCTCCCGTGGCCTCAGAAATCCATTCATCCAATTCAGGACCAAACAACTTCTCGCCACCGTAAGGTAACGCCTCTATACCTCTTTTGACCTCTGCCTCCGCTTGCCAAGAATGCAGCCAGAGTACTCGTCGTACTGTAACTAGCGACGATAAAATGCGAGAAGTGAGCTGACAGACGTCAGTAGAAGCTGTACATAGATACTCAGCAGCTTCACAAATTTGATCAGCAAGAAGTATAAGGTGATCGTCATGTAGGGCAGACTTGAGTTCTGTTATCCATACAAGTAGCGCCTTAGTGACCCAAATGCTAACCAACCCAGGTCTAAGCAACACTCCTGCTGCTATATACATGGACTTTAGCATAGCTTCTATTTTACGGTCTGAAGCGTAGTAGCCGTTGGTACTGGTATGATTAATTTCTTTGTAAGTTTTGACACAGACGAATCCACCATTGGCGGATTCTCCCATGTACATGTCACAGACTCTGGAAACGGGTAACTAGACTTAAATCTGCGAGGTATAGAAAACCGTTTATCTGGATTCTTTCGTATTTCTACTAACATCTTATTAAGAGATTCCGAAACAGGAAAACACATTGGAGATCTCTTTCGTTTAGTAAAGACGACTTCATCATTTGTCAGAGGCTCCTGAGTTTCTGTAAACTTCAGAGACTGACGCACCGCTCTGATGAGATTATCCATGCCTGGGCTGTCAAAATGTTCACTATCTGACTGCTGGTCTACTTCGCCCTCCTCACCCTCATCTTGCGCAGTGAGGTCTGGCATAGAATCGTCAGAATGCAACATAGCAGAAACTGGTAAATCATAAGACAAATGAAATTTATCCCTTCTACCCAAAATGGATTTGGACTTTTGGCAATGCTGAGACGCCTCCGGTAGTTCTGGCGGTCTCAGCCGAGACTCAGATCTTGCCGCTTCCCGCTCTTGTCGAGCGGCGGCAAATTCTGATTGCAATCCAGCCATGACATCTGCTAGCATAGCCCATGGAGGGTCCGGAAATGAAACCGGCTTTGAACCCGGAGCGGAAATTGTATTCGTAGCTGAATTCACAAAACATACTGTACATGTGGTTGATCCATCCGGTAACACACTGTTACAGACTTTGCAGTGAAACTGCTTTTTAGTTTTTGCTGGTGCCTTACTCATTATGCAGACAGACAATACAATATAGGCACAGTTTATCAATTAACACTTAGATAACATAAGAGTGCGCCCAAACAAGAGTCATACTTTTCTCTTTTTGCAAATACAATATACAAAGACAGACAACTTGCACGACTCAGTAAAATAGTACTAAGGTGTGTCTATATATATATATCTGTCCAAGTGCAGTACACGTGGCCAGTCCTATATGAAATGTGGTCCCAAATTCCCACTAACACCCCTGCGCCTCCCTTATAACCCATGCAGCCTTGTATACTGCTGCTGCTATGGGTACTCCCCCCCCCCCCCCCCCGTGCAGCTGCGTGTGCTGTGAGACTCCCCCCCCCCCCCTGTGCTCCGTGTACTGCTTTCTAGTACACGGCGTCAGGGAACTTACAATTAACCAGGGTGCGTGTAGAGGGAGCCGGGGAACGGGTAGCGGGAGCCGGGGAGTGCACTCCATAGAGCCGTGAAGCGGCGTCTATGGATTAAAGTGCGGCCGGCGAGGCTTTGAGCGGCGTGACTGAGCGCTTAACATCAATCAGCGGCGGCGGGCGGCTTACATAGCGGTGGGCGGCGCTTCACAAAACAGTGTCCCCACACAGCGGGGCGGCAGCGTGAGCTGACCGCCCCGTCCCCCAACATACCTGGACGCCTGTGGTGAGGGCTATGACGGGGATTCTCTGCAAGCTCCGTCCAGCCTTTTCTGCAGGTAGTCTGCACTTGGCTGTGAGGGTGCTCTATAGTGAGGACCGACACGCCAAAGCTGCTTGTAGCAGCATCCACTATCCCGGACCCTCGCCTTTTGGAAGGAGGGAAGGGATGTGGATAAAGTGAAAAATAAAAATAAAAAATAAAATAAAAAATATTCAAAAGAAGTGTGGTTGAGCTCCACATAAGCCTGTTGCTATGTCGAGTACAGAAAAAACACTGAGGTAGTCTGAGATATGGAGGGGTGGAGAGTTCTAAATTTAAATATTCAGTGCCCTGTTCCTGCGGAAGCCGTCCATATCCCAAGAGTACTCCAGTGACCCCTAGTGGATGAAAATTAAATATATATATATATATATATATATATATACATACATGGGACACTGAGCATCTAGCCCCTCAGGGTGCAGAATATAGTGATAACAATATGTGATACAGGAGAATGGAATCCCACACAACAGCTACAGGCACACTCAGTCACATGTACAATGCTGAAGTTATTACATATAAACAATAAAACTGCAATGGACTAATAATATACATATAACTATGTATGAGTATAGATATGACAATGTAAATACTGGATGTATATCACAGAATACTTGTACCAAATATTCAGATAGCAGTACACTTGTTCTTAACTAACACTGTCTAAAAGGACGTGAAGAATACTTAAGTGTCTGTAAAAGCACAGCGCTGATGAGGCAGGCGGCTTTACAGAGGAGATAGAGCCCTGCAGTTACCGGAGATCAGCCCAGCTAGTAGTGAAGATGGCACCAAAATCTCAGTCAGGGAGTGAGGGAGAGTGAAATGCAGCTCCTGGGCGGGAACACCAGCAGTAGATGGCGCCCGGAGCTGGGGGAGGGGCTACAGGTCAGCGCCTTATCCCCTATGCTGATCCTTACCACCAGGTACGGTGGAGCCTATAACAAACAGATTTCGGTATATCCGACCTGTGCTCCCTTGCCCTGGTGGATATAGTGGTGTCCCTGTGCAGTACAGTTTCCACGCCAGCGGCACTGTCCGTCTCCTGGGACTGCGACCAAATCGTGATTAACCGGCAGGTCTGACCTGTTAGCTGCCATCTCTGCAGGCACCAACTTACAAACTGAGCTCCAATGCCTGGAGGAGGGGTTATAGAGGAAGCGGTGCAATGCATCCTGGGACCAGTCAAAGCTTTAGCCTGTTGGTGCCTCGGATCAAGTTACAAATCTACACCCCCCAGATGTTATTCCCTGTGGAATACCAGTGTACCCCACTGCAGAAAGGCTGTAATAGTATCCTTCGCCCTGTTGCTGAAGCGGTACAGGAACAATGACCTTGGTCTGGACTAACTTTTGAATGGCTTCCCGTAGGGTGAGGCATATGGATTCTGAAGCCGGTAAACCCGATTTGTAAAACCTTTGTGGCGGAGAACTGTCAAACTCCAGTTTGTAGCCCTGGGAGATCAGGGCTGAAGAATCTCAGACGAGCTCCCACCCTGAGATCCCCCTGGAGTAGAGGGAAACCGTCATGCTGAGGGTTTTGAGGAGCCAGAGCTGACGCTCTGGTCCTGAGATCCTGTGGTAGCCGGCTTGCGAGACTTACCTCTGGATCCTCGTGCCGCATTTGAGGGACCTCTGGCTTTACCCTTAGAGCGCGCTGTCCGAAAGCTCTGCAGAGAAGGTCCAGTGTAAGAGCACCTAGCTGGCGAAGCAGCAGAGGGGAGGGACGTGGACTTTCCAGCAGTCGCCTTCGAAATCCAGGTATCCAATTCACCTCCGAACAGCCAATCACCTGTGAAGGGTAAGGCTTCCACACTCTTTTTAGACTCAGTGTCCGCCACGCACTGGCGTAAACACAACGCTCTGCGTGCAGATACCGCCATGGTAGAGGTACGTACATTAAAAACACTGATTCCTTTGATGGTAAAACAGAGGAAGCGGGCAGACTCCTGAATATGCTGAACCAGCAGTACTAAGTCGGCCAGGGAATTATCCCCTGCGAGGCCCTCCTCAATGTTACCAGCCCAAGTGTGTATGGCGTGCGTCACCCAACATCCTGCAATAACAGGCCTTTGGAATGCCCCCACTGCAACATAAATAGATTTTAAAGTTGCTTCTATTTTCCTATCTGCAGGTTCATTAAAGGCCGTAGCCCCTGGAAACGGCAGAACTAGCTTTTTTGACAGGCGTGACACTGAGGCGTCCACCGCCGGGGGAGTTTCCCATACCTTACGCACTTCCTGGGCAAACGGGAAGGTGGCTAACCATTTTTTGGACACTTGGAATTTTTTATCAGTAGAGACCCATGGCTCTCTGAAATGGTCATCCAGTTCCTTTGAGTCAGGAAACGTGATCTGTACCTTTTTCTGTGCAGAGAAAAAGTATTGCTGCACATCAGATTCATTACTAGGAATATTTAAAACATCTCTTATTGCAATAATAAGTGAGTCTACACCCTGTGCAGCAGAGGAATCATCTAACTCAGCATTTGATTCCAGCTCCTCCCCCTCTTCCACCTCCGGTACCTCCTCCTTGGATTCCGAGAGGATATCAGGTAACTCCCTTTTTTGGGGGTAAAGGATTAGCGAGAGGAGAAACACATCTGTTATCTGCCCTGTCCTTTGTCAGAGCAGCCATAGACTGTTTTACCTGCTGCCTTCCTTGCCTTGCAGTAGTTAACGCATTAGACATGTCAGCCATCATAGATTTAATTGAACTGAGCCAAGGAGGCTCTTGCAATTCACCCCCACAATCCCCACTAGTTTGTGAGGTCTGACATCATTGTTCACACATGAGGGAATCCACAGGAGAGGGGGAAAACCTGGTGTGACAAACAGCACACACAACTTTTTTCACCATGCTGACAGAGGACATTTACATACACACACATACACAGAGACACAGGGCACAAGCAAGCCTGTCCAGCCTAGTATGTGTGGAGAGACACAGAGATGAGGAACCAGCACACTGCCCGATACTATCAACTGAACTGCTAGAAGGCAATTTAGTGTACAGTGCATGAGCAATCGAATACAAGGGTCCCACAGCAGGCTCTCCCCCTTAACTACACCCCTGTACCAGTGTCTGGCCATGGAGTATCACTTGGACGAGCTGGCAGTCTTGCAGCAGCGCTGTGAGTGCAGGAAATGGCGCCAGGAAGCCGCTGGTACTGATCTGATGAAGCTCCGCCCCCTGTAATGGCGCAGGAGCTAAACAGTTATTTATACTGGCAAAGTCCCCAAATAGTGTAAAAATTAAAGTACTGGTACCCCATTCCACTATCGCTTGCCAGTCTGCGCAGGGGAACTATGAAATCACCCCAAGGGGAGTCCGTATGCTCGCCCTGCGATCACGCCGCACAATGAACCGGGGCCCCCACGTTATCACTCACCACTCTGATGACCTTCAGGCTCTGTACAGGGGGGTTGCGGCGTGCTGTGGGTGTGTTCGCAAGAGCGCAATGCCTGCGGTACACGAACCCTCAGGACCGTTGTCCTGTCAGCAGGATCCAACTCAGCACCTCCAGGAGGCCGGTGTCGGTCCCCTCCCCAGTGTTCCCCCGGTGCAGGTAAGCTGTTGCCCAACAGCTTACCTGAAAATAACAAACAGAAAATAAACTGGGGAAAAAAACCTCCCTCTGGAGCTCCAGAGTGTGCATCCTCTCCTGAGGACACATTTTTCTAAACTGAGCTGTGAGGGAGGGCATAGAGGGTAGGAGCCAGCACACCCTGCTGAAGAAATTTAAAGTGCACCTGCTCCTTTGGAACCCATCTATACCCAATCGTAATCAGTGTTCCCAGTATCCCTTATGGATGATAGAGAAATACCGTTATTAATGGTAAGTTCTTACCATAACGTATTATTCTCCTGCAGGGTCCACAGGTTATCCACAGGATAACATTGGGATGTCCCAAAGCAATTAGTGGTGGGGACGCTCCTGATTAGACAAGAGAATCTTTTGACCAAATTCAGCATCATGAGAGGCAAATGTATCAATGGCATAATGTCTAATAAATGTCTTAATGGAAGACCATGTGGTTGCCTTAGATATCTGTTCTGCTGAAGCACCACGTTGTGCTGCCCATGATGGACCTACCTTATAAGTAGAGTGAGCAGAGACATTAGCCGGAACAGGGAGATCAGCTTGAGAATATACTTCTAAAATCGTCATCCGAAGCCACCTCGCTAGTGTCTGCTTATCAGCAGGCCATCCTCTCTTATGAAATCCGTAAAGAACAAACAGAGAATCTGTCTTTCTGATATCACTGGTACGTTCTACATAGATACTTAAGGCACGGACTACGTCCAACGATGCATCTCCCGCAGAAAGGTCCGGCCCCTGGAAGGCCGGGACTACAATTTCTTCATTAAGGTGGAATTTAGACACCACCTTGGAAAGATACCCAGATTTAGTTCTGAGAACTGCTCTATCTGGATAAAAAAATAAGAAATGGAGGACGACATAACAATGCCCCTAAATCTGAAACACTTCTAGCTGAATTTTGAACTTTTATCTCTCCCCCTCGCAAGATAATTGGGTGGAGTTGTTGCCCTGGGCCGAGTACGCCCATAATCATCTATACCACTCTTCGACTGGTGAGTCTCCATTTTTCATTAATTATGGATTTCATCCCCAAGTTCCAGAATTACCCATTTGTCCTCCGGAAGAAGTTCCTACTGCAGCCTCTACTCTCCGGCACTTCAGTCAAATCTGGAGTCGAGTTCATGCCAACCTCAAGAGAGTTTCTGGCCGCTATAAGTTCTTTGCGGATAGGAAGCGACGGGCCGCTCCTCAATACAAGGTTGGTGACAGGGTATGGCTCTCTACCCGCAATCTCCGTTTGAAGGTGCCCACTATGAAGTTCGCTCCAAGGTTCATTGGTCCTTATCCCGTGTTACAAGTCCTGAATCCGGTTGTTTGCAAATTGGGATTGCTTTCCCATCTCCGGATACCAAATTCCTTTCATGTCTCTCTTCTTCTGAACCGGTTTCATTCCAAGTCCCCAAGGCCAACCTCTGCAGAGGCTGAAGAGGGTACGGACTTTGAAATCAAAGATATTCTTGATTCTCGCTATCTTCACAAGAATCTACAGTATTTGGTGGAATGGAAAGGTTTTGGCCCCGAGGAAAGGAGCTGGGTCAAAGCTACTGAAGTTTCGGCTCCCCGACTGGTGCGGATGTTCCATTCCAGACATCCAACAAAACCTGGAAAGTGTCCAGGGGCCACTCCTGGAGGAGGGGGTACTGTCACACACCAGAGGCGGCGCTCGACGAGCTTACCCCTGCGTGTCTGCTGGTCGGTGTTGCGGCCTCTGCCTTCGGTGGGCCACGGGCTCCGGCGTCTGGTTGGCACGGCTACCGGCGGTTCTCCGGGGCATGGGCGCCGCCATGACACCCGGCATCACGTGGACGGGGGGCAGGTGACGTCATCAGACTGCTTTGCCAATCAGGCGCTGGCGGGAGATTCAAAGTCAGACGCCGGACAGAGCTTCAGTGCCTGAGTATCGTCTTTCCCTGACGTAGATGCCAGAGCTCTCGTTCCCGGCAAGGATCCCTGCAGTCGTACTCCAGTGTCTCCGGCATTTCCAGCTGCCAGTTCACTGCTCCAGCTTCAGTGTATTCAGCGGCCGGTAATCTCTCTGCATTCCAGTCATCCGTGCTCCTAGTAATCAGCGTCTCAAGTCTCCGTTCTCAAGTTCTACAATCCAACAGCGTCTAAAACCCCTGCACTTCAATTCCTCACATCATCAGCGTCTCAAGTCTCCGTTCTCAAGTTCTACAATCCTACAGCGTCTAAAACCCCTGCACTTCAATTCCTCACATCATCAGCGTCTCAGTCTCCGTTCACAAGTTCTACAAATCCACAGCGTCAGAAACCCCTGCACTTCAAATCCTCACATCATCAGCGTCTCAGTCTCCGTTCACAAGTTCTACAGATCCACAGCGTCTAAAACCCCTGCACTTCAATTCCTCACATCATCAGCGTCTCAGTCTCCGTTCACAAGTTCTACAAATCCACAACGTCTAAAACCCCTGCACTTCAGTTTCTCACAGCATCAGCATCTTTGTCACCATTCACAAGTTCTTCAACCATCTGTGCTAATAATCATCATTCATAAGTTCCACAAGTTATCAGTGACTTTTAAAAGTCACCCACAGTTTCTTCAATTACCAGCATTCCCAATACTGCTCACTTAACCCTTCAGTGGGTCTGGACATTCCCTTCATTTATTCCTTTTGCATTTGACTTTAAGTTGTTTTCCTCTGCAATAAAGCTCTTTCATATTTCATCAAACTCCACTGTCAGCGTCCTGTATGAGGAGATCCTATATCAGGCCCTCCCTTCTCCAACTCAGTTGTGGTTCCTCTTCCCAACCATCGGAAGAATCCCCGAGTTCACAACACCCTCAGTCTAGGCCAGTGACACTTGTGAGCAGAGATTAAGATACTGGTGATTTGAAGAACTTAAGTGCGGAGGTTTAGGACGCTGATGATTTGAAGAATTTAAGTGCAGTGGTTTAAGACGCTGTTGATTTGTAGAACTTGAGAATGGTGACTGAGACGCTGATGATGTGAGAACTTAAGTGCAGTGGTTTAAGACGCTGTTGATTTGTAGAACTTGAGAACGGTGATTAGGGCCCGCAGCCCACGCTGATTCCTAGGAGCACTGGTGACTGGACCGCAGAGAGACACACCGGCCGCTGGATACACTGGAACCGGTGCAGCGAACTGGCACCTGGAAATGCCGGAGACACTGGAGTACAACTTCAGAGATTCTTGCCGGGAACAAGAGCACTGGCATCCACGTCAGGGAAAAGACGATACTCAGGCGCTGAGGCTCTGTCCGGCGTATCTCCCGCCACCGCCGGATTGGCGGAACAGTCTGATGACGTCACCTGCCCCCCATCCACGTGATGCCGGGTGTCATGGCGGCGCCCATGCCCTGGAGAACCGCCGGGAGCCGCGCCAGCCAGACGCCGGAGCCCGTGGCCCACCGAAGGCGGAGGCCGCAACACAGACCAGCAGACACGCAGGGGTAAGCGCGGCGAACGCCGCCTCTGGAGTGTGACAGTGTCCTTCCTAGCCTTTATCAGAGTAGGAATGACCTCATCCGGAATGCCCTTTTCCGCTAGGATCCGGCGTTCAACCGCCATGCCGTCAAAAGCAGCCGCGGTAAGTCTTGGAACAGACAGGGCCCCTGTTGTAACAGGTCCTCTCTGAGAGGAAGAGGCCACGGATCTTCTGTGAGCATTTCCTGCAGATCCGGATACCAGGCCCTTCGCGGCCAGGGATCGGTATGAAATACCTCCAATCAAAATCCCGACGTTCAAAATCCCGACACCAATTGACCGATGGTCAAAATCCCGACAAGGTCAAAATCCCGACATGGACAAAATACCGACATTTACAATACCGACAAGGTCAAAATACCAACATGTAAAATGCCGACAGGTCAAAATACCGACATGCGGTTGTTGTTTTTTGTGTGTGTATGTCGACATAAGTCAACATGGACACCATATAAAGTGTACCGCGTCCCCTCGCATGGCTCGCTGTGCTCGCCATGCTTCGGGCACTATTATATTCCTCCTCAAGGTCCACTGGGATGGTAAAGTATGCACAAGTCGGTTTCAATGAAAAAAATCATGAAAACTCATGTCGGTATTTTGACCTGTCGGCATTTTACATGTTGGCATTTTGACCTTGTCGGTATTTTAAATGTCGGTATTTTGTTCATGTCGGGATTTTGACCTTGTCGGGATTTTGACCATCGGTCATTTGGTGTCGGGATTTTGAACGTCGGGATTTTGATTGGAGGTAAACTGACTGCATCCCCGCGGCCAATCTGGAACAATGAGAATTGTCTGTACTCCTCTTCGTCTTAGGATTCTCAATATCTTGGAGATGAGAGGAAGAGGAGGAAACACATAGACCGACTGGAACACCCACGGTGTCACCAGGGCATCTACTGCCACCGCCTGAGGGTCCCTTGACCTGGCGCAATACCTCGGTAGTTTCTTGTTGAGGCGTGACGCCATCATGTCTATCTGAGGCAGTCCCCACTGATTTGCAATCTCTGCGAAGACTTCCTGATGAAGTCACCACTCTCCTGGATGTAGATCGTGTCTGCTGAGGAAGTCTGCTTCCCAGTTGTCCAGAATGAAGACTGCTGTCAGAGCGCTTACATGATTTTCCGCCCAGCGAAGAATCCTGGTGGCTTCTGCCATTGCCACTCTGCTCTTTGTTCCGCCTTGGCGGTTTACATGAGTCACTGCGGTGATGTTGTCTGACTGAATCAGAACCGGTAGGTCGCGAAGCAACTTCTCCGCTTGACGAAGGGCGTTGTATATGGCCCTCAACTCCAGGACGTTGATATGAAGACAAGCCTCCTGGCTTGACCAGAGACCTTGGAAGTTTCTTCCCTGTGTGACTGCTCCCCAACCTCGGAGGCTCGCGTCCGTGGTTACCAGAACCCAGTCCTGAATGCCGAACCTGAGACCCTCTAGAAGGTGAGCACTCTGCAGCCACCACAGGAGAGATACCCTGGCCCTGGGACAGGTTGATCATCTGATGAATCTGTAGATGTGACCCGGACCACTTGTCCAGAAGGTCCCATTGGAAACTCCTCGCATGGAACCTGCCGAATGGAATGGCCTCGTAAGACGCTATCATCTTCCCCAGAACTCGAGTGCAGTGATGCACCGACACCCTTTTTGGCTTCAATAGGTCTCTGACCAAATTCATGAGTTCTTGGACCTTTTCCATCGGAAGATAAACCCTTTTCTGGTCTGTATCCAGAATCATGCCTAAGAAAGGCAAACGAGTCGTTGGAACCAACTGTGACTTCGGGATATTGAGAATCCAGCAGTGCTGTTGCAACACCTTCAGGGAAAGTGATACTCTGTACAGCAACTGCTCTCTTGATCTCACTTTTATTAGGAGACCGTCCAAGTACGGGATAATTGTGACACCCTGCTTGCGCAGGAGCACCATCATTTCCGTCATTACCTTGATGAAAAACTCGGGGCCCTGGAAAGCACAAACGGCAACGTCTGAAATTGGCAATGACAATCCTGTACAGCAAATCTCAGGAATGCCTGATGAGGTGGATATATGGGAACATGAAGGTATGCATCCTTTATGTCCAGGGACACCATATAATTCCACCTTCCTGGCTGGCGATAACCGCTCTAAGCAATTCCATCTTGAACTTGAACCTTTTTAAGTATAGGTGAAAGGATTTTAAATTTAAAATGGGTCTGACCTAACGTCCGGTTTCGGGACTACTAACAGGGTTGAGTAATACCCCATCCACTGCTGAAGCAGGGGAACTTTGACAGCCACTTGTTGAAGACGCAATTTTTGAATTTCATTTAAAACTATCTCCCTCTCTGGAGGAGAAGCTGGCAGGGTCGATTTCAAAAATCGGCGAGGAGGCACCTCTTCGAATTCCAGCTTGTAACCCCTGGAAACAATTTCTATTGCCCAGGGATCCACCTGTGAGTGAACCCAGACGTGGCTGAAAATTCGAAGACGTGCCCCCACTGGGGCGGACTCCCTCAGCGGAGCCCCAGCGTCATGCGGTGGATTTTGTAGAGGCCGGGGAGGACTTCTGCTCCTGGGAACTAGCTGTGGTTGGCAGCTTTTTCCCCCTGCCCTTACCTCTGGCAAGAAAGGAAGATCCCCGTACTCTCTGCATCTGATAATGAGGCATTTTCTTAGGCTGTGAGGAAACATAAGGCAAAAAAGTTGATTTACCTGCCGTAGCTGTGGAAACTAGGTCCGTGAGACCTTCCCCAAACAATTCCTCACCCTTGTAAGGTAAAACCTCCATATGCCTCTTCGAGTCGGCATCACCCGTCCATTGTTGGGTCCACAGGGCTCATCTAGCAGAAATCGCCATAGCGTTGGCTCTGGAACCCAGTAGGCCAACGTCCCTCTGAGCATCTCTCATATATAGGACAGCATCTTTAATATAACCCAGGGTCAATAAAATGGTTTCCTTATCCAGCGTATCTATATCAGCAGATAAGGTATCTGTCCACGCTGCTACAGCGCTACAAACCCAAGCCGACGCTATCGCCGGTCTGAGTAAGGTACCCGTATGTGTGTACATTGATTTCAAGGTAGTCTCCTGCCTGCGATCAGCAGGATCCTTGAGGGTTGCCGTATCTTGAGATGGCAGCGCTACCTTTTTGGATAAGCGGGTCAACGCCTTGTCCACCCTTAGCCAGGAAAGGATACGCCATAGGAATCCTTTTGGGAATCTGCAGTTTTTTGTCTGGAGATTTCCAAGCCTTTTCAAATAACTCAAATAACTCGTTCGGCTCATGAGATGAGGGAAAGGTTACCTCAGGTTTCTTATCCTTATACATGCGCACCCTTGTGTCAGGGACAGAGGGGTCATCTGTGATATGCAACACATCTTTTATTGCAATAATCATATAATGAATACTTTTAGCCAATTTTGGCTGCAACTTTGCATCATCGTAGTCGACACTGGAGTCAGAATCCGTGTCGGTATCAGTGTCTACTACTTGGGATAGTGGGCGCTTTTGAGACCCAGAAGGTCCCTGCGACATAGTGAAAGGCAGGGTTTGACTCCCTGTACATTCCCTGGACTCTGCTTTGTCCAATCTTTTGTGTAATAAATTCACATTTGCATTAAAAACATTCCACATATCCAATCGGTCTGGGACTCAAGGTCGACACACCTTAGGTTGACGCCAATTAGTCGACACGCCTTAGGTCGACATGGACAAAAGGTCGACAGGAACAAGGTCGACATGGAAAAAGGTCGACATGAGTTTTTTATGTTTTTTTGGTGTCGTTTTCTTCGTAGAGTGACCGGGAACCCCAATTGGTGCTCGCCATGCTTCGGACATGGTGCCTTCGCTCCGCTCGGCACAGATTACCGTTCCAATCAAAGTCCACGTGGATCGTTAAGTATGAAAAGGTCCCAAAAAAGAAAAAAAATAAGAATTTACTTACCGATAATTCTATTTCTCATAGTTCGTAGTGGATGCTGGGGACTCCGTAAGGACCATGGGGAATAGCGGTTCCGCAGGAGACTGGGCACATCTAAAGTAAGCTTTAGGACTATCTGGTGTGCACTGGCTCCTCCCCCTATGACCCTCCTCCAAGCCTCAGTTAGGATACTGTGCCCGGACGAGCGTACACAATAAGGAAGGATTTTGAATCCCGGGTAAGACTCATACCAGCCACACCAATCACACCGTATAACCTGTGATCTGAACCCAGTTAACAGCATGATAACAGAGGAGCCTCTGAAAGATGGCTCACAACAATAATAACCCGATTTTTGTAACAATAACTATGTACAAGTATTGCAGACAATCCGCACTTGGGATGGGCGCCCAGCATCCACTACGGACTATGAGAAATAGAATTATCGGTAAGTAAATTCTTATTTTCTCTAACGTCCTAAGTGGATGCTGGGGACTCCGTAAGGACCATGGGGATTATACCAAAGCTCCCAAACGGGCAGGAGAGTGCGGATGACTCTGCAGCACCAAATGAGAGAACTCCAGGTCCTCCTCAGCCAGGATATCAATTTTGTAGAATTTTACAAACGTATTTGCTCCTGACCAAGTAGCTGCTCGGCAAAGTTGTAAAGCCGAGACCCCTCGGGCAGCCGCCCAAGATGAGCCCACCTTCCTTGTGGAGTGGGCATTTACAGATTTTTGGCTGTGGCAGGCCTGCCACAGAATGTGCAAGCTGAATTGTACTACAAATCCAACGAGCAATAGTCTGCTTAGAAGCAGGAGCACCCAGCTTGTTGGGTGCACACAGGATAAACAGCGAGTCAGATTTCCTGACTCCAGCCGTCCTGGAAACATATATTTTCAGGGCACTGACAACGTCTAGCAACTTGGAGGCCTCCAAGTCCCTAGTAGCCGCAGGCACCACCAATAGGTTGGTTCAGGTGAGACGCTGAAACCACCTTGGGGAGAAACTGAGGACGAGTCCTCAATTACGCCCTGTCCGAATGGAAAATCAGATAAGGGCTTTTTCAGGATAAAGCCGCCAATTCTGACACGCGCCTGGCCCAGGCCAGGGCCAACAGCATGACCACTTTCCATGTGAGATATTTTAACTCCACAGATTTAAGTGGTTCAAACCAATGTGACTTTTGGAACCCAAAACTACATTGAGATCCCAAAGTGCCACTGGAGGCACAAAAGGAGGCTGTATATGCAGTACCCCTTTTACAAACGTCTGAACTTCAGGGACTGAAGCTAGTTCTTTTTGGAAGAAAATTGACAGGGCCGAAATTTGAACCTTAATGGACCCCAATTTCAGGCCCATAGACACTCCTGTTTGCAGGAAATGTAGGAATCGACCTAGTTGAATTTCCTCCGTCGGGCCTTACTGGCCTCGCACCAGGATGCGATCCGGACCATTTGTCCAGCAGGTCCCACTGGAAAGTTCTTGCGTGGAATCTGCCGAATGGGATTGCTTCGTAGGAAGCCACCATTTTACCCAGAACCCTTGTGCATTGATGCACTGAGACTTGGCTCAGTTTTAGGAGGTTCCTGACTAGCTCGGATAACTCCCTGGCTTTCTCCTCCGGGAGAAACACCTTTTTCTGGACTGTGTCCAGGATCATCCCTAGGAACAGAAGACACGTCGTCGGAACCAGGTGCGATTTTGGAATATTGAGAATCCAATCGTGCTGCCGCAACACTACCTGAGATAGTGCTACACCGACCTCCAACTGTTCCCTGGATCTTACCCTTATCAGGGAATTGTCCAAGGAAGGGATAACTAAAATTCACTTCCTTCGAAGGAATATCATCATTTCGGCCATTACCTTGGTAAAGACCCGGGGTGCCGTGTACCATCCATACGGCAGCGTCTGAACTGATAGTGACAGTTCTGTACCATAAACCTGAGGTACCCTTGGTGAGAAGGGTAAATTTTGACATGAAGGTAAGCATCCTTGATGTCCCGAGACATCATGTAGTCCCCTTCTTCCAGGTTCGCAATCACTGCTCTGAGTGACTCAATCTTGAATTTGAACCTCTGTACGTAAGTGTTCAAAGATTTTAGATTTAGAATCGGTCTCACCGAGCCGTCCGGCTTCGGTGCCACAACAGTGTGGAATAATACCCCGTTCCCTGTTGCAGGAGGGGTATCTTGATTATCACCTGCTGGGAATACAGCTTGTGAATGGCTTCCAAAACTGTCTCCCTGTCAGAAGGAGACATCGGTAAAGCCGACTTTAGGAAACGGCGAGGGGGAGACGTCTCGAATTCTAATTTGTACCCCTGAGATATCACCTGAAGGATCCAGGGGTCTACTTGCGAGTGAGCCCACTGCGCGCTGAAATTCATTGAGACGGGCCCCCCACCGTGCCTGATTCTGCTTGTAAAGCCCCAGCGTATACTGAGGGCTTGGCAGAGGCGGGAGAGGGTTTCTGTTCCTGGGAACTGGCTGATTTCTGCAGCCTTTTTCCTCTCCCTCTGTCACGGGGCAGAAATGAGGAACCTTTTGCCCGCTTGTCCACGAAAAGACTGCGCCTGATAATACGGCGTCTTCTCATGTTGAGAGGCGACCTGGGGTACAAACGTGGAATTCCCAGCTGTTGCCGTGGCCACCACGTCTGAAAGACCGACCCAAAATAACTCCTCCCTTAATAAAGCAATACTTCCAAATGCCGTTTGGAATACGCATCACCTGACCACTGACGTGTCCATAACCCTCTACTGGTAGAAATGGACAACGCGCTTAGACTTGATGCCAGTTGGCAAATATTCCGCTGTGCATCACGCATATATAAAAATGCATCTTTTAAATGCTCTATAGGCAAAAATATACTGTCCCTATCTAGGGTATCAATATTTTCAGTCAGGGAATCCGACCACGCCAACCCAGCACTGCACATCCAGGCTGAGGCGATTGCTGGTCGCAGTATAACACCAGTATGTGTGTAAATACCTTTTAGGATACTCTCCTGCTTTCTATCAGCAGGATCCTTAAGGGCGGCCATCTCAGGCGAAGGTAGAGCCCTTACAAGCGTGTGAGCGCTTTATCCCCCCTAGGGGGTGTTTCCCAACGCACCCTAACCTCTGGCGGGAAAGGATATAATGCCAATAACATTTTAGAAATTATCCGTTGTTATCGGGGGAAACCCACGCATCATCACACACCTCATTTAATTTCTCAGATTCAGGAAAACTACAGGTAGTTTTTCCTCACCGAACATAATACCCCTTTTTTTGGTGGTACTCGTATTATCAGAAATGTGTAAAACATTTTTCATTGCCTCAATCATGTAACGTGTGGCCCTACTGGAAGTCACATTCGTCTCTTCACCGTCGACACTGGAGTCAGTATCCGTGTCGGCGTCTATATCTGCCATCTGAGGTAACGGGCGCTTTAGAGCCCCTGACGGCCTATGAGACGTCTGGACAGGCACAAGCTGAGTAGCCGGCTGTCTCATGTCAACCACTGTCTTTTATACAGAGCTGACACTGTCACGTAATTCCTTCCAACAGTTCATCCACTCAGGTGTCGACCCCCTAGGGGGTGACATCACTATTACAGGCAATCTGCTCCGTCTCCACATCATTTTTCTCCTCATACATGTCGACACAAAAGTACCGACATACAGCACACACACAGGGAATGCTCTGATAGAGGACAGGACCCCACTAGCCCTTTGGGGAGACAGAGGGAGAGTTTGCCAGCACACACCAGAGCGCTATATATATACAGGGATAACCTTATATAAGTGTTTTTCCCCTTATAGCTGCTGTATAGTTAATACTGCGCCCAATTAGTGCCCCCCTCTCTTTTTTTAACCCTTTCTGTAGTGTAGTGACTGCAGGGGAGAGACAGGGAGCTTCCCTCCAACGGAGCTGTGAGGGAAAATGGCGCCAGTGTGCTGAGGAGATAGGCTCCGCCCCTTTTTCGCTGACTTTTCTCCTGCTTTTTTATGGATTCTGGCAGGGGTTAAATGCATCCATATAGCCCAGGAGCTATATGTGATGCATTTTTTTTGCCATCCAAGGTGTTTTTATTGCGTCTCAGGGCGCCCCCCCCAGCGCCCTGCACCCTCAGTGACCGAAGTGTGAAGTGTGCTGAGAGCAATGGCGCACAGCTGCAGTGCTGTGCGCTACCTTGTTGAAGACAGGACGTCTTCTGCCGCCGATTTTCCGGACCTCTTCTGCCTTCTGGCTCTGTAAGGGGGCCGGCGGCGCGGCTCTGGGACCCATCCAAGCTGGGCCTGTGATCGTCCCTCTGGAGCTAATGTCCAGTAGCCTAAGAAGCCCAATCCACTCTGCACGCAGGTGAGTTCGCTTCTTCTCCCCTTAGTCCCTCGATGCAGTGAGCCTGTTGCCAGCAGGTCTCACTGAAAATAAAAAACCTAATCTAAAACTTTCACTAAGAAGCTCAGGAGAGCCCCTAGTGTGCACCCTTCTCGTTCGGGCACAGAGATCTAACTGAGGCTTGGAGGAGGGTCATAGGGGGAGGAGCCAGTGCACACCAGATAGTCCTAAAGCTTTCTTTAGATGTGCCCAGTCTCCTGCGGAGCCGCTATTCCCCATGGTCCTTACGGAGTCCCCAGCATCCACTTAGGACGTTAGAGAAATTGTGAAAAACTCATGTCGACCTTTTTCCATGTCGACCTTGTCCCTGTCGATTTTTTGTCCATGTCGACCTTTTGTCCATGTCGACCTAAGGTGTGTCGACCTAAGGTGTGTCGACCTGGAGTCCGGATACCATCCAACCAGTCAGGTGTCGGCGTTGCCGACGGAGACACCACACTCATGCGCTTCACCTCCTCCCTAGAAGAGCTTGCCGCTTCAGACATGCCGACACACGCGTACCGACACCCCACACACTCAGGGAATTCTCTATCTGGAGACAGTTCCCCCACAAGGCCCTTAGGAGAGACAGAGAGAGAGTATGCCAGCACACACCCAGCGCCAATGACCCTGGAAAAAAATACCCAGATAGCGCTTTTATTATATCATATTCACTGCGCCAAATTATGTGCCCCCCCCCTTCTTTAAAACCCTCTGTCACCGTGTTCAGCAGGGGAGAGTCCGGGGAGCCAGCTTCTCAGCGGTGTGCTGTGGAGAAAATGGCGCTGGTGAGTGCTGAGGGATCAAGCTCCGCCCCCTCATCGGCGGGCTTCGGTCCCACTCGCACCCTTACAGTGCCTGCTGTGTTTGTTTTGTGTGGGAGCAATGGCGCGCAGCGTTATCGCTGCGCGTTACCTCAGTGAAGATCTGAAGTCTTCTGCCTCCTCTGAAGTCTTCTTATCTTCTCATACTCACCCGGCTTCTATCTTCCAGCTCTGTGAGGAGGACGGCGGCGCGGCTACGGGACGAACAGCTAGGAGAGACCTGCGTTCCGACTCCCTCTGGAGCTAATGGTGTCCAGTAGCCTAAGAAGCAGAGCCTAGCATTTAAGAAGGTCTGCTTCTCTCTCCTCAGTCCCTCGATGCAGGGAGCTTGTTGCCAGCAGGCTCCCTGAAAATAAAAAAACCTAACAAAAATTATTTCTTTCAGGAAACTCAGCTCCCTGTAAAGCACCCAGTCTCTACTGGGCACAGTATCTCTAACTGAGGTCTGGAGGAGGGGCATAGAGGGAGGAGACAGTGCACACCCATATCTAAAGTTCTTTTTAGTGCCCATGTCTCCTGCGGAGCCCGTCTATTCCCCATGGTCCTTACGGAGTCCCCAGCATCCTCTAGGACGTAAGAGAAAATGGTTTTTAGAAAACCATCAACTCTCCTATCTGTGACATCATTTAATGATGTTGAAGGCAGAGGTAAGGTAGATTTTTGCAGTAATCTAATAACATGCGTATCTACTTCGGGGGCCACCTCCCTCTTTAAACAGTCCCCAGCCGGAAGAGGATAATTGGCATTCCATTTCCTTGGCATTCTAAATTTCTTACTGGGCGTAGCCCAAGCCTCTTACATAATTTCCGTCCGCTGATCTGACACAGGAAACTCAGTCTTAATTGTTTTGGGACGTTTAAACACAGGTGCCTTGGATTTTAACACAGGCTCTGCTGATTCTTCTAAGGACAAAATGGCTTTCATTGCATTAATTAACTCAGATATGTCCACTGAGCTGAGACCTTCTTGCTCATCTTCTTATGCAGTACTAAAGTGTAATGAGTCTTCATCGTCCGACGAATCCTCATCTGAAACATGTGTAGACTGTAAAGATATTGGCCCTCATTCCGAGTCGTTCGCTCGGTAATTTTCATCGCATCGCAGTGAAATTCCGCATGCGCAATATTCGCACTGCGACTGCGCCAAGTAATTTTACAATGAAGATAGTATTTTTACTCACGGCTTTTTCTTCGCTCCGGCGATCGTAGTGTGATTGACAGGAAATGGGTGTTACTGGGCGGAAACACGGCGTTTTAGGGGCGTGTGGATAAAAACGCTACCGTTTCCGGAAAAAACGCAGGAGTGGCCGGAGAAACGGGGGAGTGTCTGGGCGAACGCTGGGTGTGTTTATGACGTCAAACCAGGAACGACAAGCACTGAACTGATCGCAGATACCGAGTAAGTCTGAAGCTACTCTGAAACTGCTAAGTAGTTTGTAATCGCAATATTGCGAATACATCGGTCGCAATTTTAAGAAGCTAAGATACACTCCCAGTAGGCGTAGGCTTAGCGTGAGCAACTCTGCTAAATTCGCCTTGCGAGCGATCAACTCGGAATGAGGGCCCTTGTTTCATGTCTATGTGATTTACTTACCACTGGCCTTTCAGCCTATTTTTGGTGAGAGGCTGCTACTTCCCCTGCTGGAAGTGCTAAACCGCAGGTAGCATGCTGCATGTAAGGGTAAATAGTGTAACCTATCCCTGGTACAGAAGTTGGAATTATCCGCTCAGCTATACTGGATAATGTCTGTACAAACATAGCCCATGGGGGATGCACCTGTGTCTGCCTTGTATCTTTCAAAAGACCTTGGTGAAAGCTAAAACAATTTACACACAAACAATACTGACCCAGATCCTGAGAGGTTAACCCAGCTTTGCAAGACAAACAGGATATGAGTGTTGGTGCTGCTGTGAGTGTATTTTCCTCACCCTTGCCGCTCTTAGACATGATAAATAATCACACACTTGTACAGTGTGCTATACAATTTGTGACTGTAATCACTTTAAATTCTGTTAAAGTGACATACAATCCGACCCTACCCTGCTTTGCACCAGCATTGAGGATCGGAATAGACAGAAAAAACAGAATTATAGTAAAGTCAGCAATCACACTAGCAATAAGTCACAAGTTATACTTGCAATATGAGCACATTATCAACTACAAATACATCTCAAGTATGTAGGAGAAACATTACATTATATAGGATTTAACGTATTCAGCCGCACAGCAAAAAAAAAAACCAGTAATAATAATCAGACTCATGCATTAAGCACTTATCCTACTATTCGTACTCAAAAGGTAGATTGAGACTTAGAGGGTAATTCAGAGTTGATCACAGCAGCAAATTTGTTAGCAGTTGGGCAAAACCAGGGCCCTCATTCCGAGTTGATCGCACCAAGCAACTTTTTGCTGCTGGTGCAATACAACTAATCTCCGCCTATGGGGAGTGTATTTTAGCATAGCAGGGCTGCGAACACTTGTGCAGCCCTGCTACGCTAAAAAAGTTTCACACAAAACAAGACTAACCCTAGACCTACTTACCCTGTGCGCTGGATCAAGCGATGCAGGTCCCGGCTTTGACATCAGACATCCGCCCTCCGTTCGCCTGGACACGCCTGCATTTTTCTTACCACTCCCCCGAAAACGGCTGGAAACGGTGATTATCCGCCCCGGAACGCCTCCCGCCTGTCCATATTCTTGCGATCGTCGCTGCGATCACATTTGTCGCTGGTTGCGTCGGTGCCCCGCGACGATCGCCGCAGGCAATGACGCACATGCGCAATGCGTCCGCCACGCATGCGCATTTCTGACCCGTTCGCACCGCAGCAAAGAACCAGTCACACAGCCGCCTATGCTGCGACTGGGTCTTTTCAGATACACAGCATCTCAGACAGAAGAGGGAAAACAGTTCATGGCGGGAGACTCGGAGGAAACCACTGCTCCACTGCTGACATCAAACCTAGGGACTGCGGCTTCATACTACCCCTGGAGCCTATGATCCTTAAGGCCTAGCGCTGGTGCACTCTAGGTGGCAGCCGCATCAGCGTCTGTTTGGTAGTCTCCTCCCAAAACAGTGCGGCTGTGTCTGTGTTCCCCCTCTAAGCAGAACCGATGCTTTACCTTCTCCCCGTACTCCGGCCTGGTAACATCTGCTGGACTTGCTAGTACATCCGACACAGACGCCCGCCGACACAGCACTGTACTCGAGGGTAAGCGTACTCGCGACCCGGCGGGGAGTTGTTGGAGTGACTCTTTCTAAGGTACGTATAAGACGCTTTTTAGAAAGATCACTCAGGAAAATAGTAAGACTATAAAAATAAAATAAAAAAGCTTATGGCTGCTTAAAAACAGCAGCTCTTTTGACCATGGTCCGGCTCCTACCGCACCAAACAAAAAACAACTGATTTGCCTGAGCCAGGAGGCGGGGATATATGGACGGGCCCGCTGCATCCTGGGGGGCCAAAAAGCTTTCACCGTTTGGTGCAAATCCGCTGTCGCATCATCATATCCCAATGTTATCCTGTGGATAACCTGTGGACCTTGCAGGAGAAAAAAAGCAAAGAAAGCGCTGCTAGGCACCACTCACCACACTTAGAAATTAAGCAGTTTAATATACCATATGGAATCAATATAAATTACATATCAATAAAATGTTAATAAATACAATAAGGAGATTTATGGTACACTTACCATAGTTAAATCTCTTTATGCGAGGTACACTGGATTCCACAGGGAATAACATCGGGGTGTAGAGTTGGATTTTCATCCGAGGCACCAACAGGCTAAAGCTTTGACTTTTCCAAGGATGCATTGCACCGCCCCCTCTATAACCCCACCTCCAGGCACTGGAGCTAAGTTTCGTTAACCAGTCCAATGCAGTAGCAGATAAGAGAGACGGTAGATGTTAGTCACTTAGAACCATATTCTCACGACAGGAAAAGGGACTAGCGTCTAATGCCATACAAACCCAAAGAAGCTAAGTGAGGCAGGGTGGGCGCCCTGTGGAATCCAGTGTACCTCGCAGAAAGAGATTTATCTATGGTAAGTCTCCCAGAAATCTCCTTTTCTGCAGCGGGGATGTCCTACAGCAGTTCCTCATGGGAAGGGACGCACTGTAGCGGGTACAAGAACCCAGCGTCCAAAGGAAGCATCCTGGAAGGCGGTAGTATCAAAGGCATAGAACCTGATGAACGTGTTCACCGAGGGCCATGTAGCCGCCTTGCACAGTTGTTCTGCGGACGCACCATGGCGGGCCGCCCAAGAAGGTCCAACAGCCCAAGTAGAATGGGCTTTGATAACAGCAGGAGCTGGGAGACCAGCCTGCGCATAGGCTTGTGCAATCACCATTCTAATCCATCTGCCCAAGGTCTGCTTATTCGCAGGCCAGCCACGTTTGTGAAAACCAAAAAGTACAAAACAGTAAATACAGAGAGCACGTACCACTTCCAAAGACCGCTCTTTGGAGGACAAACCAGAAGAGATAAAGGCCGGAACCACAATCTCTTGGTTAAGATGAAAATATGATACCACCTTAGGTAAATAAACAGGGCGAATTCTAAGAACTGCCCGGTCACGGTGAAAAATCAGAAAAGGTGGACGACAGGCCAAAGCGCCTAAGTCCGACACCCTCCTAACCTTGAGGGAGGCCAGACGAAGGCCTAAGTCCGGGCCCTGTTGCAGAAAAGCCAAGAGCCTAGAAGTACTCAACGAATAGGCATCATAAATCTTAGCAGCACACCAGGTGAAGTAAGAATTCCAGACCCTATGATAAATTAATGCAGAAGTCGGTTTATGGGCTTTCAACATAGTTTGAATGACCGCCTCAGAGAATCCCTTGGCCCTCAGGAGTGAAGCTTCAAGAGCCACGCCGTCAAAGCCAGTTTGGCCAGGACCGGGTAGACACAAGGGCCCTGAACGAGGAGGTCTGGGCGTTGAGGAAGTAGAAGAGGACGCTCTATCGAGAGACCCTGCAGTTCTGAGAACCAATGCCGCCTGGGCCACGCTGGAGCGACTAGAAGTAGTATTCCTCTTTCTTGCTTGAACTTCTGCAGTACCCTGGGCAACAGTGACACTGGAGGGAACACGTATGGCAGCGAAAAGTTCCATGGAATTGCCAGTGCGTCCACGAATGCTGCTTGAGGATCCCTTGTTGTGATTGTGTCGAGACGCCATCAGGTCTACATCTAGTAGGCCTCACTTGTCCACTAGGAGTTGAAAGACTTCCGGATGAAGACTCCACTCCCCGGCGTGAACGTCCTGACGACTGAGGAAATCCGCTTCCCAGTTGAGGACTCCAGGAATGAACACTGCTGATATTGCTGGCAGATGGCGTTCCTCCCAACGGAGGATCTTTGATACTTCCAGCATTGCCATGCAGCTTCGAGTGCCGCCTTGATGATTTATGTATTTATGAAGTTTCAGGATTTTCTCTGTAGACAAAAGCAATTGTTGGTTGTGTGTGTCCAGTACTGCCCCCAGGTGCACCATGCTCCGAGCCGGGACCAACGAGGACTTTTTCCAGTTGATGAGCCACCCGTGGGCTTGTAGGAATTGGACCGTCAGTTCCAGATGACTGAAGAGAACCTCTTGGGAGTTCACCAGGATCAGCAAGTCGTCCAGATATGGCAGGATCCTGATTCACCAATTGCGGAACAGAGCCGTCATCATGGCCATGACCTTGGTGAAGATCCGAGGGGCCACAGCCAATCCAAAAGGCAGTGCCTGGAATTGATAATGTAGGTTACCAATAGCAAACCGCAGATATTGCTGATGCGACATGGCAATAGGTATGTGCAGGTAAGCATCCTGTATGTCCAGGGATACCATATAATCTTCGGGTTCCATGGCGAGCAAACTTGTTCAAGGATGTGAGGTTAAGTATAGGCCGGAAGGACCCATTTGGCTTCGGAACAAGAAACAGGGTCGAATAGTATCCCCTGCCTCTCTGAGACAGAGGTACCAGCACTACCACTCCTGTATCTAGGAAGGATTGTACAACCAAGTGTAGAGCTTGCGCTTTTAACGGATCCGCCGGGATAACCGTTGTGCAAAATTGGCGAGGGGGACGTCTCTTGAAAGAGATCACGTACCCTGTGAGAGACAACTTCTCGCACCCAGGCGTCCGAAGTGGTCATTAACCAGGTCTGGGCGAACTGCAGAAGTCGGCCTCCCACCTTGGGGTCACCCAGGGGGAGGCCCGCCCCGTCATGCAGCAGGCTTGTCTTGTTTGGAAGCAGGCTAATGAGCGGCCCCGGATTGTTTAGATTTAGGCTTAGTGGTTTTGGAAGCACAAGCCTGTCGCAGATACGTTTGACCCTTTGCTTTACCTGGAGGTCGAAAGGAACGAAAAGGTGGTACTCTTAGCCTTCGGAACAGAAGGATTAGTATTTGGGAGACATGCAGTCCTGGCAGTAGCCAAGTCAGTTACGATCTTGTTCAGATCCTCCCCAAATAGGATGTCTCCCTTAAAAGGGAGCACCTCCAAGGTCTTTTTGGAGTCCAGGTCCGCCTTCGAGTACCTCAACCACATTGTCAGGATTCTGATTTTGTCTGTTCCCGGAGGGGGCACTAGTGGGTCAGTGTTGGAATGACGTATGAAGCGTGGAGACTGTCGCATATGCGCTGATGTTTAATAAACACAAAGGTCACAGAAAAATGATATAATAATAAATGGTACGTAGCATTGGTAGTAGCATAACTGAAATGATAAACGGTAACTGAATCCAAGGTCATGATAAAAAGTCTCTGGCAACACAAATATTTATTGGTGACAAGTTGATGGCAGAATGCAGACGGTTTAAAGCAAATAAAGTCACTGGTAACACAAACGTGAATAAATGCAAATAGTTTGGAAAACAGGACTCCGGTAATACTTGTAAAAGCACACAGTCTCTGTAACATGAAAGTTCTTCAGCCAAGCAAGGCCCAGGCAGGAGACAGTCCTAACTCAGCATGCTTGTTAAGTGCTGGATGCAATGCTGGTAACAAGGTGCACAAGTTAGGCAATGAATAACACCTGAGGAGAGTCTCTTACTGCTGATGAACTGTGGCAGGCTGTGGCTGGAGTTTGTAGCTCCACAGGAACACTGGAACAGGGAAACAACTTGGAAATGCCAGAAATAAGAGATCGCTGGAAACAGGGTATTGCAGACTGGAACTGGAACTGGAAACGGAACTGGAATGGAACTGCTGGAACCTGTAGTTTCACAGGTCCAATACACTGGGGAATCTCTGCAGACAGAGGACTGAAGACAGGAGCCGCCTGTTCAAAGGATGTGACGCGTTGTCCAAGGCAATGAGACTGAGCCAGGAACTGGAGTTTATACCCCTTGGTCTGTGATGATTGGATGTTGCATCTCTGTGAGAACACACCCCGCTGGATTGGGTGTTCAGATCAGCTGTGAGTTAGCTGAAGCACTGTGTACTCCAGGCTGCAGAAGACTGAAAACTGGAACTGGAACAGAACTGCTGGAACCTGTAGTTCCACAGTAAGTGATGCGATGGAGAATGCAGATTCCTGACACACATAATTCGACGAGCCAGGATGGACGTAGTAGATGCTTTGGCCGCCATTACACCTGCATCAGAGGCCGTCTCTTGTATATTGTTGGAGGCTGTTTTAATATAAGACAGATATTGTCTGGCAGTGTCAGAAAAATCCTGAGGCAGCACATCCTCAATTGCCTGAACCCATGCTTCAATTCCTTTCGCAGCCCAGGAGGCTGCCATAGTGGGTCTATGTACAGCGCCAGTGAGAGAGTAAATAGACTTCAGGCATCCCTCCACACTCTTATCTGTCGGTTCCTTCAGTGAGGTGACAGTGGTGACAGGCAGACACCACCGGACGGGCGACATGACAGTCCACCGGCGGTGGAGTTTCCCACTTGTTACTCAACTCCGCAAGGATAGGATAACGAGCTAGCATCTTTTTAGACAGGGGAACTGTCTTTCCTGGCGACGACCAGGAGTCCTGACGTATGTCAATTAAGTGGTCAGAATGTGGTAAGACTACCTTAGCAACCTTCTGACGTTTCAACTTGTCAGGTTTCATAGACGAAGTAGTAGTCTCAATGTCATCATCTATTTGAAGAATTAACTTAATAGCCTCCACCAGGTCAGGAACATCAACCTGGGTTGTAGATTTCTCATCAGAAGTAACTGTATCAGTGTCTGACGGATCAGTATATTCCCCATCCTCATCAGAAGAATTATCCAAAATAGTAGTGGATTGTGATGAAGAAATGTCCCTTTTAGATGACCCCTTGGCCCCAGAAGGGCGGGGGCTAGACTTTTGTCTAACCAAGGATTGATTTAATTGTTGTAACTGGGTAGACAGAGTATCCGCCCAGGGCGGATTAACTACAGGGACAATATGTGGCTGCAATGGCACAGGAGGTCCCACAGGCGGCGCAAGACGTATCACAACTGTATTCAGCATACTTGAGAACGCTGACCAAGGTGGATCTTGATTGGCCACAGGTACCGCAGGTAGACTGGGTGTATGGCACTCAGCGCCTGAACCAGCAGCTAAAACTTCCCCCTCAGATAAATCCGTGGTGCCAGTACTGCAGGATGCAGAAGCGTCCGCGGATTTCCAGCCCTGTATGCAAACATTAAAGGAAATGTAGCCGTAGGGCGTAACGGTACAATATAGCCAGACAAACACAATATCTGTAAAAAAAAAAACCTATGTTATGTGACAGTAAACACAGGACACAAAACAGAGGTTTTAAACGATATGAGGTGACTGAAACACACAGTAAAAATACCAAATTGTATATTCTGTGTAACACTATATATATATAAATATATGTGACCCTGACGCACTTAGCCCCTCAGGGTACAGAATACTGGGGGTCATTCCGATTTGATCGCTAGCTGCCGTTGTTTGCAGCGCAGCGATCAGGCTAATAAGCGGCATTTCTGCAGAAATGCGTATGGGCCGCAATGCGCATGTGTGTCGTACGGGTACGAAGCCCGTTGTGGTTGTGCATAGGTTGTAGCGAAGTTTTCAGTCGCACTGACGGCCGCAAGAAGATTGACAGGAAGAGAGCGTTTCTGGGTATCAACTGACCGTTTTCAGGGAGTGTTTGCAAAAACGCAGGCGTGGCTGGTCATTCGCTGGGCGGGTGTATGACGTCAAATCCGGACACGAATAGGCTGAAGTGATCGCAAGTGCTGAGTAGGTTCAGAGCTACTCTGAAACTGCACAAACTTTTTTTGCAGAGCTCAGCTGCACAAATGCGTTCGCACTTCTGCTAAGCTAAAATACACTCCCCAGTGGGCGGCGGCATAGCGTTTGCACGGCTGCTAAAAATAGCTAGCGAGCGATCTACTCGGAATGACCCCCATAGTGATAGCAATATGTGATATAGGAGAATGGAACCCCACACAACAGCTACAGGCACACTCAGTCACAGGTACAATGCAGAAGTTATTACATATAAACAATAAAACTGCACTGGACTAGTAAAATTACATATAACTATGTATGAGCATAGATACAACAAGGCACAGTAGATACCGGATATATATCACAGAATACTTGTACCAAATATTCAGATAGCAGTACACTTGTTCTTAACGAACACTGTCTAAAAGGACATGTAGAATACTTAAGCGTCTGTAAAAGCACAGCGCTGATGAGACAGGCAGCTTTACAGAGGAGACATTGCCCAGCAGTCCCGGAGGTCAGCCCACGTAGTAGTGAAGATGGCGCCAAAATCTCTGTCAGGGAGTGAGGAAGATAGAGATGCAGCACCAGGGCGGGAACACAAGCAGTAGATGGCGCCCGGAGCAGGGGAGGGCTACAGGTCAGCGCCTTATCCCCTCTGCTGGACTTCACCACCAGGTACTATGGAGCCTATTGTAAACGGATTATAGTAAAACCGACCTGTGCTCCCTGCCCTGGTGGATATAGTGTGGTCCCTGTACAGTACAGTGTCCACGCCAGCGACGCGGTCTGTCTCCTGGGACCGCGACCGGACCGCGATTTACCGGCGGGTCCCACCTGGGGGGACTTTTACCTCCTCCCTGATGTGCAGCCACGCGATCCAGATGAGCGCCAACGGTGTGTGCCTGAAGTCTGGTGCGACTCCCCTGCAAGTACCCAGGAACCAG
This sequence comes from Pseudophryne corroboree, assembly GCF_028390025.1. Classification (NCBI taxonomy): domain Eukaryota; kingdom Metazoa; phylum Chordata; class Amphibia; order Anura; family Myobatrachidae; genus Pseudophryne; species Pseudophryne corroboree. The sequence continues at coordinate 644,781,330 of NC_086447.1, read as the reverse complement.
GCCGCGGGAGTATGCAGCGCTGCTGGGGGAGGTGATGGAGCCGCAGCACAGAATGTCAGACTGACATAACAGTGATGCGGCCCTTAAAGTCTTCTAAGAAAGCTCTTTTCAGGGCTGCCTAGCGCAGCCCCACCTGTTAGTGACCTGCACTGCAGGCACCAACTTACAAACTGAGCTCCAGTGCCTGGAGGCGGGGTTATAGAGGAGGCGGTGCAATGCATCCTGGGAACAGTCAAAGCTTTAGCCTGTTGGTGCCTCGGATCAAGATCCAACTCTACACCCCGATGTTATTCACTGTGGAATACCAGTGTACCCCGCTGCAGAAAATAACACTGCATTAATAAATGTTACTATAAAGGCAGGTAAAAGACTCAATATAATGGGACACAGTCTTTGATATATACATCTGGTAAGTAATGAAATAAAAAGAGGATTGTTGGTAATGTCCTTAGGTCTTACTGTAATATGTATACGATGCACTCACCCACTAACACCTATAAACAGGCTGTATGTCAGCTTGTGATGGATATAGTTCCTCTGTGAGGGATAGAACAGCGCTGGCTGTGGAAAAGCTGAGGCGGCTGGCAGCCGTGGTGCTGTTATAGAGCCGTTAGCAGTGATTGTTGACCGCACCGCTGTGGCAGAAGCCGACACCTGTGGGTGGGCTGTGTGTCACCTGAAGATAGATGCAGATCCTCCGTGAGTGATGACACAGCGCCTGCTGTAAAGAGGCTAAATCGGCTAGCATCCATTTCTTGAAAAAGCTGCTGGATGCAGTGAAACGCTTTGAAAGGAGTCTCATTTGGTGATAGCAATCACCTCACTGCATCTTCCCACACCTCTTGGGACTTACATACAGCGCCACTTCCATCCACTATTGGCATCATGCTCTACTTGACCAAATGCCTGTCGCAATTATTGCTAACATCTGTGGGCTTCCAACTGCCCACTGCTGTGATCCCCGCTGAGACTATATACATCCTAGTGCATTATAATGTGTCTAAGATGCATTTTTCGGAGGGCGTGGCCAAGGCGGACATGGAGTAGCACACAGGCTCTGTAGCTCTCCAGCTTCAATATCCGATAACTAAATCCTGTGTCCCCCCCTGGGCCCGAGAATAGCCCCATACCTGTGGGAACTCTTGATGGGGCCGCCGTGTCGGACGGGGAGCTGTACCCTCGATTCCCGCTGCAGCCGGACTGTCTGTGTGAGCGGGGTGCCGGGGCCAGCCAAGCCACGTGACCCGCTCTCCTTTCCCCGCGCTGGAGACTGCTGCCCGTCTCCGCTCCTGCTGCCGCTGTGTGGAGCCGAGACGAGGAGACTCTGCCTGACCCCTGCTACGGCACTGCCGCGGGTCCCGCCGCCGATCCCCTGATCACCACTGTGGCTTCTGCTCTACTCCCCTGTCTGCCTCTCGGAGAGGCACTTTCACTGCTGGGGGGACGGAGCTGGCCTTGGAAGGAGACGTGTGGGAGCATCCGTGCCTGCAGATCTCCCTACACTATATATAAACTGATAGTGGCTCCTTGGCTGGGCTGCCCTGTTGCTTATTGATATATACTGGGACACAGTGTGAGACACTCGATACAGTATCCTGTTGGCCCTCAGCGGATGCTTCCGGGCAGCATCTAGACAGGCTGTCCCTGGACAGATTTGCTATACTGCCCTCTCCATGCATACCCACTGGACAGTTTTGATATACTATGTGTCCATAAGCGGCAGCTGGGCAGTTTTGATATACTTCACAGTTACACACGTAGCACCTGGACAGTTCTGATATACTATAATTTCTGGCTCTCTATTACCGGCTTGGCTGCAATGGTTAAACCACATCAATCTGCCGCGGCTGCGGCGAAGTTAGAGAAATTTGCTAGAAACCCTCCGACACGGTCCCAACAGGGGGGGGAGTTACAGTCGACCTCATCGCCGCCTTCTCCGTCGGCTGGCTCCTCTTCTGCGGAGGCTACGGATGCGGCACTGCAAAAGGTGCTGGATGCGGTCACGGCCAGCGAAGCCCGCTTGGCCGACAGGATCGGTCAGGTCCAGGCGGACTTATCCATTATTCATCAGGACCTTCAGCGAGTGCGAGAGAGAGTCGGTGAAGTTGAGACGCGCGTATCCACGTTGGAGGACACGATTACGCCAATCGGCAGACGTACTTCTGCCCTGGAGTTGCAGATGTTGGAGGTAAATAAAAAGATGACCGATATGGAGGGGAGATTGAGGCGGAACAACGTCCGCTTCGTCGGCCTCCCTGAGAAAGAGGAAGGTGCCTCCCCTGAAAAATTTCTTGAGAAGTGGCTGTTGGGACGCGTTTGGAGCAGAGGAGTTCACCTCACATTTTGCGGTGGAACGCGCTCACAGAGTTCCGATGCGTCCTTTACCTCCAGGGGCACCTCCCCGTACGTTCATTGCCAAGCTGCTTCATTACCGGGATAGGGATGTGATTCTGAAATTGGCCCGCACTAGGGGCCCCCTCAAGTGGAACGGTTCTCCGATTTCAGTCTTTCCGGATTTCGCAATTGACGTGCAAAAAGATAGAGCTCAGTTTGTCCCTGTGAAACGCAGGCTGCGTGACCTGAACATCCCCTATGCCATGCTCTTTCCGTCTAAACTGCGGGTGGTTTCGGATGGAGAAACTAAATTCTTCTTGACTCCTCGTGAGGCTTCGGTGTGGCTGGACAGACACTTTCCGGCACGGCGGGCGATGGCCGCTGATTGAACCCAAGCATTGGGTTTCTGGGAGGGATGTGTGCTCATTGTTGATGGGGTAAATGCTGGGATATCTTTAAAATTGTTATTCTGCTTTCACTAATATGTTACGGTGCTTACTTATGTCCTTATATCTGCCTCATATTGCTCTGAACTAGCATCCTGTTCAGCTCTATAGGTTACTCTCGGGGCCGCCTGGGTATATCCCTGTCCCGATGTATGGTCCTGAGTGGTTCTATAGGTGGGGCTGTTCTGACGGCCCTAGGGGGGACTTGAATTTAGCTGGAGGTTACTCCTGCCGCGGGGTCATTGAATTCTTGGCCCCCTTTTGAGTCTTTCTTTTGTTTTATTTGACTTTGTACAATGTGTAAGGGTATTTCTTGCCTTAGTTGTTAGTGTTCGCTTTTTGGGAGAGTTGTTTGTTAGGGAATCAGGTATGCTGCAAGTTTTCAGTGGTGTACGGGGTGGGGGTGGGGGTTATGTTAAGAAAGTATTGTTTTGTTTTTATTCTCTGATGAGCAGTGTGCTTGTTTCAGATGTGCTTCCCTTGCAGCTGCACACGGGTATGGGTGGGTGGATATGTACTGGAGGTGGCTGGTCGCGGGTCATCTGCTTCATCGTTGAAAGTGCTCTGTTATGGCTCTGGTCAGGTTACTGTCCTGGAATGTGAGGGGGATCAATGACAAAATCAAGCGTTCCTTGGTACTTAGGCAGATCAAACAATATGCATCTGATGTAATCTATTTAATGGAGACCCACTTGGTAGGCACTAGACTTCTGTCCCTTAAAAAGCCGTGGGTGGGGTGGGCTTTCCATTCCACGCATACCTCGGCGTCCCGGGGAGTGTCGATTCTGATTAGAAAGTCTGTTCCTTTCTTGCTTGATAGTGTACAAACAGATCAGAGGGGGAGGTATGTGTTTCTAAAATGTAAAATTAACTCCGTTCCTTTACTGTTGCTAGCTGTGTATGTGCCCCTCCTTACTCGCCTGACGTTCTTAAAAAAGTATCTACATTCATGGCTGCGTCCCCGGGGGTGGCTGCTATATGTATGGGTGACTTTAACAATGTCTTAAACCATGAACTGGATAGGTTCTCCATGGCATCCTTCAACCCACAGCCGAAGCGGTCTCCATTTGCAGATACTGTCTCTGAGCTGGGCTTGGTCGATCCCTGGAGATTGAAATATCCTGACCTGAGGCAATATTCGTGTTTCTCACACTCCCACACTTCCTTCTCTAGGATAGACTTGGCTCTCCTCACTCGGGAGCTCCTGCCTATGATACATGGTATTAAATATGAGACTAGGGGTATTTCGGATCACTCCCCTGTATCGGTACATATTGACTTAAGCTGTCAGAGGGGCCAAGCAGTATGGAAATTTAACCCCTTCTGGCTCACGCATATGGGTGCGGGATCCGAATTGGAAGCTAGCTGGCTAGAATTTGTTAATTCACATACGGACACTACCAACATCTCCTTATTGTGGGATACCTTTAAAGCTTTCATGAGAGGGACTTTGATCAAAAGAGTGGGTAGTCTTAAATCCTCTTTTAAGAAACATGAGGCTGAGCTGGAGGCTCGGGTTATTGCTTCTGAGATGGTATACATACGGGATGGCTTGGACATCTCTAAATTAGACTGGCTCCATGCTCAGAAAGAATGGAAGGAGTATCTATGGGGGAAAACCCAGCACAGGCTTCTATTCTCCTCGCATGTTCACTACGCTACAGGGGATATACCGGGCTCTTATTTGGCTAATCTTGCAAGGGGGGACCGTTCCTCTCATACGGTACTAGAGGTTGTGAACTCGGCCGGGACGGTATTAGACCGCACCCCCCAAATTGTCACGGAATTTGTATCATATTATCAAGCGTTATATAGCTCCACACTAACATGTTCCCCGCTAGAATTGTGTAATTACTTGGATCGAATCCAGTTGCCCTGTATCTCCAGTGAGGCTAGAGCTCTTCTTGATGCTCCTCTGTCGTTGGAGGAGATAGAGGCTGCGATCACTGCATCTCCAGATGGCAAGGCCTCTGGCCTTGATGGTATCCCATCGGAGTTGTATGAGAAACACGCTAGATTTTTCGCCCCTCAGTTGCTTACTCTATTTAATACTATATTTGAGCAAAATATGCTTCCCCCTTCTATGCGGAGGCATTGATTATAGTGATTCCCAAGCCAGATAAGGACCCCAAGAGGGTTGAGTCATATCGACCTCTCTCTCTGCTACCCACGGATATTAAAATCCTGGCCAAGGTCCTGGCTTCTAGACTCAATCGGGTTATAACCCAAATCATTCACCCGGACCAAACAGGCTTTATGCCTGGTAAGTCCACTGCTGTTAATTTAAGGCGCTTGTTCACCCATTTTCAGGTTTCTCATGGGGAGGCCTGCTCTTCTGCTGTAGCCTCTTTAGATGCCGCAAAGGCCTTTGATTCGGTGGAGTGGGCCTTCTTGTGGGAAACCATGAGATTTGGCATGGGTCCCAATTTTATCAAATATGTTAGATTGCTTTATTCTCTGCCCATGGCCAGGGTCTCGGTGAATGGATACGTATCACATTCCTTCCCTTTGTCCAGGGGAACGAGACAGGGCTGCCCTCTCTCCCCCACATTGTTTGCCGTCGCTATTGAACCATCGGCATGTTTGATTAGAGCTAGTCTCGATATTATGGGTATTAAGGTGGGCGCAAGAGAAGATAGAATAGCATTATATGCTGATGATCTCTTGCTATTTGTTCAGGATTATGTCTCCTCTATGCCAATAATTCTGGATATGATCAACACCTATGGACAATTCTCCGGGCTCAAAATTAATTGGGATAAATCCAATATCACTCCACTTAAGGGTCCAATCCCGGTAGCCCCATTGATCCATATCCCGCTTAAGTGGGTAGACTCCTTTAAGTATCTGGGTATTTGGGTATCGAATGACCCTTTGGGTATCGAATGACCTTGTACTTATGTTTCTCTAAATATTATGCCGCAGATTGTTTATCTCCGCTCGAAAATTAAGGTTTGGGGGTCTTTGCCTCTGACTATTACTGGTAGGGTCAACTTAGTGAAAATGGTGTACCTCCCTAAGCTCCTCTATGTTCTTCAGCAGTCACCTGTATATATTGGCTTAAAAGTATTCAGGCAAATTGACAGCCTATTATCTTCCTTGATTTGGGCTAGCAGGAGAGCACGGTTGAAGATTGACACCCTGTCTAGACCAAGACTGATGGGAGGACTGGCCCTCCCTGTCTTTAAATTTTACTATTATGCAGCGCAGTTGGCGCATATCTGGGAGTGGATGTCTGACTCCGACAGACTCACCTTACACTCACAAATGTTTCTGCAGGAGTATCCTGGTGGCACGCCGCTGCAGTTGTTACTCTGTGGGAACACTAAATTGTCTGAGGTCCCTATAATAAGGCAGGCCACTCTTGTGTGGAAGCGGGTACATACTATATTGCTGGGCCAGGGTATAGACCCAGACACTCCGTTAGATAATGTCCTTGGTCTCCCAGAATTGGCCTCGCTGCATATTAGGGCAGTGTGGGGTAGGTGGGGGGTTACATCCCTGGGGCAATTGTATAATGGCGATATATTGAAATCTTTCCAGCAGCTCCAACAGGACTATAATTTACCCTCCTCTTATTTTTATCGTTATTTGCAACTGAGACATGCGATTAATGTACAGTTTTCTAATACCCCTCCGAAGATTCTGGCCTCCCCAGTCAAGTCACTCTTACAGAACCTGGGTAACGGGCATTTGGTATCCAGTATTTATACAAGTATGCTCCGGTCTCACTACTCTGACCCATTATCCTCTCTTAGAAATAAATGGGAATCAGACCTGGGAACAATTTCTGACGAGGTATGGGAGAATGCTCTTTGCTCCCCACGGTTATCTACCACCACCACTATCAGCAAATCCAATTGTTTATTATACACACCAGTGAAATTGGCCCGCATGGACGGTACTCATACTACCAGATGTCCTAAATGTGGCAGTCTGGATGCTGATTTTTGGCACATTATTTGGCTTTGCCCCAGGATGGCAGTGTTTTGGTCGGGTATTATTAACATTATGGTGTCGACTGGTATTCCATTGGATGTGTGTACTCCGGTGGTATGTGTGTTGTCGGCTTTGGAGGAAGAGACACTAGATGCTCCTGGCAGACGATATCTGATCAATCTGTGTGCTTTAGCCAAGGTGTGTGTCGCTAGATTATGGTTGGCTAAGGATGCTCCCACAGTACAGTCATGGGTTTCGCTCGTCAATGAAACGGCTGCTCACGAAAAATATGTATACATGGCTAGAAAAGCAAGGAAAAAGTATCACGACCTATGGGGCAGATGGCTCAGCTCTACTAATTCAACGAACCATAGTGACTGATTACTTGCTACAGTGTGACCAATATGATGACGAGATGGAGGGATGGGCCATGTACCATGGGGATTGTGTGGAGGTGTGTAGGTGGGTCTGTACTGATGGCGTTGTTTTCCCTTTCGTGTATCGCCCATGGGGCCGCGGCCAGCCACCCACTTGCCCGGGTTTGAGGTTATGTGTTGTACAAATATAGTTGGTTGATTAGTTTTTGAGATATACATGATTAATATATTTGAATATTGTGTCTCAATATCTGTCACTTCTCCTGATTTATAAATGTATATGCATGAGTGGAGCCTGCACATCTCACATGATGTGATTGAAACTTTTTAGATGGGAATCTGCGTATTCCCTTATCTGGAATACTGTATGTTTAGTAGTTTTGTTGTATTGTTTAATTGCAAAGTGAAAAACCAATAAAAATGATTGAATTTAAAAAAAAAAAATAAGATGCATTTTTCGCTGAAAAAAAATTAGCAAAACTTATGCTTTGTGCTTCACGGGTTCCGTCTCATCATGGTGCGACTTGAAGGGCTGTTTAGCGTGACTGCAGTAAGGATGTGAGAGGACACACATGTATAATTGCCAATAATAGACGAATCTACTATATTCCTAAAGAAATGTATGTAGTGCAATGAAACGGGTGTCGTACGGTATGCCGGCGCTCGGGCTCCCGGCGCCCAGCATACCGGCGCCGGGAGCCCGACCGCCGGCATACCGACAGCGTGGCAAGCGCAAAGGAGCCCCTTGCGGGCACGGTGGCGCCACACTATTTTATTCTCCCTCCAGGGGGGTCGTGGACCCCCACGAGGGAGAATAGTTGTCGGTATGCCGGGTGTCGGGATTCCGGCGCCGGTATACTGTGCGCCGGGATCCCGACATTCGGCATACAGAAGACCACCCCAATGAAACACGTCAGTACATAAATGTATGGACAGAAGCGCTGTGTACTGAAAGTAAGATGGATACTGATCTTAATCATTACGGTCAAGTATTGGAAAGTTTACTATGGACACTTTGGATCAAATTCAAACAGCTGTGGAAGTAGCCGGAGTGGAAGCACTGAACTTCCTGAGCAATGAACTAAGGGGAAACTGAACTCAGGTAGCACTGAACAGGAAAAGTACAGCAGACCTTACCCATGGTTGTGGTCTTCGCTGGTTCGGACAGGTGCCAAGCCATCAATCTCATCAAAAAAGATAATTGAAGGACGCGTTTCATAGGCCTAATCAGTAAATTTTAAAAACAAAAATGTAAAAATTATGTATTTATTACTAGTTATTTATATAGTGCACACATATTCCGCAGCGCTTTACAGAGAATATTTTGGCCACTTACATCAGTTCCTGCGTCAGTGGAGCTTACAATCTATATCCCCTTCCTCATGTACACGAACACACATTTACGGTCAGGCTAATTTTTGTTAGAGGCCAATCAACCTACCAGTATATTTTTGGATTGTGGGAGAAAATCGGCGTACCCGGAGGAAACCGATTCAAGCACAGGGAGAATATACAAACTCCACACAGTTAGGGCATGTTGAGTATCAAATATGTGACCTCAGTGCTGTGAGGCATTACTGTTAACGTTACACTGTCCATGCTGTCCAACAACATCAATTTGAAGTTTCAGTAAAGCAAATCAAATTACCTGATCGAAGAGGAGTCTCAGCTGCCGCTCAGACTCTCCTGTCCATTTACTCATGCAGTCTGCTCCTTTCCTCATGAAGAAAGTAATTCTTCTATCAGCCACACTGCACTCATTAGCCAAGGCCCGGGCAACCAAGGTTTTACCAGTACCAGGAGGGCCATAGAACAAACATCCCCTGAAATAAAAGAAAATAGAGACCACATAGGAAATAAAATTCAGTTCAGTATTCAAGAAATGTCATGGACTATACAGTTCTTAATAAAAAAAATTCTGAAATAAACTGTGTGTTCATTTATAAAACCGTGTCTTTCTATGTCTTCATTTACAGTTTTCCTTGGTGAACTACAGGTCCCAGCTGAATGAATCCTACTTGCATACTATATACTACAACGGTAACATTGTACTGGTTAGATGAAAATGCAATATTCTATTTCAAAAGGTGGCATTTTTTATCAAAACTGTATCCCTCTTATCTCTCTTTAGTATTTCTGCCCCTTAGACTGTAAGTTCCAGTGGATAAAATAATAAGATTTTAAACCTACCGGTAAATCTATTTCTCCTAGTCCGTAGAGGATGCTGGGGACTCCGTAAGGACCATGGGGTATAGACGGGCTCCGCAGGAGATAGGGCACCTAAAAATAACTTTTACTCAGTTAGAGAACTGTGCCCAGAGGAGATGGACAATACAAGGCAGGATTTAGAAATCCAAGGGCAAGATTCATACCAGCCCACACCAATCATACCATGTAACCTGGATCATACATAACCAGTTAACCGTATGAACAATAACAGTAACTGTCCAAGACCGATTCCAACTGTAACAGAACCCTTATGTAAGCAACAACTATATACAAGTCTTGCAGAGTTTCCGCACTGGGACGAGCGCCCAGTATCCTCTACGGACTAGGAGAAATAGATTTACCGGTAGGTTTAAAATCTTATTTTCTCTTACGTCCTAGAGGATGCTGGGGACTCCGTAAAGACCATGGGGTTTATACCAAAGCATCCAATCGGGCGGGAGAGTGCGTACGACTCTGCAGCACCGACTGAGCAAAAGCTAGGTCCTCATCAGCCAGAGTATCAAACTTGTAGAATTTAGCAAAAGTGTTTGACCCCGACCAAGTCGCCGCTCGGCAAAGCTGTAATGCCGAGACGCCTCGGGCAGCCGCCCAAGAAGAACCCACCTTCCTAGTGGAATGGGCCTTAACCGAATTTGGTATCGGCAATCCAGCCGTAGAATGAGCCTGCTGAATCGTATTACAGATCCAGCGAGCAATAGTCTGCTTCGAAGCAGGTGCGCCAATCTTATTAGCAGCATACAGGACAAACAGAGCCTCTGTTTTCCTAATTCTAGCCGTCCTGGCTACATAAATCTTTAAGGCCCTGACTACGTCCAGGGATCTGGAATCCTCCAGGTCACTTGTAGCCACAGGCACCACAATAGGTTGATTCATATGGAATGAAGAAACCACTTTAGGCAAAAATTGCGGACGTATCCTCAATTCAGCTCGATCCACATGAAAAATCAAGTAGGGGCTCTTGTGTGACAAAGCCGCCAATTCTGACACTCGCCTTGCTGATGCTAAGGCCATGTAGGAAAAAACAATGTATTCCCTAATGCACACCGAGTGAAAAGAGAAGCCTTGTCGATCGGCCTGGGGGCTTGACCCTATATCTGCAGATATACGCAACTAAGATCTCCGTATTATCTGACTATTATGTAGTAATATTTTTCACTCTGTGTGCATTAGGGAACACATTGTTTTTTCCTACACAGAATTACCCCTCCCTTTTAGCACCTGAGTGACATTACAATCTGATTGAGCAGCTTTCCATTTTGTGCATTGTATTTAGAGAGGCATGGATGGGTCAGCATTAGGAGGGATTGCTGACTCCAGAGTGCCATAGGGGAAGCCAGGGGTATCTCCAGGTAAGCTGGCTCTCAGATGCTGTAGGAGCCATTACCATGTGGCCTTACACTGGGAATTTAACCCAGACATATTTGTAATTATTTATGGGGTGGGTGTGGGGTGTGGTGGCCCCTGTGTCGGTATGGCTGGGCTGCTTCAGGTCGGCACACCCTAACACTTTATTAACACTTATGATTTTCTCTATCACTTTGTATATATTTTTGTATTATTTTAATCACACCACTTACATAGCACTTCTGTGCTTCTTATTAACCCTTATTAATTCTCACCTGTGTGCTGACCTGGGGTGGCCGACCTGTGCCGACATCGTGGGGTCCTGCACCCCGGACCCATACCTAGTATTAGGGACCCCCAGTTACGGAGAAGCCTTGTCGATCGGCCTGGGGGCTTGACCCTATATCTGCAGATATACGCAACTAAGATCTCCATATTATCTGACTATTATGTAGTAATATTTTTCACTCGGTGTGCATTAGGGAACACATTGTTTTTTCCTACACAGAATTACCCCTCCCTTTTAGCACCTGAGTGACATTACAATCTGATTGAGCAGCTTTCCATTTTGTGCATTGATTGCTAAGGCCAACAACATGACCACCTTCCAGGTAAGAAATTTCAACTCAACCTTGTCAAGCGGTTCAAACCAGTGTGATTTTAGGAACTGCAACACCACGTTCAGGTTCCACGGTGCCACTGGAGGCACAAAAGGGGGCTGGATGTGCAGCACTCCCTTTACAAACGTCTGGCCTTCTGGAAGAGAAGCCAATTCCTTCTGAAAGAAAATCGAGAGGGACGAAATCTGTACCTTAACAGAGCCTAATTTCAGGCCCATATCCACTCCTGTCTGTAGGAAGTGGAGAAAACGACCCAGATGAAAATCTTCCGTAGGTGCATTCTTGGTCTCACACCAAGACACATATTTTCGCCAGATACGGTGATAGTGCTTTACCGTCACCTCCTTCCTAGCCTTTATTAAAGTAGGGATGTCCTCTTCCGGAATCCCCTTTTTCGCTAGGATTCGGCGTTCAACCGCCATGCCGTCAAACGTAACCGCGGTAAGTCTTGAAATACACAGGGCCCCTGTTGCAACAGGTCTTCCCTCAGAGGAAGAGGCCAGGGATCTCCTGTGAGCATCTCTTGTAGATCCGAGTACCAGGCCCTTCGAGGCCAGTCTGGGACAACGAGTATCGTTTGTACTCTTCTTCGTCTTATGATCCTCAACACTTTTGTGATGAGAGGAAGAGGAGGATACATGTAGTCCGATTTGAACACCCACGGTGTTACCAGAGCGTCTACTGCTACTGCCTGAGGGTCCCGAGACCTGGCACAATACCTCCGAAGCTTCTTGTTGAGGTGTGACGCCATCATGTCTATTTGAGGAGTTCCCCAAAGACGCGTTACGTCTGCAAAGACTTCTTGATGAAGTCCCCACTCTCCAGGATGGAGATCGTGTCTGCTGAGGAAGTCTGCTTCCCAGTTGTCCACTCCCGGAATGAAGACAGCCGACAGAGCGCTTACGTGATTTTCCGCCCAGCGAAGAATCCTGGTAGCTTCCGCCATCGCGACTCTGCTTCTTGTCCCGCCTTGGCGGTTCACATGAGCCACTGCTGTGACATTGTCTGATTGAATCAGAACCGGTAGGTTTCGAAGAAGACTCTCCGCTTGTCGAAGGCCGTTGTAAATGGCCCTGAGTTCCAACACATTGATGTGTAGACAGGACTCCTGGTCTGACCACAGTCCCTGAAAACTTCTTCCTTGTGTGACTGCTCCCCATCCTCGGAGGCTCGCGTCCGTGGTAAACAGGATCCAATCCTGAATTCCGAACCTGCAACCCTCCAGCGGGTACTTTGCAACCACCACAGGAGAGACATCCTGGCCCCTGGGGACAGAGTTATTTTCCGATGTAAGTGCAGATGGGACCCGGACCACTTGTCCAGAAGGTCCCATTGAAAAGTCCTTGCATGGAACCTTCCGAAGGGAATGGCTTTGTAGGCCGCCACCATTTTTCCCAGAACTCGAGTGCATTGGTGAACTGACACCGTTTTCGTTTTTAGCAGGTCTCTGACCATGTTCTGGATGTTCTGGGCTTTCTCCAGTGGGAGAAAGACCTTCATTTGTTCCGTATCCAGTATCATACCTAGGAACGTTAGTCGAGTTGTCGGAATAAACTGTGACTTCGGTAGATTTAGAATCCAACCGTGTTGCTGGAGCACTCTCAGAGAGAGCGCCACACTGCTCAGCAATTTCTCTCTGGATCTCGCTTTTATTAGGAGATCGTCCAAGTATGGGATAATTGTGACTCCATGCTTGCGCAGGACCACCATCATTTCCGCCATTATCTTGGTGAAAATCCTCGGGGCCGTGGAAAGCCCAAACGGCAACGTCTGAAATTGGTAATGACAATCCTGTACAGCGAATCTCAGGTATTCCTGATGGGGGGAATATATGGGGACATGAAGGTACGCGTCCTTTATGTCCAGAGACACAATAAACTCCCCCTCCTCCATATTGGCTATTATCGCTCTGAGTGATTCCATTTTGAATTTGAATCTTTTTATGTACAGGTTTAGGGATTTCAGATTCAAAATAGGTCTGACCGAACAGTCCGGTTTCGGGACCACAAATAGGGTTGAGTAGTAACCTCTTCCCTGCTGGTTCAGGGGAACCCTGATTATTACTTGCTGTAGACACAGCATTTGAATTGCAGGTAAGACTACATCCCGTTCCGATGTGGAAGCTGGTAGGGCCGATTTGAAAAATCGGCGCGGGGGCACCTCCTCGAATTCCAGTTGGTAACCCTGGGAAACTATTTCCAACACCCAAGGATTCAGGCCTGAGCTGACCCAGGCCCGGCTGAAAAGTCGAAGACGTGCCCCCACCGGTGCGGACACCCTCAGGGGAGCCCCAGCGTCATGCTGTGGGCTTTGGAGTAGCCGGGGAGGACTTTTGTTCCTGGGCACCTGCCGAAGCAGGTGCTCTTTTGCCTCTGCCCTTACCTCTGGCGAGGAAGGAGGATCCCCGACCTCTTCTGGGCTTGTGCGACCGAAAGGACTGCATCTGATAGGGTGGTACTTTCTTTTGCTGCTGGGGAATAAATGGTAAAAAGTTTGATTTACCTGCTGTAGCTGTGGAAACCAGGGCCGTCAGCCCATCCCCAAACAATACATCTTCCTTATAGGGTAGAACTTCCATATGTTTTTTGGAATCTGCATCACCCGTCCATTGGCGAGTCCATAAGGATCTTCTCGCAGAGATAGACATGGCATTGGCCCTAGAAGCTAGCAATCCAATGTCCCTTTGAGCATCCCTCATAAATAAGACTGCGTCTTTAATATGGGCTAGAGTTAAGAATATAGTATCCTTATCCATCTTATCAAAATCAGCTGTCAGCTCATCTGTCCAAGCTGAAATCGCGCTACACACCCATGCCGACGCAATTGTCGTTCTAAGGACTGCTCCAGTATGAGAATAAATACACTTTAAGGTAGTCTCTTGCCTGCGATCTGCATGGTCCCTAAGGGCAGCTGTGTTATGAGACGGTAGCGCCACTTTCTTGGACAAGCGCGTCAGGGCCTTGTCCACAGTGGGAGGTGACTCCCAACGCTCCCTGTCCTGTTTAGGGAAGGGGTATGCCATATAAATTCTTTTGGGTATCTGCGGTCTCTTTTCCGGAGTCTCCCAAGCTTTTTCAAAGAAATCATTTAGTTAATGAGATGTGGGAAAATTTATAATCTGTTTCTTTCCCTTAAACATGTGCACCCTTGTGTCGGGGACCGAGGGTTCATCCGCAATATGCAACACATCCCTTATTGCCACAATCATACACTGAATGCTTTTTGTCACCCTAGGGTGCAATTTCACTTCGTCATAGTCGACACTGGAATCAGAGTCCGTGTCGGTAGTAGTGTCTTGTGTTAAGGGACGCTTTTGAGACCCCGACGGGCCCTGTGAGTCGGTCCAATCCGAGGATTGACCCCCTGATGTCCCCCCTAATTCAGCCTTATCAAGCCTCTTATGTAAGGATGCCACACTTGCATTCAACATATGCCACATGTCCATCCATTCATGAGTCGGCACAACCGACGGGGACACACCACTCATTTGCTCCACCTCCTCCTTGGAAAAGCCTTCCGCTTCAGACATGTCGACACCACGTACCGACACCCCACACACACAGGGATTAAGCTATAAGGGGACAAAACCCCAACCAGGCCCTTAGGAGAGACAGAGAGAGCGTATGCCAGCACACACCCAGCGCTTAATAACACTGGAAAAATATGACCAGATAGCGCTTTTATATATAAAATGACCAGATTCCCACTCACTGCGCTCAAAATGCCCCCCTCCTCTTTTTTCCAGCCTGAATGTTCAGCAGGGGAGAGACCAGGGAGCCAGCGTTTTCCTTATGCAGCTTCTGTGGAGAAAATGGCGCTGGTTAGTGCTGCGGATCAAGCTCCGCCCACCCGACGGCGGGCTTCGGTCCCGGTGATTTTTTTATAGAAAATGGCGGGGGATCGTAGAATTACTGCCCAGCAGCCTAATCTACCTTGTCAGTGCCCAAATGTGAGGTTTATTGCTGCCCAGGGCGCCCCCCCCTGCGCCCTGCACCCTTCAGTGCTGCTCTGTGTGTGTGAATGGGAGCAATGGCGCGCAGCTTACCGCTGCGTGCCTTACCTCATGAAGATCTGATGTCTTCTGCCGCCTATGATGTCTTCTGCCTTCTCATACTCACCCGGCTTCTATCTTCGGCATCTGTGAGGAGGACGGCGGCGCGGCTCCGGGACGAACCCCAGGTGAGACCTGTGTTCCGACTCCCTCTGGAGCTAATGGTGTCCAGTAGCCTTAGAAACAGAGCCCAACCGTTAAGCCAGCCCTGCTTCTCTCCCCTCGGTCCCACGATGCAGGGAGCCTGTTGCCAACAGGACTCCCTGAAAATAAAAAACCTAACAAAATTCTTTTTCAACAGAAAACTCTGGAGAGCTCTCTGCAGTGCACCCATTCTCCTCTGGGCACAAGATCTAACTGAGGTCTGGAGGAGGGGCATAGAGGGAGGAGCCAGTGCACACCCATAGTAAAAGTTCTTTTTAGGTGCCCTATCTCCTGCGGAGCCCGTCTATACCCCATGGTCCTTACGGAGTCCCCAGCATCCTCTAGGACGTCAGAGAAATTTAAGTATTTTATGTAACGCACCAAGGGGGGGTGCAAAGTATTGCCAAGGTCTGCTAAGAAACTGTAGCCTTGCCTCCAAGTTGGTGTGGTCACCAAAGAGAGTGACAAAATGTAAAATCGTTTTGCTTACTTTTGTTTAAATATTGGCAAACATACCGTGGAGGTTGGATTTTAAATCTTTCAAACACTTCTGGGTACTTTAATGGAAAAAGCACCATCTCTTTTAATGATGCTATATGGTTAGAGAGGCCTCCAACACTGCTGAACTGCACCTAGGAATAGACACAAGTCCACATGTTCACATGATTTGGTGCATAGCCTACATTATTACTAACACCTACTGTGTCACAAAAGGGTTAGCATACTACTAATGACCCAACATATCAGTATGCAATAAACTTGGCACATTGGGGTATATTTACTAAGCTCCCAATTTTGACCGAGATGGTGTTTTTTTCTTCAAAGTGTCATCTCGGGAATTTACTAAAGTCAAATCACGGCAGTGATGAGGGCATTTGTATTTTTGTTGAAGTCAAAGAAAAAAATTACGAATAAATATACCATCGGTCAAATACACCTGTTATTTGCTAGAACTCGGTAATTTACTAAAATTTGTATTTCACAAACACTGCTGACAATAGCCAAACACTGCCGTGAATAAATACAAATCGTAAAAAAAAGCAGTTTTCAAATAGACCTGCGTTTTTTTACCGTGTTCTGATAGGCATGCACGGATCCGTGGGATCCGTGAGATCCGTGCATGTTTATCAGTGGTAAGGGGTGGGAAAGTGTTAAATGTAAGAAATAAAAATGCGTGAGGTCCCCCCTCCTAAGCAAAACCAGCCTCGGGCTCTTTAAGACGGTCCTGGTTGTCAAAATATGGGGGGGAAAATGACAGGGGTTCCCCCATATTTCATCAACCAGCACCGGGCTCTGCGCCTGGTCCTGGTGCAAAAAATACGGGGGACAAAAAGCGTAGGGGTCCCCCGTATTTTTTTAACCAGCACCGGGCTCCACTAGCCAGGTACATAATGCCACAGCCGGGGGACACTTTCATTGTGGTCCTGGCGGCCCTGGCATTACATCCCCAACTAGTCACCCCTGGCCGGGGTACCCTGGAGGAGTGGGAACCCCTTAAATCAAGGGGTCCCCCCCCTCCAGCCACCCAAGGGCCAGGAGTGAAGCCCGAGGCTGTCCCCCCCATCCAAGGGCGGCGGATGGGGGGCTGATAACCAAGTGTAAAAAATCTGTATATTGTTTTTAGTAGCAGTACTACAAGTCCCAGCAAGCCTCCCCCGCAAGCTGGTACTTGGAGAACCACAAGTACCAGCATGCGGTGGAAAACCGGGCCCGCTGGTACCTGTAGTACTACTACTAAAAAAATACCCAACAAAAAACAGGACACACACACCGTGACAGTAAAAGTTTATTACATACATGCACACCTCCATACATACATACTTACCTATGTTCACACGAGGCTCGGTCCTCTTCTCCATGTAGAATCCTTGGGGTACCTGTGAAAAAAATTATACTCACATAATCCAGTGTATCTTCTGTTCTTTGTATAATCCACGTACTTGGCAAAAAAACAAACCGGAAACCCGACCACGCACTGAAAGGGGTCCCATATTTACACATGGGACGCCTTTCCCGACTGCCAGGACCCCCCCTGACTCCTGTTAAAGAGGGTCCCTTCAGCCAATCAGGGAGCGCCACGTCGTGGCACTCTCCTGATTGGCTGTGCACTCCTGTAGTGTCAGTGAGGCTGCACACGGCAGAGATACAATGTTGCGCCTATGCGCTCCATTGTATCCAATGGTGGGAACTTTGCGGTCAGCGGAGAGGTTACTTTCGGTCAACCGCTGACCGCAAAGTTCCCACCATTGGATACAATGGAGCGCATAGGCGCTACATTGTATCTCTGCCGTGTGCAGCCTCACTGACACTACAGGAGCGCACAGCCAATCAGGAGAGTGCCACGACGTGGCGCTCCCTGATTGGCTGGAGGGACCCTCTTTGACAGGAGTCAGGGGGGGTCCTGGCAGTCGGGGAAAGGGGTCCCATGTGTAAACATGGGACCCCTTTCAGTGTGTGGTCGGGTTTCCGGTTTGCTTTTTTGCCAAGTACGTGGATTATACAAAGAACTGAAGATACACTGGATTATGTGAGTATAATTTTTTTCACAGGTACCCCGAGGATTCTACATGGAGAAGAGGACCGAGCCTCGTGTGAACATAGGTAAGTATGTATGTATGGAGGTGTGCATGTATGTAATAAACTTTTACTGTCACGGTGTGTGTGTCCTGTTTTTTGTTGGGTATTTTTTTAGTAATAGTACTACAGGTACCAGCGGGCCCGGTTTTCCACCGCATGCAGGTACTTGTGGTTCTCCAAGTACCAGCTTGCGGGGGAGGCTTGCTGGGACTTGTAGTACTGCTACTAAAAACAATATTCTGATTTTTTACACTTGGCTATCAGCCCCCCATCCGCCGCCCTTGGATGGGGGTGACAGCCTCGGGCTTCACCCCTGGCCCTTGGGTGGCTGGAGGGGGGGACCCCTTGATTTAAGGGGTTCCCACTCCTCCAGGGTACCCCGGCCAGGGGTGACTAGTTGGGGATGTAATGCCAGGGCCGCCAGGACCACAATAAAAGTGTCCCCCAGCTGTGGCATGATGTACCTGGCTAGTGGAGCCCGGTGCTGGTTAAAAAAATACGGGAGACCCCTACGCTTTTTGTCCCCCCGTATTTTTTGCACCAGGCCCAGGCGCAGAGCCCGGTGCTGGTTGATGAAATATGGGGGAACCCCTGTCATTTTTTTTCTATATTTTGACAACCAGGACCGGCTCAAAGAGCCCGAGGCTGGTTTTGCTTAGGAGGGGGGACCCCACGCATTTTTTTGTTTACATTTTTAACACTTTCTTTTTTTTACGAAAGGTGCACAATGAAGCCCTGCACGGATCTCACAGATCCGTCCGAGATTCATTGTGTTAATGTCGGCAGTGTTTTACTATTCACTCCCGTAAAACACTGCCAAAAAATACGAATGACATCGACATCGGAATACACGAAAATGCAGAATACGACAGCATAGTAAATTAGTCGTAATAAATTCAAAAAGTTGCAATTTCACACATTCGATGTCATTCGTGTTTGAACTTTAACCTCATTCTGAAAATTACGAATTTTAGTAAATATACCCCATTATCTGGTATTCTCTCCAATAATTACAAAGCTACAACCATATCTGGTTTAGATGGATGAAACTATAAGGGACCCAGTTAAAATGCCGCTGGGCAGGATCCTGTCTGCCAAAATACCAACGCCAGAATCCCGACTTGCGGTCACAATACCAACGTCAAAATGCCGACACAGGTGGGATTCCCGGTATCAAAGTACATACGCCTAGAATTCAGAATGTCCTCTCAGAGTGATGAGCTTGCGTTCTGCTGCTGGGGGGAGGACAGGTTAGGTTTAGGCATTAGAAGGGGAGTTAGGGTTAGGCACCAAGCGGGGTGGGTTAGGTGTAGGCAGCGGGGAAGGGAGGGTTAGGTTTAGGCACCCCCGGGGAGGGTTAGTGTCAGGCACCCCTGGGGATGGGGAGGGTTAGGCACCCACTAGGGAGGGTTAGAGTAGGGAACAAGGGAAGTTTAGGGTGTTAATTGCGGAGCTGTCGGGATTTTAATGGCCAGGATGACCATGTCGGTATTCTGATCATCGGCATCCCGTCCATCGGGATTACATACTGAACCCAACTATAAGACACAAAGGCCCAACTGTATTTACCTGGAGAAGGGATAAAGAAGTGATAAAGCAGTGATAAGTGCAAGGTGATAACGCAGCAGTCAATCATTACGGATTTGAGAAATGACAGTTAGGAGCTGATTGGTTGGTGTGTTATCATCTTGCACTTATCACTGCTTTATCACTTCTTTATCCCTTCTCCAGGTTTAATACATCTGCCCCAAAGTACCAATTTATAAGGAAGAATAGAAATTTTTCATACTTACAGATGTAACTATCTGCATTGCATCAGCATCTGCCTGGCTAGCATCAATTTCCATGCGACGTTTTTGGGCTCTCGTTAACCCTTCTCTTTGCAAATTCATTGGGAGACACCTTTTATTAAGAAAAATGAAGACATTCACGTATATACACAACAGCAAACCCAATACTATAAGTGTAAGCATGTGAAAACTTTCACATATTCAAATCAAGTTCAGTTTTTGTAACTACAGGTTGAGTATCCCATATCCAAATATTCCGAAATACGGAATATTCCGAAATACAGACTTTTTTGACTTAGAGTGAGATAGTGAAACCTTTGTTTTTTGATGGCTCAATGTACACAAACCTTGTTTAATACACAAAGTTATCAAAAATATTGTATTAAATGACCTTCAGGGTGTGTGTATAAGGTGTATGTGAAACATAAATGAATTGTGTGAATGTACACACACTTTGTTTAATGCACAAAGTTATAACAAATATTGGCTAAAATTGCCTTCAGGCTGTGTGTATAAGGTGTATATGTAACATAAATACATTCTTTGCTTAGATTTAGGCCCCATCACCATGATATCACATTATGGTATGCAATTATTCCAAAATACGGAAAAATACGATATCCAAAATACCTTTGGTCCCAAGCAGTTTGGGTAAGAGATACTCAACCTGTATTATACTTGTCAAATCTTATTAAAGGGAGGAAATGAAGGGGGATGTACAGTACCTGCCGATAGCCTTGTTATGCCTATGATTCATATTCCTCGCAAAGAATTGTTCAGCTGAAGAAGAGGGTAATTCATTCAGGAAACGATGAGCTGATTTAAAACACTCCTCGTTTCTTATGGTTTCGGAGTTCTGCTTAAAAACAGACAAGAAAACAGAACTGTACGCTCAGCATACTTTTAAAAAGCAGCTTGAATGTAGGAATAAGTGCTCTATTTAAGAATGTGCCATAAACCCTTCTGCACTCAGGGGTTATAAGCTCTATTATGTATTTAGCAGACAGCATTAAGTGCGAATGCACTGCTTACGCCATCAGGAGTTAGAAGGATGGTCAACGGTGACAGCAGAAGTCTTTTTTGTTCCAGAAAAGCCTACTAGGCTTTGCTGAGTCCCTGCCGGGTGAAAGTGTAATGTACATGAGCAGATAGCTGTTGTGCATGCACAATACTCAGCAGCCTGTTGCCATCAGCAGTAGGCTTAGTGGCATAATTCTCACTACAGACATGAGGCACATGTGTAAGGGAGCCACTTGCTGGGGACGTAACGGCAGTCCACTCCCCTACTGGACCAGAGCAATTGATCCATTTTCAATGCAGTAGTACCAGCGGGAAGATGGGCAGGGGGAAACTGCCACTCCATCTCCTCCCCTCCAGCTATTAAGCCTCGAGCCGCAATGCTTGTAACCAGAAGCAGTCACTGTTTTGCTCCACCATTGAGGCTGTGTCCTCCACAGCTCCTCAGTCTCTGCTCGTCACAACCCGGACTCTGCTTCATGGGGTATATGTCTGGTCCCTCGCTCCTCTCAGCAATGCTGCTGCTACACCCTCCTTACTTTCACCTCTGCTCTCTCCTGGTGCATGTACACTCTGTCCAATGTTAAGCCCCAATCTCTCTACCCTGTCACACAATTCTCTGGTGCCAGCTCCTATGCTGGGCCACACCACCAGCGCTTCTTCCATGCTGTCCAATGCTGGCCTTTCCTCTCTTCATAGGGGGTGGCTTCTACACCCTGTCTGTCATACCCCCGGTCAAAGCGCCACTTCACCTTTCCCCCAGAGCCAATTCCCCGCTGGTACGGACTGTCGAAGTCAAAAATATTACATAGAAAGAACATACAGATTCCACACATATAAGTCGCTATGCTTGCAAATATGCGCAGCAAGCACAGCAATATATGGTAACATACGCATTTACACGGACATGCCACAGAGATGGATTTGACACATATTTCATACGGCACATAATTATAACATATCAAGCGCCAGACATCATAATGATTTAAAAATATATAATGGAGTAATGTCATGTATGTGTATTATTGGAACGAAGCAAGATATACCTGTCGTATTTGGTATTAAAGCAACCAGATTAATGTCTATATTCATGTGATACTTGTTATTAAGTTGTAGGACACTGCAACAAGTAGTTATGACTAAATGTATGAAAGCTAAAGTCAGTATTATTAGAACAATGGACAGGAAACTCAGGCCAGCCCTTTTGATGTCTTCATGGCTGAACCTGGTTAGCATACGAACAGACCAGTGACTCATCATGAATGAGAAAGTTCCCTCCCTTAGACTAGATGTGTGCCCCAAACTAGATAACACATTGCTGATCAGACACACAGGAGTTAGTTGCTGTTTTGTCCCAGACGATGGTGGAGATGTTGCCAGACCAGTTCCTGTATTTATTTGCTTAGAGAGAGCGATATATTAAGAGGAGGATGCATTGAGGGAATGGTAATTGTATCGCTGGCCTGTAACTGTATGTATTAACTGCTTACTGTATAAATTGTAACCATGTAACTATATGTATACTGTACATTGTGATATATTGAATACATATCCTTTTAATAACAAATATATACATCAATGAGCTTTGGAACTCAGATAATGTGTGGGTGTATTGTTTTCTCTTATGGGATGCAGTGTTTTGCGATGTATAGCGCACATTCATGGCACATGGTAATAAGATGTGCAGGCGTCTACAATATATATTAGAGCGGGCATTTTAAATATTTGTTAGAAAGCAATTTGGTATTTACAGGACTTCAAGGGGCAGGCTCACCACGTTACTGGTGACTTAACAATTAGCGCCCGTTAGAACCTTGCAGCGCCAGTGCCAATATGAGGTAATCAGCTCGTCTTGTTCAGTTACCTCAAGTGGCACTCTCGTCTTTGTAGGTCAATTATATCTCCTGGCAATCAATGTCCACAGGACTCTCCCACCTTGTCCTTGTAATCCCCTCTTGCTGCCGATGGCAGCTGCTCCAATCCAAAGTGACACGCCCCTCAGGTGCTCAATGTCACTTCTCCAGTGTTAGGCATTACAGTATGTATAGTTCTGTATTACCCCTGTCCTAAAAATAAAGGGCATTAATGTGGTCCTGTCGCATAAGCGGTGCATGCTGCAAAGTACAAATGTTCAGTACTTTGCACATGCGCCGAACCCATACGGCGCATGTGCAGTATGGGTCTGCAATTGAGGACGTATGGTGGCATCAGACTGTGAGTGACTGACAGTCTGATGCAGTTGGGATTGGAGAGGGGGCAGCGATAGCCTCCATTTCTTAAATGGGGGGACGGGAGAAGGCCGTCCAAGGTCATAGATTTCCTGGCATCTTGGCAGTTCCTGCGGTGTCCGGCTTATGCGACCTCATGAGTCACGCCGCAAGTTCATGGTGTTGCACTTCATCCGATACTGCATCCTTAGATGCAGCTCAGATCAGTAATGCATGCAGAAGGCATGACACCTCCTGCTGCATTACCACATTAATGCTATTACTGCTGCTTCTATGTAAGCAGCAGCAATAGCATCTAAAACCACATCTGAAATTAGGACCAAAGGCTTCTTCCTATCTCCCTTTAACAAATCATAATGGTTTTGTTTTGTTTATTTTTTTGGGTGTGTGTGTGTGGGGGGGGGGAGGGGGGTACTGTACAATAGCCACATGGTAGCATCAGAGCCGACCCAATGCATAGGAAGTATAGGCAAATGCCCAGGGACATCTGAAAAGCCTGGGGGAACCCGGGCATGTAGACATCCAAATTGTAATTAGTAATTTCGGGCTGTAGCATTTTTGCAGCCGCTTTAGCTTTATTGCACTGGTGGTGGTCAGTGCAATAAAGGTTTCATTAGTATCACTTTGATACCAAACAAAACATGCTTAAGGGCTCATTTATCACTGAGTTTTAGATATTTAAAACTTGTTGCGTAAGCTAATGGTGCTCTAGCCAATCATCGGGTGTAGTATGTTATGCCGGCGGTCAGGCTCCCGGCGGCCAGCATACCGGCGCCGGCATACCGACAGCTGGGCGAGCGCAAATGAGCCCCTTGCGGGCTCGCCACGCTGCGGACATGGTGGCGCGCACTATCTATTCTCCCTCCAGGGAGGTCGTGGACCACCAAGAGGGAGAAAAGCTGACGGTATGCCGGCGCAGGTATGCTGGTCGTCTGTAGCCCGGCCGCTGGCAAACTGAAGACCACCCCAATCATCTACTGTCATGTGTTTGAACCTAGGACTTCATCCCAGGTAGTTTGCTTTCACAAATACCAAAAACCTATGTCGATGCATGTTCTTGTGCAAAAACTTAGGATTTTCCTGCATGTGTGAAACAGGTATTAGTGGTCTACTGTATTTCTGTATGTTTTAATGGAGAAAATACTTTTCTCATGTCTTCTCAATAAATATACGCCTAAGGAACACAATGAGCGCTATTCAATT
This sequence comes from Pseudophryne corroboree, assembly GCF_028390025.1. NCBI lineage: Eukaryota > Metazoa > Chordata > Amphibia > Anura > Myobatrachidae > Pseudophryne > Pseudophryne corroboree. The sequence continues at coordinate 644,757,031 of NC_086447.1, read as the reverse complement.
GCTATTGCGTCCCGATTTCCCGTCTAAAGTGACGATATTCAATCGATGCTCGTTATCGCGCTGATTGCGCCCATTAGTGTCAAGTTTAGCCATGTAAGGCAACTAAACCCAACTAAACTAATAGGCGCGCTCGCAGAAAGTGCCGCTTGGGCAACCAAAAAGGTCACTTTTCGCACATTTCAACTCGCCACCCCGGGGGACTGACAGCTCAAATTCATGCCCTACAAGAGCAAAAATGTAATAGCTCGGTAGGGTGAGCAGGAGTAACAGCTGCCAGTGCTAACAAATGAATAGCTCCCAATGTTTCTAAACAATGTCTTTGCTTTTATTGTACATATACAGTATATATATATATATATATATATATATATATCCTTGTTGAAGCATTTGCACACTAATCCAGCGTATCATTGAAGGTGCTTCCTTAAAGTTGTTCCGAAATGGTCCAGAAAATAAGAATTTACTCACCGGTAATTCTATTTCTCGTAGTCCGTAGTGGATGCTGGGAACTCCGAAAGGACCATGGGGAATAGCGGGCTCCGAAGGAGGCTGGGCACTCTAGAAAGATTTATGACTACCTGGTGTGCACTGGCTCCTCCCACTATGACCCTCCTCCAAGCCTCAGTTAGGACACCGTGCCCGGACGAGCAGACATAATAAGGAAGGATTTAGAATCCCGGGTAAGACTCTTACCAGCCACACCAATCAAACCGTACAACTCGTGATACTATATCCAGTTTGACAGTATGAAAACAACTGAGCCTCTCAACAGATGGCTCAACAATAACCCTTTAGTTAACAGTAACTATGTACAAGTATTGCAGACAATCCGCACTTGGGATGGGCGCCCAGCATCCACTACGGACTACGAGAAATAGAATTACCGGTGAGTAAATTCTTATTTTCTCTACCGTCCTAGTGGATGCTGGGAACTCCGAAAGGACCATGGGGATTATACCAAAGCTCCCAAACGGGCGGGAGAGTGCGGATGACTCCGTAGCACCGAATGAGAGAACTCCAGGTCCTCCTCAGCCAGGGTATCAAATTTATAGAATTTTGCAAACGTGTTTGCCCCTGACCAAGTAGCTGCTCGGCAAAGTTGTAAAGCCGAGACCCCTCGGGCAGCCGCCCAAGATGAGCCCACCTTCCTTGTGGAATGGGCAGTTACAGATTTTGGCTGTGGTATGCCTGCCACAGAATGTGCAAGCTGAATTGTACTACAAATCCAGCGACAAATAGACTGCTTAGAAGCAGGAGCACCCAGCTTGTTGGGTGCATACAGGATAAACAACGAGTCAGTTTTCCTGACTCCAGCCGTCCTGGAAACATATATTTTCAGGGCCCTGACAACGTCTAGCAACTTGGAGTCCTCCAATTCACTAGTAGCCGCCGGCACCACAATAGGCTGGTTCAGGTGAAACGCTGACACCACCTTAGGGAGAAATTGGGGACGAGTCCTCAACTCTGGCCTATCCATATGGAAAATCAGATAAGGGCTTTAACATGATAAAGCCGCTAATTCTGACACTCGCCTGGCCGAAGCCAAGGCTAACAACATGACCACTTTCCACGTGAGATATTTCAGATCCACGGTTTTTAGTGGCTCAAACCAATGTGATTTTAAGAAACTCAACATCACGTTGAGATCCCAAGGTGCCACTGGAGGCACAAACGGGGGCTGAATATGCAGCACTCCTTTTACAAAAGTCTGAACTTCAGGGACTGAAGCTAGTTCTTTTTGAAAGAAAATCGACAGAGCCGAGATCTGTACTTTAATGGAGCCTAGTTTTAGGCCCATATCCACTCCTGCTTGCAGGAAATGCAGAAATCGACCTAGTTGAAATTCCTCTGTTGGGGCCTTATTGGCCTCGCACCATGCAACATATTTTCGCCATATGCGGTGATAATGCGTTGCCGTAACATCTTTCCTGGCCTTAATAAGCGTAGGAATGACTTCTTCCGGAATACCCTTTTCCTTTAGGATCCGGTGTTCAACCGCCATGCCGTCAAACGCAGCCGCGGTAAGTCTTGGAACAGACAGGGCCCCTGCTGTATCAGGTCCTGTCTGAGCGGTAGAGGCCACGGGTCCTCTGAGAGCATCTCTTGAAGTTCCGGGTACCACGCTCGTCTTGGCCAATCCGGAACCACGAGAATTGTGTTTACTCCTCGCTTTCTTATTATTCTCAATACCTTTGGAATGAGAGGCAGAGGACGGAACACATAAACCGACTAGTACACCCACAGTGTCACTAGAGCGTCCACAGCTATCGCCTGAGGGTCCCTTGACCTGGCGCAATATCTTTTTAACTTTTTGTTGAGACGGGACGCCATCATGTCCACCTGTGGTTTTTCCCAACGGTTTACCAGCATCTGGAAGACTTCTGGGTGAAGTCCCCACTCTCCCGGGTGGAGGTCGTGTCTGCTGAGGAAGTCTGCTTCCCAGTTGTCCACTCCCGGAATGAACACTGCTGACAGTGCTAGTACATGATTCTCCGCCCATCGGAGAATTCTTGTGGCTTCTGCCATCGCCATCCTGCTTCTTGTGCCGCCCTGTCGATTTACATGGGCGACTGCCGTGATGTTGTCTGACCTGATCAGCACCGGCTGGTGTAGGAGCAGGGCTTTTGCTCGACTTAGGGCATTGTAGATGGCCCTTAGTTCCAGAATATTTATGTGAAGGGAAGTCTCCTGACTCGACCATAGTCCTTGGAAGTTTCTTCCCTGTATGACTGCCCCCCAGCCTCGAAGGCTGGCATCCGTGGTCACCAGGACTCAGTCCTGTATTCCGAACCTGCGGCCCTCTAGAAGATGGGCACTCTGCAGCCACCACAGTAGAGACACCCTGGTTCTTGGAGACAGGGTTATTAAGCGATGCATCTGAAGATGCGATCCGGACCACTGGTCCAACAGGTCCCACTGAAAGATTCTGGCATGGAACCTGCCGAAGGGAATTGCTTCGTAAGAAGCCACCATCTTCCCCAGGACCCGTGTGCAGCGATGCACTGATACCTGTTTTGGTTTCAGGAGGTCTCTGACTAGAGATGACAACTCCCTGGCTTTCTCCTCCGGGAGAAACACTTTCTTCTGGACTGTATCCAGAATCATACCCAGGAACAGTAGCCGTGTCGTCGGAACCAGCTGTGACTTTGGGATATTCAGAATCCAGCCGTGCTGTTGCAGCACCTCCTGAGATAGTGCTACTCCCACCAACAACTGTTCCTTGGACCTCGCTTTTATTAGGAGATCATCCAAGTATGGGATAATTAAAACTCCCTTTCTTCGAAGGAGTATCATCATTTCCGCCATAACCTTGGTAAATACCCTCGGTGCCGTGGACAGTCCAAACGGCAGCGTCTGGAATTGGTAATGGCAATCCTGTACCACAAATCTGAGGTACTCCTGGTGAGGATGGTAAATGGGGACATGTAGGTAAGCATCCTTGATGTCCAGGGATACCATGTAATCCCCCTCGTCCAGGCTTGCAATAACCGCCCTGAGCGATTCCATCTTGAACTTGAATTTCTTTATGTACGTGTTCAAGGATTTCAAATTTAGAATGGGTCTCACCGAACCGTCCGGTTTCGGTACCACAAATAGTGTGGAATAATAACCCCGGCCTTGTTGAAGTAGGGGTACCTTGATTATCACCTGCTGGGAATACAGCTTGTGAATTGCCGCTAGCACCGCCTCCCTGTCTGAGGGAGCAATCGGCAAGGCAGATTTTAGGAACCGGTGGGGTGGGGACGCCTCGAATTCCAGCTTGTATCCCTGAGATACTATTTGCAGGATCCAGGGATCCACCTGTGAGCGAACCCACTGATCGCTGAAATTTTTGAGGCGACCCCCCACCGTACCTGGCTCCGCCTGTGGAGCCCCACCGTCATGCGGCGGACTTGGAAGAAGAAGCGGGGGAGGACTTTTGCTCCTGGGAACCTGCTGTTTGTTGCAGCCTTTTTCCCCTACCTCTGCCTCTGGACAGAAAAGACCCGCCTTTTCCACGCCTGTTTTTCTGGGTCCGAAAGGACTGAACCTGATAAAACGGCGCCTTCTTAGGCTGTGAGGGGACATGGGGTAAAAATGCTGACTTCCCAGACGTTGCTGTGGAAACTAGGTCCGAGAGACCATCCCCAAATAATTCCTCACCCTTATATGGTAACACTTCCATGTGCTTTTTTGAATCCGCATCTCCTGTCCACTGGCGAGTCCATAAGCCTCTCCTAGCAGAAATGGACAATGCACTTACTTTAGATGCCAGTCGGCAGATTTCCCTCTGTGCATCTCTCATATATAAGACTGAGTCTTTTATATGGTCTATGGTTAACAGGATCGTGTCTCTGTCTAATGTGTCAATATTTTCTGACAGTTTATCTGACCACGCAGCGGCAGCACTGCACATCCAAGCTGACGCAATAGCTGGCCTAAGTATAATGCCTGTGTGTGTATATACAGACTTCAGGATCGCCTCCTGCTTTCTATCAGCAGGTTCCTTGAGGGTGGCCGTATCCGGAGACGGTAGTGCCACCTTTTTAGACAAACGTGTGAGCGCTTTATCCACTCTAGGGGGTGTTTCCCAACGTGACCTATCCTCTGGCGGGAAAGGGAACGCCATTAGTACCTTCTTAGGAATTACCAATTTTTTATCAGGGAAAGCCCACGCTTCTTCACACACTTCATTTAATTCATCTGATGGGGGAAAAACTACGGGTAGTTTTTTCTCTCCAAACATAATACCCTTTTTAATGGTACCTGTAGTTATATCAGAAATGTGTAACACCTCTTTCATTGCCTCAATCATGCAGTGAATGGCCTTAGTGGGCATCAGGTTAGACTCATCGTCGTCGACACTGGTGTCAGTATCAGTGTCGACATCTGGGTCTGCTTGAGGTAGCGGGCGTTTTAGAGCCCCTGATGACCCATGCGACGCCTGGGCAGGCACGAGCTGAGAAGTCGGCTGTCCCACATTTGGCATGTCGTCGATTTTTTTATATAGGGAGTCTATACGTGCACTCATTACTTTCCATAAGCCCATCCACTCAGGTGTCTGCCCCGCAGGGGGTGACATCCCTTCTAAAGGCATCTGCTCCGCCTCCACATCATTATCCTCATCAAACATGTCGACACAGCCGTACCGACACACCGCACACACACAAGGAATGCTCCGAATGAGGACAGGACCCACAAAAGCCCTTTGGGGGGACAGAGTGAGAGTATGCCAGCACACACCAGAGCGCTATATAATGCAGGGACTAACTGAGTTATGTCCCCTATAGCTGCTGTTTCATATAATATATATATTGCGCCTAAATTTAGTGCCCCCCCTCTCTGTTTTTACCCTGTTCTGTAGTGTAGACTGCAGGGGAGAGCCAGGGAGCTTCCTTCCAGCGGATCTGTGAAGGAGAAATGGCGCCAGTGTGCTGCAGGAGATAGCTCCGCCCCTTTTCCGCGGCCTATTCTCCCGCTTTTTTCCATATTCTGGCAGGGGTATTTTCCACATATATAGCCTCTGGGACTATATATTGTGGAGTTTTTGCCAGCCAAGGTGTTTTTATTGCTTCTCAGGGCGCCCTCCCCCCAGCGCCCTGCACCCTCAGTGACCGGAGTATGAAGTGTGTATGAGGAGCAATGGCGCACAGCTGCAGTGCTGTGCGCTACCTTGGTGAAGACTGATGTCTTCTGCCGCCGATTTTCCGGACCTCTTCTTGCTTCTGGCTCTGTAAGGGGGACGGCGGCGCGGCTCCGGGACCGAACACCAAGGACTGGGCCTGCGGTCGATCCCTCTGGAGCTAATGGTGTCCAGTAGCCTAAGAAGCCCAATCCGGCTGCAAGCAGGCGAGTTCGCTTCTTCTCCCCTTAGTCCCTCGCTGCAGTGAGCCTGTTGCCAGCAGGTCTCACTGAAAATAAAAAACCTAAATCTATACTTTCTTTCTAAGGGCTCAGGAGAGCCCCTAGTGTGCATCCAACCTCGGCCGGGCACGAAATCTAACTGAGGCTTGGAGGAGGGTCATAGTGGGAGGAGCCAGTGCACACCAGGTAGTCATAAATCTTTCTAGAGTGCCCAGCCTCCTTCGGAGCCCGCTATTCCCCATGGTCCTTTCGGAGTTCCCAGCATCCACTAGGACGTTAGAGAAAAAATAATGTACTGTATAAAAGGGCACTCAAGTGTAGAAAAACACATTCAATATTTATTTTCACCCAAGCTGGGCACTTTGTAAACAAGTCACAAAGAATGGTGGCTCAGCATCAATATAGAATAAATTCACATACATCCATAATAGCAATTTGATAAGCTTGTAAAAATACTCATCATGTTTGAAGAAAAAAGGAGAAGATGAATTGGTCACTGATTGGACAGTAGATGACCGTTCAAGACCGACCCCTGCACCACATCACAGTCACCTTCCTTAGTCAAGTGCCATCTGGGGAAGGAGTGCATAGCATCAACTTAAATACTGCAAAGCTTCTTACAAATTTCAAACAGCTGCGCTGAACTGCCGTCAGCCACACATCAGCGTGCGTCTCAGCCAAGTGCGCATGTGCTAGAAAGTTCACCTATCAGCTCAAACCAGCGCCTAGACAGCCGGAAGTCAAGTGCGTTCCAAGTCGCTCCCAGGACATGCGGTTCACGGCGCAAACGTCACTTCTGGTGATGTAATAGACACTTGATTTGTGGATTGCTTTAGCCGTTGTCATTGTAACCCGCCGCATTCAGAGCTAGCCTCCACTCCATGCCCGGTGTTAACACAAACGCCACAGCTACATAAAAGCACAATCACCTTTCTTTTAAACATACATTACCAACATAGCCAGTAACCTACTAAGGTCAAAAACTGATGTGTGTCATATGTTGCACAACCTAATATTGCAGCAAAAAAATCACATGCCAGTGTGTGGCGATTAAGCAACGGTCAGCCTACTAATCATTATAGTTATCATGCCATCATAAATATAACCAAATCCCTATGATGGTTAAAACAACCATAGTAAAGATGCTTATTTGAACTCCTCCCACAGATGGATACATGACAAGGGAACCACAAAGTGCAAGTTCAATAACACCACAAAGCAGCATCTAAACCCAATAAGTTACATAACCATAATGCCCGCATCAAAACATAACCAAAAAGGAGATTTAAGGTAAGAACTTACCGTTGTTAAATCTCTTTCTGCGAGGTACACTGGGTTCCACAGGAATAACATCGGGGTGTAGAGTAGGATCTTGATCCGAGGCACCAACAGGCTAAAAGCTTTGACTGTTCCTAAGATGCTCAGCGCCGCCTCCTCTATAACCCCGCCTCCGTTCACAGGAGCTCAGTTTCGTTAACCAGTCCAATGCAGTAGCAGGCAAAAGAGATGACAACCATTAGTAGCCACGTACACCACATTCTCACGACAGGAGAAGGTATCAGCGGCTAATGCCATACAAACCCAAAGAAGCTAAGTGCGTCAGGGTGGGCGCCATATGGAACCCAGTGTACCTCGCAGAAAGAGATTTAACAACGGTAAGTTCTTACCATAAATCTCCTTTTCTGCAGCGGGGTACACTGGGTTCCACAGGGATAACACTGGGGATGTCCTAAAGCAGTTCCTCATGGGAGGGGACGCACTGTAGCGGGCACAAGGACCCGGCGTCCAAAGGAAGCATCCTGGGAGGCGGAAGTATCGAAGGCATAGAACCTTATGAACGTGTTCACTGAGGACCAAGTAGCCGCCTTGCACAATTGTTCAAGGGTCGCACCACGGTGGGCCACCCAAGAAGTTCCTACCGACCGAGTAGAATGGGCTTTGATGGTAGCAGGAGCTGGAAGACCAGCCTGTACATAAGCATGTGCAATCACCATTCTAATCCATCTGGCCAGGGTCTGCTTATTCGCAGTGAAAACCAAAAAGTACAAAGAGAGAATCAGGCTGTCCTCTTTACATAGATACGGAGAGCCCGTTCCATATCCAAAGACCGCTCTTTGGAGGATAAATCCAGAGAGATAAAGACCGGAACCACAATCTCTTGGTTAAGGTGGAAAGAAGAAATCACCTTAGGTAGATAACCAGGGCGTGTCCAAATAACCACCCGGTCACGGTGAAAAATCAGAAAAGGTGACCGACAGGATAAGGCACCCAAGTCTGAAACCTATTTAGCAGAGGCAATAGCCAGCAGAAACAAGACCTTACGAGTGAGCCACTAAAGATCCACAGATTCAAGAGGTTCAAACGGAGACTCTTGCAAGGCCTCCAGAGCCACCGACAAATCCCAAGGAGCCACCGGTGGGACATAGGGAGGCTGAATCCGTAACACACCCTGAGTGAATGTATGAACATCAAGCAGAGTCGAAATTTTTCTCTCAAACCATACCAACAATGCAGAAATATGAACCTTGATGGAGGCCAGACAAGTCCAGGCCCTGTTGTAGGAAGGCCAAAAGTTTGGCCATACTAAACTTGTAAGCGTTATGATTGTTAGAAGCACACCAAGCAAAGTAAGAATTCCAGACCCTATGATAAATCCGGGCCGAAGCCGGCTTACGGGCCTTCAACATGCTTTGAATGACCGCCTCAGAAAATCCTTTGGCCCTCAGAACTGAAGCTTCAAGAGCCACGCCGTCAAAGCCAGCCGGGCCAAATCCTGGTAGACACAAGGGCCCTGAACGAGGAGGTCTGGGCATTGCGGAAGAAGAAGAGGACGCTCTTTCGAGAGACCCTGAGAACCAATGCCGTCTGGGCCACGCTGGAGCGATCATAAGCAGTATTCCTCCTTCTTGCTTGTACTTCCTTATCACCCTCGGCAGAAGTGACACCGTATGGAACACGTACGGCAGCCGAAAGTTCCATGGAATTGCCAGTGCATCCACGAACGCTGCTTGAGGATCCCTTGTCCTTGCTCCGAAGACCGGAACTTTGTGATTGTGTCGAGACGCCATCAGGTCTACGTCTGGTAGGCCCCACTTGTCAACTAGGAGTTGAAATACTTCTGGATGCAGGCTCCACCCTTCGGCGTGTACGTCCTGATGACTGAGGAAGTCCGCTTCCCAGTTGAGGACCCCCGGAATGAACACAGCCGATATGGCTGGCAGATGGCGTTCCGGCCACTGAAGAATCCTTGACACTTCCATCATTGCCATGTGGCTTCTAGTGCCGCCTTGATGATTTATGTACACCACCATGGTGGTGTTGTCCGACTGTACTTGAAAATGGCTGTTCTGTATGAAATGCTGGGCCAGGGTCAGAACATTGAACACCGCCCGCAATTCCAGAATGTTTATCGGGAGTAGAGACTCCTCCCTGGTCCACCGGCCCTGAAGAGAGTGTTGCTCCAACACCGCGCCCCAAACCCGCAGACTGGCATCCGTCGTCAGAAGGACCCAGTTGGAATTCCAGAAGGGACCACCCCTGCTCAATCGATGGTCCTGTAGCCACCTGTTCAGTGACAGACGAATCTCCGGAGACAAGGAGATCATGTGAGACCTGATCCAGTGAGGCAGGCTGTCCCACTTGGCAAGAATCAGCTTCTGCAGAGGCGGGAATGAAATTGAGCGTACTCCACCATGTCGAAAGCCGACACCATGAGGCCTAGTACTTGTTTCGCCGAGTGTATCGACACTCGTGGGCGAGAGAGTAAGCATCGAATACTGTCCTGAAGGTTCAGGACTTTCTCCTGAGACAAGAACAACTGCTGGTTGTGAGTGTCCAACAATGCCCCTAGGTGCACCATGCTCTGAGCAGGGACCAGGGAAGATTTCTTCCAGTTGATGAGCCACCCGTGAGCTTGTAGAAACTGGACTGTCAGATCCAGATGACGGAGGAGAATTTCTGGAGAATTCACCAGGATCAGCAAGTCGTCCAGATACGGCAGGATCCTGACACCCTGACGGCAGAGTAGGGCCATCATTACCGCCATGACCTTTGTGAATACTCACGGAGCTGTGGTCAATCCAAAAGGTAAGGCCCGAAATTGATAATGGAGGTTGCCAATAGCAAACCGCAGGTATTGCTGATGCGACATGGCAATAGGAATATGGAGACATTGTTTCCCCCAGCACCCTGAATGATAACCAGTAACCAGATATAAATCCCACATAATATTAGAATTCAGAAATCTCGGTTACACATATTTGCGCAAATGTGTGAATAAGCCCCAAAGCCGAATCAAGGCCTCTGTATATTTGGGGTCCCTAGCGCTATATCTAGGTGCAGGGTGTGGCACCCCAAAACACCAGCATAAGCCAGAAAGCCAAGGGCAGCATACCAGTGAAAAAACTATAGTGTTAATAAATTAGTATTTAGGAAGCCGAAGCTATAAAGAAGGTGATACAAAAATGAAATGTAATTAAAAATAAGAATTTACTCACCGGTAATTCTATTTCTCGTAGTCCGTAGTGGATGCTGGGAACTCCGTAAGGACCATGGGGAATAGACGGCTCCGCAGGAGACTGGGCACATCTAAAGAAAGATTTAGGACTATCTGGTGTGCACTGGCTCCTCCCCCTATGACCCTCCTCCAAGCCTCAGTTAGGACACTGTGCCCGGAAGAGCTGACACAATAAGGAAGGATTTTGAATCCCGGGTAAGACTCATACCAGCCACACCAATCACACGTATAACTCGTGATAGGAACCCCGGTTAACAGTATGATAACAAAAGGAGCCTCTGAACAGATGGCTCGCAATAATAACCCGATTTGTGTAACAATAACTATTTACAAGTATTGCAGACAATCCGCACTTGGGATGGGCGCCCAGCATCCACTACGGACTACGAGAAATAGAATTACCGGTGAGTAAATTCTTATTTTCTCTGACGTCCTAGTGGATGCTGGGAACTCCGTAAGGACCATGGGGATTATACCAAAGCTCCCAAACGGGCGGGAGAGTGCGGACGACTCTGCAACACCGAATGAGAGAACTCCAGGTCCTCCTCAGCCAGGGTATCAAATTTGTAGAATTTTGCAAACGTGTTTGCCCCTGACCAAGTAGCAGCTCGGCAAAGTTGTAAAGCCGAGACCCCTCGGGCAGCCGCCCAAGATGAGCCCACCTTCCTTGTGGAATGGGCTTTTACAGATTTAGGCTGCGGTAGTCCCACCGCAGAATGCGCCAGCTGAATAGTGCTACAAATCCAGCGCGCGATAGTCTGCTTAGAAGCAGGAGCACCCAGTTTGTTGGGTGCATACAGGATAAATAGCGAGTCAGTTTTCCTGACTCCAGCCGTCCTGGAAACATAAATTTTCAGGGCCCTGACTACGTCCAGTAACTTGGAATCCTTCAAGTTCCCAGCAGCCGCAGGCACCACAATAGGCTGGTTCAAGTGAAACGCTGATACCACCTTCGGGAGAAACTGAGGACGAGTCCTCAATTCTGCCCTATCCATATGGAAAATCAGATAAGGGCTTTTATAAGACAAAGCCGCCAATTCTGACACACGCCTGGCCGAAGCCAGGGCCAACAGCATGACCACTTTCCACGTGAGATATTTCACATCCACAGTCTTAAGTGGTTCAAACCAATGTGATTTCAGGAACTCCAAAACCACATTGAGATCCCAAGGTGCCACTGGGGGCACAAAAGGAGGCTGAATATGCAGAACTCCCTTGACAAAAGTCTGAACTTCAGGCAGGGAAGCCAGTTCTTTCTGGAAGAAAATCGACAGGGCCGAAATCTGGACCTTAATGGACCCCAATTTGAGGCCCAACGTCACCGCTGCTTGTAGGAAATGCAGGAATCGCCCCAGTTGAAATTCCTCCGTTGGGGCCTTCCTGGCCTCACACCAAGCAACATATTTTCGCCAATGCGGTGATAATGTTTTGCGGTGACATCCTTCCTGACTCTGATCAGGGTAGGGATGACTTCCTCCGGAATGCCCTTTTCCTTCAGGATCCGGTGTTCAACCGCCATGCCGTCAAACGCAGCCGCGGTAAGTCTTGGAACAGACAGGGCCCCTGCTGCAGCAGGTCCTGTCTGAGCGGCAGAGGCCAAGGGTCCTCTGAAAGCATCTCTTGAAGTTCCGGGTACCAAGCTCTTCTTGGCCAATCCGGAACCACGAGTATAGTTTTCACTCCTCGCCTTCGTATTACCTTGGGAATGAGAGGCAGAGGAGGAACCACATAAACCGACTGGTACACCCACGGTGTTACTAGAGCGTCCACAGCGATCGCCTGAGGGTCCCTTGACCTGGCGCAATTCCACCTGTGGTCTTTCCCACCGGTTTACCAGTATTTGGAAGACTTCTGGATGAAGTCCCCATTCTCCCGGGTGGAGGTCGTGCCTGCTGAGGAAGTCTGCTTCCCAGTTGTCCACTCCCGGAATGAACACTGCTGTCAGTGCTAACACAAGATTTTCCGCCCATCGGAGAATCCTTGTGGCTTCTGCCATTGCCCTCCTGCTTCTTGTGCCGCCCTGTCTGTTTACATGGGCGACCGCCGTGATGTTGTCTGATTGGATCAGTACCGGCTGGTTCTGAAGCAGGGGCCTTGCTTGGCTTAGGGCATTGTAAATGGCCCTTAGCTCCAGAATATTTATGTGAAGCGAAATCTCCTGATTTGACCACAGTCCTTGGAAATTTCTTCCCTGTGTGACTGCCCCCCAGCCCCGAAGGCTGGCATCCGTGGTCACCAGGACCCAGTCCTGTATTCCGAATCTGCGGCCCTCTAGTAGATGAGCCCTCTGCAGCCACCACAGCAGCGATACCCTGGTCCTTGCCGACAGGGTTATCCGCTGTTGCATCTGGAGATGGGACCCGGACCATTTGTCCAACAGGTCCCACTGGAAAGTCCTTGCGTGGAACCTTCCGAATGGAATTGCTTCGTACGAAGCTAATATTTTTCCCAGGACTCGTGTGCATTGATGTACCGACACCTGTCCCGGTTTTAGGAGGTCTCTGACTAGAGATGACAACTCCTCGGCTTTTTCCACTGGAAGAAACACTTTTTTCTGGTCTGTGTCCAGAATCATTCCCAGGAACAGAAGACGTGTCGTCGGGACCAGCTGTGACTTTGGAATATTGAGAATCCAGCCGTGCTGTTGTAGCACTTCCCACTACCAACTGTTCCTTGGACCTCGCCTTTATCAGGAGATCGTCCAAGTACGGGATAATTAAACTCCCTTCTTGTGAAGGAGTATCATCATTTCGGCCATTACCTTGGTAAAGACCTTCGGTGCCGTGGATAACCCAAACGGCAGCGTCTGGAACTGATAGTGACAGTCCTGTACCACAAATCTGAGGTACTCCTGGTGAGGGGGGTAAATGGGGACATGTAGGTACGCATCCTTGATGTCCAGGGCGACCATGTAATCCCCCTCGACCAGGCTCGCAATAACCGCCCTGAGCGATTCCATCTTGAACTTGAACCTTTTGATATAAGTGTTCAAGGATTTTAAATTTAAGATGGGCCTCACCGAACCGTCCGTTTCGGTACCACAAACATTGTGGAATAGTAACCCTTTCCTTGCTGAAGGAGGGGTACCTTGACAATCACTTGCTGTGAATACAGTTTCTGGATAGCCACCAACACTGCCTCCCTGACAGAGGGAGTTGCTGGTAAGGCAGATTTTAGAAAACGGCGGGGGGGGACGTCTCGAATTCCAGCCTGTACCCCTGAGACACTACTTGAAGGATCCAGGGATCCACCTGTGAGAGAGCCCACTGTGTGCTGAAATTTCTGAGACGGGCCCCCACCGTACCCGGGTCCGCCTGTGAAGCCCCAGCGTCATGCTGTGGACTTACCGGACGCAGGGGAGGACTTTTGCTCTTGGGAACTGGCTGTATGCTGCAGCTTTTTCCCTCTACCTTTGCCTCTCGGCAGAAAGGATGCGCCTCGAGCCCTCTTGTGTTTATGGGGCCGAAAGGACTGTACTTGATAATACGGTGCTTTCTTTTGCTGTGGGGTAGCCTGTGGCAAAATGTCGATTTCCCAGCCCGTAGCTGTGGAAACAAGGTCTGAAAGACCATCCCCAACAGTTCCACCCCTCAGCAAAATATTGTCCCTATCCAGGGTATCAATATTATCCGACAGGGAATCTGACCACGCAGCAGCAGCACTGCACATCCATGCTGATGCAATCGCTGGTCGCAATATAATGCCCGTGTGTGTATATATAGCTTTTAGGGTAGCTTCCTGCCTTCTATCAGCAGGATCTTTTAGGGCGGCCGTATCCGGAGACGGTAGTGCCACCTGTTTTGATAAACGTGTAAGCGCTTTATCTACCCTAGGGGATGTTTCCCAACGTGACCTATCCTCTGGCGGGAAAGGGTACGCTGCCAATAACCGTTTAGAAATTATCAATTTCTTATCGGGGGAAGTCCAGGCTTCCTCACACACCTCATTTAATTCCTCAGATGCAGGAAAAACTACTGGTAGTTTTTTCTCACCGAACATAATACCCTTTTTTTGTGGTACCTGGGGTACTATCAGAAATGTGTAATACATTTTTCATTGCCTCAATCATGTAACGGGTGGACCTATTGGAGGGTACACTAGTCTCATCGTCGTCGACACTGGAGTCGGTATCAGTGTCGACATTTGTGTCTGTCATCTGAGGTAGCGGGCGTTTTAAAGCCCCTGATGACATTTGAGACGCTGGAACAGTCACAAGCTGAGTAGCCGGCTGTCCTATGTCGTCAAACCTTTTATGTAAGGAGCTGACACTGTCACGTAATTCCTTCCATAAGTCCATCCACACAGGGGTGACAACACATTTACAGGCATTTGCTCTGCCTCCACATCATCTTCCTCATCATACATGTCGACACAGCGGTACCGACACACAGCACACACACAGGGAATGCTCTGACAGAGGACAGGACCCCACAAAGCCCTTTGGGGAGACAGAGGGAGAGTATGCCAGCACACACCAGAGCGCTATATACCACAGGGATATCACCTATAAAGAGTGTTTTCCCCATATAGCTGCATATATATATTATACTGCGCCTAAATTTGTAACCCCCTCTCTTTTTTACCCTTTCTGTAGTGCAGGACTGCAGGGGAGAGCCAGGGAGCGATCCTTCCAGCGAAGCTGTGAGGGAAAATGGCGCCAGTGTGCTGAGGGAGATGGCTCCGCCACTTTTTCGGCGGGCTTTCTCCCGCTATTTTAATATTTCTGGCAGGGGTTAATATACACCTATATAGCCTCTGGGGCTATATATGGTGTCAGTTTGCCAGCCAAGGTGTTATTTATTGCTGCTCAGGGCGCCACCCCCCCAGCGCCCTGCACCCATCAGTGACCGCAGTGTGTGGTGTGCATGAGGAGCAATGGCGCACAGCTGCAGTGCTGTGCGCTACCTTGGAGAAGACAGAAGTCTTCAGCCGCCGATTTTCCGGACCTTCTTGATTCTGGCTCTGTAAGGGGGACGGCGGCGCGGCTCCGGGAACGGACGACGAGGTCAGGTCCTGTGTGCGATCCCTCTGGAGCTAATGGTGTCCAGTAGCCTAAGAAGCCCAAGCTACCACCACTTAGGTAGGTTCGCTTCTTCTCCCCTTAGTCCCTCGGTGCAGTGAGTCTGTTGCCAGCAGGTCTCACTGTAAAATAAAAAACCTAAATTATACTTTCTTTCTAGGAGCTCAGGAGAGCCCCTAGTGTGCATCCAGCTCAGCCGGGCACAGAAATCTAACTGAGGCTTGGAGGAGGGTCATAGGGGGAGGAGCCAGTGCACACCAGATAGTCCTAAATCTTTCTTTAGATGTGCCCAGTCTCCTGCGGAGCCGTCTATTCCCCATGGCCCTTACGGAGTTCCCAGCATCCACTAGGACGTCAGAGAAAGAGAGATAGTGTTAAAAAATTAATAAGTGAAAAGTGTTAATAGAATGTAAAGGTATGACACACTAAAGCCATCCAGCTCAGCCATTCCAGAGGCACCACACCACACGCCTCCATTACCCCAATCTGGGTCTATGATTAACCAGCAAGGAGCCACATGATAATGGCACCTTACTACAATATGTCTAAGCTAAGAGCTACCTACCTTGGAGCAACCCCATAATGCTCCATGTGGCATGTCAGGGCCTGCACCTCCTCCTAATGCAGGAACCTCTCTGCCTCTCACAACAGACATATATAATGGTAGATGCTCAATCAGCTTAATGATATCATTCAGGTGCTCGAAAGGGAGGGGTATTTCTAAGCAAGAAAAAAGAGAGACATTATTTCCCCCAGCACCCTGAATGATAACAGTAACCAGATATAAATCCCACATATTAGAATTCAGAGATCTAGGTTACACATATTTGCGCAAATGTGTGAATAAGCCCCAAAGACGCATCAAGGTGTCTCTGTATATTTGGTGTCCCTAGCGCTATATCTAGGTGCAGGGTGTGGCACCCCAAAATATCTGGTTACTGTTATCATTCAGGGTGCTGGGGGAAACAATGTCTCTTTTTTTCTTGCTTAGAAATACCCCTCCCTTTCGAGCACCTGAATGATATCATTAAGCTGATTGAGCATCTACCATTATATATGTCAATAGGAATATGGAGGTAAGCATCCTGTATGTCCAAGGAGACCAAATAGTCCCGGTCTCCAAAGCCAGTACAATAGAGCGAAAAGTTTCCATACAAAACTTGGAGACCCTCACAAATTTGTTCAAGGACTTGAGGTTGAGAATGGGCCTGGAGGAACCATTCGGTTTCGGGACTAGAAACAGCGGTGAATAGTACCCCTTGCCTCTCTGAGCCAGAGGCACTGGCAACTACCACTCCTGTGTCCAGGAGGGACTGTACCACCAAATGAAGAGTTCTTGCCTTCACCTGATCCGAACGGATGTCTGTCAGGCAAAATCGATGAGCGGGACATTTCTTGAAGGATATGGCGTATCTGTGAGTGACGACTTCCCGTACCCAGGCGTAGGAAGTGGTCTTCAACCATTCCTGGGTAAACCTTAGAAGTTGGCCTCCGACCTTGGGAACCCCAAGCGGAGGCCCGTCCCGTCATGCAGTAGGCTTGTCTGATTTGGAAGCAGGCTGACGGGCAGCCCAGGCACGTTTAGGTTTGGGCTTAGTGGTTTTGGAAAAGCGAGCCAGTTTCGGGTATGCCTGACCCTTTGCTTTACCTGGAGGACGAAAGGAACGAAAGGAAGTACTCTTAACCTTCGGGACCGAAGGAGCAGTACTAGGTAGACATGCCGTCTTAGCAGAAGCTAAGTCAGCCACAATCTTGTTAAGATCCTCACCAAAAAGAATGTCTCAAGGGAGCACCTCCAGGGTTTTCTTAGAGTCCAGATCCACAGACCAGGACCGTAACCAGAGAATCCGGCGAGCCAAAATGGACATAGTAGAAGCCTTGGCCGCCAGAATATTGGCATCAGAAGCCACCTCCTTAATGTAATGAGATGCTGTGACAATATACAAGAGACGTTGTCTAGCATTATCAGAAAAATTGGACGGCAGCTCCGCTTCCACCTCCTTAGCCTCTGCTGCCCAAGTAGCTGCAATAGTGGGCGATGCCCAGCTCCTGCAGGGGTGTAAATAGCTTTTAAACAACCCACCACACGCTTATCCGTCGGTTCTTTCAGAGAGGTGACGGTAGTTACAGGCAGAGCAGAGGACACCACCAGCCGCGCCACTTGCGAATACACCAGCGGTGGTGTTTCCCAATTCTTACTTAGCTCCGCAGCGAGGGGATAGCGAGCCAGCATCTTCTTCTGAGGTGTGAATTTCTTTCCTGGCATTTCCCAGGATTCCTGACTTATGTCAACTATGTGGTCAGAATGAGGTAAAGCTTGTTTAATAGCCTTCTGACATTTAAATCTATTCGGTTTCTTAGAGTTAACAACAGGTTCTGAGTCATCATCAATTTGAAGAATCAGCCTGATAGCCTCCAATAGGTCAGGAACATCCACCTGCGAAACAGATTCCCCATCAGAAGCATCTGGATCAGTGTCTGAGGGGTCAGTATACACGCCATCTTTATCAGACACAGTGTCTGGAACATGGGTGGATTGTGAGGAAGTAATGGCCCACTTAGAGGACCCCTTGGTCTTAGGCGGGCGAGGGTTAGGTTTCTGTTTGTTCAGTGAGTGATTCAATTGCTGTAACTGAGTGGACAGCAGATCTGCCCATGGCTGATTAACCGAAGGGACAATATGTGGCTGTACCGGCATGTGAGGTCACATAGGGGGCGTAAGTCTAGTTACCAGCGTATTCAATAGAGTAGAGAAAGTAGCCCAAGGCGGGTCATTATAGACCCCCGTTACCACGGCCCTACTGGGGGGTATGGAACCCCCAGAACCTGAACCCTCACCTGCTATGTTTTCCTCTAATGTGTCTGCGGCGTCACCACCACGCATTGTGGGATCAGCCACAGAACCGTCGCCCCTTGAAGCTGACATATCTGAAAGCGTAAATCACGGGCAACACAGTACAATATCAGCAGTATAATTCCTGACCAAGAACCCCCTGTGCAGTGTGATAGCACAAACAGAGGATTCAAGAGGTATACAGTGACTGAAAATCACAGAGAAAAATACAAAATAAGTATATCCTGTGAAACACCTATATCAAATTGTAACCCTGACACACTTAGCCCCCCTCAGGGTACAGAACATAGGGATAGCAATCTGAGTGAGATACACGAAGTAGAAATCACGCAGCAACTATATGCACACACACACAGTCACATGTTAAATGCAGAAATTATGACAAGCAATAAAACTGCACTGGAATAGCAATGCTAAGTAATTCTAAGTAAAGCTATATAGGGTAATAGATATATCAATGCACAGTAAAGACTGGATGTATATCACAGGGTACTTGTACTACATAACCCTGAAGTAATGCACCTTTTCTTAACTAACACTGTCAAAAGACATGTAGAATACTTAAGTGTGTTGTAAAATGCACAGTGCTGATAATGAAGGCGGCTTTACAGAGGAGGCTTTGCCGATACAGTCTCAGGATCAGCTCAGCATGTGAAGATGTTGCCCAAACGCTGACAGGGAGTGAGAGAGAGAGAGAGAGAGAGAGAGAGAGAGAGAGAGATGCAGCTCCAGGGCGGGAATATTTACTCTTTTCATGCCTGATAGCTGCCTGTACTGCAGGCACCAACTTACAAACTGAGCTCCTGTGCACGGAGGCGGGGTTATAGAGGAGGCGGCGCTGAGCATCTTGGGAACAGTCAAAGCGTTTAGATCCTACTCTACACCCCAATGTTATCCCTGTGGAACCAGTGTACTCCGCTGCAGAAAATATATACACAGAAAAACAAAAACACTACACATAAAAATACACAAGTGCATATATGTCCACTGTCGAAGTCAAAAATATTACATACACACCACATACAAACTCCAGACAGATGGGTCTCTGTGCATGCGCATACACGCAGCGTGCACAGCAATATATGGTAGCCTACACATTCACACAGACAAGCCACAAAGATATATACAACACATATTTCATACAACACATAAATTAAACCAGACATCATAATATATTTATATAAGAGAGTTATTGTCACGCTTGGCTGGATTTGAGGATTGGACAGCTGAGTCTTGCCCAAGGAAGTAGTTGACTGCGGATGAAGAAGACGTGGAGGCTGGATATAGTTCCTTCTCATGGAACGAGGGATCAAAGGATAACGTAGGCAGAGCTATGAGTCAGTGAGTAGTAGTTCTTGAGAGCAAAGTTGAGGGAAAAGAACTGTGGCTTGTGAATGATGACTTAAAGACGAAGTTTGAAGACAAAGGGGCAGATGTATTAACCTGGAGGAGGCATAAGGAAGTGATAAACCAGTGATATGTGCAAGGTGTTAAAGGCACCAGCCAATCAGTTCCAATATGTAAATTAACAGTTAGGATCTGATTGGCTGGTGCCTTTAGCACCTTACACATATCACTGGTTTATCACTTCCTTATGCCTTCTCCAGGTTAATACATCTGCCCCAAAGAACTGCGGACTGTGGCTTGAAAGACGAGGCTGTAGATAATGAACTGCGGACTGTGGCTTGAAAAACGAGGCTGTAGCCCGGGACCGTCCGTGCCCAAGGGCTCTTACTGGACCGGGGTTTCCAGGAGCGCTTCCACAGGTGGCTGTAGGTTAGAAGCGGCAGGACTGCAGCAGCAAATAAGAAACGGCTAAGCAAAGTCAGGAGTAACCAGGACCCGGCAAGAATCCTGGGAGCACAGGCTGAAGCACCTACAACTGGGTTGTAACTTGAAGCACTGGCGTCCCTGTCATAAACCAGCCCCCTTTTATAAGGAGAACTCTCCCTGGATTGGCTGAAAAAAAACAGGAAGCCTGCACTAGGCTTCAGAATTTGGTCTCCAACATGGCGGCTCCCAGTAGTGCAGACATTTCCGTATACACCACACAGCTCCCTGCCCCTGGTCTCCTAGCAATCGCCTAAGTGAGAGAGACCGCTGCAGCGGCGTCCCGCCGCCACGAGCGGACCCCCACCGCCGCCTACCGCTGCACACAGACCCAGTGCGGCAGCCCTCCTCCGCCGCTGCCCACAAGCCGCCTGCACAGCAAACCCCGCGGCCCTGGCGTGCCGGTAAGACCCCGGACGCTGACAGTACCCCCCCTTTTGAGGGTGGACTCCGGACACCTATATGGTTTAGCTGGAAACCTGGCATGAAATGCCCGAAGAAATCTTGGAGCATGGACATCTTCTGCTTCTACCCAAGACCTTTCCTCAGGTCCATATCCCTTCCAATCAACGAGATACTGGAGGCGACCATATCGTCTGCGGGAGTCGAGGATCTTGTGAATCTCAAATTCGTCTCCTTGTGCCGATTGGATCTTGGGAGATTTAGGCAGAGCAGCTCTGAAACGATTGAGTACCAACGGTTTTAAAATAGAAATATGAAATGCATTAGGGATTCTTAAATGCGGAGGCAACTTCACCTTGTAAGCCACAGGATTTAATACTTTCTCGATTGGGTAGGGACCAATAAATCTGGGAGCAAACTTTTTAGTAGGTACCTTCAGCCTCAGGTTACGTGTGGAAACCCAAACTCGATCTCCCACCTTAAGACTTGGTACAGCCTTCCGCTTTAAATCTGCATAGGTCTTATACCTTTTGGATGTCTTAAGCAAAGCCTCGTGAACTTGTCTCCAAGTTTTGGTGAATTGTCGAAGTGCTAACTCTGCGGCAGGAACCTCAAGCGTAGGTAGAAGTTGGAAGTCAGGAACCTTTGGATGGAAACCATAGTTTATGTAGAATGGAGAAGATTTTGTAGCAGAATGGTAGATCTCTACCATTCTGCTACAAAATCTTCTCCATTCTACATTATGGGCAAATTCTGCGAATGGAAAAAAGTCCAGCCAGTCGTCCTGAGAGGAAGACATAAATAAACGTAAAAATGTCTCCAGGTCCTGGTTCACTCTCTCCGTCTGACCATCTGTTTGGGGATGATACCCTGAGGAGAAATTCAGTTTTACACCAAGAGCAGAACATAGGGATCTCCAAAACTTGGCCACAAACTGAGAACCTCTATCTGATACAATATCCTGTGGTAGATCATGGAGTCGGAAGATTTCTGCTATGAACAATTTTGCCAACTGGGATGCTGATGGGAGACCAGACAGAGAAAAAAAGTGTGCCATTTTAGAGAACCGGTCAACTACGACCCACACAGTATTTCGTCCGCCAGAAACAGGTAAATCGGTAATAAAGTCCATAGAGATATGCGCCATGGTTTTTGCGGCACAGGTAATGGGTGGAGTAAACCAGATGGATGACCTTTCGGACTTTTATGTTGGGCACACTTCGGACAAGCAGCTATAAACTCTTGAACATCTGTCCTGAGTCGAGGCCACCAGTAAGAACGCAGAATGAATTTGAAAGTTTTTTGACCACCTGCATGGCCCATAAAGGAGGAGTAGTGAGCCCGTGTAAGGAGTCTCTTACGAAGATTCGGGGCGACGAATATTCTCCCGGGAAGAGGAAGCGGAGAAGTACGAGTTGCAGAGAAAGAGGTGGATTCCAAGATAAACTTCTCCTTTGAATGATCAGTGGGTTCTTCAGAACTTAGTGAACGAGATAGTGCGTCTGCTTTTTCTATAGAGAGAACCTGGGTGGTAACTAAGTTTGAAGTTGAAACGGGTAAAGAAGAGTGCCCACCTTGCTTGGTGTGGGTTCAGACATCGAGCTGATTGTAGATATAGGAGGTTCTTGTGATCCGTGGTTACCGAGATTGGATGTTGAGCTCCCTCCAACAGATACCTCCACTCCTAAAAGGCTAATTTAATCGCCAGTAATTCTTGTTCTCCAATAGCGTAGTTCTGTTAAGCGGGAGAGAATCTTTGCGAGAAGAACGCACAGGGATGGACCTTCTTGTCCTCGAAGAGTTGGGACAACACTGCTCCTACTCCTACAGTGGAGGCATCTACCTCAACCAGGAACGGACGGCTGAGATCGGGTTGTCGAAGGACAGGAGCGGTCATGAAGGCTTCTTTTAAAGATGAGAAAGCTTCTAAAGCCTCTGGAGGCCACTTGGCAGGATCTGCTCCTTTTCTGGTTAATGCAGTAATGGGAGCTATGGCAGAAGAGTAGTTCTTTATGAATCTTCGGTAGAAGTTAGCGAATCCCAGAAAACGTTGAACCCCCTTAAGGGTTGCGGGAAGCGACCAATCCAGGATTGCCTGGACTTTAGCAGGATGCATTTGTAACTTCTGTCCCGAGAGGATGTAACCGAGGAATGGGATCGTGGGTATTTCGAAGGTACACTTCTCTAATTTGCAGAACAACCGATTCCTCCTTAATCGGGTTAGAACCTCTTTGACTTGTTCTCGATGGGTCTTCAGATCCCTAGAAAAGATAAGGATGTCGTCCAAATATACCACCAAGCAGTCATAGGAGATCCCTGAAAATTTTGTTGACGAATTCCTGAAAGACAGCTGGGGCGATACACAGGCCGAAAGGCATTACCAGGTATTCGTAATGCCCATCACGGGTATTAAACGCTGTCTTCCATTCGTCACCTGGGCGAATACATATAAGATTGTAGGCCCCCCGTTAGTCCAATTTGGAAAACACAGTAGCTCCTTTAACTCGGTCGAATAGTTCTGGAATCAGAGGCAACGGATTTCTGTTTTTAATTGTTATCTCGTTTAGACCTCTATAGTCAATACAAGGTCGTAGACCCCCATCCTTCTTCTTGACAAAAAAAAAACCCTGCCCCGGCCGGAGAGGTGGAAGACCTGATGAACCCCTTGTCCAAATTCTCTCGGATATACTCCGACATTGCTTGTGTCTCAGGGAGTGAGAGAGGGTAAGTTCGACCCTGGGGAGGAGTTTTGCCTGGTACCAGATCAATGGGACAGTCCCAAGTGCGATGCGGAGGTAAGGTGTCCAGCCCGTGTTTACTGAAAACATCTTGGAAGGCCTGGTATTCCACAGGAAGGCTGGAGGGGCTGGAGGAACAGAGAGGTCTTACTGAGGGCAAACAGTTCTGGAAGCAATTTCGTCCCCAAGAGAGAACATCCATGGTTTGCCAATCTATGTGGGGATTGTGTTTTATTAACCACAGGAACCCTAGGATCAGTTCGTGAGAGGCTTTAGGAATTACAAGGAAAGAGATGTTTTCTGAATGAAGAACTCCGAACTTCATCTTGAGAGGAATAGTATGAAAGGATATAATTCCGTCAGGAATATAACTTCCATCCACTGCAGTAATTGAAATAGTATGATCCAAACGGACCGTTTGGATTCCAGATCATTTAACCAGAGCTGAAGTAATGAAGCTTTCGGCGGCTCCGGAATCAAGAAGTGCAGGGATGAGAAGGGTGGAAGAAGGGAGCTCCGGATGGGTTAACAAAACAGACTCTTTCTTGGCAGGTAATTCTGGGGATTCTCCTAACTTAACCTCTCCAGCACAAGTTAGGAGCGGGCATTCCCGGACGTTGACTACAGGATCTAACAAAGTGATCGGATGCACCACAATACATGCATAAGTTCCCTTGTCGCCGTCTCTGGCGTTCTTCATTGGAGAGAAGGGAACGATTGATCTGCATGGGTTATTCAGTAGTCGGGGATGGCTGTCTCGGTGGTGGAACGACTCAGGGCCTGGGTCGATCTGACCGTGATATCTCCAGACAGCGTTCTCTGTACCTCAGGTCTAATTTATTACACAAGGAAATTAACTTGTCTAATTTGTCTGGTACATCCTGTGTTGCTAGATCATCCTTGATCTTCTCGGAGAGGCCATTCCAGAAAGCCGCAATGAGGGCTTCTTCATTTCAGTTCAATTCTGAGGAGAGGGTCCGGAACTGGATAACGTACTGACTGACCGTACGTGTGCCCTGACGTAGGCGCATGATCTCCAAAGAAGCGGCAGAGGTCCTGTCCGGTTCGTCGAAGATTCTTTGAAAAGTGGCCACGAAGTCTGAATAGTTTGAAAGGATGGGATCCGTTCTCTCCCACAAAGGTGAAGCCCAGTCCAACGCTTGCCCAGAGAGCAGAGAAATTATGTATGCCATTATGGTTCGTGCTGAAGGGAAATTGGCCGACTGTAGTTCAAACTGAATTTCGCACTGGATAAGAAAGCCGCGACATAGTTTTGGATTCCCATCGAACTTACTGAGTGATGGCAAATGCAAGCGTGGAAGAGGGATTGGCGCAATAGGAAGTGGGGCCGGAGGCGAAATTTTGGGAGCAGCCGAAACAACTTTAGGAGCCGTCATGGCAACACAGAGAGAGTCGAGGCGGTCAGACATATTTTGCATAAACTGCACAATTTGAGATTGTGTAGCCTCCTGCTTACTCAAACGAGATAAAATATCCGTGGTAGAATCACCTCCTGAGGCCTGATCACCCGTCGGATCCATGTGGCCAGTGCTTACTGTCACGCTTGGCTGGATTTCAGGATTCGACAGCTGAGTCTTGCCCAAGGAAGTAGTTGACTGCAGATGAAGACGTGGAGGCTGGATATAGTTCCTTCTCATGGAACGAGGGATCAAAGGATAACGTAGGCGGAGCTATGAGTCAGTGAGTAGTAGTTCTTGAGAGCAAAGTTGAGGGAAAAGAACTGTGGCTTGTGAATGATGACTTAAAGACGAAGTTTGAAGACAAAGAACTGCGGACTGTGGCTTGAAAGACGAGGCTGTAGATAATGAACTGTGGACTGTGAATGGCGGTTTAAAGACGTGGCTTAAAGACAATTTACTTCATTTAATATTTTTTCTAAATCTCTCAATAAAAAAGTTATGGCATTAAAAAATAAAAAAGGATCCATTCTGTTATCGTAACAATTTATTATAACTGCATCTGCTCTTTAAGTACCCAAAATGTCCGGGTGCTATGTTATTAATGTAATTACTTTGTGATCCATCCAATAAAATGTGTTTAAAAAAAAAAAAAGTTATGGCATAGAGGAGCCGTGAAAACAATTGTGATACTCTAGAGCGCCGTGATTGAAAAAAGTTTGGGAACCACTGCCATAGTCAATTATAAATAGTGTTTCAAATGGGACTCGAGAGAGAAATAGTGAGAGAAATAAATACTTGATGTAAGAATTACACACAGATGAAGAGGTTTGTTGTTTTTTTTCTCCAGGATTTGTTAACCCTCTGCTTGCTACAAGATAGGCAATTGAAATGTTAATGAACCTGTTCAACCACTGTGGAACAACAAGCATGTGAACATCTGTTGATATGCAAATTAGAGGCTCTGTAGAAACTACATTCATTCAGTATGTGTGTATAAAAAAATAAATACATATGCTGTGTGAGGGGTTTCATAGAAGTGTAATAAATAATGTATATATATATATATATATATATATATGTTATATTATTATATGGATATTTATATCAGTGTATATTCTGCAAGATAGCTATCCAATCTGAATCATAGCATTTAAATTATAGTCAATAGCCATATTATATTGAAGTGTTTTAAAATTGATTGTTAAAGTGTTATTGCTAACGAAAATTCACAAAATATTTACGCATAAGTGAAGCTCCATTCCTGCCTAAAAGTTTAGGTAGCACGTAGCGGAACGTTTCCGGCAGGGGACTTCCGGTGCTCAAAGGGAACGTGGGAGCATTTATCTAACTACTACAATACAATACAAATAGTGTTTTGTTTTGTTTTCATTGTATTGCTAGAGCTGGGTAACAGAGTGTGGCAAGCTGCGTGCAAAGGTACGCAGCGATACACATTTGCGTACGCAAGTATACACGTGTCATAGTACAATAGTACGTGAACGCGTATATAGTGACACATGGGAACACACGTGGACGCACAGACGGTAAACGTGAGTGCGTATTTACGCACGTGGAGGTTAGCCGCATAATAGAAATTAATTGTTAAGGTGGGATAAAACACATTTTAACAGGTAACTATCCGATTTTAAAGTACATTACTATAATACTTTGTTTAAAGTGTAATACCTCTGAAGGGGATGTTATCAATCACTGGTAAATGACTTTTTTTTCTGTACAGAAAACCTAAAAGTGTGGGGTGTTGAAAAGTAAGTGTGAATGCATTGAACTCCATGACCAATTCGGGTTCCCGTAGAAGACGCTGAGTTAGCAGAGGCTTGGCGGCGTGAAGGCTAGTGACCTTACATATTGAGATTGACACACATAGTGAAAAAACGTGTGGAGGAGCATGATTTGATGCTACGCTCCCGGCTGTGGAGCGCAGCTTGTGAATTCGACTCCCGTGATCATAGGGCGTATAGATAACAAGTATCTATTAGCCGCGCGATTGGACCACACATGTGTGATACGTGGTGCAACGTGATACCATTTGCGTAATTTCGCGCAATTGTGTCATCATACGTGCTGTGTTAGCATATGCAGACGTGATTTGTGTAAAGAGAAGGAACTTTCGCTGACTCTCTCAGGAAATATTCCTAGGTGGAAATTCATTGGATAGGGTGATCGATAAGTTGTTTCTCACCCAAGAAAATTCCAGTGGAAAGAAATCAAAAAAGAGCAGGCCTGTAACCTCCACTGAAAAAGGTGGCGTATTGATTTATTGCTGTTAATACGTCATACTTCCAGTGCTGAGGGGTCTGGTAGGGATCCTCACTGGGTACGCGGCAGTCACTACAGAAGTGGACCGTGGTATTTTCCAGCGGAGGAGTTGGTGAAAGAACTCGGAGAACTTTCATTGTTTGCTTCCATTATTCATTTGATGTTTGTGTTTAAAAAGTCCACAATGGGAGCCAAATGCACAAGCAAGAAACGTTCGCCAGCCAGGGTTCAGGCGAAGAAGCAGAGACCAAGAGGGTGCGCTCGGTATATAATGTGTAGGAAATATGGTCCATACACAGAGGCTTTTTGTGATGAATGGGTACGGATGACTGTTGATGATAGGGCATCATTTCCAGTGACGAGTGGTTGTGATCCTGAGGTATTGCAGGTAGTATGTTTAACCAAAGTCATTCACAAGAACGAAAACATAATAACTGTTTGAACTCGTAGCAACAATAAGTAAGTAAAAAGAGAAAGCAAGTACACCGCCATATGTGGATGTGGAAGCAGTTACAGCCAGTATACGAACTATAGAAAATAATAAAAATATGAAAAATATGAATGTAACCTATATATGTACTAATGAATGTCAAAGTTTTATTTAGGAGAAGGTGACCTGACTGGTTTCAGCCATTTCTCATGCACTCAGAGGAGTAGTATCCAACCGGTAAAAGAGGAGCTTTAGCCTGCAGGGGAAGTGGCTGAGACCAGTGGAAATGGTAAGTATGGAGTCATTCAAGTACATATATAGCCAAAAATAAAATAAAAATCAAGAAAGTAATGTCATAAATGGAGAATATCCTGCCCGCACATTAGTATTTCCCAGTAGGAAAGCAGACAGAGATAGGGTAACCTCTGGGTATTTCTTTTTAATTACCACATAAGAAGTATTAATTTCTAGGAATGCCCTTGTCTAAATAAGCTCGGAAATGTTTGTTGGACAATGCACAGACCCTTAATACGGGATGAGAAGGATTGAATGAATACTTCGCATGACCTAGAAGCTTGTTTGTGGTTTTTTTTGCAGTACTAGAAAATTCTCTGTCAGGATAAGATCACTGGTAAACACTAATTCGGCAAATCGGAGAAACGAGAGAAGTGCAACATTACCCTTTGACAAAACCTGCAGAAGTTACGATTAAGCCTCTATGATGCTAAACCCTTTTTCTTTTTCTCCTAGCAGCAGTGGCCCCTGACTAACTTAATCAACAGAGATTTTGTTATGTAAATTGAAATGTGAAATACATATATTGTACTCCCGTTCAGGAAGTACAAGGTGTGTTAGATACTCCTCAAAGACTAATGTTGCATTCCACTGTTCTAGATTCATGTCCATCACAGGTAGAGGAAATTATCTCACAGATACCAGGTTCCCTATGAACTTAAGATGGACAGGTCACTGGATTGATGGCTGAGGTAGTTCCAGTAGTGACACAGCAAGCACAAGCTTTAAGGGGGGTAGACCAACCTCTATTCTGTTTTCTTCACAGTTTCCTCTTCATCTTTGCATTCACAAAGGGGGTACAATACATGGACCTGATTCTCCAAAGGTTTCAAGTGACAGCCTGAGTAATTTCTCTCAAGCTCTACATGACTGTTTACAGTCCTTTCAGCCTGAGAATGGGTCGGTGCTGATACAATGTTGATGACTTGTTGTTGTGCGCTGATTCATTTGAGTCGTCCCTGGCAGATACGAAACAGTTTCTGTTTCACCTCTTCCAGACAGGACACAAGGTCTCCAAGGATAAACTGCAATTGTGTAGGACAAGGGTCAAATACCGAGGACGTAGTACTGGTACATGATTTGACAGTTCATACACCACATGCCGTATTGGTCCTTCAAAGTTCTGTCCGAACCCAGTATGTCTCATCAGCACGAGGGAGCTATCACGATGGCACCAGTATATTACTGCAGTGTGCCTTGTCATGCACAAAGGGTGGAGGATGAGAACACTGGTGAAGAAAAAATTTGTATAGACACTGATATGCATGATGGTATGGAATATCTAAATCAGACCTTTACTACGAGACAAGACATAAGTGAAAGCCCGTTGGTGAACGCAGACCTGATATTGTTTTTCTTTTTCCCTCTAGAGATGTTTTTTCTTTTTCTTTTTTGAGTGATGCTCATGGTACTCTACATTGCAAACACACAACAGTTAAATTGAGATGCAGATTTGTGTTCCCTACAGGAAAAGGAGGTCTGGAAGGGGAAGGGGTATGGTCAGGAGTCCTCAGGACTCTGGAGAGATGGACAAGCCAGAAGCCCCCCCAGGACGTATCTCCCAACCCTAGCTGAGGTGGCACATGGTCTGACTCACCTAGGGTAGGGAAGGTATGTGCAAATTGGTAAGAGCTTACTGGCGTGTACCAGGGTTCTCTTCTCAGGAAAGCAGGAAAGCAATGACCTGTCTTATTTGCATGAGGAAGAACATTTGGTAAGGTAGCACTGACAGAGCCATCCCATACTCCTCCTGCAGACGGACCTTTTCAGGTAATACAAATAGACTTCGTACAGTTAACACCCTGTAGGAATTTGGAAATATGTATTGGTGTGCACTGATGTTTTCTCAAACCGGGTAGAGGCATTTCCTGCCGCTACAAATACTGCTGTGTTTACCGCAAAGAAAATTGTGCAGAAATTTGTGTGTAGATTAGAGATGAGCGGGTTCGGTTTCTCTGAATCCGAACCCGCCAGAACTTCATGTTTTTTTTCACGGGTCCGAGCGACTCGGATCTTCCCGCCTTGCTCGGTTAACCCGAGCGCGCCCGAACGTCATCATGACGCTGTCGGATTCTCGCGAGGCTCGGATTCTATCGCGAGACTCGGATTCTATATAAGGAGCCGCGCGTCGCCGCCATTTTCACACGTGCATTGAGATTGATAGGGAGAGGACGTGGCTGGCGTCCTCTCCGTTTAGAATTAGAATAGATTAGAGAGACACTTGATTTACTAATTTTGGGGAGCATTAGGAGTACTCAGTAGTGTACAGTGCAGAGTTTTGCTGATAGTGACCAGTGACCACCACTTTTATTTATAATCCGTTCTCTGCCTGAAAAAAGCGATACACAGCACACAGTGACTCAGTCACATACCATATCTGTGTGCACTGCTCAGGCTCAGGCCAGTGTGCTGCATCATCTATATATATTATATATCTGTCTGACTGCTCAGCTCACACAGCTTATAATTGTGGGGGAGACTGGGGAGCACTACTGCAGTGCCAGTTATAGGTTATAGCAGGAGCCAGGAGTACATAATATTATATTAAAATTAAACAGTGCACACTTTTGCTGCAGGAGTGCCACTGCCAGTGTGACTAGTGACCAGTGACCTGACCACCAGTATATAATATTAGTAGTATACTATCTCTTTATCAACCAGTCTATATTAGCAGCAGACACAGTACAGTGCGGTAGTTCACGGCTGTGGCTACCTCTGTGTCGGCACTCGGCAGCCCGTCCATAATTGTATATACCAGTGACCTAACCGTGGGTTTTTTTTCTTTCTTTATACATACATACTAGTTACGAGTATACTATCTCTTTATCAACCAGTCTATATATTAGCAGCAGACACAGTACAGTGCGGTAGTTCACGGCTGTGGCTACCTCTGTGTCGGCACTCGGCAGCCCGTCCATAATTGTATATACCACCTAACCGTGGTTTTTTTTTCTTTCTTTATACATACATACTAGTTACGAGTATACTATCTCTTTATCAACCAGTCTATATATTAGCAGCAGACACAGTACAGTGCGGTAGTTCACGGCTGTGGCTACCTCTGTGTCGGCACTCGGCAGCCCGTCCATAATTGTATATACCACCTAACCGTGGGTTTTTTTTCTTTCTTTATACATACATACTAGTTACGAGTATACTATCTCTTTATCAACCAGTCTATATATTAGCAGCAGACACAGTACAGTGCGGTAGTTCACGGCTGTGGCTACCTCTGTGTCGGCACTCGGCAGCCCGTCCATAATTGTATATACCACCTAACCGTGGTTTTTTTTTCTTTCTTTATACATACATACTAGTTACGAGTATACTATCTCTTTATCAACCAGTCTATATATTAGCAGCAGACACAGTACAGTGCGGTAGTTCACGGCTGTGGCTACCTCTGTGTCGGCACTCGGCAGCCCGTCCATAATTGTATATACCACCTAACCGTGGTTTTTTTTTCTTTCTTTATACATACATACTAGTTACGAGTATACTATCTCTTTATCAACCAGTCTATATATTAGCAGCAGACACAGTACAGTGCGGTAGTTCACGGCTGTGGCTACCTCTGTGTCGGCACTCGGCAGCCCGTCCATAATTGTATATACCACCTAACCGTGGTTTTTTTTTCTTTCTTTATACATACATACTAGTTACGAGTATACTATCTCTTTATCAACCAGTCTATATATTAGCAGCAGACACAGTACAGTGCGGTAGTTCACGGCTGTGGCTACCTCTGTGTCGGCACTCGGCAGCCCGTCCATAATTGTATATACCACCTAACCGTGGGTTTTTTTTCTTTCTTTATACATACATACTAGTTACGAGTATACTATCTCTTTATCAACCAGTCTATATATTAGCAGCAGACACAGTACAGTGCGGTAGTTCACGGCTGTGGCTACCTCTGTGTCGGCACTCGGCAGCCCGTCCATAATTGTATACTAGTATCCAATCCATCCATCTCCATTGTTTACCTGAGGTGCCTTTTAGTTGTGCCTATTAAAATATGGAGAACAAAAATGTTGAGGTTCCAAAATTAGGGAAAGATCAAGATCCACTTCCACCTCGTGCTGAAGCTGCTGCCACTAGTCATGGCCGAGACGATGAAATGCCAGCAACGTCGTCTGCCAAGGCCGATGCCCAATGTCATAGTACAGAGCATGTCAAATCCAAAACACCAAATATCAGTAAAAAGCCTCTTTTTTTCTTTGCGTCATGTGCTGTTTGGGGAGGGTTTTTTGGAAGGGCCATCCTGCGTGACACTGCAGTGCCACTCCTAGATGGGCCCGGTGTTTGTGTCGGCCACTAGGGTCGCTAATCTTACTCACACAGCTACCTCATTGCGCCTCTTTTTTTCTTTGCGTCATGTGCTGTTTGGGGAGGGTTTTTTGGAAGGGACATCCTGCGTGACACTGCAGTGCCACTCCTAGATGGGCCCGGTGTTTGTGTCGGCCACTAGGGTCGCTAATCTTACTCACACAGCTACCTCATTGCGCCTCTTTTTTTCTTTGCGTCATGTGCTGTTTGGGGAGGGTTTTTTGGAAGGGCCATCCTGCGTGACACTGCAGTGCCACTCCTAGATGGGCCCGGTGTTTGTGTCGGCCACTAGGGTCGCTAATCTTACTCACACAGCTACCTCATTGCGCCTCTTTTTTTCTTTGCGTCATGTGCTGTTTGGGGAGGGTTTTTTGGAAGGGACATCCTGCGTGACACTGCAGTGCCACTCCTAGATGGGCCCGGTGTTTGTGTCGGCCACTAGGGTCGCTTATCTTACTCACACAGCGACCTCGGTGCAAATTTTAGGACTAAAAATAATATTGTGAGGTGTGAGGTATTCAGAATAGACTGAAAATGAGTGTAAATTATGGTTTTTGAGGTTAATAATACTTTGGGATCAAAATGACCCCCAAATTCTATGATTTAAACTGTTTTTTAGTGTTTTTGGAAAAAAACACCCGAATCCAAAACACACCCGAATCCGACAAAAAAAATTCGGTGAGGTTTTGCCAAAACGCGTTCGAACCCAAAACACGGCCGCGGAACCGAACCCAAAACCAAAACACAAAACCCGAAAAATTTCAGGCGCTCATCTCTAGTGTAGATATGGTATCCTTAGGGGTAGGAGCAACGTGATGGCTGACACTGCCACTACTATTATGTAGCATCGGAACCACTCCCAGATCCCCACTTAACGAAACACCCTCTTTGAAATTTTTGTTTTGTTTTTTGGTTTTTTTTGGAAGACAACCTCATGTCATGATCGATCCGCACCATGATCAGAAATACACCAATGAGGTGACAGTACAGTACCTTATCGAGATGAGCCAGCATTTGAGAACTTAACAAAAGAACTTGAAACTGTTGATTCCTGGTATGCCAACTACTAACTGTCTTGATTGTGAACCAAGAGACTGTGTTATTGTTCTTACGCTCAGGTTGCCTAATAGACAGGTGGGAAGGACCGTACCAAGTTTGGTTGACAGCACGATCCCAGTGAAAGTAGCCGAGAGAGAGACTTGGGTCCACGATTCCCATCGCAGGAAAGTCAGTAGTCCGGAAGGAACTCGTAAATGGAGTGAGATCACAGAAGTATCAACCGAGAATCTGTTCCGTAAAAAGACTGAGAGGAGGCACTGTTGAACACTACCTGAGCGTACTAAAGGATTAAAGAAAGACCAGTCATAGTAACGGATTTGCTTAAAGCAAGATTTGTTTTGTTCTATCTTTCTTTTTTCCGTTGACAAACATATTTTTCAGGACATTCTATTTTTGTGAGGCTTTCATGAGGAGTCGAGTGTGGGACTGGAACTGGTTCTGGAGAAAGGAGTCAGCCTATCACTGTCAGGTCTCTGGGTTTGTCTGTCCCCGGAGGGGGCACTAGTGAGTCAGGGCTGGTGTGGTGTATAAAACGAGGAGGTTGAATAAAAGTCCTGCGCATAAGCGCTGATGTTTATTACGTCACAGAGGTCAGAGAGTAATGGGTTAACAGATGAGATGAAATGCAAATGGATGATAACTTTGAAAGCCAATAATAATAAAAGTCACTGGTAACAGAAATAGGCAGAAATAATGATTTGAATAACTGGATGCAAAACGGTACTGTGATAATAATTGAACAAAAGCAGAACTCCGGTATTTGGTAAAAAGCACACAGTCTCTATGACATGAAAGTACTTTGGTCTAGCACGGCCCAGGCAGGAGACAGTCCTACTCAGCAAGAGTGTTAAATGCAGGATACAATGCACAGGATGAAATGCTGTTAATTAGCTGCACAGGTTTAGCAGAGAGTAACACCTGAGGAAAGTCTATTACTGCAGATGGAAGTAGTGATCTGTGGCTGGAGTCTGAAGTAAGCTGGAAGAAGGAGAACTGAAGACTTGAGTGATGAAAAGCACAACAGGGGATCCCCTTGGAGACAGAAACACGGGAGGCAGGAGCACTAGTACACCGAGTGTGACTCATTGTCCGAGGCAATGAGAATGAGCCAGGAACTGGAGTTTATACCCCTTGCTCTGTGATGATTGGATGTTGAATCTCTGTGGGAACATACCCCACTGGATTGGGTGTCCTGATCAGCTGAGCGCAGGTGTCATGGTGGCGCCCATACTGGACTAACGCTGGCACACAGCGGGGCACACGCTGGACGCAATTCAGAGGTACTCAGCAACATCAGTTACGGCGCTTGCGGGCAGTGCACTCATGCAGCCGCGACTGGGGCCATGACCTCCGGAGGCCTGCACACCAGCGCGCTGGTGAGATGCTGCAAAACGCTGATTCCTGACAATGACTTTGTTAAAGCCAGAGAAAATCAATGGTCTAGTAGTTACGGAGTTCTGAGGTAACGTGATTGGCTATTGTCTGAAGAATACTGTATTTTGTAGTTATTGTGACCCTATAATTGAAGATGAGTGCATCCAGAGATGTCAGTCTAGCAATAAGGTGGCATTTGACAGACATCCCTTGAGTGATTACCACTCACTAGTGGGTAAGGTCTTAAACCAAACGGAATGTTGGATGTGGTCACAGGTACCTCTAATACCAAATAATGCAGGATTAGTGCCATATTCTTTAGAGTTAGCTGAGGTACTTGAATTACATGAAGGGGGTGGGAGACAGGTGGACAAGGAATATAATATGACTAGACCCCCTAGTTTTGAGATCCACCAGTACCATAGATAAATCCCTGGTATGTTTAAATCTCACCAATTTCAGGAAATCAGGAAATTGGGAGGTAATCAGGAACAATCAGACAATGGCTATTCACACATAGCAGATAAAGAGCTCATTAATAAATGTGGCAGAAAAGTTTATGAGTGGCTCTCCCCGAACTCCGAAGGTTTATGTTATCTAGGAAGGACACTACCTGAAATAATAACCCTTGTTCAATGATGAAACAGACCTAGCATACGATCCAGAAATGGAAACAATGTTCAGGGAGTGATAGGAATATATACAATGAAAAATGTATATGTCTCTTTCACAATTTGTTTGTGTTTTTTCCCTCTACCCAGCAAAACCTCTATCGAATCCGAACATCAGTGTGCAAAGACGTAGGTACATGTATGTGTGCAACATTCGTTCAAATCAGACATCATAGGCCATAGTACTGTCCCAGCATACTCTATAGGTTGAATGTCGTCCCACACCCAACCAGTGGTCCCGTGACCGCCGAGTGCATATAGAGGATATTCTTCCCCAACTATAGTCAATGTCTGATTTGCGAAATGAATACATATGTGTGTCTAGGTCACCGATTATGTGTTTGAAATTTTTTTGTAATTATGTTTAGTGTGACAGTTATGACAGTTATTGTCTACTGTCAAAGGGTGGACTGTCGAAGTCAAAAATATTACATACGCACCACATACAAACTCCAAACAGATGGGTCTCTGTGTGTGCGCATACACACAGCGTGCACAGCAATATATGGTAGCCTACGCATTCACACAGACAAGCCACAAAGATACACATATTTCATACAAACACATAAATTAAACATGTCAAGCACCAGACATTATAATGTATTTATAGAAGAGAGTTATATCATATATATATATATATATATGTATTATTGGAACGGAACAAGTTACACATATCATGCTTAGTGTCAAAATGATCAGGAGAAAGTGTGTGTTAATTTGATAGCTATGAGTAGATTGTTACACATTTCAATGATTAGTTATGACCAAATGTATGAATATAAACTATTTCCTGAAGACACATGTGCCAGCAACTTAGGACAAAAGACCTCAAACTGACCAATAACACATCATAAAGGAGAGATCCCCTCCCCTAGACCAATGACAGAAGACTCAGTCCCAGACATGTACCTCCCCCAATACACAGTATATAGGTATTTTCCCTCACCCAAGAAGTTCTGTTTTGTTGCTCTTGGTGCAGATTCAAAGATGGAGAGGACTGTGCATTGAGCAAATAGGGTGAAGTATGCTGGCTGTATCTGATTCTTTTGTAACTACAACTGCTTATTGTGTAATTGTAACTCTGTAACCATATATATATACATATTATAACTGAATGATATATATTGTACATATGTAATTTTGTATGTATACCCTTTTAATACCAAATATCTACATCTCGGAGCGTTGGACTTCAGCCTATGTGTGCGACTGCTTGCTTTCTCTTAAGGGATATAGTGTTTGCGACGTACAGCGCACTTTTATC
Source organism: Pseudophryne corroboree (assembly GCF_028390025.1). Taxonomy (NCBI): domain Eukaryota; kingdom Metazoa; phylum Chordata; class Amphibia; order Anura; family Myobatrachidae; genus Pseudophryne; species Pseudophryne corroboree. The sequence continues at coordinate 644,720,708 of NC_086447.1, read as the reverse complement.
GTATATGGTAATAAGATTCGCCATGCGTCCGCAGCATATATTAACGCTGGCATTTTAAACGTTTATTAGAGAAATAATTAGAAATTTACACCACAGACAGCCTGCATATATGCTGTCAAATATTAAAGTCACAAGAAGCACCGTAAATTATTATTCTCATTGAGAACCCTTGGCGATTTCGTATCCAAAATATGGATCCATTTGGCCTCCCTTTGAAGCAGCAACTGTCCACGTTCTCCTTCCCTCAACAATTTGGGGACGTGGTCTATGATCATGCATTTGAGAGATGCCAATTGATGTTTGTTCATTAAAAAAGTGCTGTGCCACCGGTTTATCACTATGTTTGTTTGCTACAGCTTGACGAATTGACAGGCGATGATTCGCCATTCTCTCCCGAAAAGTGGTTATAGTCTTACCCACGTAATAATAGTCCACACAGCCACATCAAAATGTAAACAACGTAGTCTGTGGTACAGGTGACTTGATGTCTTATAGAGATCTTATTGCCCGTATGGAGGTGCGAAAAGGTCTTACCCGTGAGCATACTGTTACATGTCGTACACCCTATACAACGAAAACATCCCATTTTCATTGACCAACCATGACGAGCTGTTTTTTTGTTGTTAAAATTCTTAGTTGGTTGCATTAGTAACTGCTTCAGATTTGGTCCTCTGGAACATGAGATCAAAGGTTTCTTCTATACTTTCTTGAATACCTTATCCGTGGCTATTATTGGCCAATTTTTCTTGACCGACCAGGAAAAGGCTGAAGCATTAACATCATATTTTGTAATAATAACCATCCTATCCTGCATACATGAGGATTGCTTCTTCTAACCATGCAAAAATATATATCTTGCCAATTTAAGGTCTTTTTTATTAAACCAGGAGTGTACCCCCTCTCCTCAAATCTGGCCGCCATCTCAGATAACTGTATCTCCATCAGATCAATTTGTGTGTTATTCCGCATAACGCATCAAAACTGTGAGATTGGGAAGTCATTTTTGAGGGATTTGGGGTGATGACTGGTGGAATAGAGAAATGTGTTCCTCTCCGTGCTTTTCCGGCACAAAGTAGTTCACAATGTTTCACCTTTTCTGAACACCAAGACATCAAGGAATTCTAACTGGTCTGTTTGTACATTATACGTAAAAAGTAGACTGTTTAACTCAATCAATGGGTGGGCCATAAAAGTCATAATTTGACAAAGCTTGACGTACTGCAGAAATCCCTTGATCATGGGGTATAACCGTATATAGGGACGAAACGTCCATAGTGGCAAACAAAATGTCACTGGATACTTCATCAATATGTGTCAATTTGCTAAAAAAATTGACCTGTATCCCATATGTAGCTTCTGCTGCAGACCACAAGGGGCTGCACCAGAAAATCCACATATTTTGCTAAAGGTTGTAATACAGATTTTTCAGCAGACACTATTGGCCGGCCTGGTGGCCTGTCCAGCGATTTATGGATTTTTGGAACACAATACAAAATGGGAGTGACTGGATAATCTACAGTCAAAACACTAACCAATTGTTTATCAATCCAGCGTCTGGACAAACCATCAGACAGCAAACGGTCAACCAAAGATTTTATTTCGTACATGGGATTATAAGATTTTTTAGTGTAAGTCATAGTGTCACTTAGCTGCGCCCTGATGTCTTCATCAACGTACTGGTAATCTAAGACTACCACTCCTCCCCCCTTGTCCGCTGTGCGGATGACGATATCATTATTAGTCTGCAAACTCCTGATGGCCAACTGTTGTTCAGTAATAATGTTTTTATAATAAATGGAACCCTGCGCATGTTAAATCTCTTTCTGCAAGGTACACTGGGTTCCACAGGGATAACATCGGGGTGTAGAGTTGGATCTTGATCTGAGGCAACAACAGGCTAAAAGCTTTGACTGTTTACCAGGATGCTTAGTGCCGACTTCTCTATAACCCCACCTCCGTGCACAGGAGTTCAGTTTTGTTAACCAGTCCAATGCAGTAGCTGGTAAAAGAGATGACAACCGTTAGTAGCCACATACGCCACATTCTCACGACAGGAGAAGGTATCAGCGGCTAATGCCATACAAACCCAAAGAAGCTAAGTGCGTCAGGGTGGGCGCCCTGTGGAACCCAGTGTACCTCGCAGAAAGAGACTTAACAAAAGGTAAGTTCTTACCATAAATCTCCTTTTCTGCAGCGGGGTACACTGGGTTCCACAGGGATAACATCGGGGATGTCCTAAAGCAGTTCCTCATAGGAGGGGACGCACTGTAGCGGGCACAAGAACCCGGCGTCCAAAGGAGGCATCGTGGGAGGCGGAAGTATCGAAGGCATAGAAACTGATGAACGTGTTCATTGAGGACCACGTAGCCGCCTTGCACAATTGTTCAAGGGTCGCACCGCGGCGGGCCGCCCAAGAATGTCCAACAGACCGAGTAGAATGGGCTTTAATGGTAACAGGAACTGGAAGGCCAGCTTGTACATAAGCATGTGCAATCACCATTCTAATCCATCTGGCCAAGGTCTGCTTGTTAGCAGGCCAGCCACGTTTGAGAAAACCAAAAAGGACAAACAGGGAATCCGATCTCCGAAGAGAAGCTGTCCTCTTCACATAAATAGGGAGAGCCCGTACCACATCCAGAGACCGCACTTTGGAGGATAAACCTGGAGAGGTAAAAGCCGGATCCACAATCTCCTGGTTAAGGTGGAAAGATGACACCACCTTAGGCAGAAAACCAGGGTGGGTTCTAAGAACTGCACGGTAACGGTGAAAAATTAGAAAGGGTGACCGACAAGACAAGGCACTCAGTCTGAAACCCATTTAGCAGAGGCAATAGCCTGCAGAAACAAGACCTTAAGAGTAATGCACTTAAGGTCCACAGACTCAAGAGGTTCAAACGGAGACTCTTGTAAGGCATCCAGAACAACCAACAAATCCCAGGGAGCCACAGGTGGGACATAAGGAAGTTGAATAAGTAAAACACCCTGATAAAAAAGTCTGAACGTCAAGCAAAGATGGAATTTTTCTCTGAAACCATACCAAAAAGGCAGAAAAAAGGATTTTAATTACCTAATGGTAAATCCTTTTCTCATAGTCCGTAGAGGATGCTGGGGTCCATATTAGTACCATGGGGTATAGACGGGTCCACCAGGAGCCATTGGCACTTTAAGAGTTTAACAGTGTGGGCTGGCTCCTCCCTCTATGCCCCTCCTACCAGACTCAGTCTAGAAACTGTGCCCGAGGAGACGACATACTTCGATAGAAGGAAATACACAGATAATGGCGAGATTCATACGAACTCACACAACAGGCCAATCCGGCAAACATGCTGGAAAACTCAGCAACAGCTGAAACAGTAAACAACGCAGAACTTACCTAGGAACCAGGCAGTACTGAACTAAATAACCAATGCAGGAAAACGAAGCGCTGGGCGGGCGCCCAGCATCCTCTACGGACTACGAGAAAAGGATTTACCGGTAGGTAATTAAAATCCTATTTTCTCTTACGTCCTAGAGGATGCTGGGGTCCATATTAGTACCATGGGGATGTACCAAAGCTCACAGAACGGGAGAGAGAGCGCGGAGGCTCCTGCAAAACTGCTTGACCAAACTTGAGGTCATCAGAGGCCAAAGTATCGAACTTTTAAAACTTAGCAAACGTGTTCGATCCAGACCAAGTAGCTGCTCGGCAAAGTTGCACAGCCAAGACACCCCGGGCAGCCGCCCAGGAAGAGCCCACCTTACAAGTAGAGTGGGCCTTAACAGAATTTGGACACAGCAATCCTGCCGTAGAATATGCATGCTGGATAGTAAACCTGATCCAGAGTGAAATCGACTGCTTAAAAACAGGACACACAATCTTCTTGGGATCAGAGGACAAACAGAGAGTCAGATTTTCTATGACGAGCCGTCCTCTTCACATAAATCTTCAAAGCCCTCACAACATCCAAGGCCTTTGAAGCAATTGAGGAGTCAGTACCACTGGCACCACAATAGGTTGGTTGATATGAAAAGCTGACACAACCTTAGGAAGGAACTGCGGACGAGTCCTGAGTTCCGCCCTATCTTCATGGAAGACCAGATAGGGACTTTTACAGGACAAAGCCCCCAATTCCGACACGCGTCGAGCAGAAGCTAAGGCCAACAAAGTGACCGCCTTCCACGTGAGAAACTTGATTTCAGCCTCCTGTAGAGGCTCAAACCAATCCAATTGCAGGAACTGTAATACCACATTAAGATCCCAGGGTGCCGTTGGCGCCACAAAGGCAGGCTGGATGTGCAGAACCCCTTTCAAAAAGGTCTGAACCTCAGGGAGGACAGCCAATTGTTTTTGGAAGAAAATGGACAAACCTGAGATCTGGACCTTGATGGAGCCCAATCTCAGGCCCATATCAACACCTGCTTGCAGGAAAAGGAGAAAACGTTCAAGATTCACACCAAGACGCACATTTTTTCCAAATTAGATGATAATGTTTAGACGTTACCCCCTTCCTAGCCTGTATCAGGGTAAGAATAACCTCGCTCGGAATACCCTTCCGAGCTAAGATCTGGCGCTCAACCACCATGCCGTCAAACGTAGCCGTGGTAAGTCTTGATAAGCGAACGGCCCCTGCAGCAGCAGATCCTCTCGAAGAGGTAAGGGCCTTGGATCTTCCAGCAGAAGATCCAGCAGATCCGCGTACCAAGCCCTCCTTGGCCAGTCCGGAACAATGAGGATTGCCAGAACGTTTGTTCTTTTTACAAGTTGAAGAACTTTTGGAATCAGAGGAAGTGGAGGGAACACATACACTGACGTGAACATCCACGGTGTTACCAGTGCGTCCACCGCCAATGCCTGCGGGTCTCTCGACCTGGAACAGTACCTCCGCAGCTTCTTGTTGAGGCAGGAGGCCATCATGTCTACGTGAGGAACCCCCCATCAACCGGTTACCTCCTCGAACACCTCCGGGTGGAGGCCCCACTCTCCTGGACGGAGATCGTGTCTGCTGAGGAAGTCTGCTTCCCAGTTGTCTACTCCCAGAATGAAGATTGCTGACATCGCCACTGCGTGTCTTTCTGCCCAGAGGAGGATTCTTGAGACCTCTGACATTGCAGCCCTGCTATTCGTTCCGCCTTGTCGGTTTATGTAGGCCACTGTGGTCACGTTGTCCGACTGCACCTGAACAGCTCGACCCTGCAGAAGGTGTGCTGCTTGAAGAAGGCCGTTGTATACGGCTCTTAGCTCCAGGATGTTTATTGGGAGAAGGGATTCTTGATTCGACCACCTTCCTTGGAAGGTTTCCCCCTGAGCGACTGCTCCCCAACCTCATAGACTTGAACCGTGATTAGAAGGATCCAGTCCTGAACTCCGAACCTTCGGCCCACCAGAAGGTGTGGTAGTTGTAGCCACCAGAGGAGCGAAATCCTGGCTTTCGGTGACAGACATATCCTCTGGTGCATATGTAGGTGAGATCCCAACCACTGGTCCAAGAGATCCAGCTGAAAGGATTGAGCATGAAAACCTTCTGTACTGCAGAGCCTCGTATGAGGCAACCATCTTCCCCAGAAGACGGATGCACTGATGAACCGATACCCGGGAAGGCTTCAAGACATCCCGGACCATTGTTTGAATCACCAACGCTATCTCCACCGGTAGAAACACCCTCTGCACCTCCGTGTCGAGGATCATCGCCAGGAAAGACAGCCTCCTTGTCAGCCCCAGATGAGACTTTGTAAGGTTCAGGATCCAACCATGCTCCTTGAGCAGATATGTCGTGAGAGCAATGGATCGCAACAACTTCTCCCTCGACGACGCCTTGATCAGAATATCGTCCAGATACGGAATTATGTTCACCCCCTGCTGTTTGCGGAGGAGACCCATCATCTCTGCCATCACATTGGACCCTCAGTGCCGTGGAGAGACCGAACGGCAGTGGCTGAAACTGATAGTGATCGTCTAACAGTGCAAACCTGAGATAGGCCTGATGCGGCGACCAAATGGGAATGTGGAGGTACGCATCCTTGATGTCCAGGGACACCAGGAACTCTCCCTCCGTCAGTCCTGAGATGACAGCTCTCAGAGACTCCATCTTGAATTTGAACTCCCTGAGATAATGGTTCAAAGATTTTAAGTTCAGAATTGGCCTTACTGAACCATCCGGCTTCGGTACCACAAAAAGGTTCGAATAGTAACCTTTGTTCCACTGATGAGGCGGTACTGGAACAATGACCTCGGACACTACCAATTTTCGGATAGCATCCAGAAGAATCGCTCTGTCTGCCGGCAAAGCTGGCAAGCCTGATTTGAAGAATCGGTGAGGCGGGAAAGTTTGTAACTCCAGCCTGTACCCCCTGGACACTACACTATATCTTGTATCCAAGGGTCCAGGCCAGATGACCCCCAGATGTGGCTGAAATGCCGGAGTCTTGCTCCCACCTGACCTTCCTCCAGGCTGCGCAGTCCACCGTCATGCTGAGGACTTTGAGGGACCAGAAGCAGGCTTCTGGTCTTGGGAACCTGTGGTAGCAGGATTTTTGGCTTTAGCACGACCCCCTCTGAAGAAGGTGTGAGAAGGCATGTTCTTTCTAGGCCTCGCGGGCCGAAAGGGCTGTGACATGGCGGGCGTAAAAGGCTTCTTTGTAGCCGGTGTAGCTGAGGGGAGAAAATAAGATTTTACTCACCGGTAAATCTATTTCTCGTAGTCCGTAGTGGATGCTGGGAACTCCGAAAGGACCATGGGGAATAGCGGCTCCGCAGGAGACTGGGCACAACTAAAGAAAGCTTTTAGGTCACCTGGTGTGCACTGGCTCCTCCCACTATGACCCTCCTCCAAGCCTCAGTTAGGACACTGTGCCCGGACGAGCTGACATAATAAGGAAGGATTTTGAATCCCGGGTAAGACTCCTACCAGCCACACCAATCACACCGTATAACTCGTGATACTATACCCAGTTTAACAGTATGAAAACAACTGAGCCTCTCAACAGATGGCTCAACAATAACCCTTTAGTTAACAATAACTATGTACAAGTATTGCAGACAATCCGCACTTGGGATGAGCGCCCAGCATCCACTACGGACTACGAGAAATAGATTTACCGGTGAGTAAAATCTTATTTTCTCTGACGTCCTAGTGGATGCTGGGAACTCCGAAAGGACCATGGGGATTATACCAAAGCTCCCAAACGGGCGGGAGAGTGCGGATGACTCTGCAGCACCGAATGAGAGAACTCAAGGTCCTCCTCAGCCAGGGTATCAAATTTGTAGAATTTTGCAAACGTGTTTGCCCCTGACCAAGTAGCAGCTCGGCAAAGCTGTAAAGCCGAGACCCCTCGGGCAGCCGCCCAAGATGAGCCCACCTTCCTTGTGGAATGGGCTTTTACTGATTTAGGATGCGGCAGTCCAGCCGCAGAATGCGCCAGCTGAATTGTGCTACAAATCCAGCGAGCAATAGTCTGCTTAGAAGCAGGAGCACCCAGTTTGTTGGGTGCATACAGGATAAATAGCGAGTCAGTTTTCCTGACTCTAGCCGTCCTGGAAACATAAATTTTCAAGGCCCTGACTACGTCCAGTAACTTGGAATCCTCCAAGTCCCTAGTAGCCGCAGGCACCACAATAGGTTGGTTCAAGTGAAAAGCTGATACCACCTTAGGGAGAAACTGGAGACGAGTCCTCAATTCCGCCCTATCCATATGGAAAATCAGATAAGGGCTTTCACATGCCAAAGCTGCCAATTCTGACACACGCCTGGCTGAAGCCAAGGCCAATAACATGACCACTTTCCACGTGAGATATTTTAGATCCACGGTTTTAAGTGGCTCAAACCAATGTGATTTTAAGAAACTCAACACCACGTTGAGATCCCAAGGTGCCACTGGAGGCACAAACGGGTGCTGAATATGCAGCACTCCTTTCACAAACGTCTGAACTTCAGGTAGTGAAGCTAGTTCTTTCTGGAAGAAAATCGACAGAGCCGAGATCTGTACCTTAATGGAGCCTAATTTCAGGCCCATAGTCACTTCTGCTTGTAGGAAATGCAGAAATCGACCTAGTTGAAATTCCTCTGTTGGGGCCTTTTTGGCCTCACACCAAGCAACATATTTCCGCCATATGCGGTGATAATGCTTTGCAGTTACATATCATCTTTCCTGGCTTTAATCAGCTTAGGAATGACTTCCTCCGGAATGCCCTTTTCCTTCAGGATCCGGCGTTCAACCGCCATGCCGTCAAACGCAGCCACGGTAAGTCTTGGAACAGACAGGGCCCCTGCTGCAGCAGGTCCTGTCTGAGCGGCAGAGGCCATGGGTCCTCTGAGATCATCTCTTGAAGTTCCGGGTACCACGCTCGTCTTGGCCAATCCGGAACCACGAGTATTGTTCTTACTCCTCGTTTTCTTATTATTCTCAGTACCCTTGGTATGAGAGGCAGAGGAGGGAACACATAAACTGACTGGTACACCCACGGTGTCACTAGAGCGTCCACAGCTATCGCCTGAGGGTCCCTTGACCTGGCGCAATATCTCTCTAGTTTTTTGTTTAGGCGGGACGCCATCATGTCCACCTGTGGCCGTTCCCATCGATTTACAATCAGCGTGAAGACTTCTGGATGAAGTCCCCACTCTCCCGGGTGGAGGTCGTGCCTGCTGAGAAAGTCTGCTTCCCAGTTGTCCACTCCCGGAATGAACACTGCTGACAGTGCTAGTACGTGATTTTCCGCCCATCGGAGAATCCTTGTGGCTTCTGCCATTGCCATCCTGCTTCTTGTGCCGCCCTGTCGATTTACATGGGCGACTGCCGTGATGTTGTCTGACTGGATCAGTACCGGCTGGTGTAGAAGCAGGGATTTTGCCTGACTTAGGGCATTGTAAATGGCCCTTAGTTCCAGAATATTTATGTGTAGGGAAGTCTCCTGACTCGACCATAGTCCTTGGAAGTTTCTTCCCTGTGTGACTGCCCCCCAGCCTCGAAGGCTGGCATCCGTGGTCACCAGGACCCAGTCCTGTATGCCGAATCTGCGGCCCTCTAGAAGATGAGCACTCTGCAGCCACCACAGCAGAGACACCCTGGTTCTTGGAGACAGGGTTATTAGGCGATGCAACTGAAGATGCGATCCGGACCATTGGTCCAACAGGTCCCACTGAAAGATTCTGGCATGGAACCTGCCGAAAGGAATTGCTTCGTAAGAAGCCACCATCTTTCCCAGGACCCGCGTGCAGTGATGCACCGATACCTGTTTTGGTTTCAGGAGGTCTCTGACTAGAGATGACAGCTCCTTGGCTTTCTCCTTCGGGAGAAACACTTTTTTCTGGACTGTATCCAGAATCATACCTAGGAACAGAAGACGTGTCGTCGGAACCAGCTGTGATTTTGGAATATTCAGAATCCAACCGTGCTGGTGTAGCACCTCCTGAGATAGTGCTACTCCCACCAACAACTGCTCCTTGGACCTCGCCTTTATTAGGAGATCGTCCAAGTACGGGATAATTAAAACTCCCTTTCTTCGAAGGAGTATCATCATTTCCGCCATTACCTTGGTAAACACCCTCGGTGCCGTGGAGAGTCCAAACGGCAGCGTCTGGAATTGGTAATGGCAATCCTGTACCACAAATCTGAGGTACTCCTGGTGAGGATAGTAAATGGGGACATGCAGGTAAGCATCCTTGATGTCCAGGGATACCATGTAATCCCCCTCGTCCAGGCTTGCAATAACCGCCCTGTGCGATTCCATCTTGAACTTGAATTTTTTTATGTATGTGTTCAAGGATTTCAAATTTAAAATGGGTCTAACCGAACCGTCCGGTTTCGGTACCACAAACAGTGTGGAATAGTAACCCCGTCCTTGTTGAAGTAGGGGCACCTTGATTATCACCTGCTGGGAATACAACTTGTGAATTGCCGCTAGCACAGCCTCCCTGTCTGAGGGAGTAATCGGCAAGGCAGATTTTAGGAACCGGTGGGGTGGAGACGCCTCGAATTCCAGTTTGTACCCTTGAGATACTATTTGCAGGATCCAGGGATCCACCTGTGAGCGAGCCCACTGATCGCTGAAATTTTTGAGGCGGCCCCCCACCGTACCTGGCTCCGCCTGTGGAGCCCCACCGTCATGCGGCGGACTTGGAAGAAGCGGGGGGAGGACTTTTGCTCCTGGGAACCTGCTGTTTGTTGCAGCCTTTTTCCCCTACCTCTGCCTCTGGACAGAAAGGACCCGCCTTTTCCACGCCTGTTTTTCTGAGTCCGAAAGGACTGTACCTGATAAAACAGCGCCTTTTTAGGCTGTGAGGGAACATGGGGTAAAAATGCTGACTTCCCAGCAGTTGCTGTGGAAACTAGGTCCGAGAGACCATCCCCAAATAACTCCTCACCCTTATAAGGCAAAACTTCCATGTGCCTTTTTGAATCTGCATCCCCTGTCCACTGGCGAGTCCATAAGCCTCTCCTAGCAGAAATGGACAATGCACTTATTTTAGATGCCAGCCGGCAGATCTCCCTCTGTGCATCTCTCATGTATAAGACTGAGTCTTTTATATGCTCTATGGTTAGCAGAATAGTGTCCCTGTCTAGGGTGTCAATATTTTCTGACAGGGAATCTGACCACGCAGCGGCAGCACTGCACATCCATGCTGACGCAATAGCTGGTCTAAGTATAATGCCTGAGTGTGTATATACAGACTTCAGGATCGCCTCCTGCTTTCTATCAGCAGGTTCCTTGAGGGCGGCCGTATCCGGAGACGGTAATGCCACCTTTTTAGACAAACGTGTGAGCGCTTTATCCACCCTAGGGGGTGTCTCCCAACGTGACCTATCCTCTGGCGGGAAAGGGAACGTCATTAGTAACTTCTTAGAGATTACCAATCTTTTATCAGGGAAAGCCCACGCTTCTTCACACACTTCATTTAATTCTTCTGATGGGGGAAAAACTACGGGTAGTTTTTTCTCCCCAAACATAATACCCTTTTTACTGGTACCTGGATTTATATCAGAAATTTGTAACACCTCTTTCATTGCTTCAATCATGCAACGAATGGCCTTAGTGGACATTAGACTAGACTCATCGTCGTCGACACTGGTGTCAGTATCCGTGTCGACATCCGCGTCTGCCATCTGAGGTAGCGGGCGTTTTAGAGCCCCCGATAGCCTTTGAGACGCCTGGACAGGCACGAGCTGAGAAGCCGGCTGTCCCGCATTTGGCATGTCGTCAAATTTTTTGTGTAAGGAGTCGACACGTGCACGCAATTCCTTCCATAAGTCCATCCACTGAGGTGTCTGCCCCGCAGGGGGTGACATCCCTTCTATAGGCATCTGCTCCGCCTCCACATCATTATCCTCATCAAACATGTCGACACAGCCGTCCCGACACACCGCACACACACAGGGAATGCTCTAACAGAGGACAGGACCCACAAAAGCCCTTTGGGGAGACAGAGTGAGAGTATGCCAGCACACACCAGAGCGCTATATAATGCAGGGACTAACTGAATTATGTCCCCTATAGCTGCTGTTATATATACTGCGCCTAAATTTAGTGCCCCCCCCCCTCTCTTTTTTACCCTTTTCTGTAGTGTAGACTGCAGGGGAGAGCCAGGGAGCTTCCTTCCAGCGGAGCTGTGAGGGAGAAATGGCGCCAGTGTGCTGAAGGAGATAGCTCCGCCCCTTTTTCGCGGACTTTTCTCCCGCTTTTTTATGGATTCTGGCAGGGGTAATTATCACATATATAGCCTCTGGGGCTATATATTGTGGTATTTTTGCCAGCCAAGGTGTTTTTATTGCTGCTCAGGGCGCCCCCCCCTAGCGCCCTGCACCCTCAGTGACCGGAGTGTGAAGTGTGTATGAGGAGCAATGGCGCACAGCTGCAGTGCTGTGCGCTACCTTGGTGAAGACTGATGTCTTCTGACGCCGATTTTCCGGACCTCTTCTTGCTTCTGGCTCTGTAAGGGGGACGGCGGCGCGGCTCCGGGACCGAACACCAAGGCCAGTTCCATGCGGTCGATCCCTCTGGAGCTAATGGTGTCCAGTAGCCTAAGAAGCCCAAACTAGCTGCAAGCAGGTAGGTTCGCTTCTTCTCCCCTTAGTCCCTCGCTGCAGTGAGCCTGTTGCCAGCAGGTCTCACTGTAAAATAAAAAACCTAATTATATACTTTCTTTTTAGAAGCTCAGGAGAGCCCCTAGTGTGCATCCAACCTCGGCCGGGCACAAAATCTAACTGAGGCTTGGAGGAGGGTCATAGTGGGAGGAGCCAGTGCACACCAGGTGACCTAAAAGCTTTCTTTAGTTGTGCCCAGTCTCCTGCGGAGCCGCTATTCCCCATGGTCCTTTCGGAGTTCCCAGCATCCACTAGGACGTCAGAGAAAAGGAGACTTACCCGCGGTAGCCGTGGCAATCCACACATCCAGTGCCTCCCCAAATAGAGCCTGACCTGTATAGGGTAGGCCCTCCACACTCTTCCTGGATTCGGCGTACGCAGACCATTGGCGTAGCCAGAGACCCCTGCGAGCCGAGACGAACATGGAGGAGATCCACGCAGCCATGGAACCGAGATCCTTCATGGATTGTACCAGGAACCCTGCAGAATCCTGTATGTTACGTAAAAACAAATCAACGTCACCTCTATCCATCGTAGTCAAGTCCCCCTGCAGAGTGATTGACCACCTGGCAATAGCTTTAGAAATCCATGCACAGGCAATAGTAGGCCGCAGTATAGCCCCTGAAGCCGTATATATGGATTTGAGCGTAGCATTCACCTTGCGATCTGCCGGGTCTTTCAATGCGGTAGATCCCGGGACTGGTAAAACTACCTGTTTTGACAGCCTGGATACAGAGGCATCAACTATAGGCGGAGACTCCCATTTTTTTCTATCATCTTCCGGGAAGGGAAAAGCAACCAGGACCCTTTTAGGGATCTGGAATTTTTTCTCCGGGTTTTCCCAGGCTTTTTCCAAATATAGCATTTAATTCCTTGGATGCAGGAAAGGTGAGAGGGGCTTTCTTATTGTCCATGAAAAAGGCCTCCTCAACCTGCTCAGGAGGTGTGTCAGAAATATGCAACACATCCTGCATGGCCTCAATCATCAACTGCACCCCTTAGTAAGTGATGCTGTCCCCCTCGACACATCCTCATCACCGTGATACTAAGAAAATATTTTGAGAACAGTTCGTGCGCAATACTTATAGCAGCTGGTATTGTCTCAAATACTCCTAGAGGTTTCCTTCAACCCTCACCAACAAAGTGCACAACATAAGAAATATGGAGACTGAGACTTAACTAGCGCTTCTTATTCTTGCTGATGCTTATTCACAGGCTTCCATCACTCGTATTAGAAGTATCATGTAAATAAATATAAAGTGCATATAGTGAAATACCGTTTTAATAGCATACATATATGACACACATTTATTTAAAAATATCAAAGGTCAGGTATTTGTGCAAATATCTGCAAGCAGCAAGGAATGACAAACTAATTACCAGATCATTCAGAACTGTTTTTAGGCAGTTCTAAAAGTGCATGGGAGATGGTATAGGGATTTCCGGATAATCCCACCATACATGGATCTTACTGGATACTGGTCTTTAAGTCCGTCCTCAGGCTTGTCAGAAGGTAACCGACGCGTTTCCACCCCGAGCTGGGGTCTTTGTCAAGGTTCAAAAAAGTCTGAATGCTGACCTCCTCATTCTGGCTGCTATTTAAATGCAGCACCAATTAGAATCCTAATTGCCCAGCTGGACCCTATACATAAAAAAACTACAAGTCCCATGGTCCTTTGCTGTGGGCGTCCCTATCGTCATGGAAACTCCAATCCTCGTCTGGAATTTCTGTAGGGGGCGGGCTTGTTGTCATAGTGCCCTGTCTGTATTCCTTTCCAGTGTATCCTCCAACACTATGCGGCGTAACGTCACTTCCGGTTGCTATCGGGGGTGGGCTTGTTGCCATAGTGCTTAGTCCTGGTTACTTTCCCATGTAACCTCCAGCGCTACACAGCGTAGCGTCACTTCCGGTTTCCGTTGCTATGGAAACCCGTGTCTCTGTCCGCCACTGCTCGATCCGCGGCCGGGTAGCACATGTGGTTACATTAGACTCTTACTTAGATCTCCCACCATGTGGTTCTAATAGAATCTATCAAATGTCCTTTTAATATAGTTTCTAGATTCAGTTAGTTAAAGCCGTAACGTCACTTCCGGTGACGTCCATGTACCCCCTTGTGTATAAAATCCTGAAGGTCCTTTTCTAATCCGCTGTTATTGAGAGCCATTTGTATTGATTTCAGGCCTGCACTGTGCTCTATGATCGTATATAATGATCGAACATCTGCTGTGACCAATATCATTCCCTCTTCCCATTGTAAATCACTCATCAGCTTCAAGAAATCTCTTGTGTCTTTCAAGTGTGCCTTATTTTTCAAAACCAACGGTTGTAAGAAGTAATCAATAAACTCTGACAGGTTAGAGGTGATCGAACCTATCCCTGACACGATAGGGCGTCCTGGGGGTTTCACCGGGTCCTTATGTATCTTCGGTAAGACATATATTACTGGTATGGTAGGTTCTGTGATACATATAAACTTCATTTCTCTTTCTTTTAGAGTTCCTTTCTGATGATATTCTTCCACTAATTTTGTTAGGGCTTTTTGAATTTTTTCGGTGGGATCCGATCTCAATTTACAGTACGTATTCCCATCTCCTAGTTGTCTATGTACCTCATTTTCGTAGTCCTCCCTTGTCATAATGACCACCCCTCCCCCCTTATCGGTGGGTTTGATCACCAGATCTTCATTTGTACTCAAGTTCTTCAATGCTCTTCGTTCTTTAAACGTTAGGTTCGGCCTGGAAACTTTCGTTTCCATAGTTTGAATATCGTCCGACACCAATTTCAGGAAGGTTTCTATAAAATTACCCTTCACATGCAGTGGATTAAAAACAGATTTTGGTTTAAAAGGGGTGTCTGTAACTGCTGGTAAACTTAATGGAGCACCATCTTCTTTCATTAAAAATAATTTTTTAATGCAAATTTTTCGAACAAACTTGTGCAAATCTACAAATGTGCTGAATTTGTTTAACGGAAGTGCGGGTGCATATTTCAAGCCTTTTTCTAGGAGTGAGATCTCTTCTCTTGCCAGGATATGAGTACTTAGGTTGAAAATCCTGATTATTTTATTTCCGGCCCTTTATAATGAACTCCATAGATTTTAAGCACTATTAAAGTTTTTTTAAATTATTTATGAAATAATAGGTTATATAAGGTTCTATATGATTGATGACTCACTTTCTGTCTATTATTAAAACATTCTTCTTATACAAATGTAAACAATAGGAATTTATCTGTATGAACAAAGTTTTTTTTTAAAATATCTTTTTAAATACACATCGATTCTATTCAAATTATTAGAGGATTTTATAATAATGTAAGATGAGGTAATATGGTTGATAACTCACTTTTTGTTTATTGTCAAAACATTCTCTTAGGTAAATGTAAACAAAGAGTATGCACCATGGACGTCACCGGAAGTGACGTTACGGCTTTAACTAACTGAATCTAGAAACTATATTAAAAGGACATTTGATAGATTCTATTAGAACCACATGGTGGGAGATCTAAGTAAGAGTCTAATGTAACCACATGTGCTACCCGGCCGCGGATCGAGCAGTGGCGGACAGAGACACGGGTTTCCATAGCAACGGAAACCGGAAGTGACGCTACGCTGTGTAGCGCTGGAGGTTACATGGGAAAGTAACCAGGACTAAGCACTATGGCAACAAGCCCACCCCCGATAGCAACCGGAAGTGACGTTACGCCGCATAGTGTTGGAGGATACACTGGAAAGGAATACAGACAGGGCACTATGACAACAAGCCCGCCCCCTACAGAAATTCCAGACGAGGATTGGAGTTTCCATGACGATAGGGACGCCCACAGCAAAGGACCATGGGACTTGTAGTTTTTTTATGTATAGGGTCCAGCTGGGCAATTAGGATTCTAATTGGTGCTGCATTTAAATAGCAGCCAGAATGAGGAGGTCAGCATTCAGACTTTTTTGAACCTTGACAAAGACCCCAGCTCGGGGTGGAAACGCGTCGGTTACCTTCTGACAAGCCTGAGGACGGACTTAAAGACCAGTATCCAGTAAGATCCATGTATGGTGGGATTATCCGGAAATCCCTATACCATCTCCCATGCACTTTTAGAACTGCCTAAAAACAGTTCTGAATGATCTGGTAATTAGTTTGTCATTCCTTGCTGCTTGCAGATATTTGCACAAATACCTGACCTTTGATATTTTTAAATAAATGTGTGTCATATATGTATGCTATTAAAACGGTATTTCACTATATGCACTTTATATTTATTTACATGATACTTCTAATACGAGTGATGGAAGCCTGTGAATAAGCATCAGCAAGAATAAGAAGCGCTAGTTAAGTCTCAGTCTCCATATTTCTTATGTTGTGCACATCCTCATCACCGTCTCCTGTATCAAAGTCGGTATCCGTGTCATCCTGCATAATTTGGGCAAGAGCACGTTTGTGAGAAAGCACCGCAGGGGGCCCTGAGGGAGCAGTATCAGACCATACTGCCTTAGAGGATTGCAATACCTGAGTTGCATGCTCAGTCCTTGTAACCCTTTCAGAAATCTGAGAAATAGTCCCCCTAAGAGAGGCTAACCACTCCAGTTCTCTAGTTGGGATCTGCGCTACAACAATGCAATCCTGATTACATGGGATTGGATCTTCCTGAGAAGATAAATCCTCTGCAGCATATGAAACGGAGTCTCTAGACATGTTTGCTAGTACACCCCACACACCCCATATACACATAGGGTACAGGGCAGAAAGAGTTTTTCCCCCAAGAATGGCAGAGAGACACAGAGATTGGAGCCAACCCACACACAGCGCTATTACAGGTATAGGGAGACCCTAAACCAGCGCTGTGTCCCTTAATAGGTGACACAGTCCTACACAGCCTCTCCTCCCTTCTACAACCCCCTGGTACCGTACAGATAGCTGGAGTTGCACTGGAGGGACTGTTCATCCACTTGCATCCGACTGCAGGCAGGAAAATGGCACTGAAACGCTGCTGGGTCCGCTCTGAGGAGAAGTTCTGCCCCCTTAATGGCGCTGTCTTCCCGCTCTTCTGAGATTATACTGGCCTGAGGATTTTGTGCTGGCTGAGATCCGCGGACCCCGACAGGCTTTTCTGGTCAGTCTAGGGTTCAGGCGCCGGCTCAGGGCGCCCCTCACAGCGCCGCACCCAGGTACCGCTGAGCCATCCGGGAGCGCAGTTAATACTGCGGTCCTACCCTGATGCCGCCACCTTCACACTGACCCCTTGCTTGTTAGGGGGGACGGTGACTCACTTGCCACACTTCAGCTCTGCAAGGGGGTGACGGCATACTTCTGGGGTGAGCGTTCCCCTGCAGCGGGGAGCGATTTATCCCCTCTGGAGCTCAGTGTCCAGTCAGCGGAGACAGTGGCTCAGACCCCGCAGGGCGGACACTGCTCCCCCCCTCAGTCCCTCAATGCAGGGAGGCTGTTGCCGGCAGCCTCCCTGTAAAATAAAAAATTCTAAAATAAACTTTTACTAAGAAAGCTCTGTAGAGCTCCCCTAGCTGTGACCGGCTCCTTCGGCACATTTTCTAAACTGAGTCTGGTAGGAAGGGCATATAGGGAGGAGCCAGCCCACACTGTTAGACTCTTAAAGTGCCAATGGCTCCTGGTGGACCCGTCTATACCCCATGATACTAATATGGACCCCAGCATCCTCTAGGACGTAAGAGAAATATGAACCTTGAGGGAGGCCAGACGAAGGCCTAAGTCCAGGCCCTGTTGCAGGAAAGCCAAACGTTTGGCAGTACTGAACTTGCATGCATCAAAATTGTAAGTCGCACACCAGGCGAAGTAAGAATTCCAGACCCTATGATAAATCAGAGCAGAAGCCGGTTTACGGGCCTTCAACATAGTTTGAATGACCACCTCAGAAAAACCTTTGGCCCTCATTACAGAAGCTTCAAGAGCCACGCCGTCAAAACCAGCCGGGACAAATCCTGGTAGACACAACGGCCCTGAACGAGGAGATCTGGGCGCCACGGAAGCAGAAGAGGACGCTCCATCGATAGACCCTGCAGGTCTGAGAACCAATGCCGTCTGGGCCACGCTGAAGCGAGTAGAAGTAGTATTCCTCCTACTTGCTTGAACTTCATTATCACCCTGGGCAGAAGTGACACCGGAGGGAACACATACGGTAGCCGAAAGTTCCATGGAATTGCCAGTGCATCCACAAACGCTGCTTGTGGATCCCTTGTCCTTGCTCCGAAGACCAGAACTTTGTGATTATGTCGAGACGCCATCAGGTCTACATCTGGTAGACCCCACTTATCCACGAGGAGTTGAAAGACCACTGGATGAAGGCTCCACTCTCCGACGTGCACGTCCTGATGACTGAGGAAGTCCGTTTCCCAGTTTAGGACCCCCGGAATGAACACTGCCGATATGGCTGGCAGATGGCGTTCCGCCCAACGAAGAATCTTTGACACTTCGATCAGTGCTTTGCGGCTTCGTATGCCGCCTTGATGATTTATGTGCACCACCGTGGTGGCGTTGTCTGACTGTACCTGAACAGGCCTGTTCTGTACTAGAGGCAGGGCTAGTGTCAACGCATTGAACACTGCCCGCAATTCCAGAATGTTTATTGGGAGAGGGGTTTCCTCCCTAGTCCACCGACCCTGGAGAGTGTTGCTCCAACACCACACCCCAACCCCGCAGACTGGCATCCATTGTCAGAAGGACCCAGTTGGAGATCCAGAATGGACGACACCTACTCAGTTGTTGGTCCTGCAGCCACCAGGTCAGTGACAGACGGACCTCCGAAGTCAAGGATATCATGTGAGACCTGATCCGGTGTGGCAGGCTGTCCCATTCGGAGAGAATTAACCTCTGCAGAGGGCAGGAAGGAAATTGAGCGTACTCCACCATGTCGAAAGCCGACACCATGAGGCCTAGTACTTGCATCGCCGAGTGTATTGACACACGTGGGCGAGAGAGGAAGCATCTTATCTTGTCCTGAAGCTTCAAGACCTTCTCCGGAGTCAAAAACAACCGCTGTTTGTGGACGTCCAATAGTGCTCCCAGGTGCACCATGCTCTGAGCAGGAACCAGGGAAGACTTCTTCCAGTTGATGAGCCAAGAATTGGACCATCAGTTCCAGATGACGAAGGAGAATCTCTGGAGAGTTCGCCAGGATAAACAAGTCGTCGAGATACGGCAGGATTCTGATACGTTGACGGCGGAGTAGGGCTGTCATGACCGTCATGACCTTGGTGAAAACTCGAGGAGCCGAGGTCAGACCAAAAGGCAAGGCCTGGAATTAAAAATGTAGGTTGCCAATAGCACACCGCAGGTATTGTTAATGCGACACTGCAATAGGTATATGCAGGTAAGCATCCTGTATGTCCAGGGATACCATATAGTCCTCGGGCTCCAAAGCCAGAACAATAGAGCGAAAAATGTCCATACGGAATTTGGAGACTTCACAAATTTGTTCAAAGACTTTAGGTTGAGAATGGGCCGGGAAGATCCATTCGGTTTCAGAACTAGGAACAGCATTGAATAGAACCCCCTGCCTCTCTGAACCAGAGGCACCGTCACTACCACTCCCGTGTCCAGGAGGGATTGTACCACCAAATGGAGAGCTTTTGCTTTTACCAGATCCGAAGGGATGTTTGTTGAGCAAAACTGGCAAGGGTTACATGTCTTGAAACACATGGCGTATCCGTGAGTAAAGACTTAACTTAACCAGGCGTCCGAAGTGACCTGTTACCATACCTGAGCAAACCGCAGAAGTCGGCCTCCCTCCCTGGGATCGCCATGGGGAAGGCCCGCCCCGTCATGCAGCAGGCTTGTCTGTTTTGGCAGCAGGCTGACGGGCAGCCCAGGCACGTTTAGGTTGGAAGTGCGAACCTGTTTCGGGTACGCCTGACCCTTTGCTTTACCTGGAGGTCGAAAGGAACGAAAGGAAGTACTCTTAGCCTTCGGAGCCGAAGGAGTAGTACTAGGAAGGCATGCAGTTTTAGCAGACCTTAAGTCAGCGACAATCTTGTTGAGATCTTCCCCAAAAAGAATGTTTCCCTTAAAAGGGATAACCTCCAAGGTCTTTTTCGAGTCCGTATCTACAGACCAGGACCGCAACCAGAGGATCCGGCGAGCCAGAATAGATGTGGTAGACACTTTGGCCGCTAGGATACCGGCATCAGATGCCGCATCCTGAATATAATGAGAGGCTGTAACAATGTAACAATGTAAGAAAGACACTGTTTAGCATTATCAGGAAAATTAGACAGTAGTTCCGCTTCAACTTCCTGAACACAGGCCTCTAACTTTAGCAGCCCAAGAGGCCACAATAGTAGGCCTATGCACAGCTCCAGCAAGAGTGTAAATGGACTTCAAGCAAACCTCCACACGCTTATCCGTCGGTTCCTTCAGAAAGGTGACGGTAGTGACAGTCAGAGCAGATGATACCACCAGATGTGAGACCTGTGAGTCCACCGGCAGCAGTGTTTCACAATTTTTGCCTAACTCTGCAGCGAGGGGATAACTAGCTAGCATCTTCTTAGACAGAGAGAATTTCTTTCCTGGATATTCCCAGGATTCCTGACATATGTTAACTAAATGGTCAAAATGTGGAAAAATAACTTAGTAGCCTTCTGACGCTTAAACTTATCTGGTTTCTTAGAGGGAGCCGGTGGTTCTTCGTCATCATCAATTTGAAGAATCAGCCCAATAGCCTCTAAGAGGTCAGGAACATAAACTTGGGTCAGGGATTCCCCATCAGAAGCATCTGCCTCAGTGTCTGAGGAATCCGTATATGCGCCATCTTCATCAGATGAAGTATCAGTAACATGAGTGGCCTGTGAGGACGTAATGGCCGGCTTAGATGACACCTTGGTCTTAGGCGGACGAGGGTTAGGATTTTGCTTGGCCAAAGACTGATTCAATTGCTGTAACTGAGAGTACAGAGTATCTGCCCATGGCGGATTAACAGCAGGGACAATATGTGGCTGTAATGGCACAGGAGGTCCAATAGGGGAGGCAAGTCTAGTTACCAGCGTAGTCAGTAAATGAGAAAACGTAGCCCATGGTGGGTCAGGAGTTGCCCTTGTTGTAGTAGACTGACTGAGGGGTACA
Source organism: Pseudophryne corroboree (assembly GCF_028390025.1). NCBI lineage: Eukaryota > Metazoa > Chordata > Amphibia > Anura > Myobatrachidae > Pseudophryne > Pseudophryne corroboree. The sequence goes on along the minus strand of NC_086447.1, from coordinate 644,699,567 downwards.
AAGCCCTCAGCACCTGAACCCTCAGCTGAAATATTTTCCTCAGAGACATCCATTGCATGAGCACTGCAGGACGCAGGGTCAGCCACAGTACCCTCACCATGTTGAGCTGACATTATACGAAAGCTTTACCTTAGGATGGCACAGTACAACATAAGCAGACAAAGCACCTAACAAAAATCCCCCCAGATAGTGTGACTACAGGCAAAGCACACACAGAGGATTTAAGAGGTATAAGGTGACTGTAATACACAGAGAAACTACCAAAAGAGTATATCCTGTGATAAACACTGTATTATATGAAAATAAGATTTTAAACCTACCGGTAAATCTATTTCTCCTAGTCCGTAGAGGATGCTGTGGACTCCGTAAGGACCATGGGGTATAGACCGGCTCCCAGGAGATAGGGCACCTAAAAAGAACTTTAACTATGGGTGTGCACTGGCTCCTCCCTCTATGCCCCTCCTCCAGACCTCAGTTAGAGAACTGTGCCCAGAGGAGATGGACAATACAAGGCAGGATTTAGAAATCCAAGGGCAAGATTCATACCAGCCCACACCAATCATACCATGTAACCTGGATCATACATAACCAGTTAACAGTATGAACAATAACAGTAACGGTCCAAGACCGATTCCAACTGTAACAGAACCCTTATGTAAGCAACAACTATATACAAGTCTTGCAGAGTTTCCGCACTGGGACGGGCGCCCAGCATCCTCTACGGACTAGGAGAAATAGATTTACCGGTAGGTTTAAAATCTTATTTTCTCTTACGTCCTAGAGGATGCTGGGGACTCCGTAAGGACCATGGGGTTTATACCAAAGCATCCAATCGGGCGGGAGAGTGCGTATGACTCTGCAGCACCGACTGAGCAAACGCTAGGTCCTCATCAGCCAGAGTATCAAACTTGTAGAATTTAGCAAAAGTGTTTGACCCCGACCAAGTCGCCGCTCGGCAAAGCTGTAATGCCGAGACGCCTCTGGCAGCCGCCCAAGAAGAACCCACCTTCTTAGTGGAATGGGCCTTAACCGAATTTGGTATCGGCAATCCAGCCGTAGAATGAGCCTGCTGAATCGTATTACAGATGCAGCGAGTAATAGTCTGCTTCGAAGCAGGTGCGCCAATCTTATTAGCAGCATGCAGGACAAACAGAGCCTCTGTTTTCCTAATTCTAGCCGTCCTGGCTACATAAATCTTTAAAGGCCCTGACTACGTCCAGGCACCACAATAGGTTGATTCATATGGAATGAAGAAACCACTTTAGGCAAAAATTGCGGACGTGTCCTTAATTGAGCTCGATCCACATGAAAAATCAAGTAGGGGCTCTTGTGTGACAAAGCCGCCAATTCTGACACTCGCCTTGCTGATGCTAAGGCCAACAACATGACCACCTTCCAGGTAAGAAATTTCAACTCAACCTTGTTAAGCGGTTCAAACCAGTGTGATTTTAGGAACTGCAACACCACGTTCAGGTCCCATGGTGCCACTGGAGGCACAAAAGGGGGCTGGATGTGCAGCACTCCCTTTACAAACGTCTGGACTTCTGGAAGAGAAGCCAATTCCTTCTGAAAGAAAATCGAGAGGGCCGAAATCTGTACCTTAACAGAGCCTAATTTCAGGCCCATATCCACTCCTGTCTGTAGGAAGTGGAGAAAACGACCCAGATGAAAATCTTCCGTAGGTGCATTCTTGGTCTCACACCAAGACACATACTTTCGCCAGATACGGTGATAGTGCTTTACCGTCACCTCCTTCCTAGCCTTTATTAAAGTAGGGGATGACCTCTTCCGGAATCCCCTTTTTCGCCAGGATTCGGCGTTCAACCGCCATGCCGTCAAACGTAACCGCGATAAGTCTTGAAATACACAGGGCCCCTGTTGCAACAGGTCTTCCCTCAGAGGAAGAGGCCAGGGATCTCCTGTGAGCATCTCTTGTAGATCCGAGTACCAGGCCCTTCGAGGCCAGTCTGGGACAACGAGTATCGTCTGTACTTTTCTTCGTCTTATGATCCTCAACACTTTTGTGATGAGAGGAAGAGGAGGAAACATGTAGACCGATTTGAACACCCACGGTGTTACCACAGCGTCTACTGCTACTGCCTGAGGGTCCCGAGACCTGGCACAATACCTCCGAAGCTTCTTGTTGAGGCGTGACGCCATCATGTCTATTTGAGGAGTTCCCCAAAGACGCGTTACATCTGCAAAGACTTCTTGATGAAGTCCCCACTCTCCTGGATGGAGATCGTGTCTGCTGAGGAAGTCTGCTTCCCAGTTGTCCACTCCCGGAATGAAGACAGCCGACAAAGCGCTTACGTGATTTTTCGCCCAGCGAAGAATCCTGGTGGCTTCCGCCATGGCGACTCTGCTTCTTGTCCCGCCTTGGCGGTTCACATGAGCCACTGCTGTGACATTGTCTGATTGAATCAGAACCGGTAGGTTTCGAAGAAGACTCTCCGCTTGTCGAAGGCCGTTGTAAATGGCCCTGAGTTCCAACACATTGATGTGTAGACAGGACTTCTGGTCTGACCACAGTCCCTGAAAACTTCTTCCTTGTGTGACTGCTCCCCATCCTCGGAGGCTCGCGTCCGTGGTAACCAGGATCCAATCCTGAATTCCGAACCTGCGACCCTCCAACAGGTGAGTACTTTGCAACCACCACAGGAGAGACACCCTGGCCCCTGGGGACAGAGTTATCTTCCGATGTAAGTGCAGATGGGACCCGGACCACTTGTCCAGAAGGTCCCATTGAAAAGTCCTTGCATGGAACCTTCCAAAGGGAATGGCCTCGTAGGCCGCCACCATTTTTCCCAGAACTCGAGTGCATTGGTGAACTGACACCCTTTTGTTTTTAGCAGGTCTCTGACCACGTTCTGGATGTCCTGGGCTTTCTCCAGTGGGAGAAAGACCTTCATTTGTTCCGTATCCAGTATCATACCTAGGAACGTTAGTCGAGTTGTCGGAATCAACTGTGACTTCGGTAGATTTAGAATCCAACCGTGTTGCTGGAGCACTCTCAGAGAGAGCGCCACACTGCTCAGCAATTTCTCTCTGGATCTCGCTTTTATTAGGAGATCGTCCAAGTATGGGATAATTGTGACACCATGCTTGCGCAGGACCACCATCATTTCCGCCATTATCTTGGTGAAAATCCTCGGGGCCGTGGAAAGCCCAAACGGCAACGTCTGAAATTGGTAATGACAATCCTGTACAGCGAATCTCAGGTATTCCTGATGGGGGAAATATATGGGGACATGAAGGTACGCATCCTTTATGTCCAGAGACACCATAAACTCCCCCTCCTCCATATTGGCTATTATCGCTCTGAGTGATTCCATTTTGAATTTGAATCTTTTTATGTACAGGTTTAGGGATTTCAGATTCAAAATAGGTCTGACCGAACAGTCCGGTTTCGGGACCACAAATAGGGTTGAGTAGTAACCTCTTCCCTGCTGGTTCAGGGGAACCCTGATTATTACTTGCTGTAGACACAGCGTTTGAATTGCAGCTAAGACTACATCCCGTTCCGATGTGGAAGCTGGTAGGGCCGATTTGAAAAATCGGCGCGGGGGCACCTCCTCAAATTTCAGTTGGTAACCCTGGGAAACTATTTCCAACACCCAAGGATTCAGGCCTGAGCTGATCCAGGCCTGGCTGAAAAGTCGAAGATGTGCCCCCACCGGTGCGGACTCCCTCAGGGGAGCCCCAGCGTCATGCTGTGGGCTTTGGAGTAGCCGGGGAGGACTTTTGTTCCTGGGCACCTGCCGAAGCAGGTGCTCTTTTGCCTCTGCCCTTACCTCTGGCGAGGAAGGAGGATCCCCGACCTCTTCTGGGCTTGTGCGACCGAAAGGACTGCATCTGATAGGGTGGTACTTTCTTTTGCTGTTGGGGAATAAATGGTAAAAAGTTTGATTTACCTGCTGTAGCTGTGGAAACCAGGTCCGTCAGCCTATCCCCAAACAATACATCTCCCTTATAGGGTAGAACTTCCATATGTTTTTTGGAATCTGCATCACCCGTCCATTGGCGAGTCCATAAGGATCTTCTCGCAGAGATAGAAGCTAGCAAACCAATGTCCCTTTGAGCACCCCTCATAAATAAGACTGCGTCTTTAATATGGGCTAGAGTTAAGAATATAGTATCCTTATCCATCTTATCAAAATCAGCTGTCAGCTCATCTGTCCAAGCTGAAATCGCGCTACACACCCATGCCGACGCAATTGTCGGTCTAAGGACTGCTCCAGTATGAGAATAAATACACTTTAAGGTAGTCTCTTGCCTGCGATCTGCAGGGTCCCTAAGGGCAGCTGTGTCAGGAGACGGTAGCGCCACTTTCTTGGACAAGCGCGTCAGGGCCTTGTCCACAGTGGGAGGTGACTCCCAACGCTCCCTGTCCTGTTTAGGGAAGGGGTATGCCATATAAATTCTTTTGGGTATCTGCGGTCTCTTTTCCGGAGTCTCCCAAGCTTTTTCAAAGAAATCAATTAGTTCATGAGATGTGGGAAAATGTATAATCTGTTTCTTTCCCTTAAACATGTGCAACCTTGTGTCGGGGACCGAGGGTTCATCCGCAATATGCAACACATCCCTTATTGCCACAATCATACACTGAATGCTTTTTGTCACCCTAGGGTGCAATTTCACTTCGTCATAGTCGACACTGGAATCAGAGTCCGTGACGGTAGTAGTGTCTTGTGTTAAGGGACGCTTTTGAGACCCCGACGGGCCCTGTGAGTCGGTCCAATCCGAGGATTGACCCCCTGATGTCCCCCCTAATTCAGCCTTATCAAGCCTCTTATGTAAGGATGCCACACTTGCATTCAACATATGCCACATGTCCATCCATTCATGAGTCGGCACAACCGACGGGGACACACCACTCATTTGCTCCACCTCCTCCTTGGAAAAGCCTTCCGCTTCAGACATGTCGACACCACGTACCGACACCCCACACACACAGGGATTAACCTATAAGGGGACAAAACCCCAACCAGGCCCTTAGGAGAGACAGAGAGACAGTATGCCAGCACACACCCAGCGCTTAATAACACTGGAAAAATATGACCAGATAGCGCTTTTATATATATAAAATGACCAGATTCCCACTCACTGCGCTCAAAATGCCCCCCTCCTCTTTTTTCCAGCCTGAATGTTCAGCAGGGGAGAGACCAGGGAGCCAGCGTTTTCCTCATGTAGCTTCTGTGGAGAAAATGGCGCTGGTTAGTGCTGGGGATCAAGCTCCGCCCACCCGACGGCAGGCTTCGGTCCCGGTGATTTTTTAATAGAAAATGGCGGGGGATCGTAGAATTACTGCCCAGCAGCCTAATCTACCTTGTCAGTGCCCAAATGTGAGGTTTACTGCTGCCCAGGGCGCCCCCCTCATGAAGATCTGATGTCTTCTGCCGCCTATGATGTCTTCTGCCTTCTCATACTCACTTCTATCTTCGGCATCTGTGAGCAGGACGGCGGCGCGGCTCCGGGACGAACCCCAGGTGAGACCTGTGTTCTGACTCCCTCTGGAGCTAATGGTGTCCAGTAGCCTTAGAAACAGAGCCCAACCGTTAAGCCAGCCCTGCTTCTCTCCCCTCAGTCCCACGATGCAGGGAGCCTGTTGCCAACAGGACTCCCTGAAAATAAAAAACCTAACAAAATTCTTTTTCAACAGAAAACTCTGGAGAGCTCTCTGCAGTGCACCCATTCTCCTCTGGGCACAAGATCTAACTGAGGTCTGGAGGAGGGGCATAGAGGGAGGAGCCAATGCACACCCACAGTAAAAGTTCTTTTTAGGTGCCCTATCTCCTGCGGAGCCCGTCTATACCCCATGGTCCTTACGGAGTCCCCAGCATCCTCTAGGACATAAGAGAAAACCCTGATGCACTTAGCCACCCCTCAGGGTTCAGAATATAGGGATAGCAGTATATGTGAGATACACAGCATGGAAATCACACAGCAGCTATTGGCACACACACAGTCACATGTACAATACAGAAATTATCACAAATAACCATAAAACTGCACTGGACTAGCAATACTGTAGTAAACACACTACTCAAGTAAAGCTAATTAGGTATACAGATATATCAATGCACAATAAAGACTGGATGTAATATCCCTAACAATGGCCCTCATTCCGAGTTGTTCGCTCGCTAGCCGCTTATCGCAGCAGTGCACACGCTAAGCCGCCGCCTTCTGGGAGTGAATCTTAGCTTAGCAGACTTGCGAACGAAGTATTCGCAATATTGCGGAAAGATTTTTCTTTGCAGTTTCTGAGTAGCTCGAGACTTACTCTTTCAGTGCGATCAGTTCAGTGCTTGTCGTTCCTGGTTTGACGTCACAAACACACCCAGCGTTCGCCCAGACACTCCCCCGTTTCTCCAGCCACTCCCGCGTTTTTCCCAGAAACGGCAGCGTTTTTTCACACACTCCCATAAAACGGCCAGTTTCCGCCCAGAAACACCCACTTCCTGTCAATCACACTACGATCAGCAGAACGAAGAAAAAATAAGAATTTACTTACCGATAATTCTATTTCTCGTAGTCCGTAGTGGATGCTGGGAACTCCGTAAGGACCATGGGGAATAGCGGCTCCGCAGGAGTCTGGGCACAAAAGTAAAGCTTTAGGACTACCTGGTGTGCACTGGCTCCTCCCCCTATGACCCTCCTCCAAGCCTCAGTTAGGATACTGTGCCCGGACGAGCGTACACAATAAGGAAGGATTTTGAATCCCGGGTAAGACTCATACCAGCCACACCAATCACACCGTACAACTTGTGATCTGAACCCAGTTAACAGCATGATAACAGAGGAGCCTCTGGAAAGATGGCTCACAACAACAATAACCCGATTTAGTTAACAATAACTATGTACAAGTATTGCAGACAATCCGCACTTGGGATGGGCGCCCAGCATCCACTACGGACTACGAGAAATAGAATTATCGGTAAGTAAATTCTTATTTTCTCTGACGTCCTAGTGGATGCTGGGAACTCCGTAAGGACCATGGGGATTATACCAAAGCTCCCAAACGGGCGGGAGAGTGCGGATGACTCTGCAGCACCGAATGAGAAAACTCCAGGTCCTCCTCAGCCAGGGTATCAAATTTGTAGAATTTAGCAAACGTGTTTGCCCCTGACCAAGTAGCTGCTCGGCAAAGTTGTAAAGCCGAGACCCCTCGGGCAGCCGCCCAAGATGAGCCCACCTTCCTTGTGGAATGGGCTTTTACAGATTTTGGCTGTGGCAGGCCTGCCACAGAATGTGCAAGCTGAATTGTACTACAAATCCAACGAGCAATAGTCTGCTTAGAAGCAGGAGCACCCAGCTTGTTGGGTGCATACAGGATAAACAGCGAGTCAGATTTTCTGACTCCAGCCGTCCTGAAAACATATATTTTCAGGGCCCTGACAACGTCCAGCAACTTGGAGTCCTCCAAGTCCCTAGTAGCCGCAGGCACCACAATAGGCTGGTTCAGGTGAAACGCTGACACCACCTTAGGGAGAAACTGAGGATGAGTCCTCAATTCCGCCCTGTCCGAATGGAAAATCAGATAAGGGCTTTTACAGGATAAAGCCGCCAATTCTGACACGCGCCTGGCCGAAGCCAGGGCCAACAGCATGACCACTTTCCATGTGAGATATTTTAAATCCACAGATTTAAGTGGTTCAAACCAATGTGATTTGAGGAACCCCAAAACTACATTGAGATCCCCAGGTGCCACTGGAGGCACAAAAGGAGGCTGTATATGCAGCACTCCTTTTACAAACGTCTGAACTTCAGGAATTGAAGCCAGTTCTTTCTGGAAGAAAATCGACAGGGCCGAAATTTGAACCTTAATGGACCCCAATTTTAGGCCCATAGACACTCCTGTTTGCAGGAAATGCAGGAATCGCCCCAGTTGAAATTCCTCTGTTGGGGCCTTCCTGGCCTCGCACCACGCAACATATTTCCACCAAATGCGGTGATAATGCTTTGCGGTCACATCCTTCCTGGCCTTGATCAGGGTAGGGATGACTTCCTCCGGAATGCCTTTTTCCTTCAGGATCCGGCATTCAACCGCCATGCCGTCAAACGCAGTCGCGGTAAGTCTTGGAACAGACAGGGTCCTTGCTGGAGCAGGTCCCTTCTTAGAGGTAGAGGCCACGGGTCCTCTGTGAGCATCTCTTGAAGTTCCGGGTACCAAGTCCTTCTTGGCCAATCCGGAGCCACGAGTATAGTTCTTACTCCTCTCCGTCTTATAATTCTCAGTACCTTGGGTATGAGAGGCAGAGGAGGGAACACATACACTGACTGGTACACCCCCGGTGTTACCAGAGCGTCCACAGCTATTGCCTGAGGGTCCCTTGACGTGGCGCAATACCTGTCCAATTTTTTGTTGAGGCGGGACGCCATCATGTCCACATTTGGTTTTTCCCAACGGATTACAATCATGTGGAAGACTTCTGGGTGAAGTCCCCACTCTCCCGGGTGGAGGTCGTCCACCCCCGGAATGAACACTGCTGACAGTGCTATCACATGATTTTCCGCCCAGCGAAGAATCCTTGCAGCTTCTGCCATTGCCCTCCTGCTTCTTGTGCCGCCTTGTCTGTTTACGTGGGCGACTGCCGTGATGTTGTCCGACTGGATCAGCACCGGCTGACCTTGAAGCAGAGGTCTTGCTAGGCTTAGAGCATTGTAAATGGCCCTTAGCTCCAGGATATTTATGTGAAGTGATGTCTCCAGGCTTGACCACAAGCCCTGGAAATTTCTTACTTGTGTGACTGCTCCCCAGCCTCGCAGGCTGGCATCCGTGGTCACCAGGACCCAGTCCTGAATGCCGAATCTGCGGCCCTCTAGAAGATGAGCACTTTGCAACCACCACAGGAGAGACACCCTTGCCTTTGGTGACAGGGTTATCCGCTGATGCATCTGAAGATGCGATCCGGACCATTCGTCCAGCAGGTCCCACTGGAAAGTTCTTGCGTGGAATCTGCCGAATGGGATTGCTTCGTAGGAAGCCACCATCTTTCCCAGGACCCTTGTGCATTGATGCACTGACACTTGGCCTGGTTTTTGGAGGTTTCTGACTAGCTCGGATAACTCCCTGGCTTTCTCCTCCGGGAGAAACACCTTTTTCTGGACTGTGTCCAGGATCATCCCTAGGAATAGAAGACGAGTCGTCGGGATCAGCTGCGATTTTGGAATATTGAGAATCCAACCGTGCTGCCGCAACACTACTTGAGATAGTGCTACCCCGACTACCAACTGTTCCCTGGATCTTACCCTTATCAGGAGATCGTCCAAGTAAGGGATAATTAAAACTCCCTTCCTTCGAAGGAGTATCATCATTTCGGCCATTACTTTGGTAAAGACTCGGGGTGCCGTGGACAATCCAAACGGCAGCGTCTGAAACTGATAGTGACAGTTCTGAGTGACTCCATCTTGAATCTGAACCTCTGTATGTAAGTGTTCAAGGATTTTAGATTTAAAATAGGTCTCATCGAGCCGTCCGGCTTCGGTACCACAAACAGCGTGGAATAATACCCCTTTCCCTGTTGTAGGAGGGGTACCTTGATTATCACCTGCTGGGAATACAGCTTGTGAATGGCTTCCAATACCGCCTCCCTGTCGGAGGGAGACGTCGGTAAAGCAGACTTTAGGAAACGGCGAGGGGGAAACGTCTCGAATTCCAAATTTGTACCCCTGAGATACCACCTGAAGGATCCAGGGGTCCACTTGTGAGTGAGCCCACTGCGCGCTGAAATTCTTGAGACGGGCCCCCACCGTGCCTGAGTCCGCTTGTAAAGCCCCAGCGTCATGCTGAGGACTTGGCAGAAGCGGGAGAGGGCTTCTGTTCCTGGGAACTGGCTGTTTGCTGCAGCCTTTTTCCTCTCCCTCTGCCACGGGGCAGAAATGAGGAGCCTTTTGCCCGCTTGCCCTTCTGGGGCCGAAAGGACTGCGCCTGATAATACGGCGTCTTCTTATGTTGAGAGGCTACCTGGGGTAAAAATGTGGATTTCCCAGCAGTTGCCGTGGCCACCAGGTCTGATAGACCTACCCCAAATAACTCCTCCCCTTTATAAGGCAATACTTCCATATGCCTTTTGGAATCCGCATCACCTGACCACTGCCGCATCCATCACCCTCTTCTGGCAGAGATGGACAGCGCACTTACTCTTGATGCCAGTCGGCAAATATCCCTCTGTGCATCACACATATATAAAAATGCATCTTTTAAATGCTCTATAGTCAGTAATATACTGTCCCTATCTAGGGTATCAATATTCTCAGTCAGGAAATCCGACCAAGCCACCCCAGCACTGCACATCCAGGCTGAGGCGATTGCTGGTCGCAGTATAACACCCGTGTGAGTGTATATACATTTTAGGATATTCTCCTGCTTTCTGTCAGCAGGTTCCTTAAGGGCGGCCGTATCAGGAGACGGCAGTGCCACCTGTTTAGACAAGCGTGTGAGCGCTTTATCCACCTTAGGGGGTGTTTCCCAACGTGCCCTATCCTCTGGCGGGAAGGGGTATGATGCCAATAACCTTTTAGGAATTATCAGTTTGTTTGTTTTTTATCGGGGGAAACCCACGCTTCATCACACACTTCATTTAATTCCTCAGATGCAGGAAAAACTACAGGCAGTTTTTTCTCACCAAACATAATACCCTTTTTCGTGGTACTTGTATTATCAGAAATATGTAAAACATTTTTCATTGCCTCAATCATGTAACGTGTGTCCCTACTGGAAGTCACATTCGTCTCTTCATCGTCGACACTGGAGTCAGTATCCGTGTCGGCGTCTGTATCTGCCATCTGAGGTAACGGGCGTTTTAGAGCCCCTGATGGCCTTTGAGACGCCTGGACAGGCACAAGCTGAGTAGCCGGCCGTCTCATGTCATCAACCGTCTTTTGTAAAGAGCTGACACTGTCACGTAATTCCTTCCATAAGCCCATCCACTCAGGTGTCGACTCCCTAGGGGGTGACATCTCTATTACAGGCAATTGCTCCGCCTCCACATCATTTTCCTCCTCATACATGTCGACACAATCGTACCGACACACTGCCCATACACAGGGAATGCTCTGATAGAGGACAGGACCCCACTAGCCCTTTGGGGAGACAGAGGGAGAGTATGCCAGCACACACCAGAGCGCTATATATATACTGGGATAACCCTATAAAAAGTGTTTTTCCCTTATAGCTGCTGTTTTTATTATTACTGCGCCAAATTAGTGCCCCCCCTCTCTTGTTTCTGTAGTGCAGGACTGCAGGGGAGAGTCAGGGAGACGTCCTTCCAGCGGAGCTGTGAGGGAAAATGGCGCCCGTGTGCTGAGGAGATAGGCTCCGCCCCCTTCTCGGCGGACTTTTCTCCCGCGTTTTGCTGTATTCTGGCAGGGGTTAAAATACATCCATATAGCCCTGGGGGTTATATGTGGTGTATTTTCGCCAGCCAAGGTGTTTTTATTGCTGCTCAGGGCGCCCCCCCTAGCGCCCTGCACCCTCAGTGACCGGAGTGTGAAGTGTGCCTGAGGAGCAATGGCGCACAGCTGCAGTGCTGTGCGCTACCTTGTTGAAGACTGATGTCTTCTGCCGCCGATTTTCCGGACCTCTTCTTGCTTCTGGCTCTGTAAGGGGGGCGGCGGCGCGGCTCTGGGACCGGACTCCGAGGCTGGGCCTGTGTTCGGTCCCTCTGGAGCTAATGGTGTCCAGTAGCCTAAGAAGCCCAAGCTGGCTGCAAGCAGGCAGGTTCGCTTCTTCTCCCCTTAGTCCCTCGATGCAGTGAGCCTGTTGCCAGCAGGTCTCACTGAAAATAAGAAACCTAAAACTAACTTTTTCTAAGAAGCTCAGGAGAGCCCCCTAGATTGCACCCTGCTCGGTCGGGCACAAAAATCTAACTGGGGCTTGGAAGAGGGTCATAGGGGGAGGAGCCAGTGCACACCAGGTAGTCCTAAAGCTTTACTTTTGTGCCCAGACTCCTGCGGAGCCGCTATTCCCCAAGGTCCTTACGGAGTTCCCAGCATCCACTAGGACGTCAGAGAAAACCTCGTAATGCCGTGAGTAAAATACCTAACTTTTGTGTAAAATAACTAAGCGCATGCGCTCTGCGAACATTGCGCATGCGCAGTAAGCGACTAATCGCAATATAGAGAAAATCGGCAACGAGCGAACAACTCGGAATGACCACCAATACGCACTTAACTACAGTAACACTGTCTAAAGACATGTAGAATGCTTAAGTGTCCTGTACATGCACAGCGCTGATGATGCAGGAGGCTTTACAGAGGAGACATTGCCCAGCAGTTCCAGATCAGCGCAGCTGTGTGTGTAATGGCGCCCAAACGCTGACAGGGAGTGAGGGAGAGAGATGCAGCTCCAGGGCGGGAACATTAGCAGTCAATGGTGCCCTGGGGCTGGGAGAGGGGCTACAGGTCAGAGCCTTATCCCCTTGCTGGACTTCACCACCGGGTACTGCGGGCCATAGAAAAAATAAGATTTTACTCACCGGTAAATCTTTTTCTCGTAGTCCGTAGTGGATGCTGGGACTCCGTAAGGACCATGGGGATTAGCGGCTCCGCAGGAGACTGGGCACAACTAAAGAAAGCTTTAGGACTACCTGGTGTGCACTGGCTCCTCCCACTAAGACCCTCCTCCAGACCTCAGTTAGGATATGGTGCCCGGAAGAGCTGACACAATAAGGAAGGATTTTGAATCCCGGGTAAGACTCATACCAGCCACACCAATCACACCGTATAACTCGTGATACTATACCCAGTTAACAGTATGAAATATAACTGAGCCTCTCAACAGATGGCTCAACAATAACCCTTTAGTTAAGCAATAACTATAAACAAGTATTGCAGACAATCCGCACTTGGGATGGGCGCCCAGCATCCACTACGGACTACGAGAAATAGATTTACCGGTGAGTAAAATCTTATTTTCTCTGACGTCCTAAGTGGATGCTGGGACTCCGTAAGGACCATGGGGATTATACCAAAGCTCCCAAACGGGCGGGAGAGTGTGGATGACTCTGCAGCACCGAATGAGCAACCTCTAGGTCCTCCTCAGCCAGGGTATCAAACTTGTAGACTCTTGCAAAATGTTTGAACCCGACCAAGTAACAGCTCGGCAAAAGTTGTAAAGCCGAGACCCCTCGGGCAGCCGCCCAAGAAGAGCCCACTTTCCTCGTGGAATGGGCTTTTACAGATTTAGGGTGCGGCAGTCCAGCCGCAGCATGTGCAAGTTGAATCGTGCTACAGATCCAGCGAGCAATAGTCTGCTTAGAAGCAGGAGCACCCAGCTTGTTGGGTGCATACAGGAGAAATAGCGAGTCAGTTTTCCTGACTCCAGCCGTCCTGGAAGCATATACTTTTCAGGGCCCTGACTACGTCCAGTAACTTGGAATCCTCCAAGTCCCAAGTAGCCGCAGGCACCACAACAGGTTGGTTCACATGAAAAACTGATACCACCTTAGGAAGGAATTGGGAACGAGTCCTCAATTCCGCCTTAGCCATATAAAATACAGATAAGGGCTTTTGTATGACAAAGCCGCCAATTCTGATACACGCCTGGCCGACGCCAAGGCCCACAGTATGACCACTTTCCACGTGAGGTATTGTAGCTCCACGGATTTAAGTGGCTCAACCCAATGCGACTTCAGGAAATCCAACACCACGTTGAGATCCCACGGTGCCACTTGAGGCACAAACGGGGGCTGACTATGCAGCACTCCCTTAACAAAAGTCTGAACTTCAGGCAGTGAACCCAGTTCTATTTTGGAAGAAAATCGATAGAGCCGAAATCTGGACCCTAATGGAACCCAATTTTAGGCCCATAGTCACCTCTGACTGTAGGAAGTGCAGAAATCGACCTAGCTGAAATTTCTCCTTTGGGGCCTTCCTGGCCTCACAGCACGCAACATATTTCCGCCATATGCGGTGATAATGGTTTGCGTTCACTTCTGTCCTAGCTTTAAATAGCGTAGGGATAACTTCCTCCGGAATGCCCTTTTCCTTCAGGATCCGGCGTTCAACCGCCAGGCCGTCAAACGCAGCCGCGGTACGTCTTGGAACAGACAGGCCCCCTGCTGCAGCAGGTCCTGTCTGAGCGGCAGAGGCCATGGGTCCTCTGAGATCATTTCTTGGAGTTCTGAGTACCAAGCTCTTTTTGGCCAACCCGGAACAATGAGTATAGTTCTTACTCCTCTCCTTCTTATTATTCTCATTACCCTGGGTAAGAGAGGCAGAGAAGGGAAACACATACACCGACTGGTACACCCACGGTGTTACCAGAGCGTCCAAAGCTATCGCCTGAGGGTCCCTTGACCTGGCGCAATATCTTTGTAGCTGTTTGTTGAGGCGGAACGCCATTATGTCCACCTGTGGCCTTTCCCAACGGTGTACAATCATTTGGAAGACTTCTGGATGAAGTCCCCACTCTCCCGGGTGGAGGTCGTGTCTTCTGAGAAAGTCTGCTTCTCAGTTGTCCACTCCGGGAATGAACACTGCCGACAGTGCTAACACATGATTTTCCGCCCATCGGAGAATCCTTGTGGCTTCTGCCATCGCCACCCTGCTTCTTGTGCCGCCCTGTCGGTTTACATGAGCGACCGCCGTGATGTTGTCTGACTGGATCAGCACCGGCCGGTGTTGAAGCAGGGTCTAGCCTGACTTAGGGCATTGTAAATGGCCCTTAGTTCCAGAATATTTATGTGTAGGGAAGTCTCCTAACTTTTCCATAGCCTTGGAAGTTTCTTCCCTGTGTGACTGCCCCCCAGCCTCGAAGGCTGGCATCCGTGGTCACCAGGACCCAGTCCTGTATGCCGAATCTGCGGCCCCCTAGAAGATGAGCACTCTGCAGCCACCACAACAGCGACACCCTGGCCCATGGAGACAGGGTTATCCGCCGATGCATCTGAAGATGCGACCCGGACCACTTGTCCCACAGATCCCACTGGAAGATCCTTGCATGGGACCTGGCAAATGGAATTTCTTCGTAAGAAGCTACCATCTTTCCCAGGGCTCGCGTGCATTGATGCACCGACACCTGTATCTGTATTAGGAGGTCTCTGTCTAGAGACGACAACTCCTTGGACTTCTCCTCCAGGAGAAAACCTTTTTATCCTGTTCTGTGTCCAGAACCATACCCAGGAACAGTAGACGCATCGTAGGAACCAGCTGCGACTTTGGAATATTCAGAAACCAGCCGTGCTGTTGTAGCACTTCCCGAGATAGTGCTACTCCAACGAACAACTGCTCCCTGGACCTCGCCTTTATAAGGAGATCGTCCAAGTACGGGATAATTATTTCGGCCATTACCTTGGTAAATACCCTCGGTGCCGGGGACAGACCAACGGCAACGTCTGGAATTGGTAATGACAATCCTGTACCACAATTTTGAGGTACTCCTGGTGAAGAGGGTAAATAGGGACATGCAGGTAAGCATCCTTGATGTCCAGTGATACCATGAAATTCTCCAGGCTTGCAATAATCGCCCTGAGCGATTCCATTTTGAACATGAACCTTCGTATATAAGTGTTCAAGGCTTTCAATTTTAGAATGGGTCTCACCGAACCGTCTGGTTTCGGTACCACAACATTTTGGAATAGTAACCCCCGCCTTGTTGAAGGAGGGGTACCTTGATTTCACCTGCTGGAAGTACAGCTTGTGAATTGCCGCCAGTACTACCTTTCTCCGAGGCAGCAGGCAAGGCTGATGTGAGGTAACGGCGAGGGGGAGTCGCCTCGAACTCCAGCCTGTATCCCTGTGATACTATTTGCAGAACCTAGGGATCCACCTGTGGGCAAGCCCACTGGTCCCTGAAGTTCCCGAGACGCGCCCCTACCGCACCTGTCTCCACCTGTGGAGCCCCAGCGTCATGCGGTGGACTCAGAGGAAGCGGGGGAAGATTTTTGATCCTGGGAACTGGCTGCTGGTGCAGCTTTTTCCCTCTTCCCTTGTCTCTGTGCAGAAAGGAAGCGCCTTTGACCCGCTTGCTTTTCTGAAGCCGAAAGGACTGTACCTGAAAATACGGTGCTTTCTTAGGCTGTGAGGAAACCTCAGGTAAAAAAAAATTCTTCCCAGCTGTTGCTGTGGATACGAGGTCCCAGAGACCATCCCCAAACAATTCCTCACCCTTATAAGGCAGAATCTCCATGTGCCTTTTACAGGCAGCATCACCTGTCCACTGCCGGGTTTCTAATTCCCTCCTGGCAGAATGGACATTACATTAATTCTGGATGCCAGCCGGCAAATATCCCTCTGTGCATCCTTTATATATAACACGACGTCTTTAATATGCTCTATGTTAGCAAAATATTATCCCTGTCTTAGAGTATTAATATTATCTGACAGGGTATCAGACCACGCTGCAGCAGCACTATTTATGCTGAGGCAATTGCAGGTCTCAGTATATAACCTGAGTGTGTATATACAGACTTCAGGATAGCCTCCTGCTTTTTATCAGCAGGCTCCTTCAAGGTGGCCGTATCCTAAGACGGCAGTGCCACCTTTTTTGACAAACGTGTGAGCGCCTTATCCACCCTAAGGGATATCTCCCAACGTGACCTATCCTCTGGCGGGAAAGGGTACGACATCAGTAACTTTTTAGAAATTACCAGTTTCTTATCGGGGGAACCCACGCTTCTTTACACACTTCATTCATTCATCTGATGGGGGAACAAAACACTGGCTGCTTTTTCTCCCCAAAAATAAAACCCCTTTTATGTGGTACTTGGGTTCATGTCAGAAATGCGTAACACATTTTTCATTGCCGAGATCATGTAACGGATGTTCCTAGTGGATTGTGTATATGTCTCAACCTCGTCGACACTGGAGTCAGACTCCGTGTCGACATCTGTGTCTGCCATCTGAGGTAACGGGCGTTTTTCTGAGCCCCTGATGGCCTTTGAGACGCCTGGGCAGGCGCGGGCTGAGAAGCCGGCTGTCCCACAGCGGTTACGTCATCCAGCCTTTTATGTAAGGAGTTGACATTGTCGGTTAATACCTTCCACCTATCCATCCACTCTGGTGTCGGCCCCACAGGGGGCGACATCCCATTTATCGGCCTCTGCTCCGCCTCCACATAACCTTCCTCATCCAACATGTCGACACAGCCGTACCGACACACCGCACACACACAGGGAATGCTCTGACTGAGGACAGGACCCCACAAAGTCCTTTGGGGAGACAGAGAGAGAGTATGCCAGCACACACCAGAGCGCTATATAATGCAGGGATTAACACTATAACTGAGTGATTTTTCCCCCAATAGCTGCTTGTATACATATATTGCGCCTAAATTTAGTGCCCCCCCTCTCTTTTTAACCCTTTGAGCCTGAAAACTACAGGGGAGAGCCTGGGGAGCTTTCTTCCAGCTGCACTGTGAAGAGAAAATGGCGCCAGTGTGCTGAGGGAGATAGCTCCGCCCCTTTTTCGCAGACTTTTCTCCCGCTTTTTTATGGAATCTGGCAGGGGTCTTTATCACATATATAGCCTCTGGGGCTATATATTGTGATTATTTGACAGCCAAGGTGTCTTATATTGCCCTCAGGGCGCCCCCCCCCCCCCCCCTGCGCCCTGCACCCATCAGTGACCGGAGTGTGAGGTGTACATGAGGAGCAATGGCGCACAGCTGCAGTGCTGTGCGCTACCTTGGTGAAGACCGAAGTCTTCTGCCGCCGATTTTCCGGACTCTTCATGCTTCTGGCTCTGTAAGGGGGACGGCGGCGCGGCTCCGGGAACGAACACCAAGGTCGGGTCCTGCGGTCGATCCCTCTGGAGCTAATGGTGTCCAGTAGCCTAAGAAGCCCAAACTACCACCTGTTAGGTAGGTTCGCTTCTTCTCCCCTTAGCGAACTGCAGAAGAATTTTTTGTTTTGGGGATGCGCTACACCACTGGCAAAGGAATAAAAATTCTCATAAACACGTATATATAATACTATGTATTCCTGTATATAGAAAAAAGGGTTTTAATACTCGTCACACAATTCCAAAAAATAAAAATGTATAATTTATTTTTAAAGAGTTTCATATATAAACAAAAACATTTTTCATTAAATAAAACTTATAAAAACATATATTACTAAACATAAGTTTAAAGTATACTTTTTCTTTTTTTTAAAAAAACACGTGTGAAGATTGGTTGTAAAGCTGATATAGCCTTGTTTTTGAAAAGGACAGTCCTCAGGATTTGAAACAATGTTATTCTGTGTGAATGTCCTATTGTAGCGATCTTTGCTACAATTTAGCTTTATTTATTGGACGAAGTTCCCTAAGTCCCTGCTGTGCACAGCTTATGATGTTGATTATTAAGCATGCATTATAAATTAATATGCCACTCCACCTTGTATCCACGTTCTTTTCCCCTGGTTCCAAATGTAACAGCTTGATCCCTCCAGACTTAAAGTACCTCAATTAGGTTGCCATGTTTAAACTCTGCCGGGATTCAGGTATTTGCTGCTGGTTCCGATTTCTTTGGGGTCCGTGGCTGTCACTGTGGTGATGATGAGTGGGTTCCTTCATCATCACCACAGTGACAGCCACGGACCCCAAAGAAATCGGAACCAGCAGCAAATACCTGAATCCCGGCAGAGTTTAAACATGGCAACCTAATTGAGGTACTTTAAGTCTGGAGGGATCAAGCTGTTACATTTGGAACCAGGGGAAAAGAACGTGGATACAAGGTGGAGTGGCATATTAATTTATAATGCATGCTTAATAATCAACATCATAAGCTGTGCACAGCAGGGACTTAGGGAACTTCGTCCAATAAATAAAGCTAAATTGTAGCAAAGATCGCTACAATAGGACATTCACACAGAATAACATTGTTTCAAATCCTGAGGACTGTCCTTTTCAAAAACAAGGCTATATCAGCTTTACAACCAATCTTCACACGTGTTTTTTTAAAAAAAAGAAAAAGTATACTTTAAACTTATGTTTAGTAATATATGTTTTTATAAGTTTTATTTAATGAAAAATGTTTTTGTTTATATATGAAACTCTTTAAAAATAAATTATACATTTTTATTTTTTGGAATTGTGTGACGAGTATTAAAACCCTTTTTTCTATATACAGGAATACATAGTATTATATATACGTGTTTATGAGAATTTTTATTCCTTTGCCAGTGGTGTAGCGCATCCCCAAAACAAAAAATTCTTCTGCAGTTCACTATATTGAGGTTGGCAATTGCCTCATTAGGGGGAAGCAGCAGCACACACTGACAAACCTATGAAAAACTAACTAAACCTGAACTCCACCCAAATCAGCGCACCTGTTTTCGTTTGTGTTTTGTTCTCCCCTTAGCCCCTCGTTGCAGTGAGTCTGTTGCCAGCAGATCTCACTGTAAAATAAAAAACCTAAATATACTTTCTTTCTAGGAGCTCAGGAGAGCCCCTAGTGTGCATCCAGCTCAGCCGGGCACAGAAATCGAACTGAGGTCTGGAGGAGGGTCTTAGTGGGAGGAGCCAGTGCACACCAGGTAGTCCTAAAGCTTTCTTTAGTTGTGCCCAGTCTCCTGCGGAGCCGCTAATCCCCATGGTCCTTACGGAGTCCCAGCATCCACTTAGGACGTCAGAGAAACAGATTATTACCTAAATCCGACCTGTGCCCTTGCCCTGGTGGTCTAGTGGGGTCCCTGCACGGCCACAGTGTCCACGCCAGCGCGCGCGGCCCATCTCCCAAAGACCGCGCCGGATCACGGTTTACAGCGGGTTCTGCCTGGGGGGCCCTCTTACCTCCTCCTTGCAGCGGCCACGCGATCCCAGAGAGCAGCGGCAGTGTATGTGTGCCCTATTCAAGAACCAGAGCCCTCCGCTGTAGTTACCCGGCAACCAGGGCGCGGGACTGTACAGCGTCGCTGGGAGGTGAGGGAGCCACAGCATGAAATGTCAGAAATGACATCTAGCACTTTTAAGTGCCTATGATGCGGCTCTGAAGTCTTCTTTCTTCTAATAAAAGCTCTTTTCAGGGCTGCTCAGCGTAGCCCTCCCTGTTGTCTGCCTGCACTGCAGGCAACAACTTACATACTGAGCTCCTGTGCACGGAGGCGGGGTTATAGAGGAGGCGGCGCTAAGCATTCTGGGAACAGTCAAAGCTTTTAGCCTGTTGGTGCCTCGGATCAAGATCCAACTCTACACCCCGATGTTATCCCTGTGGAACCCCAGTGTACTCCGCTGCAGGCAAAAAAGCATTTGGACAGCCACCGATTGTGCAGCAAGTTGACCCACTTAAAAAGATGAGAGAGGTCTGTAATTTCCATCATAGGTACACTTCAACTGTGAGAGACAGAATCTGAAAAATAAAAACAGGAAATCACATTGTATGCTTTTTAAACAATTTATTTGTATATTCTTGCGGAAAATATTTGGACAATCAAAAAGTTTAATTCAATACTTGGTAATATAACCTCGGTTGGCAATTACAGAGGTCAAACATTTCCTGTAGTTCTTGACCAGGTTTTCACACACTTAGCAGGTATTTTGGCCCACTCTTCCATGCAGATCTTCTCTAGATCTGTCATGTTTTGGGGCTGTCGCCAGGCAACACGGACTTTCAACTCCCTCCACAGATTTTCTATTGGGTTGAGGTCTGGAGACTGGCTAGGCCATTCCAGGACCTTGAAATGCTTCTTACGGAGCCACTCCTTAGTTGCCCGGGCAGTGTGTTTGGGGTCATTGTCATGCTGGAAGACCCAGCCACGTTCCATCTTCAATGCTCTTACTGAGGGAAGGAGGTTTTGCCAAAAATCTCAAGATACATGGCCCCATTCATCCTCTCCTTAATACGGATCAGTCGTCCTGTCCCCTTTGCAGAAAAGCAGCCCCAAAGCATGATGTTTCCACCCCCATGCTTCACAGTGGGTATGGTGTTCTTGGGATGCCATTCATCATTCTTCTCCCTCCAAACACGACGAGTGGAGTTTATACCAAAAAGTTCGATTTTGCTCTCATCTGATCACATTACATTCTCCCAGTCCTCCTCTGAATCATCCAGATGGTCACTGGCAAACTTTAGATGGGACTGAACATGTGCTGGCTTAAGCAGGAGGACCTTTCGGGCGCTGCAGGATTTCAATCCATGACGACGTAGTGTGTTACTAAAGGTAACCTTTGTGACTGTGGTCCCAGCTCTCTTGAGGTCATTGACCAGGTCCTCCCGTGTAGTTCTGGGTTGATTCCTCACCGTTCTCAAGATCATTGATACCCCACGAGGTGAGATCTTGCATAGACCCCCTGGTCGAGGGAGATTGTCAGTGATCTTGTATTTCTTCCATTTTTTTATAATTACGCCAACAGTTGATCTCTTCTCACCAAGCTGCTTGCCTATTGTCGAGTAGCTCATCCCAGCCTTGTGCAGCTCTACAATTTTGTCCCTGGTGTCCTTAGACAGCTCTCTGGTCTTGGCCATGGTGGATAGGTAGCAGTCTGACTGTTTGAGGGTGTGGACAGGTGTCTTTTATAGATAACCAGTTCAAACAGGTGCCATTAATACACGTAACGAGTGGAGGATAGAGAAGCTTCTTAAAGAAGAAGTAACAGGTCTGTGAGAGCCAGAAATCCTGCTGCTTGGTAGGTGTCCAAATACTTACCTGTTACCTACTTGGCTGTTGTATAGCAAACCGAAGACAAATTCCTAGTATACGCAAGTATACCTGGCCAATAAAGCTGATTCTGATTCTGATTTATTTTCCACAAGAATATACAAGTAAATTGTTTAAAAATCATACAATGTGTAACCAAGAGATACCATCAGCTTTTCCAGGCCAACTTCCCTCGCCTTCTTTCCCAAACTAAAACAGATCTGGAATCCTGGTCCCACCAACCTATTTCTTGGATAGGCCGTATTAACACTGTAAAAATGACTGTTCTTCCTAAACTCCTTTATCTTTTCCAAACCCTCTCTATCCGTATTCCACCATATGTTTTTACATTTCTTCAGTATCATACTTCTAAGTTTATATGGGCAGGAAAAAGGCCTCGGGTGCGCTTATGCACTCTCCAAAGGCCAACTCGGGGAGGAGGTCTAGGTATTCCCAATTTTAAACTCTATTACCTCTCTGCGCAGCTTGATCAATGTATTTTATGGAACCATTTTAACTCTTCCAGAGTGTGGGTTCACCTTGAGGCTGAGTCTCTGGGATTGCTTTCCCCAGCTTCCCTACTCTGGATCCCTCGAGCCCGTCGCCCGAAGAAGGTCCACAAAATTTTCATGGTACCATTAAGCACCGTCTCGTTTCCCGCCCCCTGACTTCTTTTGAGTCGCTCTCCCTCCGCCAATCCTCCACATCTGGTCTCATTTCCTCCTTATATTCGGACCTGTCATCTTCTTCAATGCACACGCGGGACTCTTTTGAGTTGGCTTGGGAACGGGATTTGAGTGAGTCCTTAGATCGTGAAGATTGGGATGTTATTAGAGAGGGAGCAAGGTCGAGCTCACTATGTGTTAGAATAAAAGAAAACGTCTATGAAATTCTTTACAGATGGTACTTGGTCCCCTCCAGAATAGCTAAATATTCCCTGATGCCTCTAATCAGTGCTAGCGAGGTTGCGGATTCGAAGGTTCATTTCTTGACATCTGGTGGAGTTGCACCAAGCTCTCCGCTTTCTGGTCGGATATTAGGAACCTTCTCTCCTCACTTCTACAAATCTCGCTTCCCTTAGATCCTACATTTTTCCTCTTACCATTGCAATTCCCAGATGCTACCTACCACCAGAATAAACTTATTAGACATGTCCTTCCGGCAGCCACTTGTCAACTCGCTGCTGACTGGAAACAACCCCTTCTGTCCACTATCACCTCAGTTATCACTAGGGTTTGGTCAGTTCACCGCATGGAATTTATGACCAGTGTTATTAAACACTCTTTTAAATCCTTTGATAAAACATGGCGCCCCTGGATGTCCTTCTTTAAGGCTAACTCTCCTTTCACGTAAATCCCATTTCTCTTCTTTCTTACTTGTTTTCTGTCTCTCCCTTTTTCCTCTCTCATTTGACGGTTCTAGCCACGCCGTCTCCTTTTCTTTTCCTTTCCTACATTTTCTTCCTTCTCCTCTTATAGTCCATTGTTTTATGATGTTTATGTCCTCATGCTTCAGGACTCTTTCTTTGTTAATAAAAATGAAAAATTGGATCTTGCAGTGCACATGTGACATGTTATTGGCCAATCTAGCCTGTGTGTCTCTCATTCATTTAACTCTGCTGGTTTCAGACTTTATGCCTTGATATGTCTTGTATGCTTTGTGTGCTTCTGTTGGGTTGTGTTCTGCTTTGTCCTTCAATAAATATATTCTTTAAAAAAAAAAAAAATCATACAATGTGATTTCCTGTTTTTTTTTTGTTTTTTTGCAGATTCTGTCTCTCACAGTTGAAGTGTACCTATGATGGAAATTACAGACCTCTCTCATCTTTTTAAGTGGGTCAACTTGCACAATCGGTGGCTGTCCCAATACTTTTTTGCTCAGTGTGTGTGTGTGTGTGTGTGTGTGTGTGTGTGTGTGTGTGTGTGTGTGGGTGTATATATATATATGTAGATAGATAGATAGATAGATAGATAGATAGATAGATAGATAGATAGATAGATAGACAAACAGAAAATTCAGCACTCACCATAGCAAGCTCACTTATCCTCACAACATCAATAAATAAATGATGGGGGTTTAGTTAGTGAATTTGCCAATGCACGGAAGCCTGCAAACCGCTCGCCAAGGTACCCCACCTTCTTGTAGGTCCTACACTATCACAGAGTCTTAAAAATGAAAACCTGGCAACTGTATCACACATAATATAACTGCACATATGCCCACTAGGTTTAATGTGTACCTGCCACATATCTTATGGCTTTTAAAGGTACACTAGTCACCTGACACTGGCTGATAAATTACTAAAGAGCAGCTGACATAGGTTTAGAACAATTGAGTTTACATAGGGGTGTATGAAAAAGCCTGTGGCCACAGTTAAAAAGAGTTAACCAAAGATTAACCCCGCGATATACAAACAAATATAGAAAACCACAGCACTCGCCAACCCAGAAGCAGTGTTTTATATTTGATATATATATATATATATATAATCTTGCAAAAAAAATTAGACTCATAGATAATAATTTTAATAGACACTGATAACAAAACTGGTTTATTTCTAGTAGCTATTTACTAAAGATGAGCACTCACTGGAGAGATGTCATTCCAAAATGCCGTTTTGGAATGACATATTGCTTACATCACACAGGGCGGTAAGTACTAAAGAGAAAATAGGATTTTAATACCTTTCCGGTAAATCCTTTTCTCTTAGTCCGTAGAGGATGCTGCGGGCGCTTCAAGAACCATGGGATATAGACGGGATCCGCAGGAGTCATGGGCACTTTAAGACTTTTAAGGGGTGTGACCTGGCTTCTCCCTCTATGCCCCTCCTCCAGACTCCAGTTATAGGAACTGTGCCCAGGGAGACGGACATTTAGAGGAAAAGGATTTATTTTTAAACTAAGGTGAGATACATACCAGCTCACACCACAAACACGCCGTACAACATGGCATTCAACAGAACTCCAGTCAACGGCATGAACCATGTCAGCAACAGGCTGACTACAACAGAAAAACAACCTGTGTGTAAACATAACTAATAACTGCAGATAGAGTCCGCACTGGGACGGGCGCCCAGCATCCTCTACGGACTAAGAGAAAAGGATTTACCGGTAGGTATTAAAATCTTATTTTCTCATACGTCCTAGAGGATGCTGGGGACACTTCAAGAACCATGGGGTTTATACCAAAGCTCTAGAACGGGCGGGAAAGTGCGGATGACTCTGCAGTACCGATTGACCAAACATGAGGTCCTCATCAGCCAGGGTATCAAACTTGTAAAATTTCGCAAAAGTGTTTGAACCCCGACCAAGTAGCTGCTCGGCAGAGTTGTAATGCCGAGACCCCCCGGGCAGCCGCCCAGAATGAGCCCACTTTTCTGGTAGAGTAGGCCATCACTGATTTCGGTAACGGCAATCCAGCCGTAGAATGAGCATGCTGAATCGTATTACAGATCCAGTGCGCAATAGTCTGCTTGGAAGCAGGCGTCCCAATCTTGTTGGCAGCATATAGGACAAACAGAGCTTCCGTTTTCCTAAGATAAGCCGTTCTGGTGACATAAATCTTTAAGGCCCTGACAACATCGAGAGATTTTGACTCCACGAAGGAGTTTGTAGCCACCGGTACCACAATAGGCTGGTTCATGTGGAACAATGAAACCACCTTCGGCAGAAATTGTTGACGAGTCCTCAACTCCGCTCTATCTTCATGGAAGATTAAATAAGGACTCTTGTGAGACAAAGCCGCTAACTCAGACACCCGCCTTACAGATGCTAAGGCCAATAGCATGACCACTTTCCAAGTGAGAAATTTCAACTCTACCTTCCGTAAAGGTTTAAACCAATGTGACTGAAGGAAATGCAACACCACGTTAAGATCCCATGGTGCCACTGGGGGCACAAATGGAGGTTGGATGTGCAAAACTCCTTTCAGGAAAGTCTGAACTTCTGGAAAGGAGGCCAATTGTTTCTGAAAGAAAACCGATAAGACCAAAATCTGTACTTTAATCGAGCCTAACTTTAGGCCCGCATCCACACCTGCTTGCAGGAAATGGAGAAAACGCCCTAGCTGAAATTCTTCCGTAGGAGCCTTCTTGGATTCACACCAAGACACATATTTTCTCCAAATACAGTGATAATGTGTAGACGTTACTCCTTTTCTAGCCTGAAGAAGTGTGGGAATGACTTCACTGGGAATACCCTTTCGGGCTAAGATCCGGAATTCAAACGCCAAGCCGTCAAACGTAGCCGCGGAAAATCGTGATATACGCACGGCCCCTGCTGTAACAGATCCTCTCGTAGAGGAAGAGGCCAGGGATCTCTTATGAGTAATTCCTGAAGATCTGGATACCAAGCTCTTCTTGGCCAATCCGGAACAATGAGGATCGCCTGAACCTTTGTTCTTCTTATGATCTTTAGCACCTTTGGAATGAGTGGAAGCGGAGGGAACATGTACACCGACTGAAACACCTACGGTGTCACCAGCGCGTCCACTGCTATTGCTTGTGGATCCCACGACCTGAAACAATATCTCTGAAGTTTCTTGTTGTCCCCTCCTAGAATGAAGATTGCTGACAGAGCGCTTGTATGTCTTTCCGCCCAGCTGAGAACTTTTGTGGCCTCTGCCATTGCCGCCCTGCTCTTTGTTCCGCCCTGGCGGTTTATGTGCGCTACTGCTATGTTGTCCGACTGTATTAGGACGGGCAGGTTGTGAAGAAGACGTTCCGCTTGAAAAAGACCGTTGCAAATGGCCCTTAACTCTAGAACGTTTATGTGTAGACACACTTCCTGGCTTGACCATTTTCCCTGGAAGGTTTCCCCCTGTGTGACTGCTCCCCAGCCTCGGAGACTCGCATCCGTGGTTACTAGGATCCAGTCCTGGATCCCGAACCTGTGTCCCTGTAGGAGGTGAGAGCTGTGCAGCCGCCACAGGAGTGAGATTCTGGTCTTGGCGGACAGGATTATTTTCCGGTGCATGTGCAGATGGGATCCGGACCACTTGTCCAACAGGTCCCACTGAAACACTCTGGCATGGAATCTGCCAATTTGAATGGCCTCGTAGGCCGCCACCATCTTGCCCAGCAATCGAGTGCATTGATGGATTGACACTCTCGCTGGTTTCAGAATTTGTTTGACCAAACTCTGAATTTCCAGAGCCTTCTCTTCTGGAAGAAAAACTCTCTGTAATTCTGTGTCCAGAATCATTCCCAAAAACGACTGCCGTTTTGTCGGATTCAACCATGTTGTTGTAGAACTGTCAGGGAGAGCGTAATGTCCTGCACCAGCTTGTCTTTGGATCTCGCCTTTATCAGGAGATCGTCCAAGTACGGGATAATTGTGACTCCTTGCTTGCGAAGGAGAACCATCATTTCCGCCATTATCTTGGTGAGCCGTGGACAGACCAAATAGCAGCGTCTGAAAATAGGATTTTAATACCTACCGGTAAATCCTTTTCTCTTAGTCCGTAGAGGATGCTGGGTACTCCAAATGGACCATGGGGTATAGACGGGATCCGCAGGAGACATGGGCACTTTAAGACTTTAAAAGGGTGTGAACTGGCTCCTCCCTCTATGCCCCTCCTCCAGACTCCAGTTATAGAACTGTGCCCAGGGAGACGGACATTTCGAGGAAAGAATTTATCAGTTAAACACGGTGAGCGTCATACCAGCTCACACCTCCAGCATGCCGCAGAACATGGCATTCAAGAGAATACCAGCTGACGGCATGACTAAAAAACAGCAAAACGCTGCCAGAACGGAACACAACTTGTGTGTACACATCACCAATAATAGCATAACCTATGCCACTGAAAAACATCAGCAATAGGCTGACTGAAAAGAAACACAGCATGTGTGTAACCCAACTAATAACTGCAGATACAGTACGCACTGGGACAGGCGCCCAGCATCCTCTACGGACTAAGAGAAAAGGATTTACTGGTAGGTATTAAAATCCTATTTTCTCATACATCCTAGAGGATGCTGGGGACTCCAAATGGACCATGGGGATTATACCAAAGCTCCAGAACGGGCGGGAGAGTGCGGATGACTCTCCAGCACCGATTGACCAAAAATGAGGTCCATACCCGCCAGGGTATCAAACTTGTAAAACTTCGTAAAGGTGTTTGAACCCTATCAAGGAGCCGCTCGGCAAATCAAGAATGCCAAGACCCCAAGGATAGTCGCCCAGAACGCACCCACCATTCTGGTAGAATGGGTCTTCACCAATCTCGGTAACGGCAATCCAGCTGCGGAATGAGCCTGCTGAGTCGTATCACAGACCAAGCGCGCAATAGTCTGCTTTGAAAGCAGGAGCCCCAATCTTGTTGGGAGCATACAGGATAAACAGAGTGTCTGTTTTCCTAATCTGAGCCATTTTAGCAACATAAATTTCCAAACTTAGACCATATCGAGATACATCGATGTCGCCCTGGCGGTAGTGGCCACCGGCACCACAATAGGTTGGTTCATGTGAAACGATGAAATCACAGATTTGTCAGAAAACGCTGATGAGTACTCAACTCTGCTCTATCTTCATGGAAGATTAAATAGGGGCTCTTGTGAAACTAAATTTAGACACCCGCCTTGCGGATGACAAGGCCAACCGCATGACCACTTTCCAAGTGAGGAATGTCCACTCAACCGTATTGAAAAGTCCAACCAATGAGATTGCAGGAACTGCAACGCACGTTAAGATCCCATGATGCCACAGGGCACAAGGGAGGATGGATGCGTAACACTCCTTTTACGAAAGTGTGAACCTCTGGAAAGGAGGCCAATTGATTTTGGAAGAAACCCGATAAGGCTGAACCTGAACCTTAATCGAGTCCAACTTAAGACCTGCATCCACACGATCTTGTAAGGAAGGAATGGAGAAAACGACCCAATTGGAATTCTTCCATAGGAACTTTCTTGGATTCACACCAAGACAAATACTTTCCCCAGAATTGGTGGTAAAGTTCAACGTTACTTCTTTCTGCCTGAAGAAGAGTAGGGATGACTTCACTGGGAATACCCTTTCAGGTTGGGATCCGGCGTTCAACCTCCAAGCCGTCAATGGAACCCGCGGTAAGCCTTGGAACCCACACGGCCCTTGCTGTAACCGATCCTCTCGCAGAGGAATAGATCAGGGATCTCCTATGAGTAATCCCTGAAGGTCCGGATACCAACCCTCCTTGAACAGTCTGGAAGAACGAGGATCACCTGAACCTTTTTCTTCTTATGATCTTTTAGCCTCTTTGGAAAGATTAGAAGTGGAGGGAACACATAGACCGACCGAAAACACCCACGGTGTCACCAGGGTGTCCACCGCTACCTTAAGGGACCCTCGACCCTGAACAAAATCTCAGAAGTTTCTTGTCGAGGCGAGACGCCATCTTGTCTATATGCGGAATTCCCCAAAGACTTGTCACTTCTGTGAAGACCGCTTGATGAAGACTCCACTCTCCTGAATGGAGAACGTGTCCGCCGAGGAAGTCTGCTTCCCAGTTGTCCACTCTTGGAACGAACGTCTCTGACAGAGCGCGTAAACGTTTTCGCCGCTCAGCGGAAAATCTTTCTGGCTTCTGCCATTTCCTCTTCGGTTTTTGTTTGTAGAAAACCGATATAAACGGCCCTTAACTCTAGACCGTTAATGGGATGACCAGTATCCTAACTTGACACCCGTCCTTGGGGAGAATCACGCCGCCGCCACGGGAGTGATATTCTGGTCTTTAAATCATGATTATCCCAGGTGGAAACCGGACCACTCGTCCAACAAATTCTGCTAAAACTCTGGCATGCAAGCTAGCCACTGAATGGCCTCGTAGGCCACAACCCCATTCAAGTAACTGAATGTATTGATGGATTGACATTGTTGCAGGTCTGACCAGCCTCTGAATCCTCAGAGCTCTTTCCACTGGAAGAAATTAATATTGGCCAAACCGAACCCCACGTCGTAGGGACCAACCGGTATTCCGCTAAGTTCTGAGAACTGTCAGGGAGAATGCAAGGTTTTTCACCATTTTGCTTCATGATCTCTCCGTAATCCGGAGAGCAAACCAGTACAGAATACTTCTGACTCCTTACCCTCGAAGGAAAAACCCCTCATACCGCCATCACTCTGGCGAAATGCCAATCCTGAATCGTAACCTCATGTAAGCCTAACGCGGAAGAAACCTTAATTAGACCTCCTGTCTCCTTTTTCAGAGTGGAGAAACCTGCCATGAGAGATTCCCTCATGGATCTCGAGTAGAAATTTTGAGATTTCAGATATAGGATTCGAAAGGGCTCGAACCGTCCGGCCTTGGAAAGACAAAAAAGCTTGAAGAACAGCTTCTTCTTTTTTTTTTTTTTTTTTTGTGACCGGGACAGCCGGACAATGACCTGATCCTGACACAACTCTCATATTGTGTCACATACTACCTCCCTGTCAGGAGGAGACTCTGTAAGGTCTATTTGAAAAAATCGTTGAGGGGAAACGTCTGGACCACTCCCGTATGTTCCCCTAGGGATGCTATCCTTAACTCACTGGTCCATGTCCTTTCCAGGGCTGACTGAAGAGTTTCAGACGCGGGCCCACCGGTGTGGGCTCCTGCAAGATAGTCCCAACGTCCTGCGGTGGACCTGGCAGAAACATAGGATGAATTCTGCTCTTGTGAACATGAAAACAAGGTAGCTGACCTCTTACCTCCTTTCACCCTCCTTTTCCTGCAAAGAAAAGGGGAATCCTTATCCATTCGGTCGAAATGACTGCATCCTACAAGAATGCGTCATTCACCTTAGTGAGGTATCCTAGGGCAAGAAAGTAGACTTACCAGTGGCATCCGCCGCGAGCATATTCACAAAGCCATCACCAAACCAGTCTTCACTTCCCCAGGAAAGAGACTCCATCTCATCTCGGAGTCAGCAAGTAGCAACCGTTTAGTGAATCCACAACGCCCTCTCAACCGAGACCGCCCTGGACTCGGCTCGCGAACTCAAGAATCCCCGGCCGTATGCTACCATGTTCTAGATATGACCCAACTTAAGGAGTATCCCATCTCTCCCCAGGGTAATTATATCGGATGACAAAGTAACCGACCATTTCCCCCATGCGCATGTAATGCAAGTATAATCAACATATATAATTAAAAATAAGAATTTACTTACCGATAATTCTATTTCTCATAGTCCGTAGTGGATGCTGGGGACTCCGTAAGGACCATGGGGAATAGCGGCTCCGCAGGAGACTGGGCACATCTAAAGAAAGCTTTAGGACTAACTGGTGTGCACTGGCTCCTCCCCCTATGACCCTCCTCCAAGCCTCAGTTAGGATACTGTGCCCGGACGAGCGTACACAATAAGGAAGGATTTTGAATCCCGGGTAAGACTCATACCAGCCACACCAATCACACCGTATAACCTGTGATCTGAACCCAGTTAACAGCATGATAACAGAGGAGCCTCTGAAAGATGGCTCACAACAATAATAACCCGATTTTTGTAACAATAACTATGTACAAGTATTGCAGACAATCCGCACTTGGGATGGGCGCCCAGCATCCACTACGGACTATGAGAAATAGAATTATCGGTAAGTAAATTCTTATTTTCTCTAACGTCCTAAGTGGATGCTGGGGACTCCGTAAGGACCATGGGGATTATACCAAAGCTCCCAAACGGGCGGGAGAGTGCGGATGACTCTGCAGCACCAAATGAGAGAACTCCAGGTCCTCCTCAGCCAGGATATCAATTTTGTAGAATTTTACAAACGTATTTGCTCCTGACCAAGTAGCTGCTCGGCAAAGTTGTAAAGCCGAGACCCCTCGGGCAGCCGCCCAAGATGAGCCCACCTTCCTTGTGGAGTGGGCATTTACAGATTTTTGGCTGTGGCAGGCCTGCCACAGAATGTGCAAGCTGAATTGTACTACAAATCCAACGAGCAATAGTCTGCTTAGAAGCAGGAGCACCCAGCTTGTTGGGTGCTCACAGGATAAACAGCGAGTCAGATTTCCTGACTCCAGCCGTCCTGGAAACATATATTTTCAGGGCACTGACAACGTCTAGCAACTTGGAGGCCTCCAAGTCCCTAGTAGCCGCAGGCACCACCAATAGGTTGGTTCAGGTGAGACGCTGAAACCACCTTAGGGAGAAACTGAGGACGAGTCCTCAATTCCGCCCTGTCCGAATGGAAAATCAGATAATGGCTTTTTCAGGATAAAGCCGCCAATTCTGACACGCGCCTGGCCCAGGCCAGGGCCAACAGCATGACCACTTTCCATGTGAGATATTTTAACTCCACAGATTTAAGTGGTTCAAACCAATGTGACTTTTGGAACCCAAAACTACATTGAGATCCCAAAGTGCCACTGGAGGCACAAAAGGAGGCTGTATATGCAGTACACCTTTTACAAACGTCTGAACTTCAGGGACTGAAGCTAGTTCTTTTTGGAAGAAAATTGACAGGGCCGAAATTTGAACCTTAATGGACCCCAATTTCAGGCCCATAGACACTCCTGTTTGCAGGAAATGTAGGAATCGACCCAGTTGAATTTCCTCCGTCGGGCCTTACTGGCCTCGCACCACGCAACATATTTTCGCCAATTGCGGTGATAATGTTTTTGCGGTTACATCCTTCCTGGCTTTGATCAGGATAGGGATGACTTCATCCGGAATGCCTTTTTTCCTTCAGGATCCGGCGTTCAACCGCCATGCCGTCAAACGCAGCCGCGGTAAGTCTTGGAACAGACAGGGTCCTTGCTGGAGCAGGTCCCTTCTTAGAGGTAGAGGCCACGGATCCTCCGTGAGCATCTCTTGAAGTTCCGGTTACCAAGTCCTTCTTGGCCAATCCGGAGCCACGAATATAGTGCTTTCTCCTCTCCGTCTTATCAATCTCAGTACCTTGGGTATGAGAGGCAGAGGAGGGAACACATACACTGACTGGTACACCCACGGTGTTACCAGAGCGTCTACAACTATTGCCTGAGGGTCTCTTGACCTGGCGCAATACCTGTCGAGTTTTTTAATCATGTGGACGACTTCTGGGTGAAGTCCCCACTCTCCCGGGTGGAGGTCGTGCTGAGGAAGTCTGCTTCCCAGTTGTCCACTCCCGGAATGAATACTGTTGACAGTGCTATCACATGATTTTCCGCCCAGCGAAGAATCCCTGCAGCTTCTGCCATTGCCCTCCTGCTTCTTGTGCCACCCTGTCTGTTTACGTGGGTGACTGCCATGATGTTGTCCGACTGGATCAATACCGGCTGACCTTGAAGCAGAGGTCTTGCTAAGCTTAGAGCATTGTAAATGGCCCTTAGCTTCAGGATATTTATGTGAAGTGATGTATCCAGGCTTGACCCTAAGCCCTGGATATTCCTTCCCTGTGTGACTGCTCCCCAGCCTCGCAGGCTGGCATCCGTGGTCACCAGGACCCAGTCCTGAATGCCGAATCTGCGGCCCTCTAGAAGATGAGCACTCTGCAACCACCACAGGATGGATACCCTTGTCCTTGGTGACAGGGTTATCCGCTGATGCATCTGAAAATGCGACCCGGACCATTTGTCCAGTAGGTTCCACTGGAAAGTTCTTGCGTGGAATCTAACGAATGGGATTGCTTCGTAGGAAGCCACCATTTTTACCCAGAACCCTTGTGCATTGATGCACTGAGACTTGGTTCGATTTTAGGAGGTTCCTGACTAGCTCGGATAACTCCCTGGCTTTCTCTTCCGGGAGAAACACCTTTTTTCTGGACTGTGTCCAGGAACATCCCTAGGAAACAGAAGACAAGTCGTCGGAACCAGCTGCGATTTTGGAATATTGAGAATCCAATCGTGCTGCCTCAACACTACCTGAGATAGTGCTACACCGACTTCCAACTGTTCCCTGGATCTTACCCTTATCAGGGAATCGTCCAAGTAAGGGATAACTAAAATTCCCTTCCTTCGAAGGGATATCATTTCGGCCATTACCTTGGTAAAGACCCGGGGTGTCGTGGACCATCCCTACGGCAGCGTCTGAACTGATAGTGACAGTTCTGTACCATAACCTGAGGTACCCTTGGTGAGAAGGGTAACTTTTGACATGAAGGTAAGCATCCTTGATGTCCCGAGACATCATGTAGTCCCCTTCTTCCAGGTTCGCAATCACTGCTCTGAGTGACTCAATCTTGAATTTGAACCTCTGTATGTAAGTGTTCAAAGATTTTAGATTTAGAATCGGTCTCACCGAGCCGTCTGGCTTCGGTACCACAATAGTGTGGAATAATACCCCGTTCCCTGTTGCAGGAGGGGTACCTTGATTATCACCTGCTGGGAATACAGCTTGTGAATGGCTTCCAAAACTGCCTCCCTGTCAGAGGGAGACGTCGGTAAAGCCGACCTTTGGAAACGGCGAGGGGGAGACGTCTCGAATTTCAATATGTACCCTTGAGATATTTGAAGTATCCAGGGGTCTACTTGCGAGTGAGCCCACTGAGCACTGAAATTCATTGAGAACGGGCCCCCACCGTGCCTGAGCTTGTAAGGCCCTAGCGTCATACTGAGGGCTTTGCAGAGGCGGGAAAGGATTTCTGTTCCTGGGAACTGGGTAATCTCTTCAGCCTTTTTCCTCTCCCTCTGTCACGAGCAGAAAAGAGGAACCTTTTGTCCGCTTGCCAACAAAGGACTGCGCCTGATAATACGGCGTCTTATTTTGAGAGGCGACCTGGGGTACAAACGTGGATTTCCCAGTTGTTGCCATGGCCACCAGGTCTAAAAGACCGACCCCAAATGTCCCCTTTCAAAGGCAATACTTCCAAATGCCGTTTGGAATCCGCATCACCTGACCATTTTACTGGTAGAATTGGACAACGCACTTATACTTGATACCAGTCGGCAATTATTCCGCTGTGCATCCTGCATATATAGAAATGCATCTTTTAAATGCTCTATAGGCAATAATATACTAGAGATGAGCGGGTTCGGTTTCTCTGAATCCGAACCCGCCAGAACTTCATGTTTTTTTTCACGGGTCCGAGCGCCTCGGATCTTCCCGCCTTGCTCGGTTAACCCGAGCGTGCCCGAACGTCATCATGACGCTGTCGGATTCTCGCGAGGCTCGGATTCTATCGCGAGACTCGGATTCTATATAAGGAGCCGCGCGTCGCCGCCATTTTCACACGTGCATTGAGATTGATAGGGAGAGGACGTGGCTGGCGTCCTCTCCATTTAGAATTAGAATAGATTAGAGAGACACTTGATTTACTAATTTTGGGGAGCATTAGGAGTACTCAGTAGTGTACAGTGCAGAGTTTTGCTGATAGTGACCAGTGACCACCACTTTTATTTATAATCCGTTCTCTGCCTGAAAAAAGCGATACACAGCACACAGTGACTCAGTCACATACCATATCTGTGTGCACTGCTCAGGCTCAGGCCAGTGTGCTGCATCATCTATATATATTATATATCTGTCTGACTGCTCAGCTCACACAGCTTATAATTGTGGGGGAGACTGGGGAGCACTACTGCAGTGCCAGTTATAGGTTATAGCAGGAGCCAGGAGTACATAATATTATATTAAAATTAAACAGTGCACACTTTTGCTGCAGGAGTGCCACTGCCAGTGTGACTAGTGACCAGTGACCTGACCACCAGTATATAATATTAGTAGTATACTATCTCTTTATCAACCAGTCTATATTAGCAGCAGACACAGTACAGTGCGGTAGTTCACGGCTGTGGCTACCTCTGTGTCGGCACTCGGCAGCCCGTCCATAATTGTATATACCAGTGACCTAACCGTGGTTTTTTTTTCTTTCTTTATACATACATACTAGTTACGAGTATACTATCTCTTTATCAACCAGTCTATATATTAGCAGCAGACACAGTACAGTGCGGTAGTTCACGGCTGTGGCTACCTCTGTGTCGGCACTCGGCAGCCCGTCCATAATTGTATATACCACCTAACCGTGGTTTTTTTTTCTTTCTTTATACATACATACATACTAGTTACGAGTATACTATCTCTTTATCAACCAGTCTATATATTAGCAGCAGACACAGTACAGTGCGGTAGTTCACGGCTGTGGCTACCTCTGTGTCGGCACTCGGCAGCCCGTCCATAATTGTATATACCACCTAACCGTGGTTTTTTTTTCTTTCTTTATACATACATACTAGTTACGAGTATACTATCTCTTTATCAACCAGTCTATATATTAGCAGCAGACACAGTACAGTGCGGTAGTTCACGGCTGTGGCTACCTCTGTGTCGGCACTCGGCAGCCCGTCCATAATTGTATATACCACCTAACCGTGGTTTTTTTTTCTTTCTTTATACATACATACTAGTTACGAGTATACTATCTCTTTATCAACCAGTCTATATATTAGCAGCAGACACAGTACAGTGCGGTAGTTCACGGCTGTGGCTACCTCTGTGTCGGCACTCGGCAGCCCGTCCATAATTGTATATACCACCTAACCGTGGTTTTTTTTTCTTTCTTTATACATACATACTAGTTACGAGTATACTATCTCTTTATCAACCAGTCTATATATTAGCAGCAGACACAGTACAGTGCGGTAGTTCACGGCTGTGGCTACCTCTGTGTCGGCACTCGGCAGCCCGTCCATAATTGTATATACCACCTAACCGTGGTTTTTTTTTCTTTCTTTATACATACATACTAGTTACGAGTATACTATCTCTTTATCAACCAGTCTATATATTAGCAGCAGACACAGTACAGTGCGGTAGTTCACGGCTGTGGCTACCTCTGTGTCGGCACTCGGCAGCCCGTCCATAATTGTATATACCACCTAACCGTGGTTTTTTTTTCTTTCTTTATACATACATACTAGTTACGAGTATACTATCTCTTTATCAACCAGTCTATATATTAGCAGCAGACACAGTACAGTGCGGTAGTTCACGGCTGTGGCTACCTCTGTGTCGGCACTCGGCAGCCCGTCCATAATTGTATATACCAGTGACCTAACCGTGGTTTTTTTTTCTTTCTTTATACATACATACTAGTTACGAGTATACTATCTCTTTATCAACCAGTCTATATATTAGCAGCAGACACAGTACAGTGCGGTAGTTCACGGCTGTGGCTACCTCTGTGTCGGCACTCGGCAGCCCGTCCATAATTGTAAATACCACCTAACCGTGGTTTTTTTTTCTTTCTTTATACATACATACTAGTTACGAGTATACTATCTCTTTATCAACCAGTCTATATATTAGCAGCAGACACAGTACAGTGCGGTAGTTCACGGCTGTGGCTACCTCTGTGTCGGCACTCGGCAGCCCGTCCATAATTGTATATACCACCTAACCGTGGTTTTTTTTTCTTTCTTTATACATACATACTAGTTACGAGTATACTATCTCTTTATCAACCAGTCTATATATTAGCAGCAGACACAGTACAGTGCGGTAGTTCACGGCTGTGGCTACCTCTGTGTCGGCACTCGGCAGCCCGTCCATAATTGTATATACCACCTAACCGTGGTTTTTTTTCTTTCTTTATACATACATACTAGTTACGAGTATACTATCTCTTTATCAACCAGTCTATATATTAGCAGCAGACACAGTACAGTGCGGTAGTTCACGGCTGTGGCTACCTCTGTGTCGGCACTCGGCAGCCCGTCCATAATTGTATACTAGTATCCAATCCATCCATCTCCATTGTTTACCTGAGGTGCCTTTTAGTTGTGCCTATTAAAATATGGAGAACAAAAATGTTGAGGTTCCAAAATTAGGGAAAGATCAAGATCCACTTCCACCTCGTGCTGAAGCTGCTGCCACTAGTCATGGCCGAGACGATGAAATGCCAGCAACGTCGTCTGCCAAGGCCGATGCCCAATGGCATAGTACAGAGCATGTCAAAACCAAAACACCAAATATCAGTAAAAAAAGGACTCCAAAACCTAAAATAAAATTGTCGGAGGAGAAGCGTAAACTTGCCAATATGGCATTTACCACACGGAGTGGCAAGGAACGGCTGAGGCCCTGGCCTATGTTCATGGCTAGTGGTTCAGCTTCACATGAGGATGGAAGCACTCAGCCTCTCGCTAGAAAACTGAAAAGACTCAAGCTGGCAAAAGCACCGCAAAGAACTGTGCGTTCTTTGAAATCCCAAATCCACAAGGAGAGTCCAATTGTGTCGGTTGCGATGCCTGACCTTCCCAACACTGGACGTGAAGAGCATGCGCCTTCCACCATTTGCACGCCCCCTGCAAGTGCTGGAAGGAGCACCCGCAGTCCAGTTCCTGATAGTCAGATTGAAGATGTCAGTGTTGAAGTACACCAGGATGAGGAGGATATGGGTGTTGCTGGTGCTGGGGAGGAAATTGACCAGGAGGATTCTGATGGTGAGGTGGTTTGTTTAAGTCAGGCACCCGGGGAGACACCTGTTGTCCGTGGGAGGAATATGGCCGTTGACATGCCAGGTGAAAATACCAAAAAAATCAGCTCTTCGGTGTGGAGGTATTTCACCAGAAATGCGGACAACAGGTGTCAAGCCGTGTGTTCCCTTTGTCAAGCTGTAATAAGTAGGGGTAAGGACGTTAACCACCTCGGAACATCCTCCCTTATACGTCACCTGCAGCGCATTCATAATAAGTCAGTGACAAGTTCAAAAACTTTGGGTGACAGCGGAAGCAGTCCACTGACCAGTAAATCCCTTCCTCTTGTAACCAAGCTCACGCAAACCACCCCACCAACTCCCTCAGTGTCAATTTCCTCCTTCCCCAGGAATGCCAATAGTCCTGCAGGCCATGTCACTGGCAATTCTGACGAGTCCTCTCCTGCCTGGGATTCCTCCGATGCATCCTTGCGTGTAACGCCTACTGCTGCTGGCGCTGCTGTTGTTGCCGCTGGGAGTCGATGGTCATCCCAGAGGGGAAGTCGTAAGCCCACTTGTACTACTTCCAGTAAGCAATTGACTGTTCAACAGTCCTTTGCGAGGAAGATGAAATATCACAGCAGTCATCCTACTGCAAAGCGGATAACTGAGTCCTTGACAACTATGTTGGTGTTAGACGTGCGTCCGGTATCCGCCGTTAGTTCACAGGGAACTAGACAATTTATTGAGGCAGTGTGCCCCCGTTACCAAATACCATCTAGGTTCCACTTCTCTAGGCAGGCGATACCGAGAATGTACACGGACGTCAGAAAAAGACTCACCAGTGTCCTAAAAAATGCAGTTGTACCCAATGTCCACTTAACCACGGACATGTGGACAAGTGGAGCAGGGCAGGGTCAGGACTATATGACTGTGACAGCCCACTGGGTAGATGTATGGACTCCCGCCGCAAGAACAGCAGCGGCGGCACCAGTAGCAGCATCTCGCAAACGCCAACTCTTTCCTAGGCAGGCTACGCTTTGTATCACCGCTTTCCAGAATACGCACACAGCTGAAAACCTCTTACGGCAACTGAGGAAGATCATCGCGGAATGGCTTACCCCAATTGGACTCTCCTGTGGATTTGTGGCATCGGACAACGCCAGCAATATTGTGTGTGCATTAAATATGGGCAAATTCCAGCACGTCCCATGTTTTGCACATACCTTGAATTTGGTGGTGCAGAAGTTTTTAAAAAACGACAGGGGCGTGCAAGAGATGCTGTCGGTGGCCAGAAAAATTGCGGGACACTTTCGGCGTACAGGCACCACGTACAGAAGACTGGAGCACCACCAAAAACTACTGAACCTGCCCTGCCATCATCTGAAGCAAGAAGTGGTAACGAGGTGGAATTCAACCCTCTATATGCTTCAGAGGTTGGAGGAGCAGCAAAAGGCCATTCAAGCCTATACAATTGAGCACGATATAGTAGGTGGAATGCACCTGTCTCAAGTGCAGTGGAGAATGATTTCAACGTTGTGCAAGGTTCTGATGCCCTTTGAACTTGCCACACGTGAAGTCAGTTCAGACACTGCCAGCCTGAGTCAGGTCATTCCCCTCATCAGGCTTTTGCAGAAGAAGCTGGAGGCATTGAAGAAGGAGCTAAAAGGGAGCGATTCCGCTAGGCATGTGGGACTTGTGGATGCAGCCCTTAATTCGCTTAACAAGGATTCACGGGTGGTCAATCTGTTGAAATCAGAGCACTACATTTTGGCCACCGTGCTCGATCCTAGATTTAAAGCCTACCTTGGATCTCTCTTTCCGGCAGACACAGGTCTGCTGGGGTTGAAAGACCTGCTGGTGACAAAATTGTCAAGTCAAGCGGAACGCGACCTGTCAACATCTCCTCCTTCACATTCTCCCGCAACTGGGGGTGCGAGGAAAAGGCTCAGAATTCCGAGCCCACCCGCTGGCGGTGATGCAGGGCAGTCTGGAGCGACTGCTGATGCTGACATCTGGTCCGGACTGAAGGGCCTGACAACGATTACGGACATGTCGTCTACTGTCACTGCATATGATTCTCTCAACATTGATAGAATGGTGGAGGATTATATGAGTGACCGCATCCAAGTAGGCACGTCACACAGTCCGTACTTATACTGGCAGGAAAAAGAGGCAATTTGGAGGCCCTTGCACAAACTGGCTTTATTCTACCTAAGTTGCCCTCCCACAAGTGTGTACTCCGAAAGAGTGTTTAGTGCCGCCGCTCACCTTGTCAGCAATCGGCGTACGAGGTTACATCCAGAAAATGTGGAGAAGATGATGTTCATTAAAATGAATTATAATCAATTCCTCCGCGGAGACATTGACCAGCAGCAATTGCCTCCACAAAGTACACAGGGAGCTGAGATGGTGGATTCCAGTGGGGACGAATTGATAATCTGTGAGGAGGGGGATGTACACGGTGATATATCGGAGGGTGAAGATGAGGTGGACATCTTGCCTCTGTAGAGCCAGTTTGTGCAAGGAGAGATTAATTGCTTCTTTTTTGGGGGGGGTCCAAACCAACCCGTCATATCAGTCACAGTCGTGTGGCAGACCCTGTCACTGAAATGATGGGTTGGTTAAAGTGTGCATGTCCTGTTTTGTTTATACAACATAAGGGTGGGTGGGAGGGCCCAAGGACAATTCCATCTTGCACCTCTTTTTTCTTTTCTTTTTCTTTGCATCATGTGCTGATTGGGGAGGGTTTTTTGGAAGGGACATCCTGCGTGACACTGCAGTGCCACTCCTAGATGGGCCCGGTGTTTGTGTCGGCCACTAGGGTCGCTAATCTTACTCACACAGTCAGCTACCTCATTGCGCCTCTTTTTTTCTTTGCGTCATGTGCTGTTTGGGGAGGGTTTTTTGGAAGGGACATCCTGCGTGACACTGCAGTGCCACTCCTAGATGGGCCCGGTGTTTGTGTCGGCCACTAGGGTCGCTAATCTTACTCACACAGTCAGCTACCTCATTGCGCCTCTTTTTTTCTTTGCGTCATGTGCTGTTTGGGGAGGGTTTTTTGGAAGGGCCATCCTGCGTGACACTGCAGTGCCACTCCTAGATGGGCCCGGTGTTTGTGTCGGCCACTAGGGTCGCTAATCTTACTCACACAGCTACCTCATTGCGCCTCTTTTTTTCTTTGCGTCATGTGCTGTTTGGGGAGGGTTTTTTGGAAGGGCCATCCTGCGTGACACTGCAGTGCCACTCCTAGATGGGCCCGGTGTTTGTGTCGGCCACTAGGGTCGCTAATCTTACTCACACAGCTACCTCATTGCGCCTCTTTTTTTCTTTGCGTCATGTGCTGTTTGGGGAGGGTTTTTTGGAAGGGACATCCTGCGTGACACTGCAGTGCCACTCCTAGATGGGCCCGGTGTTTGTGTCGGCCACTAGGGTCGCTTATCTTACTCACACAGCGACCTCGGTGCAAATTTTAGGACTAAAAATAATATTGTGAGGTGTGAGGTATTCAGAATAGACTGAAAATGAGTGTAAATTATGGTTTTTGAGGTTAATAATACTTTGGGATCAAAATGACCCCCAAATTCTATGATTTAAGCTGTTTTTTAGTGTTTTTGGAAAAAAACACCCGAATCCAAAACACACCCGAATCCGACAAAAAAAATTCGGTGAGGTTTTGCCAAAACGCGTTCGAACCCAAAACACGGCCGCGGAACCGAACCCAAAACCAAAACACAAAACCCGAAAAATTTCAGGCGCTCATCTCTATAATATACTATCCTTATCTAGGATATCAATATTTCCAGTCAGGGAATCCGACCATGCCAACCCAGCACTGCACCTCCAGGCTGAGGCGATTGCTGGTCGCAGTATAACACCAGTACGTGTGTGAATAAATTTTTGGATACCCTTCTGCTTTCTATCAGCAGGATCCTTAAGGGCGGCCATCTCATGAGAGGGTAGAGCCCTTGTTCTTACAAGCGTGTGAGCGCCTTATCCCCCCTAGGGGGTGTTTCCCAACGCACCCTAACCTCTGGCGGGAAAGGGTATACAGCCAATACTTTTTAAGAAATGATCAATTGTTATCGGGGGGAAACCCACGCATCATCACACATTTTATTTCTCAGATTCAGGAAAACTACAGGTAGTTTTTCCCTCACCGAACATAATACCCCTTTTTGGTGGTACTCGTATTATCAGAAATGTATAAAACATTTTCCATTGTCTCAATCATGTAACATGTGGCCCTACTGGAAATCACGGTTGTCTCTTCACCGTCGACACAGGAGTCAGTATCCGTGTCGGCGTCTGTATCTGCCATCTGAGGTAACGGGCGCTTTAGAGCCCCTGACGGCCTATGAGACGTCTGGACAGGCACAAGCTGAGTAGCCGGCTGTCTCATGTCAACCACTGTTTTTTGTTTTTTTTTTATACAGAGCTGACACTGTCACGTAATTTTCAACAGTACATCCACTCAGGTGTCGACCCCCTAGGTGGTGACATCACTGTTACAGACACTCTGCTCCGTCTCCACATCATTTTTCTCCTCATACATGTCGACACAAACGTACCGACACACAGCACACACACAGGGAATGCTCTGATAGAGGACAGGACCCCACTAGCCCTTTGGGGAGACAGAGGGAGAGTTTGCCAGCACACACCAGAGCGCTATATAGATACAGGGATAACCTTATATGTGTTTTTCCCCTTATAGCTGCTGTATAGTTAATACTGCGCCTAATTAGTGCCCCCTCTCTTTTTTAACCCTTTCTGTAGTGTAGTGACAGCAGGGGAGAGCCAGGGAGCTTCCCTCCAACGGAGCTGTGAGGGAAAATGGCGCTTGTGTGCTGAGGAGATAGGCTCCGCCCCCTTCACGGCGGCCTTTTCTCACGCTTTTTTTAGGAAAACTGGCAGGGGTGAAATGCATCCATATAGCCCAGGAGCTATATGTGATGTATTTCTTTAGCCATATAAGGTTTAAACATGTTGTATTGCGTCTCAGGGCGCTCCCCCCCAGCGCCCTGCACCCTCAGTGACCGGAGTGTGAAGTGTGCTGAGAGCAATGGCGCACAGCTGCCGTGCTGTGCGCTACCTTATTGAAGACAGGAACGTCTTCTGCCGCCGATTTTTCCGGACCTCTTCGCTCTTCTGGCTCTGTAAGGGGGCCGGCGGCGCGGCTCCGGGACCCATCCAGGCTGAACCTGTGATCGTCCCTCTGGAGCTAATGTCCAGTAGCCAAGAAGCCCAATCCACTCTGCAGTCAGGTGAGTTCGCTTCTTCTCCCCTTAGTCCCACGATGCAGTGAGCCTGTTGCCAGCAGGTCTCACTGAAAATAACAAACCTAAACTAAAACTTTCACTAAGAAGCTCAGGAGAGCCCCTAGTGTGCACCCTTCTCGTCGGGCACAGAAATCTAACTGAGGCTTGGAGGAGGGTCATAGGGGGAGGAGCCAGTGCACACCAGTTAGTCCTAAAGCTTTCTTTAGATGTGCCCAGTCTCCTGCGGAGCCGCTATTCCCCATGGTCCTTACGGAGTCCCCAGCATCCACTTAGGACGTTAGAGAAATATCACTTAGTTTCCTGTATAAGATCCTCTGTGACAGGGCCCCATGCCGGGCAGGGGTTGACTCTCACTTTATTCTATCCACAACGGGAAAAGAATAACACTCTGCCTCCTTGTGAGGATTCGAAGCCATCTTGTCACGGCTGACCTAGAGTATTTCAACAGAGCGACCAGCACATGAAAAGGAATAACTTTACTTCAGCATTCATTATAAAGTTTATATATATATATATAAATTTGCCCATTTATATACACATATATACACACATATATCACTGTATCACTGTATAACTCATATATATATATATATATATATATATATATACCCAGTGACGTTAATACGTTCTTAATGTGTGTGAAACATGTACTGAACGCTGATTTGTGGATCTAATCAGGAAACTTTATGGTCGACATAAGAATTATTATTCGTGTTGATATCAGGGAGTAGCAACTGGGCAAAATAACATTTTTGCGACCCCGAGGGGTCTGAGGGAAATATCTATTAAGAATAATACACCCTCCACAGATATTACTACGTCTGTGCAACCGTACCATACATATATATATATATACAGGTATAGCCTTTTGAAAAGCATCACAGTATCATGCAGTGTTTACCCAGTCAGATTTGTTGGTGCCGACAAGGTCACCCACACACGTCTGTATGTCCCATATAGTTTTCTCTTGTGAAAGCTATACATCTACTGACATGTTGATACGTATTATCATAAACCAAGTACCATCAGGCGTCGGCGGTGCCGACTGAGACATTTTTTACAGAGTACTCAGCCGTAGACATGCCGACACACATGTACTAACCACCCACCGACATTACACTGATTATTTTATGTCAGGGAAACACAGAAGACGTTTTTCAGCTCTATTACACCATATTCCCTATATATTGTGCTTTTCTTATACATATAACACACTAAACCACTGTGCCCCCCCCCCCTTGTTTTTCACTGTGATATCATCAGCAGTGCTTTTGGCAGGGCTAACGTCTCTGTGAGGAGAAAATGGCGCTGTGTAGAGCTGTGAGGGCTAAGCCACGCCCCCTTAATGGCGCGCTTCAGCCCCGCTATTTTTTAGCTTTTTTACCCTGGCCGGGGTCTGTATACAGTGCCTATGCACTGTATACCTCTTGTGCCAGCCTGATATGGAGGTTTTACTGCTGCCCAGTCCGCCCCCCCCCCCCTGCGCCCTGCACCCTTGTAGTGCCGCTTGTGTGCGGGAGCAATGGCGCGCAGCGCGACCGCTGTGCGGTACCTCTG
This sequence comes from Pseudophryne corroboree, assembly GCF_028390025.1. Taxonomy (NCBI): domain Eukaryota; kingdom Metazoa; phylum Chordata; class Amphibia; order Anura; family Myobatrachidae; genus Pseudophryne; species Pseudophryne corroboree. The sequence goes on along the minus strand of NC_086447.1, from coordinate 644,654,879 downwards.
AAAACTGAAGTCTTCTGCTGTCTTTATGAAGTCTTCTTTGCTTCTTTTACTCACCTGGCTTCTTTCTTCTGGCTCTGTGAGGGGGACGACGGCGTGGCTCCGGGAACGAGCAGCTAGGATATACCGTGTGATCAGACCCTCTGGAGCTAATGGTGTCCAGTAGCATAAGAAGCAGAGCCTTTGAACTCACAGAAGTAGGTCTGCTTCTCTCCCCCCTCAGTCCCACGAAGCAGGGAGCCTGTTGCCAGCAGTGCTCCCTGAAAATAATAAACCTAACATAAAGTCTTTTCAGAGAAACTCAGGAGAGCTCCCCTGTTTTGTGTCCAGTCTCTCTGGGCACAGAATCTAACTGGAGTCTGGAGGAGGGGCATAGAGGGAGGAGCCAGTTCACACCCCTTTTAAAGTCTTAAAGTGCCCATGTCTCCTGCGGATTCCGTCTATACCCCATGGTCCATTTGGAGTCCCCAGCATCCTCTAGGACGTATGAGAAATTGGTAATGACAATCCTGAATAGCAAACCTCAGGTAAGCCTGATGCGGAGGATATATGGGGATGTGTAAGTAGGCATCCTTTATGTCGACCGACACCATGAAATCCCCTTCCTCCAGACTGGAGATCAGAGCTCGGAGAGATTCCATCTTGAATTTGAATTTTCTTAGGTAAAGATTGAGGGATTTTAGGTTCAGAATTGGTCTGACTGAACAGTCCGGCTTCGGGACCACAAACAGGCTTGAATAAAAGCCTTCTACCTGTTGAGACGGGGGAACCCTGATAATGACTTGATTTAGACACAACTTTTGTATTGCATCGCATACAACCTTCCTGTCCGGAAGAGTAGCTGGTAAGGCCGATTTGAAAAATCGGTGAGGGGGGACGTCTTGATACTCCAGTTTGTACCCCTGGGACACTATTTCTAAAACCCATGGGTCCAGGGCCGAACGAGCCCAGAATTGACTGAAGAGCTTGAGATGTGCCCCCACCGGTGCGGACTCCCGCAGAGGAGCCCCAGCGTCATGCTGTGGATTTGGCAGAAGCCGGGGAGGACTTCTGCTCCTGGGAACCTGCCACGGCCGGAGATCTTTTACCTTTTCCTCTTCCCCTATTAGCAAGGAAGGAATAACCTCTGCCTTTTTTGTATTTATTTGTCCGAAAGGACTGCATCTGAAATTGGTGAGCTTTCTTTTGTTGTGGAGGAACATAAGGCAAAAATGACGACTTATCCGCGGTAGCCGTAGATACCAAATCAGTGAGACCCTCACCAAACAAGACACTACCTTTATATGGAAGAGACTCCATAGCTTTCTTAGAGTCAGCATCAGCATTCCATAGATGAATCCGCAATGCCCTCCTAGCTGAAAACCGCCATGGCATTGGCTTTTGATCCCAAAATGCCAATATCTCTCGCCGCCTCCTTTAAGTAGGCCGCAGCGTCCTTGATATAACCCAGAGTTAACAGGATACTATACCTACATATACACAAACAAAAATAGAGTAGTCCACAAGCGCTACTAAAATAAGAATTTACTTACCGATAATTCTATTTCTCGTAGTCCGTAGTGGATGCTGGGAACTCCGTAAGGACCAAGGGGAATAGCGGCTCCGCAGGAGACTGGGCACAAAAGTAAAGCTTTAGGACTACCTGGTGTGCACTGGCTCCTCCCCCTATGACCCTCCTCCAAGCCTCAGTTAGGATACTGTGCCCGGACGAGCGTACACAATAAGGAAGGATTTTGAATCCCGGGTAAGACTCATACCAGCCACACCAATCACACCGTATAACCTGTGATCTGAACCCAGTTAACAGCATGATAACAGAGGAACCTCTGGAAAGATGGCTCACAACAATACTAACCCGATTTTTGTTTTAACAATAACTATGTACAAGTATTGCAGACAATCCACACTTGGGATGGGCGCCCAGCATCCACTACGGACTACGAGAAATAGAATTATCGGTAAGTAAATTCTTATTTTCTCTGACGTCCTAGTGGATGCTGGGAACTCCGTAAGGACCATGGGGATTATACCAAAGCTCCCAAACGGGCGGGAGAGTGCGGATGACTCTGCAGCACCGAATGAGAGAACTCCAGGTCCTCCTCAGCCAGGGTATCAAATTTGTAGAATTTAGCAAACGTGTTTGCCCCTGACCAAGTAGCTGCTCGGCAAAGTTGTAACGCCGAGACCCCTCGGGCAGCCGCCCAAGATGAGCCCACCTTCCTTGTGGAATGGGCTTTTACAGATTTTGGCTGTGGCAGGCCTGCCACAGAATGTGCAAGCTGAATTGTACTACAAATCCAACGAGCAATAGTCTGCTTAAAAGCAGGAGCACCCAGCTTGTTGGGTGCATACAGGATAAACAGCGAGTCAGATTTCCTGACTCCAGCCGTCCTGGAAACATATTTTCAAGGCCCTGACTACGTCCAACAACTTGGAGTCCTCCAAGTCACTAGTAGCCGCAGGTACCACAATAGGTTGGTTCAGATGAAACACTGAAACCACCTTAGGAAGAAAATGAGGACGAGTCCTCAATTCCGCCCTGTCTGAATGGAAGATCAGATAAGGGCTTTTACAGGATAAAGCCCGCCAATTCTGACACGCGCCTGGCCGAGGCCAGGGCCAACAACATGACCACTTTCCATGTGAGATATTTTAACTCCACAGATTCAAGTGGTTCAAACCAATGTGACTTTAGGAACCCCAAAACTACATTGAGATCCCAAGGTGCCACTGGAGGCACAAAAGGAGGCTGTATATGCAGTACCCCTTTTACAACCGTCTAAACTTCAGGAACTGAAGCTAGTTCTTTCTGGAAGAAAATTGACAGGGCCGAAATTTGAACCTTAATGGACCCCAATTTTAGGCCCATAGACACTCCTGTTTACAGGAAATGCAGGAATCGACCTAGTTGAAATTCCTCCATCGGGGCCTTACTGGCCTCGCACCACGCAACATATTTTCGCCAAATGCGGTGATAATGCTTTGCGGTTACATCCTTCCTGGCTTGATCAGGGTAGGGATGACTTCATCCGGAATGCCTTTTTCCTTCAGGATCCGGCGTTCAACCGCCCTGCCGTCAAACGCAGCCGCGGTAAGTCTTGGAATAGACAGGGTCCTTGCTGGAGCAGGTCCCTTCTTAGAGGTAGAGGCCACGGGTCCTCCGTGAGCATCTCTTGAAGTTCCGGGTACCAAGTCCTTCTTGGCCAATCCGGAGCCACGAGTATAGTTCTTACTCCCCTCCGTCTTATAATTCTCAGTACTTTTGGTATGAGAGGAAGAGGAGGGAACACATACACTGACTGGTACACCCACGGTGTTACCAGAGCGTCCACAGCTATTGCCTGAGGGTCCCTTGACCTGGCGCAATACCTGTCCAATTTTTTGTTTAGGCGGGATGCCATCATGTCCACCTTTGGTTTTTCCCGAAGGTTTACAATCATGTGGAAGACTTCTGGGTGAAGTCCCCACTCTCCCGGGTGGAGGTCGTGCCTGCTGAGGAAGTCTGCTTCCCAGTTGTCCACTCCCGGAATGAACACTGCTGACAATGCTATCACATGATTTTCCGCCCAGCGAAAAATCCTTGCAGCTTCTGCCATTGCCCTCCTGCTTCTTGTGCCGCCCTGTCTGTTTACGTGGGCGACTGCCGTGATGTTGTCCGACTGGATCAGCACCGGCTGACCTTGAAGCAGAGGTCTTGCTTGGCTTAGGGCATTGTAAATGGCCCTTAGCTCCAAAATATTTATATGAAGTGATGTCTCCAGGCTTGACCACAAGCCCTGGAAATTTCTTTCCTGTGTGACTGCTCCCCAGCCTCGCAGGCTGGCATCCGTGGTCACCAGGACTCAGTCCTGAATGCCGAATCTGCGGCCCTCTAGAAGATGAGCACTCTGCAACCACCACAGGAGAGACACCCTTGTCTTTGGTGACAGGGTTATCCGCTGATGCATCTGAAGATGCGATCCGGACCATTTGTCCAGCAGGTCCCACTGGAAAGTTCTTGCGTGGAATCTGCCGAATGGAATTGCTTCGTAGGAAGAAACCATTTTTCCCAGGACCCTTGTGCACTGATGCACTGACACTTGGCCTGGTTTTAGGAGGTTTCTGACTAGTTCGGATAACTCCCTGGCTTTCTCCTCCGGGAGAAACACCTTTTTCTGGACTGTGTCCAGGATCATCCCTAGGAATAGAAGGCGTGTCGTCGGGATCAGCTGCGATTTTGGAATATTGAGAATCCAACCGTGCTGCCGCAGCACTATCTGAGATAGTGCTACCCCGACTTCCAACTGTTCCCTGGATCTTGCCCTTATCAGGATATCGTCCAAGTAAGGGATAACTAAAACTCCCTACTTTCGAAGGAGTATCATCATTTCGGCCCTTACCTTGGTAAAGACCCGGGGTGCCGTGGACAATCCAAACGGCAGCGTCTGAAACTGATAGTGACAGTTCTGTACCACAAACCTGAGGTACCCTTGGTGAGAAGGGTAAATTGGGACATGTAGGTAAGCATCTTTGATGTCCAGAGAGACCATATAGTCCCCTTCTTCCAGGTTTGCAATCACTGCTCTGAGTGACTCCATCTTGAATTTGAACCTTTGTATGTAAGTGTTCAAGGATTTTAGATTTAAAATTGGTCTCACCGAGCCGTCCGGCTTCGGTACCACAAATAGTGTGGAATAGTACCCCTTTCCCTGTTGCAGTAGGGGTACCTTGATTATCACCTGCTGGGAATACAGCTTGTGAATGGCTTGCAATACTGCCTCCCTGTCTGAGGGAGACGTCGGTAAAGCAGACTTTAGGAAACGGCGAGAGGGAGACGTCTCGAATTTCTTGAGACGGGCCCCCACCGTGCCTGAGTCCGCTTGTAAAGCCCCAGCGTCATGCTGAGGACTTTGCGGAGGCGGGAGAGGGCTTTTGTTCCTGGGAACTGGCTGTTTGCTGCAGCCTTTTTCCTCTCCCTCTGCCACGGGGCAGAAATGAGGCGCCTTTTGCCCGCTTGCCCTTATGGGGCCGAAAGGACTGCGCCTGATAATACGGCGTCTTCTTAGGTTGAGAAGCTACCTGGGGTAAAAAATAAGAATTTACTCACCGGTAATTCTATTTCTCGTAGTCCGTAGTGGATGCTGGGAACTCCGTAAGGACCATGGGGAATAGCGGGCTCCGAAGGAGACTGGGCACTCTAGAAAGATTTAGGACTACCTGGTGTGCACTGGCTCCTCCCACTATGACCCTCCTCCAAGCCTCAGTTAGGACACCGTGCCCGGACGAGCAGACATAATAAGGAAGGATTTAGAATCCCGGGTAAGACTCTTACCAGCCACACCAATCACACCGTACAACTCGTGATACTATATCCAGTTTGACAGTATGAAAAACAACTGAGCCTCTCAACAGATGGCTCAACAATAACCCTTTAGTTAACAATAACTATTTACAAGTATTGCAGACAATCCGCACTTGGGATGGGCGCCCAGCATCCACTACGGACTACGAGAAATAGAATTACCGGTGAGTAAATTCTTATTTTCTCTAACGTCCTAGTGGATGCTGGGAACTCCGTAAGGACCATGGGGATTATACCAAAGCTCCCAAACGGGCGGGAGAGTGCGGATGACTCTGTAGCACCGAATGAGAGAACTCCAGGTCCTCCTCAGCCAGGGTATCAAATTTGTAGAATTTTGCAAATGTGTTTGCCCCTGACCAAGTAGCTGCTCGGCAAAGTTGTAAAGCCGAGACGCCTCGGGCAGCCGCCCAAGATGAGCCCACCTTCCTTGTGGAATGGGCATTTACAGATTTTGGCTGTGGCATGCCTGCCACAGAATGTGCAAGCTGAATTGTACTACAAATCCAGCGAGCAATAGACTGCTTAGAAGCAGGAGCACCCAGCTTGTTGGGTGCATACAGGATAAACAGCGAGTCAGATTTTCTGACTCCAGCCGTCCTGGAAACATATATTTTCAGGGCCCTGACAACGTCTTATAATTTGGAGTCCTCCAAATCCTTAGTAGCCGCAGGCACCACAATAGGCTGGTTCAGGTGAAACGCTGACACTACCTTAGGGAGAAACTGGGGACGAGTCCTCAATTCTGCCCTATCCACATGGAAAATCAGATAAGGGCTTTTACATGATAAAGCCGCCAATTCTGACACTCGCCTGTCTGAAGCCAAGGCCAATAACATGACCACTTTCCACGTGAGATATTTCAGATCCACGGTTTTTAGTGGCTCAAACCAATGTGATTTTAAGAAACTCAACATCACGTTGAGATCCCAAGGTGCCACAGGAGGCACAAATGGGGGCTGAATATGCAGCACTCCTTTCACAAATGTCTGAACTTCAGGTACTGAAGCTAGTTCTTTTTGAAAGAAAATCGACAGAGCCGAGATCTGTACTTTAATGGAGCCTAGTTTTAGGCCCATATTCACTCCTGCTTGCAGGAAATGCAGAAATCGACCTAGTTGAAATTCCTCTGTTGGGGCCTTTTTGGCCTCGCACCATGCAACATATTTCCGCCATATGCGGTGATAATGCTTTGCCGTAACATCTTTCCTGGCCTTAATAAGCGTAGGAATGACTTCTTCCGGAATATCCTAAACGGTGTTCAACCGCCATGCCGTCAAACGCAGCCGCGGTAAGTCTTGGAACAGACAGGGCCCCTGTTGTAGCAGGTCCTGTCTGAGCGGTAGAGGCCACGGGTCCTCTGAGAGCCAATCCGGAACCACGAGAATGGTGTTTACTCCTCGCTTTCTTATTATTCTCAATACCTTTGGTATGAGAGGCAGAGGAGGGAACACATAAACTGACTGGTACACCCACGGTGTCACTAGAGCGTCCACAGCTATCGCCTGAGGGTCCCTTGACCTGGCGCAATATCTTTTTAACTTTTTGTTGAGGCGGGACGCCATCATGTCCACCTGTGGTTTTTCCCAACGGTTTACCAGCATCTGGAAGACTTCTGGATGAAGTCCCCACTCTCCCGGGTGGAGGTCGTGTCTGCTGAGGAAGTCTGCTTCCCAGTTGTCCACTCCCGGAATGAACACTGCTGACAGTGCTAGTACATGATTCTCCGCCCATCGGAGAATTCTTGTGGCTTCCGCCATCGCCATACTGCTTCTTGTGCCGCCCTGTCGATTTACATGGGCGACTGCCGTGATGTTGTCTGACTGGATCAGCACCGGCTGGTGTAGGAGCAGGGATTTTGCTTGACTTAGGGCATTGTAGATGGCCCTTAGTTCCAGAATATTTATGTGAAGGGAAGTCTCCTGACTCGACCATAGTCCTTGGAAGTTTCTTCCCTGTGTGACTGCCCCCCAGCCTCGAAGGCTGGCATCCGTGGTCACCAGGACCCAGTCCTGTATGCCGAACCTGCGGCCCTCTAGAAGATGGGCACTCTGCAGCCACCACAGTAGCGACACCCTGGTTCTTAGAGACAGGGTTATCAAGCGATGCATCTGAAGATGCGATCCGGACCACTGGTCCAACAGGTCCCACTGAAAGATTCTGGCATGGAACCTGCAGAAGGGAATTGCTTCGTAAGAAGCCACCATCTTTCCCAGGACCCGCGTGCAGCGATGCACTGATACCTGTTTTGGTTTCAGGAGGTCTCTGACTAGAGATGACAACTCCCTGGCTTTCTCCTCCGGGAGAAACACTTTTTTCTGGACTGTATCCAGAATCATACCCAGGAACAGTAGTCGTGTCGTCGGAACCAGCTGTGACTTTGGGATATTCAGAATCCAGCCGTGCTGGTGCAGCACCTCCTGAGATAGTGCTACTCCCACCAACAACTGTTCCTTGGACCTCGCTTTTATTAGGAGATCGTCCAAGTACGGGATAATTAAAACTCCCTTTTTTCGAAGGAGTATCATCATTTCCGCCATCACCTTGGTAAATACCCTCGGTGCCGTGGACAGTCCAAACGGCAGCGTCTGGAATTGGTAATGGCAATCCTGTACCACAAATCTGAGGTACTCCTGGTGAGGATGGTAAATGGGGACATGCAAGTAAGCATCCTTGATGTCCAGGGATACCATGTAATCCCCCTCGTCCATGCTCGCAATAACCGCCCTGAGCGATTCCATCTTGAACTTGAATTTTTTTATGTATGTGTTCAAGGATTTCAAATTTAAAATGGGTCTCACCGAACCATCCGGTTTCGGTACCACAAATAGTGTGGAATAGTAACCCCGGCCTTGTTGAAGTAGGGGTACCTTGATTATCACCTGCTGGGAAATCAGCTTGTGAATTGCCGCTATCACCGCCTCCCTGTCTGAGGGAGCAATCGGCAAGGCAGATTTTAGGAACCGGTGGGGTGGAGACGCCTCGAATTCCAGTTTGTACCCCTGAGATACTATTTGAAGGATCCAGGGATCCACCTGTGAGCGAGCCCACTGATCGCTGAAATTCTTGAGGCAGCCCCCCACCGTACCTGGCTCCGCCTGTGGAGCCCCACCGTCATGCGGCGGACTTGGAAGAAGAAGCGGGGGAGGACTTTTGCTCCTGGGAACCTGCTGTTTGTTGCAGCCTTTTTCCCCTACCTCTGCCTCTGGACAGAAAGGACCCGCCTTTTCCACGCCTGTTTTTCTGAGTCCGAAAGGACTGTACCTGATAAAACGGCGCCTTTTTAGGCTGTGAGGGAACATGGGGTAAAAATGCTGACTTCCCAGCAGTTGCTGTGGAAACTAGGTCCGAGAGACCATCCCCAAATAATTCCTCACCCTTATATGGTAACACTTCCATGTGCTTTTTTGAATCTGCATCTCCTGTCCACTGGCGAGTCCATAAGCCTCTCCTAGCAGAAATGGACAATGCACTTACTTTAGATGCCAATTGGCAGATTTCCCTTTGTGCATCTCTCATATATAAGACTGAGTCTTTTATATGGTCTATGGTTAACAGGATCGTGTCTCTGTCTAATGTGTCAATATTTTCTGACAGTTTATCTGACCACGCAGCGGCAGCACTGCACATCCAAGCTGACGCAATAGCTGGCCTAAGTATAATGCCCGTGTGTGTATATACAGACTTCAGGATCGCCTCCTGCTTTCTATCAGCAGGTTCCTTGAGGGCGGCCGTATCCGGAGACGGTAGTGCCACCTTTTTAGACAAACGTGTGAGCGCTTTATCCACTCTAGGGGGTGTTTCCCAACGTGACCTATCCTCTGGCGGGAAAGGGAACGCCATTAGTACCTTCTTAGGAATTACCAATTTTTATCAGGGAAAGCCCACGCTTCTTCACACACTTCATTTAATTCATCTGATGGGGGAAAAACTACGGGTAGTTTTTTCTCTCCAAACATAATACCCTTTTTAGTGGTACCAGTAGTTATATCAGAAATGTTTAACACCTCTTTCATTGCCTCAATCATACAGTGAATGGCCTTAGTGGGCATCAGGTTTGACTCATCATCGTCGACACTGGTGTCAGTATCCGTGTCGACATCTGGGTCTGCTTGAGGTAGCGGGCGTTTTAGAGCCCCTGACGACCCATGCGACGCCTGGGCAGGCACGAGCTGAGAAGTCGGCTGTCCCACATTTGGCATGTCGTCGATTTTCTTATATAAGGAGTCTATACGTGCACTTATTACTTTCCATAAGCCCATCCACTCAGGTGTCTGCCCCGCAGGGGGTGACATCCCTTCTAAAGGCATCTGCTCCGCCTCCACATCATTATCCTCATCAAACATGTCGACACAGCCGTACCGACACACCGCACACACACAAGGAATGCTCCGAATGAGGACAGGACCCACAAAAGCCCTTTGGGGGGACAGAGTGAGAGTATGCCAGCACACACCAGAGCGCTATATAATGCAGGGACTAACTAAGTTATGTCCCCTATAGCTGCTTTTTATATTATATATGGATTGCGCCCAAATTTAGTGCCCCCCCCTCTCTGTTTTTACCCTGTTCTGAAGTGTAGACTGCAGGGGAGAGCCAGGGAGCTTCCTTCCAGCGGATCTGTGAAGGAGAAATGGCGCCAGTGTGTCTGAGGGAGATAGCTCCTCCCCTTTTCCGCGGCCTATTCTCCCGCTTTTTTCTGGATTCTGGCAGGGGAATTTACCACATACCGTATTTTTCGGACCATAAGATGCACTTTTTCTCCCCAAAAATGTGGGGGAAAAAGTATGTGCGTCTTATGGAGCGAATGAGAGCCAGCACAGATGGAGGTTGCAGGTAGCGGGTAGCGCCGGCGGGTAGCGCCGGGTCCTGTATGCTGCTGCTGCTGCAACGTCATCAGCAGAGCGGGCATCATGTGACTCCCCCCGCTCCCATCCACCTCCTCCCTCCTCAGGAGTGCACAGCGGGCAGCGTTAGTGTGTGTGTGTGTGTGTGTGTGTGTGTGTGTGTGTGTGTGTGTGTGTGTGTGTGTGTGTGTGTGTGTGTGTGTGTGTGTGTGTGTGTGTATGCTGGCTCTAACAGAAGGCTGCACTCTGACAGAAGGCTGCACTGTACAGGATACTTGTAGGAGTCTTGAGAAATCACACAGAACTGGAAATATCTCTTAGAGGTCGGTGAAAACTAGGGAGGCAGGGCTATTCTGTTATAGTTTATATATTTAGTTCAGAATATTTTTTTTCCAGTTTTCCTACTCTAAAAATTAGGTGCGTCTTATGGTCAGGTGCGTCTTATGGACCGAAAAATACGGTATATAGCCTCTAGGGCTATATATTGTGGTATTTTTGCCAGCCAAGGTGTTTTTATTGCAGCTCAGGGCGCCCCCCCCCCCAAGCGCCCTGCACCCTCAGTGACCGGAGTGTGAAGTGTGCATGAGGAGCAATGGCGCACAGCTGCAGTGCTGTGCGCTACCTTGGTGAAGACTGATGTCTTCTGCCGCCGATTTTCCGGACCTCTTCTTGCTTCTGGCTCTGTAAGGGGGACGGCGGCGCGGCTCCGGGACCGAACACCAAGGACTGGGCCTGCGGTCGATCCCTCTGGAGCTAATGGTGTCCAGTAGCCTAAGAAGCCCAATCCGGCTGCAAGCAGGCGAGTTCGCTTCTTCTCCCCTTAGTCCCTCGCTGCAGTGAGCCTGTTGCCAGCAGGTCTCACTGAAAATAAAAAACCTAAAATTATACTTTCTATCTAAGGGCTCAGGAGAGCCCCTAGTGTGCATCCAACCTCGGCCGGGCACGAAATCTAACTGAGGCTTGGAGGAGGGTCATAGTGGGAGGAGCCAGTGCACACCAGGTAGTCCTAAATCTTTCTAGAGTGCCCAGCCTCCTTCGGAGCCCGCTATTCCCCATGGTCCTTACGGAGTTCCCAGCATCCACTAGGACGTTAGAGAAATGTGGATTTTCCAGCAGTTGCCGTGGCTACCAGGTCTGATAGACCTACCCCAAATAACTCCTCCCCCTTATAAGGCAATACTTCCATGTGCCTTTTAGAATCCGCATCACCTGACCACTGCCGCGTCCATAAACCTCTTCTTGCAGAAATGGACAGCGCGCTAACTCTTGATGCCAGTCGGCAAATATCCCTCTGTGCATCACGCATATATAGAAATGCATCCTTCAAATGCTCTATAGTCAGTAATATACTGTCCCTATCTAGGGTATCAATATTTTCAGTCAGGGAATCCGACCACGCCAGGCTTGCACTGCACATCCAGGCTGAGGCGATTGCTGGTCGCAGTATAACACCCGTGTGAGTGTATATACATTTTAGAATATTCTCCAGCTTTCTATCGGCAGGTTCCTTTAGGGCGGCCGTATCAGGAGAGGGTAGTGCTACCTGTTTAGACAAGCGTGTGAGCGCTTTATCCACCTTAGGGGGTGTTTCCCAACGTGCCCTATCCTCTGGCGGGAAAGGGTACGATGCCAATAACCTTTTAGGAATTATCAGTTTTTTATCGGGGGAAACCCACGCCTCATCACACACTTCATTTAATTCCTCGGATACAGGAAAAACTACAGGCAGTTTTTTTTCACCAAACATAATACCCTTTTTAGTGGTACTTGTATTATCAGAGATATGCAATACATTTTTCATTGCTTCAATCATGTAACGTGTGGCCCTAGTGGAAGTCACGTTTGTCTCCTCATCATCGACACTGGAGTCAGTATCCGTGTCTGTGTCTGCCATTTGAGGTAACGGGCGTTTTAAAGCCCCTGATGGCGTTTGAGACCCCTGGACAGGCACAAGCTGAGTAGCCGGCTGTCTCATGTCGTCAACTGTCTGTCGTAAAGAGCTGACACTGTCACGCAATTCCTTCCATAAGCTCATCCACTCAGGTGTCGACTCCCTAGGGGGTGACAACTCTATAATAGGCAATTGCTCCGCCTCCATCTCATTTTCCTCCTCAAACATGTCGACACAATCGTACCGACACACCGCACACACACAGGGAATGCTCTGATAGAGGACAGGACCCCACTAGCCCTTTGGGGAGACAGAGGGAGAGTATGCCAACACACACCAGAGCGCTATATATAGACAGGAATACCACTATAAAATGTGCTTTTCCCTTTATAGCTGCTGTTAGTATTAAAACTGCGCCAAATTAGTGCCCCCCTCTCTTTTTTACCCTTTTCTGTAGTGCAGGACTGCAGGGGAGAGTCAGGGAGACGTCCTTCCAGCGGAGCTGTGATGGAAAATGGCGCCCGTGTGCTGAGGAGATAGGCTCCGCCCCCTTCTCGGCTGCCTTTTCTCCCGCTTTTTGGTGAGTTCTGGCAGGGGTTAAAATACATCCATATAGCCCTGGGGGTTATATGTGGTGTATTTATGCCAGCCAAGGTGTTTACATTGCTGCTCAGGGCGCCCCCCCCTAGCGCCCTGCACCCTCAGTGACCGAAGTGTGAAGTGTGCCTGAGTAACAATGGCGCACAGCTGCAGTGCTGTGCGCTACCTTGTTGAAGACTGATGTCTTCTGCCGCCGATTTTTCCGGACCTCTTCTTGCTTCTGGCTCTGTAAGGGGGCCGGCGGCGCGGCTCTGGGACCGAGCTCCGAGGCTGGGCCTGTGTTCGGTCCCTCTGGAGCTAATGGTGTCCAGTAGCCTAAGAAGCCCAAGCTGGCTGCAAGCAGGCAGGTTCGCTTCTTCTCCCCTTAGTCCCTCGATGCAGTGAGCCTGTTGCCAGCAGGTCTCACTGAAAATAAAAAACCTAAAACTAAACTTTCACTAAGAAGCTCAGGAGAGCCCCTAGTGTGCACCCTTCTCGGCCGGGCACAAAAATCTAACTGAGGCTTGGAGGAGGGTCATAGGGGGAGGAGCCAGTGCACACCAGGTAGTCCTAAAGCTTTACTTTTGTGCCCAGTCTCCTGCGGAGCCGCTATTCCCCATGGTCCTTACGGAGTTCCCAGCATCCACTAGGACGTCAGAGAAATATGGAGTGATCCAGATGTACGATCTTCCCAAGCTTAAAACTCTAGGTTTAAGGATTCCTCAGATCATCAGGATTCCTCCTTCGTATATGGGTTCGCACCTCAAAACTGACCTCCACACCATGCGGGATGTACATAAAAAGGTTTCTTTATATCATCATTCGCCTCACTTCTTGTCATCTCAACTGGTCATCATCCTATCCCATATAGGAGACACTCACCTCCAATCAGGGCCCTATGTTCCTTGAAAGGTTTCTTTTATTCTGCGTCACCACCTCAAGCTCTGTCGTGAGTTCTTATATTATCCACCACCGACACTGGGCAGGATGGGCGCAGATAATCCAACACCGAATATATGGCGTAAAAAAGGAATTATACGTGTATCCAAAAAAACAGGAATTTATTCCAAACAACAAGGTAAAACAGATTAAAACAGTAAAAATAGAAATAAAAAGGTGAATAGATCCTCTGGTCTAGAGTTGGTTCCAGCATATACCCCCAGAGAGTTAAATGGAAAAATATCACTTCATAGATCTCCATATGGGGATAAATACAGCAAGTAGAACAACTTACAGACCTGGGTCTAACTCAAAAAAGCAGGTACCAACGCGTTTCGGATCTATCATCCTTCCTCAGGGTATGTCTCAAACAACAACCTGTCCAGCCTTTTATACCCACTATCCATTTCCTGGGATATCAACAGCCAATCAGGTTCCTTCAGTGTCTAAACCACCTTTATACCACATTTACAATTTTTCCTCTCCAATAAGATTATTCTTTATATTCATATATCACTAAAAATATAATTATTCACCCAAAAAAACATTTTAAACGTAACAAATAACATAAGTAAATTATAATTAATAAACACAATTTCCAGCACTGGATTCCCGGAATCTCATTATGTCCATAGAGAAGTATTATGTGATATCGTCCCCAATCCGGATCGTTTTGCCACTTTTTGGGAAGTATCCATGTGGCTTTGGAGTCCACCCTTTCCCTTTCCCCCGGAAGTGACATCATCTGGTGTAGCTGGTTAACATGTCCGTTACAGCACAATTCCAACATTCTGCGTTCCACCAACCGGAAGTTCGGCTAAGTCACTTCCGGTCGCGGGCGGACGGACCAGACGACGCGGCTCTTCACATAGGAACTAAAGAATGTTAGAATTGTGCTGTAACGGACATGTTAACCAGCTACACCAGATGATGTCACTTCCGGGGGAAAGGGAAAGGGTGGACTCCAAAGCCACATGGATACTCCCCAAAAAGTGGCAAAACGATCCGGATTGGGGACGATATCACATAATACTACTCTATGGACATAATGAGATTCCGGGAATCCAGTGCTGGAAATTGTGTTTATTAATTATATTTTACTTATGTTATTTGTAACGTTTAAAATGTTTTTATGGGTGAATAAATAAGATTTTACTTACCGGTAAATCTATTTCTCATAGTCCGTAGTGGATGCTGGGGACTCCATAAGGACCATGGGGAATAGCGGGCTCCGCAGGAGACTGGGCACTCTAAAGAAAGATTTAGTACTATCTGGTGTGCACTGGCTCCTCCCTCTATGCCCCTCCTCCAGACCTCAGTTAAGGAAACTGTGCCCGGAAGAGCAGACATTATAAGGAAAGGATTTTGGAATCTCGGGTAAGACTCATACCAGCCACACCAATCACACCGTATAACTTGTGATACACTTATCCAGTCTACAGTATGAACAACAACAGGGCATCAACAATGGATGCCAACATAACATAACCCATTATTAAGCAATAACTATGTACACGTATTGCAGAAAGTCCGCACTTGGGACGGGCGCCCAGCATCCACTACGGACTACGAGAAATAGATTTACCGGTAAGTAAAATCTTATTTTCTCTGACGTCCTAGTGAATGCTGGGGACTCCGTAAGGACCATGGGGATTATACCAAAGCTCCCAAACGGGCGGGAGAGTGCGGATGACTCTGCAGCACCGAATGGGCAAACTCAAGGTCCTCCTCAGCCAGGGTATCAAACTTGTAGAATTTTGCAAATGTGTTTGAACCCGACCAAGTAGCAGCTCGGCAAAGCTGTAATGCCGAGACCCCTCGGGCAGCCGCCCAAGAAGAGCCCACCTTCCTTGTGGAATGGGCTTTCACTGATTTTGGATGCGGCAATCCAGCCGCAGAATGAGCCTGCTGAATCGTGTTACAGATCCAGCGGGCAACGGTTTGCTTTGAAGCAGGAGCACCCAACTTGTTGGGGGCATATAGGATAAACAGCGAGTCAGTTTTCCTGACTCCAGCCGTTCGGGCTACATAAATCTTCAAAGCCCTGACTACATCTAGTAACCTGGAATCCTCCAAGTCACGAGTAGCCGCAGGCAATACAATAGGTTGGTTCAAATGAAAAGATGACACCACCTTTGGCAGAAATTGGGGACGAGTCCGCAATTCTGCCCTGTCCATATGAAAAACAAGATAGGGGCTTTTACATGACAAAGCCGCCAATTCTGACACACGCCTAGCCGAAGCTAATGCCAATAGCATGACCACCTTCCACGTGAGATACTTTAGCTCCACGGTCTTAAGTGGTTCAAACCAGTGGGATTTTAGGAAACCCAACACCACGTTGAGATCTCAAGGTGCCACTGGTGGCACAAAAGGGGGCTGAATATGTAGCACTCCCTTAACAAACGTCTGAACTTCAGGAAGAGACGCCAGTTCCTTTTGAAAGAAAATGGATAGGGCCGAAATCTGGACCTTTATGGATCCCAACTTCAAGCCCATAGTCACTCCAGACTGTAGAAAGTGCAGAAATCTGCCCAGTTGGAATTCCTCTGTAGGGGCCTTCCTGGCCTCACACCAAGCAACATATTTTCGCCATATGCGGTGATAATGCTTTGCTGTCACGTCCTTCCTAGCCTTTATCAGCGTAGGAATAACTTTCTCCGGAATGCCTTTTTCCGCTAGGATCCGGCGTTCAACCGCCATGCCGTCAAACGCAGCCGCGGTAAGTCTTGGAACAGGCAGGGCCCCTATTGCAACAGGTCCTGTCTGAGAGGCAGAGGCCATGGGTCCTCTGTGAGCATTTCTTGCAATTCCGGGTACCAAGGCCTTCTTGGCCAATCCGGAACAATGAGTATTGTTCTCACTCCTCTTCTTCTTACGATTCTCAGTACCTTGGGTATGAGAGGAAGAGGAGGGAACACATAGACCGACTGGAACACCCACGGTGTTACCAGGGCGTCCACAGCTATCGCCTGAGGGTCTCTTGACCTGGCGCAATACCGTTGCAGCTTTTTGTTGAGACGGGACGCCATCATGTCTACCTGTGGCAGTTCCCATGATTTGCAATCTGAATGAAGACTTTGTGATGAAGTCCCCACTTTCCCGGGTGAAGGTCGTGCCTGCTGAGGAAGTCTGCTTCCCAGTTGTCCATCCCCGGGATGAACACTGCTGACAGTGCTTGTACGTGATTCTCCGCCCACCAAAGAATCCTGGTGGCCTCCGCCATCGCGACTCTGCTTCTTGTGCCGCCCCGGCGGTTTACATGAGCCACCGCGGTGATGTTGTCTGACTGAATCAGCACCGGTTGGTTGCGAAGCAGGGGCTCCGCTTGACTCAGGGCGTTGAATATGGCCCTTAGTTCCAGGATATTTATGTGCAGACAAGTTTCCTGACTTGACCACAACCCTTGGAAGTTTCTTCCCTGAGTGACTGCCCCCCACCCTCGGAGGCTCGCATCCGTGGTTACCAGGACCCAGTCCTGTATGCCGAATCTGCGGCCCTCGAGAAGGTGAGCACTCTGTAGCCACCACAGAAGAGACACCCTGGCCCTGGGGAACAGGGTGATCAGCCGATGCATCTGAAGATGCGATCCGGACCATTTGTCCAACAGATCCCATTGAAAGATCCTCGCATGGAACCTGCCGAAGGGAATGGCTTTGTACGATGGCACCATCTTTCCCAGGACTCGCGTGCAGTGATGCACCGTCACCTGTTTCGGTTTTAAGAGGTCTCTGACTAGAGTCACAAGCTCTTGAGCCTTCTCCGTCGGGAGAAACACCTTCTTCTGGTCTGTGTCCAGAATCATGCCCAGAAAGGGCAGACGCGTCGTAGGAATCAGCTGCGACTTTGGGATATTCAGAATCCAGCCATGCTGTTGCAACACTTCCTGTGATTGCGCTACGCTGATCTGCAACTGCTCCCTCGACCTCGCCTTTATGAGGAAATCGTCCAAGTATGGGATAACTGTGACTCCTTGCTTTCTCAGGATCACCATCATTTCTGCCATTACCTTGGTAAATATTCTCAGTGCCGTGGACAGGCCAAACGGCAACGTCTGGAATTGGTAATGACAGTCCTGTACCACAAATCTGAGGTACTCCTGATGAGGCGGATAAATGGGGACATGCAAGTAAGCATCCTTGATGTCCAGAGACACCATAAAATCCCCCTCTTCCAGGCTTGCAATGACCGCTCTGAGCGATTCCATCTTGAACTTGAATCTTTTCAGATAAATGTTCAGGGACTTTAAATTTAATATAGGTCTGACCAAACCGTCCGGTTTTGGTACCACAAACATTGTGGAATAGTATCCCTTCCCCTGTTGACGAAGGGGAACCTTTACCACCACCTGCTGGATAAATAGCTTGTGAATTGCCGCTACCACTACTTCCCTTTCTATGGGGGAAGCTGGTAGGGCTGATTTTAGGTAACGTTGAGGGGGCATCACCTCGAATTCCAGCTTGTATCCCTGAGACACAATCTGTATAGCCCAGGGATCCACCTGTGAGCGAACCCACTGGTGGCTGAAATGTCGGAGACGCGCCCCCACCGCTCCTGGCTCCACCCGTGGAGCCCCAGCGTCATGCGGTGGATTTAGTGGAAGCCGGGGAGGACTTCTGTTCCTGGAAACTAGCTGTAAGGTGCAGCTCTTTTCCTCTGCCCCTGCCTCTAGCAAGAAAGGAAGCACCTCTGACCTTCTTGCTTCTTTGTGCGCGAAAGGACTGCATTTGGTAATACGGTGCTTTCTTCGGTTGTGAGGGAATATATGGCAAAAAGTTTAACTTCCCAGCAGTAGCTGTGGAAACCAGGTCCGAGAGACCGTCCCCAAACAATTCCTCACCCTTGTAAGGTAACACCTCCATGTGTTTTTTGGAGTCGGCATCACCTGTCCACTGCCGAGTCCACAGGACCCTCCTGGCAGAAATTGACATTGCATTAATTCTAGAGCCCAGTAGGCAAATGTCCCTCTGGGCATCCCTCATATATAGGACAGTGTCTTTTATATGCCCCAGGGTCAGCATAATGGTATCCCTGTCTAAGGTATCCATTTCCTCAGACAGATTATCTGTCCACGCTGCTACAGCACTACACATCCACGCCGCCGCAATTGCCGGCCTCAGTAGAGTCCCTGAATGTGTATAAACAGATTTCAGGATACTTTCCTGCTTTCTATCTGCAGTATCCTTTAGGGTGGCCGTATCCTGCGACGGCAGGGCCACCTTCTTAGATAAGCGTGTCAGAGCTTTATCTACCCTAGGGGAGGATTCCCAGCGCACCCTGTCCTCTGGCGGGAAAGGGTACACCATAAGTAATCTTTTGGAAATCAGGACTTTCTTATCCGGGGAATCCTACGCTCTTTCACATAACTCATTTAACTTATGTGAAGGGGGAAAAGTCACCTCTTGCTTTTTCTCCCCATACATATAAACCCTCTTGTCAGGGACAGGGTTTACCTCTGATATGTGTAAAATATCCTTCATCGCTATAATCATGTAACGTAAAGCTTTTGTCATGTTTGGTTGCAATTTTGCATCATCGTCATCGACACTGGAGTCAGAATCCGTGTCGACATCTGTGTCAACCATTTTGGATAGTGGGCGCTTTTGAGACCCTGAGGGCCTCTGCGCTGTAGGATCAGGCATGGGTTGAGACCCTGACTGGCCCGAGGTATCAGCTTTATCCAACCTTTTATGTAAGGAGTTTACATTATCATTTAACACCTTCCACATATCCATCCAATCAGGTGTCGGCACCATCGGCGGCGACACGTCAGTCAACTGCACTTGCTCTGCCTCCACATAGCCCTCTTCGTCAAACATGTCGACACACGTGTACCGACACACCACACACGCAGGGGAAGCTCTAAATGAGGACAGGACCCCCACAAGGCCTTTTGGAGAGACAGAGAGAGAGTCTGCCAGCACACACCCCAGCGCTATATAACCCAGGGATTACACAGTAACTTAGTGTTTACCCAGTAGCTGCTGTATTATGATTTATGCGCCTAAATTTATGTGCCCCCCCTCTCTTTTTTACCCTTCTACCGTGATTCTGCAGGGGAGAGCCTGGGGAGCTTCCTCTCAGCGGAGCTGTGGAAGGAAAATGGCGCTGGTGAGTGCTGAGGAAGAAGGCCCCGCCCTCTCAGCGGCGGGCTTTTGTCCCGCGATTTTGTGAAAAATAAATGGCGGGGGCTCATACATATAACAGTGTGCCACTGTCTATATGCAGCATTCGCCAGGAGGTAACAATTGCTGCCCAGGGCGCCCCCCCGCGCCCTGCACCCTACAGTGACTGGAGTTTGTGGGTTAGTGTGGGCGCAATGGCGCACAGCTGCAGTGCTGTGCGCTACCTCATGTGAAGACAGGAGTCTTCTGCCGCCGATTTCGATGTCTTCTCCGCTTCTGCCGGCTTCTGTCTTCTGGCTCTGCGAGGGGGACGGCGGCGCGGCTCCGGGAACGGACGACAAGGTCAGGTCCTGTGTTCGATCCCTCTGGAGCTAATGGTGTTCAGTAGCCTAAGAAGCGCAACCTAGCCGCAGTTAGTAGGTTTGCTTCTTTCCCCTCAGTCCCTCGTAGCAGAGAGTCTGTTGCCAGCAGAAGCTCTCTGAAAATAAAAAACCTAACTAAAATACTTTCTTATTAGCAAGCTCAGGAGAGCTCACTAAAAGCACCCAGCTCTGTCCGGGCACAGATTCTAACTGAGGTCTGGAGGAGGGGCATAGAGGGAGGAGCCAGTGCACACCAGATAGTACTAAATCTTTCTTTAGAGTGCCCAGTCTCCTGCGGAGCCCGCTATTCTCCATGGTCCTTACGGAGTCCCCAGCATCCACTAGGACGTCAGAGAAATTATATTTTTAGTGATATATGAATATAAAGAATAATCTTATTGGAGAGGAAAAATTGTAAATGTGGTATAAAGGTGGTTTAGACACTGAAGGAACCTGATTGGCTGTTGATATCCCAGGAAATGGATAGTGGGTATAAAAGGCTGGACAGGTTGTTGTTCGAGACATACCCTGAGGAAGGATGATAGATCCGAAACGCGTTGGTACCTGCTTTTTTGAGTTAGACCCAGGTCTGTAAGTTGTTCTACTTGCTGTATTTATCCCCATTTGGAGATCTATGAAGTGATATTTTTCCATTTAACTCTCTGGGGGTATATGCTGGAACCAACTCTAGACCAGAGGATCTACTCACCTTTTTATTTCTATTTTTACTGTTTTAATCTGTTTTACCTTGTTGTTTGGAATAAATTCCTGTTTTTTTGGATACACGTATAATTCATTTTTTACGCCATATATTCGGTGTTGGATTATCTGCGCCCATCCTGCCCAGTGTCGGTGGTGGATAATATAAGAACTCACGACAGAGCTTGAGGTGGTGACGCAGAATAAAAGAAACCTTTCAAGGAACATAGGGCCCTGATTGGAGGTAAGTGTCTCCTATATGGGATAGGATGATGACCAGTTGAGATGACAAGAAGTGAGGCGAATGATGATATAAAGAAACCTTTTTATGTACATCCCGCATGGTGTGGAGGTCAGTTTTGAGGTGCGAACCCATATACGAAGGAGGAATCCTGATGATCTGAGGAATCCTTAAACCTAGAGTTTTAAGCTTGGGAAGATCGTACATCTGGATCACTCCATATTTAGTAGCGCTTGTGGACTACTCTATTTTTGTTTGTGTATATGTATGGTTATCAAGGAGTGGTGCTCTTGTGAGTTCAGACCATGGCTGCAACTAAGGCGCAAGTTACTCTTCTCCCCCTTTTTTTGAAGGATACTATCCCTATCTAGGGTATCTATATCAGATGACAAGTTATCTGTCCACTTTTCGATAGCAATACTCACCCACGCAGATGCGATGGTTGGTCTGAGCAGTGTACCCGTGGTGACGTAAATGGATTTTAATGTATTTTCCTGTCTACGACCCGCAGGATACTAAAGGGCTCCCATGTCAGGAGAAGGTAAAGCCACCATTTTAGACAACCGTGATAGAGCCTTGTCCACAATGGGGGATGACTCCCACTTTTCTCTATCCCCAGAGGGAAACGGATACGCCACCTGAATCCTCTTGGGAATCAGAAACTTTTTGTCAGGATTTTCCCACATTTTTTCAAACAGAGTATTCAGTTCATGAGAGGGAGTAAACGTTACCTCTTTCCCTTATACATACAGACCCTAGTATCAGGAACCGCAGGGTCTTCTGTGATATGTAACACGTCTTTTATTGCCACAATCATGTACTGAATGTTCTTTGCCAATTTTGGGTCTAATCTGGCATCACTATAGTCGACACTGGAGTCAGTGTCCGTTTCGATATCTGTGTCTGCCAACTGAGCAAACGAACGTTTATGTGACCCCGAGGGGGTCTGAACTTGTGATAACACATCCTCCACAGATTTCTTCCATACCTGGTTCTGAAATTCAGATCTAATCTCTTATTAATAAGAGCCACATTAGCATTCAAGGCATTCAACACATTTGCCCAATCAGGAGTCGGCGGTGCCGACAGGGTCACTCCCACAGCCGTTTCTGTCCCTGACACAGTCTCCTCCTGGGAAGAGCACTCCGCCTCAGACATGCCGACACACGCGTACCGACACCCACAGACACACTGGGCAACAAAGGGACAGACCCACAGTAAAGCCTGTCAGAGAAACACAGAGGGAGTTTGCCAGCTCACAACCCAGCGCCCAATCCCGGTTCTGAAACGCTAATATAAAGCTTCAGACCTGTAACGCTTTTATATATACATATATTTGCACCAAATTAACTGTGCCACCCCCCCCCCCCCCCCGTGTTGCACCCTGTCACTTGCACAGCAGTGTTGAGGAAGGACCAGCGTCTCTGCAGCTCTGTGAAGAGAAAATGGCGCTGATGAGAGCTGTAAGGGCTAAGCCCCGCCCCCTTAATGGCACGCTTCTGCCCCGCTATTTTTTAAAATAATTACACTGGCGGGGGTTAGGATTTAGTGCCTAGGCACTTATTTTCCACTTTGCCAGCCTTAATGATGAGTTTTATGCTGCCCAGGGCGCCCCCCCCCCCACGCCCTGTACCCTGTAGTGCCGCTGTGTGTGGGAGCATGGCGCGCAGCGCGATCGCTGTGCGGTACCTCAGAGGCCGTCACCGAAGTCTTCTTTTCTTCTTCTACTCACCTGTCTTCTGACTTCCGGCTCTGCAAGGGGGATGACGGACCGGGTCTGGGAGTGAACCCCTAGGCGTACCTAGTGTTCCAAACCCTCAGAAGCTAATGGTGTCCTGTAACCAAGAAGCAGAGCCTTTAACTCACTAGAAGTAGGTCTGACTTCTCTCCCCTATGTCCCACGATGCAGGGAGACTGGTGCCAGCAGTCCTCCCTGAAAATAAAAAAACTAACATAAAGTCTTTTCAGAGAAACTCAGTAGAGCTCCTCCAAGTGCATCCAGTCTGCCTGGACACAATTCTAAAACTGGAGTCTGGAGGAGGGGCATAGAGGGAGGAGCCAGGTCACACCCCTTAAAAGTCTTAAAGTGCCCATGTCTCCTGCGGATCCCGTCTATACCCCATGGTTCTTGAAGCATCCCCAGCATCCTCTAGGACGTATGAGAAAATGAAATAAAATCCCAGTTTTCGGGGGGTTTTACTGCATTTTCATATGTACTACTGTCTGGCCGCCGGGTTTTCAGTGCGGAGGGTAACACCAGCAAAAGCTGGCATTACCCTATAGAAGCCTATGGGCTTCCTTCCGCAACCATCCTGAGGGATCCAATCGGGTCCCCCCCCTTGTGTACCTCTGGGCGGAGGAGGCCTCCGTCCGTAGTTCCGTCCACAGGTAGGTGTCCAGCTCCAGGCACCGCCGGCGGGAAATCCTGTCCCAGCCGCCCTCCTCTGCCGGCCAGCTAACCAGTCTTCATGCAGCATCAGCGCCGTAAAGGCACCTCCTCTCCCGGCCCCAGGCTGCGCTGATTGGTGAAGCCTGTGGTGACAGCAGCGGGGGGTGGAGCTGGCGTCTCTTTCCCCCAGCGTCACAGCGTGGGTAAGCAGTCTCCTTCCTCCAGAAGCAGCAGCAGCCGTCATTGCAAAGGACAGCTCTTATCGGGGAGAGGGGTATGGGTCGTTGGGTCGACACAATTTAGGTCGACAGTCATTAGGTCGACCACTGAAGGTCGATATGGGCACTAGGTCGACAGGTGAAAAGGTCGACATGAGTTTTTGGACTTTTTTAGGTGTCGTTTTCTTCGTAAAGTCACAGGGAAACCCAATTAGTGCACTGTGTCCCCTCGCATGGCTCGCCATGCTTCGGGCAAGGTTTCCGTTCCCAATTGTAGTCCACATGGATCGTAAAGTGTGAAAAAGTACAAAAAATGGAAAAATGTGAAAAACTCATGTCAACCTTTTTGACCTAGTGCATGTCGACCTTCAGTGGTAGACCTAATGACTGTCGACCTAAGCTTTGTTGTCCTAACGACCCTATCCCGGGGAGAGCTGTCCTTTGCTATACTAATCGCATATGTTAGTACATATGCGATTAGTATGTAGGCGAAGTGTGGCGGAATACTCTGTAATACTGATCTCCCTTTCTATAGATCCCTTTCTATATATATCTATATATGATCTATGTAACTGTTTATCCACACAGACTTATTTTGTATATGAACGCAGACGAAAAAAACTCACAAAAACTCATGAAGCTTCTCACTGATGCTGTAGTATAATGATTTGACAAATCCCTTGTAAAAATACAGCAAAATGGTTCCAAATATTCCGGTAGACAAATCTGCCAATGTACCATGCCGCCAAGACAACAGCATAACACGCGCTCTGTATTACAGTACATTACCTCGTGTCTGGTTGCGGCAGGGTAGCGTCTAGTCACTCAGGTTGTCTTATATAATACTGCATGGTAATCGTTTCGTTTGTGTAGATTTGATCTGCTTTCCAGGCCCGGCACAAGGCATCCGCAACCACGCCCCTTTGTATAGGCTCCGCCCCCTTCGGACGAAAATCCTGGATTTTGGACATGTATGACTAGTAAGGGGAAAGGTAGACCGCAGTGGGAGGGGGGAGGGGGGGTGTATTCGTTTCTGTTCAACAAGATTCCCCAGTAAGTGGCAACCTGCCTCCCTATTCCTCTTGTCTTTCACTTCTTCAGTAGACATTAGTAATTTAAAAGCAAACAGTTATTTCCCCCCCCCCCCCCCCCCCCCCCCCCCCCAAAAAAAAAAAAAAAAACATTCAGGAGAGATTGACTTTGACAATAGAAAATAACCCACCAGGGACTCATCTGCTCTTTCCTTTCTGAACTTTCTTTAATGTATGCAATCCAATCCAATGCAATGCACCATTCATTTAAACTGTACCAGTGCACACAACTACTGGAGACACATTACAGGATCATCCCAGAATTGAAGGCAACATGCTGCATCCTGTGTTGATTCAATACAGGACGCAGTTTATCCACGTTTTATGTATGCAGACTACCAGTAATGTATGAGGCGGAAGGAGAGCTGTCCAGGAGTCAAAAGTTACAAATAGGTGCTCATCCTCCGTCCACATTGTCAGGGCCATATTATCCATAAGGCTGACTAGGCTGAAGCCTAGGAGTATCCACAAGGACAAGGGGCCTGTTATTTCTTTTTGCTGAGGAACTGTGTGTTACCTGCTCCCTAGGCAGGGCAATAGAATGGCGGTCATTATGTTTGATATGAGTTAGGTTGACATACATTGGGTCGACCATGTTTGGTTGACATGCATTAGGTTGACATGATCACTAGGTTGACATGGAAGAAGGTCGACATGAGTTTTTCACACTTTTTTATATTTTGACCTTTTTCATACTTAACAATCCACGTGGACTACAATTGGTAACGGTAACCTAATTGGGGTTCCCCACCACAAAAATGACACCAAAAAAAGTAAACAAACTCATGTCGACCTAATGACAATGTCGACCAATCGTGGTCGACCCAATGTATGTCGATCTAATGAACCACACCCAGGGCAATTACTAGCACTGCAGTGGGTGGGGGAGGGGGGGGGGGGGGAAGGGGGGCGCTGTTGGCAGCACTTGTCAGCACCGTCTCCTACCCTCACCCCTTTTGTCGCTGATACCTATACAGTATTCATGGACTTGACTAGAGAGCTCTTTGTTGTCCAATTGTACTGTCTTTTATTAAATTTCGGGCTGCTGATGTTCCTGGGATTCGAACCCATTACCCATGATATTGCAGTCGGACTCTCTATTCATTGAGCTATCCCTTGCATAGAAAGCTAGAGCATTCCAAGCTGGAGGGTTTTTACTGTTTGATGCTTACCTTGTACTTTGTGAAGGGGTGATCAGCATTGTGGCTGGGCAGATCTATGTAGTATGTAGCTGCAAAGAGATTGGATGTGTGGCTGCACACTGCATGGATCTGCTCGATTATGGTGCTGGTTATTTTTACGGGGTACAGGTAGCTTCATATAGCTAGAAATCTCAGTTTTTATGTGGGATCAAGTGGCTCTGTGAGAGGAGCGTTTGGCAGGGATGCAGCAGGTGGGTTTGAGTCCTGGGTATGGCAGTATATTGAATGTGTTATTTCATGAGGGGTATTGTAGCTGAATGGCAGCAAGCTCTTAGATTGAGTATGAATGTGGTACAAAGAGGGTTTGTGTCCAAGTCCATTTTCTTGCTCTATAAGTGTGTATGTATATGTCATGCCCCTTCCCCTCAAGGCATGCGCCTTCTGTCCATATTGGAAAAATGGGGAGAGGGGGTCAATTCTCTCTCTGTCACAAGGCACCAAAAAGTCTAGTTACAGCTCTGTCCCTAGGGCTCCAATGATTAAAGGTATCCTTCCATTTGCTCTTCTATTTGTTTAATTTTTGGTTTAAAATCCGTTTTCTATTAGGGTTTGACTCTGTATTGTACTTCAGTATAACCTCCTGGTATCAATTTTCTGCATTATTGACAATAGTATAGTGCCTATACATTGGTCCCATTGTAATAGTGTATAGGCTGCCGGAACGGGATGCGGTCAAAATCCCGCCGTACGGAATCCCGGCGGTCGAAATACCTATGCCGGAATCCCGACCGGCACAATCCCGACATATTCTCCCTCGTGGGTGTCCACGACACCCATAGAGGGAGAATAAATTAGTGTGCCTAGCGCAGCAAGGCACCATGCTCGCAAGAAGCTGCGTTCCGCTCGCCACCCCTGTCGGGATTGTGTGGTCGGAATTCCGGCGTCGGTATTTCAACCGCCGGGATCCCGTCCAGCGGGATTTAGTACTGATCCCGCCGGAACTACCGCTCTGTTACCTGTTACTGCATTTTGACAACATACTTGATCTGATTACAAGATAAGACTTCATGCATTCCAGGTGGAACGCGGAGAGCTTTATAGTGGTACGTGATTGTTCTTTTGTGTAGATGTGGTGTGTGTGAAGGCTCCGCAACACCCTAATACATTTTTGCAATGTGTTGGTGGTTTAATATTTTTATAGCGGTAACATTATTATTTTACACTAAGGAAATTATGTCATTTGCATTCCAGCTGGAATGCTTAAGTAATGCTTTTGGATCCAAATTTTGGACCTGTTAGGGTAGTTAAGGAGCCAGAGAGCATGGCCAGCCTTGCTGCTGGAATTTGTTGGGATGTGCACTTTGGGGGTAATTCAGAGGTGATCGTAGATGTGCTAAATTTAGCACATGTACGATCATTTACTCTGACATGCAGGGGGATGCCCAGCACAGGGCTGGTCCGCCTGTATGTCAGGCCCTACCCCCCCGCACAGGTACAAAAGCATCGTATGGCGGCGATGCTTTTGTACCTGACAAGTAGCTCCCTGCCAGCGCAGCTCCTGTGCGC
Organism: Pseudophryne corroboree; assembly: GCF_028390025.1. NCBI lineage: Eukaryota > Metazoa > Chordata > Amphibia > Anura > Myobatrachidae > Pseudophryne > Pseudophryne corroboree. The sequence continues at coordinate 644,627,455 of NC_086447.1, read as the reverse complement.
TGGCAGGGAGCTATTGGACACGTCCCGGTCACAGCGGCTGCGTGTGACGTCATGCTGCCACTGCGCCCCCCCCCCCCTCAATAGTCCGTACACGCCTCCGTTGTCCGGACCGCGCCCCGCCAATGGTGTTCTAACGGCTGATACTAAGTATGTTTATCTATCTATATCTACTGTATCTATCTATCTATCTATCATAAAAACATATGTACAGTATGTATGTATGGATGGATGGATGTATATATGTTTCGGCATAACCCCTAGCACCCCTAGGGGTGGGGGTGTGAAGGGGGTGACATGTAAAAATTAATGGTTTTCGGGCATAACTCTGGAATACCTGGAGCAATTTACACCAAACTTGGTACACATATACCTTACAACCTGGAAAGAAATACTGTGTGGGTAAGACACCCCTAGTACTCCTAGGGGTGGGGGTGGGAAGGGTGTGACATATAAAATTCCATAGTTTTTGGGCATAACTGTGGAATGCCTGGAGCATTTTACACCAAACTTGGTACACATATGACTTACAATCTGAAAAAAATACTGTGGGGGCAAGACACCCCTAGCACCCCTAGGGGTGGGGGTGGGAAGGGAGTGACATGAAAAAACGCATAGTTTTCAGCATAACTCTGGAATGGATGGAACAATTGACACAGAGGCACACATGTGTAGGGGTAGAGGTGCCCACATGTAAGGGCAGAGGCACATATGGGTAGGGGCAGAGGCACACACAAGTAGGGGCACAGGCACCCATGTGTAAGGGCAGAGGCACCCACGGGTAGGGGCAGATGCACACACGGGTAGGGGCACAGGCACCCATGTGTAAGGGCAGAGGCACCCACAGCTAGGGGCAGACACACACATGGGTAGGGGCAGAGGCACCCACAGGTAAGGATAGAGGCACCCACGGGTAGGGGCAGAAGCACCCACAGGTAAGGATAGAGGCACCCACAGGTAAGGATAGAGGCACCCACGGGTAGGGGCAGAGGCATCTACAGGTAGGGGCAGACGCACACATGGGTAGGGGAAGATGCACCCACAGGTAAGGATAGAGGCACACATTGGTAGGGGCAGAGGCACACATGATTAGGGGCAGAGGCACCCACGTGTAAGGGCATAGGCTCCCACGGGTAGGGGCAGAGGCACCCATGTGTAAGGGCAGAGGCACCTACGTGTAAGGGCAGAGGCACCCACGGGTAGGGACAGAGGCACACATGGGTAGGTGCATAGGCATATGGGTAGGGGAAGAGGCACACACGAGTGAGGGCAGAGGCACACACGGGTGGGGGCAGAGGCATACTTTACTGTCGAAGCTAAGCAAGGAGACCCTTTGACATAGAGTTATCCTGCAAACCTTACATATTTAATATACAGCAGGCGGAGCTTGGCCTGTTGTCCCAGCATTTACAGCATTGAGCAGGGTGGCATCAGAGACAGGACGGGGCAGAGAAGGAGGCAGATTATCCTCCTCAGCACCAGCATTTTGACAGCATCAATCCGGGGAAGCCCAGCGGTACAGCCTGACAAAGATTGGCATTATTCTTTAAATTCCATAGCGAAGCACGGTTATTCAGCTAGTTAAGAAATAAACTATATCATTTTATGTGCATGGAAATCCTGGTGAGTGCTCCTCTATTCGCCTCTCTCTCTCTCTCTCTCTCTCTCTCTCTCTCTCTCTCTCTCTCTCTCTATATATATATATATATATATATATATATTTGGGGTAACAAAGTATATGCTGCTGCAGCTCTTTATAATGCCCACACATCTCATGTGTGCATAAATCTGGCTCTGATACTAGCCAGTGCCTCCCCAGACATTGACCTCACCACACGACACTGGTGTCATGCATAGTGTACAGTACATCTCTGTGAATCGGCGTGATAATGTCACCTGCGTCACAGTGCTCGACTTGGGATGCAGGAGCATGATTATGCCGTGGACTACACTGCACCACAAAGCATGCCATTATACACTTGACCGCCTAGGGTCCGGAATTCCTGATAGCTGCAGTACACAATTATTATTTCTCTGACGTCCTAGTGGATGCTGGGAACTCCGTAAGGACCATGGGGATAGACGGGCTCCGCAGGAGACTGGGCACTCTAAAAGAAAGATTAGGTACTATCTGGTGTGCACTGGCTCCTCCCACTATGACCCTCCTCCAGACCTCGGTTAGATTTCTGTGCCCGGCCGAGCTGGATGCACACTAGGGGCTCTCCTGAGCTCCTAGAAAGAAAGTTTATTTTAGGTTTTTTATTTTACAGTGAGACCTGCTGGCAACAGGCTCACTGCATCGAGGGACTAAGGGGAGAAGAAGCGAACCTACCTGCTTGCAGCTAGCTTGGGCTTCTTAGGCTACTGGACACCATTAGCTCCAGAGGGATCGACCGCATGGAACTGGCCTTGGTGTTCGTTCCCGGAGCCGCGCCGCCGTCCCCCTTACAGAGCCAGAAGCAAGAAGAGGTCCAGAGGTCCGGAAAATCGGCGGCAGAAGACTTCGGTCTTCACCAAGGTAGCGCACAGCACTGCAGCTGTGCGCCATTGCTCCTCATGCACACTTCACACTCCGGTCACTGAGGGTGCAGGGCGCTGGGGGGGGCGCCCTGAGGGCAATATATGACACCTTGGCTGGCAAATCTACATCATATATAGTCCTAGAGGCTATATAGATGTAAAATTACCCCTGCCAGTATTCCAGAAAAAGCGGGAGAAAGTCAGTTGAAAAGGGGGCGGGGCTTCTCCCTCAGCACACTGGCGCCATTTTCTCTTCACAGTGCAGCTGGAAGACAGCTCCCCAGGCTCTCCCCTGTAGTTTTCAGGCTCAAAGGGTTAAAAAGAGAGGGGGGGGGCACAACATTTAGGTGCAATATTGTATATACAAGCAGCTATTGGGAAAAATTCACTCAATATAGTGTTAATCCCAAAATTATATAGCGCTCTGGTGTGTGCTGGCATACTCTCTCTCTGTCTCCCCAAAGGGCTGTGTGGGGTCCTGTCCTCAGTCAGAGCATTCCCTGTGTGTGTGTGCGGTGTGTCGGTACGGCTGTGTCGACACGTTTGATGAGGAGGCTTATGTGATGGCAGAGCAGATGCCGATAAATGTGATGTCGCCCCCTGTGGGGCCGACACCAGAGTGGATGGATAGGTGGAAGGTATAAACCGACAGTGTCTACTCCTTACATAAAAGGCTGGATGACGTAACAGCTATGGGACAGCCGGCTTCTCAGCCCGCGCCTGCCCAGGCGTCTCAAAGGCCATCAGGGGCTCAAAAACGCCCGCTCCCTCAGATGGCAGACACAGATGTCGACACGGAGTCTGACTCCAGTGTCGACGAGGTTGAGACATATACACAATCCACTAGGAACATCCGTTACATGATCCCGGCAATAAAAAATGTGTTACACATTTCTGACATTAACCCAAGTACCACTAAAAAAGGGTTTTATGTTTGGGGAGAAAAAGCAGGCAGTGTTTTGTTCCCCCATCAAATGAGTGAATGAAGTGTGAAAAAGCGTGGGTTCCCCCGATAAGAAACTGGTAATTTCTAAAAAGTTACTGATGGCGTACCCTTTCCCGCCAGAGGATAAGTTACGCTGGGAGATATCCCCTAGGGTGGATAAGGCGCTCACACGTTTGTCAAAAAAGGTGGCACTGCCGTCTTAGGATACGGCCACTTTGAAGGTACCTGCTGATAAAAAGCAGGAGGCTATCCTGAAGTCTGTATTTACACACTCAGGTACTAGACTGAGACCTGCAGATAGTGCTGCTGCAGCGTGGTCTGTAACCCTGTCAAACAGGGATACTATTTTGCGAACATAAGACGTTGTCTTATATATGAGGGATGCACAGAGGGATATTTTGCCGGCTGGCATCCAGAATTAATGCAATGTCCATTCTGTCAGGAGGGTATTAGAGACCCGACACTGGACAGGTGATGCTGACTTTAAAAGGCACATAGAGCCTTATAAGGGTGAGGAATTGTTTGGGGATGGTCTCTGGGACCTCGTATCCACAGCAACAGCTGGGAAGAAAATTTTTTACCTCAGGTTTCCTCACAACCTAAGAAAGCACTGTATTATCAGGTACAGTCCTTTCGGCTTCAGAAAAGCAAGTGGGTCAAAGGCGCTTTCTTTCTGCACAGAGACGAGGGAAGAGGGAAAAAGCTGTACCAGTCAGCCAGTTCCCAGAATCAAAATTCTTCCCCCGCTTCCTCTGAGTCCACCGCATGACGCGGGGGCTCCACAGGCGTAGCCAGGTACGGTGGGGGGCCGCCTCAAACATTTCAGCGATCAGTGGGCTCGCTCACAGGTGGATCCCTGGATCCTTTAAGTAGTATCTCAGGGGTACAAGCTGGAATTCGAGGCGTCTCCCCCCCGCCGTTTCCTCAAATCTGCCTTGCCGACAACTCCCTCAGGCAGGGAGGCTGTGCTAGAGGCAATTCACAAGCTGTATTCCCAGCAGGTGATAGTCAAGGTGCCCCTACTTCAACAAGGACGGGGTTACTATTCCACACTGTTTGTGGTACCGAAACCGGACGGTTCGGTGAGACCCATTTTAAATTTGAAATCCTTGAACACATACATAAAAAAATTCAAGTTCAAGATGGAATCGCTCAGGGCGGTTATTGCAAGCCTGGAGGAGGGGGATTACATGGTATCCCTGGACATCAAGGATGCTTACCTACATGTCCCCATTTACCATCCTCACCAGGAGTACCTCAGATTTGTGGTACAGGATTGCCATTACCAATTCCAAACACTGCCGTTTGGACTGTCCACAGCACCGAGGGTCTTTACCAAGGTAATGGCAGAAATGATGATACTCTTTCGAAAAAAGGGAGTTTTAATTATCCCGTACTTGGACGATCTCCTTATAAAGGCGAGGTCCAAGGAGCAGTTGTTGGTCGGAGTAGCACTATCTCGGGAAGTGCTACAACAGCACGGATGGATTCTATACATTCCAAAGTCACAGCTGGTTCCTACCACACGCCTACTGTTCCTGGGGATGGTTCTGGACACAGAACAACAAAAAAAGTGTTTCTCCCGCAGGAGAAAGCCAAGGAGCTGTCATCTCTAGTCAGAGACCTCCTGAAACCAAAACAGGTATCGGTGCATCACTGCACACGAGTCCTGGGAAAAATGGTAGCTTCTTACGAAGCAAAATTCCATTCGGCAGGTTCCATGCAAGAACCTTTCAGTGGGACCTCTTGGACAAGTGGTCGGGATCGCATCTTCAGATGCATCGGCTGATAACCCTGTCTCCAAGGACCAGGGTATCTCTACTGTGGTGGCTGCAGAGTGCTCATCTTCAAGAGGGCCGCATATTCGGCATACAGGACTGGGTCCTGGTAACCACGGATGCCAGCCTTCGAGGCTGGGGGGCAGTCACACAGGGAAGAAATTTCCAAGGACTTTGGTCAAGTCAGGAGTCGTCCCTACACATAAATATTCTGGAACTGAGGGCCATTTACAATGCCCTAAGTCTGGCAAGGCCTCTGCTTCAAAACCAGCCGGTACTGATCCAATCAGACAACATCACGGCAGTCGCCCATGTAAACCGACTGGGCGGCACAAGAAGCAGGATGGCGATGGCAGAAGCCACAAGGATTCTCCGATGGGCGGAAAATCACGTCTTAGCACTGTCAGCAGTGTTCATTCTGGGAGTGGACAACTGGGAAGCAGACTTCCTCAGCAGACACGACCTACACCCGGGAGAGTGGGGACTTCATCCAGAAGTCTTCCAACTGTTGGTAAACCGTTGGGAAAGGCCACAGATGGACATGATGACGTCCCGCCTAAACAAAAAACTAGATATTGCGCCAGGTCAAGGGACCCTCAGGCAATAGCTGTGGACGCTCTAGTGACACCGTGGGTGTACCAGTCGGTTTATGTATTCCCTCCTCTGCCTCTCATACCAAAGGTACTGAGAATAATAAGAAAACGAGGAGTAAGAACGATACTCGTGGTTCCGGATGGGCCAAGAAGAGCTTGGTACCCAGAACTTCAAGAAATGATATCAGAGGACCCATGGCCTCTACCGCTCAGACAGGATCTGCTACAGCAGGGGCCCTGTCTGTTCCAAGACTTACCGTGGCTGCGTTTGACGGCATGGCGGTTGAATTCCGGATCCTAAAGGAAAAGGGCATTCCGGAAGAAGTCATTCCTACGCTGATAAAAGCCAGGAAAGAAGTAACCGCAAACCATTATCACCGTATTTGGCGAAAATATGTTGCGTGGTGTGAGGCCAGGAAGACAGAGGAATTTCAGCTGGGTCGTTTTCTGCACTTCCTACAGTCAGGGGTGACTATGGGCCTAAAATTGGGTTCCATTAAGGTCCAGATTTCGGCTCTGTCGATTTTCTTCCAGAAAGAACTGGCTTCACTGCCTGGAGTTCAGACATTTGTAAAGGGAGTGCTACATATTCAGCCCCCTTTTGTGCCTCCTGTGGCACCTTGGGATCTCAACGTGGTGTTGAGTTTCTTAAAATCACATTGGTTTGAGCCACTTAAAACTGTGGATTTGAAATATCTCACGTGGAAAGTGGTCATGTTATTGGCCTTGGCTTCGGCCAGGCGTGTGTCAGAATTGGCGGCTTTGTCATGTAAAAGCCCTTATCTGATTTTCCATATGGATAGGGCAGAATTGAGGACTCGTCCCCAGTTTCTCCCTAAGGTGGTATCAGCTTTTCACTTGAACCAACCTATTGTAGTGCCTGCGGCTACTAGGGACTTGGAAGATTCCAAGTTACTGGACGTAGTCAGGGCCTTAAAAATGTATATTTCCAGGACGGCTGGAGTCAGGAAAACTGACTCGCTTTTTATCCTGTAGGCACCCAACAAAATAGGTGCTCCTGCTTCTAAGCAGACTATTGCTCGCTGAATTTGTAGCACAATTCAGCTGGAGCATTCTGCGGCTGGATTGCCGCATCCTAAATCAGTAAAAGCCCATTCCACGAGGAAAGTGGGCTCATCTTGGGCGGCTGCCCGAGGGGTCTCGGCTTTACAATTTTGCCGAGCTGCAACTTGGTCAGGGGCAAACACGTTTGCTAAATTCTACAAAATTGATACCCTGGCTGAGGAGGACCTTGAGTTCTCTCATTCGGTGCTGCAGAGTCATCCGCACTCTCCCGCCCGTTTGGGAGCTTTGGTATAATCCCCATGGTCCTTATGGAGTTCCCAGCATCCACTAGGACGTCAGAGAAAATAAGATTTTACTCACCGGTAAATCTATTTCTCGTAGTCCGTAGTGGATGCTGCGCGCCCATCCCAAGTGCGGATTGTCTGCAATACTTGTATGTAGTTATTGCCTAACTAAGGGTTATTGTTGAGCCATCTGTTGAGAGGCTCAGTTATATTTCATACTGTTAACTGGGTGTAGTATCACGAGTTATACGGTGTGATTGGTGTGGCTGGTATGAGTCTTACCCGGGATTCAAAATCCTTCCTTATTGTGTCAGCTCTTCCGGGCACAGTATCCTAACTGAGGTCTGGAGGAGGGTCATAGTGGGAGGAGCCAGTGCACACCAGATAGTACCTAATCTTTCTTTTAGAGTGCCCAGTCTCCTGCGGAGCCCGTCTATCCCCATGGTCCTTACGGAGTTCCCAGCATCCACTACGGACTACGAGAAATAGATTTACCGGTGAGTAAAATCTTATTTTATTTATTAACAGTTTCTTATATAGTGCAGCATATTCCATTGCGCTGTACAATTAGAATAACAGTAATAGAAAAAAAACTGGCTAAAAACAGACAGACATAGAGGTACGAGGGCCCTGCTCGCAAGCTTACAATCTATAGGGAAATAGGCATTGATACACAAGGATAGATGCTACCTATTGCATAATGGTCCACCAGATTGCTAGGTTCTTAATGGGTTGTATGATATGATCACCCAGCAATGTTGGCCAAGGGTCAGGAGGATGCGAGAGTAAAGAAAGACAAAATATGTGATGTTATGTGTACTGTACAGAGAGGATGTAATTAGATAGGGAAGCATTGAAGGTTATGTGGGTGGGTCTGGAATTTGATAGGCTTGTCTGAAGAGGCGTGTTTTCAGGGAACGTTTAAAGGTTTGGAGACTAGAGGTGAGTCTTATTGTGCGTGGGAGGGCATTCCACAGAGTGGGTGAAGCCCGGATAAAGTCCTGTAATTTTGAGTGAGAACAAGTAATACGTGTGGATGAGAGACGCAGACCTTGTGCAGAGCGGAGAGGTCGGGTAGGGAGATATTTTGAGATGAGTGAAGAGATGTATGTTGGGGCAGTTTGGTTAACAGCCTTGTATGTAAGTAAAAGTATTTTATATTTAATACGGTAGAATACCGGTAACCAATGGAGGGACTGACAGAGCGGATCTGCAGACGATGAATGTCTAGCAAGGAAGATTGGCCTCGCAGCTGCATTCAAAATGGATTGTAGTGGTGTAGTATGTTTGGGAATGAGTCTGTGATTGACCATCCTATAGGTAACAGCTGAGCCACAAATTAACCAACCTTATGGAGGGGTGAGTATAAGTACAACAGTTTTATATAATACATTTTATACTTTATTTATTGCGTCTGACATTAAATTACATGTGCATTGTTAGCACTGAACATTCTGCAGGTGGGGGATGGGAGTGGGGAGGGGGTCCCCACAGACATGAGTGTACTGGGTGCCATAATTTCTGTTGTCATCCCTTGCGACCCTGGAAAGATCAATTCATGGATCTAATACTCTTTCAGGCCTCATCCCTCTCTCTCCAATTTCAGTATGTGACTCCATGTACAAATATTTCTGATTGTAAGCTTGCGAGCAGGGCCTCCCTACCTCTATGTCTGTCTGTTTTTACCCAGTTTTGTTCTATTACTGTTGTTCTAATTGTAAAGCGCAACAGAATATGCTGCACTATGGGGGTCCTTCCGAGTTGATCGCTAGCTGCCGTTGTTCGCAGCGCGGCGATCAGGCAAAAAAACGGCACTTCTGCGCATGCGTAAGGTGCGCACTGCGCACACGCGAAGTGCTTTCACAAAAGCCAATGCAGTTTCACACAAGGTCTAGCGACGCTTTTCAGATGCACTGCTGATCGGTGAGTGATTGACAGGAATGGGGCGTTTCTGGGAGGTAACTGACCGTTTTCCGGGAGTGTGCTAAAAAACGCAAGCATGCCAGATAAAAACGCAGGCGTGCCTGGGGAAACGGGGGAGTGGCTGGCCGGACGCAGGGCGTGTTTGTGATGTCAAAACAGGAACTAAACAGACTGAAGTGATCGCAAGGTTCCTAGGAGTAGGTCTGCAGCTACTCTGAAACTGCTTGAAATTTTTTTAGCACTGTTCTGCGATCTCTTTTCGTTCACACTTCTGCTAAGCTAAGATACACTCCCAGAGGGCGGCGGCCTAGCGTTTGCACTGCTGCTAAAAGCAGCTAGCGAGTGATCAACTCGGAATGAGGGCCTGTATAAGAAACTGTTAATAAATAAATATATATTTTTTTTTTTTTACTTTATCTAACAGTTGATTTGTTTATTGAAGCATGACAAATACAAATCACACATAAAAGAAGCACATTTACTATGAGTACAATACATCCTATATCATGAACAAGTCTCCTATACAGAAGGCTTACAAAACTTCATATTCCAGAATGAAAATGAAAACAAACAAACAAACAAACAAACATGAGAATGACAAATATGGTGCAGACCTGGCTCCATCCCATCTACACTCCCTCCATCCATATTTAGGAAAAAAAAGAGGTCACCAAAGTGCAGGTCAACCATGATGTAAGCATCAGGAAGAGATGGGGGTCTTGGGAAAATAATCGAGTCTTGCACCATAACATGTTCCTAAAACAATTCCAGATCTGTTCTTTAAACCACTTAACTGGCATGGTCAGATTTCATGCAACTGCGCCATCCCACCCTGTCCCCCTCGTTTTTGACGAGGAGATCCGTTGTGCAGATGTGCATAATATAATGTTTAAATATTTTAAAAAATACTTTTTCAACTTTATTAAATAAAATACATTTTAAAAAACAATGTTGTTAATGCTTTTGAAGGGAAAAATCGTCAGTTAAGTGGTTTTAATTGAGTGGTAGAGGGTATCTATGTAACTCTCTTTTCATTTTATAAATACGGCCTTCTTGATCCTGAACACAATTCTTAAATAATTTCAATGTCCCTGTCTACATGCTGTCTGCCCCACTGTACATGTTCAGATCAGTCTGTCCTGATTTTGTTATGCTGAGTATGCTTCAAAACAAGATCCAGGACTGCTCCCCGCTCAAGGTACCATACACCACTGGTTAGCAGTCATTTCATCTGTGCTTATACTATTGTCTACAGCTGTGTATCCTGTACAGGGGTTAAATTTGGGCTGAAATATGGTGGAACTGTGCTCCAGCTAGCATGTATGTACTCAGCCCTAGTTCTTGGCATCAGTAGTGTATCTATAATGGGGGGAGGGGGTATACAGGCCACACCACTCACCCAACCACACACATTACACTTTCCTCTTTGGAGTCCCATGTCGGAAGTGGTGTTGCACAAATCCTAGGAAATATGGCTCTGAGGCCATCAGCAGGATGTAATGATGCCCGAGTCCAGTAGATTTGCGGGATGCCGGCTGAACTCGGACGTTTTTTTAAAGGGGCAATCACTTACAAGGCAAAACCATGCATTGTAAGTGATTGCCCCTTTAAAAAAAAGGTCAGAGTTCGGCCGGCATCCCGCACAGCTGCTGGACTTCGGCGGCATTACATCCCGCCGCATGTTTCCAGAAACCAGCCTATGCGCAGTAGACTCTTCTCACCAGTGACGTGCGATGATGTGAGGCAGAGCCTTTCCTCTCATATTAACGTTTACACCAGAGTTTTGACTATATAAAATATATGAAAAATACAAAATTGTAATAATTTTTACAGTCAAAACTCCGGAGTAAAAAGTCTGTCAGCAAGGCAGTGCCTCACCTTCCAATCTTTTCCGCACATCACTGATCAAAACTCACCAAATTTCCAGGAGTTTATACTGCCGCACCTGTGTATAATGCCCACATGAACCCTTTGGCTGATATTTTGCCTGTAAATCTGGCTCTGGTGCTAGCCAGTGCCTACTGAGCCATTTACCTCACTGCACGTCCCCGCTTCTCACCTGCAGCACCAGAGTAAAAGGAGGGGGCCTGCACGGAGACTACACACCCCCTGCCGTCTCTTAAGTCGCCCTTAACAATGCCTTACACCAGGGGTGTATCTAGGGGTCCGAGTGCCCCTGGCAAAGTAAAGGACTGGTGTCCCCCTCCATATTTGAAATAGTGAAGTAACGTGTGCCAAAAAAGGGGCATGGACTCAATAGTACCCCAATTCAAATTACTCCCCAGTAGTGTTCCTTACTCACATTACACAGCACAGTAATGTACATTTCTCTAACGTCCTAAGTGGATGCTGGGGACTTCGTAAGGACCATGGGGAATAGCGGCTCCGCAGGAGACTGGGCACATCTAAAGAAAGCTTTAGGACTAACTGGTGTGCACTGGCTCCTCCCCCTATGACCCTCCTCCAAGCCTCAGTTAGATTTCTGTGCCCGACGAGAAGGGTGCACACTAGGGGCTCTCCTGAGCTTCTTAGTGAAAGTTTTAGTTTAGGTTTGTTATTTTCAGTGAGACCTGCTGGCAACAGGCTCACTGCATCGAGGGACTAAGGGGAGAAGAAGCGAACTCACCTGCGTGCAGAGTGGATTGGGCTTCTTGGCTACTGGACATTAGCTCCAGAGGGACGATCACAGGCCCAGCCTGGATGGGTCCCGGAGCCGCGCCGCCGGCCCCCTTACAGAGCCAGAAGAGCGAAGAGGTCCGGAAAAATCGGCGGCAGAAGACGTTCCTGTCTTCAATAAGGTAGCGCACAGCACTGCAGCTGTGCGCCATTGCTCTCAGCACACTTCATACTCCGGTCACTGAGGGTGCAGGGCGCTGGGGGGGGCGCCCTGAGACGCAATAAAACATGATAAAAATACCTTACATGGCAAAAAATACATCACATATAGCTCCTGGGCTATATGGATGCATTTAACCCCTGCCAGAATATACAGAAAAACGGGAGATAAGGCCGCCGAAAAGGGGGCGGAGCCTATCTCCTCAGCACACTGGCGCCATTTTCCCTCACAGCTCAGTTGGAGGGAAGCTCCCTGGCTCTTCCCTGCAGTCACTACACTACAGAAAGGGTTAAAAAAAGAGAGGGGGGCACTAATTAGGCGCAGTATTAAAACATACAGCAGCTATAAGGGGAAAAACACTTATATAAGGTTATCCCTGTATATATATAGCGCTCTGGTGTGTGCTGGCATACTCTCCCTCTGTCTCCCCAAAGGGCTAGTGGGGTCCTGTCCTCTATCAGAGCATTCCCTGTGTGTGTGCTGTGTGTCGGTACGTTTGTGTCGACATGTATGAGGAGAAAAATGATGTGGAGACGGAGCAGAGTGTCTGTAACAGTGATGTCACCACCTAGGGGGTCGACACCTGAGTGGATGTACTGTTGAAAATTACGTGACAGTGTCAGCTCTGTATAAAAAAACAGTGGTTGACATGAGACAGCCGGCTACTCAGCTTGTGCCTGTCCAGACGTCTCATAGGCCGTCAGGGGCTCTAAAGCGCCCGTTACCTCAGATGGCAGATACAGACGCCGACATGGATACTGACTCCTGTGTCAACGGTGAAGAGACAACCGTGATTTCCAGTAGGGCCACACGTTACATGATTGAGACAATGGAAAATGTTTTATACATTTCTGATAATACGAGTACCACCAAAAAGGGGTATTATGTTCGGTGAGGGAAAAACTACCTGTAGTTTTCCTGAATCTGAGAAATAAAATGAGGTGTGTGATGATGCGTGGGTTTCCCCCCGATAACAATTGATAATTTCTTAAAAAGTATTGGCTGTATACCCTTTCCCGCCAGAGGTTAGGGTGCGTTGGGAAACACCCCCTAGGGGGGATAAGGCGCTCACACGCTTGTAAGAACAAGGGCTCTACCCTCTCATGAGATGGCCGCCCTTAAGGATCTTGCTGATAGAAAGCAGGAGGGTATCCAAAAATGTATTCACACACATACTGGTGTTATACTGCGACCAGCAATCGCCTCAGCCTGGAGGTGCAGTGCTGGGTTGGCATGGTCGGATTCCCTGACTGGAAATATTGATATCCTAGATAAGGATAGTATATTATTGCCTATAGAGCATTTAAAAGATGCATTTCTATATATGCATGATGCACAGCGGAATATTTGCAGACTGGCATCAAGTATAAGTGCGTTGTCCAATTCTACCAGTAAAATGGTCAGGTGATGCGGATTCCAAACGGCATTTGGAAGTATTGCCTTTGAAAGGGGACATTTGGGGTCGGTCTTTTAGACCTGGTGGCCATGGCAACAACTGGGAAATCCACGTTTGTACCCCAGGTCGCCTCTCAAAATAAGACGCCGTATTATCAGGCGCAGTCCTTTGTTGGCAAGCGGACAAAAGGTTCCTCTTTTCTGCTCGTGACAGAGGGAGAGGAAAAAGGCTGAAGAGATTACCCAGTTCCCAGGAACAGAAACCCTTTCCCGCCTCTGCAAAGCCCTCAGTATGACGCTAGGGCCTTACAAGCTCAGGCACGGTGGGGGCCCGTTCTCAATGAATTTCAGTGCGCAGTGGGCTCACTCGCAAGTAGACCCCTGGACCCTTCAGGTAATATCTCAAGGGTACATATTGGAATTCGAGACGTCTCCCCCTCGCCGTTTCCAAAAGTCGGCTTTACCGACGTCTCCCTCTGACAGGGAGGCAGTTTTGGAAGCCATTCACAAGCTGTATTCCCAGCAGGTGATAATCAAGGTACCCCTCCTGCAACAGGGAACGGGGTATTATTCCACACTATTGTGGTACCGAAGCCAGACGGCTTGGTGAGACCGATTCTAAATCTAAAATCTAAAATCTTTGAACACTTACATACAGAGGTTCAAATTCAAGATTGAGTCACTCAGAGCAGTGATTGCGAACCTGGAAGAAGGGGACTACATGATGTCTCGGGACATCAAGGATGCTTACCTTCATGTCAAAATTTACCCTTCTCACCAAGGGTACCTCAGGTTATGGTACAGAACTGTCACTATCAGTTCAGACGCTGCCGTAGGGATGGTCCACGGCACCCCGGGTCTTTACCAAGGTAATGGCCGAAATGATATCCCTTCGAAGGAAGGGAATTTTAGTTATCCCTTACTTGGACGATTCCCTGATAAGGGTAAGATCCAGGGAACAGTTGGAAGTCGGTGTAGCACTATCTCAGGTAGTGTTGCGGCAGCACGATTGGATTCTCAATATTCCAAAATCGCAGCTGGTTCCGACGACTTGTCTTCTGTTTCCTAGGGATGTTCCTGGACACAGTCCAGAAAAAAGGTGTTTCTCCCGGAAGAGAAAGCCAGGGAGTTATCCGAGCTAGTCAGGAACCTCCTAAAACCGAACCAAGTCTCAGTGCATCAATGCACAAGGGTTCTGGGTAAAAATGGTGGCTTCCTACGAAGCAATCCCATTCGTTAGATTCCACGCAAGAACTTTCCAGTGGAACCTACTGGACAAATGGTCCGGGGTCGCATTTTCAGATGCATCAGCGGATAACCCTGTCACCAAGGACAAGGGTATCCATCCTGTGGTGGTTGCAGAGTGCTCATATTCTAGAGGGCCGCAGATTCGGCATTCAGGACTGGGTCCTGGTGACCACGGATGCCAGCCTGCGAGGCTGGGGAGCAGTCACACAGGGAAGGAATATGTAGGGCTTAGGGTCAAGCCTGGATACATCACTTCACATAAATATCCTGAAGCTAAGGGCCATTTACAATGCTCTAAGCTTAGCAAGACCTCTGCTTCAAGGTCAGCCGGTGTTGATCCAGTCGGACAACATCATGGCAGTCACCCACGTAAACAGACAGGGTGGCACAAGAAGCAGGAGGGTAATGGCAGAAGCTGCAGGGATTCTTCGCTGGGCGGAAAATCATGTGATAGCACTGTCAACAGTATTCATTCCGGGAGTGGACAACTGGGAAGCAGACTTCCTCAGCACGACCTCCACCCGGGAGAGTGGGGACTTCACCCAGAAGTCGTCCACATGATTAAAAAACTCGACAGGTATTGCGCCAGGTCAAGAGAGCCTCAGGCAATAGTTGTAGACGCTCTGGTAACACCGTGGGTGTACCAGTCAGTGTATGTGTTCCCTCCTCTGCCTCTCATACCCAAGGTACTGAGATTGATAAGATGGAGAGGAGAAAGTACTATATTCGTGGCTCCGGATTGGCCAAGAAGGACTTGGTAACCGGAACTTCAAGAGATGCTCACGGAGGATCCGTGGCCTCTACCTCTAAGAAGGGACCTGCTCCAGCAAGGACCCTGTCTGTTCCAAGACTTACCGCGGCTGCGTTTGACGGCATGCCGGTTGAACACCGGATCCTGAAGGAAAAAAGGCATTCCGGATGAAGTCATCCATATCCTGATCTAAAGCCAGGAAGGATGTAACCGCAAAAACATTATCACCGCAATTGGCGAAAATATGTTGCGTAGTGCGAGGCCAGTAAGGCCCGACGGAGGAAATTCAACTGGGTCGATTCCTACATTTCCTGAAAACAGGAGTGTCTATGGGCCTGAAATTGGGGTCCATTAAGGTTCAGATTTCGGCCCTGTCAATTTTCTTCCAAAAAAAAGAACTAGCTTCAGTCCCTGAAGTTTAGACGTTTGTAAAAGGGGTACTGCATATACAGCCTCCTTTTGTGCCTCCAGTGGCAATTTGGGTTCTCAATGTAGTTTGGGTTCCAAAAGTCACATTGGTTTGAACCACTTAAATCTGTGGAGTTAAAATATCTCACATGGAAAGTGGTCATGCTGTTGGCCCTGGCCTGGGCCAGGCGCGTGTCAGAATTGGCGGCTTTATCCTGTAAAAGCCCTTATCTGATTTTCCATTCGGACAGGGCGGAATTGAGGACTCGTCCTCAGTTTCTCCCTAAGGTGGTTCCAGCGTTTTCACCTGAACCAACCTATTGTGGTGCCTGCGGCTACTAGGGACTTGGAGGAATCCAAGTTGCTGGATGTTGTCAGGGCCCTGAAAATATGTTCCCAGGACGGCTGGAGTCAGGAAATCTGACTCGCTGTTTATCCTGTATGCACCCAACAAGCTGGGTGCTCCTGCTTCTAAGCAGACTATTGCTCGTTGGATTTGTAGTACAACTCAGCTTGCACATTCTGTGGCAGGCCTGCCACAGCTAAAATCTGTAAAAGCCCGTTCCACAAGGAAAGTGGGCTCATCTTGGGCGGCTGCCCGAGGGGTCTCGGCTTTACAACTTTGCCGAGCAGCTACTTGGTCAGGGGCAAACACGTTTGCTAAATTCTACAAATTTGATACCCTGGCTGAGGAGGACCTGGAGTTCTCTCATTCGGTGCTGCAGAGTCATCCGCACTCTCCCGCCCGTTTGGGAGCTTTGGTATAATCCCCATGGTCCTTACGGAGTCCCCAGCATCCACTTAGGACGTTAGAGAAAATAAGAATTTACTTACCGATAATTCTATTTCTCATAGTCCGTAGTGGATGCTGGGCGCCCATCCCAAGTGCGGATTGTCTGCAATACTTGTACATAGTTATTGTTACAAAAATCGGGTTATTATTGTTGGGAGCCATCTTTTCAGAGGCTCCTCTGTTATCATACTGTTAACTGGGTTCAGATCACAAGTTATACGGTGTGATTGGTGTGGCTGGTATGAGTCTTACCCGGGATTCAAAATCCTTCCTTATTGTGTACGCTCGTCCGGGCACAGTATCCTAACTGAGGCTTGGAGGAGGGTCATAGGGGGAGGAGCCAGTGCACACCAGTTAGTCCTAAAGCTTTCTTTAGATGTGCCCAGTCTCCTGCGGAGCCGCTATTCCCCATGGTCCTTACGGAGTCCCCAGCATTCACTACGGACTATGAGAAATAGAATTATCGGTAAGTAAATTCTTATTTATTCACATTATGCTACACAGTAGTACCCCTTATACACATTATGCCACATCATAGTGTGTATGGAAAGGCGGGCGCACTCCTGTGAAAGTGGGCATGGCCTCCCAATTGTATATTATATCAAACTCTAAATATATAATCATACACCCCTACACATGCACACACACAATTAGCAGCCTTACACACAATGCCCACTGTAGTGCTCCTTACACATACTGTCCCCAATATAGATACAAGTAACATTCCAGTATAGTGCCAGATGCAAATAACGTCCCCAGTATAGTGCCAGATACACATAATGTCCCCCAGTATAGTGCCAGTTACACATAATGACCCCTAGTAGTGCAGTGCCAGATACACATAATACCTCTGAGTATAGTGCCAGATACACATATTCCCCCACAGTGCCTTATACACATACTGCCCCCAAAGTCCCAGACATACATAATGTCCCCACAGGCCAGATACACATACTGTCTCCATAGTGCCAGATACACATATGCCCTCATAGTGCCAGATATTATTATTATTAATATTATTAATACATTTTATTTATAGGGCGCCACAAGTGTTTTGCAGCGCCGTAAAAAGGACAGTACAGGGAGACAAAACTTAGCATTACAGTAAATAAATAACAAAAACAGAGTACAGGTAACAAAGAGCACTACAATTCTCAAAACATAATACAGCTAAGATGTAAGTGGCAAGGGAGTAATCATCGTACTACTTGGGGCTGGTGGCCATAGATAGAGATAAGCCTTTACCAGCAGGAGAAAAAGTGGGTAAAGATGGTCGCTGAGTAGGAGAGAGCTGCGAGTGAAATGTGTCGAGAAGAGGGCTTTGACAACAAGAGGAAAGAGGGCCCTGCTCTGAAGAGCTAACAATCTAGTGGGAAGGGGCGACAGACAGATGACATGAGGTGCAAGCAAGCGGGAGGTTGACTGATGGCCGTATGTAAGCAAAGCAGAGATGTTCAAGGCATGAGGCAGGGGGATGGAGGAGCAGCCTCAGAACTAGGTTATGCATCGGAAGGGTATGCTTTGATGAATAGGTGGGTTTTCAGTGCCCGTTTGAAGCTTTGCAAGGTCGGGGAGAGTCTAATGGAGCGGGGAAGCGTGTTCCACTGAAGGGGTGCAGGACGGGCAAAATCTTGAACTCGTGCATGGGAAGCAGTGACCAGGGCAGAGGAGAGGCAACGGTCATTGGCCGACCATAGTGGGTGGGAGGGAGTATGAAGGGAGAGGAGGTTGGAGATGTAGGGAGCAGTGGAATTAGAGATGGCCTTTTGTGTGAGGGTGAGGAGTTTGAAGATGATTCTGTAGGGGAATGGGAGCCAGTGTAGATTTTGTCAGAGGGGAGTGGCAGATGTGGAATGGCGGGAGAGGAAGATAAGCCTAGCTGCAGAGTTGAGGACAGATTGGAGGGGAGCGAGATGGGAGCAAGTGAGGCCAGTGAGGAGAACATTGCAGTAGTCGAGTCGTGAGATGAACACTGAGTGGATGGTAAGTTTAGTTGTACGCTGGGAGAGAAATGGCCTGATGCGAGCAATGGATGTGGGGTGCAAAGGAGAGGGAGGAGTCAAGAGTGACGCCCAGGCAGCGGAATTGGGGAACGGGGGAGATGATGGTGTTGTCAACCGTGATAAAGATATTGGTAGAAGGTGTTGCTCTGTCTGGGTTAAAGATAATGAGTTCAGTTTTGTCCATGTTGAGCTTCAGAGGGCGCTCAGACAACCAGGAGGAGATGAAGGAGAGGCAGCTGGAAACCTGAGAGAGGACAGAGGGGGACAGATCGGGAGATGAGAGGTAGAGTTGTGTGTCATCAGTATAGAGGTGGTATTGAAGGCCAAAGGAGTTAATGAGCGCACCCAGGGAAGAGGTGTACAAGGAGAACAGAAGGGGGCCTAGGACAGAACCCTGAGGGTCACCAACAGGTAGGATGGAAGGGTGTGAGGTGGTGCCGGAGGCAGACACAAAGAAGGAGTGGTTAGTGAGGTAAGAGGTAAACCAGTCAAGGACGGTGCTAGAGATCCCAACGTTTTGGGGTGTGCGGAGGAGGAGAGGATGATCCACGGTGTCAAAGGCAGCAGAGAGCTCCAGAAGGATGAGCAGAGAGAAGTGGCCCCTGGATTTAGCCAAAAGCAGGTCATTGGTGACTTTCACCAGGGCAGTCTCAGTGGAGTGGAGTGGGCGAAAGCCAGATTGTAGTGGATCAAGGATGGAGATGTCAGAGAGGTAGGCTTGTAAGACATCTGTAGACAGATACACATATCCCACAGTGCCAGACACACATATGCCCTCACAGTGCCAGACATACGTATGCCCCCAAGTGTCAGAAATACATAATCCCCCACAGTGCCAGGCACACATATGCCCCCACAGTGCAAGATAAACATATGCCTCCACAGGGCCAGATACACATATGCTCCCATACTGATTTTACTATCAGAGGCAGCACTTTTTTTTTTTTTTAATCAACAATTTTTATTTGTTTTTTTTCCCCCAAAAATACAAAAACATAAAGGACCTTCATGACCAGGAATACACAACTGATAAAAGACTTGTACAATCTGAAAAAGGCAGTATGTGGTTATGTCAGGAATCATTGAAAGAAACAGCAGATGTATAAAATTATATCCTGACAGTAATTATGACAAGAAAAAGTAATCTTGAGCCCAATCGATGACATGGATAGGCCATACATGTGTCTGACATCAGTTATAATAACAAAATGCATACACAGTGGTCTAACAGTTGACATAACTAGGAAAAAATAAGAATTTACTCACCGGTAAATCTATTTCTCGTAGTCCGTAGTGGATGCTGGGAACTATGGGGAATAGACGGGCTCCGCAGGAGACTGGGCACTCTAAAGAAAAGATTAGGTACTATCTGGTGTGCACTGGCTCCTCCCTCTATGCCCCTCCTCCAGACCTCAGTTAGGGAAACTGTGCCCGGAAGAGCTGACATTACAAGGAAAGGATATTTGGAACCCAGGGTAAGACTCATACCAGCCACACCAATCACACCGTACAACTTGTGATAACCTTACCCAGTTAACAGTATGAACAACAACTGAGCCTCACTCAACGGATGGCTCAGAACAATAACCCTTATTTAAGCAATAACTATATACACGTATTGCAGAAAGTCCGCACTTGGGACGGGTGCCCAGCATCCACTACGGACTACGAGAAATAGAATTACCGGTGAGTAAATTCTTATTTTCTCTGACGTCCTAGTGGATGCTGGGAACTCCGTAAGGACCATGGGGATTATACCAAAGCTCCCAAACGGGCGGGAGAGTGCGGATGACTCTGCAGCACCGAATGAGCAAACTCAAGGTCCTCCTCAGCCAGGGTATCAAACTTGTAGAACTTTGCAAAGGTGTTTGAACCCGACCAAGTAGCCGCTCGGCAAAGCTGTAAAGCCGAGACCCCTCGGGCAGCCGCCCAAGAAGAGCCCACCTTCCTTGTGGAATGGGCTTTTACTGATTTTGGATGCGGCAATCCAGCCGCAGAATGAGCCAGCTGAATCGTGCTACAGATCCAGCGAGCAATAGTTTGCTTTGAAGCAGGAGCACCCAGCTTGCTGGGTGCATGCAGGATAAACAGCGAGTCAGTCTTCCTGACTCCAGCCGTTCTGGAAACATATATTTTCAAAGCCCTGACTACGTCCAGCAACTTGGAGTCCTCCAAGTCCCGAGTAGCCGCAGGCACCACAATAGGTTGGTTCAAATGAAACGATGATACCACCTTAGGGAGAAATTGGGGACGAGTCCTCAATTCTGCCCTGTCCATATGGAAGATCAGATATGGGCTTTTACATGACAAAGCCGCCAATTCCGACACACGCCTAGCCGATGCTAAGGCCAACAACATGACCACTTTCCACGTGAGATACTTTAGTTCCACGGTCTTAAGTGGCTCAAACCAGTGGGATTTCAGGAAATCCAGCACAACGTTAATATCCCAGGGTGCCACTGGTGGCACAAAAGGGGGGCTGAATATGCAGCACTCCCTTAACAAACGTCTGAACCTCAGGCAGTGAAGCCAGTTCTTTTTGAAAGAAAATGGATAGGGCCGAAATCTGGACCTTTATGGACCCCAATTTTAGGCCCATAGTCACCCCTGACTGTAGGAAGTGCAGGAAACGACCCAGCTGGAATTCCTCTGTAGGGGCCTTCCTGGCCTCACACCAAGCAACATATTTTCGCCATATACGGTGATAATGCTTTGCCGTCACGTCTTTCCTAGCCTTTATCAGCGTAGGAATAACTTCATCCGGAATGCCTTTTTCCGCTAGGATCCGGTGTTCAACCGCCATGCCGTCAAACGCAGCCGCGGTAAGTCTTGGAACAGACAGGGCCCTTGTTGCAGCAGGTCCTGTCTGAGAGGCAGAGGCCATGGGTCCTCTGTGCGCATTTCTTGCAGTTCCGGGTACCAAGTCCTTCTTGGCCAATCCGGAACAATGAGTATTGTTCTTATTCCTCTCTTTCTTACTATTCTCAGTACCTTGGGTATGAGAGGAAGAGGAGGAAACACATATACCGACTGGTACACCCACGGTGTCACTAGGGCGTCCACAGCTATCGCCTGAGGGTCCCTTGACCTGGCGCAATATCTTTTTAGCTTTTTGTTGAGGCGGGACGCCATCATGTCCACCTGTGGCAGTTCCCATCGCTTTGCAATCTGTGTGAAGACTTCTTGATGAAGTCCCCACTCTCCCGGGTGGAGGTCGTGTCTGCTGAGGAAGTCTGCTTCCCAGTTGTCCACTCCCGGAATGAACACTGCTGACAGTGCTTGCACGTGATTCTCCGCCCACCGAAGAATCTTTGTGGCTTCCGCCATTGCCATCCTGCTTCTTGTGCCGCCCTGGCGGTTTACATGGGCGACCGCCGTGATGTTGTCTGACTGAATCAGCACTGGCCGGTTTCGAAGCAGGGGCTCTGCTTGACTCAGGGCATTGTAAATGGCCCTTAGTTCCAGTATATTTATGTGTAGAGAAGTCTCCAGACTTGACCACAGCCCTTGGAAGTTTCTTCCCTGAGTGACTGCCCCCCATCCTCGGAGGCTTGCATCCGTGGTCACCAGGACCCAGTCCTGTATGCCGAACCTGCGACCCTCGAGAAGGTGAGCACTCTGCAGCCACCACAGAAGAGACACCCTGGCCCTTGGGGACAGGGTGATCAGCCGATGCATCTGAAGATGCAATCCGGACCACTTGTCCAACAGATCCCACTGAAAGATCCTCGCATGGAACCTGCCGAAGGGAATGGCTTCGTATGAAGCCACCATCCTTCCCAGGACTAGCGTGCAGTGATGCACCGATACCTGTTTTGGTTTCAGGAGGTCCCTGACCAGAGTTGCTAATTCCTGGGTCTTCTCCACCGGGAGAAACACCTTCTTCTGTTCTGTGTCCAGAATCATGCCCAGGAAAAGCAGAAGCGTCGTAGGAATCAGCTGCGACTTTGGAACATTCAGAATCCAGCCGTGCTGTTGCAACACTTCCTGAGAGAGTGCTACGCTGATCAACAACTGCTCCCTGGACCTCGCCTTTATGAGGAGATCGTCCAAGTACGGGATAATTATAACTCCCTTCTTCCGAAGGAGTATCATCATTTCGGCCATTACCTTGGTAAATATTCTCGGTGCCGTGGACAGGCCAAACGGCAACGTCTGGAACTGGTAATGACAGTCCTGTACCACAAACCTGAGGTACTCCTGGTGAGGTGGGTAAATGGGGCCATGCAAGTAAGCATCCTTGATGTCCAGCGACACCATAAAATCCCCCTCTTCCAGGCTTGCAATAACCGCTCTGAGCGATTCCATTTTGAACTTGAATTTCTTTATATAAGTGTTCAAGGATTTTAAATTCAGAATGGGTCTTACCGAACCGTCCGGTTTCGGTATCACAAACATTGTGGAATAGTAACTCCTTCCCTGTTGAAGGAGGGGGACCCTGATAATCACTTGCTGGAGGTACAGCTTGTGAATTGCCGCCAGTACTACCTCCCTTTCCATGGGGGAAGCTGGCAAGGCTGATTTGAGGTAACGGCGGGGGGGAGTCGCTTCGAATTCCAGCTTGTATCCCTGAGATACAATTTGTACAGCCCAGAGATCCACCTGTGAGCGAACCCACTGGTTGCTGAAGTTTCGGAGACGCGCCCCCACCGCACCTGGCTCCGCCTGTGGAGCCCCAACGTCATGCGGTGGACTTAGTGGAAGCAGGGGAGGACTTTTGTTCCTGGGAACTGGCTGCATGGTGCAGCTTCTTACCTCTACCCCTGCCTCTGGCAAGAAAGGATGCACCCCTGACCCTCTTGCCTTTCTGAGAACGAAAGGACTGCATTTGATAATACGGTGCTTTCTTGGGCTGTGAGGAAACCTGAGGCAAGAAAGTCGACTTTCCAGCTGTCGCTGTGGACACGAGGTCCGATAGACCGTCCCCAAACAATTCCTCACCCTTATAAGGCAAAACCTCCATGTGTTTTTTAGAATCAGCATCTCCTGTCCATTGCCGAGTCCATAAGACCCTCCTGGCAGAAATGGACATAGCATTAATTCTAGAGCCCAGCAGGCAAATGTCCCTCTGAGCATCCCGCATATATAAGACGACGTCTTTTATATGGCCCAGGGTTAGCAAAACAGTATCCCTGTCGAGGGAATCTATGTCGTCTGACAGAGTATCTGTCCATGCTGCTACAGCACTACACATCCAGGCTGAAGCAATAGCTGGTCTCAGTAGAGTACCAGAGTGTGTATACACTGACTTCAGGATAGCTTCCTGCTTTCTATCCGCAGGCTCCTTTAGGGCGGCCGTATCCTGAGACGGCAGGGCCACCTTTTTAGATAAGCGTTTCAGCGCCTTGTCCACCCTAGGGGATGTTTCCCAACGTAACCTGTCCGTTGGCGGGAAAGGGTACGCCATCAGT
Source organism: Pseudophryne corroboree (assembly GCF_028390025.1). Lineage (NCBI taxonomy): Eukaryota > Metazoa > Chordata > Amphibia > Anura > Myobatrachidae > Pseudophryne > Pseudophryne corroboree. Next base: position 644,603,543 of record NC_086447.1, on the reverse strand, counting down.
AACCTCTTAGAAATCACTAGTTTCTTATCAGGGGAACTCCACGCTTCTTCACACAATTAATTTAATTCATCAGATGGGGGAAAAGTCACTGGCTGCTTTTTCTCCCCAAACATATAAACCCTCTTGGTATTAACAGGGTTAATCTCAGAAATGTGTAATACATCTTTCATTGCAATAATCATGTATCGGATGGCCTTGGTCATTTTAGACTGTAAATGTGCCTCATCATCGTCGACACTGGAGTCGGACTCCGTGTCGACATCTGTGTCAACCATCTGAGATAGAGGGCGTTTATGAGCCCCTGACGGTTTCTGAGTCCCCTGGGCAGGTGCGGGCTGAGACCCCGGCTGTCCCAAGGCTGCAGCGTCATCAAACCTTTTATGTAAGGAGCTTACATTGTCGTTTAAGACCTTCCACATATCCATCCAATCAGGTGTCGGCCCCGACGGGGGCGACACCACACTTATCTGCCCTTGCTCCGCCTCCACGTAATCCTCCTCATCAAACATGTCGACACAGCCGTACCGACACACCGCACACACACAGGGAATGCTCAGACTGAGGACAGGACCCCACAAAGTCCTTTGGGGAGACAGAGAGAGAGTATGCCAGCACACACCACAGCGCTATATAACACAGGGATTTTCACTTATAAGAAGTGATTACCCAATAGCTGCTTTATATGTCTTATTTGCGCCTAAATTGATGTGCCCCCCCTCTCTTTTTTACCCTTCTTGTACCTAGATACTGCAGGGGAGAGCCTGGGGAGCTGCTTCCAGCGGAGCTGTGAAGGGAAAATGGCGCTGGTGTGCTGAGGAAGAAGGCCCCGCCCCCTCAGTGGCAGGCTTCTGTCCCGCTTTCTGTGTAAAAAAAATGGCTTGGGTTTTTACATATATACAGTGCCAGACTGTATATATGTATTTTTATTGCCAAAAGGTACTTTAATTGCTGCCCAGGGCGCCCCCCCCCCAGCGCCCTGCACCCTACAGTGACCGGAGTGTGTAAGTGTGCTGGGAGCAATGGCGCACAGCTGCGGTGCTGTGCGCTACCTTAAATGAAGACAGGAGTCTTCTGCCGCCGATTTCGTCGTCTTCAAGCTTCTGTTCTTCTGGCTCTGCGAGGGGGACGGCGGCGCGGCTCCGGGAACGGACGATCGAGGACAGGTGCCTGTGTTCGAACCCTCTGGAGCTAATGGTGTCCAGTAGCCTAAGAAGCACAAGCTAGCTGCAAGCAGGTAGGTTTGCTTCTCTCCCCTTAGTCCCACGTAGCAGTGAGTCTGTTGCCAGCAGAATCTCACTGAAAATAAAAAACCTAATAAATACTTTCTTTACTAGTAAGCTCAGGAGAGCCCACTAGGAGCACCCAGCTCTGGCCGGGCACAGATTCTAACTGAGGTCTGGAGGAGGGGCATAGAGGGAGGAGCCAGTGCACACCAGATAGTACCTAATCTTTTCTTTAGAGTGCCCAGGCTCCTGCGGAGCCCGTCTATTCCCCATGGTCCTTACGGAGTTCCCAGCATCCACTAGGACGTCAGAGAAATATAAATACACATGAAAGGTCAGAGAAGGAGAGAAACGAGGAGGGGGGAGGGAAAGACATGAGGGGAAAGACAAGACAAAAATAACGCCAACAGGAATGAGTAGCAGCTAGAGATATCCAGAAGATCAACTGGCTAGAGACCGTACATGAGCATACTAAGCGGCATCAGGAAGAGAGTAAGCTCGGTATACATGTAAAATCAGACATAGTACAAAACATAACATAATATATTGTATTGTCATGGCTCAAAGAGCATCAGTAAACTCTGGAGAGAGAGTAATAAGTAGGCGCAGGTAATTTAAGAAACACCATCAAGTTGTCTGCACAGGTACCATCTAGTGGTCTCAAAAAGTTTCTAAATATACTCTTGTACTGCAGGGTCCAGAGTATCAATATGCCTTTCCCATTTTTTTGGCAAATTGTCTAACCCCTGATTGTATATCAGGAAGAGAGGGATGCCTCTCGAAGTAGAGGATCCTAAGGGTCATATGTTTAGCCGCCATTAGAGAGGGGGTAGACCGTTTGATCCAATGATTAAGGATTTGTTTCTTCGCTATTGTCAGAATAACAGATAGCACCGGAACAATATTCCTTTCCTCTGGCCCTAAGGACCATTCTCTAAAATCGAGTAATAAACATGCCATCAGATTTATTTATTTTTTTAAATTGTTTATTTAATTTTCAAGTTATACAGGGTTACATTAGCCCCCCACAACAGGTGGGGAGGGTATATCCGTAAAACAACATTATTTTTATAGCAGAGATATAATCTAAAAACAGAGATCATGGGGTTCCCATATTGAAAAAAACATTGTGTTGATAACAAAGGAAATAGAGATAAAGTATACATCGAAAGCGACCAAAGCACTTTGATTGATTAGGAACCAAAAAAAGAAAAAGAAAAACAATCTCGTGGTTGTATCAGTAGGGAGAAGAAGAATAAAGAGAAAGCGAGAAAAGAAGAGAAAGGAAAGACGAGAAAAGTATAGAGTAGGAAGAAAAGAGACAGAGTCGGAGGGTCCGCCGGCGCGTCTCTATATACAGCCAATACCGCTCAGAGCGCCAGTGTAAAATAGGAGGCAATACTTAAGGTACACGAAAAGGTAGTATTAAGGACGGTCACACATCTACTCTATGGGAGGCGAGACTACTAAAATCACAGTAGAAGTGCCGCGGAGCCCCCAGGGGCGCGCGTTCTACGTGCTGGAGCTTGAGAGTTAAACCATAATTCCCACACCACAAGAAACTGGAAAGATCTGTTATGGAGGTATGCAGTGATTTTTTCCATGCTTGCGAAGTACCATACTTTATCAATGACCATCTTAATAGGGGGGGCCTCCTTCTTTTTCCAATGGAGAGCAATTAAGCAGCGAGCAGCATTTAAAATCTGTGTCAGTAATTTACCGGTATTTGGAGGTGTGTTAATAACGGGAAGGCCCAGCAGAAAAGACCAAGGGTCTTTAGATATCTGGGATTGGAGCAGTGTACTTAATCAAGTGTGCGACTGAGTCCCAAAATAACATGATCTTGGGGCACGTCCACCAGATGTGGAGGAAGGAGCCATGACCGCCGCAACCCCTCCAGCACATGGGCGAAGAGGAAGGAAACATCTTGTGGAGTATAGAGGGGACAAAGTACCACCTATATAATATTTTGTAAGCATTTTCCTTCACTAGCGTTGAGATGGAGGATTGTGCGGCAGCAGTGAAGACATCCGACCAATCATGGTCAGCAGGCGGCGGACCTAGATCCCGCTCCCACTGGAGAATAAAAGCCGGAGTCGTCGACTGCCCTCCAACCTGGAGAAGGGAGTATAGTAGGGAGATGATTCCTCGAGCAAGCGGTTTATGATAGCTATATGACTCCAGAGTGGATAAAGGTTGGAACGGGGAAGAATTCGATATAGAAGAGACAAAGTGTCTTATCTGGAAATAGGTAAAAGGGTTCGCTTCCGGGAAATTATATTTTGTTATGATGTCCGATAGAGGCGCGCACGTACCCCCAGCTAGAACATTTTGTACAAAGCGGATGTTCTTTTCCGACCATGGGCGAGATCGAGTCAGAGATTGACCCGGGGTGCAAGAAGGGTTATCCCATAAAGGGGTAAGCGGAGAGGGAGATGACAGGAGGTGAAAGCGCCGAGTACAGTAGTCCCAGATCTGGCAGGAGAATTCCAGCACAGGGTGCAGTTGCAAATGGGGGGATCTAGCTTTGGGGAAGGATAAGAGTAGAGACGACAAAGACGTAGTATGGCCCAGTGCAGATTCTAGCTGAAGCCATCGAATGGTCTGAGCAGGGGCGAACCAAGCGACAGCTTGGCTAAAATGAGTGGCCAGATAGTAAAGGCGAATATCTGGGAAGACTCTTCCGCCCTCCTGTACAGGTTTACGTAAGGTGGAGAAACCTATCCTAGGGACCTTATTTTTCCAAACAAAGCGGAGAAACCAAGAGTGAACTTGCGCCAGGACAGAGTCCGGGACTTTCACAGGCAGCGTCTGAAACAGATAAAGTAGACGGGGGATTATATTCATTTTCAGAGCTATGATTCGTCCCAACCAGGATATAATCAGAGACTGCCATTTATGGAGATCGGCCTTAATGTTGACAAGCAAGGGGGCGAAGTTTGCCTTATAAAGGTCACCATAGCGGCGCGTGATACAGATCCACAGGTAACGGATTTTAGAAACACACCAAGAAAATTTTAAGTTGGATTGCATGCGAGCTAGGTGGGTTGAAGAGATATGGAAGGGGAGAGCTTCCGTTTTGGACAAATTGACCTTATATCCCGATACATGCCCGTACACCGATAGAAGATGGAGAAGGTTCGGCAATGAGGTGTGCGGTGAGGAGAGCGAAAGGAGGACATCGTCCGCAAACAGGGAGATCTTGTAGACTGAGTTCCCCACCTCTAACTCCCCAATGTCGGTCGAAGTCCGGATGCGTGCAGCCAACGGTTCTATTACTAGAGCAAATATCAGGGGTGAGAGTGGGCAGCCCTGTCTGGTGCCGTTGGAGATACCCAAAGGGTCCGACAGCACTCCATTCCAAGGATGTGCGGTGAGCTAAATTGCTCAGGAGGCACTGGCTAGCACCAGAGCCAGATTTACATGCAATTTATGAGGCAAAATGTACATCTGGGCATTATACACAGATGCAGCAGTAGAAACTCCTGGAAATTTGGTGAGTTTTGATCAGAGATGAGTGGAAAAGTTAGCCAGGTGAGGCACTGCCTCACCTGCCATAGACTTTTTACTCCAGACTTTTGGCTATATAAATTATTAGAATAATGCAAAAAAGATATTTCAAACATATTCCTTGTATTTTTCATATACTTTATACAGTCAAACCTCTGGCACAAACGTTAGTATGACAGGAAAGGCTCTGCCTCACCTGCCTCACCCCACCGCATGTCCGTTCAGACGGATCCGAGTACAGAGCCTGAATCCCCGTGAGAAATTCCCCCTGAAAGCCAAAGTGAGCAAGAGTTTCGAACATAAAGGGCCATCCTATCCTGTCAAATGCTTTCTCCGCGTCCAGAGAAAGCAAAAGAGCAGGGGTACGGGTAAGGTTGATATGATGAGCAAGGCTGATGACCCGTCTCGTATTGTCGCGGGCTTGACGACCAGGGATGAATCCCACCTGGTCATTATGAACAAGGTGGGGCAATACGCTGTTCAATCGGAGGGCTAAGATTTTCGCATATATCTTAATATCAGAGTTAAGCAGCGATATAGGTCTATAGTTAGCGCAGTTGGATGCATCTTTGCCTTCCTTGGGAATAACTATGATCTTGGCCTCCAGAGCCGATTTAGAAAAAGAGGCACCCTGCAGGACAACATTAAATAGGGTTGAAAGGTGGGGCATGAGCTGGGGCAGAAAAGTCTTATAGTAGACGGCTGAGAAGCCATCTGGGCCAGGAGCCTTGTTAGGTTTTAAACCTTTAAAGACGGTGGCGATTTCTTCATCGGAGATTCTAGCAGTTAGTTCCGCGGAGACCGTTGGGGACAGGCAAGGCAGATGGCACTGGGACAGAAAGGCACGCACGTCCGCAAGAAAATCCGGGCTAGAATGTGAGGGCCCGTAAGCATTATATAGCTTCTTGTAGAAGCGAGAGAAAGTCTCGGTGATACGTTTAGGCTCACAAGTTTTCTTACCAGGGGAAGACTGAATAGTTGTTCCTTGCCAGCTTAGTCCGAAGCCTAGAAGCTAGCAGCCGATCAGCCTTATCCCCCTTTTCGTAAAAAGACTGGCTGAGCCATTTCAAGCTAGTTTCCACCTTAGCCGTCAAGAGCAAGTTCAATTCGCCCTTGGCAGAGGACAAAGCAGAAAGATCCGCTTCTGACCCTGACGCTTTGTGTTTCAGCGAAAGGGATGTGACCAAGTCCGAGAGTTCCCGGATACGGTTGGTTCTAGCCTTCTTGTTATAAGAGGAGGCGCTAATCAGGCATCCTCGTAAAACCGCCTTGTGGGCATCCCACAGTAACATAGGAGAGATAGTCGGGGCTGTGTTTGTATGAAAGTAATGAGAAATTTCGGCGGCTATGTGGGCTTTCGTTTGGGGATTTAGAAGGATTCTGTCATTCAGCTGCCACGTAGGGTGGCGAGCGGGAGGGTGTGGACCCGGGACGTCCACCGGACCACGTGCTAGGGTAAATGGAGGCTTCTAGGATGCATTGGGCAGGCTCTGTACTCAAAAAGAGCATGTCCAATCTTGTGTAGACATCATAAATAGAGGAGTAGTAAGTGTAATCCCGAGCGGTCGACTCTTTCACTCTCCATGTATCGAAGAGAAGGTGTCGGGATAGCAAGAGATTCAAAGCAGCTGCGTTACGTGAATGAGAGGAGCGCATTGATCTGGGTAGAGGTTTAGATCTGTCCAGGGCGCTATCCAGGGTCACATTAAAATCCCCACCTAAAACCACATTACCGCGTCTGTGCAGAGCTAGGAGGCTATTCAGGGAATGGAAAAAGGGGGCCTGAAGTTGGTTTGGAGCATAAACATTCAGGAATGTGTAGGGGATCCCATTCAACAGTCCCACTAACAATAGATATCTACCCTCAGGGTCCCTTAATATATCGGAGGGGGTGAAAGCAAGGTGGTTAGCAAAGAGTATAGAGACCCCCTTCTTTTTGCGTATAGGATCGCAAGCATGGAAAGTGTGCGGGAAGGTTTTAGACCTAAGTTCAGGGTGTGATGCGCCCGAAAAGTGGGTCTCTTGTAAGAATATAACATCGCTTCTGAGTTGTTTGAGGGACTGAAATAGAAGAGAGCGTTTGTGTGGACTGTTCAGGCCTTTCGTGTTCAGGGAAACTATTCTAAGAACCATGGAATAAAAGTGGAGCACCACTCAGACTGAAGCGCATCGGCGGGACCCCCGAAGAGAGAGGGGGAAAAGAAGGGAAGAAGACCTGAGAAGGAAGAAGATAGGTGGAAAGAGAACAGAGAAGAAACAGGTTTATGGTAGTGATTGCAATTAACAAACATAGAGAATCTATTCTCGCAGGTCGGACCCAGGGAAAGAACAGGCCTACGGGCCTCATTCGTCCGACGTCGACCGTAAGGGTCGAATGGGGGATGGGTGAACCCAGCCGCTCAGAGGAGAGGGTTGTGAGGACCGGGTCCCGTGTGTGGGCAAAACCCATGCGGAGTGCAAATTGTAGTTAGTAGGCTGAAGGAGCTAAAGGGGAGGAGAGGGGGGGAGAGGGGGGGGGGGGGGAAAGGCAAGGAGAAAGAGCAAATCTAAAAGAACAGGGAGTAAACATGGTGTGACGACCACCCGCCCCTAGCAAAGATAGAGATCAGAGGAATAGGCATATAATCGCAGGGGAGGGAGAGAGGAAAAAAAAACACAAAGAGAAAAAAAAAACAGTAACATTAAGGCTATTTAGGAACACAAAAAAGAGAGCGTGATCCGGTCGGGTCATCCGGGGCCGGGGACCGCGCGGCCAACCGCGGAGGTCCCCGGTCCCAGGACCCAAACAGGCCCAACCCCCACAAACATAGAAATGCAAAAAACAGCAAACATTAACTAAACATAGGGCTCTGCAGAATGCGTAGACACTGGTGGAGCATCAAAAGACATCCGGAGATCCCGTGATAGCCATTGCGGGGATGAGGCCCGCACAAGGGCAGCACCAGATGTAGAGTCATGTAACCTTAGAGGTATGGGAGGCAGAACCAACAGTGTTCCAATCGGGGGACGGGGCCTTGAGGGAAGGAGAGGTGTTGACTGGGGGAGTGCATTGAGAGGTAGTCAGGGGACCAGAGTTGTTCAAGTGGCGGAGTAGTTGAAGGGCCTCGTCGGGGGATCTAGCAGAGAGTACTTTACCATCAGATCGGACTTGTAGGGCAAAGGGGAAGCCCCATCTGTATCTAACATTGTTGTCTCTCAGGGTCTTAGTTATGTCCTTTAATTCTCTTCGTCTATTCAACGTAACCGGTGACAAGTCCTGGAATACTAGGAGATCGGAGCCCTCGAAAGATATGGTTGGAGACATCCGAGCTTTGGCGTAGACTTGGTCTTTGACCGCAAAATAATGAAAACGTAGGATTACATCCCTCGGCGTTTTAGCATCTTGAGATCTAGGACGTAGGGCCCTGTGTGCCCTATCTAGGAGTAGCATATCGTCAGGAACTGAGGGAGCGAGTGAGCGGAACAGGCGGAGCAGGTAATCAGTGAGGTGGGTCTGTTCTACCGTATCGGGGACGTTGCGGATTCGAAGATTGTTCCGACGGCCTCTATTATCTAAATCATCTTGCTTATCCGCTAATAGCATAACATCTGTACGCATTTGAGCTATCTCCTGTTCCGATTCTTGTTGGAAGGCGATAAGCTCCTCTTGTTTCCTTTCCACAGCGTCAACTCTGGTTTACCAAGCTGTCCACATCCGTTTTCAGACCAGAAATAGCCTCCTGCACCTCCGCACGGATTGACTTCTTTATATTGCGCATCTCGGACAGGAGAAGAGCGACATCCGCTTTAGTGGCAGGAGTGGAGGAAGAGTCATTGTCTGAGTCACGGTCAGATGTTGCTGACGTGGGCGGAGGTGATGATGATTTCCGAGTAGAGGACGGGGTGGAATTCTTGAAGTAGCCCACCAAGTTATGGGCATTGGATTTTTCCCCCCCTTTAGGCATAGTGACGGAGAGGGATGAGGTAGATGGGTAGTCAACACCTGGTCAGGGACGGGAAAGCTCCTATAGCATTAGAATCACCCACAGGACCGGGTGTATCACATATTGAGATCACATCATAGGCAGTTCACAGAATATGGCCGGGGATGCCCAGCCGGGTGTACTGTAATGCGTGAGTGCAGATAAATCAGAAGACAATTCACAGAGGAAGGGCGGGAGAGCCCATCCGGGCACAATGGAATGCTGGAGTACAATCCGATGCTCGGTGCAGTGAGCCCAAACAGATGCGAGGTGGCCCGCAGGCTGAGATCCACGGAAAGGTCACTGAGAGTCCCACAGCTATGTGATGCAGGGGTGTAAGCTGAGGCACAACAGAGGTGCTGTAGAGGTGCAGGAAGGCAGGATAAAGCACCCCAGCGTTACAGGAGAGCACTCAGCAAGAGCAGAACCGCCCTGCGGGCTCGCCTCCAGTAATCCGTAATATAATGGTACATCGAGGCCCTACTAAATATAACAGGGTCCGGGATTCCCAAACTGCCTTCCTCACGTAATAATTGTAACCTGGCATAGGGGACTCTCAGTCTTTTACCCGCCCACAAAAATTTAGTGAAGCACTGTCAAAGAAAAAGTACATCTTTACTAAGGAGGGCAATGGGGAGCATAAGGAGGAAATAAGAGATCTTGGGAAAGACTACACTTTTAATGACTTCTGCTCAACCCATTAGTGACAAGGGTTGGGACGTCCAATCCGCAAGAATTTTAGCCACCTTAGATAATATAGTACCCAAATTAGCCATATAGAAATCCGCAAGGGAAGTGGGGATATGAACACCTAGATATCGAAGGCTATTCAGGACTATCGGAAATCAGGACAAGACAGGGTGTGCAGAGAAAAGGGAGGAATCACCTGAAAGAAGAAGCTCGGATTTAGAGATATTAATTTTGTACCCCGCAAATGAGCCAAATATCTCAAAGAGACAATTTCGGGGATAGAGGTGAGAGGCTGCGAAATAAAGAGGAGCATATTGTCGGCATATAGCGACAATTTGACTGTGGTATCCTTAATCTGAATACCAGTAAAACTGGTAACATTTCTCAGTGATACAGCAAGGGGTTCCAAGGCTAAAGCAAAGAGCAAAGGCGATAAGGGGAATCCCTGCCGTGTACCGCTCTGAATAAGAAAAGGGGGAGAAAGGACACCATTCCCTAAAACTTGAGTAGACAGGGAGTCATATAAACGGGAAATTAACGAGACAAAGTCGTCAGGGGCACCAAACCGCCGCAGTGTTTGATACAGGTGGTCCCATGTGACCAGGTCAAATGCCTTTTTTTCGGCATCAAGGGATAACAGGACATTGGTGTCGGTGACCCCAGAGGACTGAAGGCCCTGCATAACAGCCAAAACCTTCCGTATATTACTAACCGATTGTCTACCCCATACAAATCCGGTCTGATCAGTATGTACTATGTCTAATTTGAGCCTATCAGAGAGGATTTTAGTGAACAATTTATAAAGAGTGTTCAAGAGGGAAATAGGACGGTAAGAACTAGGAAGTTCAGGGTACCGTCCAGGTTTCGGGATGACTTTTATAACTGCAGAGTTAAAATATTGTGGCAAAGGGTCACCCTGCAAGAAGGAATTAAATAGCACACAAAGGGGCTCACACAGTCGAGGGGAAAGAATTCTATAGTAATCATTGGCGAAGCCATCCGGGCCCGGGGTCTTCCCAGTCTTAAGCCCCGCTATCGCTGCTGAAACTTCCTCAACTGTTATAGGCACGAATAATGAGGCGCAGTGTGTCTCTGACATCTGGGGCAGGTTAGTAGTAACCCAAAAGTTGGACTTATGCACTTGATTAATAACAGGGCGTGAATAAAGATCAGTATAAAAAGGATTGTAGTACCTCAGCAATCTCAGCCGAGGTGCGTACTCTGGGGGTAATTCCAAGTTGATCGCAGCAGGATTTTTGATAGCAATTGGGCAAAACCATGTGCACTGCACGGGTGGCAGATATAACATGTGCAGAGAGAGTTAGATTTGGGTGGGGTGTGTTCAATCTGCAATCTAATTTGCAGTGTAAAAATAAAGCAGCCAGTATTTACCGTGCACAGAAACAATATAACCACCCAAATCTAACTCTCTCTGCACGAACCATCTGCCCCACCTGCAGTGCACATAGTTTTGCCCAACTGCTAACAAAGTTCCTGCTGCGATCAACTCAGAATTACCCCCCATATCCGCCGATCACGATCTCAACCAAAGGATACGTCTGGCCAAGACGGACGTAGTAGCAGCCTTGGCCGCCAGCACCCCAGCATCGGAGGCTGCCTCCTTAAGGTATAGAGAAGCCATGGTAATATATGAGACATTGTCGAGCATGCTCAGAAGCATTGGAAGGCAGCTCCGCCTCTATCTCCTGAGCCCACGCCTCAACAGCCCATGTTGCTGCGATGGTTGGCCTATGCACAGCCCCCGTTAGGGTGTGAATTGCTTTCAAACAACCCTCCACACGTCTATCCGTCGGTTCCTCCAGAGAGGTGACGGTAGTTACTGGCAAAGCAGAGGAAACTACCATGCGCCACATGAGAATCTGCAGGCAGAGGAGTTTCCCAATTTTTACACAGCTCCGCAGAGAGAGGATAACCAGTATTTACCCTGCACAGAAATAAAATAACCCACCCAAATCTAACTCTCTCTGCAAATTTTATATCTGCCTCCCTGTTAGGGTCTCCTGCCCTGTGCTGCCACGTCGTCATGGCAACCGGGAGACAAGTGCTAGTGGAGTAACCTGAGCGCAGCTGATACTCCGGTTCGGGTCTTTTGCTGTGCAGTGGTTATAGGCTCTGTGCACGGCAGGGGATCCGGTGCTGGTTTTTGTGCTCACAGTCTGTGAGGTCTGAGTGGGGCGTGGACAGCACCTGCTTTATAAGGCCTCTTTTCAGGGTAAGCAGATGCTGCTGAATCTTTGTTGGTTAGTCAGTTCATGAACGTTAGCCAGTACTGTGTAGCTTTGTATTTGTTTGTTGCTTACTGCAAATAGGCCTGGGAATTTGGTATTACACTCTGCCAATCCAGACCTAGCAGTAAGACTGGAGTCAGTCGTTTAGCTTGCTGGGGTTCTGTTACTACCCTGTGAACTTAGCAAGTTTGCGGCTGTATTCTAAGACTTGCCTGTCTAATCCTGTCTCACTGTGCTAGGTGTCAGGGGTCAGTTTAGTGGCAGTAAGCTAAAACCTGTGCACTGCAAGTGAGAATTTGGATTGTGGAGATTCTCCTTGTGTCTATCATTCCATCTCTGACCAAGGAGTTTACTGCCACACCCGTTGGTAACCCTTTAGGGTTTTGCTGTTGCCCTTAGCAACAGCATTTCGGGTACTCTACGTATTAAAACACAACATCTTGCTTTTTCCATCTTAGCAGTTCTAATACAAGGGAGATACCCAGTTCCTTAGCCTCTGGGCTTCTCTGTTCACTTTGTGTGTATTTTGTTACCCTATCACCTTCTGTGTACGTTATGTCATATCCCCCAGTTTGTCTGTGAGTCCATCTGTTTTGCATAACAGTTCAAACACCAGTACATTCCTGCAAACACTGGAGTGCATAACAGTTCTGACACCAGTACTTTCCTGCTGGCACTGGTGTGCATAACATATTCAGCAGCCCAATACTCCTGTTGAAATTTTGTGGGAATATGGAGCATACCCCTCAAAATACGTTGCAACAGGTGGTCGATCAGGTGCAGGTCCTGACTCGACAATTTAATGATTTGTCCATTAAAATGCACACCTCCCAGGCTGCTGGCGGAGCTCCCGCAGCAGCAGCACCTGCAGGGGTTAAGGAGCCGAAAGTAAATCTCCCGGATCGTTTTTCTGGAGATCGCTCGCAGTTCTTTTGTTTCAAGGAGAGCTGCAAGCTATACTTCCGGCTTAGGCCTCAGTCTTCTGGGTCGGAGATTCAGCGGGTGGGCATAGTGATTTCCTTGCTACAAGGAGACCCACAGGTCTGGGCATATGGGTTGCAGCCTGACTGTCCGTCGCTTAAAAGTGTTGATGCTTTTTTTACGGCACTGGGCATGTTGTATGATGACCCTGACAAGACGGCCTCAGCCGAGGCTCAGATTTCGATCCTTAAGCAAGGGCGCAGGCCAGTTGAGGTTTACTGTACGGAGTTTCGGAGGTTGGCCCATGATACCCAGTGGAATGACCCAGCCCTGAGACACCAGTACCGAAGAGGTCTTTCTAACCAGATAAAGGACCAACTGGTACAATATCCCTTGCCTGATAGCTTGGATCAGCTCATGCAGTTATCCATCCGGGTGGATAGACGGCTGAGAGAGCGTAGGCTTGAAAGGGAGACTGAGATTTCCTTCCTTCCCAAGGGAACCTCAGACTCTGAGGAATTTTCTGAGGAGCCTATGCAGATTGGGGCTACCCGCCTCTCCTCGCGTGAGAAGACGCGGAGGAGACAGCAGGGGTTGTGTTTGTACTGTGGGAATAAAGGTCATGTGGTAGTATCATGCCCAGAAAAGCCGGAAAACTTCAGGGCCTGAGGGTGATGGGAAATATCCTGTCAGGCCAGAAGTCAGAATTTCCCAAGAAGACTTTTATCATTCCGGTGACCTTGAAGATCCTCGGTCAAACTGTCAAGACTGAGGCCTTTGTGGACAGTGGGGCCGACGGGGTTTTTATGGACCGCCAATTCGCCCTGAAACACTCTGTTCCCTTAGTACCCTTGGCATCGGAAATTGAGATTTGTGGGTTAAACGGGGAACCATTATTCCAAGGTAAAATTACCTCTTGCACTAGCCAGATTTCTTTGTTTATTGGAGCCACACACTCTGAAAAATTGTCCTTTTATGTGACTGTCTGTACTTTTGCCCCATTGGTGTTGGGGTTACCCTGGTTAAGGGCCCACAATCCTCAATTTGACTGGGTCTCTGGGGAGATTCTTAGTTGGGGTACTGATTGTTTCAGGAGTTGCTTGAGCCTTCCAGTCAGGCTCTCGCAGCTAAGTTTGCCAGGATTGCCAGGGTGTTATGCAGATTTTGCGGACGTGTTCTCCAAAAAAGTTGCAGAGGTACTACCTCCCCATCGCCCCTATGACTGTGCCATTGATTTGTTGCCAAATGCTAAGCTTCCCAAGAGCAGGTTGTACTCCCTGTCACGTCCTGAGACTCAGGCTATGGCAGAGTACATTCAGGAGAACTTGGCTAAGGGATTTATCAGACCTTCACAGTCCCCAGTTGGGTCGGGGTTCTTCTTCGTGGGTAAAAAGGACGGTTCGTTGCGACCCTGCATCGACTTCAGGGAATTGAACCGTATCACGATTAAAAACTCATACCCACTGCCTCTCATTTCGGTCTTGTTTGACCAGCTTCGTACTGCCACCATTTTTTCTAAGATTGACCTACGCGGTGCGTACAATCTAATCCGAATAAGAGAGGGGGATGAATGGAAGACTGCCTTTAATACCCACTCAGGGCATTATGAATATTTGGTGATGCCTTTTGGGCTCTGTAATGCCCCGGCAGTCTTCCAGGATTTCATGAATGATGTGCTCAGGGAATATTTGGATAGATTCTTAGTTGTATACTTAGATGACATCCTAATCTTCTCCCATTCCCTGGAGGAACATCGGAAGCATGTACGCTTAGTCCTCCAGAAACTCAGAGACCACCGGCTTGGGGCAAAGCTGGAGAAGTGCGAATTTGAAGTTCAGCAAATCGCATTTCTAGGATATATTATCTCCCCAGAAGGTTTCCAAATGGAGGGTTCCAAGGTACAGGCAGTCCTGGATTGGGTGCAGCCCACTAGTTTGAAGGCGCTTCAGCGTTTCCTGGGCTTTGCGAATTTTTATAGACGATTTATCGCTGGATTTTCGTCTATAGTGGCGCCCTTGGTGGCACTCACTAAGAAAGGGGCGGATGTTGCTCACTGGTCTTGTGAGGCTAAAGCGGCTTTTGCCCGTCTCAAAAGGGCATTTGTTTCGGCCAAGGTGCTGCGACACCCAGATCCAGAGCGTCCTTTTGTGGTGGAGGTGGATGCCTCTGAGATGGGTATTGGGGCAGTGCTTTCTCAGATGGGAGTGTCTGATAATCGCCTTCATCCCTGTGCTTACTTTTCCCGTAAATTTTCGCCTGCCGAGATGAATTATGACGTGGGTAACCGGGAATTGTTGGCTATTAAGGATGCACTCGAGGAGTGGAGACACTGGCTTGAGGGGGCTAAGTTTGTGGTCTCAATTCTCACTGACCATAAGAATCTGGCATATTTAGAGTCAGCGAAGCGTCTCAATGCCAGGCAGGCACGATGGGCTTTGTTTTTTGCTCGCTTTAATTTTTTGATAACATATCGCCCTGGGTCAAAAAACATCAAGGCTGATGCGCTCTCGCAGAGTTTTGCTCCAATCCAGGAGACCACCGAGGAGCCGTTGCCCATTGTTTCCCCATCATGTATTAAAGTGGGCATTACCCAGGACCTCTTATCATTAGTCCTTAGAGCACAGGAGCAGGCTCCTCCAGACCTTCCGGTAGGTCTTTTGTTTGTGCCTCCTAGGTTAAGACAGCGAGTGTTCCTGGAATTCCATGCCAAGAAGTCGGCAGGTCACCCGGGTATTGCCAGAACTCGGGAGTTGCTATCTAGGGCGGTGTGGTGGCCCTCGGTGGCTAAGGATGTGGATCAGTGGGTTCGGGCATGTGACATCTGTGCCCGAAATAAGACTCCTAGAGGGGTTCCTGTTGGCCCATTACATCCACTCTCTATCCCATCTAAGCCATGGACCCACATTTCAATGGATTTTGTGGTGGACTTGCCCAAATCCTCGGGGATGACAGCCATCTGGGTTGTCGTTGACAGGTTTTCGAAGATGGCGCACTTCGTTCCACTGGTTGGGCTGCCATCAGCCAGACGCCTGTCTGAATTATTTATGCTGCATGTTGTGCGTCTCCACGGGTTGCCACTTGATGTGGTCTCTGACCGCGGATCCCAGTTTGTGGCCAAATTCTGGAGGGCATTTTGTTCCGATCTCCAGATTTCTGTCAGCTTGTCGTCAGGCTACCATCCGCAGTCTAATGGGCAGACTGAAAGGGTGAACCAGTCCTTGGAGCAGTTCCTCAGGTGTTATGTCTCCAAGTGTCAGACTGACTGGGTTGCTCATCTGTCCATGGCGGAGTTTGCCTATAACAACGCGGCTCACTCTGCTACAGGGATCTCTCCCTTCCTTTGTGTGTATGGGCATCATCCTAAGGCCAATTCTTTTGACCCCGTGGACTCCACGCCTGGTGGTTCCTCTGTGGTTTCGGTCCTTAGAGGTATTTGGCGGAAAGTGAAGAAAGCCCTTGTGTCTGTGTCATTAGTGACCAAAAGGGTTTTTGATAAGCGGAAAAGACCCTGCAGCTTCAAATTAGGAGACTTTGTCTGGTTGTCTACCAAGAATTTGAAGTTGAGACAGCCATCTCATAAGTTAGGGCCCCGGTTCATCGGCCCTTATAAGATCACCAGGGTTATCAATCCGGTGGCATTTCAGTTAGATCTGCCCCGTTCTTTGGGTATCAATAAAACATTTAATTGTTCCCTTTTAAAACGGGCGATTAGTAATCCTTCTACCAGTGGAAGACCTTCCCCTCTTCTGATACGTGGCCAGAGGGAGTTTGTTGTTGAAAGGATTCTTGACTCCAAGGTGGTTCGGGGTCGTCTGTCATTTTTGGTGCACTGGAAGGGGTATGGCCCGGAGGAGCGGTCGTGGGTGCGCAGTTGTGATCTTCATGCCCCCAGACTGATACGCTCTTTCTTCTCGCAGTTCCCCGATAAACCCGGTGGTAGGGGTTCTTTGACCCCTCGTCAGAGGGGGGGTACTGTTAGGGTCTCCTGCCCTGTGCTGCCACGTCGTCATGGCAACCGGGAGACAAGTGCTAGTGGAGTAACCTGAGCGCAGCTGATACTCCGGTTCGGGTCTTTTGCTGTGCAGTGGTTATAGGCTCTGTGCACGGCAGGGGATCCGGTGCTGGTTTTTGTGCTCACAGTCTGTGAGGTCTGAGTGGGGCGTGGACAGCACCTGCTTTATAAGGCCTCTTTTCAGGGTAAGCAGATGCTGCTGAATCTTTGTTGGTTAGTCAGTTCATGAACGTTAGCCAGTACTGTGTAGCTTTGTATTTGTTTGTTGCTTACTGCAAATAGGCCTGGGAATTTGGTATTACACTCTGCCAATCCAGACCTAGCAGTAAGACTGGAGTCAGTCGTTTAGCTTGCTGGGGTTCTGTTACTACCCTGTGAACTTAGCAAGTTTGCGGCTGTATTCTAAGACTTGCCTGTCTAATCCTGTCTCACTGTGCTAGGTGTCAGGGGTCAGTTTAGTGGCAGTAAGCTAAAACCTGTGCACTGCAAGTGAGAATTTGGATTGTGGAGATTCTCCTTGTGTCTATCATTCCATCTCTGACCAAGGAGTTTACTGCCACACCCGTTGGTAACCCTTTAGGGTTTTGCTGTTGCCCTTAGCAACAGCATTTCGGGTACTCTACGTATTAAAACACAACATCTTGCTTTTTCCATCTTAGCAGTTCTAATACAAGGGAGATACCCAGTTCCTTAGCCTCTGGGCTTCTCTGTTCACTTTGTGTGTATTTTGTTACCCTATCACCTGCTGTGTACGTTATGTCATATCCCCCAGTTTGTCTGTGAGTCCATCTGTTTTGCATAACAGTTCAAACACCAGTACATTCCTGCAGACACTGGAGTGCATAACAGTTCTGACACCAGTACTTTCCTGCTGGCACTGGTGTGCATAACACTCCCCTGCAGTGCACATGGTTTTACCCAATTGCTATAAAAAATCCTGCTGCGATCAACTTGGATTACCCCCTCTGTCACCATCCTGGTTGAGTAGAGAATAAATGACCACTTTAGGGTGTCTGCCTTTTAACAAACGAGATAAGAGTTTGCCAGACTTATTGCCATATCTGTAGATACCACAATCCCTTGAAAATGAGTATTTGGCCTCCATCTGAGAGAGTAGAGTGTCAAACAGTGTTTTTTGTGTAAGGTATCGGTCTCTAGAGGAAGGGGAGGGGGAGGATTTAAATTCTTGAAATGAGTGATTAAGAGCCGACTGGGCCTCCAAATATTGTGAGTTCAATTCTAAGTCCCTTTTTTTACTATAAGACATGATGTGTCCTCTGATAACCGATTTAGACTCCTGCCAATATAAAGCGGGGTTATCACGTAAAGCCTCACCATTATGGGTATGATATTCTAGCCACGCTGCTTCTAATGAGGAGCAAAACTTCAAAGAGTTACTTAAATGGGAAGGGAAGTGCCAGGAGCGAAAAGTGGCCCTTTCAGCTTTAAGTACAAGTTTCATCCAGCATAAGTCGTGGTCGGAGATACAAATATCTTCAATCTTGGAATCAACCACTTTAGAAAAAAGAGATTCAAAAAGCAGCAGATAATCAATCCTTGATAATGTGTGATGGATAATCAATCCTTGATAATGTGTGATGCGCAGCTGAGAGACATGTAAATTCCCTCTCCAACGGGTAGCAAGTGAGCCACACATCCACCAAGGACAGTTGGGAACAAATATAGGGAATACCAAACCTCGAGGGGGGGAGAGCGAGGGGGAGGGGACTTATCCATAGTAGGGGAAGAAAATATGTTAAAATCTCCACCGAGAATGATAGGAATCTCAGTGTGACTAAGCAATTTAGTAATAATATGTGAGTAAAACTGCTTGGAATAATGATTGGGAGCATAAGTATTGCACAGTAAAAATCTAGTATTATCCAGTGTGACATCAACAATCACATAGCGACCCTGGGCATCATCCAAAACTGTATGGGCAGAAGAGGGACAGTGTGTCTAGTCAAAATAATTACTCCCTGAGCTTTAGAAGAAAAAGAAGAAGAGGCCACCACAGACCAGCCCATAGTATTTAGTTTAACCACCTCAGTAGACATAAGGTGAGACTCTTGAAGGAAGATGACATCAACCCTCAGTTTTCGAAGATAAAGTAAAATCTCCCTGCGTTTAGCAGGAGAGTTGATGCCTCCCACATTCTACGTGCCAATATACAGACTAGCCATACATCAAAGTTACATGGGAAACAACAATCCCTAGGTAAGTGAGAATATGCTGCTGTATAAACATGTGCCAAGCATATGAGATAACATTATTACCCACAGCTGCTGATAGAGAACCATTGAACAAACAGGGGTTAACACATGGGGGAAGAAGGGGGAGGGAAAGAAGAAAGAGAAAAAAGGGGGCCAAAAACACATAGAAAACAGAGAACATTACAATAACACAATGGAAGAAAGTCCTGCGGAGGACAATCATACCTTCACAGCAATCAGAACAACTTGTTCCAGCAAGCACTGAAACTGCACTAGACAGATTAAGCTCCAGCAAGAAAAATGAAATCCTGAGAAAAAGAATGGGGGGGAAGGGAGGGGCGCCCTTACCCACCCTCGGCAACTTATGAAGAAAAATATAAACATGATAATAGTACAATAAGAAAACAACAGAGCACACAGAGCATTATGAGAATAACACAACGAAAATGATCCCTACTATGTAGAAATGAGCAGTATAGGGAAGATAGCATTTTATCAGAAAAATAATAAAAGGAGCAAGGAATGTCCAGCAAAAATCAAGCAGAACAAACAGCTGGATGGAGTCAGGATCCAATTGGTAAATCAAACACCTGCAACGACCCATAATCTATCAAGCAGCCTTGTAATCAGCGCATGAGGTAAGTAAAAGTCTCAGAGGTATACTCAGCCATCCCGGTCTGGAGCGTCGTTAATCAGAGAAGAGTCATCACCGGCCTCGCCAGCCTCCAATGTAAGCCTCCGCGTCCGCCAAATTAGTAAAATCCTTAAAGGAAGTACCTTCAAAGAGACGCAATCTGGCAAATTTCTTATTCGCCTTGATTGAGCAGAGGGGGGTGAATTCACGTCGTGCCCGGGAGACCTTCGCGGAGTAATCCTGGAAAATGGACAAACGGCTACCCTCCCATTGCAAATTTCTGTGCTTTCTGGAGGCCGTCCATATTGCCTCCTTGTGGACAAAATTCAAACACTTGAATATGACTACACACGGTCTGCTGTTAGGTGAAGAGCGTGGGGGGCCCGAGTCTATGGGCCCTCTCAATGACCAAGCCAGAGCATTCATCCTGTATATGTAATAAATCAGGCAAAGACTATTACAGGAAGAAAAACAAGTCAGGGCCCTTCAGTCTAAGATTCTACCTCCTCAATCTATTTTCAAGATCATCAACCTTGTTAAGCAGCTGGTAATGTGATTTCTGCAGCTCGTCATATTTATGCTTCAGGTCTCCAACATCCTGAAAAGTCTCCCCCAATCTGTGTTCATTAGTAATAACAGTCTTAGACAATTGCTTGAGCTGAGACTTAAGATCTTTCACTGCCTGCTGCATTTTAGAAGCATGAGCATCCATAATAGGTTCCATAGCATCTCTGACAGCTCTCACCACGTCTGCATATGTCACTGGGGAGTCAGGGGAACGGTCAGGCTCACCTGAGGGATGATTCTGTGATGCTGTAGCCTGTTTAACACTGCCTGCAGCCTGCAGGCTTGTTTGTATAGTGGGTGCGGCGGCCATCTTGGATTCCCCCGGCCGTTTTTCCGACCACGATCTCTGGGTTTTTCGGGGCATGGGGGAGGACAGGAACTTGTCTATCCAGTCCCCAGCACTCTCCCAGTGATGGTAGGCACCAGGCGCGGGAGAAACGCTGCAGGGATGCGGCTCTGTGTTCTCTGGTTGCCAAGGGTGCGGGAGAGCTGCAGTGATCAGCATCTCCTCACATGGGCGCCGGAACTCAGAGGCAGCACTCTTAAGTAGATTCACTTTTAGAGGCAGCAGCTATCCCCTCACCCCCATATAGTTCCTCACCAGCAGGGATACCCAGTAACGTTCACAGAATGCAGCAGCGGCAGCCACTGTAATTGGCACTGGGGTCACAGCGCCACACTACAAACAAGAAACTCTACATAAAGTACACCTCCCAGCATCCCTTGCTGCCAGGAGCTCCTTGCGAGGGTCCCTTGTAAAGACCACTGGCATGTTGGACCACCTCTGGTTTGGGTATTTGCCAGCTGACTGGTACTCGCTACTTCTATCAAGCTCCAGTTCTATATCTAAGCTCATAGTCTTCTCCCAGTTTCCTTCATCGGAGTTCCACCACTTCAGTCTTGACAAGCATGACTTTTTTTCCCCATCTGTATATAAATAATCAAAACATACAGAAGTAGGCAAACACTGTCCAACTACTGTACTTCTATGTCTGTGAGATCACAAGTTGGAGAAAAGTTGGCTGGTCTGCTGAAAAAGTTGGCTGGTTGGATATATCTCATGAAAAGGTTGGTTAGGTGTATGCAGTACTGTTTTAATTGGACAGACAAGTGGATGGTTGAATTAAAGTTGGTCTGATGTATTATTGCCAGCTGTAAGTAGAGATCTGTGGTCATCACTATACATTTCTCCCTTATGGCTCAATGGTTTCCCCTATACAATGTTTGTAAAACAAAAATATATTTTTATAATACGCTGTAAGAAAAAAAAACTTTCTGTCCCTCAAAAAACAATATCAAACTTGTTTGGGTAGACTAAGAAGTAACAATAATGAAGTTGCTCAATTGTCCAGACCTCAAGAATAAATAGCTTGACTGGTACTGGGAGCCAGGAGTCCCTAACTGGGTATGTGGCACTAAAGCGAGCGCAGGGAGGAATTGGAAACCCCACCTGGGGCTGGAAACAGGGACACAATGACCAAGGCTGGAAACTCAGACACCCCTCTCAAGCTGGAAATTCAAACATCCCTCCTGGGCCGTGGCACAATGAGCTGGGTCTGGACACTCAAATTCCTCTCCTAGTGCTAGACACTCGGAGGCATCTCCTGGGAATGAACACTCGGAGGCCTCTCCTGGTGCAGGACACTCGAATGCCTCTTGTCAGGAACCAGCATTCAGTGATGTCTTACTTACCGGCGCGCTGGTGTGCAGGTCTCCGGAGGTCACGGCCCCAGTCTGCGGCTGTATGAGCATCCTGTCTGCTGTGTGCAGAACCCACTGTTGTGTTGCACCCCTGAAGTCCATTCTGCGGGTGTCCTCCTGTGTACCGGCCATCTGTTCAGCATGGACGCCGCCATGACACTTGCGGTCAGCTGACCGGAGAGCACCCAATCCTGTGTTGTGATTGCTCACATGATCCAAGTATCCAATGACTGCCGACCAGGGGGTATAAGTCCAGAGCACTGGCACAGTCTCATCACCTTGGACAACGCGTCGCATTGCTGCATAGCGTTTCCTGGCTGCCGTTCTTGTTTCCAGTCTTCAAACTCCTGTTTCCAGTTTCCAGTCTTCAAACTCCTGTTTCCAGTTTCCAGTCTACAAACTCCTGTTTCCAGTTTCCAGTATTCTACTCCTGTTTCCAGTTATCTCCAAGTGATCTCCCGGTTCCAGCATTTCTGTGGAACTACAGGTCTCAGCATTACATCAGCTCCAGCTTCTGCTACAGTCAGCTTCCACCGTTTGCAGTAGAGACTTCTCTCCAGGTGCTATCCATTGTTTTCACCTGTGTATGATTAACTTGCATTGTGCTTTGATATCTGGCACTCAAATACCATCTCTTCATATGCATTTCATGCCGTCTCCTGCTTAAACCTTGCTTGGTTATGGACTTGCATTACTATTGACTGTGTGGAGAAATATTGCTGGGTTTTAATCCAACTGTGGGAGTGATCACCATCAGATTGCTAATTCAGTTTCCAGACTGGTTCATTGCATGTGTTTCTGCACTGGTTCCCAGACCAGCTGAATATCAGTGACTGTTCGTATTATTGTTGTCAGCATTCCTGTACCCATCATTTCAAATTCATCTGTTATAATCCGTGAGCATTTTAATAAACATCATTGCGCACATGTGCAGGAATCATTTACAGCCTCCCAGGTTTCTCCATCACACCACCACTGTCTCACTAGTGCCACCTCCGGGGACAGACAAAACCACAGATCTGACAATTTGTCCAAGGTCCATGGACCCGGATGGTGGTCAGAGTGTGGGAGCAGGGGCTCTTCAAAACCTAGTCTCACGACTCGATGGTACAGAGGCTGCACAACAGCAGATCATACAGTTTTTACAAGAGATGTGTTCTCGGTTGGATACCTTACAACAATTTCTGGCAAGTTCTACTGTTACAGCTGCACCAGCGACTCCAGCTCCAGTTTCCAGTGCCACAGCTTCAGGCTCTCCCGCTGCTCCTGGTTTAGGATCTCGTCTCCATCTTCCTACACCAAGTAAATTTGATGGCAATCCTAAAACCTGTCATGGATTCCTGAATCAATGTGAAGTTCACTTTGCCGCACAATTTCTCGACGCCCAGAACCAAAGTTGCGTATATTGTGTCTCTCCTGACTGGCCCTGCCTTGACTTGGGTCTCTCCGTTATGGGAGCGAGCAGATTCACTGCTAAACAACTACAGAGACTTTGTAGCTGCCTTTAAACGTATCTTTGATGAGCCTGGGATGAGCCTGGGTGTACAACATCAGCTTCCTCTCATATCCTCCAGATTCGCCAAGGAACACGCACCGTGGGACAGTATGTCATCCAGTTCCAGACATTGGCGTCAGAGGTTGAGTGGAACAATCAAGTGCTGGTTGCAGCATTCTGGCATGGTCTCTCTGATCGTATTAAAGATGAACTGGCTACCCGAGATCTCCCAGAGCAACTAGAGTCACTAATTTCCTTGTGTGTAAAGTTAGATCTGCGTTTACGCGAAAGAGCAAGAGAACGTTCTCATGGCGATCCTCGCAAGCACCGAGTTATGCCTCAAGTACAACCTTCTCCCTCCACTTCTGATGAGCCTATGCAAGTAAATAGGTCCCGCTTAACTCCTGAGGAGCGGTCAAGAAGATTACGGGAGAGACTGTGTCTGTACTGTGCTAATGCTGGTCACATGATTGGTTCCTGTCCGTCGCGTTCGGGAAACGCCAGATCCTAACTTGTAAGGGAGGAGTCAAGTTAGGAACCTTATCCAAAGCTCCTTCTTCTCAAGAACTTATCCTGCCAGTAACTTTGGAAACACAGAGTGGATTACATGCCTTCTCAGCTTTAATTGACTGTGGTGCTGCTGGGAACTTTATTACACAGGCTGCATCGACAAGATCCGTCTTCCAGATTGTCTGGTCCAGTCTATCTTACCGCTGTGGACGGTAGCCGTATTGTTGAGGGGTCCATCAGTCAGCAAACTAAGACCGTGATCTTAGGGGTGGGTTTTCTTCATTCTGAGATCATTGAACTGTTGGTCATTCCTAAAGCCACCTATGAGATAGTGTTGGGTATGCCTTGGCTTCAACTTCATAACCCTCAAATCGACTGGTCTACAGTACAACTCACAGTATGGAGTTCCTCCTGTTTCCATTCCTGTTTAGCTCAAGTTCGTCCCGTGAGATCTTCGGGGGTTGAAACCCCAGTGTGAAATTCCTGAGGCCTACAAAGAATTATCTGACATCCTCAGTGAAAAGGCCACTGATGTTCTGCCTCCCCATCGGAAATGGGATTGTCCCATCGATCTGATCCCGGGGAGAATGCCTACTAGAGGACGGACATATCCTCTTTCCGTTCCAGAAACTCAAGCCATGAGTGAATATATTAAAGAGAATCTACAAAAAGGATTCATTCGTCCTTCTTCATCTCCAGCAGGTTTTTCTTCATGAAAAAGAAAGACGGAGGACTACGTCCCTGCATTGACTATAGAGCTTTAAATGAGATTACCATCAAAAACAGCTACCCCTTACCGTTAATCACGGAACTGTTTGACAGAATTAAAGGAGCCAGTATCTTTACCAAATTAGATCTTCGTGGGGCATATAATCTCATTAGAATCCGGAGTGGCGATGAGTGGAAGACCGCTTTTAACACCTGTGACGGCCATTATGAGTATCTCGTGATGCCCTTTGGATTAAGTAATGCCCCAGCTGTGTTTCAGAACTTTGTCAATTAAATATTTTGAGATGTTCTTTATAAATACGTAGTAGTTTACCTTGACGACATTCTGATTTTCTCCCAAGATTTAGTCTCTCATCGTCAACAGGTATAAGAAGTCCTTAAACACCTACGTCAGAATCATCTTTATGGGAAGTTGTCTAAGTGTACCTTTGAAGCTCCTTCAATGCCATTCCTCGGGTTTATAATCTTTGGTTCAGATCTTCGAATGGACCCTGTTAAATTGGAAGCAATAAAGAACTGGTCTCTTCCTACATCGCTCAAGTCTGTTCAACGTTTTATTGGCTTTGCCAATTATTATAGAAAATTCATTAGAGGATTCTCTACCCTGATGGCCCCAATTACTTGCCTCACACGGAAAGGCGCAAATCCTTCTCAGTGGTCAGAAGCAGCTCTGGCTGCTTTCCAAAAGATTAAACAAGCTTTCATTTCAGGTCCTGTGTTACAGCAACCAGATATCAACAGACCCTTCGAGTTGGAAGTGGACGCCTCAACAGTTGGCGTTGGCGCAGTGTTGTCCCAAACCAGCGACAATGGTAAGACTCACCCCTGTGGGTTTTTTTCCTGTAGATTTCTACCTGCTGAGATAAACTAAGCCATCGGTAGACCAGGAGCTCCTGGCGATCAAGCTGGCCCTGGAAGAGTGGAGGTATTTTCTGGAGGGCGCAGTTTCCTATTACCATATTCACCGACCATAAGAACCTTCTTTATTTGAAAGCAGCGCAGTGTTTAAATCCTCGTCAAGCAAGGTGGGCTTTATTCTTTTCTCATTTTAATTTCAAGTTACAGTTCCGCCCTGGTTCTCAGAATGTTAAGGCAGATGCCTTGTCACACTCCATGAGTTCCATGGAGGAATCTTCTGAACAAGAATCTCATCCAGTTCTCGATCCCATAGTGTTTGCTTCCACAGAAGTGTCTCCTGTTCCGCCTCCTGGCAAGAGGTTTGTTTCTCATGAACTCCGCCCGAATCTCCTGTCATGGGCTCATATTTCAAAGTTTACTGGACATCCTGGGTTCCTAAAGACTTATAAGTTTTTGTCTCAGTCCTATTGGTGGCCTCATATGAAAGCTGATATTCAGGATTTTGTGGCTTCGTGTCCCAAGTGTGCCCAGCACAAAGTTCCTTGTCAGTCTCCTGCTGGTCAACTGTAACCTAACTCCATACCAAGTCGTCCCTGGTCTCACCTGTCAATGGATTTCATCTCAGACTTACCTCCCTCCAAAGGGTATGATACCATCTGGGTAGTGGTTGACAGGTTTTCAAAGATGGCCCATTTTGTTCCACTCATGGGGTTGCCTTCTGCTCCCAAGCTCGCACAAATATTCCTACGTGAAATCTTCAGGTTACATGGACTTCCAACGGAAATTATATCTGACCGTGGTGTTCAGATTGTGGCAAGATTTTGGAAGGCCTTATGCTCTGCTTTACAAGTTAAACTCAAATTCTCTACAGCATATCACCCTCAAACGAATGGGAAGACTGAAAGGGTAAACCAAGAGCTTGAAACCGTCTTGAGACTTTATATTTCCTCATCACAGGTCGACTGGGTAGATTTATTGCCTTGGGCAGAGTTTTCTCATAACTTCCGTTACCATACAGCCACCAGTACTACTCCTTTCTTTGCAGTTTACGGTCAACATCCCAGAGTTCCATATTTCTAAGATCTTCCAGTGGTCGATGTGCCTGCAGCCACTTCAGCTCTCCAGCAGTTCTCTCAGGTTTGGGCAAAGATTCATCTTTCTTTCAAGAAAGCATCTCAGCAGTACAAGATCCTTGCTGATCGGAAAAGACGAGCAGTTCCCAGTTTAAAGCCAGGTGATAAAGTCTGGTTATCTACTCGTACTCTCCGCCTTAGAGTTCCCTCTATGAAGTTTGCTCAGCGGTTCATTGGTCCGTTTCCAGTTGAACGAGTGATTAACCCAGTGGTTTATAAGCTGAAATTGCCTCCTTATTTGAAAATACCAAACTCATTTCACATTTCTCTCCGTAGACCAATGATTCTTAACCGTTTTCAGAAAGCTCTTCCAGCAGCTCAGAGAATCCAAACTCATCGGGGTGTTGAGTATGAGGTTGAGAAGATACTGGACTCACGTTGTCGGTATGGTCGTCTACAGTACCTGATTGACTGGTCAGGGTATGGTCCTGAGGAGAGGAGTTGGGTTAATGCCACTGATGTCCATGCTCCACGGTTAGTCCAAGCTTTTCATAGACTGTTTCCTTCCAAGCCTTGTGGGTGTTCGGTGCCCACCCATAAAAGGGGGGGTACTGTCAGGAACCAGCATTCAGTGATGTCTTACTTACCGGCGCGCTGGTGTGCAGGCCTCCGGAGTTCACGGCCCCAGTCTGTGGTCGTATGAGCATCCTGTCTGCGGGTGCGCAGTACCCACTGTTGTGTTGCACCCCTGAAGTCCATTCTGCGGGTGTCCTCCTGTTCAGCATGGACGCCGCCATGACACTTGCGGTCAGCTGACCGGAGAGCACCCAATCCTGTGTTGTGATTGCTCACATGATCCAAGTATCCAATGACTGCCGACCAGGGGGTATAAGTCCAGAGCACTGGCTCAGTCTCATCACCTTGGACAACACGTCGCATTGCTGCATAGCATCTCCTGGTTCGTGTTCCTGTTTCCAGTCTTCAAACTCCAGTTTCCAGTATTCTACTCCTGTTTCCAGCAATCTCCTGTTTCCAGTTATCTCCAAGCGATCTCCCGGTTCCAGCATTTCTGTGGAACTACAGGTCCCAGCATTACATCAGCTCCAGCTTCTCCACCGTTTGCAGTAGAGACTTCTCTCCAGGTGCTATCCATTGTTTTCACCTGTGTATGATTAACTTGCATTGTGATTTGATATCTGGCACTCAAATACCATCTCTTCATATGCATTTCATGCCGTCTCCTGCTTAAACCTTGCTTGGTTATGGACTTGCATTACTATTGATTGTGTGGATAATTATTGCTGGGTTTTAATCCAACTGTGGGAGTGATCACCATCAGATTGCTAATTCAGTTTCCAGACTGATTCATTGCATGTGTTTCTGCACTGGTTCCCAGACCAGCTGAATATTAGTGACTGTTCATATTATTGTTGTCAGCATTCCTGTACCCATCATTTCAAATTCATCTGTTATAATCCGTGAGCATTTTAATAAACATCATTGCGCACATGCGCAGGAATCATTTACAGCCTCCCAGGTTTCTCCATCACACCACCACTGTCCCACTAGTGCCCCCTCCGGGGACAGACAAAACCACAGATCTGACACCTCTCATGTGGCTGGACACTCGGAGGCCTCTCCTGGGATTGGGCACTCGAAGGCGTCTCCTGGGAATGAACACTCGGAGGCCTCTCCTGGGATTGGGCACTCGAAGGCGTCTCCTGGGAATGAACACTCGGAGGCCTCTCCTGGGGCTGGACACTCGGAGGCCTCTCCTGGGATTGGGCACTCGGTGGCCTCTCCTGGGATTGGGCACTTGGAGGCCTCTCCTGGGGCTGGGCACTCGGAGGCGTCTCCTGGGGCTGGGCACTTGGAGGCCTCTCCTGGAGCTGAAATCTCAGAGACCGCTCCCGGGGCCTCTGAGCTGGTGACCCCTGATGGCAGAGGAATGGATACTGCTGGAAATCGTGACACACAGTGCCCACAATATGCTGCAGTGTTCCCCATTGTGCCAGTGTCCCTAATTATGCCAGTGTACCCTGTTATGTCATACAATGAACACAAGCTGCAGTGTCCACTACTATGCCTCGCAGTGTCCTCCATATGTCACACAGTGTTTACCGTATGCTGCAGTGTCCCTTACTATTGCATACAGTTGACCCCCTATGCTGCAATGTCTTCTATTACACAATACATTGTTCCCATATGACACACAGTACCCCGTTATCCCACACAGTGTCCCCCTGTGATGGCACAATCCTCATATGCACACAGTGCCCCCCAATTATGCCAGTGTCCGCAATATGCCACACACAGTGCGCCCTTATTATGCCACATAGTGTGGCCCTATGCTGTAGTGTCCCCTCTATTTTGCCCACTACTGCTACTCGCCTATCAGAATTGGATGGCTCCTGATAACTGTGGCGGCAGTGGCCTCATGCTCCTGTGAGGTCTGAATGGGGTTGTTGCAGCTCTTTTCTCCCTTAAGAGTTGTAGATGTGACGCAACAATAAAGGGAGTCAGCTGCCATTCGAGTAATCGCTCTGCATGCTACTATATCTGGGAACAAATGGAGCTGGGCATCTAGTGTTAGTTTGTCCTTGTGTGGGGACCCGGATTAATCCTACCCGGCAATACAATATCTATTATGACCTATTCACTAATCATTTATAAGACCATGTATTGTATTTTAAATAATCTAGTTATGCCTTTATCCGGTTAATATATGCATAGCTGTTCCCGCATTACTTAATGTAACAGTGTAATTGGTATATGGGGTAATCTAGGAGACTGCATCTTAATTTTATAGGTCCACTGGTAATTTGAGGGTCCGCGATCA
Source organism: Pseudophryne corroboree (assembly GCF_028390025.1). Classification (NCBI taxonomy): domain Eukaryota; kingdom Metazoa; phylum Chordata; class Amphibia; order Anura; family Myobatrachidae; genus Pseudophryne; species Pseudophryne corroboree. The sequence continues at coordinate 644,574,357 of NC_086447.1, read as the reverse complement.
CAGACCAACTATCTTTCCACCTGTCTTGTGGAACCTGAAGGCTGGGGTGAGCGAGCTCATCAATTTATTAAGTCCCCAAGCCATAAAACTGGACTGAGAACATTGTTGATAACTGCAGCAACTTGGTACAAAAAGCATGCAAAGCTGCTGCAGCAGTCTTCTCCCTCAAGATATAGTGGAGTAGTACATAGCTTCTGTCATTTTATAGATTTTGCTAGATAAATCATAGCTAGACATTATTATGTTCCTATGGGCAACTTAACCACTTTAGCTCTCCCGAAGATTTGATAAATCTCCCCTACAGAGTGGTCATATGCCTGTAGCAACTACTTGAAGTTAAGAGGTTCTGTCCAAAAGTCTTATCCAAAACTTTGGATTTGCAGTAGCACCCTATGATCACTGGCTGATCACTATTTCCAGTGAGAATCCTACACAGCTAGAGAGGTCCATCAGTGCCTGCGGAATGTGGCCGGCAATTATGGATGGTAGTCAAACACTGTAAGCAGTATCCCAAATTACACAAAGCCAAAATAAGCTATGCTGTAAACATATGCTGGTTTTGTGCAACCCAGAGGGGCCAGCTACTGGGAGATAATTAGTCTGGTGCATGCTATTGTGCTCAGTACTTCCCAAGCACAACTTGAATGGTTGTGTTCTAGTGCTCATGAGGAGCCATGTACAGTTCATTCCCCAACATAATACAGTACATCAGTTTGTCAGCTATACCGGAGAGGAGTCAGTCTGTTGGGCCCTTCTATCCTCCAAATCAATACTGTTGCCAGTGACAATTTATAGTAGCTGACATTCCATGAAGAATGCCCAGTACTAAATGGTGGGGGTCCAATACCCTTAATTACACCTGTCCATGATCATGCCCCTTAAGTGGATTCTGGTCATGTGAAATTCCTTCAGATGTCCCACACCCATGGCAACCATGCAGATCCATATCATTTGGGACCTTGTGATTACCAAAGTGAGGTCCATTAAAGCTCTTGGTACTTTAGTCATATAGGTGATGTCCCACATGTCAACAAAAAGCTCTCTACACTGGCTACCTCAATCTTAACATCACAGAGGTTTAGCTCTGAGACAAGTGAAGGGAGTCCAGTCAATAAGCTAATGACCCTGATGCAGTACATACTGTACTGTACGGTTGTAGTGAACCAGAGATTGGATCCAAGGTTATTGAAAGGCTGTTGCAGGTTCCCTGTGGTGTATCAGCACCGGACAGTAAAGAGAGCTTGAGGAAGGAAACACGCATACACACAACTAAAACAAAGTGGTACTGAACCAAATAACATTTGCAGGAAAACTAAGTGCTGGGTGGGCGCACAGCATCCTCTACGGACTTCGAGAAAAGGATTTACCGGTAGGTACCAAAATCCTGTTTTCTCTTACGTCCTAGAGGATGCTGGGGTCCACATTAGTACCATGGGGATGTACCAAAGCTCCCAGAATGGGAGGGAGAGCACGGAGGCTCCTGCAGAACTGATTGATTGAACTTCAGATCATCAGAGGCCAAAGTATCGAACTTGTAGAACTTTGCAAACATGTTTGACCCAGACCAAGTTGCAGCTCGGCAAAGCTGTAACACCAAGACACCCCGGGCAGCCGCCCAGGAAGACCCCACCTTACGAGTAGAGTGGGCCTTAACAGATTTTTGACACAGCAGTCCTGCCGTAGAATAAGCGTGCTGGATAGTGAACCTGATCCAGCGAGAGATCGTCTGCTTAGAAGCAGGACACCCAATTTTCTTGGGATCATATAGGACAAACAGAGAGTCTGACTTTCTGTGACGAGAAGTTCTCTTCACATATATCTTCAGAGCCCTTACGACATCCAAGGACTTTGATGTAATTGAGGAGTCAGTAGCCACTGGCACCACAATAGGTTGGTTGATATGAAATGCTGACACAACCTTCAGAAGAAACTGCTGACGTGTCTGGAGCTCAGCTCTATCTTCGTGGTAGATCAAGTAAGGGCTTTTACAGGATAAAGCCCCCAGCTCGGACACACGTCTAGCAGAAGCTAAGGCCAACAACGTGACCGCCTTCCATGTAAGAAACTTGACCTCTACCTCCTGTAGGGGCTCAAACTAATCCGACTGGAGGAACTGTAACACCACGTTAAGGTCCCAGGGCGCTGTAGGTGGTACAAAGGGAGGTTGGATATGCAGAACTCCCTTCAAAAAGGTCTGAACCTCAGGGAGGGCAGCCAATTGTTTCTGAAAGAAAATGGATAGGGCCGAAATCTGGACCTTTACAGATCCCAACCTCAGGCCCATATCCACTCCTGCTTGCAGGAATAAAAGGAAACGTCCCAGCTGAAACTCCACCGTAGGAAACTTCTTGGATTCACACCAAGAGACATATTTCTTCCAAATACGATGGTAATGTTTAGACCAGGCATTCCCAACCACGGTCCTCAAGGCACACCAACAGTGCAGGTTTTAGTGATATCCAGGCTGCAGCACAGATGGCTAAATCAAAATAACTAAGCTACTAATTAAGTCACCTGTGCTGCAGCCTGGATATCACTAAAACCTGCACTGTTAGTGTGCCTTGAGGACCGTGGTTGGGAATGCCTGGTTTAGACGTTACCCCTTTCCTAGCCTGTATGAGGGTAGGAATAACCTTCTTCGGAATACCCTTCTGAGCAAGTATCAGGCGCTCAACTTCCATGCCGTCAAACGTAGCCGCGGTAAGTCTTGATAGGCGAACGGCCCCTGCTGCAGCAGGTCCTCCCGAAGAGGAAGAGGCCTCGGCTCTTCTTGCAGTAGATTCAGAAGGTCCGCGTACCAAGCCCTTCTTGGCCAGTCTGGGGCAATGAGGATCACTTGAACCCTTGTTCTCCTTATGAGCTTTAGGATTCTTGGGATGAGTGGGAGTGGTGGAAACATGTACACCGACTGGAACACCCACGGAGACACCAGAGCGTCCACTGCCACTGCCTGTGGGTCCCTCGACCTGGAACAATAACGCTGAAGCTTCTTGTTGAGACGAGAGGCCATCATGTCTATTTGGGGCAAACCCCAAAGATCTGTTATTTCCGTGAACACCTCAGGATGGAGACCCCACTCCCCTGGATGGAGATCGTGTCTGCTGAGGAAGTCTGCTTCCCAGTTGTCTACTCCTGGAATGAAGATAGCTGACAGCGCCAACGCGTGCTTTTCTGTCCCGAGGAGTATTCTTGTCACCTCTGACATTGCAGCTCTGCTCTTCGTTCCGCCTTGTCGGTTTATGTAAGCCACTGTTGTTATGTTGTCTGACTGCACTGGAATGGCCTGATTTCTTAGAAGAGGGGCCGCTTGAAGAAGACCATTGTAGACGGTTCCAGGATGTTGATGGGCAGGCCGGCTTCCAGGCTTGACCACCGTCCTTGGAAGGATACTCCTTGGGTGACTGCTCCCCAGCCCTGAAGGCTCGCATCCATGGTTATAATGACCCAGTCCTGAATCCTGAACCTGCGGCCCTCCAGAAGGTGAGGCAATTGGAGCCACTAGAGGAGTGAAATTCTTGCCTTTCGCGACAGACAAATTATCTGGTGCATGTGGAGATGAGATCCCGACCACTTGTCCAGGAGATCCAGTTGGAAGGTCCGAGCATGGAACCTCCCATACTGGAGAGCCTCGTAAGAGGCCACCATCTTTCCCAAAAGGCGAATGCACTGATGAACAGACACCCGGGCTGGCTTCAGGACATCCCGGACCATAGTTTGTATCACCAACGCCTTTTTCTGCGGAAGGAACACCTTTTGCACTTCCGTGTCCAGGATCATTCCCAGAAAGGGTTGTTCCAAATGTGACTTTGGAAGGCTCAGAATCCAACCATGACTCCTGAGGAGGCGTGTTGTGAGAACAGTGGATTGCAGCAGCTTCTCCTTGGACGATGCCTTTATCAGCAGATCATCCAAATATGGAATGATGTTTACACCCTGTTTGCGGAAGAGAATCATAATTTCTGCCATCACCTTGGTAAACACCCTTGGTGCTGTGGAAAGGCCGAATGGCAGGGCCTGGAACTGGAAATGACAGTCCAGCAATGCAAAACAAAGATAAGCCTGATGCGGCAGCCATATTGGAATGTGGAGGTACGCATCCTTGATATCTAGGGATAACAGGAATTCCCCCTCTTCCAGACCCGATATCACCGCCCTGAGAGACTCCAGCTTGAACTTGAACTCCTTTAGAAAGGGGTTCAATGATTTTAGGTTCAGAATGGGCCTGACCGAACTATCCGGTTTCGGTACCAAGGAAAGGTTTGAATAATAACCTTTTTTATGCATGTGAGATGGTACTGGTACAATGACCTGTGCCTCCACCAGTTTTTAGACAGCGTCTTGTAGTACAGTGCTGTCTGCCAACAGAGTCGGCAAGCCTGATTTGAAAAAGCTATGAGGTGGGAGACTTTGAAATTCCAGCCTGTATACCTGGGATACAATATCTATCACCCAGGGATCCAGGCCGGACAATACCCAGACGTGACTGAAGTGTCTGAGTCTGGCTCCCACTGGCCCAATCTCCAGGCCACACGGTCCACCGTCATGCGGAGGAATTTGGCCTACCTGAAGCAGGCTTTTGTTCCTGGGAACCTGCAGCTGCAGGTTTGTTGGACTTAACTCGACCTCCCCTAAAGAAGGTATTGGACGCTCTAGCCTTTTTAGGCCTGTTAGGCCGAAAGGACTGCGTTGCAGGTGAAGAGTAGGACTTCTTCGGAGCAGGTGCTGCTGAGGGAAGAAACGGAGACTTACCCGCTGTAGCCGTGGATATCCACGCATCTAGAGCTTCCCCAAAGAGAGCCTGACCTGTATAAGGTAGGGCCTCGACACTTTTCCTGGATTCCCCGTCGGCCGACTACTGGAGCAGCCACAGTACCCGACTAGCTGAAACAGACATGGAAGATATTCCTGCAGCCATGGAACCCAGGTCTTTCATGGATTCTACCATAAAACTTGCTGAATCATGTATGTTGTGTAAATATAAAGCAACGTCATCCCTTCCCATCGTATCCAAATCCTCAAGTAAGGTAGCCGACCACTTTACTATAGCCTTTGCAATCCATGCAGTAGCAATAGTGGGACATAATATGGCCCCTTAAGCAGTGTACATTGATTTAAGCGTGTTATCAATTTTTCTATCAGTCGGCTCCTTTAAGGCGGTAGATCTTGGAACAGGCAAAACCACCTACTTTGAGAGTTTGGACACAGATGCGTCAACAATTGGGTTTTCCCATTTTTTTCCTATCCTCTTCAGGGAAAGGAAACGCCACCAGCACCCTTTTAGGGACCTGGAATTTTTTCTCAGGGTTTACCCATGCCTTTTCAAATATAGCATTCAATTCCTTTGACGCAGGGAAGGTTATCGAGGCTGTTTTATTTTCAGTGAAAAAAGCCTCCTCAACCTGCTCAGGTGTGGTATCATTTACATTCAACACATCCCTGATAGCCTCTATCAACAATTGCACCCCGTTTGCAAGAGATGCTGACCCCCGCAACACATCCCCATCACCGTCTGTGGTGTTAGAATCGGTATCCGCGTCGTCTTCTGTGACATGCATGAGCGCACGTTTGTGGGGGTACATAGCAGGGTGTCCTGAGGTACCAGAAACCGGCCATACTGCCATAGAGCTCTGTAATACCTGGGTTGCAGACTCATTACTTGCAACCCTATCAGAAATCTGAGAAATCCAAGATTTGATAGAGGAAAACTACTCTGGTTCCCTTGCTGGTATCTGTACTAAACCAGTGCTATCCTGATAACATGGAATGGGCTCATCCTGAGAGGATAAATCCTCTGCAGCATATGACACAGTATTCCTGGAGATAGCTAAAAGAGACCACCAAACACTACACACACACACACACACACACACACACACACACACACACACACACGTGGGGGCAGACAGAGCTCCCCCCCCCAAGAATGGCAAGAGAGAGACAGAGATTGGAGCCAACCCACACACAGCGCTTTTAGTAGAGGGAGACCCCTTGTCAGTGCTGACTTTGCACCTTAATAGGATACACAGTCATTTTACAGCCTTCCCTCCCTTCTACAACCCCCTGGTACCATGTACCGATAGCTGGAGTTGCTGTGGAGGGACCTGTTCTTCCTCTCAGCGCTGTGCAGGCAGGAAAATGGCGCTGGAACGCTACTGGGTCCGCTCTGAGGAGAAGCTCCGCCCCCTTAATGGCGCTGTCTTCCCACTCTCCAAGGATTATACTGGCGTGAGGTAAAATGTGCTGGCTGAGATCCACGGACCCCGACAGACTTCTGGACCAGTGTGGGGGTAAGCGCTGGCCCAGGGCGCCCCTCACAGCGCCGCACCATGTGCCTCTGAGCCTTCCCAGGAGTGTAGTTAATACTGCGCTCCCTCCCCATTGCCGCCATCTTCACATGGCCCCCCGCTTGCTAGGGGGGTCGGTGTCTCACTCACCACTCTTCAGCTCTGTAAGGGGTTGGCGGCATGCTGCTGGGGCGAGCGGTCCCCTGTAGCAGAGAATGATCTGACCCATCTGGAGCTCAGTGTCCAGTCAGCGGAGGCAGTGGCTCAGACCCCGCAGGGTGGACACTGCTCCCCCCCTTAGTCCCTCGCTGCAGGCAGACTGTTGCCAACAGTCTCCTGTAAAAAAATCAACTCTAAAAATAAACTAGAAAAGGTCTGTAGAGCTCCCCTAGCTGTGACCGGCTCCTCCTGACACATTTTCTAAATTGAGTCTGGTAGGAGGGGCATAGAGGGAGGAGCCAGCCCACACTCTCAAACTCTTAAAGTGGCAATGGACCCTGGTGGACCCGTCTATACCCCATGGTACTAATGTGGACCCCAGCATCCTCTAGGACGTGAGAGAAAAAGGGGGGGGGGGGAGAGAGACATTAACATATGGTCTATCTTTTTTTTTTTTAAGAAATTTTATTGAGCAAAACAGAGAAGTTACACCAATCATACCTAGCATCTCTATAAACAGAGTATTATATACAATAGTGTAAACAACAAGATATTGGAGTGAGTGCTGCAAGGACAATAATAGAGATCAAGAAAGGTGTAAAACATAAAATATTGGAAGAAATTGTAAACATTTTTACTATATGGGGAAAAATAATCAGATTAATAATCAGAGAAACTCATAATAAGGAAAGGGAAATCGTAGATGAACCATTAGCTCCTGGAGCTAGAAAAGGTTCAAAGGCGGGCGACCAGACTAATTAAGGGTATGGATACGCTGGAATACGAGGAAAGGCTTGCAAGACTAGGCATGTTTACACTGGAAAAGAGGAGATTAAGTGGGGACATGATCAACATTTACAAATATATAAGGGGACATTATACAGATCTTGCGCAGGACCTGTTTTTGGTTAGATCAACACAGAGAACTCGTGGACACTCGCTCAGGTTAGAGGAGAGGAGATTTCACACAATACGGCGTAAAGGCTTTTTTACGGTAAGGACGATACGTGTTTGGAATTCCCTGCCTGAGGGAGTTGTAATGGCAGACTCAGTCAACACCTTTAAGAATGGGTTAGATAAATTCCTAATGGATAAGAATATCCAGGGTTACGGGGCATAGTCACGCACTATGGTTATTATAAAAAAAGAGGGGTAAAACGTAACGGCAGTCATCAACTTCAGTCAAAATTTTCTACAAAATAATTGTGCATAGGAGACCACAAATAGGTTGAACTCGATGGACAAATTGTCTTTTTTCAACCTTAGATACTATGTTACTATGTATTATAAATTGCTGAAAAGGAATAGAAAGAAAAGGTAAAACAAGGGAATATAGAAGAGAAGAAGCAAGAAAAAGAAGAGAGAGAAGTGGGGGAAAAGAAATAGAGAAGCGAAAGAATATAGGAATAAAGGGCCCTACACATTGGGCGATCCGCCGCCGAGCTGCCAGACGGCGGATACGGCCGACGGGCGGCCCGGCGGCGGAGGGGCAGTGACGGGGGGAGTGAAGTTTCTTCACTCCCCCCGTCACCCGGCTGCATTGAAGTGCAGGCAAATATGGACGAGATCGTCCATATTGGCCTGCATGTACAGCCGACGGGGGACCTGCGATGAACGAGCGCGGGGCCGCGCATCGTTCATCGGTGGAGTCTCCACACTCAAAGATATGAACGGTATCTCGTTCATTTATGAACGAAATCGTTCATATCTTTGACTGATGACGGCCAGTGTGTAGGGCCTATTAGGGAAGAAAGGGACAGAGGAATGGGGGTAAAAAAGGAGGAGAGAAGTAAAGTAGTAGAGTAGTAGCCAGTCGAGGTGTCTGCGTATCAGCAATGCAGGATGAAATTAAATGGTTGCTAAAGGGGGTTCGGCCTCATAGTAAGCGGTCCAAGGTGACCAGACACGGACAAATTGAGTAGGAGTGTCATGGATAACTGAGGAGATTCGTTCCAGTCTGTAAGTTAACTAGAGAGCGTTAATAGTAGCGGGTAAGGGGGAAGAGGTGATTGACTTCCAATGTGCTGCAATTTGGCACTTAGCGGTGTTGAGTATATGGGTGATCAATTTATGAGTGGGAGGTGGGCGATAAGCCTAGCTAAAAGGGGTACATAAAAATCAGTAATATTTGTAATTAATTTATGTATTTCCTTCCAATAGTAGTTTATACAAGGGCAAGTCCACCATATATGTAAGAAAGTCCCTCTTTGGCCACATTGACACTAGCAAAGATCTGACGTGGTGGTATAGATAGTATGGAGGAGGGTAGGAACTAGATACCAACGAGAATAGAGCTTGTATGCATTCTCTTTTATACGTACAGAGATCGAGCATTTCGATATTGCCTGTGTAATTTGAGACCATTCTGCAGGAGTGAGTTCCTAGCCCACATCTGTTTCCCAGGCCAATTCATGGGTTTCTTTGGAGGGTTGGTTGTGAGTTAGTAGTAGTTGATACAGAGAAGATATGAGTCCCTCAGAAGACTGATGAAGATGAAAAAGAAATTCAATGGTTGAAATTGACATAGTCAAGGGAGGGCGTTCGAGTGAGTGATAGAAATGTCTAATCTGTAGGAATTGATGGAAAATCCTATGGGGGAGATCAAAACGGGATTGTAAACTAGAAAAATCCGGGAAAGAGCGTAGAGGGGTGATGTCTAAAGGGAATAAGAGGTTGTGGTTAGTCCATAACGAAAACTGGCGGTGATCCATGCCTGGGGTGAAGGCAGGATTGTTCCAGAGGGGGACTAAAAGTGGATGAAATTAACGAAGTTTGTAGAAACGCGTACAAAAATCCCATATGGATAATGAGAACCGTATTGAAGGGAGAAGGGAGAAAGAGGTCGGTTGGTAAGAGGGAGGGTACCATAAACCATAAGAGGGTAGAAGGAGAATAAACGGAGTGTGTGTGAGCTTCAATATATGTCCACACTTTCTGATTCGGAGGGGCATGCCAATGTACACAGGAGGATAAATGGACAGCTCGAAAGTATTTAAGGAGGTCAGTAATGCCCACACCTCCAGAGTTGTGGTGTTTCTGCAGTATGCACATTTTAACTCTCTGTTTCTTACCTGCCCATATAAAATTTGAAATTTCACGCTGTAGATGTTTGAGGGTCGGTGTGGGGATGTGAATAGGGAGTGTTTGCCATGGTCTATCTTTTTTTTTTTTTATGTCTGCATCGATTTAAAGGCTTAGGGGTAAAAACTCCTTGGAAATTATACTTAAATGTAAATACCATAAACTGTGATTTAAAATTGGTGAGAAATAATGTAGTTGATATAACTGACACCAAATAGTTTGAGGAAGATCAAAGAGGTACACTTGAGAGTATAGAAGGGCTTGCTTATGTAAGAAGCAGGACACCCCAAGTCCTACCCCATATGATAGCCTCTCGCAGTGTCTTCCAGGATGAATAATCTACGTTGGTTGACTGGAACACAGAATGGTCAACCACTAGTGCTACAAGTGATAGTAGCTCCTTTGGGATCAAAATATGAAATCTGTTTTGACTTTTATAAGTCACACAGCAGTATATCTAAAGTACCTGTAGAGACCAGAAATGCCTGTTTTTATACATGTCCTTTAAGGGAGCAGACATTGCACATTTGCAATGAATGGTAGTACCTGCATTCATTTTTAATTAATAGTTATATATAGTCACAGAAAGTACACTGAACACTACAGAGTTGTGTTTGATAATGAGACCAAGGCAAAGTTGAGTGAAATAGAGTTGGAAATCTATTTTAGGAGTTAAAATGTATGTCCATAACATAAACAATGAGAGCAGGAGCCCCTCTTAATGGCTCCCACCACTTCCTTTGTGATGCTCTGAGGTGTTGTCAATGGGTTGGGATCCTGCCCCAGTAAGTATTTTAACCCCAATCATAAACCTAACCTAACCCACCCCTCCCACATCCTAACCTCTGGGATCTGTCAGGATTCCGCTGTCAGTCTTCTGTCGGAATCCCAACTGCCAGGATCCTGACCGCATCTCCTGCCAAACCCTCCCTGTCATCATATTCCCCCACTGCCATAGGAACATATCAGACGTATCATTACTGACCCCAGTGGTATCTCCTGACATACCATACCAACCAAAGATGTGTGAGCCCCCTCCCTCACCTTCTACACGGTTGTACCCCAACTGTGCATACTGGGTAGACCATGGGATCACCACTATTGGCCACTTTACTTATAGGGATATGTGCAGCTCCATTGTGTCATCCCCAATTTACCACACCTTTCCTCTCCCCCAGATGCCAGACAGCAGCCCCAGTTACAGGAGTTTCACAGTAGGACAGGAACAACTGGTGTATCTTAATACTAAAGCTGTGAAGCCTCCTACTGCCACAGAGACACCATCCCTGCAGCCAAAAATCACAGTTGAGGTGTGCGTGTGGTAGTGGTGTGGCCTGACACATATATATATATAATATATATATACAAATATATTTTTATACACATATATTTTTATACTTACACATATATAGCGTGAAAAAAACTATTAAAGGCACTAATTGCCAGTGTATACTTTCGGAACTGATATGCTCCTAATACCACATGAAATAAGTGAAAATATATGAAAAATGTACGAAAAGTATGCCAGTCCTTAAGTGCAAGTCCAATTTCTAAGTGCATAGAATAATCCACAGGTCTGGGACAGCCAGCTCCTTGTTATCAAGTACACCCGCTCCTTAGGCTCTGTTACAAAAGAAAAAACAAGAGTGCCTACTAGTGCAAATAACGCAGTGCAATCACTGCAAGTGTGAAATAAAGGGTATAAGAGAACCTGTACCATGTGATCAATCAAAAACAGCTTATCTCATATTATTTTCCCGAGTCCTCACAGAATTGCTGACATCAGCTGACTTTTTCTTACATATTTAATGGAAATCCAGAATAATCAGTTAGAATAGATACTCTCTTATCTGAGCGTTAGCAACCAGTCAGAACACCCAGCGTGTTTTGTTCAGGTGGAGCAGTGTCCTCATGTCCATGACTTCCTCAGGAGATAAAGACATGCCTATATTGTGTGTAATTGCAGCTATATCTACACCCAAAATACCACATTACAGTGTTTTTCAGGAAATGCATATACTATACGCAAATATAGTCACACACAGAATATAGGCATGCTTCTGCATCTTATTGCATTACATTGCATCTAAGATGCATTTTCAGAGGCGAAAACAGAAATTTAATACCTACAAGTGATTCCTTTTCTCGTAGTCCGTAGTGGATACTGGGGAATAGTATATCACCATGGGGGTATAGATCGGGTGCACTGGAGCCTGGCACTTTAAGAAATGAATAGTGTGTGCTGGCTCCTTCCCTCTATGCCCCTCCTAGTAGACTCAGTCTAGGAACTGTGCCCGAGGAGACCGATATACTTTAAGAGAAGCATATAACACATAAAGCGGTGAGGTAACGAACCAACACACAACAACAACAAAGATAGCAGAGCTAACCATAACAGAGAAAAGCAACACTAACTATAGAAGGATAGCAACGCTAACCAAACATGGAACAGGGAAAGCAATAGCAAACCCACCCAAGAACACTTACAACCAGGTAAGCAGAAAAACTAAGCACAGAGGCGGGCGCCCAGTATCCACTACGGACTATGAGAAAAGGAATTACCGGTAGGTATTAAATTCCTATTTTCTCTAACGTCCTAGTGGATACTGGGGAATAGTAGATTACCATAGGGACGTCCCAAAGCGGGTGGGAGAGTGCTGAGACCCCTGCAAAACCGCCTAACCAAACTGAAGGTCATCATTGGCCAAGGTGTCGAACCTGTAGAACTTAACAAACGTGTTCACACCAGACCAAGTTGCTGCACGGCACAACTGTAAGGCCGAGACGCCCCAGGCAGCCAACCAGAAGGAACCCACGGACCATGTGGAGTGGGCCTGAACTGAACTCGGCAGCGGCAGAGCAGCCAAATTATAGGCTTGTTGGATAGTCAATTTGAGCCAACGAGCAATGGACTGCTTTGAGGCAGGACGACAAATTTTTGTAGCATCATAAAGGACGAAAAGCGAGTCAGACTTCCTGTGACGAGCAGTCCTTTTGATGTAAATCCTCAAAGCCATCACAACATCCAGGGACTTTGGAGCAACTGAAGTGTGGGATAAAACTGAAATCACAATTGGTTGATTTACATGAAAGGGCGATACCACTTTCGGCAAAAACTGTGGACGAGTTCTGAGCTCCGCCCTATCCTCATGAAACACCGAGTAGGGGCTCTTACAGGACAATATCCCCAATTCCGACACTCGCCGAGCTGAAGCCAAGGCCAGTAACAGAAGTCTTCCACGTTAGGTATTTTAAGTCAACTCTATGTAAGGGTTTAAACCAATCTGATTGGAGAAAGGTCAATACCACATTGAGGTCCCACGGAGCAGTTGGAGGAACAATGGTGGTTGAATGTGCAACACCCCCTTTAAAAAGGTTTGTACTTCAGGAAGTACCACCAGTTGTTTCTGGAAGAAGATAGAGTGAGCCGAAATCTGAACCTTGATGGAGCCTAACCGTAGGCCCTTATCCACTCCTGCTTGCAGGAACAGAAGAAAACGTCCCAGGCGAAACTCCACAGGAGAACATTTTTGACCTTCACACCAAGAAACATATTTCTTCCAAATACGGTGGTAATGTTTGGAGGTAACCGCCTTACGGGCCTGAACCATAGTGGAAACCACCTTGGAGGAAAGACCATTCCTGGTTAAAATCTCCCTTTCAACTTCCAAGCCGTCAAACGTAGCCGCTGTAAGTCTGGATAGATGAACGGTTCTTGTTGAAGAATGTCCTTGAGAAGCGGCAGAGGCCAGGGATCCTCCAACGTCAGGGTCAAGAGGTCCGCATACCAGGCCCGTTGGGGCCAATCTGGAACAATGAGAAATGCCTGAAATCTGTTTTGAGAACTCTTGGGATCAGAGGAATTGGAGTAAACAGGTAAACGAACTGGTAAGTCCATGGCGACGTCAGAGCGTCCATCGCCTGCGGGTCCCTCGTTCTGGAGCAGTAACGACAGAGCTTCTTGTTGAGATGAGAAGCCATCAGGTCTATCTGTGGACAATCCCACCGGTGAACAAGTTGTTGAAACACCAGAGGGTGGAGGCCCCATTCACCTGGATGGAGGTCGTGCCTGCTTAGGAAGTCCGCTTTCCAGTTGTCCACTCCTGGAATGTACACTGCGGAGATGGCCTTTGCATTGGCTTCCGCCTAGAGGAGTATTCTTGACACCTCTCGCATTGCGGCCCTGTTTCTGGTTCCTCCCTGTCGGTTGATGTACACCACTGCCATGGCGTTGTCCAACTGTACCTGGATGGCCTGATTCCGGAGAAGTGAGGAGGCCTGCATTAGAGCATTGTAAATTGCCCTAAGTTCCAGGACGTTGATCGGAAGAGCAGATCCCTGAAAGGACCACGTCCCCTGGAACTGCGCTTCTTGAGTCACAACCCCCAAACCCAGAGGCTGGCATCTGTTGTCAACAGCATCTATGACTGGGTGTTGAAACTCCAACCCTCCACCAGATGGGGAACTTGTAGTAACCATAATAGGGATATCCGTGCTTTCGGGGGTAGGGTTATCTGCTAATGCATGTGCAGATGAGATTCTGACCATTTGTCCAATAAATCCAGTTGAAACGCAGGTCATCCTCTCTTCTGAAATCCGTAGAGAATGAAGAGAGAATCTGTATTTCTGATGGCACTGGTACAATCCACGTCGATCCTTAATGCATGGACTACGTCCAGCGATGCATCTCCCGCAGAAAGGCCCGGTACCTGGACAGCCGGGACTACAATTGCTTCATTAAGATGGAATTTAGACACCACCTTCGGAAGATACCCAGATCTAGTTCTGAGAACTGCTTTATCTGGATAAAAAAATCAGAAATGGGGAATGACATGATAATGCCCCTAAATCTGCTACTGGCTTCTAGCGGACGCCATAGCTAGTAGAAAGAGAACTTTAGCTGTCAACCATTTAAGATCCACTTTATTGAGTGGTTCAAACGGGGCAAGTTGAAGGGCTTTCAGGACTAGACTTAAGTCCCGAGGCACTGCAGGAGGAACAAAAGGAGGTTGAATGCGCAGCATTCCCTGGTAAAAAGTACGCACTTCCTGTATATTGGCAATTTTCTTTTGAAACCATACAGTCAATGCCGACACTTGTACTCTTAAGGAAGCCACCTTCAAACCTTTATCCATTCCTGCCTGAAGGAATGATAAGACCCTGGAAACTCTGAAAGACAAGGGGTCCATTTTCCGTTCACTGCACCAATGAATATAGGTTTGCCATATTTGGTGATAAATGCAAGCTGGGGAAGGTTTCCTTGCTCTGATCATTGTTTGAATTACCCGTTGGGAGAATCCTCTTGACTTCAGGATAGAGGTTTCAAGAGCCACGCCGTCAAAGACAGTCGATCCAGATGTCTGTGAAAACAAGGACCCTGCATCAATAGATCTGGACGTTGAGGGAGCAGAAGTGGAACATCCATCGACATCCACTGCAAATCTGTGTACCAATGCCTTCTGGGCCAAGCCGGAGCTATTAGTATCACGGCACCTTTGACTTGCTTTATCTTTCTCACCACCCTGGGTAATAGGGTGATTGGAGGAAACACATAAGCCAGATGAAAGTCCCATCTCGCCGACAGGGCATCCACAAAGATCGCTCTGGGATCCTTTGTTCTTGACCCGTATGCGAGCACTGTTTTTCAGACTGGACGCCATGAGATCTCTCTCTGGCAAAACCCACTTGTCTACTAGAGCCTGGAAGACCTCCGGGTGTAGAGCCCATTCGCTTTCCTGAATAGCGTGTCGACCGAGGAAGTCCGCTTAACAGTTTAGGACTCCCGTAACGAACACTGCGGACAAGGCTGGATGATGAAGTTCTGCCCACTTTAGTATGTTGCTTACCTACTTCATCGCTTTTTGGCTGCGAGTTCCTCCCTGATGGTTGAGGTACGCTACTGCCGTTGCATTGTCCGAGCGGATCTGGACTGGTTTTCCCTGAAGAATGTCCTTTGCCTGAATCAGTGCCATGTTTAAGGCCCGAAAATCCAATATATTTATTGGCAGGCAACTTTCTTCATTGGTCCATTGCCACTGAAAACATGGCATCTGTTGTCAGAATTTCCCAATCTGATATCCAAAAATGTCTCCCCTTGTCCAGATGGGATGTCTGTAGCCATCAGGCTAATGACCTTCTTACTTTTAACGTAAGAACCATAGTCTGTGTTTTCATCGTCTAATGCAGAGGTTCTCAAACTCGGTCCTCGGGAGCCCACACAGTGCATGTTTTGTGCAGGTGCACAGGTGTATTAATTACTCACTGACACATTTTAAAAGGTCCACAGGTGGAGCTAATTATTTCACTTGCGATTCTGTGAGGAGACCTGCAAAACATGCACTGTGTGGGCCCCTGAGGACCGAGTTTGAGAACCTCTGGTCTAATGCAACCCATTCCATTTGGCAAGAATCAGACGCTGCAGAGGCCTCAAGTGGAATTGTGCATACTCCACCATGTCGAATGTTGACACCAGCAAACCCATCACGCGCATTGCTGCGTGAATGTATACCTTTTGACTGTGTAACAAGTCCTAGATCCTTGACTGAACCTTGGATATCTTGTTCAGGGTAAAATTACTCTCTGAAGACTTGAATCCAGTACAGCCCCCAAGTGAGTCATCCACTGTGACGGAACCAGAGACGATTTTACACAATTTATGAGCCACCCGTGGTTCTGCAGATAAGTTATTGTCTGTTGCAGATGACATAATAGCAATTCCTGTGTCTGTGCCAGAATTAAAAGATAGTCAAGGTATGGAAATATTCTTATCCCCTATCTTGGTAAATACTCTGGGGGCTGTGGCTAACCCAAAAGGTAGGGCCTGGAACTCAAAATGCTGTTGGACGATTGAGAACCTGAGATAGCACTGATGGGACAGTGCTATAGGAACATGTGGGTAAGCATCCTGTATATCCAGGGATACCATATAATCCCCCGGCTCCATGGCCAAAATGATGGAACGTAATGTCTCCATGTGAAACCGAGGTACCAAAATGTATTTGTTCAGCACTTAGAGATTGAGAATGGGCAGAAAAGACCCATTTGACTTCTGAACTAAAAACAGGTTGAACTAAAAACCCTGTCCTCATTGTGCCGGAGGAACTGGAATGACTACTCCTGACTGAAGCAATTTCTGGACTGCCTCTAACAAAGCCCTGGTCTTCGTCTCTACCCGAGACGGGCTGGTACAAAAAACCTTCGATGAGGGTGCTTCTTGAAGGCAAACGCATAATCTAGAGATACCCCTTCCTGCATCCAGGCATCTGTTGTAGACTGCTGCCAGATCTGTGCAAACATCAGGCTGATGGCTTATCTATTTTCCCAACCGGTCCTCTGGTAGCCCAATGCTTTTTAGTCTTACCAGACTTCTTGTATTGGGGCTGCTTGCCAACACTTTTTCCTTTAGCTTTTCCTTGAGACCAAAAGGGCCGAAAAGCCGGAACTTTAGGTTTAAAATTGTATCTGGAAGGAAACTTGAGCTTCTTGGAGACTGCTTCTGACTCCAGAATATCTGTCAATTCTCTACAAAAAAGAATATCTCCAGAAAAGGGCAAAGATTCCAAAACCTTCTAAGATTCTATATCAGCTTTCCACGTACGTAGCCAAACTGCTCTGCGAGCAGCTATTGTTGAAGCTGATGTCCTGGAGGCAATAGTACTCATATCCATTGCTGCTTTTTCCAAGAACATTGCAGCCTGTTTTTTAGGTGTTATATGGGATTTTTGTTCTCTAGAAGCTATTGAAAAATCCCCCTCCAATGCATCAGCCCAGGCAGCCACTGCCTTTGCCATCCAAGCTGAAGCCATGGCTGGCCTTATGACTGCCCTAGACAGGGAAAAACAGTTTTTTTAGAAAACCATCCACTCTCCTATCCGTGACATCATTTGATTATGTTGAAGGCAAAGGTAATGTAGATTTTTGCACTAATCGAATTACATGCATATCTACTTTAGGAGCCACCTCTCTCTTTAAACAATCCCCAACTGGAAGAGGATAATTGGAATTCCATTTCTTAGGAATTCTAAACTTCTTGGGCATAGCCCAAGCCTCTTCTATGATATCAGTCAGCTAATCTGACCCTGGAATCTCGGTCTTAACTGTTTTGGGACGATTAAATACAGGTGCCCTGGTTTTTAACACAGGCTCTGCTGAATCCTTTAAAGACAGAATGGCTTTCATAGCTTTAATTAACTCAGCTATATCCACTGAGCTGAGACCTTTCTCCTCCTTTTTGTATGCCGAAGTAGAATTGAGCTTTCATCTTCCGATGAATTCTCATCTGAATCATGTGTAGCTTGTGAGGGTGAAGATTTACTTACCATTGGCTTATCAGTTTGTTTCTTTTGAGATGCTGCTGCTGGAAGTGATACACCATAGGTGGGAAGCTGCATGTAAGGGTTAATAGTGTAACCTATCCCTGGTATCTGCCTTGTATTTTTCAATAACCCCTGGTGAAAGCTAAAACAATTTGCAAACACACCATCCTGAACCAGATCCTGAGAGGATAACACAGCTTTGCAAGACAAACATGATATGAGTGTTGGTGTTGCTGTGAGTGTACCTTCCTCACCTTTGCCACTCTTAGACATGATAAATAATCAACACTTCCACAGTGTACTACACAATTTGTGACTGTAATCACTTTAAGCTTCTTAAAGTGACATACAATCCGACCTTACCCATGCACCAGCATTGAGGATCGGAATAAACAAAACTGACAGAAGTATAGTAAAGTCAGCAATCACACTAGCAGTCAGTCACATGTTATACATTAGTACAGTGGTTCCCAAACTTTTTTGAATCACGGCACCCTAGAACATCAGAATTTTTTTCACGGCACCCCAAGGCCAAAAATTTCTTATTGACAAATTTAGAATAAAATATTAAATGAAGTAAATTGTATTTATAGACCACAAGTTCCCCCTGCACATGAGCACATCCTGCACATCACCACACCTTCCCAGCCAGGTGACTCCAGTCACCGGTTACTCCCCCCCCCTGCACCTGAGAGCACAACATCTTCTTCTCCTCCCACCCCACTCCCCCCTCTCCTCTCCTCTCTCCCCCCTCCCAACCCGACAGGTGACTCCGTGACATCCCGCACAAAACCACCCCTTCCCAGCCGGGTGACTCCAGTCACCATTTACCTCCCCCCCGCCCTCCTTGCACCTGAGAGCACAACATCTTCTTCTCCTCCTCGCCACCCCCCACCCCGACGGGTGACTGTGACATTCCGCACGCTCCTTCCCCCCACGGCGCCAGCTGATTACACGCGCGAGCATCGCCCGCACTGACGGCCGCTCCAGCCGCCCGCGCTCTCCTCTCTCTCCCCCCCGCTAATTACTTACTAGACGCCGCTCCAGACGGGCCGCACTTCACCCCCGGCTAAGTACACTCTGGACGGCAGCACGCACCTCCTTCCCCCGGCTGACTAGCCTGGACGCTCCTGCAGCACACACTCTCCCCTTCCATACTCTCTGGCTCCGGCTAAGGCTGCGGCGGCGGCACCCCTGTGACATCGCTGCGGCACCCCAGGGAGCCGCGGCGCACAGTTTGGGAACCCATGCATTAGTATAATGAGCAATACGAGCACATCATCAACTACATTTTAAGTATGTAGAACATATTACTGCATCATGTTTAAACAGATCTAACGTATTCAGACACATTGCGAAAGAAACAGTAAATGTATACAGACTCATATGCAATAGGAACTTATCTAACTATTCGTACTCAAAAGGGTAGATAGAGACCTAGTGCTGTATTACCCATACTCAGTAGAGTGGGATACAGGGAGACTCGCCTCGCTTCCAGGACCGATCAATACGTTAGCGAACGCTGAGTGGATCCAGATGCTACTAGTGTACACTGCCGCTCCATGAACCTATAGTGTACACAGATGCACCTCATACTATTCCTGGAGCCTCTGATCCTTAAGGCCTAGCGCTGGTGCACCCAGGGTGGCAGCCGCGTCAGCGACTGTTTGGTAGTCTTCTCCCAAAACAGTGCGGCTGTGTCCGTATTCCCCTACTAAGCGGAACCGATGCCTTACCTTCTCCCCATGCTCCGGCCACATCCTGGTAATGTCTGCTGAACCTGCTAGTATATCCGACACAGATGCCCGCCGAAACAGCACTGTACTCGTGGGTAAGAATTGTCGAGACCCGGCGGAGAGAGTTGTTGGAGCGACTCTTTCTAAGGTACATATAAGACGCTGTTTAGAAAGATCACTCAAGAAAAAATAGTAAGACTATCAAAACAAAATAAGAAAGCTTAGGGCTGCTAAAAACCAGCAGCCCTCTGACCATGGTCTGGCTCCTGCCGCCCAAAACAAAAAACTGATTTGCCTGAGCAAGAAAGCGGGGATTTATGGATGGGCCCGTTGCATGCTGGGAGGCTGGAAAAGCTTTGACCGATTGGTGCAAATCCGCTGTCGCTTCATCATATCCCATTGTTATCCTGTGGATAACCTGTGGACTCTGCCGGAGAAAGGAAGGTTTTCAACCCCTTTTTTAGAATCAGCATCCGCTGACCATTGACGTAGCCACAGGGCTCTGCAAGCCGATACTGCCATAGCAGTGGTACAGCCGTTAATGATACCAAGTTCCTTAACAGCCTCAATCAAAGTTTGCAGAATCTTGGATGTGTTGCAGTAATGTAACCATCTCGTCTTGAGGTAGTGTAAGCAACACTTTCAGAATATCATCAGACCATTTTACTATGGCTCTAGAAATCCAGCCACAGACTATGGTAGGGCGTTGGGCTACACCTGCTGCAATATAAATTGATTTAAGAGTAGTTTAAATTTTGCGATCAGATGGGTCTTTAAGAGAAACAGCTCCTGGTACAGGTAAAACAATCTTACGTGACAGCCTGGACACAGAAGTATCCACTACTGGCGGGGTTTCCCAGACTTTCCTATCCTCTGTAGGGAAAGGGAATGAATTTAATACACGTTTAGGGGTAATTTTCTTGTCAGGATTTATCCATGCTGCCTTAGCCAGGGAATCTAATTCCTTAGAAACCGCGAAGGTAGCCAGAGGACTTTGGTTTCACATTAAAAAACAGTTCCTCTGTCTGTTCTTCCTCCTTATCAGGGATATTGAGTACCTCTCTGATGGCATAAATGATGGCCTCAATATGCGGGGACAGGGAATTATCCTCGTCCACCTCAGCCTCTCCTTCCTCAAACTCTGGTATTTCAGAATCAGATTGCAATAATTGTGGGAGAGTGCGTTTGTGAGAGACCAACAGGCTGGGGAGCCTGCCTGTGGTCTGCAGCAGCAACCATAAACGTGTCTATAGTTTGTTTCAGGGTCTGTCTTTCATGCTTAGCCATAGCTAACTCTGAAATAATATTTGAAATCATAGTCTTAAATGATTCCATCCACTTAGGTTCCTGCACATTACTAACTTGTGAAGGAATTGAGCATTGGGTACACATAAGAGACCCCTGTGAGGAGGATGTAAACCTAGCCTTGCATAAAGTACACAGACTTATTTGCAGACATACTTGAGTAGAAATTACACAGATTAGTATGAAAAACACAGTGCAGTATTAGTGAGATAATGAGATTTATGGTAAGAACTTACCATTGTTAAATCTCTTTCTGCAAGGTACACATGGCTCCACAAGGATTAACATCGGGGTGTAGAGTAGGATCTTGATCCGAAGCACGAACAGGCTCAAAGTTTTGACTGTTCCCAAGATGCACAGCGCTGCCTCCTCTATAACCCCGCCTCCGTGCACAGGAGCTCAGTTTCGTTAACCAGCCCAATGCAGTAGCAGGTACTAGAGACGACAATCGCTCGTAGCCAATTACACCACACACTCACCACAGGAGAGGGTATCAGTGACTATACACACCAACTCAAAGAAGCTAAGTGCGTCAGGGTGGGAGCCTTGTGGAGCCCAGTATACCTCGCAGAAAGATTTAACAACGGTAAGTTCTTATCATAAATCTCATTTTCTGCTACGGGGTACACTGGGCTTCACAAGGATCAACATCGGGGATGTCCTAAAGTAGTTACTTATGGGAGGGGATGCACTGTAGCGGGCACAAGAACCCGGCGTCCAAAGGAAACATCCTGGGAGGCGGAAGTATCAAAGGCATAGAACCTTATAAACGTGTTCCCTGAGGACCAAGTAGTCGCCTTGCACAATTGTTCAAGGGTCGCACCACGGTGGGCCGCCCAAGAAGGTCCAACCGACCGAGTAGAATGGGCTTTGATGGTAGTAGGAGCTGGACGAACAGCCTGTACATAAGCATGTGCTATCACCATTATAATCCATCTGGCCAGAGTATGCTTGGAAGCAGGCCAGCCACGTTTGTGAAAACCAAACAGTACAAACAGAGAATCAGATTTCCTAATGGAGGATGTTCTCTTCACATAGATACGGAGAGCCCGTACCACATCCAAAGACCGCTCTTTGGAAGACAACTCAGGAGAATTAAAGGCCGGAACCACAATCTCCTGGTTAAGGTGGAATGAAGACACCACCTTGGGTAAATATCCCGGTCGCGTTCCAAGAACCGCCCGGTCATGATGAAAAATCAAATGGGGGAACCTACAGGATAAGACATTCAAGTCCGAGACCCTTCTAGATGAAGCGATAGCCATTAAAAACAGCACCTTAAGGGACAGCCACTTAAGGTCAGCAGAGGCAAGAGGTTCAAATGGAGACTCTTGCAAGGCCTCCAGTACCACCGACAGATCCCAAGGGGCCACAGGAGGTACATAAGGAGGCTGAATCCGCAACACGCCCTGAGTGAATGTATGAACATTCGGAAGGGCAGCAATCTTTCTCTGAAACCAAACCGACAAGGCTGAAATTGAACCTTGAGGGAGGCCAGACGCAGGCCTAAGTCCAGGCACTGTTGTAGGAAGGCCAACAGTTTGGCCGTGCTAAACTTGAAAACGTCATGATTGTGAGACGCACACCAAGAAAAGTAAGCATTCTAGACCCTATGGTAAATCCGAGCAGAAGCCGGCTTATGGGCCTTCAACATAGTTTGAACGATCGCCTCAGAAAAACCCCCTCGCCCTCAGGATGGAAGCTTCAAGAGCCATGCCGTCAAAGCCAGACGGGCCAAGTCCTGGTAAACACAAGGGCCCTGAACGAGGAGGTCTGGTCATTGTGGAAGTAGAAGGGGACGATCTAGCGAGAGGCCCTGTAGATCGGAGAACCAGTGCCGTCTGGGCCACGCTGGAGCGATCAGAAGTAGGTTTCCTCCTTCTTGCTTGAACTTCCGTATTACTCTGGGCAGGAGTGACAACGGAGGGAACACGTACGGCAGCCGAAAGTTCCATGGGATTGACAGAGAATCCATAAACGCTGCTTGAGGATCCCTTGTCCTTGCTCCGAAGACTGGAACCTTGTGATTGTGTCGAGATGCCATCAGGTCCACATCTGGAAGGCCCCACTTGTCCACAAGAAGTTGAAACACCTCTGGATGGAGGCTCCATTCTCCGGCGTGTACGTCCTGACAACTGAGAAAATCCGCTTCCCAGTTTAGGACCCCCGGAATGAACACTGCGGATATGGCCGGCAGATGGCGTTCTGCCCACTGAAGAATCCGTGATAATTCCCTCATTGCCATGCAGCTTCGAGTGCCGCCTTGATGATTGATGTACGCTACCGTGGTGGCGTTGTCCGATTGTACTTGAACAGGCCTGTTCTGTATTAGATGCTGGGCCATTGTCAACGCATTGAACACTGTCCGCAGTTCCAGAATATTTATCGGGAGTAGAGACTCCTCCTTGGTCCACCGACCCTGAAGAGAGGGTTGTTCCAACACCGCGCCCCAACCTCTCAGACTGGCATCCATCGTCAGCATGTCCCAGTCAGATATCCAGACGGGATGGCCCCTGCTCAATCGTTGGTCCTGAAGCCACCAGCTGAGTGACATGCGGACCTCCGGAGACAAGGAGATCATGTGAGATCTGATCCGGTGAGGCAGGCCGTCCCACTTGGTCAGAATTAACATCTGCAGAGGGCGAGAATGGAATTGAGCGTACTCCACCATGTCGAAAGCCGACACCATGAGACCTAGCACTTGCATTGCCGAATGGATCGACACTTGTGGACGAGATAGGAAGCATCGAATCCTGTCCTGAAGCTTCAGGACTTTCTCCTGAGACAAGAACAACCGTTGGTTGTGAGTGTCCAATAACGCTCCCAGATGTATCATGCTCCGAGCAGGAACCAGGGAGGATTTCTTCCAGTTGATCAGCCACCCGGTGCTTTCATACACTGGACCGTCATATCGAGATGACACAGGAGAAGTTCTGGGGAATTTGCCAGGATCAACAAATCGTCCAAGTACAGTAGGATCCTGACCCCTTGACGGCGGAGTGTAGCCGTCATGACTGCCATAACTTTGGCAAAAACTCGGGGAGCCGTTGTCAAACCAAAGGGTAATGCCCGAAATTGGTAATGAAGGTTGCCCACCGCAAACCTCAGGTACTTCTGATGAGACACTGCAATAAGAATATGCAGGTAGGCATCCTGTATGTCCAGGGAGACCATAAAGTCCCCAGGCTCCAAGGCCAGAACAATAGAGCGCAGAGTTTCCATTCGAAACTTGGAGACCCGCACATGCTTGTTCAAGGACTTCAGATTGAGAATGGGCTGTGAGGACCTGTTCGGGACTAGAAACAGCGGTGAATAGTACCCCTTGCCTCTCTGAGCCAGAGGCACCTGTACTACCACTCATGTGGTCAGGAGGGAATGTACCACCGAATGCAGAGTGTTTGCCTTTGTCGGGTCCAGAGGAACATCTGTCAGGCAAAATCGATGAGAGGGATGATTCTTGAAGGATACGGCGTTACCTCGAGTGACAACTTCCCTTACCCAGGCATCGGAAGTGGTCTTCAACCATTCCTGGGCAAAACCTAGAAGTCGTCCCCCCACCCTGGGATCCCCCAGAGGGAGGCCCGCCCCGTCATGCGGCAGGCTTGGAAGCAGGCTGACTGGCAGCCCATGCTCGTTTCAGTCTGGGCTTGGCAGGTCTGGAAGCACGAGCTTGCTTTGGGTACGCCTGACCTTTTGCTTTACCTGGAGAACGAAAGGGCAGAGGTAAAGTACTTTTAGCCTTCTAGGCAGGCAAGCTGTTTTAGCAGTAGCCAGATCAGCCACAATCTTATTGAGGTCTTCTCCAAAGAGAATGTCTCCCTTGAAAGGAAGCACCTCCAGTGTTTTCTTGGAATCCATGGGGGGTAATTCTGAGTTGATCGCAGCAGGATCTTTGTTAGCAGTTGGGCAAAACCATGTGCAGTGCAGGGGTGGCAGATATAACATGTGCAGAGAGAGTTAGATTTGGGTGTGGTGTGTTCAATCTGCAATCTAAATTGCAGTGTAAAAATAAAGCAGCCAGTATTTACCGTGCACAGAAACAATATAACCACCCAAATCTAACTCTCTCTGCACGTTACATCTGCCCCACCTGCAGTGCACATAGTTTTGCCCAACTGCTAACAATGTTCCTGCTGCGATCAACTCAGAATTACCCCCCATATCTGCCGACCACGATCTCAACCAAAGGATACGTCTGGCCAAGACGGACGTAGTAGCAGCCTTGGCCGCCAGCACCCCAGCATCGGAGGCCGCCTCCTTAAGGTATAGAGAAGCCATGGTAATATATGAGACATTGTCGAGCATGCTCAGAAGCATTGGAAGGCAGCTCCTCCTCTATCTCCTGAGCCCACGCCTCAACAGCTTCAGCAGCCCATGTTGCTGCGATGGTTGGCCTATGCACAGCCCCCGTTAGGGTGTGAATTGCTTTCAAACAACCCTCCACACGTCTATCCGTCGGTTCCTCCAGAGAGGTGACGGTAGTTACTGGCAAAGCAGAGGAAACTACCATGCGCGCCACATGAGAATCTGCAGGCGGAGGAGTTTCCCAATTTTTACACAGCTCCGCAGAGAGAGGATAGCGAGCAAACAGCCTCTTGTTTGGTGTGAATTTTGTCCCCGGAATTTCCCAGGATTCCTGACGAATGTCAGCCATGTGTTGAGAATGTGATAAAACTTGTTTAACCACCTTGTTGCATTTAAATCTGTCTGGCTTTTTAGACAGCCTCAGGATCATCAGAGACCTGAAGAATGAGCCTAATTGCCTCAATCAAATCAGGGACATCCACCATTGACTTCCCTTCCCAATCAGAAGCATCTGAGTCAGTGTCTGTGGGATCAGCATACACACCATCCTCCTCAGAGGACGTCTGGGATAGCAGTGGATTGTGAGGAGGTAATGGCCCTTTTAGAAGACGACTTAGTCTTAGGCAGGCGAGAGTGACACTTGGATTTGGTAAGTGACCGGTTCAAATGCGGTAACTGAGTGGAGATTTGATCTGCCCATGGCGGATTAATAGCAGGGACACCAATTTAGTTATAAGCATGTTTAACAAGGTGGGTGATTTGTTGCCCCCGGTGCTACAGACCCACTGGGGGGTAAGGAAACCCCTGAACCTTAACTCTCTGCTGCCAAATTTTCCTCCAAAATGTCTGTGGCATCACCATCACGCAATGTGGGAGAAGCCCCAGCTCTGTTGCCTCGTGTAGCCGACATAACAGTAAGTACAATAGTGGGCAACCTGGTACAATTCTTAGCAGCGATATACCTAGCAAGAACTCCCAGTGAAGGGTGACTGTGTCAGAACAAACCGGGAATCCAGGATATATATGGTGACTATAAATCACAAGGAAAAATACACAGCAAGTATAACTTGTGAAAAATAGGATTTTAATACCTACCGGTAAATCCTTTTCTCTTAGTCTGTAGAGGATGCTGGGGACTCCAAAAGGACCATGGGGTATAGACTGGATCCGCAGGAGACATGGGCACATTACGATTTTAATGGGCGTGAACTGGCTGCTCCCTCTATGCCCCTCCTCCAGTCCTCAGTTATAGGAACTGTGCCCAGAGGAGACGGACATTTCGAGGAAAAGGATTTTGTTAAACTAGGGGTGAGATACATACCAGCTCACACCACAACACACCGTACAACATGGTATTTAACTAAAACCAGTTAACAGCATGAACCAAAGAGATCAGCAACAGGCTGACCTTTATCAAAACACAACCTTTGTGTTACATAAGCAATAACTAGTTACAATTAATGCAGATAGAGACCGCACTGGGACGGGCGCCCAGCATCCTCTACGGACTAAGAGAAAAGGATTTACCGGTAGGTATTAAAATCCTATTTTCTCCTTCGTCCTAGAGGATGCTGGGGACTCCAAAAGGACCATGGGGTTTATACCAAAGCTCCAGACCGGGCGGGAGAGTGCGGATGACATTGCAGCACCGATTGAGCAAACATGAGGTCAGCCGCCAGGGTATCAAACTTGTAGAATTTTGCAAAAGTGTTTGAACCCGACCAAGTAGCTGCTCGGCAAAGCTGTAATGCCGAGATGCCTCGGGCAGCCGCCCAAGGTGAGCCCACCTTCCTAGTGGAATGGGCTTTCACCGATCTCGATACCGGCAATCCAGCCGTAGAATGAGCCGGCTGAATCGTATTACAGATCCAGCGTGCAATAGTCTGCTTAGAAGCAGGAGCGCCAACCTTGTTGGCCGCATACAGGACAAACAGCGCCTCTGTTTTCCTAACACGAGCCGTTCTGGCTACATAAATTTTCAAAGCTCTGACCACGTCGAGGCTTCAGTAGCCACAGGTACCACAATAGGTTGGTTCATGTGAAACAAAGAAACCACTTTTGGCAAAAATTGCTGACGAGTTCTCAACTCAGCTCTATCCTTGTGGAAAATCAAATAGGGGCTTTTGTGAGACAATGCCGCCAATTCGGACACCCGCCTTGCGGACGCCAAGGCCAATAGCATGACTACTTTCCAAGCGAGAAATTTCAACTCAACCTTTTGTAAAGGTTCAAACCAATGTGACTTAAGGAACTGTAACACCACGTTAAGGTCCCATGGTGCCACCGGGGGCACAAAGGGAGGTTGGATGTGCAGCACACCCTTCACAAAAGTCTGAACTTCTGGAAGCGAGGCCAATTCCTTTTGAAAGAAAATTGACAAGGCCGAAACCTGCACTTCAATGGAGCCTAACTTCAGGCCCGCATCCACACCTGCTTGCAAAAAGTGGAGAAGATGATCCAGCTGAAATTCTTCCGTAGGAGCCTTCCTGGATTCACACCAAGACACATTTTCTCCAAATACGGTGATAAAGCTTCGCCGTTACCTCCTTCCTAGCTTTAAGTAGAATGGGGATGACTTCCCCGGGAATGCCCTTTCTGGCTAGGATTTGGCGTTCAACCGCCATGCCGTCAAACGCAACTGCGGTAAGTCCTGGAACATGCACGGTCCCTGCTGTAACAGGTCCTCTCTTAGAGGAAGAGGCCAGGGATCTCCTGTGAACAATTCCTGAGGATCCGGATACCAGGCCCTCCGTGGCCAATCTGGAACAATGAGTATCGCCCGAACCCTTGTTCTTCTTATGATCCTTATCACCCTTGCGATGAGTGGAAGTGGAGGGAACACATAGACCGACTGAAACACCCACGGTGTCACCAGTGCGTCCACTGTTATTGCTTGAGGGTCCCTCGACCTGGAAAAATATGTCTGAAGCTTCTTGTTGAGGCGCAACGCCATCATGTCTATTTGAGGAAGTCCCCAACGACTTGTCACTTCTGCAAAGACCTCTGGATGAAGACCCCACTCTCCTGGTTGGAGATCGTGTCTGCTAAGGAAGTCTGCTTCCCAGTTGTCCACTTCTGGAATGAAGACCGCTGACAGAGCGCTTGCATGTTTTTCCGCCCAGCGAAGAATCTTGGCGGCCTCCGCCATTGCCGCTCTGCTCCTTGTTCCGCCCTGGCGGTTTACTTGCGCCACGGCTGTAATGTTGTCCGACTGAATCAGGACGGGCACGTCGCAAAGAAGATATTCCGCTTGCCGAAGGCTGTTGTAGATGGCCCTTAAAACCAGCACGTTTATGTGCAGACAAGCTTCATGGCTCGACCATTTTCCCTGGAAAGTTCTTGCATGGAATCTGCTGAATGGAATGGCCTCGGAGGCCGCCACCATTTTCCCCAGCACACGAGTGCAGTGATGAATCGACACTCTTGGCGGTTTCAGAAGTTCTTTGACCATGTTCTGAAGTTCCTGAGCCTTTTCCAACGGGAGAAAGATCCTCTGCCGTTCCGTATCCAGAATCATGCCCAAAAACGACAGCCGAGTTGTCTGGATCAACTGCGACTTTGGTAAATTTAGGAGCCAGCCATGTTGTTGTAGCACCTTCAGGGAGAGTGCAACGCTTCTTAGTATCTGCTCCCTTGACCTCGCCTTTATCAGGAGATCTACAGAAATGGGTTCTCTGCGCACTGAGGTGTTAATCTGAGGCGGGCTGTGCTGCTGGTAATGAGGGGTGTCCCACCCCCCCTTAAATGGTAAGTATACAGATGTGGATAAAACCACAGGGAACCAGCGCTCAAACCCTATTTGTAGTGGTGAGTGATACGGTTATAAAGTGAAGCTAAAATCAATAATGAAAAAGCAGGTAATATACTTAAGGTTGTTTATTCTAAGATGCTGAGATACTTTCTTTCCCAACAGGTATAAATTCGGTTTAAAAGTCAATCAGTGATTGGGGCACGCTCCTGGTTTGAGCTTAAATTCTGAAGTGCAAGGTTCAATTGAAAGAACAAATGCTGTAATCTTTGTAAAGTCGAAAAAAAGAAAAAGAAAAATGCCACAAAAAAATATTAATGATAATATGTACTAAAGTCCAAACGGTTTACAAGTCTATACAGACAGCGGCGTCCCGCTAATCTGTGCTCTGAAGTGAAGGATTCTCTTGTGAAGTGATGAACAGTTGACAGCGGTAGTGTATGCTTTGGTTAGAGTGGAGAATAAGGACCCTGGACTGGCGCTATTCCTCCTGCAGCACGTCCCACAGTAGAGCGCCCGAATCAGGCCCGCTCTGTGGGGCCGCTGACCTGGGGTGTGCGCCTGTCACAGAGGCGAAGTGGACCCGGCCGGGGCTCTCCGAGCGGCTGGCCGCGCCTCTCCTCCTCCTACAGGGACTTACCTTCTCCCTTCCCCTCCGCCTTCCACTCTCCTCTGTCTCGGGCTTCTTCCGTCGCCTGGCAACCGGTTGCTTCCGGAACTCCGGATCACGTGACCGGATGGTTTGCGGAAAGGATTAGCAGTACTGTCCTTCTTTGTAGTGAATATTCGTCCTCAGTCCAATGTAGTATAGATGGGTAGCTCCAACGCGTTTCGACCTGTTAGGGTCTTCCTCTGGGAGTCATTTGTGTGTTTAGGTTGCAGGAATTTAAGGTGTCCTGATAGGGTGGGATCAATTCCCATTGGTCCTCTGATCTGGCTTTGTGATTGGCTCACAGCTTGTCAATCGAAGTTTATGGGAGGATGTGACATCATCACAGTGCTTTAGAGTGTGCCCAGTATTATCTGGCTTTTTGATTGGCTCACAGCTTGTCAATCGAAGTTTATGGGAGGATGTGACATCATCACAGTGCTTTAGAGTGCCCAGTATTATCTGGCTTTGTGATTGGCTCACAGCTTGTCAATCAAAGTTTATGGGAGGATGTGACATCATCACAGTGCTTTAGAGTGTGCCCAGTATCGTCTGGCTTTGTGATTGGCTCACAGCTTGTCAATCAAAGTTTATGGGAGGATGTGACGTCATCACAGTGCTTTAGAGTGTGCCCAGTATTGAAAAAAGGAAAATAATGGAAAAATATATCCGTAGTGAAAAGGATACATATAAAGTTACAATATAGCAGTTATATGAATCAATCTTGCAGAATGGTGTTAATACTCAAAATAATGAACCTTGGGATATTTTGAGGCTATGTTCAAAAGCATGAGAATAATGATTAACCCTCTACAGCATTAACCAATGCCTGTCACTACTTTGATGTGAGAATGTCATAGAATAGTGAATGTAGCTGCTGTTGAATTGACTTGAAATGGGATATGTCTTCATTTGCATATGACAGACCTAATTTCGTTGTCAATGTTGAGCCCTTTGGGGGCCAGTGTCCCTAAATTAATCATCATGCATTAATAATAACAATAAGGAAGAACTGTGCATGATGATTAATTTAGGGACACTGGCCCCCAAAGGGCTCAACATTGACAACGAAATTAGGTCTGTCATATGCAAATGAAGACATATCCCATTTCAAGTCAATTCAACAGCAGCTACATTCACTATTCTATGACATTCTCACATCAAAGTAGTGACAGGCATTGGTTAATGCTGTAGAGGGTTAATCATTATTCTCATGCTTTTGAACATAGCCTCAAAATATCCCAAGGTTCATTATTTTGAGTATTAACACCATTCTGCAAGATTGATTCATATAACTGCTATATTGTAACTTTATATGTATCCTTTTCACTACGGATATATTTTTCCATTATTTTCCTTTTTTCAATACTGGGCACACTCTAAAGCACTGTGATGACGTCACATCCTCCCATAAACTTTGATTGACAAGCTGTGAGCCAATCACAAAGCCAGACGATACTGGGCACACTCTAAAGCACTGTGATGATGTCACATCCTCCCATAAACTTTGATTGACAAGCTGTGAGCCAATCACAAAGCCAGATAATACTGGGCACTCTAAAGCACTGTGATGATGTCACATCCTCCCATAAACTTCGATTGACAAGCTGTGAGCCAATCACAAAGCCAGATAATACTGGGCACACTCTAAAGCACTGTGATGATGTCACATCCTCCCATAAACTTCGATTGACAAGCTGTGAGCCAATCACAAAGCCAGATCAGAGGACCAATGGGAATTGATCCCACCCTATCAGGACACCTTAAATTCCTGCAACCTAAACACACAAATGACTCCCAGAGGAAGACCCTAACAGGTCGAAACGCGTTGGAGCTACCCATCTATACTACATTGGACTGAGGACGAATATTCACTACAAAGAAGGACAGTACTGCTAATCCTTTCCGCAAACCATCCGGTCACGTGATCCGGAGTTCCGGAAGCAACCGGTTGCCAGGCGACGGAAGAAGCCCGAGACAGAGGAGAGTGGAAGGCGGAGGGGAAGGGAGAAGGTAAGTCCCTGTAGGAGGAGGAGAGGCGCGGCCAGCCGCTCGGAGAGCCCCGGCCGGGTCCACTTCGCCTCTGTGACAGGCGCACACCCCAGGTCAGCGGCCCCACAGAGCGGGCCTGATTCGGGCGCTCTACTGTGGGACGTGCTGCAGGAGGAATAGCGCCAGTCCAGGGTCCTTATTCTCCACTCTAACCAAAGCATACACTACCGCTGTCAACTGTTCATCACTTCACAAGAGAATCCTTCACTTCAGAGCACAGATTAGCGGGACGCCGCTGTCTGTATAGACTTGTAAACCGTTTGGACTTTAGTACATATTATCATTAATATTTTTTTGTGGCATTTTTCTTTTTCTTTTTTTCGACTTTACAAAGATTACAGCATTTGTTCTTTCAATTGAACCTTGCACTTCAGAATTTAAGCTCAAACCAGGAGCGTGCCCCAATCACTGATTGACTTTTAAACCGAATTTATACCTGTTGGGAAAGAAAGTATCTCAGCATCTTAGAATAAACAACCTTAAGTATATTACCTGCTTTTTCATTATTGATTTTAGCTTCACTTTATAACCGTATCACTCACCACTACAAATAGGGTTTGAGCGCTGGTTCCCTGTGGTTTTATCCACATCTGTATATTTATCAGGAGATCGTCCAAGTATGGGATAATTGTGACCCCTTGCTTGCGCAGGAGTACCATCATTTCTGCCATTACTTTGGTGAAAATCCTCGGGGCCGTGGAAAGACCAAACGGCAACGTCTGAAATTGGTAATGACAATCCTGAACAGCGAACTCCAGAAACGCATGAGGAGGATATATGGGGACATGTAGGTATGCATCCTTTATGTCGACTGACACCATAAAATTCCCCCCCCCCCCCACCCCTCCAGACTGGAGATCACAGCTCGGAGAGATTCCATCTTGAATTTGAATATTTTTAAATACAGGTTGAGGGATTTTAAGTTCAGAATCGGTCTGACCGAGCCATCCGGCTTCGGGACCACGAACAGGGTTGAATAAAACCCTTTCCCCTGTTGTAACGGAGCAACCATGACAATGACTTGCTGTTGACAGCTTTTGTATTGCCGCACAAACTACCTCTCTCTCTGGGTGAGAAACTGGTAAGGCCAATTTGAAAAATCGGTGTGGAGGCGCATCTGGGAACTCCAGTTAGTACCCTTGGGTCACAATGTCCAGCATCCAAGGATCCAGGCCCGAGCGAGCCCAGACCTGACCGAAGAGCTGAAGACGTGCCCCCACCGGTGCGGACTCCCGCAGAGGAGCCCCAGCGTCATGCGGTGGATTTGGCAGAAGCCGGGGAGGACTTCTGTTCCTGGGAGCTTGCCACAGCCGGCGATCTTTTTCCTCTTCCCTTACCTCTGGCCGCGAGGAAGGAAGATCCACGTCCTTTCCTGAATTTATGAGACCGAAAGGACTGCATCTGGTATTGAGGCGTTTTCTTTTGCTGTGGAGGAACAAAAGGCAAAAAAGACTTACCCGCGGTAGCTGTAGAAACCAGGTCCGCAAGGCCTTCACCAAACAACACTTCACCTTTGAAGGGCAGGGCCTCCATAGCCTTTTTAGAGTCAGCATCACCATTCCACTGATGAGTCCACAACGCCCTCCTAGCCGAGACTGCCATGGCATTGGCCCTTGATCCCAAGAGGCCAATATCTCTCGCCGCTTCCCTTAGATATATTGCTTAGTCCCTGATATGACCCAGCGTCAAAAGCACGTTATCCTTATCCAGGGTGTCTAGGTCAGATGACGTTATCTGCCCACCTTTTAATAGCGCTACCCACCCATGCCGATGCCACGGCCGGCCTGAGCAGCGTACCCGTAGTAACAAATAGATTTTAAGGTAGTTTCCTGCTTACGATCCGCAGGATCCTTTAGGGCCGCCGTGTCAGGGGACGGTAGCGCCACCTTCTTGGACAAACGCGCCAGAGCTTTGTCCACCGTGGGTGAGGATTCCCACTGTAACCTATCCTGCGAGGGAAAAGGATACGCCATAGCAATCCTCCTGGGAATCTGCAGTCTCTTGTCAGGGGATTCCCAAGCTTTTTCAAAAAGAGCGTTCAGTTCATGAGAGGGGGAAACATCACCTCAGGTTTCTTTCCCTTAAACATACAGACCCTTGTGTCAGGGACAGTGGGGTCTTCTGTGATATGCAACCCCTCTTTAATTGCCACAATCATGTACTGAATACTCTTGGCCACCTTAGGATGTAACTTGGCATCATCATAATCGACACTGGAGTCGGAATCCGTGTCGGTACCAGTGTCTGCTATCTGGATAAATGAACGTTTCTGCGACCCTGAGGGGGCCTGAGATTGTGACAAAACATCTCCCATGGATTGTCTCCATGCCTGGTTCTGAGACTCAGATTTGTCTAACCTCTTATGCAATAAAGCCACACTTGCATTTTAAAACACTCCACTTTTTACCCAATCAGCAGTCGGCTGGGCCGACGGAGTCACTCCCACATTCTGTTCAGTCTCCACACCAGCCTCCTCCTGGGAAAAGCCTTCAACCTCAGACATGCCGACACACGCGTACCGACACCCCCAAACACACTGGGCTATAGGGGACAGACCCACAATAAGGACCTTCAGAGAGACAGAAAGGGAGTTTGCCAGCTCACACCCAGCGCCTCACCGGTCTGAAGGAATTAAACAATGCCCCAGACCTGTAAACGCTTTTATATCAATAATCAACACCAACATTTTGTGCCCCCACTCCCCTTCTTTTTGTGCACCCTGTTACTTGTGTACAGCAGTGAAGGGCCAGGAGCAGCGCCTCTGCAGCAAGCTGTGGAGAAAATGGCGCTGGTTAGAGCTGAGGGAGGAAGCCCGCCCCCTACCCGGCACGCTTCATTCCCGCTTTTATTTATACTGGCGGGGGTCTGTATACATTGCCTATGCAATGTATACCTTCATGCCAGTCCCAAAAAGAGAATTTATTGCTGCCCAGGGCGCCCTCCCCTGCGCCCTGCACCCATATAGAGCCACTTGTGTGTGGGAGCAATGGCGCGCAGCGCAGTACCTCAGGAAGATCTGAAGTCTTCTGCCGCCTTTGAAGTCTTCTTGCTACTGCTACTCACCCGGCTTCTCTCTTCAGGCTCTGAGGGGGATGGCGGCGCAGCTCCGGGAACGAGCAGCTAGGCGCACCAAGTGATCAGACCCTCTGGAGCTAATGGTGTCCAGTAGCCTAAGAAGCAGAGCCTTTGAACTCACAGAAGTAGGTCTGCTTCTCTCCCCTCAGTCCCACAAAGCAGGGAGCATGTTGCCAGCAGTGCTCCATGAAAAAAATATACCTAACAAAAGTCTTTTTTTAGAGAAACTCAGTAGAGCTCCCCTAGAGTGCACCCAGTCTCCTCTGGGCACATAATCTAACTGAGGTCTGGAGGAGGGGCATAGAGGAAGGAGCCAGTTCACGCCCATTAAAGTCTTAAAGTGCCCATGTCTCCTGCGGATCCTGTCTATACCCCATGGTCCTTTTGGAGTCCCCAGCATCCTCTAGGATGAAGGAGAAAAAAACCTATATTATATAGAAAACCTGATACACTTAGCCCCCTCAGGTTATGGAATATAGGAGTAGCACGCTGAGTGAAATACCCAATAAAGCAACCACGCAGCAGCTACATGCACACACACATAAATCGCCACAAACGTACCATGCAGAAATTATGTACCATAAAACTGCACTGGACTAGCAGTGCAAAGTAATACTCAGTATAGCTACATACTGTATGTAAACAGTGGATATAACAAAACACAGTAGATACTGGATGTATATCACAGGGTGTTTGCACCACACAACCCTGAATGTATGCACTCTCTAACTAACACTATCCCAGTGACAGGTAGAATACTTAAGTGTACTGTAAAATGCACAGAGCTGGCGATCAGGCAGCTTTACAGAGGAGGACTTGCCCCAGCAGTCCCAGGAACAGCTCAGCCCAGTTGTGATGGCTGCTGACAGGGAGTGAGAGATACGCAGCTCCAGGGCGGGAACATTTACTGAAATGACGCCCTGGGGCTGGAGGAGGGGCTACAGGTTAGGCCTTCTCCCCCTGCTGGCATCCCCACCGGGCGCTGCGGGCTATGAAAAACAGGATTTTATTAGAGGGAAAACCCCCCACCTGTGCCCAGTGTCCCTGGTGGCTAGTAGAGCGGCTGCCCAGTAACAGTGTCCATGCAAGCGCGCCCACGGCCGCACCGGATTGCTGTAAACAGCGGCCAAAGAGACCCCTTACCTCCCCCATGTACCTGCAGCCACGCGATCCTGGAGGGCAGCGGTGGGTGTGTGTGACTAACCAGAAGCACACCAGAGCCTCCACTGTAGTTACCCGGCAACCAGGGCGCGGGAGTATACAGCGCCACTGGGGGTGATGGAGCTGCAGCAAAGTAGGTCTATCCGACATTAAACGCTGCAGCCCTTGAAGTCTTGAAAGTATTCTTCTCTTCTTTATTCAAATTAAAGCTATAAATGGGCTGCAAAAAGGCATCCCCCCTGTTGATTGCCTGCTTACTGCATGGCACCAACTTACAAACTGAGCTCCTGTGCACGGAGGCGGAGTTATAGAGGAGGCGGCGCTTTGCATCTTG
This sequence comes from Pseudophryne corroboree, assembly GCF_028390025.1. NCBI lineage: Eukaryota > Metazoa > Chordata > Amphibia > Anura > Myobatrachidae > Pseudophryne > Pseudophryne corroboree. The sequence goes on along the minus strand of NC_086447.1, from coordinate 644,538,153 downwards.
GGAACAGTCAAAGCTTTGAGCCTGTTGGTGCCTCGGATCAAGATCCTACTCTACATCCTGATGTTAATCCTTGTGGAGCCCAGTGTACCCCGAAGCAGAAATGCACACTAACCCAGACAACCCTGAATGGAGTGACACAGGGAGATATGGGAACCAGCACACTACACCACAGACTGAGCAGCGCTCCACTGGGTGTCCTTAATGTGTTATTTTGCACACAGCGGTAGAATCATAGTTTATGAGCTTCCCCCTCACTATAACCCCCTGGTACCAGTTACAGTGGTGATTCAGTGGGTCTTGGAAGAGCTGCCCCCGAGTGCAGCCTGTTATCAGCAGCAGCAGGAAGTGGTGCCGTTTAGCCTCTGGTCCTGCTATTCGGGAAGCCCCGTCCCTTTACATTTTTTTATACTGGCTATCTCCAGAAAGTGTAAAAACAAGTGCCTGTAGCCCTCATTCACCATGTTGCCAGTCTGGGTATCCAGTGGGCACCGGGGCCCAGAGCCGGGTGAACACTGTCCCTTCATGCCACCATTGTCACTGGGGAACCGCTAACCGGGTCCCCGGTGTAACACTCATCGCATCGACTTCGGCATCTGTTAAGGGTTGGCGGCATGGGCTCACACTCTGGGAGTGTGAGAAACATCACCTCAGGAGCTCCATGTCCTGTCAGCTGGGATTACGAACCATTAACTCTTAGAAAGCCCCCTACCTTAAATCCCACGAGGCAGGCAGACAGGTTGCCAACCAGTGCTGCCTGAAAATAACAAACTAAGAGAAATTTCTGAAGAAAACTCTGGAGAGCAACAGAATGCACCCGGCTCCTTGGACACATTTTCTAAACGGAGTCTGCTAGGAGGGGCATAGAGGAGCCAGCATACACTATTCATTTCTTAAAGTGCTAGGCTCCAGTGGACCCGATCTATACCCCATGGTAATATACTATTCCCCAGTATCCACTAGGACTTTAGAGGGTAAAAAAAAAATCACCAAAAAGACGCTTTGCGCTACCAATTCACACGGCACTCACGTGTTGTGTAACGCGACTTATAAAGCACAGAGCAAAGATGAAAGCGGACACATCTGTATGCATACGCGCACACACAATATTTTTTATAATCCTGTGTGTCCATGATCAAAAAATACGATTTTACTCACCGGTAAATCTATTTCTCGTAGTCCGTAGTGGATGCTGGGACTCCGTAAGGACCATGGGGAATAGCGGCTCCGCAGGAGACTGGGCACAACGGAAGAAAGCTTTAGGACTACCTGGTGTGCACTGGCTCCTCCCACTATGACCCTCCTCCAGACCTCAGTTAGGATACTGTGCCCGGAAGAGCTGACACAATAAGGAAGGATTTTGAATCCCGGGTAAGACTCATACCAGCCACACCAATCACACCGTATAACTCGTGATACTATACCCAGTTAACAGTATGAAATATAACTGAGCCTCTCAACAGATGGCTCAACAATAACCCTTTAGTTAGGCAATAACTATATACAAGTATTGCAGACAATCCGCACTTGGGATGGGCGCCCAGCATCCACTACGGACTACGAGAAATAGATTTACCGGTGAGTAAAATCTTATTTTCTCTGACGTCCTAAGTGGATGCTGGGACTCCGTAAGGACCATGGGGATTATACCAAAGCTCCCAAACGGGCGGGAGAGTGCGGATGACTCTGCAGCACCGAATGAGCAAACTCTAGGTCCTCCTCAGCCAGGGTATCAAACTTGTAGACTCTTGCAAAAATGTTTGAACCCGACCAAGTAACAGCTCGGCAAAATTGTAAAGCCGAGACCCCTCGGGCAGCCGCCCAAGAAGAGCCCCTTTCCTCGTGGAATGGGCTTTTACAGATTTAGGGTGCGGCAGTCCAGCCGCAGAATGTGCAAGTTGAATCGTGCTACAGATCCAGCGAGCAACAGTCTGCTTAGAAGCAGGAGCACCCAGCTTGTTGGGTGCATATAGGATAAATAGCGAGTCAGTTTTCCTGACTCCAGCCGTCCTGGAAACATATATTATTCAGGGCCCTGACTACGTCCAGTAACTTGGAATCCTCCAAGTCCCAAGTAGCCGCAGGCACCACAATAGGTTGGTTCACATGAAACACTGATACCACCTTAGGAAGGAATTGGGAACGAGTCCTCAATTCCGCCCTATCCATATAAAAAAATCAGATAAGGGCTTTTGCATGATAAAGCCGCCAATTCAGATACACGCATGGCCGACGCCAAGGCCAACAGCATGACCACTTTCCACGTGAGGTATTTTAGCTCCACGGATTTAAGTGGCTCAACCCAATGCGACTTCAGGAAATCCAACACCACGTTGAGATCCCACGGTGCCACTGGAGGCACAAACGGGGGCTGACTCTGCAGCACTCCCTTAACAAAAGTCTGAACTTCAGGCAGTGAAGCCAGTTCTATTTTTGGAAGAAAATCGATAGAGCCGAAATCTGGACCTTAATGGAACCCAATTTTAGGCCCATAGTCACGCCTGACTGTAGGAAGTGCAGAAATCGACCTAGCTGAAATTCCTCCGTTGGGGCCTTCCTGGCCTCACAGCACGCAACATATTTCCGCCATATGCGGTGATAATGGTTTGCGCTCACTTCTTTCCTAGCTTTAATTAGCGTAGGGATAACTTCCTCCGGAATGCCCTTTTCCTTCAGGATCCGGCGTTCAACCGCCATGCCGTCAAACGCAGCAGCGGTACGCCTTGGAACAGACAGGCCCCCTGCTGCAGCAGGTCCTGTCTGAGCGGCAGAGGCCATGGGTCCTCTGAGATCATTTCTTGGATTTCTGGGTACCAAACTCTTCTTGGCCCATCCGGAACAATGAGTATAGTTCTTACTCCTCTCCTTCTTATTATTCTCATTACCCTGGGTATGAGAGGCAGAGAAGGGAACACATACACCGACTGGTACACCCACGGTGTTACCAGAGCGTCCACAGCTATCGCCTGAGGGTCCCTTGACCTGGCGCAATATCTTTTTGTATAGGCGGGACGCCATCATGTCCACCTGTGGCCTTTCCCAACGGTGTACAATCAATTGGAAGACTTCTGGATGAAGTCCCCACTCTCCCGGGTGGAGGTCGTGTCTGCTGAGAAAGTCTGCTTCCCAGTTGTCCACTCCGGGAATGAACACTGCTGACAGTGCTAACACATGATTTTCCGCCCATCGGAGAATCCTTGTGGCTTCTGCCATCGCCATCCTGCTTCTTGTGCCGCCCTGTCGGTTTACATGAGCGACCGCCGTGATGTTGTCTGACTGGATCAGCACCGGCCGGTGTTGAAGCAGGGGTCTAGCCTGACTTAGGGCATTGTAAATGGCCCTTAGTTCCAGAATATTTATGTGTAGGGAAGTCTCCTGACTTGTCCATAGTCCTTGGAAGTTTCTTCCCTGTGTGACTGCCCCCCAGCCTCGAAGGCTGGCATCCGTGGTCACCAGGACCCAGTCCTGTATGCCGAATCTGCGGCCCTCTAGAAGATGAGCACTCTGCAGCCACCACAACAGCGACACCCTGGCCCTTGGAGACAGGGTTATCCGCCGATGCATCTGAAGATGCGACCCGGACCACTTATCCAACAGATCCCACTGGAAGATCCTTGCATGGAACCTGCCGAATGGAATTTCTTCGTAAGAAGCTACCATCTTTCCCAGGGCTCGCGTGCATTGATGCACCGACACCTGTATTTGTATTAGGAGGTCTCTGTCTAGAGACGACAACTCCTTGGACTTCTCCGGGAGAAACCCTTTTTTCTTGTTCTGTGTCCAGAACCATACCCAGGAACAGTAGACGCGTCGTAGGAACCAGCTGCAACTTTGGAATATTCAGAATCCAGCCGTGCTGTTGTAGCACTTCCCGAGATAGTGCTACTCCGACGAACAACTGCTCCCTGGACCTCGCCTTTATAAGGAGATCGTCCAAGTAAGGGATAATTATTTCGGCCATTACCTTGGTAAATACCCTCGGTGCCGGGGACAGACCAACGGCAACGTCTGGAATTGGTAATGACAAACCTGTACCACAATTTTGAGGTACTCCTGGTGAGGAGGGTAAATAGGGACATGCAGGTAAGCATCCTTGATGTCCAGTGATAACATGAAATTCTCCAGGCTTGCAATAATCGCCCTAAGCGATTCCATTTTGAACTTGAACCTTCGTATATAAGTGTTCAAGGATTTCAATTTTAGAATGGGTCTCACCGAACAGTCTGGTTTCGGTACCACAAACATTTTGGAATAGTAACCCCGGCCTTGTTGAAGGAGGGGTACCTTGATTTCACCTGATGGAAGTACAGCTTGTGAATTGCCGCCAGTACTACCTCCCTTTCTCCGAGGGCAGCAGGCAAGGCTGATGTGAGGTAACGGCGAGGGGGAGTCGCCTCGAACTCCAGCTTGTATCCCTGTGATACTACTTGCAGAACCTAGGGATCCACCTGTGGGCAAGCCCACTGGTCCCTGAAGTTCCCGAGACGCGCCCCCACCGCACCTGTCTCCACCTGTGGAGCCCCAGCGTCATGCGGTGGACTCAGAGGAAGCGGGAGAAGATTTTTGATCCTGGGAACTGGCTGTCTGGTGCAGCTTTTTCCTTCTTCCCTTGTCTCTGTGCAGAAAGGAAGCGCCTTTGACCCGCTTGCTTTTCTGAAGCCGAAAGGACTGTACCTGAAAATACGGTGCTTTCTTAGGCTGTGAGGAAACCTGAGGTAAAAATTTTTCTTCCCAGCTGTTGCTGTGGATACGAGGTCCCAGAGAACATCCCCAAACAATTCCTCACCCTTATAAGGCAGAATCTCCATGTGCCTTTTAAAGTCAGCATCACCTGTCCACTGCCGGGTCTCTAATACCCTCCTGGCAGAATGGACATTGCCTTAATTCTGGATGCCAGCCGGCAAATATCCCTCTGTGCATCCCTCATATATAAGACGACGTCTTTAATATGCTCTATGTTAGCAAAATATTATCTCTGTCTAGGGTATTAATATTGACAGGGTATCAGACCACGCTGCAGCAGCACTATTCATGCTGAGGCAATTGCAGGTCTCAGTATAGTACCTGAGTGTATATACAGACTTCAGGATAGCCTCCTGCTTTTTATCAAAACAATAAATAAACAGCGCTACCAGGTGCTGGTATTCAAAACAATAAATAAAATTTAATAAAGATGAATTAATGTCATAAACACATATTAAAATCAATTGAATAAAACAAGCCTCATATGCCAGTAATACGACCAAAGGAAATTTCTACGGACTCATGTGAAGGCCAAGTGATGATAGGATTGTTCCAATGCTTTATTAAATCATATCCTGCATGGATAACCATAAGATAATTACCGGATCCTGAGTGGAAGATGGCAGGGTATTCCACCTAGCGCGGTGATGATGACTCTGTCCTGCACAAATGTGAATGGTGGTTCTCCCTTTTTGTTAAATGTCCACATGCATGGATCGGTCTCCGGATAAATGAGTGTTGGATGGGTCAGAGCTCTGAAGACCACTGTGGGTCGTCCCAAATCTTTAAATCCAATTTTAGGAAAGGCAATGGATAGTCAATTCCATAGATACACTGGCCTTGGCGATGTCCTGGTCATAGGCTGGCAACCTAACGCGTTTCACTGTCTGTTTGGCAGACCGATCCATGCATGTGGACATTTAACAAAAAGGGAGAACCACCATTCACATTTGCGCAGGACAGAGTCATCATCACCGCGCTAGGTGGAATACCCTGCCATCTTCCACTCAGGATCCGGTAATTATCTTATGGTTATCCATGCAGGATATGATTTAATAAAGCATTGGAACAATCCTGTCATCACTTGGCCTTCACATGAGTCCGTAGAAATTTCCTTTGGTCGTATTACTGGCATATGAGGCTTGTTTTATTCAATTGATTTTAATATGTGTTTATGACATTAATTCATCTTTATTAAATTTTATTTATTGTTTTGAATACCAGCACCTGGTAGCACTGTTTATTTATTGTTTTGTTTTCTTTATGTGGTGACTGACTATCACCTTGATTTAACAGCCGCTTTAGGAAAACAGCCCTGTCTAAGCGCCCGGAGAAAAAATATACTGATTTATTAGTATATTTTTTTATTAAATATCTTTTGCTCCTGCTTTTTATCAGCAGGCTCCTTCAAAGTGGCCGTATCCTAAGACGGCAGTGCCACCTTTTTTGACAAACGTGTGAGCACCTTATCCACCCTAGGGGATATCTCCCAACGTGACCTATCCTCTGGCGGGAAAGGGTACGCCATCAGTAACTTTTTAGAAATTACCAGTTTCTTATCGGGGGAACCCACGCTTCTATACACACTTCATTCACTCATCTGATGGGGGAACAAAACACTGGCTGCTTTTTCTCCCCAAACATAAAACCCCTTTTATGTGGTACTTGGGTTTATGTCAGAAATGTGTAACACATTTTTCATTGCAGAGATCATGCAACGGATGTTCCTAGTGGAATGTGTATATGTCTCAATCTCGTCGACACTGGAGTCAGACTCCGTGTCGACATCTGTGTCTGCCATCTGAGGTAACGGGCGTTTTTTGAGCCCCTGATGGCCTTTGAGACGCCTGGGCAGGCGCGGGCTGAGAAGCCGGCTGTCCCACAGCTGTTACGTCATCCAGCCTTTCATGTAAGGAGTTGACATTGTCGGTTAATACCTTCCACCTATCCATCCACTCTGATGTCGGCCCCATAGGGGGCGACATCCCATATATCGGCCTCTGCTCCGCCTCCACGTAACCTTCCTCATCCAACATGTCGACACAGCCGTACCGACACACCGCACACAAACACAGGGAATGCTCTGACTGAGGACAGGACCCCACAAAGTCCTTTGGGGAGACAGAGAGAAAGTATGCCAGCACACACCAGAGCGCTATATAATGCAGGGATTAACACTAAAACCGAGTGATTTTTCCCCCAATAGCTGCTTGTATACACATATTGTGCCTAAATTTAGTGCCCCCCCTCTCTTTTTAACCCTTTGAGCCTGAAAACTACAGGGGAGAGCCTGGGGAGCTGTCTTCCAGCTGCACTGTGAAGAAAAAATGGCGCCAGTGTGCTGAGGGAGTTAGCCCCGCCCCTTTTTCGGCTGACTTTTCTCCCGCTTTTTTCTGGAATTCTGGCAGGGGTAATTTATCACATATAAAGCCCTGGGACTATATATTGTGAAGATTTGCCAGCCAAGGTGTTTATATTGCTGCTCAGGGCGCCCCCCCCAGCACCCATCAGTGACCGGAGTGTGAGGTGTGCATGAGGAGCAATGGTGCACAGCTGCAGTGCTGTGCGCTACCTTGTTGAAGACCGAGGTCTTCTGCCGCCGATTTTCCGGACCACCTCTTGCTTCTGGCTCTGTAAGGGGGACGGTGGCGCGGCTCCGGGACCGAACGATCGAGGTCGGGTCCTGTGTTCGATCCCTCTGGAGCTAATGGTGTCCAGTAGCCTAAGAAGCCCAAACTATCTCCAGTCAGGTAGGTTCGCTTCTTCTCCCCTTAGTCCCTCGCTGCAGTGAGTCTGTTGCCAGCAGATCTCACTGTAAAATAAAAAAACCTAAAATATACTTTCTTTCTAGGAGCTCAGGAGAGCCCCTAGTGTGCATCCAGCTCAGCCGGGCACAAGATTCTAACTGAGGTCTGGAGGAGGGTCATAGTGGGAGGAGCCAGTGCACACCAGGTAGTCCTAAAGCTTTCTTTAGTTGTACCCAGTCTCCTGCGGAGCCGCTATTCCCCATGGTCCTTACGGAGTCCCAGCATCCACTTAGGACGTCAGAGAAATAATCAAATAGATAAGAACTCTCCCATCATTGCTGCAGTCACTTCTAGCCCTTCTGGACGTGAGTAGACGTCAGCATATTTACTAAAGCGGGGCATATTTTTGTGCAATTTTTCCCTGAAAATGAGTCTTATTCGCATTGCTATGTGAATAAGATGCAGAAGCAGACTGCTGATTAAAAGGATATGCGGCTATGTTACAGTGTTTTGTGATGCAAAGAAGATGCATTTTTGGCACAAAAGTGACTCCCAATGTTAGCAGAGTTGCACGGGAACTACGGGCTCATGCCAGGCATCTTGCGGTGCATAGCGTATTGAGGCTAGATGAAGACAAATCTGTACAGGCACATACTTCCCGCTTAAGGTTTGCCAACTGCCACTAAGAAGCCAAGACTGTCACTGGAGAACACATAAGCAGGAGGGACTGGACGGATAACTCGTGGGAATGACCAGACGAGACAGAAACAGATCCTGGCACAACAGCTACAGACAAATAACCAAGCAGATCATGTTTCTTGTGAATATAGTGTGCTCACAAGATGTTTATAATCATACTTTCATAAAAAGGCAAAAAGTAAAAAGAAAATATATACATTACACTGGGATTACAGAGGTCATTTATTTTTTTATTTACATAGACAGACAAAGTATTTTGCGTTTGAAATGTACAGTTCAGATTATTTTGGACCCAGCATGTCTTCTGGCCTAACCCATTGGTCAAACTGCTCTGATGTAAGAATTCCAAGTTTAATCGCAGTCTCCTTTAATGTAGAACCTTCCTTGTGAGCTATTTTGGCAATCTTTGCTGCTTTATCATATCCTGTGATGAGAAATAAACATATATAAGTATGGCATTTTTATATTTTAAAATGTACGTCAGGAATTTATTGCAGCTAGCTATAACGGATATATAGATTACATAAAACAAAATATAATGTTAGTAATAAAAATAAAATGGTCAAAAGTTAAATAATAAATATCTATTATACAAGGTCATTCAATATTGAAATTGATTTACATACATCCTCTTATATAAAAAAGGGAGAAATACTTGGAAAACAACACACTGTTAAATGCTTTTCAAACGGAGACCCGTTATTTATGTCATGTTGCATACTTCCTGCTATGCCACCTGAAAGATGTCCTGTGCACAGTGATGCAGTAGCGTAAATGCAAAATTTCAGTATAGAGTGGTCATTGCAAGTGGGGTCTTGTTTCTGAATATTGACCCACAGATCTGGATAATGCTGGTTACGGCACTGGACAATATATCGTTTGTTTGTTTGCAGATCGGCAGGGTATACACACACACACACTGGATAGGTCTTATCGCTTCAGCCCTGCAGCATAGCCGATGTCCGAGTAATCGTTGCATCTTGCTGTGTGTACAGGCGACCAGTCTGCTGCCTGCACACTTTAGGCAGCGACTGTCGGTGACGGACATCTCAGCTGGTTGGGAAAATTCAAATGCCCCTCCAGTTGTAAAGTCACTGAAGACACATTGAGCGGCCAAAATCAGTAAGTGTGTATGCTAACCAGAATCAGCAGCTCATATGTCAGCATGGAGGCTAGATTATATAATTCCCCCATACTAAACATACCCATTTTGTGTAACAACTTTTTCTTTAATAACGTTGAGCAAAAAGTTTGGCTCCTCGATGAATCTTTCTGGACAGAAGAAAGTCACCCTTTCTGCACTAAATTGTCCCAATGCCTCCCTTTGTCCTTAGCACCATATGAGTCGCAAGGGAGTAGCTAAGTGCCCAGATACATACCAACTAAACATGCAGCATATTTTGTCATAGTATGTGTGCGTGCACATCTAGAAAATGTATGTGTAATTTGAGCAGAAAGTTAAACATGGATTCATTTAAAAGGTCATTTATTTGGTGTGCAGATTAGATAATAAAGAAAGGGTGACCTTGATAAACTCGTATTTTTTTTTAACCTCACTGATTATGTTACTACGTAACCTTAGAACCATCAATTCACATTAGTGTTATTTAAGGAAAATGTGGATATTTGACTTTAATTCCCCTAGACCGTTAAAAAAATAAAAACGTAAAATCTTGCTGTTCTGGCTTATATTTTCCATACTGCATCATGTAATTACAGTAAATAAATCTGTGAAAACTGTTTTTACCTATTAACAGTACGAAGCTCTTCATTATAAAGTAGCAATTTTAATATATCAAAGTTGTATCATAACAAACCAAGCCAAACGTGTGGAAAATATTTTAAAGGTTACCCTACACCTTTAAAGAGGATTTTGTACAAACCGAAAAATATATCTCTCAATCCATCTGGAGGGACACTTCAGAATCTGGATTAGAGGGGCTGGCAAAAGGAGTAGGCAACTTAATGGCATCACAAGCCTCCAAATTTATGGAACTTGTAAAACTAAGTAAATGTATGTACAGAAGACCATGTAATTGAACTGCACAATTGTTCCACCAAGGTGCCGGTCCGTTCAGGAAATGCCTAGAGCTTGAGAAGAATGAGCCAGAAGGGAGTCCGATATGGCCTATCAGAGGACAGTGACACTTGGTGTATTGTAGCAGAGATCCACGTAGCAATGGAGTGCTTAGAGCAGGCATTCCCAACCACGGTCTTCAAGGCACACCAACAATGCAGGTTTTAGTGATATCCAGGCTCCAGCACAGGTGACTTAATTAGTAGCTCAGTTATTTTGATTTAACCATCTGTGCTGCAGCCTGGATATCACTAAAACCTGCATTGTTGGTGTGCCTTGAGGACCGTGGTTGAAAATGCCTGGCTTAGAGGCTGGCCAGCCATATTTTGGCACTTCAACCAGGACCAAAAGACTATCTATACACAGATGGAGAATTTATGTTCAAGCTAAATCCATAAGGCATGCACCCACATCCAAAATATATAGCATGACCTACCCAGGAGACTAGGTCAACATCGGGAAAGTTGGGAAGACAACATTTTGAATTCAAATGAAATCTTAACCACCATCAGGTGGAAAAACAGTTTAGTACGAAAGACCACCCTATCAGAATGAAAGATCATGAAGGGGAACTTACAGAATAAAGGTAGCCAATTCTAACACCCACCTGGCGACCAGGATGCAAGCCACCATCAAAGTAAAAAAACGCAGTTCCTCTAACTCAAGGTGCTGAAAGGGGAACCTTCTAATGAGTCTAAAATACCAAACTGAGATCCCAAGGAGAAGTATGAGAGACATAAGGAGGTTGGGTATGGATCACCCCTTGCAAGAAGGTCTGCACTTCCAGGATGACTGACAAACATTTTTGGAAGAATCAGACAGTGCCAATATCAGACTCTTCAAGGAAGAAAGGTGAAGGCCCTTACTCATCTCCACCTATAGAAATTACAAAAGCCTTGGAAATCGAAAAAGGGCAGCCAAGATACCCTGCCACTAACACTAAAGAATATAAATACTCCATACATGATTGTAGATCCTGGAGTTTATGAGCCTTGACACATGGTACTAACTGCCTGTCTATAAAACCTGCAAGCAATCAAGATCTGGCCCTCAAGTACCATGCTATCAAAGCCAGCTGATGCAAACCGGGGTGCAGATATGGGCCCGAGTTTTTATTCTGTTCTGTTATTATGTAAATTGATATGTGCTGCGTCTATACAGAGGTGTTATTAATTTTAATACTAATGACATTCTTATTTATGCTTTGGAGTCTTCTGATTGTACTCCACAAAAATGGCTGTTTCACCGATCTACAGTACATATTCAGTCCTCTCCAAAATGGCAGGTGCTGAGAGACACCATGTTCAGCTGAGTCAGACACACTATCAGCATTTGATTCCAGGCATTGCTAAACTGGATATATGTCACCATAAGTGACTCACCACTGGAACGCAGGCGGAATGCAAACAGCGGACCACGACTTTCGCGCACTGTAGGAAGTGCGGCAAAGGTGGGCAAGAACACTCAGGACTTGTTTAATACTTTATGGGGATTGTGAACAACAGAAATGGGCTATTGTGGACTGGATTATATATATTAAATATACCTTTTTATAAGATGTTAGGAATTCCATGTCTGGAAATAGGTCTGTACTGGAATTATAGCTCCTCGATCCTGTCCCATACCAATCCTCACTGCTAAGTCACTTCTCCTCCCCCCCCCACCCCATTTCCAGACCACCCACACGCATTCAGAACCCAGCCAACCTGATCCCCATTTCCCCTGTCCCTTCCCTTCCTTTCTCCTGTGCACTCTGGAATGCTAGATCAATCTGTAACAGGCTGACTATCCACGACCTCTTCATCTCCCACTCTTTTAACCTTCTCGCCATCACTGATACCTGGCTCTCCTCCTCTGACGCCAACTCCCCCCCTGCTGTCCTCTCACGGAGGCCTCTCCTTCACCCACACAGTTAGACCTGATGACAGCCAGGGTGGAGTCGTGGGCATCCTTCTCTCCCCAAACTGCACCTTTTCGTGTCATCCCACCTCAGCGCTCCCTCACCTTCTCCACCTTTGAGGTCCACACTATCCGCCTCTTCTATCCCAGTCACCTTCATGTGGCAGTGATCTACCGTCCACACTGGCCACTGTTCACCTTTCCTTGACAACTTTGCTGGCTGGCTTCCCCACTTTCTCTCCTCCGACCTCCCCTCTATCATCCTCGGTTACTTTAACATCCCTATCGACATCACTAATGCAACTTCCACTAAACATCTTGTACTTTCTCAATGGACCTCCAGCCCTACTCACAATCTCGGCCACTCCCTCGACCTGGTCTTCGCCCACCGATGTGATCTCTCTGATTTCTCAAACTCTTCATTCCTTCTCTCTGACCACCATCTGCTTTTTTTCACCCTCTCATCTTCCCCTCTCCTCTCCAAGCCCAGACCCACCATCATCAAACGCAATATTGGCTCTCTCAACCCCGCTATCCTGTCCTCCCTCGCGACTTTCCTCTCTCCACTATGACTTGTCCCAACCAGGCAGCCTCCTTCTATAACTCTTCCCTTACCGCTGCTCTCGACTCTCTGGCCGCCCTCTCCTCTGTCCCCCTCCGCCGCTCCAAACCCCAACCCTGGCACACCAAACGAAAAAGATTCCTACACAAATGTTCACTCTCCGCAGAACGCTCCTGGAGGAGATCTCACTCTCTGGCGGACTTCCTCCATTTCAAGTTTATTCTCTCCTCCTACTGCTCTGCTCTTTCTCTCGCCAAGAAATCCTTTTTCCAAGTACTCATCTCTTCTCAGTCCTCCAGTCCACGCTGTCTCTTTGAAACTTTCAACGCCCCCCTCCTCCCTCACTGCCACTACCTCCTTCTTCATCTCCAAAATTGAGGAAATCCAAAATGACATCTCCTCCCGTCACCACTCTGATGCCCCCCTGCTCCCATCATCCCTCCCCTCCATCTATCCCACCCTGTTCTGCTTCCATCCCACCTTAGACAATGAAGTCCACCCCCTCATCTTAAACTCTTCCCCCCCCCCCCCTCAACCTGCCCCTTGGACCCCCGCCCCTCCAGTCTTCTCTGCTCCCTCTCCCCCATTGCCTGCTTCCACTTTGCTCACCTCTTTAACCTATCGCTCTCTACCGGCTTCTTTCTCTCACCATTCAAACATGCTCTGGTCTTACTTATTCTAAAAAAACAACAACTCGACCATTCATCACTCACTAGCTACCATCCCATCTCTCTTCTCCCATTCGCCTCCACACTACTTGAACAACTGGTCTACAGCAGTCTCACAAGCTACCTCTCTGACAACTCCATCCTTGATTCAATACAATCTGGCTTTCGCTCACTCCACTCCACTGAGACTGCCCTGGTGAAAGTCACCAATGACCTGCTTTCGACCAAATCCAAGGGCCACTTCTCTCTGCTCATCCTTCTGGACCTCTCTGCTGCCTTTGACACCGTGGATCATCCTCTCCTCCTCCGCACACTCCAAAACGTTGGCCTCTCTAGCACCGTCCTTGACTGGTTTACCTCTTGCCTCACTAACCGCTCCTTCTCCGTGTCTGCCTCCGACACCACCTCACACACTTCCATCCTTTCTGTTGGTGTCCCTCAGGGTTCTGTCCTAGGCCCCCTTCTGTTCTCCCTGTACACCTCTTCCTTGGGTGCGCTCATTAACTCCTTTGGCCTTCAATACCACCTCTATGCAGATGACACACAACTCTACCTCTCATCTCCTGATCTGTTCCCCTCTGTCCTCTCTCAGGTCTCTAGCTGCCTCTCTGCCATCTCCTCCTGGATGTCTGAGCGCTCTCTGAAGCTCAACATGGATAAAACTGAACTCGTTTTCTTCCCCCCCAGCCAGAGCAACACCCCCTACCAATATATCTATCACTGTTGACAACACCATCATCTCCCCCGTTCCCCTGGGCGTCACTCTTGACTCCTTCCTCTCCTTTGCACCCCACATCCAAGTTCTGGCACAATCCTGTAAGTTCCAGCTATACAACATTGCTTGCATCAGGCCATTTCTCTCCCAAAGTGCAACTAAACTTATCATCCACTCACTGGTCATCTCACGACTCGACTACTGCAATGTTCTCCTCACTGGCCTCAATTGCTCCCATCTCGCTCCCCTCCAATCTGTCCTCAACTCCGCAGCTAGACTCATCTTCCTCTCCCACCGCTCCACATCTGCCCTTCGACAAAATCTATACTGGCTCCCATTCCCCTACAGAATCCTCTCCAAACTCCTCACCCTCACCCTCACATACAAGGCCATCTCTAATTCCACTGCTCCCTAGATCTCCAACCTACTCTCCCTTCATACTCCCTCCCGCCCACTACAATGACCGTCACCTCTCTTCTGCACTCGTCACTGCTTCCCATGCACGAGTTCAAGATTTAGCCCGTGCTGCACCCCTTCAGTGGAACGCGCTCACCCGCTCCATTAGACTCTCCCCGACCTTGCAAAGCTTCAAACGGGCACTGAAAACCCACCTATTCATCAAAGTGTACCCCTCCGATACATATCCTAGTCCTGCTCCATGCCTTGAACATCTCTGCTTTGCTTACATACTGCCATCGCGCTTCTTCCCGCTTGCTCGCACCTCATGTCATCTGTCTGTCGCCCCTCCCCACTAGATTGTTAGCTTTTCAGAGCAAAGCCCTCTTTACTCTTGTTGTCAAAGACCTATTCTCAACACATTTCACTCGCCGTTCTCTCTTACTTAGCGACCATCTTTACCCGCATTTTCTCCTGCTGGTAAAGGCTCATCCCTATCTATGGCCGCCAGCCCCATTTACTCCCTCGCTACTTACATCTAAGCTGTATTATGTTTTGAGAATTGTGGTGCTCTTTGTTACCTTTACTCTATTTTTGTTATTTATTTACTGTAATGCTAAGTTTTGTCTCCCTGTACGGTCCTTTGTATGGCGCTTCGAAACACTTGTGGCACCCTGTAAATAAAATGTAATAATAATAATAATAATAATAAAGTCTGTATAGAGGTATAAATACTAGCTAAGGGGCATATCCTCCTCATGTCTTCAAGATACCACCTGTGTATTGACACGCATTGGCGAGAAGACCTTAGGAGTAATTGGACCTGACCTGACTGGCGGATGTTTAGCTCTGGGGACGCATGGTTTTACATTATATCACTATCTTGTTTTCCTACTGGCTATTGTAGACTAACTCACATGGTGAGAGAGTCCAATCTAACTTTTTTGGCATGTTTTTGGGATTCTTGGAAAAATACTGTATTACACTATTTTAAGCTTTTCTCTCCTGTTTACCGAATACGCATTGGAGAGCCTAATATGGACAAAGTAAAGAAAAAAAAAATAATGGGACCTGCATTTGACAAGACATGACATAGAAACATAGAATTTGACGGCAGATAAGAACCACTTAACCCATCTAGTTTGCCCCTTTTTTTTAACCATATTTTTATCTTTGTAATGATATCCTTATGTCTATCCCATGCATGTTTAAATTGCTCTACTGTCTTAGCTCTACCACCTCTGATAGGAGGATATTCCACTCCTCCACTACAGTCTGAAGTAATTTTTCCTCAAATTTCCCCTGAACCTATTGCTTCTCTTCATTTGGAGAATGTTTCCCTCCTGGACTTTGTTAAAACCCTTGATATATTTGAAAGTTTCTATCATGTCCCCCCTTTCCCTTCCATGCTACAAACTATACACATTGAGATTATTTACTCTTTCTGGGTATGTTTTGTGATGTAGGCCATGCACCATTTTAGTTGCCCTTCTTTGTACACTCTCTAATGTATTAATATACTTTTGAAGATATGGCTTTCAGAATTGAACACAGTATTCTAGATGAGGCCGTACCAATGACCTATACAGTGGCATTATTACTTCTTTCTGCTACCGATTCCTCTCCCAGTGCAGCCAAGCATCTGACTAGCCTTCCTCATTGCTTTGTTACATTGCTTACCTGCCTTTAAGTCACCTGAAATAGTGACTCCTAGATCCCTTTCCTCCTCAGTAGTTTCCAGTATAGTGCCTTTAATACTATATTTAACCTATGGATTTTGAGACCTTCATATGTGTTTGAGTCTGCTATATTGAGTAGACTACTCTCTCACGTACAGACTCCATTAAATTTGAGATCATATTATTCCTCACTTGGGAATATACAGTATTACACAATTGCATGTTTTCTTTGTTTTCCCCCCAGCATATTTGCTGAAGCACATTGATCAGGGGAAATCTGTTGTATCTTCTGAAGACTCCAAGCTATATTGGTTATCTGTAGCGCCTCTGGACCCAGTGTTGACTCTCTTTTGATATTTAAATGTTCTTGTAGTGTCGGGTGACACTATTCATCAGTGGGGGCAATTATCTTTCCTGTTTTATCCTATTTGCAGGAGAGGAATGTGTCAATGAGGCTCGGCCAGAATTTCCTGGAGGGCCAAATTAGGGGTATGAGAATGACTGGCAGATCTACTCGCTTTAAATGCGGACCACTCTTGTCAGCATGGACAGAGGTCGAAAGAAGTATACCTAATGGAAGGACCAAGGTGCTGTAAAAGCATCCATGAAGGACACTTGCACCGGACGTCTTACACCACATGGATTATTGAGGATAAGTGTTTAACATAACGTGCATTTGTACAGTTTCTGCAGTTGAGTAAAAGTGGTAGGAAAAATAATAAGAATTTACTCACCGGTAACTCTATTTCTCGTAGTACGTAGTGGATGTTGGGAACTCCGTAAGGACCATGGGGAATAGACGGGCTCCGCAGGAGACTGGGCACTCTAAAGAAAAGATTAGGTACTATCTGGTGTGCACTGGCTCCTCCCTCTATGCCCCTCCTCCAGACCTCAGTTAGGGAAACTGTGCCCGGAAGAGCTGACATTACAAGGAAAGGAAATTTTGAATCCAGGGTAAGACTCATACCAGCCACACCAATCACACCGTGCAACTTGTGATAACCTTACCCAGTTAACAGTATGAACAACAACTGAGCCTCACTCAACGGATGGCTCACAACAATAACCCTTAGTTAAGCAATAACTATATACACGTATTGCAGAAAGTCCGCACTTGGGACGGGCGCCCAGCATCCACTACGGACTACGAGAAATAGAATTACCGGTGAGTAAATTCTTATTTTCTCTGACGTCCTAGTGGATGCTGGGAACTCCGTAAGGACCATGGGGATTATACCAAAGCTCCCAAACGGGTGGGAGAGTGCGGATGACTCTGCAGCACCGAATGAGCAAACACAAAGTCCTCCTCAGCCAGGGTATCAAACTTGTAGAACTTTGCAAATGTGTTTGAACCCGACCAAGTAGCCGCTCGGCAAAGCTGTAAAGCCGAGACCCCTCGGGCAGCCGCCCAAGAAGAGCCCACCTTCCTTGTGGAATGGGCTTTTACTGATTTTGGATGCGGCAATCCAGCCGCAGAATGAGCCTGCTGAATCGTGCTACAGATCCAGCGAGCAATAGTTTGCTTTGAAGCAGGAGAACCCAGCTTGTTGGGTGCATGCAAGATAAACAACGAGTCAGTCTTCCCGACTCCAGCTGTTCTGGAAACATATATTTTCAAAGCCCTGACTACGTCCAGCAACTTGGAGTCCTCCAAGTCCCGAGTAGCCGCATGCACCACAATAGGTTGATTCAAATGAAACGATGACACCACCTTTGGGAGAAATTGGGGACGAGTCCTCAATTCTGCCCTGTCCATATGGAAGATCAGATATGGGCTTTTACACGACAAAGCCGCCAATTCCGACACACGCCTAACCGATGCTAAGGCCAACAGCATGACCACTTTCCACGTGAGATACTTTAGTTCCACGGTCTTAAGTGGCTCAAACCAGTGGGATTTCAGGAAATCCAACACAACGTTAAAATCCCAGGGTGCCACTGGTGGCACAAAAGGGGGCTGAATATGCAGCACTCCCTTAACAAATGTCTGAACCTCAGGCAGTGAAGCCAGTTCTTTTTGAAAGAAAATGGATAGGGACGAAATCTGGACCTTTATGGACCCCAATTTTAGGCCCATAGTCACCCCTGACTGTAGGAAGTGCAGGAAACGACCCAGTTGGAATTCCTCTGTAGGGGCCTTCCTGGCCACACACCAAGCTACATATTTCCGCCATATACGGTGATAATGCTTTGCGGTCACGTCTTTCCTAGCTTTTATCAGCGTAGGAATAACGTCATCCGGAATGCCTTTTTCCGCTAGGATCCGGCGTTCAACCGCCATGCCGTCAAACGCAGCCGCGGTAAGTCTTGGAACAGACAGGGCCCTTGTTGCAGCAGGTCCTGTCTGAGAGGCAGAGGCCATGGGTCCTCTGTGCGCATTTCTTGCAGTTCCGGGTACCAAGTCCTTCTTGGCCAGTCCGGAACAATGAGTATTGTTCTTATTCCTCTCTTTCTTACTATTCTCAGTACCTTGGGTATGAGAGGAAGAGGAGGAAACACATATACCGACTGGTACACCCACGGTGTCACTAGGGCGTCCACAGCTATCGCCTGAGGGTCCCTTGACCTGGCGCAATATCTTTTTAGCTTTTTGTTGAGGCGGGACGCCATCATGTCCACCTGTGGCAGTTCCCATCGGTTTGCAATCAGTTGGAAGACTACTTGATGAAGTCCCCACTCTCCCGGGTGGAGGTCGTGTCTGCTGAGGAAGTCTGCTTCCCAGTTGTCCACTCCCGGAATGAACACTGCTGACAGTGCTTGCACGTGATTCTCCGCCCATCGAAGAATCTTTGTGGCTTCCGCCATTGCCATCCTGCTTCTTGTGCCGCCCTGGCGGTTTACATGGGCGACCGCCGTGATGTTGTCTGACTGAATCAGCACTGGCCGGTTTTGAAGCAGGGGCTCTGCTTGACTCAGGGCGTTGTAAATGGCCCTTAATTCCAGTATATTTATGTGTAGAGAAGTCTCCAGACTTGACCACAGCCCTTGGAAGTTTCTTCCCTGAGTGACTGCTCCCCATCCTCGGAGGCTTGCATCCGTGGTCACCAGGACCCAGTCCTGTATGCCGAACCTGCGGCCCTCGAGAAGGTGAGCACTCTGCAGCCACCACAGAAGAGACACCCTGGCCCTCGGGGACAGGGTGATCAGCCGATGCATCTGAAGATGCGATCCGGACCACTTGTCCAACAGATCCCACTGAAAGATCCTTGCATGGAACCTGCCGAAGGGAATGGCTTCGTATGAAGCCACCATCTTTCCCAGGACTCGCGTGCAGTGATGCACCGATACCTGTTTTGGTTTCAGGAGGTCCCTGACCAGAGATGCTAATACCTGGGCCTTCCCCACCGGGAGAAACACCTTCTTCTGTTCTGTGTCCAGAATCATGCCCAGGAAAAGCAGACGCGTCGTAGGAATCAGCTGCGACTTTGGAACATTCAGAATCCAGCCGTGCTGTTGCAACACTTCCTGAGAGAGTGCTACGCTGATCAACAACTGCTCCCTGGACCTCGCCTTTATGAGGAGATCGTCCAAGTACGGGATAATTATAACTCCCTTCTGCCGAAGGAGTATCATCATTTCGGCCATTACCTTGGTAAATATTCTCTGTGCTGTGGACAGGCCAAACGGCAACGTCTGGAATTGGTAATGACAGTCCTGTACCACAAATCTGAGGTACTCCTGGTCAAGTGGGTAAATGGGGACATGCAAGTAAGCATCTTTGATGTCCAGCGACACCATAAAATCCCCCTCTTCCAGGCTTGCAATAACCGCTCTGAGCGATTCCATTTTAAACTTGAATTTCTTTATATAAGTGTTCAAGGATTTTAAATTCAGAATGGATCTCACCGAACCGTCCGGTTTCGGTACCACAAACATTGCGGAATAGTAACCCCTTCCCAGTATTTCTGTCGAGGGAATCTATGTTGTCTAACAGAGTATCTGTCCACGCTGCTACAGCACTACACATCTAGGCTGAAGCAATAGCAGGTCTCAGTAGAGTACCAGAGTGTGTATACACTGACTTCAGGATAGCTTTCTATCCGCAGGCTCCTTTAGGGCGGCCGTATCCTGAGACGGCAGGGCCACCTTTTTAGATAAGCGTGTCAGCGCCTTGTCCACCCTAGGGGATGTTTCCCAGCGTAACCTGTCTGTCGGCGGGAAAGTGTACGCCATCAGTAACCTCTTAGAAATCACTAATTTCTTATCAGGGGAACTCCACGCTTCTTCACACAATTCATTTAATTCATCAGATGGGGGAAAAGTCACTGGCTGCTTTTTCTCCCCAAACATATAAACCCTCTTGGTATTAACAGGGTTAATCTCAGAAATGTGTAATACATCTTTCATTGCAATAATCATGTATCGGATGGCCTTGGTCATTTTAGACTGTAAATGTGCCTCATCATCGTCGACACTGGAGTCGGACTCCGTGTCGACATCTGTGTCAACCATCTGAGATAGAGGGCGTTTATGAGCCCCTGACAGTTTCTGAGTCGCCTGGGCAGGCGCGGGCTGAGACCCCGGCTGTCCCAAGGCTGCAGCGTCATCAAACCTTTTATGTAAGGAGTTTACATTGTCATTTAAGACATTCCACATATCCATCCAATCAGGTGTCGGCCCCGACGGGGGCGACACCACACTTATCTGCCCTTGCTCCGCCTCCACGTAACCTTCTTCATCAAACATGTCAACACAGCCGTACCGACACACCGCACACACACAGGGAATGCTCAGACTGAGGACAGGACCCCACAAAGTCCTTTGGGGAGACAGAGAGAGAGTATGCCAGCACACACCACAGCGCTATATAACACAGGGATTTACACTGATAATAAGTGATTTACCCAATAGCTGCTTTATATGTCTTATTTGCGCCTAAATTTATGTGCCCCCCCTCTCTTTTTAACCCGTCTTGTACCTGGATACTGCAGGGGAGAGCCTGGGGAGCTGCTTCCAGCGGAGCTGTGAAGAGAAAGTGGCGCTGGTGTGCTGAGGAAGAAGGCCCCGCCCCCTCAGTGGCGGGCTTCTATCCCGCTTTCTGTGTAAAAAAAATGGCGGGGTTTTTACATATATACAGTGCCAGGCTGTATATATGTATTTTTATGCCAAAGGTACTTCAATTGCAGCCCAGGGCGTCCCCCCCCAGCGCCCTGCACCCTACAGTGACCGGAGTGTGTAAGTGTGCTGGGAGCAATGGCGCACAGCTGCGGTGCTGTGCGCTACCTTAATGAAGACAGGAGTCTTCAGCCGCCGATTTCGTCGTCTTCAAGCTTCTGTTCTTCTGGCTCTGCAAGGGGGATGGCGGCGCGGCTCCGGGAACGGACGATCGAGGACAGGTGCCTGTGTTCGAACCCTCTGGAGCTAATGGTGTCCAGTAGCCTAAGAAGCACAAGCTAGCTGCAAGCAGGTAGGTTTGCTTCTCTCCCCTTAGTCCCACGTAGCAGTGAGTCTGTTGCCAGCAGAAGCTCACTGAAAATAAAAAACCTAAAAAATATTTTCTTTACTAGTAAGCTCAGGAGAGCCCACTAGGAGCACCCAGCTCTGGCCGGGCACAGATTCTGAGGTCTGGAGGAGGGGCATAGAGGGAGGAGCCAGTGCACACCAGATAGTACCTAATCTTTTCTTTAGAGTGCCCAGTCTCCTGCGGAGCCCGTCTATTCCCCATGGTCCTTACGGAGTTCCCAGCATCCACTAGGACGTCAGAGAAATATAAGTACATTAATAATTAATTAATTCAGTTTAGATCTTTTCTCATTAGTTTCTTATGCTATATTCTAAAAATACCCATTCATTTGAATAAAAGTTCTTACCTATGTGAGGGTTGAGAGCAGTTACAAGCATTAATGATTCACTCATCAATTTATTGATTCTTTCAGTATTTGCTTGAATTCCAACAACACAATTATCAGTAAAAGAAACCGATGCATCACCTATTAGCCTGATTGAGTTCAGAATATTTTTGATCTAAAAATAAAACAAAAACATAAAATAAAATATACAGAAGAGAGACATCCAAAACAGCAGAAAAATACATCATCAAGGGAGACTGGATATAGACAGGAGGGACCTGCACAGGGATTTCACTACACTTAAGCAGCAACAGCCACAATGCCAGCATACAATCACTATTAAAAATGAAATTGTGGAATGTAGAGGGAAGACATGGATAACCTGATAAATAAAAGTACAAATTTTAGGAATAAAAAAAATAGGATTTTAATTACCTATCGGTAAATCCATTTCTCGTAGTCCGTAGGGGATACTGGGAATCTATTTAGTAGTACCATGTGGTATAGACGGGTACACTAGGAGCCACAGGCACTATAGAAGTTTGATTGTGTGTGCTGGCTCCTCCCTCTACACCCCTCCTATCAGACTCGGTTTAGGAAACTGTGCCCGAGGAGATGGACATACTTTGAGAGAAGGTTATAGAAAAGGAAAGTGGTGAGAAATCGAACAAGCACAACCAGAAGAAAAGGAAAGCCATGCTAACCAGGGACAGCAACAGCTGAACCAAACAGCATTACTTAACTAAGTAACAGAGTAGGATGAACGAAGCACCGGGCGGGTGCCCAGTATCCCCTACGGACTACGAGAAAAGGATTTACAGGTAGGTAATTAAAATCCTATTTCTCTTACGTCCTAGGGGATACTGGGAATCCATTTAGTACCATGGGGAAGTACCAAAGCTCCCAAACCAGGTGGGAGAGTGCTGAGGTTCCTGCAGAACTGATTGACCAAACTGAAGGTCCTCAGAGGCCAAAGAATTGAACTTGTAAATCTTGGCAAACATGTTCAAACCCAACCAAGTAGCTGCTCGGCAGAGCTGTACAACCGAAACACCCCAGGCTGTCGCCAAAGAGGAACCCACCGACCTAGTAGAGTGGGCTTGAATAGATTTCAGAATCGGCAAACCTACCGTGGAATAAGCATGCTGGAAAGTAAGCCTGATCCAGTGTGCAACGGACTGCTTCGAAGCAGGACAACTAATTTTATTGGAATCATAAACAACGAACAGCGAGTCCGATTTTCTGTGATGAGCTGTTCTCTTCACATAGACATTCAAAGCCCTTACGACATCCAAAGACTTTGAAGTAGCAGAGACATCCGTAACCACAATAGGTCGGTTGATGTGAAACACGGATACCAACTTAGGAAGAAATTGCTGATGAGTCCTGAGATCAGCTCTGTCCTCATGGAAAATTAAGTAGGGGCTCTTATGAGACAACACCCCCATCTCCGACACACATCTTGTTGAAGCCAAGGCCAACAGTGTGACGGTCTTCCACGTAAGGTACTTTACATCTACCTCCTGCAACGGTTCAAACCAGTCCGATTGAAGGAACTGCAGTGCGAAATTGAAATCCCAAGGTGCTGTAGGAGGCACAAAGGGAGGCTGTAAGTGCATTACACCTTTTAAGAATGTCTGGACCTCAGGGAGAGAAGCCAATTGTTTCTGAAAGAAAATAGACAAGGCTGAAATCTGAACTTTAATGGAGCCTAGGCACGTAGCCCACGTCAACTCCCAACTGCAGAAAAAGCAGGAAACGTCCCAGATGAAATTCCACCGCAGAATATGGTCTGCTTTCACACAAAGAGACCTATTTCTTCCAAATACGATGGCAATGTTTAGACCAGGGGCAGCCAACCCTGGTACTCGAGAGCTACCAGCAGTTCACGTTTTCCAGGTCTCCTCACAGGATCACAAGTGAAGTCATTTGCTCCAACTATGGATTCTTTTTTTTTTTTTTAACATCAATACTTTTTATTGGATTTTATATCGAATGCAAAAAGAAAAAAAAGGGGGGGGGGGGGGGGGGTGTACAGAAAAAAAACAGGGTGGGGAGTGTCAAAGTCAGAAAAATATCTCTATACACACTGCCATATTTGCACCTCATACACGTCCGCACTGCGCATGCGTACGCTCTCCCGTGCGTGCGCATACTCACAGTCGCGGGCACCCGCAGGCGCACGGTATGCGTATTTACGGTAGAGTTTATGTGATCGTAGCGTGCGACTCAATCGTTACATATTTTAACTATATAATGTATTTTGTAGATCATGGTCCCTTTGATAGATTCTGAAAGTTTAGTTAATATAGCATGTTCCTGGACAGGGGGATCCCTCTTTGTATTGTACGAAGGGTCTAACAGGAGTCATACAGTGGTGTTTAGTACCCATCGGAAGAGTATTTAATTAGCAATATTCCGGTGTTGGTTTGGAGCGGATTAATCGCTCGTGCGAATAGTTATGGACATAAGAAGTTTATGTCCATTTACTATTATTTGCTCTTACTTAGCCATGCGGCGGGAAACCCAGTTTCCCTCCCACCTGAGCTGTTGGAAATCGTCACAGCCCACCTGTATGAATCAACCTATGACCTTTTGTTATAGTGCGAGGAGGAATTCCTGTGTCCAATGAACAATGAGATTGTAGGGACCATTGAATTGTATTGTGTGTGGGGCATAAATAGACAAGCCGATCACATCCAGCTCACTCTTCAACGGTTATCATTGCTGAAAATCGGGAGCTGGATGTCCAGAGGCGCATGCGATCGTTTCCCCTTGTGCGTAAGTGTTTCTCCGCAACCATATTGTTCTTACTGTTATTGTGGGCCATTTCTCTCTCTCTCTCTCTTCTCCTCTTTCTCTCTTATTTTCCCTTAAAACATAATTGTATTGTATTGTATTTCCTGTGTAGTTATCTGGTTAGGTAGTCTATGTTATATTGTAGTGTATGACTTGTATTGTGTTAATTCTTTTGCAAGTATATCATTCATAATATATATATATTAGGCGTTGGACCCTAAGCCCAGGTATCTGTGTATTTCTTATAGTGTTTAGTATTCTCAGAGCGTCGGTGACGCTCGAACAGCATTTGAGTTAATAAGGTTACACTAGGTTGCATCTACACCCTATTTCTACACTAAGGTTTTACTGCATAATATACTGTTTATGGTTTAGATATAAAGGTTTAACATTGTGAGCGTCAGCGCCGCTGGTGATCTCCTCTTGGTCCCGAGCGTCCGCTACGCTATAGCGAATCATTACGTTAGACGGCAGCCAATAGCGTGCCTGCCTGTGATCTCTTGGCCGTGAGCGAACGTGAAGCTTGAGCGTCTCGACTACGGCTAAGCGATTGCTACGCAACGAGCGTACCCTTACGGTACTCCATACGTGAATAGCGTACAGTGTTCTTAGACCTCATAAAGGGTTTTATATAAGATAAATATTTAGCTTTATCAGGAGGGATGTACACGTCAATGAAGTAAAACATACATATGAGAGTAATACATAGCGAGTAAGCAGGTATTCAGGTATCATAGTCATATTAACTGATAAAAGTGTGCAGAGCTAGGTCAATAGGATTTATCAACTCCGACCCTAGTATCAGGGGGGAAGAAATTGATAGCATTATATACATAACAGCCAGTATAAATCAAAAGGAAAAGCATGGGAGATGGAACACTTAAGAAGTAGTAGATTCCTCATTCAGGCTAAATTGTAAAGGGGATGTCTTCCCTGGGTGTGATATGAGAGCAGAACCTTCCCCCTCCGTGACGTATTCATGCCAATGGAACCATTGCATAATGGGAGAGGAAGCAGAGGGGGAATAAGGCACATTCAGTTTCCATGGTATAATGGAAATTAACTTTATGAAATACTTTTAGAGCATGGGGCACTACCGCTTGTTTCCAGGCTTGGGCCAAGGTTGCCCTTGCTGCTATACAAATGTGTCCTAATAAGCACCTTTGGGAGACTGAGACCTCCAGGGGATACATATGTAGGAGAGCCAAAGCGGGGGATGGGCTTGAAGATAGACATAAAACTTTATTTATCAGCGTAAATACTTCTGCCCAGAAAGTTTGGAGAAGGGGACATGACCAGAAAATATGATACATATGTCCTATTTCTCCGCAATTTCTCCAACAGAGTGGTGAGCAGGAAGGCCAAAATGTGTGCAGTCTGTCCGGGGTCAAGTATAATCTATTCAGTAATTTAACATGAATTTCTGAATGGTTTAAACAGCGGGACATGCGGAATGTTAAACGATATAATTTCTCCCATTGTGTCTCTGCTATGGGAATACCTAAGTCCCTCTCCCAGCGCTTCTGGGCATTAGATAACTGTGGATCTTTTAAAATGTGTCAGTTAGTAATGACTACACCTGTGCACCTGCTATGTGAGCTGGAAAACGTGAACTGTTGGTAGCGCTCGAGGACCAGGGTTGGCTACCACTGGTTTAGACATTACCCCCTTTCTGGCTTGGATCATAGTCGGGATGACCTTGTCAGAAATCCCTCTCCTGGCTAGAATCAACCGTTCAACTTCCATGCCATTAAACGTAGCCATGGTACGTCTTGATAGACGAACGGGCCCTGCTGCAGAAGATCCTCTCGAAGAGGCAGAGGCCACAGATCTTCGATCAGCATCCTGAGAAGATCCGCATACCAGGCCCTTCTTGGCCAGTCCGGAGCAATGAGGAATGCTTGGACCTTCTCCCATTTTATTATTTTTAGAATTCTTGGAATCAGAGAAATGGAAGAAAACAAAGTACACCAGCTGCTAAACCCACGGAGTTGTCAGTGCGTCTACTGCTACTGCCTGTGGGTCCCTCGACCTGGAACAATACCGCTTGAGCTACTTGTTGAGTTGAGAGGCAATCATGTCGATTTGTGGATAACCCCACCGACATGTTAACCACCGAAACACCTCTGGGTGGAGGCCCCATTCCCCCGGGAGCAGATCGTGTCTGCTGAGGAAGTCTGCTTCCCAGTTGGCTACTCCCGGAATGAAGATTGCCGACAATGCCACGGCATGTTTTTCCACCCAGAGAATTCTTGACACATTGCGGCTCTGCTTTTCGTACCGCCCTGTCGGTTTATGTACATTAGCGCAGTCACATTGTCCGACTGGACTTGAATGGCCTGATTCCGAAGTAGAGATGAGGCCTGCTGAAGGGCATTGTAGAGTTCCCTGATGTATATCGGATGGACTTCCTGATTTGACCATCTTCCCTGAAACTGCACCCCCTGGGTGACTGTTCCCTAACCTCTGAGGCTTGCATCTGTGGTTAGCAGAATCCAATTCTGAATCCTGAACCTCGACGAGGTGAGAAGTCTGTAGCCACCACAGGAGGGAGATCCTGGCTTTCGGTGACAGACGAATCCTCTAGTATATGTGAAGACGCGATGCAGACCATTTGTCCAACAGATCCAGATGAAAGGGCCTTGCATGAAACCTTTCGTACTGAATTGCTTCATAAGAAGCCACCATTTTCCCAAGAAGGCGTATGCAGAAATGCACAGAGATTCGGGTCGGCTTCAAGACGGCCCGAACCATCGACTGGATTACCATTGCCTTTTCCAAGGGAAGGAATACGGTCTGTGACTCTGTGTCCAGTATCATTCCCAGTAACTGAAGCCTCTGCGTTGGTTCTAGGTGAGATATTGGCAGGATCAGAATCCACCCATGAACCAGGAGTAGTCTGGTTGAGAGGGCAATGTTCTCCAACAGCTGTTCCCTGGACGGTGCCTTTATCAGAAGATCGTCCAAGTACAGAACTATGTTCACTTCCTGTCTGCAGAGCAACATCATCATCTCTGCCATCACTTTGGTGAACACCCTCGGTGCCGTGGAGAGACCAAATAGCAGGGCCTGAAACTGGTAGTGGCAGTCCTGCAGTGCAAAACATGGATAAGCCTTATGAGGCGGCCAGATCGGAATGTGAAGGTACGCATCCTTGACATCCAGAGACGGTAGGAATTCCCCCTTCTCCAGACCTAAGATTACCTCTCTCAATGACTCCATCTTGAATTTGAACACTCGTAAGTACGAGTTCAATGACTTGAAGTTCAGAATCAGTCTTACCGAACCGTCCGGTTTCAGTACTACAAACAAGCTGGAATAGTAACCCTTGTTGTGTAGATGAAGTAAAACTGGAATAATTACCTGGGTCTGGAACAGTTTTTGAATGGCGTCATGGAAGTTTACTCTCACCTCTTGTGAAACTGGTAAGCCTGACTTGAAGAATCTGTGAGGTGGGAAGCTCCTGGAACTCCAGTCTGTAGCCCTGGGATATAAGGTCTATAACCCAGGGATCCTGGAACGATCCTGTCCAGATGTGACTGAAGAATTTTAGCCGGGGCTCCTACCTTCCTGTCTTCCAGGCATCGCGGTCCACAGTCATGCGGAAGGTTTTGAGGAAGCAGAGCCTGAGCCCTGTTCCTGTGAACCAGCAGTCGCTGGTTTGCGTGGTTTACCTCTAGCAGCAGTCGAAGAACCTCTGGCCTTGCCCAAAAACTTGGCAGTCCGAAAGGACTGTAGATTAGGTCCTGAGTAGGCCTTCCTAGCTGGCGGAGCTCCAGAAGGTAGGTAGGTATGTGGACTTACCTGTAGTAGCTCGGGAGATCCATTTGTCGAGTTCCACTTCTTTCCTGGAGTCCGCGTCAGCAGTCCACTGACGTAGCCATAATCCTCTACGTGCCGACACTGCCATAGCTGTAGTGAGTGCATTAAGCAAACGTATTTCTTTTATGGCTTGCACCATAAAGTTCGCAGAGTCTTGTATATATTGCAGGAGCAAAATAATTTCCTCTTGAGGTAAGGTGTCTAACCCCTCAATTAAATTACCTGACCAAGTAGCAATGGCTCTTGTAATCCACCCACATGCTATAGTAGGTCTCTGGACTACCCCGGCAGCAGTATACCAAGATTTCAGTGTAGTCTCAATCTTGCGATCAGCCGCATCTTTTAGGGAGGCTGCACCAGGCACAGGTAGCACAATTTTACGTGAGAGCCTGGAGACGGACGCATCCACTATCGGTGGATTTTCCCATTTTTACCTATCCTCAGGAGGAAAAGGAAAAGATAACAACCACATAGGAATTAGTTGTTTGAAATATCTTATCTGGATTAACCCACGGTTCTTCAAACAGGGTATTTCGTTTATTTGACACAGGAAATGTGGCTGAGGATTTTTTCTTAATATTAAAGTAAGATTCCTCCTCACTCTCTTTGTCACCTTATCAGGGATATTTAGAATTTCTGATAGCATCTATGAGAGCCTCTACACCCTGTGACAGAGTACCCTCCCCTATCTCCGCGTCGACCTCACCTTTCTCCATTTCTGACCCATCATTGTCAGAATGCAGTATATGGGCCAAAGTATGTTTTTGCGGACAAATGGTAGAGGATTGAAACGCTGGTCTGGGTACTGAGTCCTTTTTCATAAACTCATCCATAGACAGCCTTAAGTATTGCATCTGTTTCTCATTACAAGATAATTTTGTAGAAATGGTGGAAATCATTCCCCTAATGGAGTCCAGCCAAGCTGGTTCTGCCCCACTAGCCTGGGAAGGGATACTACATGGAGTACACACTAGTGCACTCTCTGGAGAATAGGAACACTGTGCCTTACATGAAACACACTCTTTGCCTGACATACTGCAGTAGTGACAGCACACACACAGGAAAAGGTTAAAAGCACAATTAACCCACAAAGAGCCCTTCCAGAGAGACACAGAGAGAGTATGGAACCAGCACACGGCACCCTTATCGCTAATGCCAAGCATAGCCGGGTCGCAGACTAAGTACCAAGATTAGGGACTTCGTACACTAGTAAACCGCTCTCCCCTGCTATAACCCCCTGCATCGCTGAGGTAAACTGGAGGCTTTCCGGAGGGGCCACGCATTCCTATTAGTCAGCGTCTGTCAGCTGCAGTAGGGAAAATGGCGCTTGTGAGCTGCTGGATCCGCTCATAGTAAAGCCCCGCCACTTCAATGGCGCGCGGTCTTCCCGCTCTTCTTAATACTGGCTTAGGTGTCTGTGTGCATAAAATGAGACATACCCCTTTTATGGCTGTAGTGCCAGTCTGGGTACTGTGTACACTACAGTGTAATTACTCAGTGCGCCCCATGTAGAAGCCGTGCGTCTCCGTACCCTCATGCCACCACAATGGCCGGTGACCGGCTAATTGGGACGCTTAGTTATCAACACTTCATTCTTCTGGCTCCGTTAGGGGTGGCGGTGTGCTACGGGAATGTACGCTCGCCATGGTGGGGCTTGCAAATAGTTCCCTCAGGAGCTAGTGTCCTGTCAGCGGGGAACAGGACCATTAACCCTTTGTGGGGTGGGGTTGGGTGGCGTTGGGTGGGGTTGGGCAGTCCTACCCCTCTTCTTTTATTCATTTTGAAGTTTTATAACATTAAATTCATATCTGTACAGGAACATATGTGCAGACCTTGAATAATGTGCACCTATGTATTTAAGGTTCAATCCACATGACCTTGACAATAACTTAGTTTAGGTTAATATCGGGTGTTACAATAGTCTGAATCGGAGTAGAATAACCTGTTTTGTTTTTTTTAGAATTGTTGATAAAAAGATACTGTAATACGCTTTAAATTAACCTTATATGCAGGCTAAAAAATACAAAAAAAGTTAAGTCATACATGACAAATTTAAAGTCTTGCAATAACAGGCTTAGTAAAATGTTCTACTTATAATACTCAGCCTACGTCCCTACAGAGCACGTTTAGTGCAGATATTGACAATACACAGTAAAGGTGGGTACACACTTAAGATACACTCTGAGCCATATCATTTAGTGTTTTCCCTTGACTCCCGGGAGGCAGATACAGTGCGTACACACTAGACGATATTGCTAACGATATCGTTCAGTGATTTCACGCCACGGCCAATGATGTATTAAATGAGTATTAACATGCAACCCTCCAGCTGTTGTGGTAATACACATCCCAGTATGTCCTGCAATAACAACAAAATTGTGGCAGGGTATGCTAGGTTATGTAGTAGGTGCCCTCCAGCTGCAGTGCATGTAGAATACCCCAATGAATAATATTTAAATATGAAATTGCTATAATATACAGTATGCATCAACTACATTTCTTAGTTTAATATAAAAGATGGAATTGAATACACTCAGGTTGGGTATGGGACTCACGGTCGACAGTGTCTAGGCCTATACCCATTAGATCGACAGTGGCTAGGTCGACACTAGAAATAGGTCAACACGAACGAGGTCGACATGAAAAAAGGTCAACGCGAGTTTTTAATTTTTTTTGGTGCCGTTTTCTTCGTAAAGTGACCGGGAACCCCAATTAGTGCACCGTGTCCCCTCGCGGGCAAGGTGCCTCGCTGCGCGCGGCACAGGTTACCGCTGCCAATCGTAGTCAACGTGGATCATAAAGTACAGTATGAAAAAGTTTTTAAAAAAAGATTTTTTTTTTAAAAACTCATGTCGACCTTGTTTGTGTCGACCCATTAACTGTAGACCTATTGGTGTAGACCCAGAGTCCGGATACCCTCTGGTTTACTTAGGTCACACACCTTCCAATCCATTTCATTAGGTAAACAATTCTATATATTCATCCATTTATTTTACAATAGTCAATTATTTCTTAGTAAATTATTGAGGAAAAAAATGATGGACATTTATTCCAGAATTTATAACGTTTCTCATTTTGGTAAGTTTATAAGTTAAAGTAATATATAGTAGGCAGGGATGGAAGAAATTGATACATTTTCTTAATTTATTTTTTGCAACTGCCCTGTATTAGTCTATGGGGCAGATTCAACTAAGCTCAAGAATGTAGTATTGCTTATACCAGTGGTTTCCAAACTTTTTTGAATTTTTTGAATCATGGCGCCCTAGAATATCAGAATTTTTTTCACAGCCAAAAATTTCTTATTGAGAAATTTAGAAAGAAATATTACATTAAGTAGATCGCGTTTATATGTCATCCTTAGGGTCAGTTGTGTGGTGAGGGACAAGGTTTGCTTCTGTTTGGCAACATATTTTATGACTGGCAGCCACCAGCACTGGTTTTGCCTATTATATGGACCATG
Organism: Pseudophryne corroboree; assembly: GCF_028390025.1. NCBI lineage: Eukaryota > Metazoa > Chordata > Amphibia > Anura > Myobatrachidae > Pseudophryne > Pseudophryne corroboree. Next base: position 644,506,101 of record NC_086447.1, on the reverse strand, counting down.
AATAATTCGAATTGGTCCTGGACCACCAACCCAGGGCACCCCTGCAAGTGTCCAGAGGCACCCCAGGGAGCCACGGCACACAGTTTGGGAACCTCTGCCTTATACCATTTTAGATTAAATCACTAGAGATGCCTACAGTACCGTGCCCTTCCGTATGTCCGTGTGATGCACATGTGATGTGACAAGACAACAAAGATATAATAGAATGTTTACTTACAATCAAAGGTTTGAAAACATTTAATTCAAAATGTCCATTACTTGCTCCTATTGTAATTGCAACATGATTACCCATGACCTGAGCTGCTACCATAGTAACAGCCTCACACTGTGTAGGATTAACTTTTCCTGTACAGAGAAAATAATAGAGAAAGAACATAGCTTAACTCCACTAGAGGATACTAAAAAATGAAAGTTACATAACTGCTAAAAAATATTTAAAAATTAAACTATGTTAAATAAAAAACACCAAATACTCAAAAATATAAAGCTAAAATATTACATCTAGTTCAATTACTCATGAAGAGGGAAATGCAGTCAAAGTGTAGCATTCAAGAGAAGATAACCAAGACTTATAAAATGGTTGCTTAAAATATAATCGTTATGGTAGACTTACCGTTGAAAACTATTTCTCCTAAATCCACAGGATCCATAGGATAACATTGGGATATGAGGTAGGGACAGCGGATTGGCACCAAACGGTCAAAGCTTTCGGCCTCCCAGAATGCAACGGACACGTCCCTATATCCCCGCCTTGTGGCTCAGGCAATTAAATTGTTTTCCAAAGCTCAAGGCAGGAGCATCATAGAGAGCCCTAATCGGGCAAGAAGAACACACATGCACACCCTTCCGCACAAGAAGGAAGAGGTTAGTAAGTGGAAGGATCCTCAAATCAAGTGCGTCAGGGTGGGATCCCTGTGGAAATAGAGTTATCAACGGTAAGTCTACCATAACGATTATTTCTCCTGCAGGGTCCACAGGTTATCCACAGGATAACATTGGGATGTCCCAAAGCAATTTAGTGGTGGGGACGCTCCTGATTGGACAGGAGAATTGTTGTCCGAATTCAGCGTCCTGAGGGGCAAAGGTTTCAAAGGCACAATGTCTAATGAATGTGTTAACGGAAGACCATGTAGCTGCTTTACATATCTGTTCTGCTGAAGCACCACGTTGTGCTGCCCATGACGGACCTACCTTACAATGAGCAGAGACATTAGCCGGAACAGGGAGATCAGCTTGAGAATATGCTACTGAAATATTCATTCGAAGCCAGTGTCTGCTTGTCAGCAGGCACTGGTACGATCCACGTAGAGCCTTAGAGCACAGACTACGTCCAACGATGCATCTCCCGCAGAAAGGTCCGGCCGTTAGAAGGCTGGGACTACAATTTCTTCATTAAGGTGGAATTTAGACACCACCTTAGGAAGATACCCAGATTTGGTTCTGAGAACCGTTCTATCTGGTAAAAAAAAATATCAGAAAAAGAGGGCGACATAACAATGCCCCTAAATCTGAAACTCTTCTAGCTGAAGCAATAGAGAACTTTAGCTGTCAACCATTTAAAATCCACTCATTTTAGTGGTTCAAATGGGGCAACTTGAAGGGCCTTTAGGACTAAACTTAAGCCCCAAGGAACTATAGGAGGAACAAAAGGAGGTTGAATGTGCAGCATTCCCTGGAAAAAAGTGCGTACATCCTGCAGGTTAGCAATTTTCTTTTGGAACCATACAGTCAATGCTGACACTTGCACTCTCAAGGAAACCACCCTTAGACCTTTGTCCATTCCTAACTGAAGGAATGCTAGGACTCTGGAAACTCAGAGACCTAGGAACAAAATTTCCGGTCACTGCACCACTAAATATAGGCTTACCATATTCGGTGATAAATGCGAGCTGAAGGTTTCCTTGCTCCGAGCATTGTTTGAATTACCTGTTGTGAGAATCCTCTTGCTTTCAGGATGGAAGTCTCAAGAGCCACGTTGTCAAAGACAGTCGATCCAGGTGCTTGTGATAGCAAGGACCCCGCAACAGTAGATCTGGACGTTGAAGGAGTAGGAATGGAGCATCCATCGACAACCTCTGGAGATCGGTGTACCAATGTCTTCTGGGCCAAGCCAGATCTATTAGTATCACAGCGCCCCTTCCTTGTTTTGCCTTTCGCATCACCCTGGGTAACAAGGCGATTGGTGGAAACACATAGTCCAGACGAAAGTCCCATCTCACTGACAGGGCATCCACAAAGATCGCTTTGGGATCCTTTGTTCTTGACCCGTATGCAGGAACTTTGTTGTTCTGATGGGACGCCATGAGATCCATCTCCGGTAATCCCCATTTGTCTACCAGAATAAAAAAAGACCTCGGGGTGTAAAGCCCATTCGTTTGCATGAATGGAGTGTCCACCGAGAAAATCTGCTTCCCAGTTTAGGACTCCCGGAATGGACACTGCAGACAAGGCTGGATGATGATGTTCTGCCCACTTTAACGTGTGACTTACCTTCTCCATTGCGTTTTGGCTACAAGTTTCTCCCTGATGGTTGAGGTACGCTACTGCCATTGCATTGTCCGAGCTGATTTGGACTGGTTTTCCCTGAAGGATGTCCTTTGCCTGAATAAGATCCAACATTTATTGGCAGGCAACTCTCTTCCTTGGTCCACTGCCCCTTGAAGCAACTCCTTCCCGACACCGCTCCCCAGCCCTGAAGGCTGGCATCTGTTGTCAGAATTTCCCAATCTGATATCCAAAAGGGTCACCCTTTGTTCAGATGGGATGTCTGCAGCCAAGCTAATGACCTCCTTACTTCCAGAGGAAGGACCAAAGTCTGAGTTTTTATTGTCTGATGAAAACCATTCCACTTGTAAAGGATCGGACGTTGCAGAGGCCTCGAGTGGAACGGAGCATACTTCACCATGTCGAATGTTAACACCATCAACCCCATCACACGCATTGCTGCGTGAATGGATACCCTTTCACTGTGTAGTAGCTCCTGAATCCTTGACTGAATTTTGGATATTTTGTTCAGAGGTAAAGGATACTCTCTGAAGACTCGAACCCAACACAGCCCCCAAGTGAGTCATCCGTTGTGAAGAAACCAGAGACGACTTTGCCCAATTTATGAGCCAACCGTCTCTCTGCAAACAAGCTATTGTCTGCCGCAGTTGACACTGAAGCAATTCCTGAGATTTTGCCAGGATTAATAAATCGTCGGGTTGTGGAAAAATCCTTATCCCCTTCTGACGGAGATAAGATGCCATTACCACCATAATTTTGGTGAACACTCTGGGAGCTGTGGCCAGTCCAAATGGTAGGGCCTGAAACTAAAAATGTTGCTGGAGGATAGCAAACCTGAGATAGCACTGTCCCATCAGCGCTATAGGACTATGAAGGAAAGCATCCTGGCTATCCAGGAATACCATAACATTCAATGCCTTCACGGCCAAAATAATGGAACAAAAAGTCTCTATATGAAACCGAGGCACCCAAATGTAATTGTTCAGCAATTTGAGATTGAGTATGGGCCAGAATGACCCATTTGGCTTTTGGACTAGAAATAGGTTGGAATAAAAACCTTGTCGTCGATGTGCAGGAGGAACTGGAATTATCACTCCTGAAGCAACTTCTGAACTGCCTCTTGCAAAGCCCTGGCTTTTGTTTCCACTGAAGACCGGCTAGTACAAAAAAACATTTGAGGAGGGTATTTCTTGAAAGCAAACGCATAACCGTGAGAGACCGCTTCTTGCACCCAGGCATCTGTGGTAGACTGCTGCCAGATCTGTGCAAACTGAAGAAGTTGGCCTCCCACCCTGGGGTCCCCCAGGTGGAGTCCCGCACCATCAAGCTGATGGCTTATCTTCTGATTTGGAAGTCGGCCCTTTGGTAGCCCAATGCTGGTCTTACCAGACTTGTCAGATTGAGACTGTTTGCCATAACCCTTTCCTTTTGCTTTTCCTTGAGTCCGAAAGGGCCGAAAAGCTGGACTTGGAATTGTGTGTGGAAGGAAACTTCATTTTCTTGGAGTCTGCTTCTGACTCCAAAATACTGTTCAATTCTTTACCAAAAAGAATATCTCCAGTAAAAGGCAAAGACTCCAGTCAGCTTTCCATGTGCATAGCCAAAAGCGCTCTGCGAGCTAATACTGCTGAGGCGGATGCCTGAGAGGCAATTGTACCCATATCCAAGGCTGCTTCTTCCATAAAAATAGCTGCCTATTTGATATGTGCAATATGGGATGTTAGCTCTCTAGATGTCATTGAAAGGTCATCCACCAATGCATCAGCCCAGGCAGCCACTGCTTTTGCCATCCAAGCCGAAGCCATGGCTGGTCTTATGATTGCCCCACACAAGGAGAAAATGGTTTTAAAAAAACATCTATTTTCCTATCCGTGACATCATTTAATGATATTGAAGGCAGAGGTAATGTAGATTATCGCACCAAACGGATCAAATGTGTATCTAACTGTGGGAGCCACCTCCCTTTGTAAACAGTCTCCAGCAGGAAGAGGATAATGGGAATTCCATTTCCTTGGAATGCTAAACTTCTTACTGGGCGTAACCCAAGCCTCTCGCATAATTTCAGTCAGCTGTTCTGACCAAGGAAACTCAGTCCTAACTATTTTGGGACGTTTAAACACAGGTGCCTTAGATTTTAACAAAGGCTCTGCTGCCTCCTCTAAGGACAGAATGGCTTTCATAGCACTAATTAGCTCAGGAATGTCCACTGAGCTGAGGCCTTCCTCCTCGTCTCTGTATGCAGACCCGGAGTGCGATGAGTCCTCATCCTCCGACAAGTCCTCATTTGAAACATATGTAGATTGTGAAGATGATGTTTCATGTCTGTGTGATTTATTTTCCACAGGCATTTCAGCCTGTTTCTGTTGAGAGGCTGCCGATTCCTGTACTGGATGTGATAACCCCCAGGTGGAATGTTGCATGTAAGGGTTAATAGGGTAACCTATTCCTGGTATGGGAGCTGGCATTAGCCGCTCAGCTATACTGGATAATGTCTGTGCAAAAGAAGCCCATGGGGGTTCAACCTGAACCTGTGCCTGCCTCGGATTATTCAAGAGGCTTTGGTGAAAGCTTAAACAATTTGCACATAATCCATTTTGAGCCAGATCCTGAGAGGTTAACCCAGCTTTGCAAGACAAACATGACATGAGTGTTGGTGCTGCTGTGGAGAGTGTATCCTTCTCACCCTTGCCTCTCTTAGACATGATAAATAAATCACACACATTTACAGTGTTAACTACACAAATTGTGACTGCAATCACTTTAAAATTTGTTAAAATGACATACAATACAATCCCCTCCCTGCTCTGCACCAGCATTAAGGATTGGAATACACAGAAAACTGACAGAAAATAGTAAAGTCAGCAATCACACTAGCAATCAGTCACAGGTTAGTATAATAAGCACATAATCAACTACAGATACATTTCAAGTATGTAGTAAAAAAATAAGATTTTACTCACCGGTAAATCTATTTCTCGTAGTTCGTAGTGGATGCTGGGGACTCCGTAAGGACCATGGGGAATAGCGGCTCCGCAGGAGACTGGGCACAACTAAGAAAGATTTAGGACCACCTGGTGTGCACTGGCTCCTCCCACTATGACCCTCCTCCAGACCTCAGTTAGGATACTGTGCCCGGAAGAGCTGACACAATAAGGAAGGATTTTGAATCCCGGGTAAGACTCATACCAGCCACACCAATCACACCGTATAACTCGTGATATTATACCCAGTTAACAGTATGAACATAACAGAGCCTCTCAACAGATGGCTCAACAATAACCCTTTTAGGTAACATTAACTATATACAAGTATTGCAGACAGTCCGCACTTGGGACGGGCGCCCAGCATCCACTACGGACTACGAGAAATAGATTTACCGGTGTGTAAAATCTTATTTTCTCTGACGTCCTAGTGGATGCTGGGGACTCCGTAAGGACCATGGGGATTATACCAAAGCTCCCAAACGGGCGGGAGAGTGCGGATGACTCTGCAGCACCGAATGAGAGAACTCAAGGTCCTCCTCAGCCAGGGTATCAAATTTGTAGAATTTTGCAAACGTGTTTGCCCCTGACCAAGTAGCAGCTCGGCAAAGTTGTAAAGCCGAGACCCCTCGGGCAGCCGCCCAAGAAGAGCCCACCTTCCTCGTGGAATGGGCTTTTATCGATTTAGGCTGCGGCAGGCCAGCCGCAGAATGCGCAAGCTGAATTGTGCTACAAATCCAGCGAGCAATAGTCTGCTTTGAAGCAGGAGCCCCCAGCTTGTTGGGTGCATACAGGATAAATAGCGAGTCAGTTTTCCTAACTCCTGCCGTCCTGGAAACATAAATTTTCAAGGCCCTGACTACGTCCAGTAACTTGGAGTCCTCCAAGTCCCTAGTAGCCGCAGGCACCACGATAGGTTGGTTCAAGTGAAAAGCTGATACCACCTTAGGAAGAAACTGGGGACGAGTCCTCAATTCTGCCCTATCCATATGGAAAATAAAATAGGGGCTTTTACATGATAAAGCCGCCAATTCCGACACATGCCTAGCCGAAGCCAAGGCCAAAAGCATGACCACTTTCCACGCGAGATATTTTAAATCCACGGTTTTAAGTGGCTGAAACCAATGTGACTGTAGGAAACCCAACACCACGTTGAGGTCCCACGGTGCCACTGGAGGCACAAAAGGAGGCTGAATATGGAGCACTCCCTTGACAAATGTCTGAACTTCAGGCAGTGAAGCCAGTTCTTTTTGGAAGAAAATCGACAGAGCCGAAATCTGGACCTTAATGGAACCCAGTTTTAGGCCCATAGTCACCCCTGACTGTAGGAAGTGCAGAAATCGACCCAGCTGAAATTCCTCCGTTGGGGCCTTCCTGGCCTCACACCACGCAACATATTTTCGCCATATGCTGTGATAATGTTGTACGGTTACATCTTTTCTAGCTTTAATGAACGTAGGAATGACTTCCTCCGGAATACCCTTTTCTTTTAGGATCCGGTGTTCAACCGCCATGCCGTCAAACGCAGCCGCGGTAAGTCTTGGAACAGACAGGGCCCCTGCAGCAGCAGGTCCTGTCTGAGCGGCAGAGGCCATGGGTCCTCTGAGATTAATTCTTGAAGTTCCGGGTACCAAGACCTTCTTGGCCAATCCGGAACAATGAGTATAGTTCTTACTCCTCTTTTCCTTATTATCCTCATTACATTGGGTATGAGAGGAAGAGGGGGGAACACATAAACCGACCGGTACACCCACGGTGTCACTAGAGCGTCCACAGCTATCGCCTGAGGGTCTCTTGACCTGGCGCAATATTTTTCTAGCATTTTGTTTAGACGGGACGCCATCATGTCCACCTGTGGCCTTTCCCAACGGTTTACAATCAGTTGGAAAACTTCTGGATGAAGTCCCCACTCTCCCGGGTGGAGGTCGTGCCTGCTGAGGAAGTCTGCTTCCCAGTTGTCCACTCCCGGAATGAACACTGCTGACAGTGCTATCACGTGATTTTCCGCCCATCGGAGAATCCTTGTGGCTTCTGCCACCGCCATCCTGCTTCTTGTGCCGCCCTGTCGGTTTACATGGGCGACTGCCGTGATGTTGTCTGACTGGATCAGTACCGGCTGGTTTTGAAGCAGGGGTTTTGCCTGACTTAGGGCATTGTAAATGGCCCTCCGTTCCAGAATATTTATGTGTAGGGAAGTCTCCTGACTTGACCATAGTCTTGGAAGTTTCTTCCCAGTGTGACTGCCCCCCAGCCTCGAAGGCTGGCATCCGTGGTCACCAGGACCCAGTCTTGTATGCCGAATCTGCGGCCCTCTTTGAGATGAGCACTCTGCAGCCACCACAGCAGAGACACCCTGGTTCTTGGAGACAGGGTTATCAACCGATGCATTTGAAGATGCGATCCGGACCATTGGTCCAACAGGTCCCACTGAAAGGTTCTGGCATGGAACCTGCCGAATGGAATTGCTTCGTAGGAAGCTACTATCTTTCCCAGGACTCGCGTGCAGTGATGCACCGACACCTGTTTTGGTTTCAGGAGGCCTCTGACTAGAGATGACAGCTCCTTTGCTTTCTCCTCTGGGAGAAACACTTTTTTCTGGACTGTGTCCAGAATCATCCCCAGGAACAGTAGACGTGTCGCAGGAACCAGCTGTGACTTTGGAATATTCAGAATCCAACCGTGCTGGTGTAGCACCTCCTGAGATAGTGCTACGCCGACCAACAACTGCTCTCTGGACCTCGCCTTTATCAGGAGATCGTCCAAGTATGGGATAATTAAAACTCCTTTTTCGAAGGAGTATCATCATTTCGGCCATTACCTTGGTAAATACCCTCGGTGCCGTGGACAGGCCGAACGGCAACGTCTGGAATTGGTAATGACAATCCTGTACCACAAATCTGAGGTACTCCTGGTGAGGATGGTAAATGGGGACATGCAGTAAGCATCCTTGATGTCCAGAGATACCATGTAATCCCCCTCTTCTTGGCTTGCAATAACCGCCCTGAGCGATTCCATCTTGAACTTGAATTTTTTTATATGTGTGTTCAAGGATTTCAAATTTAAAATGGGTCTCACCGAACCGTCCGGTTTCGGTACCACAAACATTGTGGAATAGTAACCCCGTCCTTGTTGAAGTATGGGCACCTTGACTATCACCTGCTGGGAATACAGCTTGTGAATTGCCTCTAACACAGCCTCCCTGTCTGAGGGAGTCGTTGGCAAGGCAGATTTGAGGAAACGGCGGGGGGGAAATGTCTCGAATTCCAGCCTGTACCCCTGAGATACCACTTGAAGGATCCAGGGATCTACTTGTCAGCGAGCCCACTGATTGTTGAAGATTTTGAGACGGGCCCCCACCGTACCTGGCTCCGCCTGTTGAGCCCCAGCGTCATGCGGCGGACTTAGCAGAAGAAGCGGGGGAGGACTTTTGTTCCTGGGAACTGGCTGTATGCTGCAGCATTTTTCCCCTACCTCTGCCTCTGGGCAGAAAGGACGCGCCTCTACCCCACTTGTTCTTTTGGGGACGAAAGGACTGTACCTGATAATACGGTGCTTTCTTTGGTTGTGAGGGGACATGTGGTAAAAATGCTGACTTCCCAGCTGTTGCTGTGGAAACTAGGTCCGAAAGACCATCCCCGAACAACTCCTCACCCTTATAAAGGCAAAACTTCCATGTGCCTTTTAGAATCTGCATCACCTGTCCACTGCAGTCTCCATAACCCTCTCCTGGCAGAAATGGACAGTGCACTTATTTTAGATGCCAGCCGGCAAATATCCCTCTGTGCATCTCTCATGTATAAGACAGCGTCTTTAATATGCTCTATGTTTAGCAATATAGTGTCCCTGTCTAGGGTGTCAACGTTTTCTGACAGGGAATCCGACCACGCAGCTGCAGCACTGCACATCCATGCTGAAGCAATAGCTGGTCTCAGTATAATACCAGTGCGCGTATATATAGCCTTCAGGAGAGCTTCCTGCTTTCTATCAGCAGGTTCCTTTAGGGCGGCCGTATCCGGAGACGGTAGTGCCACCTTTTTTGATAAGCGTGTAAGCGCTTTATCCACCCTAGGGGGTGTTTCCCAACGTGACCTATCCTCTGGCGGGAAAGGGTACGCCATTAGTAACTTTTTAGAAATTACCAATTTTTTATCGGGGGAAGCCCACGCTACTTCACACACTTCATTTAATTCTTCAGAGGGGGGAAAAACTACTGGTAGTTTTTTCTCACCAAACATAATACCCTTTTTTGTGGTACCTGGGGTCACATCAGAAATGTGTAAAACATTTTTCATTTCCTCAATCATATAACGAGTGGCCCTATTGGACATTACATTAGTCTCTTCGTCGTCGACACTGGTATCAGTATCCGTGTCGACATCTCTGTCTGCCATCTGAGGTAGCGGGCGTTTTAGAGCCCCTGGTGGCCTTTGAGACGTCTGGGCAGGCACGAGCTGAGAAGCCGGCTGTCCCGCATTTGGCATGTCGTCAAATTTTTTATGTAAGGAGTCGACACTTTCACGTAATTCCTTCCACAAGTCCATCCACTCAGGTGTCTGCCCCGCAGGGGGTGACAACACATTTATAGGCACCTGCTCCTCCTCCACATAAGCCTCCTCATCAAACATGTCGACACAGCCGTACCGACACACCGCACACACACAGGGAATGCTCTGACAGAAGACAGGACCCCACAAAGCCCTTTGGGGAGACAGAGAGAGAGTATGCCAGCACACACCAGAGCGCTATATAATACAGGGATTAACTAAATTATATTCCCTTATACCTGCTATATGTATATTGCACCTAAATTTAGTGCCCCCCCTCTCTTTTTTACCCTTTCTGTAGTGTAGACTGCAGGGGAGAGCCAGGGAGCTTCCTTCCAGCGGAGCTGTGAGGGAGAAATGGCGCCAGTGTGCTGAGGGAGATAGCTCCGCCCCTTTTTCGGCTGACTTTTCTCCCGCTTTTTAATGGATTCTGGCAGGGGTATTTATCACATATATAGCCTCTGGGGCTATATATTGTGATATATTTGCCAGCCAAGGTGTTTTTATTGCTGCTCAGGGCGCCCCCCCCCAGCGCCCTGCACCCTCAGTGACCGGAGTGTGAAGTGTGTATGAGGAGCAATGGCGCACAGCTGCAGTGCTGTGTGCTACCTTGGTGAAGACTGATGTCTTCTGCCGCCGATTTTCCGGACTCTTCTTGCTCTGTAAGGGGGCCGGCGGCGCGGCTCCGGGACCGAACATCAATGGCCGGTTCCATGCGGTCGATCCCTCTGGAGCTAATGGTGTCCAGTAGCCTAAGAAGCCCAAGCTACCACCAGTTAGGTAGGTTCGCTTCTTCTCCCCTTAGTCCCTCGCTGCAGTGAGTCTGTTGCCAGCAGATCTCACTGTAAAAAAAAAACAAAAACTAAAATATACTTTCTCTCTAGGAGCTCAGGAGAGACCCTAGTGTGCATCCAGCTTTGCCGGGCACAAGATTCTAACTGAGGTCAGGAGGAGGGTCATAGTGGGAGGAGCCAGTGCACACCAGGTGGTCCTAAATCTTTCTTAGCTGTGCCCAGTCTCCAGCGGAGCCGCTATTCCCCATGGTCCTTACGGAGTCCCCAGCATCCACTAGGACGTCAGAGAAATAAGAATTTACTCACCGGTAATTCTATTTCTCGTAGTCCGTAGTGGATGCTGGGAACTCCGTAAGGACCATGGGGAATAGACGGGCTCCGCAGGAGACTGGGCACTCTAAGAAAGAATTAGGACTACTGGTGTGCACTGGCTCCTCCCTCTATGCCCCTCCTCAAGACCTCAGTTAGGGAAACTGTGCCCGGAAGAGCTGACACTACAAGGAAAGGATTTGGAATGCCGGGTAAGACTCATACCAGCCACACCAATCACACCGTACAACTCGTGATAACTATACCCAGTTAACAGTATGAATAATAACTGAGCCTCACTGAACAGATGGCTCATAACAATAACCCTTTAGTTAAGCAATAACTATATACAAGTATTGCAGACAATCCGCACTTGGGACGGGCGCCCAGCATCCACTACGGACTACGAGAAATAGAATTACCGGTGAGTAAATTCTTATCTTCTCTGACGTCCTAGTGGATGCTGGGAACTCCGTAAGGACCATGGGGATTATACCAAAGCTCCCAAACGGGCGGGAGAGTGCGGATGACTCTGCAGCACCGAATGAGCAAACTCAAGGTCCTCCTCGGCCAGGGTATCAAACTTGTAGAATTTTGCAAACGTGTTTGATCCCGACCAGGTAGCAGCTCGGCAAAGTTGTAAAGCCGAGACCCCTCGGGCAGCCGCCCAAGAAGAGCCCACCTTCCTCGTGGAATTGGCTTTTACTGATTTAGGATGCGGCAGTCCAGCCGCAGAATGTGCAAGTTGAGTCGTGGAGCAGATCCAGCGAGCAATAGTCTGCTTAGAAGCAGGAGCACCCAGCTTGTTGGGTGCAAGCAGGGTAAACAGCGAGTCAGTCTTTCTGACTCTAGCCGTCCTGGAAACATAGATTTTAAGGGCCCGGACTACGTCCAGCAACTTGGAAGCCTCCAAGTCCCGAGTAGCCGCAGGCACCACAATAGGTTGGTTCAAATGAAACGCTGATACCACCTTAGGGAGAAATTGGGGACGAGTCCTCAATTCTGCTCTGTCCATATGGAAGATGAGATAGGGGCTTTTACAGGACAAAGCCGCCAATTCTGACACCCGCCTAGCCGAAGCCAAGGCCAAAAGCATGACCACTTTCCACGTGAGATATTTTAATTCCACGGTCTGAAGTAGCTCAAACCAATGTGATTTTAGGAAATCCAACACAACGTTGAGATCCCAAGGTGCCACTGGGGGCACAAAAGGGGGCTGAATATGCAGCACTCCCTTAACAAACGTCTGAACTTCAGGCAGTGAAGCCAGTTCTTTTTGAAAGAAAATAGACAGGGCCGAAATCTGGACTTTAATGGATCCCAATTTTAGGCCCATAGTCACTCCTGACTGTAGGAAGTGCAGAAATCGACCCAGCTGAAATTCTTCTGTGGGGGCCTTCATAGCCTCACACCAACATATTTTCGCTATAAGCGGTGATAATGTTTTGCTGTCACATCCTTCCTAGCTTTTATCAGCGTAGGAATGACTTCAACCGGAATGCCCTTTTCCATCAGGATCCGGCTTTCAACCGCCATGCCGTCAAACGCAGCCGCGGTTAGTCTTGGAACAGACAGGGTCCCTGCTGTAGCAGGTCCTGCCTGAGAGGCAGAGGCCAAGGGTCCTCTGAGGTCATTTCTTGTAGTTCCGGGTACCAAGTCCTTCTTGGCCATTCCGGAACGATGAGTATAGTTCTTACTCCTCTCTTTCTTATTATCCTCAACACCTTTGGTATGAGAGGAAGAGGAGGGAACACAAACCAACTGGTACACCCACGGTGTCACTAAAGCGTCCACAGCTATCGCCTGAGGGTCCCTTGACCTGGCGCAATATCTTTTTAGCTTTTTGTTGAGGCGGGACGCCATCATGTCCACCTGTGGCCTTTCCCAACGATTTACAATCAGCTGGAAGACTTCTGGATGAAGTCCCCACTCTCCCGGGTGGAGGTCGTGCCTGCTGAGGAAGTCTGCTTCCCAGTTGTCCACTCCCGGAATGAACACTGCTGCCAGTGCTATCACGTGATACTCCGCCCATCGGAGAATCCTTGTGGCTTCTGCCATCGCCATCCTGCTTCTTGTGCCGCCCTGTCGGTTTACATGGGCGACCGCCGTGATGTTGTCTGACTGAATCAGAACCGTCCGGTTTTGAAGCAGGGGTCTTGCCTGACTTAGGGCATTGTAAATGGCCCTTAGTTCCAGAATATTTATGTGTAGGGAAGCCTCCTGACTCTACCATTGTCCTTGGAAGTTTCTTCCCTGAGTGACTGCTCCCCAACCTCGGAGGCTTGCATCCGTGGTCACCAGGACCCAGTCCTGTATGCCGAATCTGCGGCCCTCGCGAAGATGAGCACTCTGCAGCCACCACAGCAGAGACACCCTGGCCCTCGGGGACAGGGTGATCAGCCGATGCATCTGAAGATGCGATCCGGACCACTTGTCTAACAGATCCCACTGAAAGATCCTTGCATGGAACCTGCCAAATGGAATTGCCTCGTAAGAAGCTACCATCTTTCCCAGGACTCGCGTGCAGTGATGCACCGACACCTGTTTTGGTTTCAGGAGGTCTCTGACCAGAAATGACAACTCCTTGGCCTTCTCCTCCGGGAGAAACACCTTCTTCGGTTCTGTGTCCAGAATCATACCCAGGAACAGCAGACGCGTCGTAGGAACCAGCTGCGACTTTGGAATATTCAGAATCCAGCCGTGCTGTTGTAGCACTTCCTGAGATAGTGCTACTCCGACCAACAACTGCTCCCTGGACCTCGCCTTTATAAGGAGATCGTCCAAGTACGGGATAATTATAACTCCCTTCTTTCGAAGGAGTATCATCATTTCGGCCATTACTTTGGTAAATACCCTCGGTGCCGTGGACAGACCAAACGGCAACGTCTGGAATTGGTAATGGCAGTCCTGTACCACAAAACGGAGGTACACCTGGTGAGGTGGGTAAATGGGGACATGTAGGTAAGCATCCTTGATGTACAGTGATACCATGTAATCCCCCTCTTCCAGGCCTGCAATAACCGCCCTGAGCGATTCCATTTTGAACTTGAACTTCCTTATATAAGTGTTCAAGGATTTCAAATTTAGAATGGGTCTCACCGAACCGTCTGGTTTCGGTACCACAAACATTGTGGAATAGTAACCCCGTCCCTGTTGAAGGATGGGAACTTTTATTATCACCTGCTGGAGGTACAGCTTGTGAATTGCCGCCAGCACTACCTCCCTGTCCTGGGGAGTAGCTGGCAAGGCTGATATGAGGTAACGGCGAGGGGGAGACGTCTCGAATTCCAGCTTGTATCCCTGAGATACCACTTGTAGAACCCAGGGATCCACCTGTGAGCGAACCCACTGGTCGCTGAAGTTCCGGAGACAGGCCCCCACCGCACCTGGCTCCACCAGAGGAGCCCCAGCGTCATGCGGTGGATTTAGTGGAAGCAGGGGAGGATTTTTGTTCTTGGGAACTGGCTGTATGGTGCCGCTTTTTCCCTCTACCCCTGCCTCTGGGCAGAAAGGACGCGCCTTTAACTCGCTTGCCTTTCTGGGGCCGAAAGGACTGTACCTGATAATACGGTGCTTTCTTAGGCTGTGAGGGAACCTGAGGTAAAAATGTCGACTTCCCAGCTGTTGCTGTGGAAACGAGGTCCGAGAGACCATCCCCAAACAATTCCTCACCCTTGTAAGGCAAAACCTCCATGTGCCTTTTAGAATCCGCATCACCTGTCCACTGCCGAGTCCATAGTACTCTCCTGGCAGAAATGGACATTGCATTAATTCTAGATGCCAGCCGGCAAATATCCCTCTGTGCATCTCTCATATATAAGACTACGTCTTTAATATGCTCTATGGTTAGCAATATAGTGTCCCTGTCCAGGGAATCAATGTTATCAGACAGGGAATCAGACCACGCTGCTGCAGCACTGCACATCCATGCTGAAGCAATAGCAGGTCTCAGTATAGTACCTGAGTGTGTGTATACAGACTTCAGGATAGCCTCCTGCTTTCTATCCGCAGGCTCCTTTAAGGCGGCCGTATCCTGAGACGGCAGTGCCACCTTTTTTGACAAGCGTGTGAGCGCTTTATCCACCCTCGGGGATGTCTCCCAACGTAACCTGTCCTCTGGCGGGAAAGGGTACGCCATCAGTAACTTTTTAGAAATCACTAGTTTCTTATCGGGGGAAGCCCACGCTTCTTTACACACTTCATTCAACTCATCTGATGGGGGAAAAACCACTGGTTGCTTTTTCTCCCCAAACATAAATACCCTTTTTAGTGGTACCTGGGTTAATGTCAGAAATGTGCAACACATTTTTCATTGCCGTAATCATGCAACGGATGGCCCTAGTGGAATGTACATTAGTCTCGTCCTCGTCGACACTGGAGTCAGACTCCGTGTCGACATCTGTCTCTGCCATCTGAGGTAGCGGGCGTTTTTGAGCCCCTGATGGCCTCTGAGACGCCTGGGCAGGCACTGGCTGAGAAGCCGGCTGTCCCACAGCTGTTATGTCATCGAACCTTTTATGTAAGGAGTTGACACTGTCGTGTAAAACCTTCCACATATCCATCCACTCTGGTGTCGACCCCGCAGGGGGTGACATCACATTTATCGGCACCTGCTCTGCCTCCACATAAGCCTCCTCATCAAACATGTCGACACAGCCATACCGGCACACCGCACACACACAGGGAATGCTCTGACTGAGGACAGGACCCCACAAAGTCCTTTGGGGAGACAGAGAGAGAGTATGCCAGCACACACTACAGCGCTATATAATCAGGGATTTACACTAACACAAAGTGATTTTCCCTATAGCAGCTATACAAATACAGTTTGCGCCTAAATTTAGTGCCCCCCCTCTCTTTTTTACCCTTTGAGCCTGGAAACTGCAGGGGAGAGCCTGCGGAGCTGTGAAGAGGAAATGGCGCCAGTGTGCTGAGGGAGATAGCCCCGCCCCCTTCCCAGCGGGCTTCTCCCGCTCTTATATTAATATTATGGCAGGGGATTTTTGCACATATATAGTTTATTAGACTATATTATGTGCTGTTTGCCAATGTAAGGTACTCTAATTGCAGCCCAGGGCGCCGCCGCCGCCCCCCCCCCCCCCCAGCGCCCTGCACCCATCAGTGACCGGAGTATGTGGTGTGCATAGGGAGCAATGGCGCACAGCTGCAGTGCTGTGCGCTACCTTAATGAAGACCGGAGTCTTCAGCCGCCGATTTCCAGGACGTTCTTCTTGCTTCTGGCTCTGCGAGGGGGACGGCGGCGCGGCTCCGGGACCGGACGACCGAGGCTGGGCCTGTGTTCGATCCCTCTGGAGCTAATGGTGTCCAGTAGCCTAGAAGCCCAAGCTAGCTGCAAGCAGGTAGGTTCGCTTCTCTCCCCTAGGTCCCTCGTAGCAGTGAGTCTGTTGCCAGCAGATCCAGATGCTATTAGTGTACACCATTGCCCTGTGAACCTACAGTAAACACAGACGCCCAAGTGAACACTGACGCACCAGTCATACAGCTGCCTATGCGGTGACTGTCCTTTTAGATACACAGTGTCTCAGACGGAAGCGGGAACTCGGTTCATGGTGGGAAACTCAGGAGGAAACTGGTCATGAACCGGGGGGAGGGGCGACCAAGGGAGCGTCTTAATCCTCACTGCTGATATCAACCCTAGGGATCGCGGCCTCATACTACCCCTGGAGCCTATGATCCCTGAGGCCTAGCGCTGGTGCACCCGAGGTGGCAGCCACGTCAACGACTGTTCGGTAGTCTCCATCCCGAAACAGAGAGGCTGTGTCTCGCGTTTCCCCTACTAAGCGGAACCGATGTCTTACCTTCTCCCCATGCTCCGGCCACAGCCTGGTAACATCTGCTGGACTTGCTAGTATATCCTACACTCAGGCCCGTTGAAACAGCACTGTACACGTGGGTAAGAATTGTCGTGACTCGGCGGGGAGTTGTTGGAGCGACTCTAAGGTACGTATAAGACGCTTTTTAGAAAGATCGCTCAAAAAATATAGTAAGACTATAAAAATTAAAAAAAAAAAAGCTTATGGCTGCTAAAAAACAGCAGCCCTAGACCGTGGTACGGCTTCTGCGCACCAAGCTAGAAAATTAATCAGGAGGCGGGGATATAGGGACGGGCCTGTTGTGTTCTGGGAGGCCGAAAGCTTTGATCATTTGGTGCCAATCCGCTGTCGCTAGCTCATATCCCAATGTTATCCTGTGGATAACCTGTGGACCCTGCAGGAGAAATCACTTAGTAAAAGTTTCAAAACAAGAGCAAAATATAAAACTAATTAGACCTAACAGTAGCAATCATCTCTAAGAAATTTCACAAATGCAAATAAGAGAAATAAGGTTGGTAAGGATGCCAGTTGAACCACGAAATATACCAGGTAGGCCAAGTGTTAGAGAATTGAATATAATTCACCCATGTAATGTTACGGTCTGTCCCTAGTAGCTGGGATAGTATGTAGTCCAATCAGATAATTTAGCATGTAAAAGGTATAGGAGATCTGCCGGTACCTAAACTATACTTTTTTCCGTGAATGCCCTTTACCCACATTACTTATATCTCCCATTTATCTTAAGATTGCAAACGTAAATGGGCATTGTCCTCTATGCATCATTATTTGTATAGAAACTCTCAAACTGTACAGTGCTGTGTAATATGCTGCTGTTCAAAGCTTTAGAGACCTTTCTCTAAATGTTGCCCTCCTACAGTACGTGAATACAATTCTAGTATTACCTGGCATAATACTGCTTCCAGGTTCATTTTCTGGCAAAATTAACTCTCCCAGACCTGACCGTGGTCCTGATCCAAGAAAGCGAATATCATTGGCAATCTTCATTAAGCTACAGGCAACAGTGTTTAAGGCTCCACTCAATTCAACCAATGCATCATGAGCGGCAAGAGCTTCAAATTTGTTCGGTGCCGTGATGAATGGTAATCCTGTAAGGAACAGATTTGTAGAGTTTTATACAAATGTAAAAATAATGGAATCTATAAAGTGCCGTACATGAAAAAGTGAATTGTACAAACAAGCACCCTAGAGTCCCAATGTGCTACAGGTATTCTTGCACCTATGATATTATTCTGTTTCCAGAGGACTCTTGTAATTGAGAATTGTTTAAGTCAGTCCGATTGGGTGCTATGGGCAACACCACCACTTATCTGTTCTAGAAGCTTTAGTAAATCTACCCCCAAAATATAACTTGGATCCGCTGCAGACAAATATTGACCAACGGTGATGTTACTTGAATTGTCAAAATTAAAAAAGTGAACTGGTCTAGCCAGTACACATTTAGGACAGAGTAAATGGGCCAAGTGGTTATTAGCTGCCATCAAATTTTATGGTAACAATGTTGAAAGAACTCAGTGCTTACATTAGCCAAATGATTTGACCAATCACTGCTGAGGGGTTCCGGTATGAATGGTCGACCATGTTATGGTAGACAGTCATTAGGTCGACCACTATTGGTCGACATTGACATGGTCGACATGGACACATGGTCGACACATGAAAATGGTTGACACATGAAAGGTCGACACATGAAAAGGTCGACATGAGTTTTTTTACTTTTTTTGGTGTCGTTTTTTGCGTAAAGTGACTGGGAACCCCAATTACTGCACCGCGTCTCCTCGCATGGCTCGCCATGCTTCGGGCATGGTGCCTTTGCTCCGCTACCGCTTCGCTCAGCACAGATTACCGTTCCAATCGTAGTCCACGTGGATCGTAAAGTATGGAAAAGTTCCCCAAAAGAAAAAAAAGTTAAAAAAAATCATGTCGACCTTTTCATGTGTCGACCATGTGTCCATGTCAATGTCGACCAATAGTGGTCGACCTAATGACTGTCGACCATAACATGGTCGACCATGTGAACGGATACCCTGCTGAGGGCATGATTCCAGGTTATTAGAAAAACAAAAATTTAGTTCCACTACACAAAATACAACAGTGAAGTAATGAAAACCATATATATAGACAAGTCTCTCTCAATAGAAGAATGAAGTAAGAGGAGGAGGAGGAGGTGGAAAAAATATATATAAATTGATTGACCTATTGTTTATACAAGATATACCCTAGGGAATAAAGTCAAACAAATCTAGTTACACCACGAGTACAGAGATAGTCAGGGTAGATCTGTGGATCAGGGTTTTTAGATTTTTGCAAGTAATTTTATATGAAATCCTACAATAATCTGCAGTGATCGCGCTGAGCGAAAAAAATTGTGGGTCCTAGGGACCCCTCACTATAAAATATTGGGGTCCTACTCCACCATTTCTAGGTCCCATCACACTTTATGAGGGGTGAGGGAAGGCTGCAGTTGGGACTGTGCGAGGGCCAGGTGGCATTTAGGATAGAGGGGTAAAAAAGCAAGTAGCAGTTGGGGCAGAAGCTGGGAGAAGTTGGGGCACAGCTGGGAGTAGAGGGGGGCTGTAAAGGCAGGCAGCGCGGGGGTAGGGAGAGGGTAAGTTCAGACAGCAGTTGAAACAGTGTTGGGGTGGCTAGTGGCAGGCAGTGTTGGGAGTAGTTAGGGGTTAATTGTAGATAGCAGCTGTGGCAGTACTGGGGGGCAAGGAGGGATTTAGGGGCAGGAAGTACTGGGGGTAGAAAAGAGGCATGACTAGATAGCAGCTAGGGCAGTAGTGGGGGCATAGAGGGGGTTAGGGGCTGGTAGTATTGGGGGTATAGAGGAGGCACGGGTAGATAGCTGGGGTGGTACAGGGTGGCAAGGAGGGGGTTAGGGGCAGGCAGTACTGGGGGTAGGGATGCGGCTTGGGTACTGGAGAGCAAGGGGGGGGTTAGGGGCAGAAGTACTGATAGGGAGGGGGCATGGATAGAAAGGGGGCATGGGTAGATACTGTGGGTAGGGGGTATCTGAGGCAGTACTGGGAGCAGGGAGGGGGTTAGGTGCAGGAAGTGCTGGGGCTAGAGAGACAGCATGGGTAGATACTGGGGGCAGTGGATAGGTGGGACAGTGCAGGGGGGCAAGGAGGTGGTTAGAAGCAGGAAGTACTGGGAGTAGGGTAAAGGTAGATGGCTGCTGGGGCACCGGAGACACGACCTCTACACGTGTGTGGCTAGCAGCGGGGACTGGGCGTATATGACAGCACCCCTATAGTACTATACAAATCTTACCAGGTGCCGAGAACGGGAAGTAAGGCTGAGTAAGTAGCCGCGGCTGTGTGTGGGCACTCTTCAATGATGGCATCCTGGTCAGTGGAGCTGCAGCCAAGGAGAAGATGCTGAAGCGCTGGGATTGTAGGAGGGGTGACAACCGGTATCTAGGAGGCAATGTCCGGTGCTCGGCAGATGCTCCTTTCGGGACTCGTGAGACGGCTCTGCGCGTGACAGCTCAGCCGGTCTCTGTCACAGGGAAAGGGTGAAGGCTGAAGACAGACATTCTGCTGCCCAGGAGGTACGCTAGCTGCTGCGTGGGTTGTTAATGTGAGGCAGTGGGGTCAGGCCGCTCTGATGCGGTTGGCTGCTGTCAGTGTATCAGGGCAGACAAGTGGAGCAGGTCAGGGAATTCTTATTGGCTGACACAGAGCACGCAGGCATCAGCGCGTCCTGCAGGACCCGCTCATTTTTAAAATCTGGGTCAATGCGCTAGAACGTGTATTTTGTGATCACTGGAGGGTGTTACAGAGAGAGGGGGAGGAGCAAGAGAGGGAGAGGAGCGAGTGAGTGTGTCAGAGAGGGAGAGGGGAGTAAGAAAGAGTGTGTGTCAGGGAGAAAGACAGAAACAGCGTCCGGGAGAGAGAGAGGGGCATTTAAGAGGGTGTCAGGGAGAGGTGCATGAGAGAGTATGTCAGGGAGAGAGATGGAGAGGAGCATGAGAGAGTGTCAAGGAGAGAGAGGGAGAGGCACATGAGAGTGTGTCAGGGAGAGAGAGGAGCAAGACAGTGTCAGGGAGAGGAAGGGAGAGCTGCATGAGAGAGAGAGAGCGGGTGAGGCACATGAGAGAGAGAGTGTCAGGGAGAGAGGAGCAAGACAGAGTGTCAGGGAGAGGGAGGGAGAGGCGCATGAGAGTCAGGGAGAGAGAGAGAGAGAGAGAGAGAGAGAGAGAGAGAGAGGCACATGAGAGTGTGTGTCAGGGAGAGGAGCAAGACAGAGTGTCAGGGAGAGGTGCATGAGAGAGAGGCACATGAGAGTGTCAGGGAGAGGAGCAAGACAGAGTGTCAGGGAGAGGCACATGAGAGTGTGTCAGGGAGAGCGGGAGAGGCACATGAGTGTGTGTGTGTCAGGGACAGAGGGAGAGGCACATGAGAGTGTGTCAGGGAGAGAGTAGCAAGACAGTGTCAGGGAGAGGGAGGGAGAGGTGCATGAGAGTGTGTCAGGGAGAGGAACATGAGAGTCAGGGAGAGAGGGAGGGGCACATGAGAGAGTGTCAGGGAGAGAGAGGGAGAGGCACATGAGTCAGGGAGAGGCACACGAGAGTGTCAGGGAGAGGCACATGAGAGAGAGTGTCAGGGAGAGAGAGGAGTAATACAGAATGTCAGGGAGAGGCACATGAGAGATTGTCAGGGAGAGAGAGAGGAGCAAGACAGTGTCAGGAAGGGAGAGGTGCATGAGAGAGTTGGATATAACAAGAGAGAGAGAGAGAGAGAGAGAGAGAGAGAGAGAGAGAGAGAGAGAGAGAGAGAGAGAGAGAGGGAGGAGGGAGTAGCATGAGATACACTACCAACTACAGCAGCTCAGGCACAGGTCTCTGATGGGGGCGGACAGTTCATTGCATTAGCCCCGCCCCCTAATTACCCGCATGTACTAGGGGTAGACCCGGCAGAGAAGACTGACTGGGCTAGGCTTAGTGCTCCCCCCCCCCCCCCCCCCCCTTACATCCTCTGTGGCTGCCTGCAGCTACCGCGATACCCAGGCTGCAGCCACCGCGGTGGTTTCCAGTCAGCATAGTACTCAGATCCTGCTTGGCCAGAAGTGAATAGCGCTGTATACTCGATAGGGTGGCTGGTCCCAGGGGTGGATCCAGCCATCCAGGAGGCACAAAGCGTCCAATCATGCTGGAGGATGGAGAAGGGGAGAGGTACATTCCTCCGGCCGGACAGCCTCACCTCCTCCCTCAGCGATGCGGACACCTGCCAGCGCACTATAATGAGTCAGGCTGACTCACTGTAGTACCTGGCTGTCATGCATAATGCCGCCGGCCGCGGGCACTTCATTGAAGCTAGTTCTGCCCCTGCCCCCTCTGTCTCTGCTGCGGGATCGGAGCTGAGACTTCCGATCGCAGCAGGCAGCCAGAGCGAAGCCAGTGTCCACTAAACCAAAAACTGCTGCTGTCACTGACTGCTGTGACAGCAGGATGATCCCTGTCATATGCGAGCAGACGGTGAGGGGAGGCGGGGCGGGAGAACACACTGTGCATGGTCTCCTCCTCTTCCAAGTTCCTCCCTCTGCTGCCGTGGAGACGGAACTGACTGACAGCGCTGCTGGTAAGAGCGCGTCATGAGGGACCCTGCGTTTTTTTATTTTTGAGTCCCCACCATAAATTCTTGGGTAAAAGACGCGCCATATCACGTTTTTGCGATCACTGAATCTGTTCATAAAATGAAATGTCACAACTCTGTCTCACAGATAAGGAAACGAACGAAGGCTTGGGTAAAATACATTAGACAGAGGGACAAAATTATTAAGGGGGTGAGGGTGATGAAAATAAGATCTTAAACCTACCGGTAGGTTTAAAATCTTATTTTCTCTTACGTCCTAGAGGATGCTGGGGACTCCGTAAGGACCATGGGGATTATACCAAAGCTCCAAAACGGGCGGGAGAGTGCGGACGACTCTGCAGCACCGAATGAGCAAACATTAGGTCCTCATCGGCCAGGGTATCAAACTTGTAGAATTTTGCAAGTGTGTTTGAACCCAGCCAAGTCGCGGCTCGGCAAAGATCTAATGCCGAGACGCCCCGGGCAGCCGCCCAAGAAGAGCCCACTTTCCTAGTGGAATGGGCCTTAACCGAATTCGGTAACGGAAATCCAGCCGTAGAATGAGCCTGCTGAATCGTGTTACAGATCCAGCGAGCAATAGTCTGTTTAGACGCAGGAGCACCAACCTTGTTGGCTGCATACAGGATAAACGGAGCCTCTGTTTTCCTAACCCGAGCCGTTCTGGCCACATAAACCTTCAATGCCCTGACCACATCTAGGGACTCGGAATCCTCCACGTCCCTTGTAGCCACAGGCACCACAATAGGTTGGTTCATATGAAAAGAAGAAACCACCTTAGGCAAAAATTGGGGACGAGTCCACAACTCAGCTCTATCCACATGGAAAATCAGATAGGGGCTTTTGTGAGACAAAGCCGCCAACTCTGACACTCGCCGTGCCGAAGCCAAGGCCAATAACATGACCACTTTCCAAGTAAGATACTTCAATTCAACGGTTTGAAGCGGTTCAAACCAGTGAAACTTAAGGAACCGTAACAACACGTTAAGGTCCCATGGTGCCACTGGAGGCACAAAAGGAGGCTGGATATGCAGCACCCCTTTCACGAAAGTCTGGACTTCTGGAAGAGAAGCCAATTCCTTTTGAAAGAAAATGGATAAGGCCGAAATCTGAACCTTAATGGAGCCTAACTTTAGGCCCAAATTCACTCCTGTTTGCAGGAAGTGGAGAAAACGGCCCAGATGGAACTCTTCCGGAGGAGCAGTCTTGGCTTCGCACCAAGGCACATACTTCCTCCAGATACGGTGATAATGTTTCGATGTCACCTCCTTCTAGCCTTTATCCGAGTAGGAATGACCTCCTCCGGAATGCCCTTCTCCACTAGGATCCTGCGTTCAACCGCCATGCCGTCAAACGCAGTCGCGGTTAAGTCCTGGAACAGACAGGGCCCTCGTTGTAACAGGTCTTCCCTGAGACGAAGAGGCCACTGATCTTCTGAGAGCATTTCCTGTAGATCCGGATACCAGGCCCTTCGAGGCCAATCTGGAACAATGAGAATCGCCCGAACCCCTCTTCGTCTTATGATTCTCAGTATCTTTGAGATGAGAGGAAGAGGAGGGAACACATACTGACTGAAACACCCACGGTGTCACCAGTGCGTCCACTGCAATCGCCTGAGGGTCCCCTGACCTGGCGCAATATCTCGGAAGTTTCTTGTTGAGGCGTGAAGCCATCATGTCTATTTGAGGCAGACCCCACTGACTTGCAATCTCTGCGAAGACTTCCTGATGAAGTCCCCACTCTCCTGGATGCAAATCGTGTCTGCTGAAGAAGTCTGCTTCCCAGTTGTCTACTCCCGGAATGAAGACTGCTGTCAGAGCGCTTACATGACTCTCCGCCCATCGAAGAATCTTTGAGGCTTCTGCCATAGCCACTCTGCTCCTTGTGCCGCCTTGGCGGTTTACATGAGCCACTGCTGTGATGTTGTCTGACTGAATCAGAACCGGTAGACCTTGAAGTAAGGTCTGCGCCTGACGAAGGCCGTTGTATATGGCCCTTAATTCCAGAATGTTGATGTGTAGTCAAGCCTCCTGGCTTGACCACAGACCCTGGAAGTTTCTTACCTGTGTGACTGCTCCCCATCCTCGGAGACTCGCGTCCGTGGTCACCAGAACCCAGTCCTGGATTCCGAACCTGCGACCCTCTAGAAGGTGAGCACTCTGCAGCCACCACAGGAGAGATATCCTGGCCCTGGGGGACAGGCGGATCATCTGATGAATCTGTAGATGTGACCCGGACCACTTGTCCAGAAGGTCCCACTGAAAGGTTCTGGCATGGAACCTGCCGAATGGAATGGCCTCGTAAGACGCCACCATTTTCCCCAGCACTCGCGTGCAGTGATGTACCGACACCCTGTCTGGCTTCAACAGGTCCCTGACCAAGTCCCGCAGTTCCTGGGCCTTTTCCGTCGGGAGAAAGACCCTCTTTTGTTCCGTGTCCAGAATCATGCCTAAGAAAGGTAATCTGGTTGTTGGAACTAACTGTGACTTTGGCAGGTTTAGAATCCAACCGTGTTGTGGTAACACCCTCAGAGAGAGTGATACTTTGACCAGCAACTGTTCTCTCGATCTCGCTTTTATCAGGAAAACATCCAAGTATGGGATAATTGTGACCCCCGCCATTAATTTGGATAGCCCAAACGGCAACGTCTGAAACTGGTAGTGACAACCTCCACCACAAATCTCAGGAACGCCTGATGAGGATGATAAATGGGGACATGAAGGTATGCATCCTTTATGTCTAGAGACACCATATAATCTCCCCCTTCCAGACTTGCAATTACCGCCCTGAGCGACTCCATCTCGAACTTGAACCTCTTTAAGTATAGGTTTAAGGATTTTAAATTTAGAATGGGTCTGACCGAACCGTCCGGTTTCGGGACCACAAACAGGGTTGAGTAATAGCTCATCCCCTGCTGCAGCAGGGGAACCTTGACCACCAATTTTTGAATTGCTGCTAAAACTACCTCCCTCTCTGGAGAAGAAGTCGGCAGTGCCGATTTGAAAAACCGGCGAGGAGGCACCTCTTCGAATTCCAGCTTGTACCCTTGGGAAACAATGTCTATTGCCCAGGGATCCACCTGAGAGTGAACCCAGACTTGGCTGAAAAGACGAAGACGTGCCCCCACTGTAGCGGACTCCCCCAGCGGAGCCCCAGCGTCATGCGGTGGATTTAGTAGAAGCCGGGGAGGACTTCTGTTCCTGGGAACTGGCTGTAGCTGGCAGCTTTTTCACCTTGCCCTTATTTCTGGCAAGAAAGGAAGATCCCCGAGCTCTCTTGGATTTATGCGTCCGAAAGGACTGCATCTGAGAATGTGGCACTTTCTTAGGCTGTGAGGAAACATAAGGTAAAAAAGTTGATTTACCAGCAGCTTCTAGTGAGAAAAGTAGGCCTTTTTGCAGATGAAACATACTGTTAAAACAACAGAAGGGGTAAATTAAATGAAGAGTTATTTAGAAAAAATAAGATTTTAAACCTACCGGTAAATCTTTTTCTCGTAGTCCATAGAGGATGCTGGGGACTCCGTAAGGACCATGGGGATAGACGGGCTCCGCAGGAGACATGGGCACTTTAAGAAAGACTTTAGGTCTGGGTGTGCACTGGCTCCTCCCTCTATGCCCCTCCTCCAGACCTCAGTTAGAGAAACTGTGCCCAGAGGAGATGGACAGTACGAGGAAAGGATCTTTGTTAATCCAAGGGCAAGATTCATACCAGCCACACCAATCACACCGTATAACTTGTGTATCAAGTAAACAGTTAACAGTATGAAAAAATAACGTAGCATCAGTCCAACCCGATGGAACTATAACATAACCCTTATGTAAGCAAAACTATATACAAGTCTCGCAGAAGTAGTCCGCACTTGGGACGGGCGCCCAGCATCCTCTACGGACTACGAGAAAAAGATTTACCAGTAGGTTTAAAATCTTATTTTCTCTAATGTCCTAGAGGATGCTGGGGACTCCGTAAGGACCATGGGGATTATACCAAAGCTCCCAAACGGGCGGGAGAGTGCGGATGACTCAGCAGCACCGATTGAGCAAACATTAGGTCCTCCTCAGCCAGGGTATCAAACTTATAGAATTTTGCAAAGGTGTTTGAACCCGGCCAAGTAGCAGCTCGGCAATCCAGCCGTAGAATGCGCCTGCTGGATGGTATTACAGATCCAGCGAGCAATAGTCTGCTTCGAAGCAGGGGCGTCAACCTTGTTGGCTGCATATAAGACAAACAGTGCTTCCGTTTTCCTGACTCTAGCCGTTCTGGCCACATAAATTTTCAAAGCCCTGACTACATCAAGGGACTCAGAATCCTCCAAATCTCGTGTAGCCACAGGCACCAAAATAAGTTGGTTCATATGAAAAGATGACACCACCTTAGGCAAGAATTGAGGACGGGTCCGCAATTCCGCCCTATCCATATGGAAAACCAGATAGGGGCTTTTATGAGACAAAGCCGCCAATTCAGACACTCGCCTAGCCGAAGCCAAGGCTAATAACATGACCACCTTCCAAGTGAGATATTTTAACTCCACCGTTTGAAGTGGTTCAAACCAGTGCGACTTAAGGAAACTCAACACCACGTTAAGGTCCCAAGGCGCCACCGGAGGTATAAAAGGAGGCTGAATATGCAGCACTCCCTTTACAAAAGTTTGTACTTCTGGGAGAGAAGCCAATTCTTTTTGAAAGAAAATGGATAAGGCCGAAATATGAACCTTAATGGATCCTAACTTTAGGCCCAAATTCACTCCAGTTTGTAGGAAGTGCAGGAAACGGCCCAGATGGAATCCTTCCGTAGGAGCATTCCTGGCCTCACACCAAGAAACATATTTTCGCCATATACGGTGATAATGTTTAGCTGTCACGTCCTTCCTAACCTTTATCAGCGTAGGAATGACCTCATCTGGAATTCCTTTTTCCGTTAGGATCCGGCGTTCAATCGCCGTGCCGTCAAACGCAGCCGCGGTAAGTCTTGGAACAGACATGGCCCCTGTTGTAACAGGTCCTGTCGTACAGGAAGAGGCCACGGATCTTCTGTGAGCATTTCCAGCAGATCCGGATACCAGGTCCTTCTCGGCCAATCTTGAACAATGAGAATTGTTCTCACTCCTCTTTTTCTTATTATTCTCAATACCTTGGGTATGAGAGGAAGAGGAGGATACACATACACCGACTGGAACACCCACGGTGTCACTAGGGCGTCTACTGCTACCGCCTGAGGATCTTTTGATCTGGCGCAATACCTCTGTAGCTTTTTGTTGAGGCGGGATGCCATCATGTCTATCTGGGCAGTCCCCATTGACTTGCAATCTGTGCGAAGACTTCCCGATGAAGTCCCCACTCCACCGGATGCAGGCCGTGTCTGCTGAGGAAGTCTGCTTCACAGCTGTCCACTCCCGAAATGAACACAGCTGACAGTGCGCTTACACGATTTTCCGCCCAGCGAAGAATCTTGGCTTCCGCCATTGCCACCCTGCTCCTTGTGCCGCCTTGGCAGTTTACATGAGCCACTGCGGTGATGTTGTCTGACTGGATCAGAACTGGTTGGTTGCGAAGTAAGTTCTCCGCCTGACGTAGGGCGTTGTATATGGCCCTCAGTTCCAGGATGTTGATGTGAAGACAAGTCTCTTGACTTGTCCAGAGTCCTTGTAAGTTTCTTCCCCTTGTGACTGGCTCCCCACCCTCTGAGGCTCGCGTCCGTGGTCACCAGGATCCAATCCTGAATGCCGAACCTGCGTCCTTCCAAAAGGTGAACACTCTGCAGCCACCACAGGAGAGATACCCTGGCCCTGGGGGACAGGGTGTTCCGCTGATGAATTTGTAGATGTGATCCGGACCACTTGTCCAATAGGTCCCATTGGAAAGTCCTTGCATGGAACCTGCCGAAGGGAATGGCCTCGTATGTTGCCACCATTTTTCCCAGGACTTGAGTGCAATGATGCACAGACACTTGTTTTGGCTTCAATAGGTTCTTGACTAGAGTCATGAGTTCCTGAGCATTTTCTATCGGGAGAAAAACCTTTTTCTGGTCTGTGTCCAGAACCATGCCCAAGAAGCTCAGACGAGTCGTAGGAACCAGCTGCGACTTCGGGATATTGAGAATCCAGCCGTGTTGCTGTAACACCTTCACTGAAAGTGACACACTGTTCAGTAACTGCTCTCGTGATCTCGCTTTTATGAGGAGATCGTCCAAGTACGGGATAATTGTGACACCCTGCTTGCGCAGGAGTACCATAATTTCCGCCATTACCTTTGTGAAAATCCTCGGGGCCGTGGAAAGCCCAAACGGCAACGTCTGAAATTGGTAATGACAATCCTGTACCGCAAATCTCAGGTACGCCTGATGAGGTGGATATATGGGAACATGAAGGTATGCATCCTTTATGTCCAGGGATACCATAAAATCCCCCCCTTCCAGGCTGGCGATGACCGCTCTGAGCGATTCCATTTTGAACTTGAACCGTTTTAAGTATAGGTTCAGGGATTTTAAATTCAATATGGGTCTGACCGAACCGTCCGGTTTCGAAACTACAAACAGGGTGGAGTAGTATCCCTTCCTTCTCTGACGTAGGGGAACTTCGACCACCACTTGTTGAAGACACAATTTGTGAATAGCATTTAACACTATCTCCCTTTCCAGGGGAGAAGTCGGTAGAGCCGATTTGAAAAACCGGCGAGGAGGCACCTCTTCGAATTCCAGCTTGTATCCCTGAGAAACAATTTCTATTGCCCAGGGATTCACCTGTGAGTGAACCCAAATGTGGCTGAAAAGTCGAAGACGTGCCCCCACTGGGGCGGACTCCCCCAGCGGAGCCCCAGCGTCATGCGGTGGATTTTGCAGAGGCCGGGGAGGATTTCTGTTCCTGGGAACTAGCTGTGCAGCTTTTTACCTCTGCCCTAACCTCTGGCAAGAAAGGACGATCCACGCACTCTTTTGCTTTTATTTGAACGAAAAGACTGCATTTGAAAATGTGGCGCTTTCTTAGGTTGTGAGGGAACTTAAGGAAAAAATTCAATTTACCTGCCGTAACTGTGGAGACCAGGTCCGAGAGACCTTCCCCAAACAATTCCTCCCCCTTGTAAGGTAAAACCTCCATATGTCTTTTTGAGTCGGCATCACCTGTCCACTGCCGGGTCCAGAGGACTCGTCTAGCAGAGACTGACATAGCGTTTATTCTGGAACCCAGTAAACTAATGTCTCTTTGAGCATCCCTCATATATAAGACAGCATCCTTTATATGGCCTAGGGTCAATAAAATGGTATTCTTATCTAGGGTCTCAATCTCCGCCGATAAGAAATCTGTCCATGCTGCTACCGCGCTACAAACCCAGGCCGACGCAATTGCCGGTCTGAGTAATGTACCAGAATATGTGTAAATGGTTTTCAAGGTAATCTCCTGCTTGCGGTCTGCAGGATCCTTGAGGGTAGCCGTATCTTGTGATGGCAGCGCTATCTTTTTTGACAAGCGTGTCAACGCTTTGTCAACCTTAGGGGATGATTCCCACCGTACCCTGTCCGTTGGCGGGAAAGGATACGCCATAAGAATCCTTTTGGGAATCTGCAGTTTTTTGTCTGGAGATTCCCAAGCTTTTTCACATAATTCGTTCAACTCATGTGAGGAGGGAAAAGTTACCTCGGGCTTTTTTCCCTTATACATGTGTACCCTCGTGTCAGGGACAGGGGGTTCCTCTGTGATATGCAACACTTCTTTTATTGCAATAATCATATATCGAATACATTTAGCCACTTTCGGCTGTAACTTTACATCATCGTAGTCGACACTGGAGTCCGAATCCGTGTCGGTATCAGTGTCTGCTATTTGGGATAGTGGGCGCTTCTGAGACCCTGAAGGTCCCGGCGACATAGGGACAGACACGGGTTCACTCCCTGACTGTTCCTTAGCCTCAGCTTTCTCTAATCTCTTGTGCAATAAGTTCACACTAGCATTTAAAACATTCCACATATCCACCCAGTCAGGTGTCGGCACCGCCGACGGAGACCTCACATTCATACTCTCCCCCTCCTCTCTGGGTGAGCCTTCTACCTCAGACATGTCGACACACGCGTACCGACACCACACACACACAGGGAACCTCTTATCTGAAGTTTCCCCACCAGGCCCTTTGACTGCCGTCAAACGCAGTCGCGGTTAAGTCCTGGAACAGACAGGGCCCTCGTTGTAACAGGTCTTCCCTGAGACGAAGAGGCCACTGATCTTCTGAGAGCATTTCCTGTAGATCCGGATACCAGGCCCTTCGAGGCCAATCTGGAACAATGAGAATCGCCCGAACCCCTCTTCGTCTTATGATTCTCAGTATCTTTGAGATGAGAGGAAGAGGAGGGAACACATACTGACTGAAACACCCACGGTGTCACCAGTGCGTCCACTGCAATCGCCTGAGGGTCCCCTGACCTGGCGCAATATCTCGGAAGTTTCTTGTTGAGGCGTGAAGCCATCATGTCTATTTGAGGCAGACCCCACTGACTTGCAATC
The DNA here is from genome assembly GCF_028390025.1 of Pseudophryne corroboree. Classification (NCBI taxonomy): domain Eukaryota; kingdom Metazoa; phylum Chordata; class Amphibia; order Anura; family Myobatrachidae; genus Pseudophryne; species Pseudophryne corroboree. The sequence continues at coordinate 644,475,025 of NC_086447.1, read as the reverse complement.
TCTGCGAAGACTTCCTGATGAAGTCCCCACTCTCCTGGATGCAAATCGTGTCTGCTGAAGAAGTCTGCTTCCCAGTTGTCTACTCCCGGAATGAAGACTGCTGTCAGAGCGCTTACATGACTCTCCGCCCATCGAAGAATCTTTGAGGCTTCTGCCATAGCCACTCTGCTCCTTGTGCCGCCTTGGCGGTTTACATGAGCCACTGCTGTGATGTTGTCTGACTGAATCAGAACCGGTAGACCTTGAAGTAAGGTCTGCGCCTGACGAAGGCCGTTGTATATGGCCCTTAATTCCAGAATGTTGATGTGTAGTCAAGCCTCCTGGCTTGACCACAGACCCTGGAAGTTTCTTACCTGTGTGACTGCTCCCCATCCTCGGAGACTCGCGTCCGTGGTCACCAGAACCCAGTCCTGGATTCCGAACCTGCGACCCTCTAGAAGGTGAGCACTCTGCAGCCACCACAGGAGAGATATCCTGGCCCTGGGGGACAGGCGGATCATCTGATGAATCTGTAGATGTGACCCGGACCACTTGTCCAGAAGGTCCCACTGAAAGGTTCTGGCATGGAACCTGCCGAATGGAATGGCCTCGTAAGACGCCACCATTTTCCCCAGCACTCGCGTGCAGTGATGTACCGACACCCTGTCTGGCTTCAACAGGTCCCTGACCAAGTCCCGCAGTTCCTGGGCCTTTTCCGTCGGGAGAAAGACCCTCTTTTGTTCCGTGTCCAGAATCATGCCTAAGAAAGGTAATCTGGTTGTTGGAACTAACTGTGACTTTGGCAGGTTTAGAATCCAACCGTGTTGTGGTAACACCCTCAGAGAGAGTGATACTTTGACCAGCAACTGTTCTCTCGATCTCGCTTTTATCAGGAAATCATCCAAGTATGGGATAATTGTGACCCCCGCCATTAATTTGGATAGCCCAAACGGCAACGTCTGAAACTGGTAGTGACAACCTCCACCACAAATCTCAGGAACGCCTGATGAGGATGATAAATGGGGACATGAAGGTATGCATCCTTTATGTCTAGAGACACCATATAATCTCCCCCTTCCAGACTTGCAATGACCGCCCTGAGCGACTCCATCTCGAACTTGAACCTCTTTAAGTATAGGTTTAAGGATTTTAAATTTAGAATGGGTCTGACCGAACCGTCCGGTTTCGGGACCACAAACAGGGTTGAGTAATAGCTCATCCCCTGCTGCAGCAGGGGAACCTTGACCACCAATTTTTGAATTGCTGCTAAAACTACCTCCCTCTCTGGAGAAGAAGTCGGCAGTGCCGATTTGAAAAACCGGCGAGGAGGCACCTCTTCGAATTCCAGCTTGTACCCTTGGGAAACAATGTCTATTGCCCAGGGATCCACCCGAGAGTGAACCCAGACTTGGCTGAAAAGACGAAGACGTGCCCCCACTGTAGCGGACTCCCCCAGCGGAGCCCCAGCGTCATGCGGTGGATTTAGTAGAAGCCGGGGAGGACTTCTGTTCCTGGGAACTGGCTGTAGCTGGCAGCTTTTTCACCTTGCCCTTATTTCTGGCAAGAAAGGAAGATCCCCGAGCTCTCTTGGATTTATGCGTCCGAAAGGACTGCATCTGAGAATGTGGCACTTTCTTAGGCTGTGAGGAAACATAAGGTAAAAAAGTTGATTTACCAGCAGTAGCTGTGGAAACTAGGTCCGCGAGACCTTCCCCAAACTCCTCCTCACCCTTGTACGGCAAAACCTCCATATGCCGCTTTGAGTCGGCATCACCAGACCACTGTCGGATCCACAGTGCTCGCCTGGCAGAAATTGCCATAGCGTTTGCTCTGGACCCCAGTATGCCTATATCCCTTTGAGCCTCTCTCATATAAAGGACAGCATCCATAATATGTCCCAGGGTCAATAAAATAGTTTCCTTATCCATCGTATCCATATCAGCAGATAAGGTATCGGTCCACGCTAGTACAGCGCTACAAACCCAAGCCGACGCTATTGCCGGTCTGAGTAATGTACCGGTATGTGTGTAAATTGACTTCAAGGTAGTTTCCTGCTTCCGGTCCGCAGGATCCCTGAGGGCCGCTGTATCCTGAGACGGCAGCGCCACCTTTTTGGAAAGGCGCGTCAACGCCTTGTCCACCCTTGGGGAGGATTCCCACCGTATCCTGTCCTTGATAGGGAAAGGATACGCCATAAGAATCCTTTTGGGAATCTGCAGCTTCTTATCTGGAGTTTCCCAAGCACTTTCAAATAACTAATTTAATTCAAAAGAAGGTGGAAAAGTAACCTCAGGCTTCTTTTCTTTAAACAACATGTGGATCTTAGGATTAGGCACTGCGGGGTCATCTATAATATGCAGCACATCCTTTATAGCAATAATCATATAATAAATACTCTTTGCCAATTTTGGCTGCAACCTCGCATCATCATAATCGACACTAGAGTCAGACTCCGTGTCGGTATCTGTGTCATCTGAGAAAGCGGCTGCTTTTGAGACCCAGAAGGTCCCTGTGACATAGGGAAAGGCAGGGTATGACCCTCTGTGTTGTCCCTGGACTCTGCTTTGACCAAACGTTTGTGCAATAAATTCACATTTGCATTTAAAATATTCCACATATCCATCCAGTCATGTGTCGGCGTTGCCGACGGCGACACCACATTCATGCGCTCCACCTCCGCTTCAGACATGCCGACACGCACGTACTGACACACCACACACTCAGGGAAAGCTCTATCTGGAGACAGTTCTCCCACAAGGCCCTTTGGAGAGATAGAGAGTATGCCAGCACACACCCAGCGCCAATACTCTTTGGAAACAGAAAAATATTACCCAAATACAGCGCTATTCACTGCGCCCAATTATGTGGCCCCCCCTTCTTTAAAACCCTCTGTCACCGGTGATCAGCAGGGGAGAGTCCGGGGAGCCAGCTTCTCAGCGTGTGCTTGAGAAGAAAATGGCGCTGGTGAGTGCTGAGGGAGCAGCCCCGCCCCCCAAGTAGCGGGCTTCGGTCCCGCTCTTTCTTTAAACTGGCGGGGGCTCTGAAATAATATCAAACTGATTAATTAAATTCCTAAAAGCCAGTGCCGAGGTCTACATTGCAGACCAGGGCGCCGCGCCCCCCCCCCCCCCCCCCTGCACCCCACAGTGTGCGCTGTGTGTGTGTTGTGGGAGCAATGGCGCGCAGCGTTACCTCTCCGAAGCTTTGAAGTCTTCTGCCGCCTGTGAAGTCTTCTGCCTTCCTATACTCACCCGGCTTCTATCTTCCCGCTCTGCGAGGAGGACGGCGGCGCGGCTCCGGGACGAACCACTAGGGAAGACCTGCGTTCTGACTCCCTCTGGAGCTAATGATGTCCAGCAGCCTAAGAAGCAGAGCCTAGCATTTAAGTAGGTCTGCTTCTCTCTCCTCAGTCCCACGATGCAGGGAGCCTGTTGCCAGCAGGTCTCCCTGAAAATAAAAAACCTAACAAAATACTTTCTTTTCAGGAAGCTCAGGAGACCTCCCTGTAGTGCACCGTCTCCTCTGGGCACAGTATTAAACTGAGGTCTGGAGGAGGGGCATAGAGGGAGGAGCCAGTATACACCCATACCTAAAGTTCTTTTTAGTGCCCATGTCTCCTGTGGAGCCCGTCTATTCCCCATGGTCCTTACGGAGTCCCCAGCATCCTCTAGGTCGTAAGAGAAACAAACACTAACTGTACCTGTAATGTTTTTTATATCAGGGGCCATCTTTGGGAATGTAGACTCCCCGTGTATCACAGCTGCTGCAGCAGAGACAGAGCAATCAGCGCCTCCCTCCTGTATCTGCCAACTCCCCAATCAACTGGCCAATGGAAGTCTATGGGGTGGGCAGATACAGGGAGGGAGTTAGTTGGCAGATACAGGGATGGAGGGAGGTACCGACTGCTCTGTTCTGGCTGCAAGTACTGATTATACTGTGCTGATCTCCGGGGAGCTCATGTTCCCACAGACAACAGACAATATTTATTAAAAAAAACCCACAAAAAAAAACCCACAACACACACACACCCACCCCCACCAACAACATTTACAGGTACCGTAAGGGTTTATATTTTATCCATCCTCTCAGATAATTTTGATAAATTGGGTCCTCTGTCTTATGCACTTACCAAAACCTTCTTCTGTTAGCTTAACTGTGACCTAAATTCTTTGCAAAAAGAGGAAGTGACTCTGCAAGACAGGGGCTGCCCAAGGAGTCGATGTTGAGACCAATGATGGCGGATAGTGGAGAGATTAGATCCAAAAGGCACACTTGAGCATAGCTCAGATACTGTTTGGAAAGGGGACGTTGAAGGGTTTGCAAAGGCCATTTTTTTTTGCATTAATGAGAAATGGCAGCCACACATGATCTCCGTGCACCTCTGAATCAGACTCAGACTGGTAACAAGTGCAGTACCCCCTTGGGTTAGCCCTAAATCCTGTTTTATTCAATGCGTTCATTAGTGTTATTTCTTCTAGTGAGAAAAGTAGGCCTTTTTGCAGATGAAACATACTGTTAAAACAACAGAAGGGGTAAATTAAATGAAGAGTTATTTAGAAAAAATAAGATTTTAAACCTACCGGTAAATCTTTTTCTCGTAGTCCATAGAGGATGCTGGGGACTCCGTAAGGACCATGGGGATAGACGGGCTCCGCAGGAGACATGGGCACTTTAAGAAAGACTTTAGGTCTGGGTGTGCACTGGCTCCTCCCTCTATGCCCCTCCTCCAGACCTCAGTTAGAGAAACTGTGCCCAGAGGAGATGGACAGTACGAGGAAAGGATCTTTGTTAATCCAAGGGCAAGATTCATACCAGCCACACCAATCACACCGTATAACTTGTGTATCAAGTAAACAGTTAACAGTATGAAAAAATAACGTAGCATCAGTCCAACCCGATGGAACTATAACATAACCCTTATGTAAGCAAAACTATATACAAGTCTCGCAGAAGTAGTCCGCACTTGGGACGGGCGCCCAGCATCCTCTACGGACTACGAGAAAAAGATTTACCAGTAGGTTTAAAAATAAGAATTTACTTACCGATAATTCTATTTCTCGGAGTCCGTAGTGGATGCTGGGGTTCCTGAAAGGACCATGGGGAATAGCGGCTCCGCAGGAGACAGGGCACAAAAGTAAAGCTTTCCGATCAGGTGGTGTGCACTGGCTCCTCCCCCTATGACCCTCCTCCAAGCCAGTTAGGTACTGTGCCCGGACGAGCGTACACAATAAGGGAGGAATTTTGAATCCCGGGTAAGACTCATACCAGCCACACCAATCACACCGTACAACTTGTGATCTAAACCCAGTTAACAGTATGATAAGAGCGGAGCCTCTGAAAAGATGGCTCACAACAATAATAACCCGATTTTTGTAACTATGTACAAGTATTGCAGATAATCCGCACTTGGGATGGGCGCCTAGCATCCACTACGGACTCCGAGAAATAGAATTATCGGTAAGTAAATTCTTATTTTCTCTATCGTCCTAGTGGATGCTGGGGTTCCTGAAAGGACCATGGGGATTATACCAAAGCTCCCAAACGGGCGGGAGAGTGCGGATGACTCTGCAGCACCGAATGAGAGAACTCCAGGTCCTCCTTAGCCAGGGTATCAAATTTGTAGAATTTAGCAAACGTGTTTGCCCCTGACCAAGTAGCTGCTCGGCAAAGTTGTAAAGCCGAGACCCCTCGGGCAGCCGCCCAAGATGAGCCCACCTTCCTTGTGGAATGGGCATTTACATATTTTGGCTGTGGCAGGCCTGCCACAGAATGTGCAAGCTGAATTGTATTACACATCCAACTAGCAATAGTCTGCTTAGAAGCAAGAGCACCCAGTTTGTTGGGTGCATACAGGATAACAGCAAGTCAGTTTTCCTGACTCCAGCCGTCCTGGAACATATTTTCAGGGCCCTGACAACATCTAGCAACTTGGAGTCCTCCAAGTCCCTAGTAGGTGCAAGGCACCACAATAAGCTGGTTCAGGTGAAACACTGACACCACCTTTAGGGAGAGAACTGGGGACGAGTCCGCAGCTCTGCCCTGTCCGAATGGACAAACAGATATGGTCTTTTTTGAGAAAAAACCACCAATTTGACACTCGCCTGGTCCAGGCCAGGGCCAAGAGCATGGTCACTTTTCATGTGAGATGCTTCAAATCCACAGATTTGACTGGTTTTAAACCAATGTGATTTGAGGAATCCCAGAACTACGTTGAGATCCCACAGTGCCACTGGAGGCACAAAAGGGGGTTGTATATGCAATACTCCCTTGACAAACTTCTGGACTTCAGGAACTGAAGCCAATTCTTTCTGGAAGAAAATCGACAGGGCCGAAATTTGAACCTTAATGGACCCCAATTTGAGGCCCATAGACACTCCTGTTTGCAGGAAATGCAGGAAACGACCGAGTTGAAATTTCTTTGTGGGGCCTTCCTGGCCTCACACCACGCAACATATTTTCGCCACATGTGGTGATAATGTTGTGCGGTCACCTCCTTTCTGGCTTTGACCAGGGTAGGAATGACCTCTTCCGGAATGCCTTTTTCCCTTAGGATCCGGCTTTCCACCGCCATGCCGACAAACGCAGCTGCGGTAAGTCTTGGAACAGACATGGTACTTGCTGAAGCAAGTCCCTTCTTAGCGGCAGAGGCCATAAGACCTCTGTAAGCATCTCTTGAAGTTCCGGGTACCAAGTCCTTCTTGGCCAATCCGGAGCCATGAGTATAGTTCTTACTCCTCTACGTCTTATAATTCTCAGCACCTTAGGTATGAGAAGCAGAGGAGGGAACACATACACCGACTGGTACACCCACGGTGTTACCAGAACGTCCACAGCTATTGCCTGAGGGTCTCTTGACCTGGCGCAATACCTGTCCCGTTTTTTGTTCAGACGGGACGCCATCATGTCCACCTTTGGTATTTCCCAACGGTTTACAATCATGTGGAAAAAAACTTCCCGATGAAGTTTCCACTCTCCCGGGTGGAGGTCGTGCCTGCTGAGGAAGTCTGCTTCCCAGTTTCCATTCCCGGGATGAAACACTGCTGACAGTGCTATCACATGATTTTCCGCCCAGCGAAAAGTCCTTGCAGTTTTTGCCATTGCCCTCCTGCTTCTTGTGTCGCCCTGTCTGTTTACGTGGGCGACTGCCGTGATGTTTTTCCCACTGGATCAATACCGGCTGACCTTGAAGCAGAGGTCTTGCTAAGCTTAGAGCATTATAAATTTACCCTTAGCTCCAGTATATTTATGTGGAGAAAAGTCTCCAGACTTGATCACACTCCCTGGAAATTTTTTCCTTGTGTGACTGCTCCCCAGCCTCTCGGGCTGGGCTCCGTGGTCACCAGCATCCAATCCTGAATGCCGAATCTGCGGCCCTCTAGAAGATGAGCACTCTATAACCACCACAGGAGAGACACCCTTGTCCTTGGATATAGGGTTATCCGCTGATGCATCTGAAGATGCGATCCGGACCATTTGTCCAGCAGATCCCACTGAAAAGTTCTTGCGCGAAATCTGCCGAATGGAATTGCTTCGTAGGAAGCCACCATTTTTACCAGGACCCTTGTGCAATGATGCACTGTTTTTAGGAGGTTCCTGACTAGCTCGGATAACTCCCTGGCTTTCTCTTCCGGGAGAAACACCTTTTTCTGGACTGTGTCCAGAATCATCCCTAGGCACAGCAGACGTGTCGTCGGGATCAGCTGCGATTTTGGAATATTTAGACTCCACCCGTGCTGTTGTAGCAGTATCCGCGATAGTGCTACTCCGACCTCCAACTGTTCCCTGGACTATGCCCTTATCAGGAGATCGTCCAAGTAAGGGATAATTAAGACGCCTTTTCTTCGAAGAAGAATCATCATTTCGGCCATTACCTTGGTAAAGAACCGGGGTGCCGTGGACAATCCAAACGGCAGCGTCTGAAACTGATAGTGACAGTTCTGCACCACGAACCTGAGGTACCCTTAGTGAGAAGGGCAATTTTGGGACATAGAGGTAAGCATCCCTGATGTCCCGGGACACTATATAGTCCCCTTCTTCCTGGTTCATTATCACTGCTCTGAGTGACTCCATCTTGATTTGAACCTTTAAGTGTTCAAAAAATTTTTTAGAATAAGTCTCACCTAGCCTTCTGGCTTCAGTACCACAATATAGTGTGGAATAATACCCCTTTTCTTGTAGTAGGAGGGGTAATTTAATTATCACCTGCTGGAAATACAGCTTGTGAATTTTTTCCCATACTGCCTCCTTGTCGGAGGGAGACCTTGGTAAAGCAGACTTCAGGAGCCTGCGAAGGGGAAACGTCTCGACATTCCAATCTGTACCCCTGGGATACTACTTGTAGGATCCAGGGGTCCTGTACGGTCTCAGCGCCATGCTGAGAACTTGTCAGAAGCGGTGGAACGCTTCTGTTCCTGGGAATGGGCTGCCTGCTGCAGTCTTCTTCCCTTTCCTCTATCCCTGGGCAGATATGATCTTATAGGGACGAAAGGACTGAGGCTGAAAAGACGGTGTCTTTTTCTGCAGAGATGTGACTTAGGGTAAAAACGGCGGATTTTCCAGCAGTTGCCGTGGCCACCAGGTCTGATGGACCGACCCCAAATAACTCCTCTTCCTTTATACGGCAATACACCTTTGTGCCGTTTGGAATCTGCAGCACCTGACCACTGTCGTGTCCATAACATCTTCTGGCAGATATGGACATCGCATTTACTCTTGATGCCAGAGTGCAAATATCCCTCTGTGCATCTCGCATATATAGAAATGCATCCTTTAAATGCTCTATAGTCAATAAAATACTGTCCCTGTCAAGGGTATCAATATTTTTAGTCAGGGAATCCGACCAAGCCACCCCAGCTCTGCACATCCAGGCTGAGGCGATCGCTGGTCGCAGTATAACACCAGTATGTGTGTATATACTTTTTATGATATTTTCCAGCCTCCTGTCAGCTGGTCCTTGAGGACGGCCCTATCTATAGACGGTACCTGCCACTTGTTTTGATAAGCGTGTTAGCGCCTTATCCACCCTAAGGGGTGTTTCCCAACGCGCCCTAACTTCTGGCGGGAAAGGGTATACCGCCCATAATTTTCTATCGGGGGGAACCCACGCATCATCACACACTTTATTTAATTTATCTGATTCAGGAAAAACTACGGTAGTTTTTTCACATCCCACATAATACCCTCTTTTGTGGTACTTGTAGTATCAGAAATATGAAACACCTCCTTCATTGCCTTTATCGTGTGGCCCTAATAAGGAATACGTTTGTTTATTCACCGTCGACACTGGATTCAGTGTCCCTGTCTGTGTCTGTGTCGACCGACTAAAGTAAACGGGCGTTTTAAAACCCCTGACGGTGTTTTTGAGACGTCTGGACCGGTACTAATTGTTTGTCGGCCGTCTCATGTCGTCAACCGACCTTGCAGCGTGTTGACATTATCACGTAATTCCCTAAATAAGCCATCCATTCCGGTGTCGACTCCCTAGAGAGTGACATCACCATTACAGGCAATTGCTCCGCCTCCTCACCAACATCGTCCTCATACATGTCGACACACACGTACAGACACACAGCACACACACAGGGAATGCTCTGATAGAGGACAGGACCCACTAGCCCTTTGGAGAGACAGAGGGAGAGTTTACCAGCACACACCAAAAACGCTATAATTATATAGGGACAACCTTATATAAGTGTTTTCCCTTATAGCATCTTTTTTATATATTTCTAACGCCAAATTAGTGCCCCCCCTCTCTGTTTTAACCCTGTTTCTGTAGTGCAGTGCAGGGGAGAGCCTGGGAGCCTTCCCTCCAGCCTTTCTGTGAGGGAAAATGGCGCTGTGTGCTGAGGAGATAGGCCCCGCCCCTTTTTCGGCGGCCTCGTCTCCCGCTCTTAACGGATTCTGGCAGGGGTTAAATATCTCCATATAGCCTCCGGAGGCTATATGTGAGGTATTTTTAGCCAAAATAGGTATTCATTTGCCTCCCAGGGCGCCCCCCTCCCAGCGCCCTGCACCCTCAGTGACTGCCGTGTGAAGTGTGCTGAGAGGAAAATGGCGCACAGCTGCAGTGCTGTGCGCTACCTTTAGAAGACTGAGGAGTCTTCTGCCGCCGATTCTGGACCTCTTCTTACTTCAGCATCTGCAAGGGGGCCGGCGGCAAGGCTCCGGTGACCATCCAGGCTGTACCTGTGATCGTCCCTCTGGAGCTGATGTCCAGTAGCCAAGAAGCCAATCCATCCTGCACGCAGGTGAGTTCACTTCTTCTCCCCTAAGTCCCTCGTTGCAGTGATCCTGTTGCCAGCAGGACTCACTGTAAAATAAAAAACCTAAGCTAAACTTTTCTAAGCAGCTCTTTAGGAGAGCCACCTAGATTGCACCCTTCTCGGCCGGGCACAAAAATCTAACTGGCTTGGAGGAGGGTCATAGGGGGAGGAGCCAGTGCACACCACCTGATCGGAAAGCTTTACTTTTGTGCCCTGTCTCCTGCGGAGCCGCTATTCCCCATGGTCCTTTCAGGAACCCCAGCATCCACTAGGACGATAGAGAAATCTTATTTTCTCTAATGTCCTAGAGGATGCTGGGGACTCCGTAAGGACCATGGGGATTATACCAAAGCTCCCAAACGGGCGGGAGAGTGCGGATGACTCTGCAGCACCGATTGAGCAAACATTAGGTCCTCCTCAGCCAGGGTATCAAACTTATAGAATTTTGCAAAGGTGTTTGAACCCGGCCAAGTAGCAGCTCGGCAATCCAGCCGTAGAATGCGCCTGCTGGATGGTATTACAGATCCAGCGAGCAATAGTCTGCTTCGAAGCAGGGGCATCAACCTTGTTGGCTGCATATAAGACAAACAGTGCTTCCGTTTTCCTGACTCTAGCCGTTCTGGCCACATAAATTTTCAAAGCCCTGACTACATCAAGGGACTCAGAATCCTCCAAATCTCGTGTAGCCACAGGCACCAAAATAAGTTGGTTCATATGAAAAGATGACACCACCTTAGGCAAGAATTGAGGACGGGTCCGCAATTCCGCCCTATCCATATGGAAAACCAGATAGGGGCTTTTATGAGACAAAGCCGCCAATTCAGACACTCGCCTAGCCGAAGCCAAGGCTAATAACATGACCACCTTCCAAGTGAGATATTTTAACTCCACCGTTTGAAGTGGTTCAAACCAGTGCGACTTAAGGAAACTCAACACCACGTTAAGGTCCCAAGGCGCCACCGGAGGTATAAAAGGAGGCTGAATATGCAGCACTCCCTTTACAAAAGTTTGTACTTCTGGGAGAGAAGCCAATTCTTTTTGAAAGAAAATGGATAAGGCCGAAATATGAACCTTAATGGATCCTAACTTTAGGCCCAAATTCACTCCAGTTTGTAGGAAGTGCAGGAAACGGCCCAGATGGAATCCTTCCGTAGGAGCATTCCTGGCCTCACACCAAGAAACATATTTTCGCCATATACGGTGATAATGTTTAGCTGTCACGTCCTTCCTAACCTTTATCAGCGTAGGAATGACCTCATCTGGAATTCCTTTTTCCGTTAGGATCCGGCGTTCAATCGCCGTGCCGTCAAACGCAGCCGCGGTAAGTCTTGGAACAGACATGGCCCCTGTTGTAACAGGTCCTGTCGTACAGGAAGAGGCCACGGATCTTCTGTGAGCATTTCCAGCAGATCCGGATACCAGGTCCTTCTCGGCCAATCTTGAACAATGAGAATTGTTCTCACTCCTCTTTTTCTTATTATTCTCAATACCTTGGGTATGAGAGGAAGAGGAGGATACACATACACCGACTGGAACACCCACGGTGTCACTAGGGCGTCTACTGCTACCGCCTGAGGATCTTTTGATCTGGCGCAATACCTCTGTAGCTTTTTGTTGAGGCGGGATGCCATCATGTCTATCTGGGCAGTCCCCATTGACTTGCAATCTGTGCGAAGACTTCCCGATGAAGTCCCCACTCCACCGGATGCAGGCCGTGTCTGCTGAGGAAGTCTGCTTCACAGCTGTCCACTCCCGAAATGAACACAGCTGACAGTGCGCTTACACGATTTTCCGCCCAGCGAAGAATCTTGGCTTCCGCCATTGCCACCCTGCTCCTTGTGCCGCCTTGGCAGTTTACATGAGCCACTGCGGTGATGTTGTCTGACTGGATCAGAACTGGTTGGTTGCGAAGTAAGTTCTCCGCCTGACGTAGGGCGTTGTATATGGCCCTCAGTTCCAGGATGTTGATGTGAAGACAAGTCTCTTGACTTGTCCAGAGTCCTTGTAAGTCCTTGTAAGTCCTTGTGACTGGCTCCCCACCCTCTGAGGCTCGCGTCCGTGGTCACCAGGATCCAATCCTGAATGCCGAACCTGCGTCCTTCCAAAAGGTGAACACTCTGCAGCCACCACAGGAGAGATACCCTGGCCCTGGGGGACAGGGTGTTCCGCTGATGAATTTGTAGATGTGATCCGGACCACTTGTCCAATAGGTCCCATTGGAAAGTCCTTGCATGGAACCTGCCGAAGGGAATGGCCTCGTATGTTGCCACCATTTTTCCCAGGACTTGAGTGCAATGATGCACAGACACTTGTTTTGGCTTCAATAGGTTCTTGACTAGAGTCATGAGTTCCTGAGCATTTTCTATCGGGAGAAAAACCTTTTTCTGGTCTGTGTCCAGAACCATGCCCAAGAAGCTCAGACGAGTCGTAGGAACCAGCTGCGACTTCGGGATATTGAGAATCCAGCCGTGTTGCTGTAACACCTTCACTGAAAGTGACACACTGTTCAGTAACTGCTCTCGTGATCTCGCTTTTATGAGGAGATCGTCCAAGTACGGGATAATTGTGACACCCTGCTTGCGCAGGAGTACCATAATTTCCGCCATTACCTTTGTGAAAATCCTCGGGGCCGTGGAAAGCCCAAACGGCAACGTCTGAAATTGGTAATGACAATCCTGTACCGCAAATCTCAGGTACGCCTGATGAGGTGGATATATGGGAACATGAAGGTATGCATCCTTTATGTCCAGGGATACCATAAAATCCCCCCCTTCCAGGCTGGCGATGACCGCTCTGAGCGATTCCATTTTGAACTTGAACCGTTTTAAGTATAGGTTCAGGGATTTTAAATTCAATATGGGTCTGACCGAACCGTCCGGTTTCGGAACTACAAACAGGGTGGAGTAGTATCCCTTCCTTCTCTGACGTAGGGGAACTTCGACCACCACTTGTTGAAGACACAATTTGTGAATAGCATTTAACACTATCTCCCTTTCCAGGGGAGAAGTCGGTAGAGCCGATTTGAAAAACCGGCGAGGAGGCACCTCTTCGAATTCCAGCTTGTATCCCTGAGAAACAATTTCTATTGCCCAGGGATTCACCTGTGAGTGAACCCAAATGTGGCTGAAAAGTCGAAGACGTGCCCCCACTGGGGCGGACTCCCCCAGCGGAGCCCCAGCGTCATGCGGTGGATTTTGCAGAGGCCGGGGAGGATTTCTGTTCCTGGGAACTAGCTGTGCAGCTTTTTACCTCTGCCCTAACCTCTGGCAAGAAAGGACGATCCACGCACTCTTTTGCTTTTATTTGAACGAAAAGACTGCATTTGAAAATGTGGCGCTTTCTTAGGTTGTGAGGGAACTTAAGGAAAAAATTCAATTTACCTGCCGTAACTGTGGAGACCAGGTCCGAGAGACCTTCCCCAAACAATTCCTCCCCCTTGTAAGGTAAAACCTCCATATGTCTTTTTGAGTCGGCATCACCTGTCCACTGCCGGGTCCAGAGGACTCGTCTAGCAGAGACTGACATAGCGTTTATTCTGGAACCCAGTAAACTAATGTCTCTTTGAGCATCCCTCATATATAAGACAGCATCCTTTATATGGCCTAGGGTCAATAAAATGGTATTCTCATCTAGGGTCTCAATCTCCGCCGATAAGAAATCTGTCCATGCTGCTACCGCGCTACAAACCCAGGCCGACGCAATTGCCGGTCTGAGTAATGTACCAGAATGTGTGTAAATGGTTTTCAAGGTAATCTCCTGCTTGCGGTCTGCAGGATCCTTGAGGGTAGCCGTATCTTGTGATGGCAGCGCTATCTTTTTTGACAAGCGTGTCAACGCTTTGTCAACCTTAGGGGATGATTCCCACCGTACCCTGTCCGTTGGCGGGAAAGGATACGCCATAAGAATCCTTTTGGGAATCTGCAGTTTTTTGTCTGGAGATTCCCAAGCTTTTTCACATAATTCGTTCAACTCATGTGAGGAGGGAAAAGTTACCTCGGGCTTTTTTCCCTTATACATGTGTACCCTCGTGTCAGGGACAGGGGGTTCCTCTGTGATATGCAACACTTCTTTTATTGCAATAATCATATATCGAATACATTTAGCCACTTTCGGCTGTAACTTTACATCATCGTAGTCGACACTGGAGTCCGAATCCGTGTCGGTATCAGTGTCTGCTATTTGGGATAGTGGGCGCTTCTGAGACCCTGAAGGTCCCGGCGACATAGGGACAGACACGGGTTCACTCCCTGACTGTTCCTTAGCCTCAGCTTTCTCTAATCTCTTGTGCAATAAGTTCACACTAGCATTTAAAACATTCCACATATCCACCCAGTCAGGTGTCGGCACCGCCGACGGAGACCTCACATTCATACTCTCCCCCTCCTCTCTGGGTGAGCCTTCTACCTCAGACATGTCGACACACGCGTACCGACACCACACACACAGGGAACCTCTTATCTGAAGTTTCCCCACCAGGCCCTTTGACTGCCGTCAAACGCAGTCGCGGTTAAGTCCTGGAACAGACAGGGCCCTCGTTGTAACAGGTCTTCCCTGAGACGAAGAGGCCACTGATCTTCTGAGAGCATTTCCTGTAGATCCGGATACCAGGCCCTTCGAGGCCAATCTGGAACAATGAGAATCGCCCGAACCCCTCTTCGTCTTATGATTCTCAGTATCTTTGAGATGAGAGGAAGAGGAGGGAACACATACTGACTGAAACACCCACGGTGTCACCAGTGCGTCCACTGCAATCGCCTGAGGGTCCCCTGACCTGGCGCAATATCTCGGAAGTTTCTTGTTGAGGCGTGAAGCCATCATGTCTATTTGAGGCAGACCCCACTGACTTGCAATCTCTGCGAAGACTTCCTGATGAAGTCCCCACTCTCCTGGATGCAAATCGTGTCTGCTGAGGAAGTCTGCTTCCCAGTTGTCTACTCCCGGAATGAAGACTGCTGTCAGAGCGCTTACATGACTCTCCGCCCATCGAAGAATCTTTGAGGCTTCTGCCATAGCCACTCTGCTCCTTGTGCCGCCTTGGCGGTTTACATGAGCCACTGCTGTGATGTTGTCTGACTGAATCAGAACCGGTAGACCTTGAAGTAAGGTCTGCGCCTGACGAAGGCCGTTGTATATGGCCCTTAATTCCAGAATGTTGATGTGTAGTCAAGCCTCCTGGCTTGACCACAGACCCTGGAAGTTTCTTACCTGTGTGACTGCTCCCCATCCTCGGAGACTCGCGTCCGTGGTCACCAGAACCCAGTCCTGGATTCCGAACCTGCGACCCTCTAGAAGGTGAGCACTCTGCAGCCACCACAGGAGAGATATCCTGGCCCTGGGGGACAGGCGGATCATCTGATGAATCTGTAGATGTGACCCGGACCACTTGTCCAGAAGGTCCCACTGAAAGGTTCTGGCATGGAACCTGCCGAATGGAATGGCCTCGTAAGACGCCACCATTTTCCCCAGCACTCGCGTGCAGTGATGTACCGACACCCTGTCTGGCTTCAACAGGTCCCTGACCAAGTCCCGCAGTTCCTGGGCCTTTTCCGTCGGGAGAAAGACCCTCTTTTGTTCCGTGTCCAGAATCATGCCTAAGAAAGGTAATCTGGTTGTTGGAACTAACTGTGACTTTGGCAGGTTTAGAATCCAACCGTGTTGTGGTAACACCCTCAGAGAGAGTGATACTTTGACCAGCAACTGTTCTCTCGATCTCGCTTTTATCAGGAAATCATCCAAGTATGGGATAATTGTGACCCCCGCCATTAATTTGGATAGCCCAAACGGCAACGTCTGAAACTGGTAGTGACAACCTCCACCACAAATCTCAGGAACGCCTGATGAGGATGATAAATGGGGACATGAAGGTATGCATCCTTTATGTCTAGAGACACCATATAATCTCCCCCTTCCAGACTTGCAATGACCGCCCTGAGCGACTCCATCTCGAACTTGAACCTCTTTAAGTATAGGTTTAAGGATTTTAAATTTAGAATGGGTCTGACCGAACCGTCCGGTTTCGGGACCACAAACAGGGTTGAGTAATAGCTCATCCCCTGCTGCAGCAGGGGAACCTTGACCACCAATTTTTGAATTGCTGCTAAAACTACCTCCCTCTCTGGAGAAGAAGTCGGCAGTGCCGATTTGAAAAACCGGCGAGGAGGCACCTCTTCGAATTCCAGCTTGTACCCTTGGGAAACAATGTCTATTGCCCAGGGATCCACCTGAGAGTGAACCCAGACTTGGCTGAAAAGACGAAGACGTGCCCCCACTGTAGCGGACTCCCCCAGCGGAGCCCCAGCGTCATGCGGTGGATTTAGTAGAAGCCGGGGAGGACTTCTGTTCCTGGGAACTGGCTGTAGCTGGCAGCTTTTTCACCTTGCCCTTATTTCTGGCAAGAAAGGAAGATCCCCGAGCTCTCTTGGATTTATGCGTCCGAAAGGACTGCATCTGAGAATGTGGCACTTTCTTAGGCTGTGAGGAAACATAAGGTAAAAAAGTTGATTTACCAGCAGTAGCTGTGGAAACTAGGTCCGCGAGACCTTCCCCAAACTCCTCCTCACCCTTGTACGGCAAAACCTCCATATGCCGCTTTGAGTCGGCATCACCAGACCACTGTCGGATCCACAGTGCTCGCCTGGCAGAAATTGCCATAGCGTTTGCTCTGGACCCCAGTATGCCTATATCCCTTTGAGCCTCTCTCATATAAAGGACAGCATCCATAATATGTCCCAGGGTCAATAAAATAGTTTCCTTATCCATCGTATCCATATCAGCAGATAAGGTATCGGTCCACGCTAGTACAGCGCTACAAACCCAAGCCGACGCTATTGCCGGTCTGAGTAATGTACCGGTATGTGTGTAAATTGACTTCAAGGTAGTTTCCTGCTTCCGGTCCGCAGGATCCCTGAGGGCCGCTGTATCCTGAGACGGCAGCGCCACCTTTTTGGAAAGGCGCGTCAACGCCTTGTCCACCCTTGGGGAGGATTCCCACCGTATCCTGTCCTTGATAGGGAAAGGATACGCCATAAGAATCCTTTTGGGAATCTGCAGCTTCTTATCTGGAGTTTCCCAAGCACTTTCAAATAACTAATTTAATTCAAAAGAAGGTGGAAAAGTAACCTCAGGCTTCTTTTCTTTAAACAACATGTGGATCTTAGGATTAGGCACTGCGGGGTCATCTATAATATGCAGCACATCCTTTATAGCAATAATCATATAATAAATACTCTTTGCCAATTTTGGCTGCAACCTCGCATCATCATAATCGACACTAGAGTCAGACTCCGTGTCGGTATCTGTGTCATCTGAGAAAGCGGCTGCTTTTGAGACCCAGAAGGTCCCTGTGACATAGGGAAAGGCAGGGTATGACCCTCTGTGTTGTCCCTGGACTCTGCTTTGACCAAACGTTTGTGCAATAAATTCACATTTGCATTTAAAATATTCCACATATCCATCCAGTCATGTGTCGGCGTTGCCGACGGCGACACCACATTCATGCGCTCCACCTCCGCTTCAGACATGCCGACACGCACGTACTGACACACCACACACTCAGGGAAAGCTCTATCTGGAGACAGTTCTCCCACAAGGCCCTTTGGAGAGACAGAGAGTATGCCAGCACACACCCAGCGCCAATACTCTTTGGAAACAGAAAAATATTACCCAAATACAGCGCTATTCACTGCGCCCAATTATGTGGCCCCCCCTTCTTTAAAACCCTCTGTCACCGGTGATCAGCAGGGGAGAGTCCGGGGAGCCAGCTTCTCAGCGTGTGCTTGAGGAGAAAATGGCGCTGGTGAGTGCTGAGGGAGCAGCCCCGCCCCCCAAGTGGCGGGCTTCGGTCCCGCTCTTTCTTTAAACTGGCGGGGGCTCTGAAATAATATCAAACTGATTAATTAAATTCCTAAAAGCCAGTGCCGAGGTCTACATTGCAGACCAGGGCGCCGCGCCCCCCCCCCCCCCCCCTGCACCCCACAGTGTGCGCTGTGTGTGTGTTGTGGGAGCAATGGCGCGCAGCGTTACCTCTCCGAAGCTTTGAAGTCTTCTGCCGCCTGTGAAGTCTTCTGCCTTCCTATACTCACCCGGCTTCTATCTTCCCGCTCTGCGAGGAGGACGGCGGCGCGGCTCCGGGACGAACCACTAGGGAAGACCTGCGTTCTGACTCCCTCTGGAGCTAATGATGTCCAGCAGCCTAAGAAGCAGAGCCTAGCATTTAAGTAGGTCTGCTTCTCTCTCCTCAGTCCCACGATGCAGGGAGCCTGTTGCCAGCAGGTCTCCCTGAAAATAAAAAACCTAACAAAATACTTTCTTTTCAGGAAGCTCAGGAGACCTCCCTGTAGTGCACCGTCTCCTCTGGGCACAGTATTAAACTGAGGTCTGGAGGAGGGGCATAGAGGGAGGAGCCAGTATACACCCATACCTAAAGTTCTTTTTAGTGCCCATGTCTCCTGTGGAGCCCGTCTATTCCCCATGGTCCTTACGGAGTCCCCAGCATCCTCTAGGTCGTAAGAGAAACAAACACTAACTGTACCTGTAATGTTTTTTATATCAGGGGCCATCTTTGGGAATGTAGACTCCCCGTGTATCACAGCTGCTGCAGCAGAGACAGAGCAATCAGCGCCTCCCTCCTGTATCTGCCAACTCCCCAATCAACTGGCCAATGGAAGTCTATGGGGTGGGCAGATACAGGGAGGGAGTTAGTTGGCAGATACAGGGATGGAGGGAGGTACCGACTGCTCTGTCCTGGCTGCAAGTACTGATTATACTGTGCTGATCTCCGGGGAGCTCATGTTCCCACAGACAACAGACAATATTTATTAAAAAAAACCCACAAAAAAAAACCCACAACACACACACCCCCCCCCCCCCCCAACAACATTTACAGGTACCGTAAGGGTTTATATTTTATCCATCCTCTCAGATAATTTTGCTAAATTGGGTCCTCTGTCTTATGCACTTACCAAAACCTTCTTCTGTTAGCTTAACTGTGACCTAAATTCTTTGCAAAAAGAGGAAGTGACTCTGCAAGACAGGGGCTGCCCAAGGAGTCGATGTTGAGACCAATGATGGCGGATAGTGGAGAGATTAGATCCAAAAGGCACACTTGAGCATAGCTCAGATACTGTTTGGAAAGGGGACGTTGAAGGGTTTGCAAAGGCCATTTTTTTTTGCATTAATGAGAAATGGCAGCCACACATGATCTCCGTGCACCTCTGAATCAGACTCAGACTGGTAACAATAAGAATTTACTTACCGATAATTCTATTTCTCGGAGTCCGTAGTGGATGCTGGGGTTCCTGAAAGGACCATGGGGAATAGCGGCTCCGCAGGAGACAGGGCACAAAAAGTAAAGCTTTCCGATCAGGTGGTGTGCACTGGCTCCTCCCCCTATGACCCTCCTCCAGACTCCAGTTAGGTACTGTGCCCGGACGAGCGTACACAATAAGGGAGGAATTTTGAATCCCGGGTAAGACTCATACCAGCCACACCAATCACACTGTACAACCTGTGATCTGAACCCAGTTAACAGTATGATAACAGCGGAGCCTCTGAAAAGATGGCTCACAACAACAATAACCCGATTTAGTTAGCAATAACTATGTACAAGTATTGCAGATAATCCGCACTTGGGATGGGCGCCCAGCATCCACTACGGACTCCGAGAAATAGAATTATCGGTAAGTAAATTCTTATTTTCTCTATCGTCCTTGTGGATGCTGGGGTTCCTGAAAGGACCATGGGGATTATACCAAAGCTCCCAAACGGGCGGGAGAGTGCGGATGACTCTGCAGCACCGAATGAGAGAACTCCAGGTCCTCTTTTGCCAGGGTATCAAATTTGTAGAATTTTACAAACGTGTTCTCCCCCGACCACGTAGCTGCTCGGCAAAGTTGTAATGCCGAGACCCCTCGGGCAGCCGCCCAAGATGAGCCCACCTTCCTTGTGGAATGGGCCTTAACAGATTTAGACTGTGGCAGGCCTGCCACAGAATGTGCAAGTTGAATTGTGCTACCAATCCCACGAGCAATCGACTGCTTAGAAGCAGAAGCACCCAGCATTGTTGGGTGCATACAGGATAAACAGCAAGTCAGATTTCCTGACTCCAGCCAACCTGGAAACTATATTTTCAGGGCCCTGATAACATCCAGCAACTTGGAGTCCTCCAAGTCCCTAGTAGCCGCAGGTACCACAATAAGCTGGTTCAGGTGAAACGCTGACACCACCTTAAGGAGAAACTGGGGACGAGTCCGCAGCTTTGCTCTGTCCGAATGGACAATCAGATATGGCTTTGTGAGATAAAGCCGCCAATTCTGACACTTGCCTGGCCGAGGCCAGGACCAACAGCATGGTCATTTTCCATGTGAGATATATCAAATCCACAGATTTGAGTTGTTTAAACCAATGTGATTTTTTAGGAATCCCAAAACTACGTTGAGATCGCCCAGTGCCACTGGAGACATCAAAGGGGCTGTATATGCAGTACTCCCTTAACAACTTCTGGACTTCAGGAACTGAAGCCAATTTCTTTCTGGAAGAAAATCAACAGGCCGAAATTTGAACCTTAATGGACCCAATTTGAGACCCATAGACACTCCTGTTTGCAGGAAATGTAGAAATTAACCTAGTTGAAATTCTTCCGTGGAGCCTTCCTGGACTCACACCCTGGCACATATTTTCACCTAAGTGGTGATAATGTTGTGCGGTCACCTCCTTCCTGGCTCTGACCAGGGTAGGGATGACCTCTTCCGGAATGCCTCTTTCCCTTAGGATCCGGCGTTCACCCGCCTTGGCGTCAACGCAGCTGCGGTAAGTCCCGGAACAGACACGGTTCTTGCCGAATCAAGACCCTTCTTAGTATCTCTTGAAGTTCCGGGAACCAAGTCCTTCTTGGCCAAACCGGAGCCACGAGTATAGTTCTTACTCCTCTCCTTCCTATCATTTTCAATACATTGGGTATGAAAAGCAGAGGATGGAACACATACACCGACTGGTACACCGACGGTGTTACCAGAGCGTCCCAGCTATTGCCTGAGTGTCTCTTGACCTGGCGCTTCAGGTGGGACGCCATCATAACCACCTTTGGTCTTTCCCAACGGTTTACAATCATGTGGAAACTTCCAGATTAAGTTTCCACTTTTCCGGGTGGAATTCATTTATGCTGAGAAAATCTTCCCAGTTGCCCACTCCCTGAATGAACACTGCTGACAGTGTTATCACATGATTTTCCGCCCAGCGAAGAATCCTTGCTCTCATTGCCCTCCTGCTTCTTGTGTCGCCCCGTCTGATAACGTGGGCGACCGCCATGATGATGTCCTACTGGATCAGCACCGGTTGACTTTGAAGCAGGAGTCTTCCTAGGCTCAGAGCATTGTAAATTGCCCTTAGCTCCAGTATATTCATGTGGAGAGAAGTCTCCAGACTTGACCACACTTCCTTGGAAATTTTTTCCCTGTGTGACTACTCCCCAGCCTCTCAGGCTGGTATCCGTGGTCCCCAGAACACAGTCCTGAATGCTGAGTGTGCTGCCCTCTAAAAGATGAGCACTCTGCAGCCCCCACAGAAGAGACACCCTTGTCCTTGGAGACAGGATTATCCGCTGATGCATCTGAAAATGCGATCCGGACCATTCGTCCAGCAAATCCCCTGAGATCTGCCGAATGGAATCGCTTCGTAAGAAGCCACCATTTTTCCCAGGACTCCTGTGCATTGATGCACTGATACTTGGCCTGGTTTTAGGAGGTTTCTGACTAGGTCGAATAACTCCTTGGCTTTTTCCTCCCGGAGGAACACCTTTTTCTGGACTATGC
Organism: Pseudophryne corroboree; assembly: GCF_028390025.1. Lineage (NCBI taxonomy): Eukaryota > Metazoa > Chordata > Amphibia > Anura > Myobatrachidae > Pseudophryne > Pseudophryne corroboree. Next base: position 644,452,977 of record NC_086447.1, on the reverse strand, counting down.
CCAGAATCATTCCTAGGAACAGCAGACGTATCGTCGGAAAACAGCTGCGATTCTTGGAATATTTAGAATCCAGTCGTGCTGTCGTAGAACTACTTTAGATAGTGCTCTTCCGACCTCCAACTGTTCTCTGGAACTTGCCCTTTTCAGGATATCGTCCAAGTAAGGGATAATTTAGATGCCTTTTTTCTTTGAAGAAACATCTTTTCGGCCATTACCTTGGTAAAAGGCCCGGGGTGCCGTGGATAATTCAAACGGCATCGTCTGAAACTGATATTGACAGTTCTGTACCACGAACCAGAGGTACCCTTGTTGAGAAGGGCAAATTTGGACATGGAGGTAATCCTTGATGTCCAGGGACACCATATAGTCCCCTTTTTTCCGGTTCGCTATCACTGCTCTGAGTGACTCCATCTCGATTTGAACCTTTTATGTAAGTGTTCAAAGATTTCAGTTTAGACTATGTCTCACCAAGCCGTCTGGCGTCAGTACCACAATATAGTGTGGAAAAATAATACCCTTTTCCTTGTTGTAGGAGGGGTACTTTGATTATCACCTGCTGGATATACAGCTTGTGAATTGTTTCCAATGCTGCCTCCCTGTCGGAGGGAGCCGTTGGTAAAGCAGACTTCAGAAACCTGCGAGGAGAAGATGTCTCGACTCTCCAATCTGTACCCCTGGGATAATACTTGTACTATCTAGGGGTCAACCTGCGAGTGATCCCACTGCGCGCTGAGACTCTTGAGACTACCCCCCCACCTTGAGTCCGCTTGCATGGCCCCAGCGTCATGCTGAGGACTTGGCAGACGCGGTGGAGGGCTTCTTTTCCTGGGAAGGGGCTGCCTGCTGCAGTCTACTTCCCTTACCTCTATGTCTGGGCAGATATGACTGGCCTTTTGCCTGCATGCCCTCATGGGAAAGGAAGGATTGAGGCTGAAAAGACGGTGTCTTTTTCAGCTGAGATGTAACTTGGGGTAAAAAGGTTGGATTTCCCAGCTGTTGCCGTGGTCCCCAGGTCCGATGGACCGACCCCAACTAACTCCTTCCCTTTATACGGCAATACTTCCATGTGCCGTATGGGATCTGTATCACCTGACCACTGTCGTGTCCATGACATCTTCTGGGTGATATGGACAACGTACTTATCTTGATGCCAGAGAGCAAATATCCCTCTGTGCATCTCACGTACATATATATAGAATGCATCCTATTAAATGCTCTATATGAATAAAATATTTTCAGTCAGGGAATCCGACCAAGCCAACCCAGCACTGCATCTCCAGGCTGATGGCGATCGCTGGTCGCAGTATAACCACCGTATGTGTGTATATACTTTTTAGGATATCTTTCCAGCTTCCTATCAGCTGGCTCCTTGAGGGCGGCCGTATCTGGAGACGGTAACGCCACTTGATAAGCGTGTGAGCGCCTTATCACCCTAAGGGGTGTTTCCCAACGCGCCCTAATTTCTGGCGGGAAAGGGTATAACGCCAATATTTGCTATCGGGGTAACCCCACGCATCATCACACACTTCATTTTATTTTATCTGATTCAGGAAAAACTACAGGTAGTTTTTTCACTCCCACATAATACCCTTTTTTGTGGTACTTGTAGTATCAGAAATATGCAACACCTCCTTCATTGCCCTTAACGTGTGGCCCTAATGAGAAATACGTTTGTTTATTCACCGTCGACACTGGATTCAGTGTCCGTGTCTGTGTCTGTGTCGACCGACTGAGGTAAATGGGCGTTTTTAACGCCCCTGACGGTGTTTCTGAGACGCCTGGACCGGTACTAATAGTTTGTCGGCCGTCTCACGTCGTCAACCGACCTTGCAGCGTGTTGACATGCTCACGTAATTCCCTAAATAAGCCATCCATTCCGGTGTCGACTCCCTAGAGAGTGACATCACCATTACAGGCAATTTCTCCGCCTCCTCACCAACATCGTCCTCATACATGTCGACACACACGTACCGACACACAGCACACACACCGGGAATGCTCTGACAGAGGACAGGACCCACACTAGCCCTTTGGGGAGACAGAGGGAGAGTTTGCCAGCACACACCAAAACGCTATAATTATATAGGGACAACCTTATATAAGTGTTTTCCCTTATAGCATCTTTATATATATCTCAATATCGCCAAAATCAGTGCCCCCCCTCTCTGTTTTAACCCTGTTTCTGTAGTGCAGTGCAGGGGAGAGCCTGGGAGCCTTCTCTCCAGGCTTTCTGTGAGAGAAAATGGCGCTGTGTGCTGAGGAGATAGGCCCCGCCCCTTTTTCGGCGGGCTCGTCTCCCGCTATTTAGTGAATCTTGGCAGGGGTTAAATATCTCCATATAGCCTCTGGGGGCTATATGTGAGGTATTTTTCGCCAAAAAAGGTTTTCATTTGCCTCCCAGGGCGCCCCCCTCCCAGCGCCCTGCACCCTCAGTGACTGCCGTGTGAAGTGTGCTGAGAGGAAAATGGCGCACAGCTGCAGTGCTGTGCGCTACCTTTAGAAGACTGCAGGAGTCTTCAGCCGCCGATTCTGGACCTCTTCTTACTTCAGCATCTGCAAGGGGGCCGGCGGCGCGGCTCCGGTGACCATCCAGGCTGTACCTGTGATCGTCCCTCTGGAGCTGATGTCCAGTAGCCAAGAAGCCGATCCATCCTGCACGCAGGTGAGTTCACTCCTTCTCCCCTAAGTCCCTCGTTGCAGTGATCCTGTTGCCAGCAGGACTCACTGTAAAATAAAAAACCTAAGCTAAACTTTCTCTAAGCAGCTCTTTAGGAGAGCCACCTAGATTGCACCCTTCTCGGCCGGGCACAAAAATCTAACTGGAGTCTGGAGGAGGGTCATAGGGGGAGGAGCCAGTGCACACCACCTGATCGGAAAGCTTTACTTTTTGTGCCCTGTCTCCTGCGGAGCCGCTATTCCCCATGGTCCTTTCAGGAACCCCAGCATCCACAAGGACGATAGAGAAAAGTGCAGTACCCCCTTGGGTTAGCCCTAAATCCTGTTTTATTCAATGCGTTCATTAGTGTTATTTCTTCTAGTGAGAAAAGTAGGCCTTTTTGCAGATGAAACATACTGTTAAAACAACAGAAGGGGTAAATTAAATGAAGAGTTATTTAGAAAAAATAAGATTTTAAACCTACCGGTAAATCTTTTTCTCGTAGTCCATAGAGGATGCTGGGGACTCCGTAAGGACCATGGGGATAGACGGGCTCCGCAGGAGACATGGGCACTTTAAGAAAGACTTTAGGTCTGGGTGTGCACTGGCTCCTCCCTCTATGCCCCTCCTCCAGACCTCAGTTAGAGAAACTGTGCCCAGAGGAGATGGACAGTACGAGGAAAGGATCTTTGTTAATCCAAGGGCAAGATTCATACCAGCCACACCAATCACACCGTATAACTTGTGTATCAAGTAAACAGTTAACAGTATGAAAAAATAACGTAGCATCAGTCCAACCCGATGGAACTATAACATAACCCTTATGTAAGCAAAACTATATACAAGTCTCGCAGAAGTAGTCCGCACTTGGGACGGGCGCCCAGCATCCTCTACGGACTACGAGAAAAAGATTTACCAGTAGGTTTAAAATCTTATTTTCTCTAATGTCCTAGAGGATGCTGGGGACTCCGTAAGGACCATGGGGATTATACCAAAGCTCCCAAACGGGCGGGAGAGTGCGGATGACTCTGCAGCACCGATTGAGCAAACATTAGGTCCTCCTCAGCCAGGGTATCAAACTTATAGAATTTTGCAAAGGTGTTTGAACCCGGCCAAGTAGCAGCTCGGCAATCCAGCCGTAGAATGCGCCTGCTGGATGGTATTACAGATCCAGCGAGCAATAGTCTGCTTCGAAGCAGGGGCGTCAACCTTGTTGGCTGCATATAAGACAAACAGTGCTTCCGTTTTCCTGACTCTAGCCGTTCTGGCCACATAAATTTTCAAAGCCCTGACTACATCAAGGGACTCAGAATCCTCCAAATCTCGTGTAGCCACAGGCACCAAAATAAGTTGGTTCATATGAAAAGATGACACCACCTTAGGCAAGAATTGAGGACGGGTCCGCAATTCCGCCCTATCCATATGGAAAACCAGATAGGGGCTTTTATGAGACAAAGCCGCCAATTCAGACACTCGCCTAGCCGAAGCCAAGGCTAACAACATGACCACCTTCCAAGTGAGATATTTTAACTCCACCGTTTGAAGTGGTTCAAACCAGTGCGACTTAAGGAAACTCAACACCACGTTAAGGTCCCAAGGCGCCACCGGAGGTATAAAAGGAGGCTGAATATGCAGCACTCCCTTTACAAAAGTTTGTACTTCTGGGAGAGAAGCCAATTCTTTTTGAAAGAAAATGGATAAGGCCGAAATATGAACCTTAATGGATCCTAACTTTAGGCCCAAATTCACTCCAGTTTGTAGGAAGTGCAGGAAACGGCCCAGATGGAATCCTTCCGTAGGAGCATTCCTGGCCTCACACCAAGAAACATATTTTCGCCATATACGGTGATAATGTTTAGCTGTCACGTCCTTCCTAACCTTTATCAGCGTAGGAATGACCTCATCTGGAATTCCTTTTTCCGTTAGGATCCGGCGTTCAATCGCCGTGCCGTCAAACGCAGCCGCGGTAAGTCTTGGAACAGACATGGCCCCTGTTGTAACAGGTCCTGTCGTACAGGAAGAGGCCACGGATCTTCTGTGAGCATTTCCAGCAGATCCGGATACCAGGTCCTTCTCGGCCAATCTTGAACAATGAGAATTGTTCTCACTCCTCTTTTTCTTATTATTCTCAATACCTTGGGTATGAGAGGAAGAGGAGGATACACATACACCGACTGGAACACCCACGGTGTCACTAGGGCGTCTACTGCTACCGCCTGAGGATCTTTTGATCTGGCGCAATACCTCTGTAGCTTTTTGTTGAGGCGGGATGCCATCATGTCTATCTGGGCAGTCCCCATTGACTTGCAATCTGTGCGAAGACTTCCCGATGAAGTCCCCACTCCACCGGATGCAGGCCGTGTCTGCTGAGGAAGTCTGCTTCACAGCTGTCCACTCCCGAAATGAACACAGCTGACAGTGCGCTTACACGATTTTCCGCCCAGCGAAGAATCTTGGCTTCCGCCATTGCCACCCTGCTCCTTGTGCCGCCTTGGCAGTTTACATGAGCCACTGCGGTGATGTTGTCTGACTGGATCAGAACTGGTTGGTTGCGAAGTAAGTTCTCCGCCTGACGTAGGGCGTTGTATATGGCCCTCAGTTCCAGGATGTTGATGTGAAGACAAGTCTCTTGACTTGTCCAGAGTCCTTGTAAGTTTCTTCCCCTTGTGACTGGCTCCCCACCCTCTGAGGCTCGCGTCCGTGGTCACCAGGATCCAATCCTGAATGCCGAACCTGCGTCCTTCCAAAAGGTGAACACTCTGCAGCCACCACAGGAGAGATACCCTGGCCCTGGGGGACAGGGTGTTCCGCTGATGAATTTGTAGATGTGATCCGGACCACTTGTCCAATAGGTCCCATTGGAAAGTCCTTGCATGGAACCTGCCGAAGGGAATGGCCTCGTATGTTGCCACCATTTTTCCCAGGACTTGAGTGCAATGATGCACAGACACTTGTTTTGGCTTCAATAGGTTCTTGACTAGAGTCATGAGTTCCTGAGCATTTTCTATCGGGAGAAAAACCTTTTTCTGGTCTGTGTCCAGAACCATGCCCAAGAAGCTCAGACGAGTCGTAGGAACCAGCTGCGACTTCGGGATATTGAGAATCCAGCCGTGTTGCTGTAACACCTTCACTGAAAGTGACACACTGTTCAGTAACTGCTCTCGTGATCTCGCTTTTATGAGGAGATCGTCCAAGTACGGGATAATTGTGACACCCTGCTTGCGCAGGAGTACCATAATTTCCGCCATTACCTTTGTGAAAATCCTCGGGGCCGTGGAAAGCCCAAACGGCAACGTCTGAAATTGGTAATGACAATCCTGTACCGCAAATCTCAGGTACGCCTGATGAGGTGGATATATGGGAACATGAAGGTATGCATCCTTTATGTCCAGGGATACCATAAAATCCCCCCCTTCCAGGCTGGCGATGACCGCTCTGAGCGATTCCATTTTGAACTTGAACCGTTTTAAGTATAGGTTCAGGGATTTTAAATTCAATATGGGTCTGACCGAACCGTCCGGTTTCGGAACTACAAACAGGGTGGAGTAGTATCCCTTCCTTCTCTGACGTAGGGGAACTTCGACCACCACTTGTTGAAGACACAATTTGTGAATAGCATTTAACACTATCTCCCTTTCCAGGGGAGAAGTCGGTAGAGCCGATTTGAAAAACCGGCGAGGAGGCACCTCTTCGAATTCCAGCTTGTATCCCTGAGAAACAATTTCTATTGCCCAGGGATTCACCTGTGAGTGAACCCAAATGTGGCTGAAAAGTCGAAGACGTGCCCCCACTGGGGCGGACTCCCCCAGCGGAGCCCCAGCGTCATGCGGTGGATTTTGCAGAGGCCGGGGAGGATTTCTGTTCCTGGGAACTAGCTGTGCAGCTTTTTACCTCTGCCCTAACCTCTGGCAAGAAAGGACGATCCACGCACTCTTTTGCTTTTATTTGAACGAAAAGACTGCATTTGAAAATGTGGCGCTTTCTTAGGTTGTGAGGGAACTTAAGGAAAAAATTCAATTTACCTGCCGTAACTGTGGAGACCAGGTCCGAGAGACCTTCCCCAAACAATTCCTCCCCCTTGTAAGGTAAAACCTCCATATATGTCTTTTTGAGTCGGCATCACCTGTCCACTGCCGGGTCCAGAGGACTCGTCTAGCAGAGACTGACATAGCGTTTATTCTGGAACCCAGTAAACTAATGTCTCTTTGAGCATCCCTCATATATAAGACAGCATCCTTTATATGGCCTAGGGTCAATAAAATGGTATTCTTATCTAGGGTCTCAATCTCCGCCGATAAGAAATCTGTCCATGCTGCTACCGCGCTACAAACCCAGGCCGACGCAATTGCCGGTCTGAGTAATGTACCAGAATGTGTGTAAATGGTTTTCAAGGTAATCTCCTGCTTGCGGTCTGCAGGATCCTTGAGGGTAGCCGTATCTTGTGATGGCAGCGCTATCTTTTTTGACAAGCGTGTCAACGCTTTGTCAACCTTAGGGGATGATTCCCACCGTACCCTGTCCGTTGGCGGGAAAGGATACGCCATAAGAATCCTTTTGGGAATCTGCAGTTTTTTGTCTGGAGATTCCCAAGCTTTTTCACATAATTCGTTCAACTCATGTGAGGAGGGAAAAGTTACCTCGGGCTTTTTTCCCTTATACATGTGTACCCTCGTGTCAGGGACAGGGGGTTCCTCTGTGATATGCAACACTTCTTTTATTGCAATAATCATATATCGAATACATTTAGCCACTTTCGGCTGTAACTTTACATCATCGTAGTCGACACTGGAGTCCGAATCCGTGTCGGTATCAGTGTCTGCTATTTGGGATAGTGGGCGCTTCTGAGACCCTGAAGGTCCCGGCGACATAGGGACAGACACGGGTTCACTCCCTGACTGTTCCTTAGCCTCAGCTTTCTCTAATCTCTTGTGCAATAAGTTCACACTAGCATTTAAAACATTCCACATATCCACCCAGTCAGGTGTCGGCACCGCCGACGGAGACCTCACATTCATACTCTCCCCCTCCTCTCTGGGTGAGCCTTCTACCTCAGACATGTCGACACACGCGTACCGACACCACACACACAGGGAACCTCTTATCTGAAGTTTCCCCACCAGGCCCTTTGACTGCCGTCAAACGCAGTCGCGGTTAAGTCCTGGAACAGACAGGGCCCTCGTTGTAACAGGTCTTCCCTGAGACGAAGAGGCCACTGATCTTCTGAGAGCATTTCCTGTAGATCCGGATACCAGGCCCTTCGAGGCCAATCTGGAACAATGAGAATCGCCCGAACCCCTCTTCGTCTTATGATTCTCAGTATCTTTGAGATGAGAGGAAGAGGAGGGAACACATACTGACTGAAACACCCACGGTGTCACCAGTGCGTCCACTGCAATCGCCTGAGGGTCCCCTGACCTGGCGCAATATCTCGGAAGTTTCTTGTTGAGGCGTGAAGCCATCATGTCTATTTGAGGCAGACCCCACTGACTTGCAATCTCTGCGAAGACTTCCTGATGAAGTCCCCACTCTCCTGGATGCAAATCGTGTCTGCTGAGGAAGTCTGCTTCCCAGTTGTCTACTCCCGGAATGAAGACTGCTGTCAGAGCGCTTACATGACTCTCCGCCCATCGAAGAATCTTTGAGGCTTCTGCCATAGCCACTCTGCTCCTTGTGCCGCCTTGGCGGTTTACATGAGCCACTGCTGTGATGTTGTCTGACTGAATCAGAACCGGTAGACCTTGAAGTAAGGTCTGCGCCTGACGAAGGCCGTTGTATATGGCCCTTAATTCCAGAATGTTGATGTGTAGTCAAGCCTCCTGGCTTGACCACAGACCCTGGAAGTTTCTTACCTGTGTGACTGCTCCCCATCCTCGGAGACTCGCGTCCGTGGTCACCAGAACCCAGTCCTGGATTCCGAACCTGCGACCCTCTAGAAGGTGAGCACTCTGCAGCCACCACAGGAGAGATATCCTGGCCCTGGGGGACAGGCGGATCATCTGATGAATCTGTAGATGTGACCCGGACCACTTGTCCAGAAGGTCCCACTGAAAGGTTCTGGCATGGAACCTGCCGAATGGAATGGCCTCGTAAGACGCCACCATTTTCCCCAGCACTCGCGTGCAGTGATGTACCGACACCCTGTCTGGCTTCAACAGGTCCCTGACCAAGTCCCGCAGTTCCTGGGCCTTTTCCGTCGGGAGAAAGACCCTCTTTTGTTCCGTGTCCAGAATCATGCCTAAGAAAGGTAATCTGGTTGTTGGAACTAACTGTGACTTTGGCAGGTTTAGAATCCAACCGTGTTGTGGTAACACCCTCAGAGAGAGTGATACTTTGACCAGCAACTGTTCTCTCGATCTCGCTTTTATCAGGAAATCATCCAAGTATGGGATAATTGTGACCCCCGCCATTAATTTGGATAGCCCAAACGGCAACGTCTGAAACTGGTAGTGACAACCTCCACCACAAATCTCAGGAACGCCTGATGAGGATGATAAATGGGGACATGAAGGTATGCATCCTTTATGTCTAGAGACACCATATAATCTCCCCCTTCCAGACTTGCAATGACCGCCCTGAGCGACTCCATCTCGAACTTGAACCTCTTTAAGTATAGGTTTAAGGATTTTAAATTTAGAATGGGTCTGACCGAACCGTCCGGTTTCGGGACCACAAACAGGGTTGAGTAATAGCTCATCCCCTGCTGCAGCAGGGGAACCTTGACCACCAATTTTTGAATTGCTGCTAAAACTACCTCCCTCTCTGGAGAAGAAGTCGGCAGTGCCGATTTGAAAAACCGGCGAGGAGGCACCTCTTCGAATTCCAGCTTGTACCCTTGGGAAACAATGTCTATTGCCCAGGGATCCACCCGAGAGTGAACCCAGACTTGGCTGAAAAGACGAAGACGTGCCCCCACTGTAGCGGACTCCCCCAGCGGAGCCCCAGCGTCATGCGGTGGATTTAGTAGAAGCCGGGGAGGACTTCTGTTCCTGGGAACTGGCTGTAGCTGGCAGCTTTTTCACCTTGCCCTTATTTCTGGCAAGAAAGGAAGATCCCCGAGCTCTCTTGGATTTATGCGTCCGAAAGGACTGCATCTGAGAATGTGGCACTTTCTTAGGCTGTGAGGAAACATAAGGTAAAAAAGTTGATTTACCAGCAGTAGCTGTGGAAACTAGGTCCGCGAGACCTTCCCCAAACTCCTCCTCACCCTTGTACGGCAAAACCTCCATATGCCGCTTTGAGTCGGCATCACCAGACCACTGTCGGATCCACAGTGCTCGCCTGGCAGAAATTGCCATAGCGTTTGCTCTGGACCCCAGTATGCCTATATCCCTTTGAGCCTCTCTCATATAAAGGACAGCATCCATAATATGTCCCAGGGTCAATAAAATAGTTTCCTTATCCATCGTATCCATATCAGCAGATAAGGTATCGGTCCACGCTAGTACAGCGCTACAAACCCAAGCCGACGCTATTGCCGGTCTGAGTAATATACCGGTATGTGTGTAAATTGACTTCAAGGTAGTTTCCTGCTTCCGGTCCGCAGGATCCCTGAGGGCCGCTGTATCCTGAGACGGCAGCGCCACCTTTTTGGAAAGGCGCGTCAACGCCTTGTCCACCCTTGGGGAGGATTCCCACCGTATCCTGTCCTTGATAGGGAAAGGATACGCCATAAGAATCCTTTTGGGAATCTGCAGCTTCTTATCTGGAGTTTCCCAAGCACTTTCAAATAACTAATTTAATTCAAAAGAAGGTGGAAAAGTAACCTCAGGCTTCTTTTCTTTAAACAACATGTGGATCTTAGGATTAGGCACTGCGGGGTCATCTATAATATGCAGCACATCCTTTATAGCAATAATCATATAATAAATACTCTTTGCCAATTTTGGCTGCAACCTCGCATCATCATAATCGACACTAGAGTCAGACTCCGTGTCGGTATCTGTGTCATCTGAGAAAGCGGCTGCTTTTGAGACCCAGAAGGTCCCTGTGACATAGGGAAAGGCAGGGTATGACCCTCTGTGTTGTCCCTGGACTCTGCTTTGACCAAACGTTTGTGCAATAAATTCACATTTGCATTTAAAATATTCCACATATCCATCCAGTCATGTGTCGGCGTTGCCGACGGCGACACCACATTCATGCGCTCCACCTCCGCTTCAGACATGCCGACACGCACGTACTGACACACCACACACTCAGGGAAAGCTCTATCTGGAGACAGTTCTCCCACAAGGCCCTTTGGAGAGACAGAGAGTATGCCAGCACACACCCAGCGCCAATACTCTTTGGAAACAGAAAAATATTACCCAAATACAGCGCTATTCACTGCGCCCAATTATGTGGCCCCCCCTTCTTTAAAACCCTCTGTCACCGGTGATCAGCAGGGGAGAGTCCGGGGAGCCAGCTTCTCAGCGTGTGCTTGAGGAGAAAATGGCGCTGGTGAGTGCTGAGGGAGCAGCCCCGCCCCCCAAGTGGCGGGCTTCGGTCCCGCTCTTTCTTTAAACTGGCGGGGGCTCTGAAATAATATCAAACTGATTAATTAAATTCCTAAAAGCCAGTGCTGAGGTCTACATTGCAGACCAGGGCGCCGCGCCCCCCCCCCCCCCCCCTGCACCCCACAGTGTGCGCTGTGTGTGTGTTGTGGGAGCAATGGCGCGCAGCGTTACCTCTCCGAAGCTTTGAAGTCTTCTGCCTTCCTATACTCACCCGGCTTCTATCTTCCCGCTCTGCGAGGAGGACGGCGGCGCGGCTCCGGGACGAACCACTAGGGAAGACCTGCGTTCTGACTCCCTCTGGAGCTAATGATGTCCAGCAGCCTAAGAAGCAGAGCCTAGCATTTAAGTAGGTCTGCTTCTCTCTCCTCAGTCCCACGATGCAGGGAGCCTGTTGCCAGCAGGTCTCCCTGAAAATAAAAAACCTAACAAAATACTTTCTTTTCAGGAAGCTCAGGAGACCTCCCTGTAGTGCACCGTCTCCTCTGGGCACAGTATTAAACTGAGGTCTGGAGGAGGGGCATAGAGGGAGGAGCCAGTATACACCCATACCTAAAGTTCTTTTTAGTGCCCATGTCTCCTGTGGAGCCCGTCTATTCCCCATGGTCCTTACGGAGTCCCCAGCATCCTCTAGGTCGTAAGAGAAACAAACACTAACTGTACCTGTAATGTTTTTTATATCAGGGGCTATCTTTGGGAATGTAGACTCCCCGTGTATCACAGCTGCTGCAGCAGAGACAGAGCAATCAGCGCCTCCCTCCTGTATCTGCCAACTCCCCAATCAACTGGCCAATGGAAGTCTATGGGGTGGGCAGATACAGGGAGGGAGTTAGTTGGCAGATACAGGGATGGAGGGAGGTACCGACTGCTCTGTCCTGGCTGCAAGTACTGATTATACTGTGCTGATCTCCGGGGAGCTCATGTTCCCACAGACAACAGACAATATTTATTAAAAAAAACCCACAAAAAAAAACCCACAACACACACACACCCACCCCCACCAACAACATTTACAGGTACCGTAAGGGTTTATATTTTATCCATCCTCTCAGATAATTTTGCTAAATTGGGTCCTCTGTCTTATGCACTTACCAAAACCTTCTTCTGTTAGCTTAACTGTGACCTAAATTCTTTGCAAAAAGAGGAAGTGACTCTGCAAGACAGGGGCTGCCCAAGGAGTCGATGTTGAGACCAATGATGGCGGATAGTGGAGAGATTAGATCCAAAAGGCACACTTGAGCATAGCTCAGATACTGTTTGGAAAGGGGACGTTGAAGGGTTTGCAAAGGCCATTTTTTTTTGCATTAATGAGAAATGGCAGCCACACATGATCTCCGTGCACCTCTGAATCAGACTCAGACTGGTAACAAGTGCAGTACCCCCTTGGGTTAGCCCTAAATCCTGTTTTATTCAATGCGTTCATTAGTGTTATTTCTTCTAGTGAGAAAAGTAGGCCTTTTTGCAGATGAAACATACTGTTAAAACAACAGAAGGGGTAAATTAAATGAAGAGTTATTTAGAAAAAATAAGATTTTAAACCTACCGGTAAATCTTTTTCTCGTAGTCCATAGAGGATGCTGGGGACTCCGTAAGGACCATGGGGATAGACGGGCTCCGCAGGAGACATGGGCACTTTAAGAAAGACTTTAGGTCTGGGTGTGCACTGGCTCCTCCCTCTATGCCCCTCCTCCAGACCTCAGTTAGAGAAACTGTGCCCAGAGGAGATGGACAGTACGAGGAAAGGATCTTTGTTAATCCAAGGGCAAGATTCATACCAGCCACACCAATCACACCGTATAACTTGTGTATCAAGTAAACAGTTAACAGTATGAAAAAATAACGTAGCATCAGTCCAACCCGATGGAACTATAACATAACCCTTATGTAAGCAAAACTATATACAAGTCTCGCAGAAGTAGTCCGCACTTGGGACGGGCGCCCAGCATCCTCTACGGACTACGAGAAAAAGATTTACCAGTAGGTTTAAAATCTTATTTTCTCTAATGTCCTAGAGGATGCTGGGGACTCCGTAAGGACCATGGGGATTATACCAAAGCTCCCAAACGGGCGGGAGAGTGCGGATGACTCTGCAGCACCGATTGAGCAAACATTAGGTCCTCCTCAGCCAGGGTATCAAACTTATAGAATTTTGCAAAGGTGTTTGAACCCGGCCAAGTAGCAGCTCGGCAATCCAGCCGTAGAATGCGCCTGCTGGATGGTATTACAGATCCAGCGAGCAATAGTCTGCTTCGAAGCAGGGGCGTCAACCTTGTTGGCTGCATATAAGACAAACAGTGCTTCCGTTTTCCTGACTCTAGCCGTTCTGGCCACATAAATTTTCAAAGCCCTGACTACATCAAGGGACTCAGAATCCTCCAAATCTCGTGTAGCCACAGGCACCAAAATAAGTTGGTTCATATGAAAAGATGACACCACCTTAGGCAAGAATTGAGGACGGGTCCGCAATTCCGCCCTATCCATATGGAAAACCAGATAGGGGCTTTTATGAGACAAAGCCGCCAATTCAGACACTCGCCTAGCCGAAGCCAAGGCTAATAACATGACCACCTTCCAAGTGAGATATTTTAACTCCACCGTTTGAAGTGGTTCAAACCAGTGCGACTTAAGGAAACTCAACACCACGTTAAGGTCCCAAGGCGCCACCGGAGGTATAAAAGGAGGCTGAATATGCAGCACTCCCTTTACAAAAGTTTGTACTTCTGGGAGAGAAGCCAATTCTTTTTGAAAGAAAATGGATAAGGCCGAAATATGAACCTTAATGGATCCTAACTTTAGGCCCAAATTCACTCCAGTTTGTAGGAAGTGCAGGAAACGGCCCAGATGGAATCCTTCCGTAGGAGCATTCCTGGCCTCACACCAAGAAACATATTTTCGCCATATACGGTGATAATGTTTAGCTGTCACGTCCTTCCTAACCTTTATCAGCGTAGGAATGACCTCATCTGGAATTCCTTTTTCCGTTAGGATCCGGCGTTCAATCGCCGTGCCGTCAAACGCAGCCGCGGTAAGTCTTGGAACAGACATGGCCCCTGTTGTAACAGGTCCTGTCGTACAGGAAGAGGCCACGGATCTTCTGTGAGCATTTCCAGCAGATCCGGATACCAGGTCCTTCTCGGCCAATCTTGAACAATGAGAATTGTTCTCACTCCTCTTTTTCTTATTATTCTCAATACCTTGGGTATGAGAGGAAGAGGAGGATACACATACACCGACTGGAACACCCACGGTGTCACTAGGGCGTCTACTGCTACCGCCTGAGGATCTTTTGATCTGGCGCAATACCTCTGTAGCTTTTTGTTGAGGCGGGATGCCATCATGTCTATCTGGGCAGTCCCCATTGACTTGCAATCTGTGCGAAGACTTCCCGATGAAGTCCCCACTCCACCGGATGCAGGCCGTGTCTGCTGAGGAAGTCTGCTTCACAGCTGTCCACTCCCGAAATGAACACAGCTGACAGTGCGCTTACACGATTTTCCGCCCAGCGAAGAATCTTGGCTTCCGCCATTGCCACCCTGCTCCTTGTGCCGCCTTGGCAGTTTACATGAGCCACTGCGGTGATGTTGTCTGACTGGATCAGAACTGGTTGGTTGCGAAGTAAGTTCTCCGCCTGACGTAGGGCGTTGTATATGGCCCTCAGTTCCAGGATGTTGATGTGAAGACAAGTCTCTTGACTTGTCCAGAGTCCTTGTAAGTTTCTTCCCCTTGTGACTGGCTCCCCACCCTCTGAGGCTCGCGTCCGTGGTCACCAGGATCCAATCCTGAATGCCGAACCTGCGTCCTTCCAAAAGGTGAACACTCTGCAGCCACCACAGGAGAGATACCCTGGCCCTGGGGGACAGGGTGTTCCGCTGATGAATTTGTAGATGTGATCCGGACCACTTGTCCAATAGGTCCCATTGGAAAGTCCTTGCATGGAACCTGCCGAAGGGAATGGCCTCGTATGTTGCCACCATTTTTCCCAGGACTTGAGTGCAATGATGCACAGACACTTGTTTTGGCTTCAATAGGTTCTTGACTAGAGTCATGAGTTCCTGAGCATTTTCTATCGGGAGAAAAACCTTTTTCTGGTCTGTGTCCAGAACCATGCCCAAGAAGCTCAGACGAGTCGTAGGAACCAGCTGCGACTTCGGGATATTGAGAATCCAGCCGTGTTGCTGTAACACCTTCACTGAAAGTGACACACTGTTCAGTAACTGCTCTCGTGATCTCGCTTTTATGAGGAGATCGTCCAAGTACGGGATAATTGTGACACCCTGCTTGCGCAGGAGTACCATAATTTCCGCCATTACCTTTGTGAAAATCCTCGGGGCCGTGGAAAGCCCAAACGGCAACGTCTGAAATTGGTAATGACAATCCTGTACCGCAAATCTCAGGTACGCCTGATGAGGTGGATATATGGGAACATGAAGGTATGCATCCTTTATGTCCAGGGATACCATAAAATCCCCCCCTTCCAGGCTGGCGATGACCGCTCTGAGCGATTCCATTTTGAACTTGAACCGTTTTAAGTATAGGTTCAGGGATTTTAAATTCAATATGGGTCTGACCGAACCGTCCGGTTTCGGAACTACAAACAGGGTGGAGTAGTATCCCTTCCTTCTCTGACGTAGGGGAACTTCGACCACCACTTGTTGAAGACACAATTTGTGAATAGCATTTAACACTATCTCCCTTTCCAGGGGAGAAGTCGGTAGAGCCGATTTGAAAAACCGGCGAGGAGGCACCTCTTCGAATTCCAGCTTGTATCCCTGAGAAACAATTTCTATTGCCCAGGGATTCACCTGTGAGTGAACCCAAATGTGGCTGAAAAGTCGAAGACGTGCCCCCACTGGGGCGGACTCCCCCAGTGGAGCCCCAGCGTCATGCGGTGGATTTTGCAGAGGCCGGGGAGGATTTCTGTTCCTGGGAACTAGCTGTGCAGCTTTTTACCTCTGCCCTAACCTCTGGCAAGAAAGGACGATCCACGCACTCTTTTGCTTTTATTTGAACGAAAAGACTGCATTTGAAAATGTGGCGCTTTCTTAGGTTGTGAGGGAACTTAAGGAAAAAATTCAATTTACCTGCCGTAACTGTGGAGACCAGGTCCGAGAGACCTTCCCCAAACAATTCCTCCCCCTTGTAAGGTAAAACCTCCATATATGTCTTTTTGAGTCGGCATCACCTGTCCACTGCCGGGTCCAGAGGACTCGTCTAGCAGAGACTGACATAGCGTTTATTCTGGAACCCAGTAAACTAATGTCTCTTTGAGCATCCCTCATATATAAGACAGCATCCTTTATATGGCCTAGGGTCAATAAAATGGTATTCTTATCTAGGGTCTCAATCTCCGCCGATAAGAAATCTGTCCATGCTGCTACCGCGCTACAAACCCAGGCTGACGCAATTGCCGGTCTGAGTAATGTACCAGAATGTGTGTAAATGGTTTTCAAGGTAATCTACTGCTTGCGGTCTGCAGGATCCTTGAGGGTAGCCGTATCTTGTGATGGCAGCGCTATCTTTTTTGACAAGCGTGTCAACGCTTTGTCAACCTTAGGGGATGATTCCCACCGTACCCTGTCCGTTGGCGGGAAAGGATACGCCATAAGAATCCTTTTGGGAATCTGCAGTTTTTTGTCTGGAGATTCCCAAGCTTTTTCACATAATTCGTTCAACTCATGTGAGGAGGGAAAAGTTACCTCGGGCTTTTTTCCCTTATACATGTGTACCCTCGTGTCAGGGACAGGGGGTTCCTCTGTGATATGCAACACTTCTTTTATTGCAATAATCATATATCGAATACATTTAGCCACTTTCGGCTGTAACTTTACATCATCGTAGTCGACACTGGAGTCCGAATCCGTGTCGGTATCAGTGTCTGCTATTTGGGATAGTGGGCGCTTCTGAGACCCTGAAGGTCCCGGCGACATAGGGACAGACACGGGTTCACTCCCTGACTGTTCCTTAGCCTCAGCTTTCTCTAATCTCTTGTGCAATAAGTTCACACTAGCATTTAAAACATTCCACATATCCACCCAGTCAGGTGTCGGCACCGCCGACGGAGACCTCACATTCATACTCTCCCCCTCCTCTCTGGGTGAGCCTTCTAACTCAGACATGTCGACACACGCGTACCGACACCACACACACAGGGAACCTCTTATCTGAAGTTTCCCCACCAGGCCCTTTGGAGAGACAGAGAGAGAGTATGCCAGCACACACCCCAGCGCTGTATGACCCAGGACAAAAACACAATAATATTATGTTTACCCAGATAGCGCTGTTTACATATACAATATGCACCAATTTTGTGCCCCCTCCCCCCCCCCTCCTCTTTAAAACCCTCTGTCTACCGTGGCATAAGCAGGGGAGAGTCCGGGGAGCTTCCTCTCAGCGGTGCTGTGGAGAAAAAAAATGGCTCTGTGAGTGCTGAGGGAGAAGCCCCGCCCCCTCGGCTGCGGGCTTCTGTCCCGCTGAAAATCTCAAAATTTGGCGGGGGCTCTTATATATGTACAGTGCCCAGCTGTACATATACTTATTTTTGCCAAAAGAGGTCTATATGCTGCCCAGGGCGCCCCCCCCCGCGCCCTGCACCCTTACAGTGACTGCCGTGTGTGAGGTGTACGGGAGCAATGGCGCACAGCTGCAGTGCTGTGCGTTACCTCAGTGAAGATCATGAAGTCTTCTTTTCTTCTCATACTCACCCGGCTTCTATCTTCCAGCTCTGCGAGGGGGACGGCGGCGCGGCTCTGGGACGGACGGCAAGGTTGAGACCTGCGTACCAATCCCTCTGGAGCTAATGGTGTCCAGTAGCCCAAGAAGAGTCATCCGCACTCTCCCGCCCCGTTTGGGAGCTTTGGTATAATCCCCATGGTCCTTACGGAGTCCCCAGCATCCTCTAGGACGTAAGAGAAAATAAGATTTTAAACCTACCGGTAAATCTTTTTCTCCTAGTCTGTAGAGGATGCTAGGCTCCCGTCCCAGTGCGGACAAAATCTGCAAGGCTTGTATATAGTTGTTGCTTACATAAGGGTTACGTTACAGTTGAGATCAGTCTTTAGCTGATACTGTTTTGTTCATACTATTAATTGGTTGCGTATAGTCCAGGTTATATGGTGTGGATGGTGTGGGTTGGTATGAATCTTGCCCTTAGATTAACAAAGATCCTTTCCTCGTACTGTCCATCTCCTCTGTGCACAGTTTCTCTGAGGTCTGGAGGAGGGGCATAGAGGGAGGAGCCAGTGCACACCCAGACCTAAAGTCTTTCTTAAAGTGCCCATGTCTCCTGCGGAGCCCGTCTATCCCCATGGTCCTTACGGAGTCCCCAGCATCCTCTAGAACGTTAGAGAAAATATAGTAAACAACTAAAGTGTGGAATCTTAAATGTGATGTATCAAAATAATGCTATGGGAACAAAATCCAAAAATACTGAACAAATAATGTGGTAATGTCAGCAACGGAGGAAATAGTCTTGTGGCTAGACTCAGGCACTAATTAAGCCACTAGGCTCATGCATCCTGAAAACCTGGACTGTTAGGGTGTGTTGAGGACAAAGCTTGGGAACCCCTGGTCTAATCAGACTCTTGGACAAAAGGATGGAAATGAAAACAAAAGAAGGGATGTCTGGTCCTTTATCCCTCCTGGTGTGTCTTCTTCCTTGTCATCACTTTGGAGGAACAGTGGATTAACCTCACTGTGTATGATGCCATGGAGGAGGAAGAGGGAACAAACTTGAAAATGCCTAACCCATATTTTTATCATTTTTATTTTACTTGATTAAATAAAGAGGTTTGGACACACTTCATCAGTATTATTGTTTTAGGGCAGATGTTTAATCAACAGACCATCAAACAGCTGAAATGGTCACATACATACTACAGAATCTCAGTGGATCCCATTGAATGGTTACAGAGAATCAGAACATGGTACACTGGTGATCAAAATAAACAAACACTATTTTACCTGTGAGTTCAGCTACTTTGGCAGCAACATTTTCAGCAAATCCAATTCTAGTATTTAACCCCGTTCCAACTGCTGTGCCACCAGCAGCTAGTTCATAGACCCTCGGTAATGCAGATTCAATTCTATTAATTCCATATTTAATCTGTTGCACATAAGCACTGAACTCCTATTAAAATAAGAGATGTAAAATCCAATGTGCAAAGTTAGAGATGTAAGTACATCATACAGTTGGGGTGAATGATTAGGGACTTACACACATTGGGGTAGATGTATTAACCTGGAGAAGGCATAAGTAAGTAATAAACCAGTGATAAATGCAAGGTGATAAACACACCAGCCAATCAGCTCCCATATGTAAATTAACAGTTAGGAGCTGAACGGCTGGTGCATTATCACCTTGCACTTATCACTGTTTATCACTTCCTTATGCCTTTTCCAGGTTAATACATCTGCCCCAAGGTCAGGAAGGGATCTTCCTCATGTGATGGTGAACTAATAGATAGATGCTTTGTTGCATCAATACAACTTAAAAAAATACAGGTTGAGTATCCCATATATATATTATATATAATATATATGTCATCAGTAGGGAACCCAAAAATGTGGGATTTTGAATTTTGGATAAGGGATACTTAACCTGTAACATATTTTATGAATGCACCTCTTGCAACCACTCCGCCTATCACTATGTACAATAACAAACAAACATACAGATTCATATACACTGCAACTAGAAATTCCCCATTTTGACAGGGCTGTTTTTGACAAAAGACTTTTATCAGTTGCTCTGTACAATCACTACAGAAACAACCCTCACTGTCATACAATCGTGGGGAGAACCAGATTACTAAAATGTGTTAACAGTGGAATAAGCATTGACATCACACTTATTCCCTAAGCTTCAATGGTTAATTCTATAATAGAGATACTGCAGATCAACACTGGTAAAAGCAGACATCTTTCAGCTGACCTAGCATGCACACATTTCCGTAACTGCTCCAGCTTGCTCATACACGGCAAGATGTAAGATGTGGCAGAGTGACAGCCATGACATGAAAGCCCTACTGCAGTCACTGGCTACATCTACCTTGGCAGATCAGCACGTTCAGGATTTGTACAGAAAGTGTGGTACATAATAAATATGCTTTACAGCTCACACACTATACCTGTCCCAGAGTGAGTGGCACTGCATCCTGTGTATGGGTACGGCCAATTTTAATAATATTTGCAAATTCTTTTGATTTCACTTCTAAAGCATTGTGGAGCTTTTTCAGTCCAGGTAACAGAACCTCATGGACTTCCTTTGCAGCAGCAATATGCATTGCTGTGGGGAAAGTGTCATTTGAACTCTGTAATGAAACACGGCAATAATAATATCTTCTGTTTTAAGAAATTCAAGTAGACAACAATTATTTTAATTTAACTGAAATATATATTGTAATTGCTTAAGAAAAATCATTGATGCTAAGTTAAAATAAAGACCTTTGAAGAAAGATAGATATAGCACATACTGTATAGGACAGTGATGGCTAACCTTGATACTCAAGCTGTTGAACTACACATCCCTGCATCAGTTTTAGCATGGCCAAATAGCAAAACTGTAGCAGGGCATGCTGGGATGTGTAGTTCAACAACAGCTGGAGTGTCAATGTTAGCCATCACTGGTGTAGGATGTTCACATTCTTAATTGGACTATAAAACATGGATCACCAGGCGAAAATGCCTCGGAATGGCCACAGCCTTTTCATCTGGAACTTTAGATTTACATGCATATCAAACATACCTGGCTTTTATTAACATGGTCGTTAGGGTGTACAGGATCTTTGCTTCCCAGCTTTCCTCCCATCATCTCAATGGCTCGGTTACTGATAACCTCATTGACATTCATGTTGGTCTGTGTTCCAGAGCCAGTCTGCCACACAGCTAGAGGAAAATGCTCATCTAGTTTACCATCCGAAACCTGGTGTGGGAGACAAGAAATGTGTGTAGACTTATCTATGAGAGCTGTCCAGGTGGTGACGTGTGGTATTTTTGTGACAATTAAAGTATATGAATAATATTCATTTTAAAGAATCCATCAATTACATACATTTTTATATTGCTTGTATATTAACTTTGAAAGAGATTGTTACAAAACCAATACAAGCACAAAACTTTACAGTTTTAATACAAGTACAATACTTTGGGTGATATTCCAGAAAAGCCACTATATGACGACAATACCACATTAAGCAGGAGTATACATGAAGCATATCGTGCTCTCATTCCTCTGCAGTGGGCTCAGGGGTAAAGTGAGCAGACTAACAGGTTGACACTTTTGGTTGGAAGTAATGCAAAGTGTAGATTGGTAAATACGCAGGAGCACACCAGGGAGGTCCTTAATTCTTTGTTTGAAGAGGGACATTCTTTGCACTCAATATTATTTTATAACATTATTATTATTATTATTGTTGTTGTTGAATAATAAATTGCATGCTTTTTCTAAGCTATGCGCAGCTAAGAGATTGGATGTACAATATATAGGAGTTCCACTCCAGAAAGAGAATGTGCCCAATTAAACTACTTCCAAATAGACTGATGTTTCCCCCTGGCAGCCACCACTGCCTGAGCAGAATGCAGATTTAAAGATAGGATTTTGATACCTACCGGTAAATCCTTTTCTCCTAGTCCGTAGAGGATGCTGGGGTCCACTTCAAGACCATGGGGTATAGACAGTTCCGCAGGAGCCATGGGCACTCTTAAGACTTTTCAATGGGTGTGAACTGGCTCCTCCCTCTATGCCCCTCCTCCACACCTCAGTTATAGGAACTGTGCCCAGGGAGACGGACATTTCGAGGAAAGGATTTACTTTAATACTAATGGTGAGATACATACCAGCTCACACCCCTACCATGCCGCACAACATGGCATTCAACATAACACACGCCAACAGGCATGAACCAAGTACAGCAACATGCTGAAACTAATATGACACAACATGTGTAATTCCAATAAACCAAACTGCAGGTAAAAGTACGTACTGGGACGGGCGCCCAGCATCCTCTACGGACTAGGAGAAAAGGTTTACTGGTAGGTAACAAAATCCTATTTTCTCATACGTCCTAGAGGATGCTGGGGTCCACTTCAAGACCATGGGGTTTATACCAAAGCTCCAGTACGGGCGGGAGAGACCCTGCAGCACCGATTGACCGAACTTGAGGTCTTTATCGGCCAAGGTGTCAAACTTGTAGAACTTAGCAAATGTGTTTGACCCTGACCAAGTAGCTGCTCGGCAAAGTTGTAATGCCGAGACCCCCGGGGCAGCCACCCAGGATGAACCCACCTACTTAGTAGAATGGGCCTTCACCGACGTAGGTAACGGCAATCCAGCCGTAGAATGTGCATGCTGAATCGTACCTCTGATCCAGCGCGCAACAGTCTGCTTGGAAGCAGGACAAACAGAGCCTCTGTTTTCCGTATCCTAGCTGTTCTAGTGACATAAATCTTCAAAGCCCTAACCACATCTAGAGACTTTGACTCAGTGAAAGTGTCAGTAACTAATGGCACCACAATAGGTTGGTTTATGTGGAAAGAAGAAACCACCTTTGGAAGAAAATGTTGGCGAATTCTCAACTCTGCCTTATCTTCATGGAAGATCAGGTAAGGGCTCTTGTGAGACAAGGCCCCAATTCAGACACCCACCTTGCGGATGCCAATGCCAAAAGCATCACCACTTTCCAAGTGAGAAACTTCAACTCTATCTCTTGTGGAGGCTCAAACCAATCCGATTGCAGGAACTGCAACACCACATTAAGGTCCCATGGTGCCACTGGAGGCACAAATGGAGGCTGGATGTGCAGAACTCCTTTCACGAAGGTCTGAACCTCTGGAAGAGCGGTCAATTGTTTTTGGAAGAAAATTGACAAGGCCGAAATCTGGACCTTGATTGACCCCAATCGAAGGCCCGCCTCCACACCAGGCTGCAGAAAATGGAAAAAACGTCCCAACTGAAACTCTTCCGTAGGAGCCTTCTTGGATTCACACCAAAATACATATTTTCGCCAAATACGGTGGTAATGTTTCGACGTTACTCCTTTCCTGGCCTGAATAAGTGTGGGAATGACTTCCTTTGGAATACCCTTTCGGGCTAGGATCCAGCGCTCAACAGCCATGCCGTCAAACGTAGCCGCGGTAAGTTTTGATACATGCACGGCCCCTGCTGCAGCAGGTCCACGCGAAAGGAAGAGGCCGAGGATCTTTTATGAGCAACTCCTGAAGATCTGGATACCAAGCCCTCCTTGGCCAGTCTGGGGCAATGAAGATTGCTCGAACTTTTGTTCTTCTTATGATCCTGAGAACTTTTGAAATCAGCGGAAGTGGAGGGAAGATATACACTGACCGGAATACCCACTGGGTCACTAGCGCATCCACTGCTATTGCTTGAGGCTCTCTCGACCTGGAACAATATTTCTGAAGCTTCTTGTTGAGACGAGATGCCATCATGTCTACTTGAGGAACTCCCCAAAGACTTGTCACCTCTGAGAAGACTTCTTGGTGGAGGCCCCACTCTCCTGGATGGAGATCGTGTCTGCTGAGGAAGTCTGCTTCCCAGTTGTCTACTCCCGGAATGAAAATCGCCAACAGAGCCTTTACATGTCTTTCTGCCCAGAGTAGGATCTTTGTCACCTCTGCCATTGCCGCTCTGCTTTTCGTTCCGCCCTGCCTGTTTATGTACGCGACTGCTGTTACACTGTCCGACTGGATTTGCACGGGATGATCTTGAAGAAGATGTACCGCTTGTTGAAGGCCGTTGTAAATGGCTCTCAATTCCAGCACGTTTATGTGAAGGCAGGCTTCCTGACTTGACCATTTTCCTTGAAAGCTTTCCCCCTGAGTGACAGCTCCCCAGCCTCGGAGACTTGCATCCGTGGTTCCCAGGACCCAGTCCTGAATCCCGAACCTGCGTCCCTCTAGTAGGTGCGAACTGTGTAGCCACCACAGCAGCGAAATCCTGGCTTTTGACGACAGGACTATCTTCCGGTGCATGTGTAGGTGGGATCCCGACCACTTGTCCAACTGGAATACTCTGGCATGGAACCTGCCAAACTGTATGGCCTCGTAGGCCGCCACCATTTTCCCCAACAACCGAATGCACTGATGGATCGACACACTTGATGGTTTCAATATCTGTTTTACCATTTTCTGGATTTCCAGAGCCTTTTCCACCGGAAGAAAAACTCTCTGAACTTCTGTGTCCAGAATCATCCCGAGAAAAGACAATCTTGTCGTTGGTTCCAACTGTGACTTTGGAAAATTTATGATCCAACCGTGTTGTTGGAGCATGGACAGGGAGAGTGTGATGTTCTGTAGCAACTGTTCCCTGGATCTCGCCTTTATCAGGAGATCGTCCAGATAAGGAATTATATTGACTCCTTTTTGACGAAGGAGTACCATCATCTCCGCCATCACCTTCAGGAATACCCTCTGCGCCGTGGAGAAACCGAAAGGCAACGTCTAGAACTGGTAATGGCAATTCTGAACCGCGAATCTCAGATAAACCTGGTGAAGAGGATAAATGGGAATATGCAGGTAAGCATCCTTTATGTCTACTGATACCATGTAATCCCCCTCCTCCAGACTGGAAATCACTGCCCTGAGCGATTCCATCTTGAACTTAAACCGTTTCAAGTAGAGATTCAGATCTTTTAGGTTTAGGATCGGTCTGACCGAGCCGTCTGGCTTCGGAACTACAAAGAGGCTTGAATAAAAACCTTCTCCTTGCTGAGACAATGGTACCAGGACAATGACCTGATCCTGACAATTTTTGAATTGCCGTTGTTACTGCCTCTCTTTCTGGAAGAGAAGCTGGCAAGGTCGATTTGAAAAATCGGCATGGGGGAACGTCTTGAAACTCCAGCTTGTACCCCTGGGATACTGTCTGCAAAACCCAGGGGTCCAGACCAGACTGAATCCAACCTTGGCTGAACAGTTTCAGACGTGCCCCCACCCGAGCGGCCTCCCGCAAGGGAGCCCCAGCGTCATGCTGTAGATTTGGCAGAAGTAGGGGTTGACTTCTGCTCCTGGGATCCTGAAGCCGCTGTGGGCTTCTTTACCCTTCCCCTTCCTGCAAAGAAGGGGGAACCTTTTGCCTTTTTTTATTTATTGGCCTGAAAATACTGCATTTGAGAGTGATATGACTTTTTTGCCGGTGCAGGAGCATGAGGCAAAAAAGTCGACTTACCTGCGGTAGCCGCCGAGGCTAACGCATCCAGTCCATAACCAAATAAGGCCTCACCTTTATATGGGAGAGCCTCCATATTCCGTTTGGAATCTGCATCCGCGTTCCACTGGCGAATCCACAACGCCCGCCAAGCCGAAACTGCCATGGTAGCGGCTTGTGAACTCAAGAGTCAAATATCTTTCATCGCCTCTAGCATGTATGCGGCAGCATCTTTGATATTCCCTAATTTAAGGAGTATCTCATCTTTATCAATAGTGTTGATTTCCGATGACAGGCTTTCTGACCATTTTTAAATAGCGCGACTCACCCACGCGCAAGCAATTGTGGGCCTGAGCAGCGTACCATTGGCAACATAAATGGATTTCAATGTAGTCTCCATTTTGCGGTCTGCTGGGTCATTTAGTGAAGCCGTGCCAGGTGCAGGAAGAATTACCTTCTTTGTCAACCTGGACAGTGCACTGTCTAACACAGGGGGTGACTCCCATTTTTTTCTGTCCTCTACAGGGAAAGGATAAGCTATCTGAATCCTCTTGGGAATACGAAATTTCTTTTCGGGATTTACCCACACCCCTTCAAAGAGTATTCAGCTCATGGTAAGGAGGGAAAGTGACCTTAGATTTCTTTTCTTTATAGAAATAGGCCTTCTCCTGAGGTACAGGAGTGGCTTCCGTGACTTCCAGAATTTCCCTTATAGCCACAATCATATATTGTATACTTTTTGCCAATTTATGATCTATTTCCCTAGACTCACTATCGTCGACACAGGAATCAGTGTCTGTGTCGGTATCCGTATTCACAATATTTGCAAACGGTCTCTTATGTGACCCAGAGGGGTCGCCTGCAGATGGAAGAACAGAACCCTGAAAAATCACATCTTCCACAGATTTTCTCCAGCATTCTGCATGAGATTCAGACTTATCTAATTACATACTGTCACGTATTTCTTTCACCCATGCAGGCTCTTGGTGTGTCGGGAGTGCCACCACATTACAACTCTGTGTCCCTAAAATGGTTTCCTCCGGGGAAGAACTCCATGCCTCAGACATGTCACACTCGTGTACAACACCCACACAGACACACTGGGACTTATAGGGGACAGACCCACAGTAAAATCTGTCAGAGGGACACAGTTTAGGAGCATCCAGTTCATAACACCAGCGCCAGTATCTAATGCCTATGAACACAAAATGCCCACTGACATGCAGCGCTGTTTTACACAGTAAACACACTTGTAAAGCACCAAATTCGCTTGTGCCCCCCTCCTGTTTTGCACCTTGATACTTGTAGTCAGAAGTGGAGGAGGACCAGCGATGTCTCTGCAGCCTGAGGAGAGAGAGAAAATGGCGCTGAGCAGTGTGCTGGCTGCCTGAGGAAGAAGCTCCGCCCCCGCAATGGCGAGTTTTTACCTCAGAGAGTTTACATAATATTTATACTGGCGGGGGTAGGGCTGTGCCTGGGCATCTTATGCCCCCTTTTAGCCAGTTTATATAGGTATTTTGCTGCCTGTGTGTGTGTGGGCAGCAATGGCGCGCTGCGCTCCCGCCAGCCGCGCGGTACCTCAGCCGTCACTTTACTTGATTGAAGATCTATCTTTTTACAATCACCTGTCTTCAGACTTCTGGCTCTGTGAGGGGGTTGACGGCGCGCTGTGGGAGTGCGCATCTAGACACGGCTAGCGTTCAGTACCTTTCAGGAGCTAATAATGTCCTGTCAACCAGAAGTAGAGACATGAAACTCTTCAGGAAGTTGGTTCCTACTTCTGCCCCCTCAGTCACACGAAGCAAGGAGACTGTTGCCAGCAGTTCTCCC
Source organism: Pseudophryne corroboree (assembly GCF_028390025.1). Taxonomy (NCBI): domain Eukaryota; kingdom Metazoa; phylum Chordata; class Amphibia; order Anura; family Myobatrachidae; genus Pseudophryne; species Pseudophryne corroboree. The sequence goes on along the minus strand of NC_086447.1, from coordinate 644,425,841 downwards.
TGAAAATAAAAAACCTAACATTTAAGTCTTTTCAGAGAAACTCAGTAGAGCTCCCCTGGAGTGCATCCAGACTGCCTGGCACAATTCTAAAACCGAGGTCTGGAGGAGGGGCATAGAGGTAGGAGCCAGTTCACACTCATTGAAAAGTCTTAAGAGTGCCCATGGCTCCTGCAGAACAGTCTATACTTCATGGTCTTGAAGTGGACCCCAGCATCCTCTAGGATGTATGAGAAAATAATGGTGAAGACTGATGTCTTCTGCCGCCGATTTTCCGGACTCTTCTTGCTCTGTAAGGGGGCCGGCGGCGCGGCTCCGGGACCGAACATCAATGGCCGGTTCCATGCGGTCGATCCCTCTGGAGCTAATGGTGTCCAGTAGCCTAAGAAGCCCAAGCTACCACCAGTTAGGTAGGTTCGCTTCTTCTCCCCTTAGTCCCTCGCTGCAGTGAGTCTGTTGCCAGCAGATCTCACTGTAAAAAAAAACAAAAACTAAAATATACTTTCTCTCTAGGAGCTCAGGAGAGACCCTAGTGTGCATCCAGCTTTGCCGGGCACAAGATTCTAACTGAGGTCAGGAGGAGGGTCATAGTGGGAGGAGCCAGTGCACACCAGGTGGTCCTAAATCTTTCTTAGCTGTGCCCAGTCTCCTGCGGAGCCGCTATTCCCCATGGTCCTTACGGAGTCCCCAGCATCCACTAGGACGTCAGAGAAATAAGAATTTACTCACCGGTAATTCTATTTCTCGTAGTCCGTAGTGGATGCTGGGTACTCCGTAAGGACCATGGGGAATAGACGGGCTCCGCAGGAGACTGGGCACTCTTAAAAGAAAGATTAGGTACTATATCTGGTGTGCACTGGCTCCTCCCTCTATGCCCCTCCTCCAGACCTCAGTTAGGGAAACTGTGCCCGGAAGAGCTGACATTACTAGGAAAGGATTTGGAATCCAGGGTAAGACTCATACCAGCCACACCAATCACACTGTACAACTTGTGATAACTATACCCAGTTAACAGTATGAACAACAACTGAGCCTCATTTAACAGATGGCTCATAACAAAACCCTATAGTTAAGCAATAACTATATACATGTATTGCAGAAAGTCCGCACTTGGGACGGGCTCCCAGCATCCACTACGGACTACGAGAAATAGAATTACCGGTGAGTAAATTCTTATTTTCTCTGACGTCCTAGTGGATGCTGGGAACTCCGTAAGGACCATGGGGATTATACCAAAGCTCCCAAACGGGCGGGAGAGTGCGGATGACTCTGCAGCACCGAATGAGCAAACTCAAGGTCCTCCTCAGCCAGGGTATCAAACTTGTAGAATTTTGCAAAAGTGTTTGATCCCGACCAAGTAGCAGCTCGGCAAAGTTGTAAAGCCGAGACCCCTCGGGCAGCCACCCAAGAAGAGCCCACCTTCCTCGTGGAATGGGCTTTTACTGATTTAGGATGCGGCAGTCCAGCAGCAGAATGTGCAAGTTGAATCGTGCTACAGATCCAGCGAGCAATAGTCTGCTTAGAAGCAGGAGCACCCAGCTTGTTGGGTGCATGCAGGATAAACAGCGAGTCGGTTTTCCTGACTCTAGCCGTCCTGGAAACATAGATTTTCAGGGCCCGGACTACGTCCAGTAACTTGGAATCCTCCAAGTCCCGAGCAGCCGCAGGCACCACAATAGGTTGGTTCAAATGAAACGCGTTTACCACCTTTGGGAGAAATTGGGGACGAGTCCTCAATTCTGCCCTGTCCATATGGAAAATCAGATATGGGCTTTTACAGGACAAAGCCGCCAATTCTGACACACGCCTAGCTCAGGCCAAGGCCAACAGCATGACTACCTTCCACGTGAGATACTTCAACTCCACGGCCTGAAGTGGCTCAAACCAATGTGATTTTAGGAAATCCAACACAACGTTGAGATCCCAAGGTGCCACTGGAGGCACAAAAGGGTCTGAACTTCAGGCAGTGAAGCCAGTTCTTTTTGAAAGAAAATAGACAGGGCCGAAATCTGGACTTTAATGGATCCCAATTTTAGGCCCATAGTCACTCCTGACTGTAGGAAGTGCAGAAATCGACCCAGCTGAAATTCCTCTGTTGGGGCCTTCCTGGCCTCACACCAAGCAACATATTTTCGCCATATGCGGTGATAATGTTTTGCTGTCACATCCTTCCTAGCTTTAATCAGCGTAGGAATGACTTCATCTGGAATGCCCTTTTCCATTAGGATCCGGCGTTCAACCGCCATGCCGTCAAACGCAGCCGCGGTAAGTCTTGGAATAGACAGGGCCCCTGCTGCAGCAGGTCCTGTCGGAGCGGCAGAGGCCAAGGGTCCTCTGAGATCATTTCTTGTAGTTCCGGGTACCAAGTTCTTCTTGGCCAATCCGGAACGATGAGTATAGTTCTTACTCCTCTCTTTCTTATAATCCTCAGTACCTTTGGTATGAGAGGAAGAGGAGGGAACACATAAACCGACTGGTACACCCACGGTGTCACTAGACCGTCCACAGCTATCGCCTGAGGGTCCCTTGACCTGGCGCAATATCTTTTTAGCTTTTTGTTGAGGCGGGACGCCATCATGTCCACCTGTGGCCTTTCCCAACGATTTACAATCAGCTTGAAGACTTCTGGATGAAGTCCCCACTCTCCCGGGTGGAGGTCGTGCCTGCTGAGGAAGTCTTCTTCCCAGTAGTCCACTCCCGGAATGAACACCGCTGACAGTGCTAGCACGTGATTCTCCGCCCATCGAAGAATCCTTGTGGCTTCTGCCATCGCCATCCTGCTTCTTGTGCCGCCCTGTCAGTTTACATGGGCGACCGCCGTGATGTTGTCTGACTGAATCAGCACCGGTTGGTTTTGAAGCAGGGGTTCTGCTCGACTCAGGGCATTGTAAATGGCCCTTAGTTCCAGAATATTTATGTGTAGGGAAGTCTCCTGACTCGACCACTGTCCTTGGAAGTTTCTTCCCTGAGTGACTGCCCCCCAACCTCGGAGGCTTGCATCCGTGGTCACCAGGACCCAGTCCTGAATGCCGAATCTGAGGCCCTCGAGAAGATGAGCACTCTGCAGCCACCACAGCAGAGACACCCTGGCCCTCGGGGACAGGGTGATCAACCGATGCATCTGAAGATGCGATCCGGACCACTTGTCTAACAGATCCCACTGAAAGATCCTTGCATGGAACCTGCCGAAGGGAATTGCTTCGTAAGAAGCTACCATCTTTCCCAGGACTCGCGTGCAGTGATGCACCGACACCTGTTTTGGTTTCAGGAGGTCCCTGACCAGAGATGACAATTCCTGGGCCTTCTCCTCCGGGAGAAACACCTTCTTCTGTTCTGTGTCCAGAATCATGCCCAAGAACAGCAGACGCGTCGTAGGAATCAGCTGCGACTTTGGGATATTCAGAATCCAGCCGTGCTGCTGTAGCACTTCCAGAGATAGTGCTACTCCGACTAACAACTGCTCCTTGGACCTTGCCTTTATAAGGAGATCGTCCAAGTACGGGATAATTATAACTCCCTTCTTTCGAAGGAGTATCATCATTTCGGCCATTACCTTGGTAAATACCCTCGGTGCCGTGGACAGAACAAACAGCAACGTCTGGAATTGGTAATGACAGTCCTGTACCACAAACCTGAGGTACTCCTGGTGAGGTGGGTAAATGGGGACATGTAGTTAAGCATCCTTGATGTCCAGTGACACCATAAAATCCCCCTCTTCCAGGCTTGCAATAACCGCCCTGAGCGATTCCATTTTGAACTTGAACTTCCTTATATAAGTGTTCAAGGATTTCAAATTTAGAATGGGTCTCACCGAACCGTCTGGTTTCGGTACCACAAACATTGTGGAATAGTAACCCCGTCCCTGTTGAAGGAGGGGAACTTTGATTATCACCTGCTGAAGGTACAGCTTGTGAATTGCCGCCAGTACTACCTCCCTTTCCTTGGGAGCAGCTGGCAAGGCTGATTTGAGGTAACGGCGAGGGGGAGACGCCTCGAACTCCAGCTTGTATCCCTGAGATACCACCTGTAGAACCCAGAGATCCACCTGTGAGCGAACCCACTGGTCGCTGAAGTTCCTGAGACGCGCCCCCACCGCACCTGGCTCCACCTGTGGAGCCTCAGCGTCATGCGGTGGACTTAGTGGAAGCAGAGGATGATTTTTGTTCCTGGGAACTGGCTGTCTGGTGCAGCTTTTTCCCTCTACCCCTGCCTCTGGGCAGAAAGGATGCGCCTCTGACCCGCTTGCCTCTCTGAGGCCGAAAGGACTGTACTTGATAATACGGTGCTTTCTTAGGCTGTAAGGGAACCTGAGGTGAAAAAGTCGACTTCCCAGCTGTTGCTGTGGATACGAGGTCCGAGAGACCGTCCCCAAACAATTCCTCACCCTTATAAGGCAAAACCTCCATGTGCCTTTTAGAATCAGCATCACCTGTCCACTGCCGAGTCCATAATACTCTCCTGGCAGAAATGGACATTGCATTAATTCTAGATGCCAGCCGGCAAATGTCCCTCTGTGCATCCCTCATATATAAGACGACGTCTTTAATATGCTCTATGGTTAGCAAAATAGTATCCCTGTCAAGGGAATCAATGTTATCTGACAGGGTATCAGACCAAGCAGCTGCAGCACTACACATCCATGCTGAAGCAATTGCAGGTCTCAGTATAGTACCTGAGTGTGTATACACAGACTTCAGGATAGCCTCCTGCTTTCTATCTGCAGGCTCCTTTAAGGCGGCCGTGTCCTGAGACGGCAGTGCCACCTTTTTTGATAAGCGTGTGAGCGCCTTGTCCACCCTAGGGGATGTTTCCCAACGTAACCTGTCCGTTGGCGGGAAAGGGTACGCCATTAGTAACCTCTTAGAAATCACTAATTTCTTATCTGGGGAACACCACGCTTCTTCACACAATTCATTTAATTCATCAGATGGGGGAAAAGTCACTGGCTGCTTTTTCTCCCCAAACATAATACCCTTTTTAGTGGTAACCGGGTTAATGTCAGAAATGTGCAACACATTTTTCATTGCCGTAATCATGCATCGGATGGCCCTTGTGGACTGTACATTTGTCTCATCCTCGTCTACACTGGAGTCAGACTCCGTGTCGACATCTGTGTCTGCCATCTGAGGTAGCGGGCGTTTTTGAGCCCCTGAAGGCCTCTGAGATGCCTGGGCAGGCGCGGGCTGAGATGCCGGCTGTCCCAAAGCTGCGTCATCGAACCTTTTATGCAAAGAGTTGACACTGTCGGTTAATACCTTCCACATATCCATCCACTCTGGTGTCGGCCCCGCAGGGGGCGACATCACACTTATCGGCACCTGCTCCGCCTCCACGTAAGCGTCCTCCTCAAACATGTTGACACAGCCGTACCGACACACCGCACACACACAGGGAATGCTCTGACTGAGGACAGGACCCCACAAAGTCCTTTGGGGAGACAGAGAGAGAGTATGCCAGCACACACCAGAGCGCTATATAACAGAGGGATTTACACTAACACAAAGTGAATTTTCCCCCAATAGCTGCTTATATCACCTTTTGCGACTAAATATATGTGCCCCCCCTCTCCTTTTTACCCTTCTTGTAGTGTATACTGCAGGGGAGAGCCTGGGGAGCGTCCTTCCAGCGGAGCTGTGAAGAAAAAATGGCGCCGGTGTGCTGAGGGAGACAGCCCCGCCCCCTCCTCGGTGGGCTTCTCCCGCTTTTTTAATAATGTGTATGGCGGGGGATTAGGCACATATACAGTTTATAACTGTATTATGTGCACATTTGCCAAAAAGGTATAATTATTGCAGCCGAGGGCGCACCACCAGTGACCGGAGCGTGTGGTGTGCTGTGGGAGCAATGGCGCACAGCTGCAGTGACCGGAGTCTTCAGCCGCCGATTTTCTCCTGGTTCTTCCGTCTTCTGGCTCTGCAAGGGGGACGGCGGCGCGGCTCCGGGAACGGACGATCGAGGTCGGGCCCTGTGTTCGATCCCTCTGGAGCTAATGGTGTCCAGTAGCCTTAGAAGCACAAGCTAGCTGCAAGCAGGTAGGTTTGCTTCTCTCCCCTCAGTCCCTCGTAGCAGTGAGTCTGTTGCCAGCAGATCTCACTGAAAATAAAAAACCTAACAAATACTTTCTTTTCTAGTAAGCTCAGGAGAGCCCACTAGGTGCATCCAGCTCTGGCCGGGCACAGATTCTAACTGAGGTCTGGAGGAGGGGCATAGAGGGAGGAGCCAGTGCACACCAGATATAGTACCTAATCTTTCTTTTAAGAGTGCCCAGTCTCCTGCGGAGCCCGTCTATTCCCCATGGTCCTTACGGAGTACCCAGCATCCACTAGGACGTCAGAGAAATAAAGCTTCTGGTTCCACAGCTAAGTTTGAGAAATACCAGAGACTAAGAAATACTGAAAGGCCCAGTGGCAGCCCCAGACAATCATCAAACTCCACAACCCTCAGAGGGACTAGACAATATTTCTACATACCACACCAGCTGACCACTACAGTCACTTTTAAAAGAAATCAGAGACGACATAACAAATCAGAGAAATCAAATCAGTCTGGAACCCTAAGGGGGATGCGGAGCATAACACTTCTAAGGTAGAGAATTGCTTTTAGCCTGTGGAATCGCTGTATTTGGAAGCAGAAAGTTATTTATTTATTTTACTTTAAATAGCTCTCAAAGCAAACACTGATTATTTTATATATCTTCAGAACAATCATGGGTTCTTCAGACTATATGGGGGGAAAAAAAGAGGCGCCCATTGGAAATTTATGGAAGGCTTGTGACACAATATAAATTATATCTCAGGTGATGGCAGAGGACCTGATTCAGATGCCGTCCAACGCAGCAGCGATCATTTTCAGTGACAGAACGGCATCACTAATACCCCTTTCACAACAGAAATGCAGGGGCAAAACCTGGGAATTCTGCCACGGGCTCATGCAGGGACATTCCCGGGTTGGCACCTTTCACACCAGCATTTTTTGCCGGGACATCCCGGGTCTGCACCTTTCATACTGAACCCAGGATGGCCCTGCATTTTCTGAAAATGGGCGTCTCAGAAAAGACATAAGACCAGGAAGTGCCCTGAATAGCCAATCAGCATCAGTATAGGCAACCCGGGAAGGTGGGGCATGTCCCTGCACCATTCACACTGTCCAGGGTCCATCCCGGGACCAACCCTGGTCGATTGCAGGGTTGAAATGCGGGGACAGAAATCCCGGGTTTTTGTCCCTGTACCCTTTCACACCGAGAAATTTCCCGGGTTGATGCGCGTTCATGTGTTTTAACCCGGGAAATTTATGGCTGTGTGAAAGGGGTATAAGTGTAGCAGCCACCCACAAGTGAACAGAGATGCCCACCGAAGCAATCACAACATGCTCAGCAACTGAGTAATCCAATTGCAACTGCGAGGAACACAGACACCCTGGGCCAGATGCATCATTGCTTGGAAAGTGATTTAATGGAGAGTGAAATAGTACTAGCCAATCAGCTCCTAACTACCATTTTTCAAACACAGCCTGTGACATGGCAGATAGAAGGTGATTGGTTGCTGCCTTTTCTCTATTTTATCACTCTCCACGCAATGATGCATCTAGCCTCCTGAGTGCCTCTGTGGTCACGTAGAATGGCAATGGGAGCTGTGTTGTTGGCATCATGTTTTATGCATACGATAGCACAGTTGGACACAGAGACATGTTCCTTAAACGGTCACGAATTACTGCATTTGTTGTGGCCACACCCCGTTACCTCCCCCGAACGGCCTCTTCCTATCAAACACTCTGACAATGCGAGCGGCATCGCAAAGGTACCTTGGAGCATGTGCACTGTGGCCGGAATGCATGCGTAGTCTACCGATAATCGCTCTGCCAGAAGTGCCAGATGGATAATCTGACCCTGACTACACTTACTGATTAAGATTTACAGTATATGGATACCTACAATTGAGTTAAGATATTCTGACACAGCTGGGTGCTTTTCACAAGACACCATGCAGCTCGGTGGTTAAGAGATGAAATTAACCTCTTTGCTATATAATGCTTTGCGAATTGCTGCCTCACCAATACAATCCTGTAGTCCTCCGACCAAAACAGCAGTAATATATTGGGGAGACTGAATAAGCATAACGGATGCAAGCTTTAGATGCTCCTTCAACGTTACCATTATTTGCTTGAAATTAATTAATTCATTACTTACTGCTACATAGGATTTAAGCATCAAGTTTCAGATTACTTTTTTTTAGTAAAATATTAATCTTTGGTTGTTTATCAAGAAGTTTAGGCAAGTCTATCTTGATGATTAGAAACGCCTCTGCACTGCCGAGACACGCTATGCTTTAACAGGGACTATAAATAATGTGTTGACGTCAAAAATATTTTTACCTCATCAGCAGCTTTGACAATGAAATCAGCGATTTTAGGATCAAGTCCATAATTCTTATTTACTTCTGCAGCCGCCTTTTTTAATATTCCAAATGCTCTAATGACCGGTATCTAAAATCAGAAAAATAAATTACTACACAATGCAATTCTATCAACAAATCTAGACTTGGAACACTTATTTTAGGACTGTGCCCAAATTTTAAATTCAATGTGAACAGATGTACTGAAATAAAAAATACAGATAAAATACTTCTAAGTGTAACACTATTTGTAGAAACCTTATCCAAAATATTTCCATCAGGACCTAAAAACCTAAGTTTCAAAGACTGTATGATCAGTCCTATATAATGGGAGGATAAAGCCGCACTCCAAGAGAAATGGACTATTTCGACTAAGAATTAATAAAATTATTTGTCCTGAGAGATTTAATTAAAATTTGAATTAGTTTAGAGTGCTTTCTATAGCCCCCTCCCATCCAGCTATATTTCCCCCCCATTAGAGTAATTGTGGCTGCAGTGCACGCACAACACATCTAATGTGTACAGCACAGTAGGCATTGAAAAGGTGACACATGGAGGTTTTAAATGTTAAATCAGAATAATAAAAGATTTATACTGCAATAGTGGGATCTTTAGCCTTAAAAACTCCCCCTGCCTCCACCAAAAAAGAAAAGAAAAATTAACCCCCCAAAAATACCAAGGTGTACAATGGGTACGTACAGGCATTCTTTCCGTGACTCCTCCAATTCTGAAGTTCATTGTTGATCGAACAGTTTGAGCTCCATAATACTTGTCATTAGGAACCTTCAGTTCACCAAAGGTGTCAGATTCAATTCGATAAGAATCAGAGCTGGCCTGAAATGAAAATAAAACAAATTCTAAAAATAAATAAAAATTAAAAAAAGAAGGATGACTTACGACAGCAGATTTAAACTGCAAATAACTAATACATAAAATAAAAGAAATTGTACGCCATTTCTCTCCAAAATTATATATATATATATCTATATATATATATATATATATATATATATATTATTTATTTATTTATATTAAATATACATTTCCAATTATTTCCTTTGACAAATGGGGTATACTGTAAAATAAGGAGATTTATGGTAGACTTACCATAGTTAAATCTCTTTCTGTGAGGTACATTGGGTTCCACAGGAAATACCTTGGGGTGTAGAAATGGATCTTGACCCAGAGGCACCAACAGGCTAAAGCTTTAGACTGTCCCAGAATGCATTGCGGGCCCTCCTCTATAACCCCGCCTCCAGGCACTGTGAGCTCAGTTTTGTTAACCAGTCCAATGTAGAAACAGGTAAAAGAGAAGGTAGATGTCAGTCACATAGAACCACATTCTCATGACAGGAGAAGGGACTAGCGGCTAATGCCATACAAACCCAAAGAAGCTAAGTGCATCAGGGTGGGCGCCCTGTGGAACCCAGTGTACCTCGCAGAAAGATTTAACTATGGTAAGTCTACCATAAATCTCCTTTTCTGCAGCGGGGTACACTGTGTTCCACAGGGAATACATTGGGGATGTCCTAAAACAGTTCCTTCAGGGAGGGGACGCACCTTAGCGGGTCTGAGAACCCGGCGACCAAAGTAAGCATCCTTGGAGGCGGAAGTATCAAAGGCATAGAACTTAATAATCGTGTTCACTGAGGACCACATAGCCGCCTTGCACATTTTTTCCACGGACGCGCCACGATGGGCCACCCAAGAGGGTCCAACAGGCTGAGTAGAATGGGCTTTAATAGCAGCAGGAGCTGGGAGTCCAGCCTGCACATAAGCTTGTGCAATCACCATTCTAATCCATCTGGCCAAGGTTTGCTTATTCGCAGGCCAGCCACATTTGTGGAAACCAAACAGTACGAAGAGGGTATCTGACCTCCTGATAGAGGCAGTCCTCTCCACATATATACGGAGAGCCCGTACCACATCTAAAGACTGTTCTTTGGAGGACAAGTCGGAAGAGATGAAGGTTGGAACCACAATCTCTTGATTAAAGGTGAAAAGATGACACCACCTTAGATAAATAACCAGGGCGAGTTCTAAGAACTGCTCGGTCACGATGAAATATCAAAAAGGTTGGACGACAGGACAAAGCGCCTACGTCTGACACCCTTCTAGCAGAGGCAATAGCCAGGAGAAACATAACCTTGGCTGTGAGCTATTTAAGGTCCACTGACTCAAGAGGTTCAAATGGAGACTCAGGGCATTAAGGACAACAGACAAATCCCATGGAGCCACATGAGGGACATAGGGAGGCTGAATCCGCAGTACGCCCTGAGTGAATGTATGAACATCAGGTATAGATGCAATTTTTCTCTGAAACCACACCGACAAGGCAGATACAGTATGTGAACCTTGAGGGAGGCCAGACGAAGTCCTAAATCCAGGCCTTGTTGCAAAAAAGCCAGAAGTCTGGAAGTACTAAACTTGGAAGCATCATAATTCTTAGCAGCACACCAGGTGAAGTAAGAATTCCAGACCCTATAATAAACCCGTGCAGAAGCAAGTTTGCGGGCCTTTAACATAGTTTGGATAACCGCCTCTGAGAATCCTTTGGCCCTCAGGAGTGAAGCGTCAAGAGCCACTCCGTCAAAGCCAGTCTGGCCAGGTCCGGGTAGACACAAGGGCCCTGAACGAGGTGGTCTGGGCGTTGAGGAAGTAGTAGAGGGCGCTCTATCGATAGACCCTGTAGGTCTGAGTGCCAATGGCGCCTGGGCCACGCTGAAGCGACCAAAAGTAGTATTCCCCCTTCTTGCTTGAACTTCCGTAGTACCCTGGGCAGAAGAAGTGACACTGGAGGGAACACGTAGGGCAGCCGAAAGTTCCATGGAATTGTCAGTGCGTCCACGAGCGCTGCTTGAGTATCCCTTATTATTGAGCCGAAGACCGAAACTTTGTGATTGTATCGTGACGCTATCAGGTCTACGTCTGGTAGGCCCCACTTGTCCACTAGGAGTTGAAAGACTTTCTGATGAAGACTCCACTCTCTGGCATGTACGTCCTGACGGCTGAGGAAATCCACTTCCCAGTTGAGGACTCCCGGAATGAACACTGCCGATATTGCTGGCAGATGGCGTTCCGCCCAACAAAGGATTTTTGACACTTCCATCATTGCCATGCGTCTTTGAGTTCCGCCTTGATGGTTTATGTATGCCACCGTGGTGGCGATGTCTGATTGTACTTGAACAGGCCTGTTCTGTATCAGAGGCAGGGCAAGAGTCAAAGCAATGAACACTGCCCGAAATTCCAGAATGTTTATCGAGAGGATAGATTCCTCCTTGGTCCACCGACCCTGAAGAGTGTGTTGCTCCAGCACCGCACTCCAACCCCTCAGACTGGCACAGTAGTCAGGCGGACCCAGTTGGGGATCCAGAAGGGACGGCCCCTGCTAAACTGTTGATCCTGTAGGCACCAGTTCAGTGGCAGACGAATCTCCGGAGCCGTCCCACTTGGAAAGGATTAACCTCTGCAGAGGGCAGAAATGAAATTAAGCGTACGCTATCATGTCGAAACCCGACACCATGAGGCCTAGTACTCGCATCGCTGAGTGTATCGACACTCTTGGGCGAGAGAGGAAGTATCTGATCCTGTCATGATGTTTCAGGACTCTCTCTGGAGACAGAAACAACCTTTGGCTGTGTGTGTCCAGCAGTGCCCTCAGGTGCACCATGCTCCGAGCAGGGACCAGCGAGGACTTCTTCCAGTTGACAAACCACGCGTGGGCTTGTAGGAAGTTTACAGTCAGTTGTAGATGACGGAGGAGGACATTTTGGGAGTTCGCCAGGATCAGCAAATCGTCCAGATACGGCAGGATCCTGATTCCCTGACAACGCAGATGAGCCGTCATCACGGCCATAAACTTGGTGAAGATCCGAGGGGCCGTGGCCAGTCCAAACGGCAGAGCCTGGAACTGATAATGAAGGTTGCCAACAGTAAACCGCAGATATTGCTGATGCAATATGGCAATAGGTATATGCAGATAAGCATCTTGTATATCCAGGGATACCATATAATCTCCGGGTTCCATGGCCAGTACAATCGAGCACAGCGTTTCCATACAGAACTTGGACACTCTCACAAACTTGTTTAGTGATTTGAGGCTGAGTATAGGCTGGAAACACCCAATGGGTTACGGGACTAGAAACAGGGTTGAGTAGTATCCTCCGCCTATCTGGGACAGGGGTACCGGCACTACTGTATCCAGGAAGGAACACACAACTAGGCATAGAGCTTGCGCCTTCAACGGGTCCAAAGGAATAACAGTTGTGCAGAACTGGCGAGGGGGGACGTCTCTTAAAAGACTGCGTACCCATGAGAGACGACTTCTCGCACCTATGCGTCTGAAGTGGTCTTTAACCAGACCTGGGTGAACTGTAGAAGTCAGCCTCCCAGCCTGGGATCCCCCACGGGGAGGCCCGTCCCGTCAAGCAGCAGGCTGGTCTTGTTTGTAAGCAGGCTGACGGGCGGCCCAGAATTGTTTTGGGCGTAGTGGTTTTGGGAGCACGAGCATGTCTCGGTATGTCCGACCTCAAGGGAAAACAAAAGGTCAAAAGGAACGAAAAGTGGTACTCTTTGCCTTCTGTGCAGAAGGATTGGTATTCGGGAGAAATGCAGTCTTAGCAGCCGCTAAGTCAGTCACGATCTTATTCAGATCTTTCCCTAATAGGATATCTCCCTTAAAAGTAAGTAACTCTAAGGTCTTTTTGGAGTCCAGGTCCACCTTCCATGACCTCAACCACAGAATTTGGCTAGCCAGGATGGATGTAGTCGACGCTTTGGCCGCCATTACACCTGCCTCAGAGGACGCCTCCTGAATATATTGGGAGGAGGTGGTAATATGAGACAGATATTGTCTGGCAGTGTCAGATATATTCTGAGGCAGCTCATCCTCTATTGCCTGAACCCATGCTTCAATTCCTTTTGCGGCCCAAGAGGCTGCTATAGTGGGTCTATGTACAGCACCTGTAAGGGAGTAGACTTCAGGCATCCCCCCACACGCTTATCAGTCAGTTCCTTCAGTGAGATGACCGTGGTGACAGGTAGTGTAGATGACACCACAAGACGGTTGACACTGGAATCCACCGGCAGTGAATTTTCCCACTTGTTATACAACTCAGCAGGGAGAGGATAACGAGCTAGCATCTTTTTAGACAGGGAGAATTTCTTTCCTGGAGAAGACCAGGGTTCCTGACGTATGTCTACTAAATGGTCAGAATGCGGTAAGACTACTTTAGCTACCTTCTGACGTTTAAACTTATCAGGTTTCTTAGACACAGTAGTGG